>NC_091623.1:48453456-49764844 GCF_027580195.1 Bos mutus
GCCCCTACCTCGAGTTCCCAGGAACTGTACACCTGGGTAAGTGCCGAAGGCTCTCGTCTCCACGGCACCCTGACAGCAGTCTGTGGGACCATCTGCTTCTGAATCGCCCAGACCTAGAGTGTAGCCCAGTGCTGGAGAGGCCAGCATGGCTCCTGCGTCCTCTTTGTGGTAGGGGGGTGCCCAGGATCCTGATGCTCTTGAAGACTCTTTGGTGGGAAGGCCAGGTGACCCCAACACAGGACTCAAGCCCCAGGAACTGTCTGTGCCCACCAACCCCAGGGCACTGGGCTACTTACTGGGTCTGTGGGAGCTGAAGGGGATCTTGCGTAGCTCCAACTTGTTCTCACTCCACCCTGGGTCTGGTTTTCACTCAGGGTCTCCACGTGCTTGCCCAGTGGACTTCCTAGAGGAGGGGTTATTTGGGGCTAGGCATTGGAGGAGAGGAGGGGAGGGGCCCAACTACTTCCTGAAGCTCTCACTCCACAGCTCCCCAGCTGGCTGTGAAAACACCTCTGAAGGCAGTGGAGGCAGTGGAAGGCGGCGAGGTGACCTTCTCTGTGGACCTCACTACGGCCTCATCAGGGGAGTGGTTCCTGGACGGGCGGGTCCTGAAGGCCAGCAGCGTGTATGTGATACAGCGGGATGGCACCCGCCACACTCTCACCATCCGCTCGGTGCCTGTCAGCCTGCACGGGGCGGAGCTCAAGTTCGTGGCCAATGGCATCGAGAGCAGCATCCGCATGGAGGTCCGAGGTAGGGACCCTGTCTTGTGACCCCAGGGCTTCTTCAGGCCACGTTTCCTGAGGGATAGGGGTGGGACGGAGTCCCTGCAGTCGCAGGGATCCTGGGAAGTCTGTTGTGGCTCTCAGAGCAGCTGGATAACGTGGGGCCAGGTGGTGGGGTGTGCAAGGCCGTGCAAGGGTGTGAGTGGAGGAAGGTCTAAAGAGTCCGAGCTTCGGTTCTGTGTCTGTGCCCCGCCACTTGCCTCCCCTCTCCCCTCCTCCCTTCTTGCTGATTCCTTCTCCTCCTCCACTTCTTGTCCTGTGTCTTCTTTTCTTGCCTCTCGGAGTCTGTTGCATGATATCCGGCTCTTCCTTCTCTGTCCGCTGTCTCTTTGTAACCTCCAACCCCTTCCTCACATCCACACCCTGTTGTCCACACCTTCATCCCACTTCCCCACCCTCCTCCTCTGATCACTCTCCTCCTCTCGCCGCCCTCTTCACTTACCCCTCCTTTGTCACCTGTATGTGACTTCCAGCGCCCCTGGAGCTGACGGCCAAGCGTCCGGCACCAGCAGCGGCCGCTCGGGAGGTGCTGGCCCGGCTGCACGAGGAGGCCCAGCTCCTGGCCGAGCTGTCGGACCAGGCGGCAGCCGTGACGTGGCTCAAGGACGGACACACGCTGTCTCCCGGCCCCAAGTATGAGGTGCAGGCTTCAGCTGGGCAGCGGGCACTGCTCGTGCGGGACGTGAAGCGAGAAGACGCGGGCCTGTATGAGTGCGTCAGCCGTGGGAGCCGCATCGCCTACCAGCTGCTGGTGCAAGGTGACACGAGTGTGTGTGTGTCCCTCTCCCCTCAACTCTGGATAAGCCCTGAGTGGCAGGAGCCGCTGTCTTCGGTCCCCGTGGGGAGGGGTGGGGGAGCAGCTCTGCCAAGCCTGTGGGGAGCGGGGTCAGATGGGCTCAGGTTACCCTGTGGGAGGTCAGAGGTGTGTTGGGGGGTGCTCGGCTCACCCCGTGGCGACAGCGGGGGATGGGATGGTGTTGGGTGAGCACGTGCAGAGGGCAGAGGTCTGGGCAGCTCTGCTGACCTCCTGAGTAGGCTAGGCCTTCAGGTCACCCCTGAGGGTAGGGTGGGGAACCAGGAGCCCGGCCCACCCTGGTGGGAGGGTGGGGACAGGACCTCTGCTCAGCAGGGGAGGGCAGCACTTGGTGGTCGAAAGTCAGCCGCGGGGCTGCTCGTCTCCAGGTCTGGGCTAGGGCTGATGTCTGCTGTAATTCTGAAGCAGGAGCACCTTCGTTTACTAGCTGCGTGGGCACGTGTGTGCTGAGGGCTCTTTCAGCTCCCTGAGCTGCCTGTGTGCCTTTGTAGGCCTCACACCCTCCTTGCACAAGGACACGGCTGTGGGTGCCGTGGCGGGGAGGCCAGCCCACTTGGAACTCGAGACCGCAGACGCCCGTGTGCACGTTCCCGGGTACAAGGATGGCGTGGAGCTCGGTTGCTCCTGCCAGCACTTCTCCCGGGAGGATGTAGACACACGGCACTGCTTGGTGGCCACCTCAGGCACTGTGCAGGGTGAGGGCACCCGTTGGTGCTGAGCGGGTGAGGACTCTGGACTCCTGATCATGTGTCTGTGGTGAGTGCACTGCCTCCTAGGCTTGGTTTGTAGGGAGCAGTTCTGGCTGCTCCCATGTTGCACTTGCAAGGCCAAGCTCTCTCACTTCATTTCTTCTGAGAATGCTTGGGAGTAGGGGTAGTTACTCCTGGATTTGGGTAAAGAAACTGCCCACAAAACATATGTATGTATGTATGTGTGTGTGTGTGTATATATATATATATATATTGGAAGAACACAGGTTTATAATATAAAAAATAAGGAGAAAATGAAAAACCCATGTCTTCTTTGTAAAGATGAGGAAATGAGGCAGAGCAGACCTGGAAAGTGTTGGAAGTGTCCTTGGAAGGTTAGATTTGGACCTTGGTAAGTCTGAGCCCCTGGCTTTTTCTCGAAGCCGTTGAGATCTCTTGGCAGATTCTCTAAGTCAGCTCTGCCCCATCCTGGCTTTCAGGAGGGTCTCTGCCTTGTCCCTGATGTGTCCTTACCTCTGAACACAGGCCCTAGGACCATCTGCCCATCAGGGGCACTGAGACTGCTTCCCATCACACCTAGGAGGGCTTGGAGTACCTGGACCACCTGTGCCCATCGAGGGTCCATATGCAGCCACTAATCACAAAGGATTTTCATGGTGGATCTGAGACTGCCAGGGTCTAGAGCACAGCTCTGTCATGACTCCAGGACTTGGAAGACCTCTCCTGGGCAGAATCTCTGACTGTGTATCCCTCCCTGTCCCTGGAGTCCTCAGTGGTGTTTCCAGGGAGCAGCCAGCACTCGGAGGTACAGGCTGAGGTGGGGGCCAGTGCCATGCTGAGCTGTGAGGTGGCCAGGGCCAGATGGAGATGATGTGGTACAAGGATGGGAAGAAGCTGAGCACAAGCTCAAAAGTGTGCCTGGAGGCCAAAGGCTGCCCCTAGAGTCTGGTAGTGCAGCAGGTAGGGAAGAGAGATGCTGAGGAGTACAGCTGTGAGACCAGGGCCAGAAGGTCTCCTTCCACCTGGGCGTCCCAAGTCAGTTGATGAAGCAGACATCTAGCCATTGAATAGCAACAGGCCTGGAGGAACCATTTCAGTGTGGGTGATGGCAGTGCCCGCAGACTCAGCAGGTCTGTGTCAGTCAGTTATACAGGTAGCCCTAGAATTTAGTGGCCCAGTGGAACAATCCATGGGCAGGAATTCAAGCAGTGTCAGTATGAGAGGCTCATCTCTGCTCCACATGGTGTTGGCCAGGACAGGAGGATCCAGTCTGGCTTCATCTGTGTGTCTGATGTCCCAGGGGGGCTGGCTGGCATGGGGCCTCTCTCTTCTAGTAATGTCTGTCTGGGACCATGCTTTTCTCTCTCTCCTGAGGCCATGCTCTCCTTGTCACATCTCATTCTGAAGGCCTCTTTCTCCATGTGGGTGGCCTGAGCTCCTTCATATAGTGGCGGGGTTCCCGCCAGGGAATAGGAGATGCTGCAAGGTTTGTTAAGGGTGGTTTTCACCAGACCCAGAGTGTCACATTCTGCATGTTCTGTTGCACAAAGCCAGACATAAGGTCAACCTAGTTCCGAGGGATTGGAAAAGAATTGGAAAAGAATTAACTTTGCTGTTAATGAGGGGTCCCCGACTCATTCGGGACAGTTTCTTACAATCTAGTACAGGAACATGGCTCTATCTGTCTAGATCTTTCTTGAGCATGGGATAAAGATCTTTCTAATGCTTATTACCTCATGCTCACAAGATGGCTTCCACAGCTCCAGCCATCACGTTCAAGATGGGAAGAACATGTGAGGATTGTATGTGTGTGTTTTTTTTTTTTTTTTACTTTTCACTACTATGTTGTAAATTATCACAAACTCAGCAGCTTAAATTCATGCCTGTATGTTAGATCATAGTCCTATAAATCAGAATTCTATAGATTGGGATTCTCTTTTCAGGGTCTCAAGAGCTGGAATCCATGTGGTCTTTTCCAAGCTCATCCAGGTTGCTAGCAGAATTCATTTCCTTGTGATTCTGGGCTGTTTTCTGGCTGGCTGGCCCCTAGGGGCTGTTTTTAGGTCCTTTCCCACATGGCATCTCATGTCCACTCACTCTTATGCTTAAAATCTCTTTGGCCAGGAAGAGCCCCCTCCCTTGTAAGGTCTCACCTGATTAGGCCAGTTCCAACCAGGAGGATCTCCTTGAGAGTGAGTGAACTCATAGTCAAATGATCTTGGACCTAACTTCCTTCTGCAGAGCTCCTTCACAGCAGCACCTGGAGTGGTGTTTGGTGGAATAGCTTAGAGGGGACATGCACACTGAGGGGCAGGGATCTTGGAACAGTCCAGCCTAGCACAGGGTGTCACCTGCTCATTCCTCTCCTCAGAGAACAGATACTCTCTGAGGAATCCACAGCAGAGTTTCTCTATGCCTTCCAGTGTTGCCTGGATCCGATAGCCATGCCTAGCTCAGGAGCCTGGGAAAGTGAGTCCCTAACCTTCCAGGTTCAGCAGTGTGACTCTGAGGGTGGTGTGGCTGGCCCGACTCTGCTGAGGGACCTGTCTTGCAGGACTGGCCCATGCCCACACCAGGGTGACTGTGCCTTGATTTTAGACACTGACTTCGAGGCAGGCTGTGGAGGGGTCAGGGTGTGGACAGGGTCAGACCTCACCCTGGCTTCTTAGGAGCCAAGTGACCTTAGGCAAGTTGTCAGTGTATATCCCCGTGAAGTTCATGTCATCCTAGAAACTCAGAATGGGGGCTTATCTGGAAATGGGGTCTATGCAGATGACATCAAAGAAGGCATCACAAGGTGAGATAACCATGGATTAGGATGGGCCTTGAATCCAGTGACAGGTGTCCTTTGAGAGAAAGAAGAGGAATGTGTGCGATACAGAGACAGGGAGAAATGGCCAGTGATAGTGAAGGCGGAGGTTGGGGTGATGCAGTCACAAACCCAGGGACAGCACCAGAAGTTGGAAGCACCTGGGGCCATCTGCCCACGTTGCCTCAGGAGGGAGCTCGGCCTGCCCACACCTTGATCTCAGACTTCTGGTGTCCAGAACTGAAGAGAACACATTCCTGTTGTCTTAAGCCCCCTGTCTGTGGTCATTTGTTCTGGCCATTCTAGGACCTCCCACAGTTGCCTCCCGCCCCCTTTTTCTCATCTTTTCAGTCGGTTCAGTCACTCAGTCGTGTCCGACTCTTTGCGACCCCATGGACTGCAGCACGCCAGGCTTCCCTGTCCATCACCAACTCCTGAAGCTTGCTCAAACTCGTGTCTATCGAGTTGGTGATGCCATCCAACCATCTCATCCTCTGCCATCCTCTTCTCCTGCATTCAATCTTTGCCAGCGTCAGGGTCTCTTCCAGTGAGTCAGTTCTTCGCATCAGGTGGCCAAAGTATCTGCGGTGAGGGGCAGTAATAGAACTCCTGGAGCTGTCCTGAGGGCACCCTCGAGGAGTGCTGAGGGCTGGCTCCCTCCCGCACTGCTGGACTGAGATTCTGGGAGTGCGGTAGGTCAAGGGAGGAGGGTGGAGCTTTTGTGGTGGGCCAGAGGCCCAGGCATCAGGGCCCCGGGTCTGGTACTGGAGGCGAACCCAAGCATGTCAGGCAGGGTGGCACTCCACCAAATGTGCATCAGGGCCTCCAGAAAGTTCTGGACAGTGATGCGGGAACGTCTGGGCATGTACTTGGCCCCTGATCCTGTTGAATGGTGTGTGCTCCTGTGCCTGGGTCCTGATGCTCTTGCCTGCAGTGGGGCCCCAGGGAAGCCACATCAGTACCTTGTGTGGTATCAGTTTTTCACCTGGGCAGAATGAGGCCCACCCAGTTTGAGGGCTGTCCAGGGAATTAGGTTGAGATGGCGCTTGTCAAGGGGTGCACGCGGCACCCAGTCTGCACTAATGCTCCGTCTGTTCTGTCTGTCCCCAAATTATTCCTCTGGGATGCCCTACGCTAAATGTGAGACAAAAGCTGTGTGTCCACAGGCTTGCATGGCTTTGTCACATTTGTCCACTTGAGTGATAAGCTGTGATGCCCTTTTGCATGGGCCATGGGGGTCTTTGTGGCTGTGCAGAGGAAGCAAGAGCCCTGTAGGCCTCCGGAGTTTTATCCCAAGTTGGTGGTCATTGCATAAGACTTCTTTAAATCGACTCCTTGAAAAAGTTAATGTTGCCCATCTAAGCCCTCCTTAGCAATGGCATCTGTGCAGTTTGGATTTGTTGTTCAGCAGCTCAGTTGTGTCTGACTCTTTGTGACCCCCATAGACTGCAGCACGCCAGGCTTTCTTGTCCTTCACCATCTCCCGAAACTTGCTCAAGCTCATGTCCATTGAGTCGGTGATGCCATTGAAACAGTGACAGATTTTATTTTCTTGAGCTCCAAAATCACTGCAGATATTGACTGGGGCCATGAAATTAAAAGACACTTGCTCCTTGAAGAAAAGCAATGACCAACCTAGATAGCATATTAAAAAGCAGAGACATTACTTTGCCAACAAAGGTCCGTCTAGTAAAGCTATGGTTTATCCAATAGTCATGTATGGATGTGAGAGTTGGACTATAAAGAAAGCTGAGTGCCAAAGAATTGGTGCTTTTGAACTGTGGTATTGGAGAAGACTCTTGAGAGTCCCTTGGACTTCAAGGAGATCCAACCAGTCAAATCTAAAGAAAATCAGTCCTGAATATTCATTAGAAGGACTGATGCTGAAACTCCAATACTTTGGCCACCTGATGTAAAGAACTGACTCATTTGAAAAGACCCTGATGCTGGGAAAGATTGAAGGCAGGAGGAGAAGGGGATGACAGAGGATGAGATGACAGGGGATGACAGATGGTTGGATGGCATCACTAACTCACTGGACATGAGTTTGAGCAGTCTCCGGGAGTTAGTGATGAACAGGGAAGCCTGGAGTGCTGCAGTCCATAGGGTTGCAAAGAGTTAGACATGGCTGAGCGACCAAACTGAACTGAGGTTTGTCATAGCTTTCCTTCCAAAGAGCAAGTATCTTTTAATTTCATGGCTGCAGTCAACATCTGCAATGATTTTGGAGCCCAAGAAAATAAAATCTGTCACTGTTTCTACTTCTTCTGCTTCTATTTGCCATGAAGTGATGGGACTGGATGCCATGATCTTATTTGTTTTTGATGTTGTTTTTTTTCTTTTTTTTTTTTTTAATTGAAGGAAAATTGCTTTACAGAATTTTGTTGTTTTCTATCAAACCTCAACATGAATCAGCCATAGGTATACATGTGTCCCCTCCCTCTTGAACCTCCCTCCCATCTCCCTCCCCATCCCACCCCTCTAGGTTGATACAGAGCCCCTGTTTGAGTTTCCTGAGCCATATAGCAAATTCCCATTGGCTATCTATTTTACATATGGTAATGTAAGTTTCCATGTTACTCTTTCCATACATCTCACCCTTTCCTCATTCTCTCCCCGTGTCCATCTATCTATTTTCTATGTCTGTCCTGTAAATAAGTTCTTCAGTACCATTTTTCTAGGTTCCGTATATATGTGTTAGAATATGATATTTATCTTTCTCTTTCTGACTTACTTCACTCTGTATAATAGGTTCTAGGTTCACCCACCTCATTAGAACTGAGTCAAATATGTTCCTTTTTATGGCTGAGTAATATTCCTCTTGAGAGTCCCATGGACTGCAAAGAGATCCAACCAGTCCATTCTAAAGGAGATCAGTCCTGGGTGTTCTTTGGAAGGAATGATGCTAAAGCTGAAACTCCAGTACTTTGGCCACCTCATGCAAAGAGTTGACTCATTGGAAAAGACCCTGATGCTGGGAGGGATTGGGGGCAGGAGGAGAAGGGCACGACAGAGGATGAGATGGCTGGATGGCATCACCGACTCGATGGACGTGAGTTTGGGTGAACTCCGGGAGTTGGTGATGGACAGGGAGACCTAGCGTGCTGCAGTTCATGGGGTCGCAGAGAGTCAGACACGACTGAGCGACTGAACTGAACTGAATATTCCATTGTGTATATGTACCACAACTTCTTTATCCATTCATCTGTTGATGGACATCTAGGTTGCTTCCATGTTCTACTATTGTAAACAGTGCTGCAATGAACAATGGGATACATGTGTCTCTTTCAATTTTGATTTCCTCATGGTATATGCCTAGGAGTGGGATGACTGGGTCATATGGTGGTTTTATTCCTAGTTTTTTAAGGGATCTCCATACCATTTTCCATGGTATCAATTTACATTCCCACCAACAGTGCAAGAGGGCTCCCTTTTCTCCACACCCTCGCCAGCATTTATTGTTTGTAGAGTTTTTGATGATGACCATTCTGACTGGTGTGAGGTGATATCTCATTGTGGTTTTGACTAGCATTTCTCTAATAATGAGCGATGTTGAGCATCTTTTCATGTGTTTGTTGGCCATCTGTATGTCTTCTTTGGAGGAACGTCTGTTTAGGTCTTTTTCCCACTTTTTGATTGGGTTGTTTGTTTTTCTGGCATTGAGTTGTATGAGTTGCTTGTATATTTTGGAAATTAATCCTTTGTCGGTTGTTTCATTTGCTATTTTTTCCCATTCTGAGGATTGTCTTTTCACCTTGCTTATAGTTTCCTTTGCTGTGCAAAAGCTGTTAAGTTTAATCAGGTCCCACTTGTTTACTTTTATTTTCATTTCCATTACTCTAGGAGGTGGGTCATAGAGGATCTTTCTTTGATTTATGTCATATAATATTCTGCCTGTGTTTTCCTCCAAGAGTTTTATAATTTCTGGTCTTACATTTAGGTCTTTAATCCATTTTGAGTTTATCTTTATGTATGGTGTTAGGAAGTGTTCTAATTTCATTCTTTTACATCTAGCTGTCCAGTTTTCCCATCACCCTTTAGAGAAGAGGCTGTCTTTGCCCCGCTGTATATTCTTGCCTCCTTTGTCAAAAATAAGGTACCCATAGGTGCATGGGTTTATTAACATTGGGTTTTAAGTCAGCTTTTTCACTCTCCTCTTTTACTTTCATCAAGAGGCTCTTTAGTTCCTCTTCACTTACTGTGGTATCATCTGCATATCTGAGGTTGTTGATGTTTCTCTCAGCAATCTCTATTCCAGCTTGTGATTCATCCAGCCTGGCATTTCCCCTATGTACTCTGCATAGAAGTTAAATAAACAGGGTGACAGTATACAGCCTTGACATACTCCTTTCCCAATTTTGAACCAGTCCATTTTTCCATGTCCAGTTCTAACTGTTGCTTCTTGACCTGAATACAGGTTTCTCAGGAGGCAGGTCAGGTGGTCTGGTATTCCCATCTCTTTAAGAATTTTCCAGTTGTTGTGATCTACACAGTCAAAGGTTTCAGCACAATGAAGCAGAAGTAGATTTTTTTCTGAAATCCCCTTGGTTTCTCTGAGCCAATGAATTTTGGCAGTTTGATCTCTGGTTCCTCTGTCTTTTCTATATCCAGTGTGTACATCTGGAAGTCCTGTTCACATACTGCTAAAGCCTAGCTTGGAGGATTTTGAGTATAACCTTTCTAGCATGTGAAATGACTGCAGTTGTGTGGTAGTTTGAGCATTCTTTGGCATTGCCTTTCTTAGGGATTGGACTGAAAACTGACCTTTTCCAGTCCTGTGCCTACTGATTAGTTTTCCAATTTGCTGACATATTGAGTGCAGCACTTTCACAGCATCATCTTTTAGGATTTCAAATAGTTCAGCTGGAATTCCATCACCTTCATTAGCTTTGGTTATAGTGATGCTTCGTAAAGCCCCCTTGACTTCACATTCCAGGATGTCTGACTCTAGGCGAGTGATCACATCATCGGTTACCCAGGTCATTAAGACCTTTTTAATATAGTTCTTCTTGTGTTACTGCCACGTCTTGTTAATCTCGTCTGCTTCTGTTAAGTCCTTACCATTTTTGTTCTTTATCATGCCCATCCTTGCATGGAATGTTCCCTTGATATCTCCAGTTTTCAAGAAGAGATCTCTAATTTTTTACATTCTGTTGTTTTCCTCTGTTTCTTTGCATTGTTTGTTTGAGAAGTCCTTATCTCTCCTTGCTTTTCTCTCGAACTCTGCAATCAATGGATGTATCTTTTCCTTTCTACCTTGCCTTTCACGTCTCTTCTTTTCTAATAGCTTAAACAACCACTTTGCCTTCTAGCATTTCTTTTTCTTGGGGATGGTTTTGGTCACTGCCTCCTCTACAGTGTTAAGAACTTCTGTCCACAGTTCTTCAGGCACTCTGTCTACGAGATTTAATCCCTTGAATCTGTCACCTCCACTGTATAATCATAAGGGATTTGATTTAGGTCATACCTGAATGGCCTAGTGGTTTTCCTTACTTTCTTCTCCTGAATTTTGTAATAATGTACACAATGTCAAAATGTCAGTCTGAAAATCTCTACCCCTATCCTTTCTAAGGATGGAAGTCAACCAAGTATTTCCACTAAAGTTGCAGTTGCACAGGAACAAGGCATGTTTAAAAGTCACACTGGCAGAGTGATTCAGATGAGAAGGGCCCCAGGGTTGGGTGGATGAATGGAAACATGGAGTGTACTCCGGGAGCCAGCTCAACTCCGCTGCTTTTTCTTCTTGTGGGGAGTCTTTGCGTTCCAGTAGAAGAATAGCTGAACAGCGATGAGGCTGTTACAGAGAGAAGAGACTACAAAGGTTCCAGACATGAAGGGGTTTCCAGTTTCCTGAATGGAGGTGAAGATTGGGGCCAGGGAATCCCTACAGAGCAGAAAGACTATGATGGCTGAGAGCTGTGCCCGTGTGGTACTTCGTGGTTGCCTGGAGCAGCCCTCTCACCTCCACAGCAGGCATGTTGGAGGTCTGGAGCAGCGGGGTGACAGCCTGGGGTGTAGGCGGTGCAAGCAGCAGCAGCAGGGCCAGGGTGTGGCTCACTAGGAGAGCAGCACCTCTCACGTCTGCACTCCGTAGCGCAGGACCAGGACCAGGGCCAGGTGGTTGTCTGGAGCGTCAGGAACAGGGCTTCCCCTGAAGAATCTTCCCTGGTGGCTCAGTTGGTGAAGAATCTACCTGCAATGCAGGAGACGTGGGTTCGATCCCTGGGTTGGGAAGACCCCCTGGAGGAGGGCATGGCAGCCGACTCCAGTATTTTTGCCTGGAGAATGTCATGGACAGAGGAGCCTGGCGGGCTGCAGTCCGTGGGCTCACAAAGAGTCAAACACAGCTGAGCAGCTAAGCACAGACCGTGGTCCCAGTCAGTGCCGCTGGCTCTAGCATTGCTGACCGAAGACTCACCTCTTTGACTCTCTGCCCCCAAGATTTTAAACACTTGGAGCAGCTTTACCAGAAGTAGGCCAGCCACAGTGCCCAGCCCCGGGGCTTTGCTCAGGAGAATTCTGAGGCAGGCAACTTCCTTAATGTACAATGGGCCTCACCTGGAGACCACGTTTTTTGGACACGCCCTTCCTGCTGCTCGTATTTTTAAGCATGCTGAAGCTGTACACCTGCTGAGTCCCATCTCTCTTGCCTTTGTTTATGCTTTGGCAGCAGAGTTTATCCTCCCACCCTTGCGCTCCTCCTCCTTGACACATCTTGTTTTTTCTGGACTCTTAATGTTACTCTGTTGATGTATATGTCTACTACAGTCCAGATCATTGGAACTTTGTGGTGAGTTTTGAAATTGGGACATGTGAATCCTTTAAACTTTTTTTTTCCCCAGACAACATTGACTTGGCTATTTGAGGTCTCTTGCATTTGCACATAAATTTTAGGATCATCTTTTTTAAATTTTGCAAAAACAGCAGGTGGTATTTTGATTGGGATTGCATCCGATGTATAGATCATTTTGGGGAATATTGACATCTTAACAGCATTAGTCTCCTAGTCTACAATATGAAATGACTTTCTATTTATTTTGGTGTTTAAACTTCCTTTCGATTATGGTACAGTTTTTAGTGTGCAGGAATTGTGCTTATTGTGTTAAGTTTGTTGCTAAATATTTTATTCTTTTTTATGTTACTGTGAATGGAATTATTTTCTTAATTTCCTTTTGAATTACTCATTCCTAATACATAGAAATAGACTTGATCAAGAAGTAGAGTTGATCCAATACGTGCTTGAGCAATAGCAGTTGGTCTGCTGTCCTGCAGCCTTTCTGAATATTTACTGTTAGTTCTTTTGCGAATGCCGTAGGATTTTCCATGTGCAAATCATGTCCCCTGCAGATAGTTTTACTTCGTTTCCAGTCTGGATGCCTCTCATTTTGCTTTCGAATCCTGATTAAATCTCTTTGCTTGTTATAGGTCCATTCAGAGTTTTTCTATTTATTCTTGTGTTGGTTTTGATAGTTTATGTGTTTCTGGGAATTTCCCCATTTCATCGAGGTTATCTAGTTGGTATGCAGTAGTTTGTAGTATTCTGTTATAATCCTTCTAATTTTTACAAAGTCTCGATTGATGTCCCCTGTTTTTCCCCTGATTTTAATAATTTCAGTCTTCTGTGTTTTTCTTGATCAGCCTAGCTAATGTTTTGTCAGTTTTGTTGATCTTTTCCGAAAACCACCTTTTGGTTTCCTCAGTTCTTTCGGTCGCTTTTGTATTCTCTATTTTGTTTATTTGTGCTCTAATCTTTATTTTTTTCATTCTTCTGAGCTTGGGTTTAATGCAGTCTTCTTTTTCTTGTTTCTTAAGGCATGAAGTTAGGTTATTGATTTGTAGTTTTTTTTTTTTAACATAGGCCTATAATTTATAGCTCTGGATGGCAGGAAACTCTGAACCCTGCTTTCACTGCATCTCGTATGCTGTGCTTTCATTTTCATTGATCGCCAAATATTTTCTAATTTTCCTTGTAATTCTCTCTTGAGCGTATTGTTTAACTTTGACGTGTGACTGTGAATTTTCTAGTTTTCCTTCAATTACTGATTTTTAGTTTCATTCCATCATAGTCAGAAAGACTTGCTACGCTTCCAGTCTTTTAAGATTTATTGAGACTTGTTTCATGGCTTAACATATATTAGAGAGTGTTCCATATACACTTGAGCAGAATGTGTCTTTCATTGTCGTTGGGTGGCGTGTCTGCTGTAATTCAGTTAGGTCTAGTTTCTTGGGTTGTGTTATTCATGTCGTATTTCTTGATCGACCTGTTGTTCTGTCCATTATTCAGAGTAGGTTACTGAAGTCTTCAGCTGTTCTTGGAGAACTGTTTATGTCTTTAATCCTCTAGTTTCCACTTCATATGTTTTGGAGCTCTCCTGCTGTGCCGCGGTTAGTTGTGCTTATGTTTATAGCTGTGTTACTTCTTAATTAAGACTCTTTTAATCAACATGTATCATCATTCATCTATGTGCTGTGCCGTGATTAGTTGCTCAGTCTTGTCAAACTCTTTGTGACCCCATGCACTGTAGCCCGCCAGGCTCCTCTGTCCATGGGATTCTTCAGGCAAGAATACCGGGGATCATCCCACCCCAGAGACTGAACACAGGTCTCCCTCTTTGCAGGCGGATTCTGTACCTTCGGAGCTACCAGGGAAGCCCAGTCTAAAATTATATATATTATAATGTCTTGTAATGTATTTTCTTTTTTTTTTTGACAAGTATAGCCACCTCAGGTCTCTATTGACTGCTGTTTGCATGGAGTATCTTTTCACTTTCAACCTATTTGTTTGTATGTCTGGACCTAAAGTGAATCTCTCATAGACAGCACTTAAATTAATTTTGTGTTGTTAATTCTTAAAAAGAAGGGCTTACTTTTGCTATTTTGTTCTCTGTTTCTTGTCTGTCATATCTTTTTGCTGTTGCTTTCTGCATTACTGTTATTAATGATTAATTGATTTTTTTCTTGTGTGCCATTTTGTTCCTTTTTCATTTCTTTATGTATATATACATTCATTTTTTCTTAAGTGATTACCCTGGGGATTTTTCATTAGCATACAGCTTTATAATAATCAAGTTTGAAATGATATGATTTTAGTTTCAATAAAAACTCTGCATATTCACCGCTTGTGCCCCAAGCTGAATGTTCTTATTGTCACAACTTATGTCTTTATACGTAGTGTATCCATGAACTTTGTAGTTTTATAATTTTTGTTTATACCTTTTTTAAAGTCATATAAGCAACAAGATGAATTACAGAATAAAAATGCTGCTGGCTTTTATAGTTACTTGTGTAGCTATGTTTACTGTCGTTCTTTGATTTTCATATGATTTCAAGTTACTGTCTTGTATCTTCCTTTTGAGCTGAAAGATTACTTTAGAATTTTTTGTAGGATGTGGGCCGGCAAAGAGAGCCTTAGGTTTTGTTTATCTGGGACTGTATTAAGTTCTCTTTCACTTTTGAAGGACAGCTTTGGCAAATCTAAAACCATTGGTTGATGGTTTTTTAACAGTTTAAACACATCATCCCACAGCCTTCTAGCCTCTGTGGTTTCCGAGGAGAAATCAGCTATGTGTCTTATTGAGGAGCTCTTGTGTGTGACAGGTCACTTCTTGCTGTTTTCAAGAGTCTCTCTTTTCTGACCTTTGGCAATTTGACATACTTTGTTTCGATGTGAATCTCTTTTAGTTTATCTTCATGGAGTTTGTTGAGCTTCTTAGGTGTATAGATTCATGTCTTTTATCAGTTTTGGAAATTTTTGACCAGTTCTTCAAATGACCTCTTTGCCCCTTTCTCTCCCCTCCTGTGGACTCCCATTACACATGTATTGGTACAACCTGTGTTGTCCCACAGCTGTCTGAGGCTCTGTCCGTTTTCTTCATTGTTTTTTCTTTCTGATCCTCAGACTGGCCAATTTCAAGAGACCTGTCTTTAACTTGAACGATTCTTTCTTTTGCCTGCTTAAATTGGCTGTTGAATACCTCATTAGTGAACTTTTCATTTCAATTATTATACTTTTTAAATTTAGGATTTCTATTTTAAAATATATCTTTTAATGGACATTATTTATTTGCTGGGACATTGTCCTCATGTATTCCTTTATTTCATTGTAAATTGTTTCCTTTAATTTTTTAAAAGCATTCTTAAAATAGCTGATGTACAGACTTTTTCTAATAAGTCCAATATCTGGATTTCCTCAAGCACAGATTCTGTTGACTGTTTCTTTGCCTGCGTGTGGGCCATGCTTTCTTATTTCTTAGCATGGCATGTAATTCTTGGTTGATAACTGGAATATTACATGATAATCTGTGGAAACTCTGGAGTTCAGATTCTCCCATCCTCCCTGGTGTTTCTTGGTGTTGCTGTTTGCTTTTGCTGCTGTTGTTTGGACGTTCAGTGACTTTCCTGAATGAATTCTGCAAAGTCTGTGTGTGTGTGTGTGTGTGTGTGTGTGTGTGTGTATAAGATACTGAAGTCTCTCTTCAGTTAGCTTATTGGTCGGCTAATGATTTCATAGTGATTTCCTTCGATGTCTGTAACCTGTAAGTCTCCCAGTTTTTGCCAGGGGACTTTGCGTGGGCATTGTTAAATGCATATAACTCAAAGCCATATCCACCTTTGCCTTTACTTCGGGCTTTCATGAGGCAGATGTGTGAGTTTAGGACCTTCTCAGGTGTCTCCTGAGTATCATGGATGTATGGCCTTCTAGATGCCCAGGAAGAGGTCAGAGCTTTCCAGAGCCATCTACTAACATCTCATAATCCAGCTTTTCCTTTTAAGCCCATCGGTTAGCCTGTGGTCTGCCAGTTGGTATCCACAAACCCAGACAGCCATGTGCAGTAAGTGCCTCTGATTATTTCTTAACAAATACCCCTGGGGAAAAGCTGTTTTTACTTGGTGAGCTTCTGTTCAGACTTGGATAATGAATAAATAAAGACAGGCTTGTGAGTGGGGTTTTGCAAGGAACCACTAGTCAGTTTAGTGAAGTGAAGTTGCTCAGTCGTGTCTGACTCCTTGCGACCCCGTGGACTATAGCCTACCAGGCTCCTCTGTCCATGGAATTTTCCAGGCAAGAGTACTGGAGTGGATTGCCATTTCCTTCTCCAGGGGATCTTCCCAACCCAGGGATTGAACCCGGGTTTCCTGCATTGTAGACAGACGCTTTACCATCTGAGCCACCAGGGAAGTCTACTAGTCAGCTTAAATAATGACTATTCCCTGGGAACGGAACTTTGAAAGAGCCCTCATTTCATTCTTTACCCTACCCAGTGGCTTCCAGGTTACTGGTTTTCATTGTGATAGTGGACTGTTGGTTTTCAGGGCTACGTCAGAACTGGGGAGAAGGGTATGAGGATTGGGCAACTTAAAATGCCACGCCTTGCTGTTCTTACCAAGATGTGGCTGTTTTTCTTGACTGTATGCTCCTCAGATTGCTAAGAAGCCTTTGGTTAATTTCCAGAGCTTTGAGAAAGTTGATCACAACAATTTTTGCAAATGTCTTAATTGATTTCATGGAAGAGAGTTTTTTTTTTTTTAAATGGTTATTATTTTGCCATTTTGCTAACGTGTCTTGGGATGATTTTAAAATGTTGAAACCAGCCTTGCATTTATGGATTATGCCCATTTGGTTGTTTGTGGTGTGTTGTTCTTTTTATATGTTCCTGGATTCAGTTTGAAAATATTTGGTTGAGTACTTTCGTATTTACGTGCATGAGGAATTTTGGTTTGTAACTTTCTTACACTGTCTTTGTCTGGCTTTGGTATCAGGATAATGCTGGAATCACAAAATGTGTTGAAAAGTATTCTCTTTGCTTCTGTTTTCTGAAAGAGATTGTGTAGAATCTATGTTGTTTCTATTCCTTCTTTAATTTCTTTTTTAGTTATTTCACTGGGTAAACCAGTGAAGTCATCCTGGCCCAAGGTTTCTCTTTTGGAGGTCTAAATAATAAAATGGAGAAGGCAATGGCACCTCACTCAAGTACTCTTCCCTGGAGAATCCCATGGACGGAGGAGCCTGGTGGGATGCAGTCCATGGGGTCGCTAAGAGTCGGACATGACTGAGCGACTTCACTTTCACTTTTCACTTTCATGCATTGGAGGAGGAAATGGCAACCCACTCCAGTGTTCTTGCCTGGAGAATCCCAGGGACGGGGGAGCCTGGTGGGCTGCCATCTATGGTTCAGTCTAAAATATTTACTAATTTTGCTTGAAACTTCTTCGACTTCTGTATTATTCAGAGGTGTGTTGTTTAATTTCCAAGTGCTTAGAGATTTTACTCTTACTCTCTGTTGTTGATTTCTAGTCTATACTTGGAGAAGGCAATGGCACCCCACTCCACTGTTCTTGCCTGGAGAATCCCAGGGGCAGGAGAGCCTGGTGGGCTGCCGTCTACGGGGTCACACAGAGTCAGACACGACTGAAGTGACTTAGCAGCAGTCTATACTAGCACATACTTTATGTTTTTTAGATTTTAGAAATGTTGAGAGCTTTCTTAGTAAACCATAGTACGGTAGATGTTGGTGACTGTTCCGTGTATACTTGAGAGGGATGCCTAGTCTGCCCTTGGGTGGAGTGTCTTACACGTGTCCGATCTGCTGGTTACTGGCTCAGCATCTAACCGTGATCTGTCTGCAAGTTCTGCCAGGTATTGTGTGGAGAGTGCCGACGTCTCCAGCTCTAACGGTGGCATCTCTGGCTTTGCTCTCCTTTCTGTCCGTCTTGGTTTCATGTATTTTGAAGCTCTGCTATTTGGTGCTTACTCATTTAGAACTGTTATGTCTTCTTTGTACGTTGACTGGTTTATCTTTAGGTAATACTCCTCTTTATTGCTGGTAATTTTTTTTGGCTCAGAAGTCTATTCTATTTGGTATTAATGTAGATATGCAAGATTTGTCTTGATTAATGTTTGCATTGTATATATTGTTTCATTCTTTTATCTGTACATATTTGATGTGAGTTTCTTGCAGACAGCATAATATTGGATCATTTTTATACATCCCGACAATCTCTTTCTTATCATAGGTGTGTTTAGACTAGACTTGTTATTAATGCAGTAATTGTTTGAATTCTGGTCTACTGCCTTAATATTTATTTTTGTTTTTTCTCTTTTTACCTTTCCTATCTTTTGGGGTTATTTATGATGTTTTTAGTATTCCATTTTAATTTGTCTGTTGCGACACAGTAGTTAACCCTAGGGATTGCAATAAACATACTCTTCACCATCTGTTTAGAATCCAGAATTTTACTACTTCAGTTGACTTATAGAACTTATATATAAGTACTTTTGTCGTCTCTTCTTTATGTTACTAATTGTCTTATGCATCATCTCTGTGTACCTTGTAAACTTATTCAGACAGTGTGATGATCTTTGGCTTTTAACTATCAAACATTTTAAAGAATTCAAGAGGAGAGGTATAGTGTATTTTATTTATCCAGTGTATTAGTCAGCTCAGGTTTTTATAGCAAAATACTACAGATTGTATGGCTTCAACAACAAAAGTTTATTTTTCCTTGCAGTTCTGCAGGTTGGAAGTCCAATATCAAGGTGCCATCATAATCAGTTCCTTGTGAGAGCTCTCTTCCTGTATATTCACGTGGCCTTTCCTTGTGGACAAAATGTAGCAAAGTTAGGTTAAGTTAATATCTGAACTGGCAGGGGAAAAAAAGGGAAATTTCTAGGTTGGAAGTGAAGATGGAATGAAAGACTAATGCAGTCAGTGATGAGCTGGTGCACTGATGTTGTTGTGGGGTTTTGGTTTCATGGATCTGGGTCTGACTTGCAAATACACAGAGGAACTTAGGTCCAAGAGAGTTGGAGGAGTGGAACTGAGACAGCTGTACGAATCTGAGAATCTTGTAGAACCACGTATTTAAGGAAAAGTACTATTTTCTATTTTCCTTGGCTTGGGTGCGAAAATAAATGGATCGGAATGTGAATTTATCATATTTGGGACCCCAGAATAAGAAGTTAGGCTAAAAATGAAGCTTTAGGCCAAGGATACTCCTGGAACACCTGACAGGAGTAAATGTAAAGCATTCAGGAGGGATACCCTCCAGAATCAGGCCATACTTAATGAATCCCTGGGGAACTCCTTGGGGGTCCAGTGGTTGGGACTCCCCACTTTCACTTCCAAGGGCCTGAGTTCAATCTCTGGTTGGGGAATTAAGATCCCATAAGCCACGTGGCATGGCCAAATAAATAAATAAAAGTCTTTAAAAAAGAATCCCTGATAAATACGCTCTCACAATAAAAATCTAAGTATCAAAGGTATGATCCAATATAAATGAGAGTTGGAACTTACAAACATAAGCAAGATTAGACCACCGAGGAACTTCAGATGCTAGAACAACAGTCTGAAAGAGAATATAAGTCTATTTAAAATGATTAAAAAGATGTATGGAGGACTTGAAAACGTAAGAAAAAGTGTAATATTAGGGGAAAGAACAGGCAGATTTAAAGGAACAAATGAAATTTCTTGGAAAGGAAACATAAAATTTATAATGAACAATTTAGAAGAGGGATAAACAGCAAATTAAACATAGATGAACATAAAATTACTGAGTTAGAAGATAGATCTGAGAAAGTTACTCAGAATGAATCACAAAGAAGTAAAAAATAAGAGTAACAGAATAGAGACGAGAAGCAGGCCGCATGTATGTCTAAAAAGACTTCTAGGAGAGACTGGAAATAATGAGGAAGATGAAATAAATAAATAATTGAAGACATTTTAGAAATGGTAAAAGACATGAATCCTAAACTGTAAGATTCGTAAGTAATAATGGAAATTGTAAAAACAGTCACAGCTAGACACATCATAGTGAACTGCAGAAGGTCAAAAACCAAGAGGAGATCTTCAGTTCAGTTCAGTCGCTCAGTCGTGTCCGATTCTTTGAGACCCCATGGACTGCAGCACGCCAGGCCTCTCTGTCCCTCACCAACTCCCGGGGTTTACTCAAACTCACGTCCATCGAGTCGGTGATGCCATCCAACCATCTCATCCTCTGTCGTCCCCTCCTCCTCCTGCCCTCGATCTTTCCCAGCATCAGGGTCTTTTCTGAGTCAGTTCTTCTCATCAGGTGGCCAAAGTATTGGAATTTCAGCTTCAACATCAGTCCTTCCAATGAACACCCAGGACTGATCTCCTTTAGGATGGACTGGTTGGATCTCCTTGAAGTCCAAGGGACTCTCAAGAGTCTTCTCCAACAGCACAGTTCAAAAGCATCAATTCTTCAGCACTCAGCTTTATTTATAGTCCAACTCTCACATCCATATATGACTACTGGAAAAACCATAGCCTTGACTAGATGGACCTTTGTTGGCATAGTAATGTCTCTGTTTTTTAATATGCTGTCTAGGTTGGTCATAACTTTCCTTCCAAGGAGTAAGCGTCTTTTAATTTCATGGCTGCAGTCACCATCTGCAGTGATTTTGGAGCCCAGGAAAATAAAGTCTGACACTGTTTCCACTGTTTCTCCATCTGTTTCCAAAGGGAAAAAAGATTAATGGGATGATATTTATTCTTCTGTAGGTTTATCAACAGCAATGAAGAGCACAGAGTAAATGGAGAGAATTTATCATTCACAAAATCTCACTGAAGGAATTACCAATGAATTTATTTTATAAAGAAGAAAATCAAATCTGGAGTAATAGAACGGATTCTAGAGTAATGTGATATGAAGCAAATACAATAAGTTAATAAAAAAAGAACATCTGATTACAAGGCCAAGGATTTGATTACACGATTTGATTACCCCAATGGTGGTTGGCCTGCTAGAAGCTGTAGACTGTATTAGCATATTAATGTTCCTGTGACAAGAGTATCGCCTGTTTTGGGTTATATGGTATAAGAAACTCTCCCTTAGAATGCCAGTTCTTTGATGTGCCAGCCTCAGATTATGCCTCCCTTTGTTAGAGTAATCATGGGATCACAGGTGATGAGTAAACCTGGGTTGTAGCATATATCAACCTGAACAGGATTGAACTGGGAGCGTTCGGATTCCAAGACCTATCCTGTCCCCTGCTTTCTGCATCTTCTGCACGGGAAGTTCTCTGCATTGAGAGAGCTAGGAACAGGGCCAGCTTGGGGCCAAGGCATTCTAGTTTTGAGTTCTAGAAATTTGATTGTCTCTGACCGCTTGTTCCTCCCTGTCCTCAGAGCCCACACTGATGTTTTCCGGGGAGTACCCGGCATGCGGGGAAGTGCATGCTGAGGTGGGGGCCGGTGCCACACTAAGCTGTAAGGTAGCCCAGACAGAGATTACATGATTCAGAGAGGGAAGAAGCTTGGAAGTGTATGTGGAGGCCAGGGTCTGCACCTGGAGCCTGGTGGTGCGGCAGGTGGGCAAGGCAGAGCCTGAGGAGTCTGATTGAAAAGTCAGGACTTGGAAGGTTTCCTTCCAACTCAGTGTCACAGGTAGGTTCCTTGAAGTCCTTCTCAATGCTCCTCAAGTTAACTATTAGGGAGTGAGGAGTGTGTGATCATGCCACCTAGAAGCCCCTTTCCTCACAAAACTTAGGACACGGCAGCTGACAGGTATTAATTCCATGCCTAGGGCTGGATTTTATGAGTGCTTCTTTCTGTTTACTTGTGTAAGCTTCACAGCCGCTTCAGGAAGGGGAATTCCCATTTTAAGATAAGGCACAAAAAAGAAACTCCAGAATTTGCCAAAGTTCATATAGCCAGAGAAATACAGACCCAGAGTTCAGCCGAATATTCTGAGGGTTATTTTCTCTCAATATCAAATTACAGTTTAACAATCCACCCTCCAAACTATATTACATTTTTTTTTAAGAAACTATTTCACCATCTTCCAGATTCCATGTATTTCTTGGCACATCAACTGTCAGATTTATCTTCCCTCAAGGTCCCATTGTTCTTTCCCTTTGTTTTTAAGATACTGTTTTTGACTTTCAGCAGTTTATACTGATGCACCTAGGTATGGTTTTCTTAGTATTCATCTTGGTTAGAATTCCAGAGCATTTTGAGTGCAGAGTTTTGTCTTTGCTCAGTCATGGAGTGAGTTTTTCTCATGTGTCTCTCATGTATCTCTCTTTCTCTCGACCTCATTTCTTTTTTTCTCTCTTTCCCTCTGCCTCAGTTCTTTTTCTCTCTCTACTTTAGTCGGGATATTTTCTTTAGCTCTGTCTTCTAGTTCACTAGTTTTCTGTTTCTTTGTATCTAATCTGTTGTCAAATCCATTTATAGTGTGTTTACTTTCAGTTGTATTGTCCCATTTTATAATTTATGTTTGTTTCATTTCTTATAGAGTCTATAGATTCTAGAGTTGGTAGTAAAATGTTTGTATTTGATCTATTTTCTTTTCTTTCATATTAAAGACATATGATCACGCTTATACATCAGCTTCCCCGGTGCAGGAGACACAAGAGACCTGGGTTCAGTCCCTGGGTTGGCAAGATCCCCTGGAGGAGGAAACGGCAACCCACTCCAGGGTTATTGCCTGGGAAGTCCTATGGATAGAGGAGCCTGGTGGGGTACAGTTCATGGAGTCGCTAAGAGTTGGACACAGCTTAGCAACTGAGCACGTGGACACATCATGGTTATATCCTGGTCTGATAGCCATAAAACTGATTGTCTAATATTGGCTTTTTTAAAATTCCTATTTACTCCTGTCCTTGGAATGCCAGTGAATTTTCAGTTGATGGTCAGATGGATGATGTTATCTTACTTTATTTTTTTTAAATTTTATTTTATTATTTAACTTTACAATATTGTATTGGTTTTGCCAAATATCAAAATGAATCCACCACAGGTATACACGTGTTCCCCATCCTGAACCCTCCTCCCTCCCTGTACCATCCCTCTGGGTCGTCCCAGTGCACCAGCCCCAAGCGTCCAGTATCGTGCATCAAACCTGGACTGGCGACTCATTTCATACATGATATTATACATGTTTCAATGCCATTCTCCCAAATCATCCCACCCTCTCCCTCTCCCACAGAGTCCAAAAGACTGTTCTATACATCAGTGTCTCTTTTGCTGTCTCGTATACAGGGTTATTGTTACCATCATTCTAAATTCATATATATGTGTTAGTATACTGTATTGGTGTTTTTCTTTCTGGCTTACTTCACTCTGTATAATAGGCTCCAGTTTCATCCACCTCATTAGAACTGATTCAAATGTATTCTTTTTAATGGCTGAGTAATACTCCATTGTGTATATGTACTACAGCTTTCTTATCCATTCATCTGCTGATGGACATCTAGGTTGCTTCCATGTCCTGGCTATTACAAACAGTGCTGCGATGAACATTGGGGTACATGTGTCTCTTTCAATTCTGGTTTCCTCAGTGTGTATGCCCAGCAGTGGGATTGCTGGATCATAAGGCAGTTCTATTTCCAGTTTTTTAAGGAATCTCCACACCGTTCTCCATAGTGGCTCCATGACCAAGTGGACTTTATCCCAGGGATGCAAGGATTCTTCAATATCTGCAAATCAATCAATGTAATACACCACATTACCAAATTGAAAAATAAAAACCATATGATTATCTCAGTAGATGCAGAGAAAGCCTTGGACAAAATTCAACATCCATTTATGATAAAAACTCTGCAGAAAGCAGGAATAGAAGGAACATACCTCAACATAATAAAAGTTATCTTGCTTTAGAAAGAGGATCAGCATTTCTTTTGCTAGGGTTAAAGGAAACAACTAAGAATTTTGGTCTGTCCTGGTACTGCACGGACTCAAAAGGCTGCATTGCAGTTTTGATCAGGGTCGTCTGCCTCTGGTTGGCTTCTAGTCCTGGGCATCCTCCAAGGATTCCTGCAGAGACTTGGGGCAGGAGTGAGGGTCTCTTTCGAAGCAGAGGCTCAACCCTATCTTTGTCTCTCTGTTAATGCAAGGTCCTAACATGTCTGCTTTACTTTTCCGAGATCTTCTGCTTAGCTTCATAGCCCCCTGGGTCACGCAGCTGGGGAAATCATCAAACATCTGGGGGGAAATGTGACTGAGTGTGGGGCTCAATTCCTCAAAGTCTCTTTTCCCTGGAGGCTTGCCTCCTCAATCTCTAACTTCGTCTCTCTGTTCACACCAGGTGTCCACAGCATGGTCAGTATTCCTGTTTCATAGTAGAGACCCTGTGCCTTTTATTGTCATGCTGTACCAAGGAGCAGCAATGTCCACAGGAGAAAATCGGATGCCCAGTGTGGTTCTAAAAGTGCAGTTCCCTTTTACCTTCCTCACTCATTCCATATCTTTCCCTTTAGGAGAGCCGTGGCTCTAGGTCTCATCTCTGTTATAATGACCCGCTCAGCTTTCTTCAAGGCTGCCTCCCTTCTATCATTAAGCCTTCACCTGAACATCACTCCTTAGCAAGGTTTGCTCTGACGGCCATATCTAAGCCACCAATCAGTCCCTTTTCTCTAGCGTATCACTTACTTCATCACAGCATTCAACTTAGCATTACATCATTGTCAGGTTTTTATGTTTGTCTTTCCTCAATAGAAAGTAGGATCTGTAGGAACAGAGGCTGTGTTGTACACATTTCCAGCTGTGTTGCAGCATCCCAAGCCACCACCATAGAGCCTGCAGATAACAGAGCCTTTACTGACATTAGTCTCATCAGTGATTGATGAATAGGTGAATGACTGCATCTATAGCATGGAATCTCTGAGATCCTCTCTGTATTTATTTAAATTTAAGGGCATATGCACAGTTACTAAAATTGGGGATAGAAGCTGTTGGTAAGGATGTGGAGAACTGGAACTCCACACACTTATGTTGGCAGCATACATTGGTAAAACCGTTTTGGTAAACTGGAAATATCCGCGAAAGCCAAAAGCCGATGCTTCTGTGTTCCAACAGTTGTAGTGCTCTAAAAGGTACATGAAAGAATGTTCACAGCAGCTTCACACATCATATCGCCACATTGGAAGCAACCCAAATGAACCATAAGAGAAAAAGGAGAAAATAAATTGTGGTGCCTCCCCATACATCAGATCCTATACATCGGTATGAAAGAACAGGCTGCTGCCACGTGCATAGCATAGATAGATCTTACAGACATTATGTTGAGTGAAAGAAAACAGACCCAAAGGACATATAATGTTTAATTCCATTCATGTGAAATCACGGAGAAGGCAGTGGCACCCCACTCCAGTACTCTTGCCTGGAAAATCCCATGGACGGAGGAGCGTAGTAGGCTGCAGTCCATGGGGTCGCTAAGAGTCGGACACGACTGAGTGACTTCACTTTCACTTTCCACTTTCATGCATTGGAGAAGGAAATGGCAACCCACTCCAGTGTTCTTGCCTGGAGAGTCCCAGGGACGGGGGAGCCTGGTGGGCTGCCGTCTATGGGGTCGCACAGAGTCGGGCACGACTGAAGTGACTTAGCAGCAGCAGCAGCACCATGTGAAATCAAAGAAGAGATAAAAGTAGTTGATGGTGATAAAGGTGAAAAGGTGACTTTTGGGGAGTGGTCAGTAGTGAATGGGGAGCTGGAAGTGCTGTTTGTTGATGTGTTTTGGTCACATGGGATAGGTACACTCAAACTTGATTGAGCTGTAAATGAATTCGTGTACTTTACATGTGTGTTATACCTTGAAAAATGTGGACTAGTTTGTGGGGAATATACCATATGCCTGGTTCTGGGGATACAAGAGCACACAATTCAGTCTGTCCACCAGAGGTGACTGTCATGTGGGAAGGACAATGAACTAGCTGTGACAGATGCTGGGATAACCTTGGCCACCTTCTCCCAGCCTTAGGAATTACTTTTGAGTTAGAACATGACTATAATACACGTGAGGTTCTGACATAGGAGACGTATCAGACTTGTTACCTGTGCATCCTTCCGGGCTTAGGGCATCACTGGCTCCAAGGAGAAACTTTCCTGAACTCTGAGGTTTCGGTTTCATAAGCTGGTTTGAGCTTCCCAGGTGGCGCTAGAGGAAAAGAATCTGCCTGCCCATGCAGGAGACACCAGAGATGTGTATTCTATCCCTGGGTCGGGAAGATCCCCTGGAATAGAATCCCATTTGTGTCTCTGACCTTGTGTATCCCTTTCTGTGCCCAGAGTCCTCTGCAGTGTTTATCAAGGGGCAGCCAATGCATAAGGAGGTAAAGGCCGTGGCGGGGGCGAGTGCCACACTGAGCTGCGAGGTGGCCCAGGCCCAGACGGAGGTGACGTGGTACAAGGATGGGAAGAAGCTGAGTTCGAGCTCGAAAGTGCACGTGGAGGCCAAGGGCTGCACCCGGCAGCTGGTGGTGCAGCAGGCGGGCAAGGCGGATGCCGGGGAGTACAGCTGCGAGGCCGGGGGCCAGAAGGTCTCCTTCCACCTGGACGTCACAGGTCAGTTTGGAGGTAGTAAGTTAGCCTTATGTGGAGGTGATGGGATGGGCTTGCACCCCTGACAGATCTGATGATCTTTCCACTAGACTTCATCTCTTTTGGTCTTCTGTCCTCCCACCACCATTTTTACACCCAAGGCTGGGCAAAGGGAGCTGGATGGGAGGGTGTGAGCAGAGGGGAGAAAGGCGTTCTGTAAACCCAGAGTGGTATTTCCACATGGTGATGCATGGTTGTCAGTTCCCAGCATCTGCCCAGGGTCGTCTGGGTGTTCCCTGGTGTCTGGGCCTCTGGTTCTGTCTTGCACTTGGAGTCTGCTGTAAACCAGATGCCTTTCAACTGTGGGTATGTGAATTTGCTCCTCTTGGCTGTCCTGACAGCTCCTAGATGCCCCACCCAGCAATCCATGTGGGTTCACACTAGGAGAGATGTTTGAATTTCGTTAAACCAGGACCAGGGGAAATTTTTGCTGCACAGGCTTGGACTTATCTCAAGAGCAAACTATAGATTACCAGAGTTTTAAGTGTTCTGGACACTCTTTCTTCCTTGCACATGGATATTGAAGTTAACTGTGTATCTGTAGGACTTCTGAGGTGGCTCAGTGGGTAAAGAATCTGCCTGCAATGAAGGAGACGCAGGTTCTGTCCCTGAGTCGGGAATACATGCTGGGGGAGGGAATGGCAACCCACTCCAGTGTTCTTGCCTGGAGAATCCCGTGGGCAGAGAAGCCCGGCGAGCTGCATTTCATAGTTTTGCAAAGAGTCAGACATGGCTGAAGCGACTGAGCATGCATGCATGTGTATCTACATATAACAAAAATCTAGATCCATTTTTCTTGCAATGTGTGTGCAAATAAATAGAGCAGAGAATTGGTCAGTATGTGCCTGAAGTATGCACATGTGAGGTCTGGGGAATTCTCTTTTCAAAGCAAATATTGATTTCCTTTTTTCTTCTATTAGAACATTCTATGTCAGAATTCCGCTTGGAGTCTGATTTTTAGATTTAGACTTGGAAAGGAATAGTTGCTTCTCCTATATCAGCATGTATGTATCTTTTAAAAATTGTATTTTAGGAGAATATAGCCATTTTTTTCATGGCAATCAATATGAAAGCTTATGAGAAATTGATTAGATTTTTAGGAAACTGTCTTAAGAGTGACACAAGAAACATTCAACTCAAATAGTCCTATAATCTTTTAAGTCATTAGAGCCTTATGCAGTGAAAAATCTGCATAGGAAATGATCTAATCCTGCTAGTTTACACTGGTAAATTACATGAAATACTTTGGAAGAATCCATGTTCGGGGAAATTTTTCTTGAGAATAGAAAAAAGACTACAGTCTCTGATTTGTTTCATGTAGATAGTGTAACATTGATACTGATATCTGACAAGGCAAGTAGTAAGAATTAAAATTACAGACCTATCTGTTGTGGATATCAAGGCTAAAATATGAAACAAAATACTATCAAAATAAATTCAGCAGTATATTAAGAGGAAAATTGCAAATGCATTGTGATGAAAGCAAGAGCCAGAAACGCCAGGTTGTTGAAACACTAGAGACATCACAAATCAATCTGTATACGACACGCAGGACAAAGCGTTTGATGAGGTTTGGCAATATAAATGCAGAAGAAATGTTTAATAAAATTAGCATCAATTCATGCCATAAAATTCTTAACAAATTATAACTAAAACTGTTTTTTCTTAATTTGACAAGTGATGTTGTAGACAAACAAGCTAATTGCACACAGAAAAGTGAAAGTTTGAAAGCTTTGCTTACGAGATAGGGAGCCAGACAAGGCAACCAGCTGTTACTGTTTTTATCTGACATTCTACAATACAGTTAGGACAAAAACAAAGCAAAAGAGTGAAAAAATAAAAGTGGAATTCACGGATAATACGATTTATCCAAAAGATAAATTATGAGACCTAATAAGATAATTAAGAATAATAATTTTTGGAGGCTTTGTCAAGTGGATGAAGCCAATTAAAAAAAAATCAACATGAAGTAGACACTTCTGTGTCTACATGGTAGCAACAAACATCTAAAAATGAAATTTTAAAAGAGTTACAATAGCATAAAAAGAATCATTTTCTAATTCCAGGTCTAATAAAAAGTGGTAAGAGATGCTTGGGGAAGATTATTAAAATTTTTTTGAGAGAGAGACGGGAAGTTCTAAAGAGGTAGAAATCTGTGGAAGAATAAACAATTTTCAATACCAATTAAAATTCAAAAAATGTTTCTTTAGTGGGGATTTTGAAAATTGACAAGTTGCAAAGACCATGTACAGTCAATTCACTCTTGAGGACGAGCAAAAGGTGAGTTACTTGCTACGCCAAGTATCAACTGATATGAAGTTACAGTAATGAATAGAATAGTGTCTGGTTGAAAGGATCGATGACCAAAGGGCCAGAACAGTGATCTCATACACAGACCTGTGCTTGAATGGATGACCACATTCCCCTTCTCCTCTTTAAAAAACGTGGACTAGCGAGAGGGGTAGAGACAGCGTGGTTTTAATAAATGTTACTTGAACCATTTAACCATATAGAAAAAAGATTTCCTGATGGCTCAGAGGGTAAAATGTCTGCAATGCAGGAGACCCAGGTGCAATCCCTGGGTCAGGAAGATCCCCTGGAGAAGGAAAGGGCAACCCACTCCAGTACTGTTGCCTGGAAAATATCCCATGAATGGAGGAGCCTGGTAGGCTACAGTCCATGGGGTCGCAAAGAGTCGGACACGACTGAGAGACTTCACTTCACTTTCACATACCACACATAGTCAGCTCCTGTTGAGTTAGAGACCATGGAATTAAAGGGAAAAATCATAGATGACAAGATAGATGGTTTTGATTAATTTAGGATAAAGGTGATTTCTTAGAATACAAACGCACTAACCATAATGAAAGAAATTTAACATACTTGAGTACGTTAAAACTAAACATGAAGATTCATCAGAAGACAGCATGAGTTAGTAAAAGGCATGCCACACAGATATGAAAGATGTTTAGAACACACATTCTTGTCAGTGCCTAGCATTTGAATGGAGAAGGCAATGGCACCCCACTCCAGTACTCTTGCCTGGAGAATCACATGGACAGAGGGGCCTGGTGGGCTGCAGTCCATGGGGTCGCTGAGGGTCGGACATGGCTGAGCGACTTCACTTTCACTTTTCACTTTCATGCATTGGAGAAGGAAATGGCAACCCACTCCAGTGTTCTTGCCTGGAGAATCCCAGGGACGGGGCAGCCTGGTGGGCTGCCGTCTATGGGGTCGCACAGAGTCGGACACGACTGAAGTGACTTAGCAGCAGCAGCATTTAAATACAAAAAAGTTCCTTAAAGTGAACAAACACATGAGTGACAGTCAATGCTACTGAAAATAGGGCAGAAACTTTGAACAATGACAACACAGAAGAGCAAACACTGATGAGCAAAACATCAGAAAAGGTTCTTGAGTTTGAGTCATCAGAAAAAATGTGTAAGACAGAGGAGGTAACACTCACTCCCACCAGTTTGCCAGCAGTGAGAACAGGTGAAGGTGGAGCCTCAGGTAATCTCATTTGTTGCAAACGAGAACATGGGCTGCACATTCCTGTGGAAAAGATTCTAGCCTTATACAGGAAGTCTCGGAGTGTACATAGCATAACCCTACAATTCCCATCCTGTTGGTAAGCGGGCAGGAGATTTGAATAGTGTCACCAGAAAGAAGAAATGGCGAACCCAGTCCTAAGGGGAAGGTTGCTTAGCTTCTTCATTCCTCAGACAGTGACAAAGAAAGCAACAGGGAGGTGCAGAAGCTCCCCCAGGTTGCCATCGTTGACAATAGTAAGAGTAGGCAAGGGCGCAGAGCCTCAGCCATCTCCACGGACTGCAGCTGAAAAGTTCCTGCCTGCACTTCATGGAGAAGACTGTGGGTGCATCTAAAAAGTTGGGGGAATACTTGCCTTGTGACCCCACTGATGCCAGTCGTAGCAGATGAGGCTGATCCAAAGGCCACCACATCCTGAACCAGCTCGCAAGGACAGCTCACATGTAGGAGAATGCATAAATTATGTCACTTGTTGCTGAGAAAGTTTGGGGGACCTCTGCAGGGCACAAGACTGGTGCAGATCCCCGAGAAATCTCCAGCCCCATTTTCCCCTCCTCCTACTCCCAACTCCTCATCCCTAGTCTTTGCCCGGGGCTGCCGTCCTAACTGAGATGGTATCTCTGACCCTGTGTATCCCCCTCTGTCCCCAGAGCCCTCGGTGGTGTTCGCCAAGGAGCAGCCGGCACGCAGTGAAGTGCAGGCTGTGGCGGGAACCAGTGCCACACTGAGCTGCGAGGTGGCCCAGGCCCAGACGGAGGTGACGTGGTACAAGGATGGGAAGAAGCTGAGTTCCAGCTCGAAAGTGCGTGTGGAAGCCAAGGGCTGCACCAGGCGGCTGGTGGTGCAGCAGGCGGGCAAGGCGGACGCCGGGGAGTACAGCTGCGAGGCCGGGGGCCAGAAGGTCTCCTTCCGCCTGGACGTCACAGGTCAGTCCTGGAGGAGGACGCTGAGCTAGCCTGTGTGCAGGTGATGAGGGGACCCGCTTCCAGCCTCACCAGACTTGTGTGCCTGTGACCTTCAATTCTTCAAGCCTCTCTGTCTTCCATGTCCTGCACGGATACCCATGTGGGCCTGGGGGGATGATTGGGAAGGGTGTGCCTGGAGAAGTGGGGCTGTGTTTTTCCACTTGTTTGCATTCAGTAAGGCTCGGTCGCAGTGTCTTAGCATATGCCCTGAACCTTCCTGTTGTTCCTAGTGTCGAGACCCCAACTCTCCGTGATAATTTGGGACTGATGTAGACCTAGAGATATGTGACTTTCCTCCCATCATATGTCTTTCTTGACAGCCACCACATGCCCTAATCTGATACCTCGTATAGATTCTTGGTTTGCCTGAGGTGATACAATTTCATTGTTCCCGGATTAGGGGGGATATTGGTCACACAGTCCTGCTTGAAATTCTTCAGGAGTGAGCATTCGATGATCAATTTTTAAGTTTCTGGGTGGTCCTTCCTTCCTTTTCCCGGATATAGAGGCCCAGTTGCCTGTAGGTACCAAGAAATTGGTCCATGTTTTCTTGTCATCCTTGCAAAGAGAAGAAAGGAAGGATTGGTGGAGAGTTACCGGTGCCATTTAGGGTGGTCTTCTTATATCAGATGTGATTTTGCATTTGTCTGCAAATGATTCGGACGTTCTGAGTCAGTATTCCCCTTGGCATTACATTGATGAATTTAGGAATGGAAAGGAAAAATTTGCTTCTGCTACATTAGTAGGCTTTGCTAATGAGGAGTTACTGTCCTAGCAGCCTCTGACCAGCAAAGCAGTCTTTTATTTCATTCCATTTTCCTAATGGTGTTTTGCTGAAAGTTTTAGTTTTTGTTTCAGGTTTTAAGGATTCGTTAACAAAAGAAACCACTTGTTGTACACACATACACAATTTCGATATTTAATAGAGAATTATCTATTTTACTTTCAATAAGAAGAAGTGAAGTCGCTCAGTCCTGTCTGACTCTTTGAGACCCAATGGTTCCTCCATCCGTGGGATTTTCTAGGCAAGAGTATTGGAGTGGGTTGCCATTTCCTTCTCCAGGGGATCTTCCCAACTCAGATATCGAACCTGGATCTCCCGCACTGCAGGCAGACTCTTTACCATCTGAGTCACCAGGAAAGCTCAATAAACAACTTTCAATAAACAACCATTACAAGAAAAGAGAAATAGAACAGTAAAGGAGGGTAACAGTACATACATCACCAAATTGTGTTTTTACTGACATCCGGACTCAAACAGTGCTAGGAAATCCCATTTAACAGCGCTCTGGAGTCTCAGTTGGGAACATGTCTCAGGCAGCTCATCTGCTCCTTCGGTGAGGCTTCAGATTACAGTTTGGGGGTTCCCGTTTATAATGCCTGGCTGCAAAGGAGTAAATTGCAGCTTTGGTTTTATGTTAATCGTGTTTTACAAAGCTGTTTGCTTTGCAAAGCTTGGAAGGTTGTTAAGCCTCAGGTATGGTTGGCCAGACACCCTCCAGGGCTCAAGAATCCCTCGATCTGCCCTCTTTCTTATCTATGGTGCTGCTGGGCTTGCACTCACATCTGGCACATAGTCAGGCCTATGTCTGGGCAGGTCAGAAGCAAGGTCAGAGGTCTACTTTGCTTTCTTGTCTTTGAAGCCTGAACTAAATTACTTTCATTTAATTTCCCTAACAGATGGTCAGTGAGTATCCCTGCTTCATGGCTGAAACATAGGGCTGTCTAAGAATTGGAAGAGAGCCTTCATGCCGAATAGGGGTGGGCTGCCATCCTCCATTGACTTGTAGGTCCGAACATCTAACACTTTGTGACCATGCCAGATAGGAGGATTTATGGGTGTGTGTATATACCCCAGATCCCACCATGCATCCTTGGAAGATGTGGTTTTCAGAGCATGTTAGAGTATTCTAAGGTAAAACCATTGAGAAGTTGTGAAATGTGGCTAAATCCTAGTAAACTATGAAAATAGGTGCAAGAAGATAGAGAAGAGTTGAAGAGTTGCATGGCTTGTCAATCAGTGGGACCAATACTGATAAGTTTTCTCAGCCCCATAGTTCTCTGGTAAACTATACAAAATGGGAAAAGTATTCTTTCATGCTTGTGGGTTTGGTCCTAGAGAGAGATAAAGGAGATATACTCTGTAACTCTCTCCGTGAACATAACATCAGTACCAAAATCACACAAGAAAGGCAGGAAGAATGGAATTTGAGACCAGTGTGCTATGAGTAACAAGGCCAAAATTGTAAGTTAAATGTTAGCAGAAGGAATTCAGCAATGTATCCAAGGGTTAGAGATCGCTGATGGAAGTCCAAGTCCAGGATTGCACTTTGGAGTTAACCTTGACAACATTAATAGATAGAAAGCTTGACTTTAAGAGATTGAATGCAGAAAGACGTGATCATCTCCATGAGTACAGAGTCAGTCTTGGGAGATTGTTCCTGTCTAAGAATTTGTCCATCTCTTCCAAGCTGTTCATTTTATTGGCATACAGTTGCTTGTAGTAGTCCCTTATGATCCTTTGCATTTCTGTGGTGTCTGATGTAACTTCTTCATTTTCATTCTGATTTTATTGATGAGTTATCTCCCTTTTTTTCCTTGATGAATTTGGCTAAAGGTTTATCAATTTTCTTTATCTTTTCAAAGAACTAGGCTTTAGTTTCATTGATCTTTGCCATAATTTTCTTTGTCTCTTTTTCATTTATTTCTACTCTAATCTTTAGGATTGATTTCTTCTTTACTAAATTTAGATTTTGTTTGTTCTTCTTTCTCTAATTGTTTTAGGTATAGGGTTAGGTTGTTTATTTGAGATTTTTCTTGTTTCTTGAGGTAATAGTGTATTGCTATAGACTTCCCTCTTAGAACTGCTTTTGCTGCACGCTTTAGGTTTTGGATCATTGTGCTTTCATTTTCATTTGTCTCTAGATATTTTTCGATTTCCTCTTTGATCTCTTTACTGATTCATTGGCTGTTCAGTAGCATATTGTTTAGCCTCCGTGTGTTTGTAATTTTTATAGTTTTTTTTCCCTTGTAGTTTATTTCTAATCTCATAGCATCGCTATTGGAAAAGGTGCTTTCAGTTTTGAAATGCTTTCATTGAAAAGATTATTTCTGTTTTCTTAAATTCCCAAGGCTCATCTTGTGCCCCAGTGTGTGGTCAATCCTGGAGAAAGTTCTGAGTGCACTTGAGAAGAATGTGTAGCTGTACTGCTACGCAGCTTTTGGATGAAATGCTCTGTAAATATCAATTAAGTCCGTGTGGTCTATTAAGGCCCGTGTTTCCTATTAATTTTTTGCCTGGATGATCTGCCCATTGACAAAAGAGGTGTCTTAAGTCCCCCACTATTATTATGTTACTGTTGATTTCTCCCTTTATGGTTGTTAGTATTTGCCTTATATATTGATGTGCTCCTATGTTGGATGCATATATATTTACAATTGTTATATCTTCTTTTTAGATTGATCCTTTGATCACTAGATTAGATGAGATGGTTGGATGGCATCACTGACTTGATGGACATGAGTTTGAGTAAGCTCCAGGAGTTGGTGATGGACAGGGAAGCCTGGTGCTGCAGTCCATGGGGTTGCAAAGAGTCAAACACGACTGAGCGACTGAACTGAACTTTAATCATTATGTAGTTCCTTCTTTATCTCTTATAACAGTCTTTGTTTTAAAATCTGTTTTGTCTGAGCAGTACCACTCCAGCTTTGTTATGATTTCCGTTTGCATGGAATATCTTTTTCCATCCCCTCACTTTCAGTCTGAGGTGGGTCTCTTGACAGCATTTACACGGTCTTGTTTCTATATCCACTCAGCCAGTCTATGTCTTTTGGCTGATGCATTTATTCCATTTACATTTAAGGCGTTTATCAATATGTATGCTCCTGTTACCATATTCTTAATTGTTTTTATTTGTTTTGTAGGTCTTTTCCTTCTTTTGCATTTCCTGCCTAGAGAAGTTCCTTAAGCATTTACTATAAGGCTGATTTGGTGGTGCTGAATTCTCTTAACTTTTTCTTGACTGTAAAGCTTTTGATTTCTCCATGAAATCAGAAGTAGAGCCTTGCTGTGTAGAGTATTTTTGGTTATAGTTTCTTCTCTTCCATCACTTGAAGAATATTGTGCTTCTGTTGCCTACCCTCTGGTGGATGAGGCTATCTAAGAGGCTTGTGCAAACTTCCTGATGGTAGAGACTGACGGTGGGTAGAATTGGGTCTTGCTCTGGTTTGCAGGGCAGCGTTCAGTAACTTCAGTCTGCTTGTTTGCTGATGGGTGGGTCTGCACTCCCTGTTAGTTTTTTGACCTGAGATGATTCTTGCCTGGTATCCACGGGCTCTAGGGTAGGGCTAATGGCAAAGACCTCCAGGAGGGCTCACGCCTACAGATACTTCCTTGGACAGCTGCTGTCAGTACTGTTATCTCTGTGATGAACCACTGCCAACCCACACCTCTGCAGGGGACCCTCTAATGCTAGCAGGCAGGTCTGGTTCAGTCTCCTGTGGGGTCACTGCTCCTTTCCCCCCGGGTTCTGATGTGCCCAGGATTTTGTGTGTGCCCTCCAGGAGTGGGGCTTCTGTTTCCCCAGGGCCTGTGGAAATCTGCAGTCACATCCTTCAGGTTAGATTCCCTGGGGATTACTAGTCTCTTTGGCAGATCCCAAGGGTGGGAAGCCTGATGTGGGGCTCAGCACCTTCACAACAGTGGGAGAACCTCTGTGGTATAATTGTTTTCTAGACCGTGGGTTGCCCTCCTGGTGGGTATGGGATTTTCTTTTATCATGACTGTACCCCTCCTGCCATCTTCTTGTGGCTTCTCCTTTGTCTTTGGACTTGGGGTATCTTTATTGGTGGGTTCAAGCCTAGTCCTGCTGATGGTTGTTCAACAGTTAGTTGTGATTTTGGTACTCTTCCAGGAGGAGGTGAGTGCACATCCACTCTGTTATTTTGACCTAATCTCCATGAGTACAAATCAAATGGTTGATTAAACTTGAATGTTATACACTAAGAAAAAAATATTGATAATACTGATCACCAGTTCCTGCCATAAAATTCTTAGCTTCCCTGGTGGCTCAGAGGTTAAAGCCTCTGCCTCTAATGCCGGAGACCTGGGTTCGATCCCTGGGTTGGGAAGATCCCTGGAGAAGGATATGGTAACCCACTCCAGTATTCTTGCCTGGAGAATCCCATGGATGGAGAAGCCTGGTAGGCTGCAGTCCACGGGGTTGCAAAGAGTCAGACATGACTGAGTGACTTCACTTCACTTTCACATACCACACATAGTCAACTTTTAAAAATTAACATTATATAATTCATTCAACAACAACAAAAACAGCAAGGTGTGTCTGGAAATATTTGATGTGAGAGATGATAAATGTAGGGCTCTCCAACCACTGAGTTGAGTAACGAGGAAATAAAATCAACAGCAAACAGTTCTGAAAAACTCAAAGTGAAATTTGCTGATGACGTGATGATCAACTCAGACAATCTCAGAGATAAATTATTAGACTGTGTATAATTCTAGAGTAGAATTAGTATGTAAAAAATTAATATGCAGAAAACATTTCTACATACAAGTCCTGGCAAAGAATGCTTGGCAAGTGAAATTTGTGTGAAAGAGAGTAGTATAATTGTATCGTGAGTCTGATTTCAGGTCTGATAGAAGTTGCTAAGAGGATGTGTGTGGGGAAATTATTCAAGATTCTTGAGAGGCAGAGGTTGAAATAGATGGGTAGAAGTCTGAGGGAGAAATCAAAAATTATTATTAAAAATCAAGATGGAACAAAATATGTTTCTAATTGTCAGACGAAAGAAAAGCAGGCAGATTCCAATGGTATGGTACAGTCAATATGCGGTTTTCTCAAAGAATATTCAGAGGGAGCATTTACTGGTACCCAATGTTAGAAAATTATCATAAGGCTGCAGTTTTCAAGATAAGGGGATGCCAGTGCAGAGGAGCAGAATAGTGAGCTCAGAAACAGTTCCTTGCATGAATGGATTCCTGCACCAGCCATCCACCTTCTCGACCTTCCACATGTTCCATTTGCTACTCTGTTGTCTATCAGAGAAGTTGAGAAAGGATATGGTCTTCAAATATTGTGGTTGCATCACTGAAAACTATACAGAAAACTTAAATTGTAATAGCAATTCACACCACACACAAAAGTAAACTTGTAGTAAATTAGAAACCTCAGCATAAAAGGTAAAACCCCAAAAACCCTGATGATGATGATATTTTTAAAGATGATGATATTTTAAAATATTTTTAAAGATGATGATAAAGATGATATTTTTAAAGATTTAAGGTAAGGAAAGATTTCTTAAATAGAACACAGTGCTCTACAATGAAAGAGATGAGAAGATGTGAAAACTATTGAAAAGGTGTGATTTATCAGAGGAATCGATCGAAGAGTAAAAATGGTAGTCACATAGTTGTAAAGATCCTTAAATCCTATGTCATTCTCTGGTGTTTCAATGGATAAAGAGCGGCCACAGGTGAAGCAAGAAAAGAGAGAGCCTACTATCAGTAGTTGTGAAAAGCTTTGAATAGTGTTGCTAGGAAGGAGAACACAGTCACAGTGAGTGAACCCAGTGCTAAGGGAAAAGGGGTTCAGCTTCCTCAGTTCTCATGCAGTGTAAAAAGAGCCACGAGGAGGTGTAAGCACTCCCAGCAGATTGCCATCAGCTGACAACAGTAAGAACAGGAAGGGATGCTGAACCAACTCCATGGACTGCAGGCGAAAAGTCCCTGCATAATAGTGGGGAGAAGACTGTGGGTCCATCTAGGAAGGTTAGGGAACAGTTGCCTCATGACTCTGCTGATGCCAGGAGCAGGGGATCTTTTGCAATGGCACTCCCTGGACCAGATCAAAAGGACCCATGGGAGAATGCTTAAATTGTAAGTCTTTTGGTGAGAAACTCATGGGTCCTCTTGAGGGCACAGGGCTGGAGCCAAGTCAGCAGAAGTCTCCAGCCCCATTGCTCCTTCTCATCACCCCACACCCCTACCTCCCATTCAGGTCTTCTTTGCCCGGGGCTGCCGTCCTGACTGAGATGGGGTCTCTGACCCTGTGTATCCCTCTGTCCCCAGAGCCCTTGGTGGTGTTCGCCAAGGAGCAGCCGGCACGCAGTGAAGTGCAGGCCGTGGCGGGAACCAGTGCCACACTGAGCTGCGAGGTGGCCCAGGCCCAGACGGAGGTGACGTGGTACAAGGACGGGAAGAAGCTGAGTTCCAGCTCGAAAGTGCGTGTGGAGGCCACGGGCCGCGGGCGGCGGCTGGTGGTGCAGCAGGCGGGCAAGGCGGACGCCGGGGAGTACAGCTGCGAGGCCGGGGGCCAGAAGGTCTCCTTCCGCCTGGACGTCACAGGTCAGTCCTGGAGGAGGACGCTGAGCTAGCCTGTGTGCAGGTGATGAGGGCACTGGCTCCCAGCCTCACCAGATGTATGTGCGCTTGCCTGGTGCTTTTATCTCTTCATATCTCCCTGTCTCCCATGCCCCACCTGGACACCTGTCTGGGCTCAGGGGTGGGTGGATGGAGAGGAGGGTGGGGGTTGAAAGAAGAGGGGTTGTTTCTGTCTACCTGTTTCCAGGCAGTGGGGCTCAGTCACACGGTCTTAGCATCTGCCCAGAACGATCCTGTTGTTCCTGGTATCGACCCTGACTCTCCCTAGGCTTGGGGCTGAAGTAGATGTGGGGATGTGTGACTTTCTTCTCATTGGATGTCTTTTCTGACAGCCACCACTTGCCCTCACCCAGGACCTTGTGTAGATTCTTGTTTGGTCTGAGCTGTTTCAATTTGATGAATCCCAGATTCATCAAAAATTCATCATTTTTTGGGGGTGGTGGAAATATTGGCCACATGATCTTGGAATTATCTTAGGAGTGAACTTTGAATGATCAAATATTAGGTTTCTGGGAGGCCTTTCCTTCCTTTTGCTGGATGTGGAGGCTCTTATTGGCTGTAGGTAGCAAGAAATTGGCCCATGTTTTCTTGTCACGTCCTTGAAAAGGGAATTAGAAAGGGTGATGTGTATAGTCACCAGTGGTATTCAGGGTGATCATCGTAGATAAAATATGGTTTTTCCACTGGCTTCAGAAAGTTGGATGACCCAGGTCAGTATTCCCTTGGTGTTACTGATGGGTTTAGGAATGGAAAGCATAAAGGCACTCTTACTGCTAGTGAGGAGTCACTGTCCTTGCAGCCTCTGACTGGCAAAACAGTCTTTATTTATTTATTTTACTTTTTAAACGTTTTTTCCCCTCCAGTTTTATTTTTGTTCTATTTTCCAAATGGTCAATGAGCGTGTGTTCCTTGTGGCTAGAACATAGGACAGTCTAAGAAATCAGGTTATTCTTCTTCTGGAAAAAATGTCTTCATGGGAAATAGAGATGGGCTGCGATCCCACACTGACTCCTAGGTGCCAGCACACACCAGTTTGGGACCATGCCAGTGTAAAGTTTGTATATTCGCGGGTTTGTACAGATACTTGAGATCTCACATGCTTAGTTGTTTTCAGAAAATGTCAGTGACTATTCTAAGATAAAAGTATTGGAATATTGTAAAATGTGGCTAGATCCCAGGAAACTTTGTGGAAGTGGACAAAAGAAGATCGAGAAAAGTCAAAGAGTTGTATAACTTGTCAGTCATTAAGACCGACAATGAACAGTCTTCTCAGCCCATAGTTCTCTGGTACACTGTAAATAATTACCTGGAAAGCTGTTAACTCCATTCTTGTGAAGATGGTCCTAGAAGGGAAAAAGAAAGTACTCTCTTCATGGACAAGAAAGCAACTCTCTTCATTTACAGGACATAACATCAATGAAAATCACACAGCGAAAGAAGAGAGAATGAAATTTCTGACCAGTATACTGTGACTATTCTGGCCCAAATCATAAATTAAATGTCATCAAAATGGATTCAGTAGTGAATCTGAGGGTAGAGATCAGCGATCCTAGTCCAGGGTTGCATTTTGGGTTTAACTTTGGCCATGGTAATAGACAGAAAGCTTGACATTAAGAGATTGAATGAAAAAAGATGTCATCATTTCCATGAATACAGAATCAAGTGGTTGATTCAATTGGAGAGATAAAACGTTTGATAATATTGAACAAATAAATTCCTGCTTTAAAGTTCTTAGTGAGCTATGTAAAAGTGCTCTTTTTTTAATGTTGAAAACTTCCTACAAAACGACAACAGCGACAGCAACATCCCCCTTAGGACATCCTGGGAGAGCTTTGGAGTGAGGGATGGAACGCTTAGGCCACTCTAACCGCCGAGTTCAGGAAGGAGGGGAATAAACTCACTGGCAAACAGTTTTCAAAAATCAAAATCAAGGTGGAATTTGCTGATGACGTGATAATCAGCTCAGATAATCTCATTGATAAATTATTAGACTATGTATGATTCTTGAGTAGGATTAGTGTGTAAAAAAGTCAATATGCAGAAAACATGTCTACATCTGAGTCCTGGCAAGGAATGCTTGGAATAAGAAATTTGTGTGAAAGAGTTAGACTAACACAGTTGTACCACATTTCTATTTTCGGGTCTGATAAAAGTTAGTAAGAGGCAGTATCTGGGGAAATTACGTAAGATTCTTGAGAGACGGGATAGCAAGAATTGGATAGAAATCGAGGGGAAAAATCAAAGATGTTTATTAACAATTAAAATCAAACCAAATGTGTTTTTAGGCTGTTCTCAAGGAAGAATAACAGGCATATTGCAAAGGCACTGTCCAGCCAATGCTTTGTTTTCTTGAAGAAATGCACAGTTGAGCATTTACTGTACCTAATGTCAGGGATTACCATAAGGCTGCAGTTTTAAAGATCGGGGATCCCAGTACAGGAATAGTTACCACATCAGAGGAACAGAACAGTGAGCTCAGAAAGAGCTCCTCACGAACGGACTCCTGTGCCACCCCTCCCTACGCCTGTGTCTTCCGTTGGTTACCGTGTTGTCTATAGGAGAGGTCGAGAAGGATGTTGTGTTAGTAAATGGTGCTTGGACCACTGAATCATATGGAAAATTAAATTATACTAGCAGTTCACATAACACACAAAGGTCAACTCATAGTGAGTTAGAAACCTTAGTGTAAAAGGTAAAAGCCCCCAAACCCTCAGATGATAACATGGTCTTCTTTGAAGACTTCGGGTAAGGAGAGATTTCTTAAATAGAACACAAATGATCTACGCTCCAAGGCCTATTGGACATTATGACACTGTTGGAAGGAATAGCTCTGGTTTATCAGAGGACTGGATCAGAGAGTAAAAATGCCAACCACGCAGTTGGGAATATCCTTAAAACCTACCTGTCTCGTCATTCTGTTGTTTTTAAATGGAAAGGAGTGGCCAGAGCTGAATGGAGAAAAGAGAGAGCCTACTACGGGCAAGTGGGCAAAAGGCTTGACTGGTGTCACCAACAAGAAGAGAACAGTGATGGCAAAGCCAGCGCTAAGGGGAAGGGCGAGCCACTTCTTTATTCCTCAGACAGTGACCCAGACGGCCACTGGAGGGTACAGGCGCTCCCAGCGGATTGCCACAAGTTAACAATAGTAAGAGTGGTGCCAAGCCTGAGACATCCTCTTTGTTGAGTGCAGGTGAAAACTTCCCTGCGTAACCACGTGGAGATCGCAGGGCACCATATAGGAAGGTTGGGGAACACTTGCTTCATGACTCTACACATGCCATAAGCAGAGGAGAAGTATTTTCCAGCAGTGCCCCCACCCTTAGACTAGCTTACAGGAATCCATGGGAGAACGTGTAAATTGTGCCACTCATTGCTGAAAAAGGCAGGGTGTCCTCTTCAGGGCATCAGGCTGGTGCAGAACCTGGAGAAGTCTCCAGTTCTGTGCTTCCTTCCCAGCCGACCACCAGCTCCCCATCCAGGTCGTCTTTGCCCGGGGCTGCTGTCCTGACTGAGATGGGGTCTGTGACCCTGTGTATCCCTCTATCTTCAGAGCCCTCGGTGTTTGCCAAGGAGCAGCCAGCACGCAGTGAAGTGCAGGCCGTGGCGGGAACCAGTGCCACGCTGAGCTGCGAGGTGGCCCAGGCCCAGACGGAGGTGACGTGGTACAAGGATGGGAAGAAGCTGAGTTCGAGCTCGAAAGTGCGTGTGGAAGCCAAGGGCTGCACCCGGAAGCTGGTGGTGCAGCAGGCGGGCAAGGCGGACGCCGGGGAGTACAGCTGCGAGGCCGGGGGCCAGAAGGTCTCCTTCCGCCTGGACGTCCCAGGTCAGTTTGGAGGCAGTAAGTTAGCCTCATGTGGAGGTGATGGGACGGGCTTGCACCCCTGACAGACCCGATGATCTTTCCACTAGACTTCATCTCTTTTGGTCTTCTGTCCCCCCACCCCCATTTTCATACCCAAGGCCGGGCAAAGGGAGCTGGATGGGAGGGTGTGAGCAGAAGGGAGAACGGCGTCCTGTAAACCCAGAGTGGCATTTCCACACAGTGATGCACGGTCGTCAGTTCTCAGCATCTGCCCAGGGTCGTCTGGGTGTTCCCTGGTGTCTGGGACTCTGGTTCTGTCTTGCACTTGGAGTCTGATGTAAACCAGATGTCTTTCAACTGTGGGTATGTGACTTTGCTCCTCTTGGCTGTCCTGACAGCTCCTAGATGCCCCACCCAGCAATGCGTGTGGGTTCACACTAGGAGAGATGTTTGAATTCATTAAACCAGGGGCAACACTGTCATACTTGACTTATCTCAAGACTGAACTATGGATTACCAAAATTTTAGGTGTTCTAGATACTCTTTTTTCCTTATACATGGGATTAGAAGTTATCTGTGCAGCTACATATAACAAAATCTAGGTACATTTTCAAAGCAAATACTGATTTTATTATGTCTTCTGTAAGAACATTCTGAGTCAGAATTCTGCTTGAGTCTGATTTATATATTTAGATTTGGACAGGAATGGTAGCTTCTCCTATACCAGCATGCATATATTTTTTTAAATGGTATTTTAGAAGAATAGACAATTTTTTCATGACGATGAATATGAACGGTTTTACAAATTGATTAGTTTCTTGGAAAACTCTATGAAAAGTGATTCAGGAAATATTCAACTACTTAAATAGTCCTAAAACCTTTAAAGTAATTGAAACCATAATGAAAAATCTTCTCATAGATCTAGTCCTAGTAGTTCCACTGGCATATTATATGGAATACTTTGGAAATAAAGTCTTGTTCATGGAGAATTTTTTAGAAAACAGTAAAAGATATAGGCTCTGTTTCATGTTGATGATGTAACATTGATACTAGTATCTGACAGGGAAAGTAGTAAGAATTAAAATTGTAGAGCGATCTATTATGGATATCAAAGCCAAAATCTGGAACAAAATATCAAAATTAAAAATATAATAAGAGGAAAATTGGTAATATGCTGTGATGAAAGTCATACTCCAGAAATACAAAGTTCTTTACACGCTACAAATGTTGGCAAGCAATCTGGTCATGATATGCAGAATAAAATATTTGATAAGATTTGGCATTTTAAATACAGAAGAAATGTTTTATAAAGTTAGCATCAAATCATGCCATAAAGTTCGTTATGAATTATACAGAAAACAATTCTTTCTTAATTTGATAAACAATGCCGCAGGCAAATCAGCTGTCTGTACACAAAAAAAGTGAGTTTTAAAGCTTTGCCTATGAGATAGGAAACCAGACAAGGAAGCCAACTGTTACTGCTTTTGTCCAACATTCTAAAACACAGGACAAAAATAAAGTGAAAGATATAAAAGTGTGACAAAGCAAAAGTGGAATTCATGAATAATATGATTTATCCAAAAGATAAAACATGTGACATAATAAGATAGTTAAAAATAATTACCATGTAAAAAATCAGTATGGAAAAAAAAAACATTTCCATGTCTAAGAGTAGTAGCAGACATCTCGAAAATGAAATTTTGAAAGTTGCAATGGCATGAAAAGGATCAATATCTAATTCCAAGTCTAATAAATGTGCTGAGAGGCTCTGTAAGGGCAGGGAGAAGTTAAAAAAAAATTTAAGAGACAGTCAAGAAGTTCTAAGATGTTGGGTAGAAATCGATTGAAGAATAAAACATGTTCAATACCCATTAAAATTCAAATAAATGTTTGTTTAGTGGGACTTTGAAAATTGACACATAAATTTCAAAGACCATGTACAGTGAATTCACTCTTGAAGAACAAAAGGAGAGTTATCTGCTATACTAGATATCAATACTGTTAGAAAGCTACAGTAATGAACACAGTAGTGTCTTGTTGCAAGGACAGGTATTGAGACCCAAGGACCAGAATAGGGAGCTCAGACACAGACCGATGAGTGGATGACCACGTTCCCCTTCTTCTTAAAAGAAAACTGTGGAATAGTGCAAGGGGAAAGGCAGCATATTCTTAATAAATGGTACTTAAACATTCAACTGTAGTAAATCAATAGAAAAAAAAAAGATCAGACTTGTAACTCATCCTACACATAGTCAACTCCTTTTGGAGTTGAAGGGAATAGAAGGGAAAATTGTACAATTCTTTTTTATAAAATTATTTGGTTTTGGTTGAGTTGGGTCTTTGTTGCTGGATGTGGACTTTGTCTGTGGTCAGCAGGGGCCGTTCTTCGCTGCTGGGCACAGGCTTCTCATTGAGTCACTTTTCTTGTTGTAGAGCACAGGCTCTGGGCACACAGGCTCCAGTAGATGCAGGAGGCGGGCGCGGAAGTTGCAGCTCTCAGGCTCGGTAGTCGCAGCTCGGGGGCCCTAGAGTGCACAGGTTTCCGTGGTCTTGGCCCACGGGCTCGGTAGTTGCAGCTCACAGGCCCTAGAGTGCACAGGTTTCCGTGGTCTTGGCCCATGGACTCGGTAGTCGCAGCTCGGGGGCCCTAGAGTGCACAGGTTTCAGTGGTCGTGGCCCACGGGCTTGGTAGTTGCAGCTTCTGGGCCCTAGAGTTTGAGCTCAGTAGTTGTGGCGCATGGGCTTGGTTGCTCTTAGAGCTCACATGTGAACTCTTCCTGTGTCCCCTGCGTTGGCAGGCAGATTCCTCTCCACTGTGCCACAAAGGAAGTCCTCATAAAACTCTTAGATGAAAACATAGATGATTTTAATTATTTAAGGGTAGAGAATGATTTCTCAGACTGTTCGCCAACCATAATGAGTGGGGTGCCCTTTCCTTCTCCAGAGGATCTTCCCGACCCAGGTACTGAACCCCGGTCTCTTGCATCTCCTGCATTGGCAGGCGGATACCTTGTCACTTGCACCACTTGGAAGCTCTCAACCATACTGAAACAAATTTAAAATACTTGACTACATTAAAACTAAACATGAAGATTCACCAGAAGATAGCATAAGTTCATAAAAGGCAAACCACACAGATATGGAAGATATTTAGAACACACAGACTTGTCAGTGCCTAGCATTTAAATATATATAAATAAACAGGTCCTTCAAATGAACAAATAATCGACAGACACCACTATTGAAAATAAGGCAAAACCTTTGAACAGGGACAATACAGAAGAGCAAACACTGTTGAGTGAAAACATCAGAAAGGGTTTTTTACTTTGACTCATCAGAAAAAATGCAAAAGAGCGTCACAGGAGGTGCACTCAATCCCATCATTTTGCCAACAGTGAGAGTAGGTGAGGGTGGAGCCTCAGCAAGTCTCACTCACTGCAGATGAGAACATGGCTTACACAGTACTGTGGGGAAGACTCTGGCCTCATAGAGGAAGGCTAGGAATGCACCCATGATGACCCACCAATTTGGGTTTGAATAGTGTCACCAGGAAGAAAACAGTAACGGTGAACCCAGTCCTAATGGTAAAGGTGGTCAGTTTCTCCACTCCTCAGACAGTGAAAGAGAAGACCACGGGGAGGTGCAAGCGTGCACGTTGGCAATAGAATGAACAGGTGTGGGTGCTGAGCCTAAGGCATCTCTGTGGACTGCAGGTGAAACGTTCCCTGCATAACCATATGGGGAAGACTGGGGCACCATCTAGGAAGGTTGGGGAACACTTGCCTCGTGAACCTGTGGATGCCGTGCGCAACAGACCAGTCTTTTCCAACGGCCCCCCTGACAACTGAGCCAGCTTACATGGAGAATGCATAAATTGTGTGACTTTTGCTGAGAGAGGCAGGGGACCTCTGCAGAGCACAGGGCTGGTGCAGAGCCTGAGAAGTCTCCAGCTGTGTGCCTCCTTCCCACCACCCCAAATCCCAGCTCCCCATCCAGGTCTTCTTTGCCCGGGGCTGCCGTCCTGACTGAGCTGGGGTCTCTGACCGCATGTATCCTCCTCTGTCCCCAGAGCCCTCGGTGGTGTTTGCCAAGGAGCAGCCGGCACGCAGTGAAGTGCAGGCCGTGGCGGGGGCGAGTGCCACGCTGAGCTGCGAGGTGGCCCAGGCCCAGACGGAGGTGACGTGGTACAAGGATGGCAAGAAGCTGAGTTCCAGCTCGAAAGTGCGTGTGGAAGCCAAGGGCTGCACCCGGAAGCTGGTGGTGCAGCAGGCGGGCAAGGCGGACGCCGGGGAGTACAGCTGCGAGGCCGGGGGCCAGAAGGTCTCCTTCCGCCTGGACGTCACAGGTCAGTCCTGGAGGAGGACGCTGAGCTAGCCTGTGTGCAGGTGTGAGGGAATTGGCTTTTGGTCTCATCACACTATGTGTGCACTCGCCTATAACCTTCATCTCTTCTTGCCTCTCAGTCTTCGTGTCCCATCTTGATACCCATTTTGGCCTGGAGGAGGATGAATGGCAAGGGTGCATTGGAAAGAGACGCAGCCGTTTCCGCCACCAGTTTCCAGGCGGTTAGGCTCAGTCCCACTGTCTTACCACCTGCCCAGAAGCTTTTTGTTTTCCCTGGTGTCAAAACTCATTTTACCAAAAGTTTTACTTTCATTTCAGGTTCAAAGAATTTGTTATCAGAAGAAACAGCTCATTACACACAAATAAGCAATTTAAATATTTAATAGAGGTTTATTTAACTTAATTTCAATATAATCATTAAAAGAAACAGAAACAATAGAAAAGAGTAACAGAGTGTTGGTGGGAATGCAAACTGGTACAGCCTCTAGGAGTACAGTGAAAATTCCTTAAAAAATTGGAAATAGAACTGCGATATAACCCAGCAATGCCACTGCTGGGCATACACACCAAGGAAACCAGAATTGAAAGAGACACATGTACCCCAGTGTTCATTGCTGCACTGTTTATGATAGCTAGGACATGGAAGCAACCTGGATGTCCATCAGCAGATGAATGGATAAGGAGTTGGAATACAATGGAGTATTTAGTTCAGCTCAGTCATGTCCGACTCTTTGTGACCCCATGGACTGAAGCATGCCAGGCTTTCCTGTCCATCACCAACTCTTGGAGCTTGCTCAAACTCATATCCATCGAGTCAGTGATGACATCCAACCATTTCATCCTCTGTCATCACCTTCTCCTCCTGCCTTCAATCTTTCCCAGCATCAGGGTCTCTTCTTCACATTATGTGGCCAAAGTATTGGAGTTTCAGCTTTAGTATCAGTCCTTCCAATGAACATTCAGGACTGATTTCCTTTAGGATTGTTTGGTTGGATCTCCTTGCAGTCCAAGGGACTCTCAAGAGTCTTATCCAGGTCCGCAGTTCAAAAGCACCAATTCTTCAACACTCAGCTTTCTTTATGGTCCAATGCTCACATCCGTACATGACTACTGGAAAAACCATAGCTTTGACTAAGATGGACCTTTGGTCAGCAAAGTAATGTCTCTGCTTTTTAATATGCTGTCTAGGTTGGTCATGGCTTTTCTTCCAAGGAGCAAACACCTTTTAATTTCATGGCTGCAGTCACCATCTGCAATGATTTTGGAGCCCAAGAAAATAACGTCTCTCACTGTGTCCATTGTTTCCCCATCTATTGGCCATGAAGTGATGGGACTGCATGCCATGATCTTAGTTTTCTGAATGTTGAGTTTTAAGCCAGCTTTTTCACTCTCCTCTTTCATTTTCATCAAGAAGCTCTTTAGTTCTTCGCTTTCTGCCATAAGGGTGGTGTCATCTGCATAACTGAGGTTATTGATATTTCTCCCTGCAAGCTTGATTCCAGCTTGTGCTTCATCCAGTCCAGCATTTTGCATGATGTATTCTGCATGTAAGTTAAATAAGCAGTGTGACAATATACAGCCTTGACACACACCTTTCTCAATTTAGAACCAGTATGTTGTTCCATGTTCAGTTCTAACTGCTGCTTCTTGACCTGCATAGAGATTTCTCAGGAGGCAGTTAAGGTGGACTGGTATTCCCATCTCTTTAATAATTTTCCACAGTTTGTTGTGATCCATATAGTCAAAGGCTTTGGCATAGTCAATAAAGCAGAAGAAGATGTTTTTCTGGAACTCTCTTGCTTTTTTGGTGATCCAACAGATGTTGGCAATTTGATCTCTGGTTCCTCTACCTTTTCTAAATCCAGCTTGAACATCTGGAAGTTCACGGTTCACGTACTGTTGAAGCCTGGCTTGGAGGATTTTGAGCATTACTTTTCTAGCGTGTGAGATGAGTGCAATTGTGCGGTAGTTTGAACATTCTTTGGCATTGCCTTTCTTTGGGATTAGAATGAAAACGGACCTTTTCCAGTCCTGTGGCTACTGCTAAGTTTTCCAAATTTGCTGGCATATTAAGTGCACACTTTCACAGCGTCATCATCATCTGATTTGAAATAGCTCAACTGGAATTCCATCATCTTCACTAGCTTTGTTCATAGTGATGTTTCCTAAGGCCCACTTGACTTCGCATTCCAGGATATCTGGCTCTAGGTGAGTGATCACACCATTGTGGTTATCTGAGTCATGAATATCATTTTGTATAGTTCTTCTGTGTATTCTTGCCACCTCTTCTTAATATCTTCTGCTTCTGTTAGGTCCATACCATTTCTGTCCTTTATTGTGCCCATCTTTGCATGAAATATTCCCTTGGTATCTCTAATTTTCTTGAAGAGATCTCTAGTCTTTCCCATTCTATTGTTTTTCTCTATTTCTTTGCACTGATCACTGAGGAAGGCTTTCTTATCTCTCTTTGCTATTTTTTGGAACTCTGCATTCAATTGGGTATATCTTTCCTTTTCTCCTTTGCCTTTAGCCTCTTTTCTTTCGTCAGCTATTTGTAAAACCTCCTCAGACAACCATTTTGCCTTTTTGCACTTCTTCTTGGGGATGGTCTTTATTCCTGCCTTCTGTACAGTCTCATGAACCTCCATCCATAGTTCTTCAGGCACTCTGTCTATCAAATCTAGTCCCTTAAATCTATTTCTCACTTCTACTGTATAACTGTAAGGGATTTGATTTACATCATACCTGGATGGTCTAGTGGTTTTCCCTACTTTCTCCAATTTAGGTCTGAATTTTGCAATAAGGAGTTCATGATCTGAGCCACAGTCAGCTCCCAGTCTTGTTTTTGCTGACTGTATAGAGCTTCTCCATCTTTGGCTGAAAAGAATATAATCAATCTGATTTCAGGATTGACCATCTGGTGATGTTCACGTGTAGAGTCTTTTGTGTTGTTGGAAGAGGTAAGCTAAAAAAAATTCAGGCTTAAACAGGACGCTGTGAAGTCTTTCATTAACAGCAATCTGGAGTCCCAATTGGGAAGAGGGCCTCAGTGGCAGTGCACTCCACAGATGAGACTTCAAATTGCAGTTTGAAGTTTACCTCTTCCAACAACACAAGAGAAGACATATACACAATGGAGTATTACTCAGCTGTAGAAAGGAATGCATTTGAATCAGTTCTAATGAGGTGGATGAAACTAGAGCCTATTATACAGAGTGAAGTAAGTCAGAAAAAGAAACACCAATACAGTATATTAATGCATATATAGATGGAATTTAGAAAGATGGTATCAATGATCCTATATGCAAGGCAGCATAAGAGACACAGATGTAAAGAACAGACTTTTGGACTCTGTGGGAAAAGGCAAGGGTGGGAAATTGTGAGAGAATAGCATTGAAGCATGTATATTACCGTATGTAAAATAGATGACCAGTGCAAGTTTGATGCATGAAGCAGGGCACTCAGAGCTAGTGCTCTGGGACAACCCAAAGGGATAGGGTGGGGAGGGAGGTGGAAGGGGGCTTCAGGATGGGGGGACACATGTGTACCTGTGGTTTATTTGTGTTAATGTATGGCAAAAGCCATCACAATCTTGTAAAGTAATTATCCTCCAATGAAAATGATTAAGCAAAAGCAAAGAGTAACAGCACATATATCACCAAATTGGGCTGACCAACATCCAGACTTAAACATCATGCTGAGAAGTCTCTTGTTAACAGCAATCTGGAGTCCCAGTTGGGAAGAGGGCCTCAGCGGCAGTCCACTCCACTGATGAGACTTCGGATTGCAGTTTGGGGGGCCCCCGTAACCCCAGGCTGCATCAGTTTGCATGCAAAAATGCAGCTGTGGTTTTAGTTTAACATTTTTATGGTGCTGTTTGCTTTATCTTGTGAGTCATAGGATTTCATTAAACTCAGGCATGAATCCAGGGGCTCAAGAATTCCAAGACCCACTCCCTTTCTTGTCAAAAGTGCCACCTAACTTGCTGTGCTTGCAGACAGGCAGGAAATGCGGGCAGTGTCCTAGCAGGTCAGAAGGAAGGTCAAGGGTCTGCTCTCCTGCTTCTGAAGCCTGAACAATACTTCCTCCATTGTAATATCCCTAAGGGGACCCTGGCACTCCCTGATGCTTGGAGGGCTAAGGCAGGCCTGTGGATACCTGACTTTCCTCCCATCATATGTCTTACCTGAGAGCAATCGCATGCCCTCATCTGAAACCTAGTACTGGTTCTTGGTTGGCTAGAGGTGTTTCAATATGATAGATCCCAGATTAGGGTACATGTTGGCCACAAAATCTTACTTAGAGTTTTTTCAGGAGTGAACTTTGGGTGATGAAATTTGAGATTTCTGGGAGGCCTTCCTTCCTTTTCCTGGATTTAAACGCTCGGGTTGCCCAAAGGTAGCAAAAAATAGAGCTGTGTTATGTTGTCATGTCCTGGCAAAGGGAAGAAAGAATGATTAGTGGAGAAACACCTGTGCTGTTTAGGGAGATCTTCTTAGATCAAATATGAGTTTGTTTTCGTCTTCAAAGAGTTTGGATGTTGTAGGTAAGTATTCCCCTTGGCATTACATTGTTGAATTTAGAAGTGGAAAGGAAAAAGTGGCTTCTGTCACACCATTGCTGCTGCTGCTACTAAGTCACTTCAGTCGTGTCCGACTCTGTGCGACCCCATAGAGGGCAGCCCACCAGGCTCCCCCGTCCCTGGGATTCTCCAGGCAAGAACACTGGAGTGGGTTGCCATTTCCTCCTCCAATGCATGAAAGTGAAAAGTGAAAGTGAAGTCGCTCAGTCGTGTCCGACTCCTAGCGACCCCATGGACTGCAGCCTACTAGGCTCCTCCGTCCATGGGATTTTCCAGGCAAGAGTACTGGAGTGGGCTGCCATTGCCTTCTCCAGTCACACCATTAGGCGTAGCTAATGAAGAGCTACTGTCCTAGCAGCCTCTAACTGGGGAAGCAATCTTTTTAAAAAATTTTTTAATTGGTGGAAAATTGCTTTACAGTTTTGTATTGGTTTATGCCATAAGACAACATGAATCAATCAGTACTCTTGCCTAGAAAATCCCATGGACAGAGGAGCCTGGTGTCCATGGGGTTGCAAAGAGTTGGACACGACTGAGCGACTTCACGTTCACGTTTTTAATCCATTTTGAGTTTATTTTTGTGTCTGGTTTTAGGAAGTATTCTAGTTTCACTCTTTTACATGTAGCAATCCAGTTTTCTCAGCACCACTTACTGAAGAGGCTGTCTTTTCTCGTTGTATATTCTTGCCTCCTTTGTCAAAGATAAGGTGCTCATCGGTGTGTGGGTTTATCTCTGCGCTTTATATCTTGTCCCATTGATCTATATTTCTGTTTCTGATCCAGTACGGTACTGTCTTGATGACTATTAGCTTTGTAGTATAGTCTGAAGTCAGGAAAGTTGAATTTTCCAGCTCTGTTTTTCTTTCTCAAGATTGCTTAGGGATTTTGTGTTTCCATACAAATAATGAAACTTTTTTGTTCTGGTTCTATGGGTGTACCATTGGTAGCTTGATAGAGATTACATTGAATCTGTAGATGGCTTTGGGTGGTATGGTAACTTTCAAAATATCAATTCTTCTAATCCAAGAACATAGTATATCTCTCCATCTGTTTATGTTGTCTTTGATTTCCTTGATCTGTGTCTTATAGTTTTCAGCATACAGGTCTTATGTTTCTTTAAATAGGTTTATTCCTAGATATTTTATTCTTTTTGTTGCAATGATGAATGGAACTGTTTCCTTAATTTCTCTTTCTGAATTTTCATTGTTAGTATATAGTGATGCAAGGAATTTCTGTGTATTAATTTTATATCCTGTGACTTTACTAAATTCATTGATTAGCTCTGGTAGATTTTTAGTGGTGCTCTTAGGGTTTTATATGTATAGTATCATGCCATCTGCAAACAGTGAGTTTTACTTCTTCTTTTCCAATCTGCATTTCTTTTATTTCTTTTTCTTCTTTGTTGCCATGGCTAGGACTTCCAAAACTATATTGAATAATAGTGGTGAGAGTGGGCACCCTTGTCTTGTTCCCGATCTTAAAGGAAAAGCGTTCAGTTTCTCATCATTGAGAATAATGTTTGCTGTGGATTTGTCATATATAGGTGTATTACTTCTATGCCAATTTCCTGGACAGTTTTTTTTTCCTATCATAAATGGATGGTGAATTTTGTCAAAAGTTTTCTCTGCATCTATTGAGATGATCATGTTTTTTCTTTCAATTTGTTAACATGGTGTATCACACTGATTGATTTGCATATATTGAAGAATCTTTGTATCTCTGCGATAAATCTCACTTGATCATGATGTATAATTCTTTTAATGTGTTGTTGGATTCTGTTTGCTAGAACTTTGTTGATGACTTTTGCATCTATGTTCATCAGTGATATTGGCCTTTAATTTCCCTTTTTTGTGATATCTTTGTCTGGCTTTGGTATCAAGCTGATGGTGGCCTCATAGAATCAGTTCAGGAGTTTTTGTCCCTCAAGCAGTCTTTATTTTGTTGCATTTTCTTAACGGTCTGTTTCTTGTGGCTGGAACTTAAGGCAGTCCAAGAAATCAGATTATTCTTCTGGGAAGAGAGTCTTCACGCCAAATAGGGCTGGGCTACCATGCCATTGACTCCTAGGTGGCAATACCTATCAGGGTAGGATGATTTATGGGTGTGTATAGACACCCCAGGTCCTACCATGCGTCTTTGTAGAATGTGGTTTTCTGAGAATAGGAGAGTGTTCTAAGATAAAACCATTGAAAAATCGTGAAATTTGGCTAAATTCTAGTAAACTATATGAAAGAGGACAGAAAAAAGTAGAAGTTAGAGTTGTATGGCTTGTCAATCAGTGGGACTAATAATGAAAAGTCAGCCCTGTAGGTCTCTGGTACGGCATACAAAATTTCCTGAAAAACTCTTCTTCCGTACTTGTGGAGATGATCTTAGAGACAGAAAAAGGAGATACCATCCATAACTCTCTTCATGTACAGATCATAGCATCAACACCATAATCACACAAGAAAGGCAGGGAGAATGAAATCTAGACAAATCTACTGCAAATATCAAGGTGAAAATAATAAATTGTAACATTTGCTAACAAAATGAATTCAGCAATGTATCCACAGTTAGAGACCTGTGATGAAATTCCAGGATTGCACGTTGAATTTAATGTTGGCAGTGTGAATAAATAGAAAGCTGGACAGTAAGAGATGGAGTGCAGAAAGATGTGACCATCTTCATGAGTTCAGAATCAAATGGTTGATTAAACTTGAAGGTCATACATTGAGACAAAAAGTTTTCTAAATTGAGTATCAGTTCCTGCCATAAAACTATTGGCGAACCGTATAAAAGTGTTCTTAATTATTAACGTAAAATTCCTGCAGAATTACAGCAACATCTCACTTGAGATGGGCAAGGAAATCTTTGACATGAGGCACAATACAGATTGGCGACTAACCCCTGAGTTGCATAAGGAGGAAAATAAAATTACTTGCCAACAGTTTCGGCAAAAACCAAAGGTAGAATTTGCTGATGATGGGGTGATCAACTCAGACAATCCCAAAGATAAACGATTAGACTGAATAGGATTCTTGAATAGGATCAGTGTGTAAAAAGATTAACATGCAGAAAACATTTCTATGTCTTAAGGGGGCAAGGAATGCTTGGAAAATGAAATACGTGTGAAAGAGTTAGACCAGCGAAAGTTGTGTTTTTTTTTTGTAATTTCAATCTGATAAAAGTTGCTAAGAGACTGTGAGTGGGGAAAGGATTCAAATTCTTGAGAGACAGTCAGAGGTTGCAATAAAGGGGTAGAAATCTTGGGGGGAAAAATCAAAGGTGCTTTATTAGCAATCAAAATGGAACCAAATTTGTTTTGTGAGTGGTCAGATGGAAGAATAGAGAAGGAAATGGCAACCCACTCCAGAACTCTTGCCTGGAAAATCCCATGGACAGAAGAGCCTGGTAGGCTACTGTCCATGGGGTCGCAAAGAGTCAGACACGACTGAGCGACTTCACTTTTCAAAGGCAAGATGCAGCCAATACACTGTTTTCTTCAAGAAAATCATGGTGGGGGCATATACTGGGACCTGATGTCAGGGATTATCATAAGGCTGCAGTTTTCAAGATAAGGGGATCCCAGTGCAGGAATAGTTACCACATTAGAGGAATAAAAGACTGAGTTCAGAAGCAGTTCATTGCATAAATGGGTTCTCACCACCCATTCCCTCTCAAGACCCCTCTCTGTGTCCTCCTTTTGTTACTGTGCTGTCTGTCAGAAAAGTCAAGGAAGGATGTTGTCTTCATAAATGGTGCTTGGACCACTGAACCATAGGGAAAAAAGAAATTGTAACAGTTCACATCACACACAGAAGTAAACATGTAGTAGGTTAGAAACTTAAGTGTAAGAAGTAGAACCCCCCAAAAACCCTCAGATGAGAGTGTGGTTTGTTTAAAGACTAAGGTAAAAAAAGATTTCTTAAATAGAACAGAAATACTTTACACTCAAAGGGATGGAAGGACAATGTGACCCTGTTGAAAGGAAAAACTTTGATTTATCACAGGTTTTGATCAGAAAGTGAAACTGCAAGTCACACAGTTGGTAATATCCTTAAAACTTACCTATGTGTCATTCTTTGGTATTTAAACCATAAAGAGTGGCCAGAGGTGAATCGAGAAAAGAGAGAGTCTACCAAGGGTAAGTGGGCAAAAGATTTGAATAGTGTTACTGGGAAGAAGAAAACCGTAATGATGAACCCAGTCCTGAGGAAAGGTGCTCAGCTTCTCCATTCCTCAAACAATGACAAAGAAAGCCATGGGGAGGTGCAGGCACTCCCAGCAGATTGCCACAAGTTGACGAGAGTAAGAGTAGGCATGGGTGCTGAGCCTAAGACATCTCCATTGATTGCAGATGAAAAGTTCCTTGCATAACCATATGGAGAAGACTGGGGCACTATCTCGGAAGGTTGGCAGACATTTGCATCGTGAACCTGCAGATGTCATGAGCAGGGGCGATGTCTTTTTCAAAAGCCCCTTTCCCAGGCCAGTTGACATGGATCTGTGGGAGAATGCATGTCTTGTGTGACTTGCTGCTGAGAAAGAGTTTTCCTCTGCAAGGCACAGGGCTGGTGCAGAACCTGAAGAAGTCACCAGCTCCATCACTCCTTCCCACCACCCTGCTTCCCAGCTCCCCATCCAGGTCTTCTTTGCCCGGGGCTGCTGTCCTGACTGAGATGGGGTCTCTGACCCCGTGTATCCCTCTATCCTCAGAGCCCTCAGTGGTGTTCGCCAAGGAGCAGCCAGCACGCAGTGAAGTGCAGGCCGTGGCGGGGGCGAGTGCCACGCTGAGCTGCGAGGTGGCCCAGGCCCAGACGGAGGTGATGTGGTACAAAGACGGGAAGAAGCTGAGTTCAAGCTCGAAAGTGCGTTTGGAAGCCAAAGGGTGCACCCGGCAGCTGGTGGTGCAGCAGGCGGGCAAGGCGGATGCCGGGGAGTACAGCTGCGAGGCCGGGGGCCAGAAGGTCTCCTTCCACCTGGACGTCACAGGTCAGTTTGGAGGTAGTAAGTTAGCCTCATGTGGAGGTGATGGGACGGGCTTGCACCCCTGACAGACCCGATGATCTTTCCACTAGACTTCATCTCTTTTGGTCTTCTGTCCTCCCACCCCCGTTTTCATACCCAAGGCCAGGCAAAGGGAGCTGGATGGGAGGGTGTGAGCAGAAAGGAGAAAGGCGTCCTATAAACCCAGAGTGGCATTTCCACACAGTGATGCACGGTCGTCAGTTCCCAGCATCTGCCCAGGGTCGTCTGGGTGTTCCCTGGTGTCTGGGCCTCTGGTTCTGTCTTGCACTTGGAGTCTGCTGTAAACCAGATGCCTTTCAACTGTGGGTATGTGAATTTGCTCCTCTTGGCTGTCCTGACAGCTCCTAGATGCCCCACCCAGCAATGCGTGTGGGTTCACACTAGGAGAGATGGTTTGGATTTCATTAAACCAGGTCCAGGGGGAGTTTCTATCACACTGTTGTGCTTGCTTTATCTCAGGAATGAGCTGTGGATTTACCAGAGTTTCAGTTGTTCTGGACACTCTTTCTCCTTGCACTGGATATTGAAATTATCTGTGTATCTACATGGCTTCTGAGGTGGCTTAGTGGGTAAAGAATCTGCCTGCAGGTTGGAATGCAGGATACTCAGGTTCCATCCCTGGGTTGGGAGGAGGGCATGGCAACCCACTCCAGTGTTCTTGCCTGGAGAATCCCAGGGGCAGAGGAGCTTAACGGGTTATAGTCCATGGTGTCACAAAGAGGCGGCTGAAGGGACTGAGCCCACACGCACATAGACACATCTAGGTCTATTTTTCTTGAAATATGTGTGCAAAGTAAATAGGGAGCAGAGGATTGGTTGATGTGTGCCTGAAATATGCACATGTGAGATCTGGAATTCTCTTTTCAGAGCAAATATTGATTTCCTTTGTCTTCTGTTGGAACATTCCATGTCAGAATTCTAATTGGACTCTGATTTATAGATTTAGACTTGAAGAGGAATAGTCACTTCTCCTATACCGATATGCATGTATCTTTAAAAAATTATATTTTAGGAGAATATGGCAATTTTTTTCATTGCAATAAATTTGAAAGGCTTGACAAATTAATCAAGTTCTTAGAAAATTATATACCAAGTGACACAGAAACACTGGACAACTCAAATAGTCTTAAAACCTTTTAAGTAATTGGAATCACAATGAAAAATCTTCCCATAGAGAAATATTTAATCCCTGTAGTTCCACTGGTAAATTATATGAGCTACTTTAAAAAGAAAAACCGTGTTCGTGGAGGTTATTCTGGAGAATAGAAAAATGAGATACAGTCTCTGATTTGTTTCACGTAGATAGTGTAACACTGATACCAATATCTGACAAGGAAAGGGGTAAGGATTGAAATTATTATCCATCTATTATGGATAGCAAGGCCAAAATCTGAAAGAAAACATTATCAGAATAAGTTTAATAATATATTAAGAGGATAACTGGTGATACGCTGTGATGAAAGTCATAGTCCAGAAGTGCAAGCTTGTTGAAATACTAGAAATGTTAGCAAAACATTCTGTTCATGACATGCAGAGTAAAGTATTGGATGAGATTTGGCATTATAAATAGAGAAAAAATGTTTAATGAAGTTTGCATCAATTTTTGCCATAAAATTCGTAACGAATTATAAATAAAACAATTCTTTCTTAATTTGATCAACAACTCTGCAGGCAATTCAGCTAATTGCACACAAAAAAGTGAAAGTTTGAAAGCTTTGCTGTGAGATAGAGAACCAGACAAGGAAACCCACTGTTACTGCTTTTATCCAACATTTTACAGCACAGTTAGGGAAAAAATAAAGTAATATAAAAGTGTGAATAAACAAAAGTGGAATTTACAGATAATATGATTTACCCAAAGATAAGTTATGAGACAATAGGATAGTTAAGAATGATTACCATGGAAAAAGTTAGTAGGAAGAAAACAAACTTCTGTGTCTAACAGTAGCAACACATGTGTTGAAAATGAAACTTTAAAAGAGTTAAAATAGCATCAAAGCAATCATTTTTTAATTATAAGTCTAATAAAAGGTTCTGAGAGGCTCTGTGGTGGGGAGGATTATTGGAATTTTTTTGAGAGACAGTCAAGAAGTTCTAAATAGTTTGGTAGAAATCTACAGAAGAATCAAAAATGTTCAATACAAATTAAAATCCAAAAAAGTTTGTTTAGAGGGGACTTTGAAAATTGACAAGTAAATTGCAAAGACCATATACACAGTCAATGCACCCTTGAAGAGAGCAAATATTTGGTGATATTACCAAATATCAAGACTACTATAAAGCTACAGTAATGAATACAATAGTGTCTGGTTGCAAAGACAGACACACAGGCCAAAGCATCTGAAGAGAGATTTCAGACACAGACCTGAATGACATTTCCCTTCTGCTTTTTAGGAATTATGCAATGGTGCAAGGCATAGAGGCAACGTAGTTTTCATACATGATACTTGAACCATTCAACCACGTAGAGAAGAGATTAGACCAGTAAGTCATACCACACACAGTCAACTCCTGTTGGGAAGAGACCGCAGAATAGAAGGGAAAATCATAGACGTAAATTACTGTAGGATAAAGAATGACTTCTTAGAATACAAGTGTTCGAGCGACAGAGCAGGAGCAGGAGCCATAATGAAACAAATTTGAAATACTTAACTAAAACGAACCATGAAAATTCATCAGAAGTTAGTATAAGTGACTAAAGGGCAAGCCACACAGACGTGGAAGACATTTAGAACACACATACTTCTCCGTGCCTTGCATTTAAATATATAAAAATGTCCTCAATATGACAGAAGATGCTATTGAAAACAGGGCAAAATCTTTGAACAATGACGATGCAGAAGAGCAAATACCAGTGAGCAAAAATATCACAAAGGGTTCTTTCCTTTGTGTCATGAGAAAAATGCCAAAGAACGCCACAGGAGGCACACTCACTCCCACCAGATGCCCAACGTGAGAGTGGGCAGGAGTGGAGCCTCAGCAAGTCCTGGTCACTGAGATGAGAACATGCACATTTCTGTGGGGAAGATGGGGCTTCATCTAGGAACTCCCCCGTCATGACCCCACAGTTCCCATCCTATTAGTAAGTGGGTAAAAGATCTGAATAATGTCACCAGGAAGAAAAAACAGTAATGCTGACCCCAGTGCTCAGGGGAAAAGGTGCTTGCTTACTCGTTCCTCAGACAATGACAGAGAAAGCCGCAGGGAGGTGTAAGCACTCTCCCCAGGTTGCCACCAGTTGGCAATGGTAAAAGTAGGCAAAGGTGCCAGCCTCAGACATCTAAACAGATTGCAGGTGAAAAGTTCCAGGGATAATGTTATGGAAAGGACTGACACCATCTGGGAGGACACAAGCCAGGCATGAGCAGGGAACAAGTCTGTTCCAGTGGCCACCCCTTCCTCCAATAGCTCACATGGATGGACCCAGAGGAGAATTCATAAATCATGCTACTTGCTGCTGAGAAACTTGGGTGACCTTGGCAGAACACAGGGCTGGTGTAGAGCCTGAGAAGTCTCTAGCTCTGTTGCTCCTTCTTACCCCACCCACAACTAACTCCCCATCCTATTCTTTGCCCAGGGCTGCCGTCCTGACTGAGATGGTATCTCTGACCCTGTGTATTCCTCTGTCCCCAGAGCCCTCAGTGGTGTTTGCCAAGGAGCAGCCGGCACGCAGTGAAGTGCAGGCCATGGCGGGGGCAAGTGCCACGCTGAGCTGTGAGGTGGCCCAGGCCCAGACGGAGGTGACGTGGTACAAGGACGGGAAGAAGCTGAGTTCCAGCTCAAAAGTGCGTGTGGAGGCCACGGGCCGTGGGCGGCGGCTGGTGGTGCAGCAGGCGGGCAAGGCGGATGCTGGGGAGTACATCTGTGAGGCCGGGGGCCAGAAGGTCTCCTTCCGCCTGGACGTCACAGGTCAGTCCTGGAGTAGGACGCTGAGCTAGCCTGTGTGCAGGTGATGAGGGCACTGGCTTCCAGCCTCACCAGACTTGTGTAGTCGCCTGTAACCTTTAGGACTTCACACCTTCCGATCATCTATGTCCCATCTTGATACCCATTTTGGCTCCAGGGAAGGCTGCATGGGGAGGGTTCTCGTGGAAAGAGGAGGGCCTGTTTGTGTCCCTCTGTTTCCTGCTGATGAGGCTCAGTCACACTGTCTTATTAGCACCTGCCCAGAACCTTCCTGTTGTTCCTGGTGTTAGGACCCTGGTTCTCCCTGATGTTTGAGGGCTGAGGTGGGCCTGGGGTATGATTGTCTCCTCGCATCATATGTCTTTCCTGAAAACTAGTACTCACCCTCATCTATAACCTCATGCTGGTCTCAGCTGGCCAGGGGTGTTTCAGTTTGGTCGATCCTGGATTAAGGAAAATATGGGCCACACAATCCTACTTGGAATTCTCTTAGGAGTAAACTTTGGATGATGACATTTGAGGTTTCTGGGAGCCCTGCATTCCTTTTCCTCTGTAGAGAAGGTCTGGTTGCTGGTAGATACCAAGAAATAGGCTGCTTTTCGTTGTCACTGCCTTGTGAAAGGAAGAAAGAAATGATGATGGTAGAGGGTCACCTGTGCTATTTAGGGTGATCTTCTTAGATAAAATATGATTTTCCCTTGTTTTGAAAAAGGTTGCATGTTTTAGATCAGTATTCCTCTTGGCATGACACTGAAGAATTTAGGAATGGAAAGGAAAAAGTCATTTCTACCTCATCAGCGTGGACGGTTAAGAAGTTACTGTCCTGCAAGCCTCTGACTGGCAAAGCAGTGTTTATTTCCTTGCATTTTCCTCGTGGTCACTGAGTGTCTCTTTCTCATGGCGAAACATTGGGCAGTCTAAGAAATCAGGTTATTCTTCTTCTGGGAACAAAGGCTTCATGCAGAATAGGGGTGGGCTTCCGTGCCACATTGACTCCTAGGTGGCAACCCCTAAGGGTTTGAGACCGTGCCAGTGCAGCAGGATGTATGGGTGTGTATATACCCCAGATTCCACCATGCATCTTTGTAGATTGTGGTTTTTGAAGCACATTGAAGAGTACTTTAAGGTAAAAGCCTTTGAAAAATTGTAAAATGTGTCCGCTGCTGCTGCTGCTAAGTTGCTTCAGTCGTGTCTGACTGTGCAACCCCATAGATGGCAGCCCACCAGGCTTTCCCATCCCTGGGATTCTCCAGACAAGAATACTGGAATGGGTTGCCATTTCCTTCACCAGTGCATGTATCTAAAACCTAGTAAAATATCTGAAAATCAGACATGCAAAGATAGAGAAAACTCAAAGAGGTGGAGGACTTGTAATCAATAGGACAAATAATGAAAGGCTTGTCAGCCTTGTAGTTCTCTGGTAAACTGTATAAAATATTCAGGAAATTGTTATTCCATACTTGGAGATGGTCCTAGAGAGAGAAGAATGAGATACCCTCCATACATGTTCATGTATAGAACATAACACTGATACCAAAATCACTCCAGAAAGCCAAAGGGAAGATGACATACCAGACCAGTCTACTGAGAGTATCAAAATAATGAATTACATGTTAACAAAATGAATTCAGCAGTGTATCCAGGGCTAGTCATAGTTCAGGATTGCATGTTGTATTACTGTTGACAACGTTGATAGATAGAAAGCTTGACGTTGGATTGAATGCACAAAGATCATCTCGTGAGTACAGAATCAAATGGTTGATTACACTTGCATGTCTTACACTGAGACAAAATGTTTGATAAAATTGAGCGTCAGTTTCTGTCGTAAAATTCTTAGTAGACTATATAAAAGATATCTTCTTTTTAATGTTATTGCATTCTGGCCAAAACAACAACAACATCCCACTTATGGTATACCTGGTAATCTTTGATGTGAGGGACGGCACACTCAGGCCACTCTACCCACTGAGTTCAGTAAGGAGGAGAATAAAATCATTGGCAAGGAGTTTTGAAAAAGTAAAGATGGGATTTGGTGTGATGATCAACTCAGACAATCCCAGAGATAAGTGATTAGGTTGCATCTGTTTCTTGTTTTTAATATGAATTTATTTATTTTAATTGGAGGCTAATTCCAATATTGTATTGGTTTTGCCATACATTGACATGAATCTGCCACGGGTGTACATGTGTTCCCCATCTTGAACCCCCCTCCCACATCCCTCCCCATCCCCTCTGTTTCTTGAGTAAGCTAAGTGTGTAACAAAATCAGTATGCAGAAATTGTTTCTACATCTGAGTCCTGGCAGGGACCACTTGGAAAATGAAATTTGTGTGAAAGAGTTAGACTAGCACAATTGTATCATGTTTCCAATTCCCAGGCCTGACAAGAGTTGCTAAGGGTCTGTGTGTGAGACATGATTCAAGATTCTTGAGAGGCAGTGAGAGGTTGAAATCGATGGATAGAAATTCAAGGGGAAAAAATCAAAGATGTTTATTAACAATCAAAATCGAAACCAGTTTTTTGGGGGTTGGGTCAGATGACAGAAAAACAGGCAGATTCGAAGGTAAGGCACAGCCAATGTGTTGTTTTCTTGCAGAAAATCAGAGTGGGAGTCTTTACTGGGACGTGATGTCAAGAATTATCATAAGGCTGCAATTCTCAAGACAAGAGGGTCCCAGTGCAGGGATGGTTACCACATTGGAGGAACAGAAAACTGAGTTCAGAAACAGTTCATAAATGACTTCCCGGCACCACCGTCCCTCCCTTGCCCAACACCTTTCGATTGTTCCTGTGTTGTATGTTCAGGAATTCCAGGGCGAATGTTGTAGAAAGAAAGGGTGGCTGGATCACTGAACCACACAGAACACTTAAATTGTACCAACAATTCACACCATACACAGAAGTCAACTCAGGGTGGGTTAGAAACCTCAGAGTAAAGGGTAGAACCAAAAACAACCCTCAGATAATATCATGGTTTCTTCAAAGACTTAGGGTAAGGAAAGATTTCTTGAGTAGAACACAAATGCTCTAAACTCAAAGGGAAGAAATGGACATTGTCACACTGTTGGAAGAATGAACTTTGACTTAACAGAGGACTGGATCAGAGAGTGAATATACGACTCACACGGTTGGGCATATCCTTAAAGTTTACCTGTTTGTCATTCTCTGGCACATAAATGTGTAAAAATTGGCCAGGGTTGAATCAACAAAAGAGAGCGCCTCCTGTTGGCAAGTGGGCAAAAGATTTGACTCGTGGCACCAGGAAGAAGAAAACAGTAATGGCAAGCCCAGTCCTAAGGGGAAGGTGCTCCGCTTCTTCATTCCTCAGACAGTGACAGAGAGAGCCACGGGCAGGTGCAAGCACTCCTCAGATTGCCCCCAGCTGACAGTACTAAGAGTAAGCAAGGGCGCGAGCCTCAGCCATCTCCATGGACTGCAGGTGAAAAGTTCCCGCATAATCGTATGGAGAAGACTGGGGCACCATCTAGAAAGGATGGGGAGTCGTAGCCTTGAGACTTGCAGATGTCATGAGCAGAGAACAAGTCCATTCTCAGGACCTCCCACCCGGGACCTGCTCTCAGGGACCTGTGGGAGAATGTGTGAATTGCGTCACTTGCTGAGAAAGGCAGGGAGACCTCTGCAGGGCACAGGGCTGGTGCAGAGCCTGAGAAGTCTCCAGCTCCACCATCCTCCTGCCCAGCCCCCTCCCACCTCCCCATCCAGCTCTTCTTTGCCCGGGGCTGCCGTCCTGACTGGAGAAGGCAATGGCACCCCACTCCAGTACTCTTGCCTGGAAAGTCCCATGGATGGAGGAGCCTGGTAGGCTGCAGTCCATGGTGTCGCGAAGAGTCAAACATGACTGAGAGACTTCACTTTCACTTTTCACTTTCATGCATGGGAGAAGGAAATGGCAACCCACTCCAGCATTCTTGCCTGGAGAATCCCAAGGACGGAGAAGCCTGGTAGGCTGCCATCTACGGGGTCGCACAGAGTTGGACACAACTGAAGCGATTTAGCAGCAGCAGCAGCAGCTGTCCTGACTGAGATGGGGTCTCTGACCCTGTGTATCCCCCTCTGTCCCCAGAGCCCTCGGTGGTGTTCGCCAAGGAGCAGCCGGCACGCAGTGAAGTGCAGGCCGTGGCGGGGGCAAGTGCCACGCTGAGCTGCGAGGTGGCCCAGGCCCAGACAGAGGTGACGTGGTACAAGGACGGGAAGAAGCTGAGTTCCAGCTCGAAAGTGCGTGTGGAGGCCAAGGGCCGCACCCGGCAGCTGGTGGTGCAGCAGGCGGGCAAGGCGGACGCCGGGGAGTACAGCTGCGAGGCCGGGGGCCAGAAGGTCTCCTTCCGCCTGGACGTCACAGGTCAGTCCTGGAGGAGGACGCTGAGCTAGCCTCTGTGCAGGTGATGAGGGGACTCGCTTCCAGCCTCACCAGACTTGTGTGCCCTTGCCTGGACCCTCCATCTCTTCAATCCTCCCTGTCTTTCGTGTCCCAGCGTGGTCCCCATTTTGGCTGGGGAAGCATGTAAAGGGAGGGTGCACTTGCAGAGAGGAGGGATTGTCTCTGTCCACCTGTTTCCAGGCAGTGAGGCTCAATCGCAGTGTCTTAGCACCTGCCTGGAACCTTTCTCGTGTTCCTGCTGTTGGGACCCTGCCTTTCCCTGATGCCTGGGGGCTGAGGTAGGCCTGGAGATGACTTACTTTCCTCCCATCATCTGTCTTTTCTGAAAACTAGCACACGCCCTCATCCAGCCCCACATGCTGGGCCCGGTTGAGCAGTGGGGTTTCAGTTTGAAGGATCTTGGATCGGGGAAAGATTGGCCACACAGTCCTCGTTGGCCTTCTCCCAGAAGTGAACTTTGAATTATGAAATTTGAGGTTTCTGGGAACCCCTTCCTTCCTTTTCTTGGTTGTAGAAGCTCCAGTTGGCCATAGATAAGAAAAAAAATAGACATGTTTTAGTGTCCCTTCCTTGCAAAGGGAAGAAATGGGGGATGATTGATAGAAGTCGCTTGTGCTACGATGGGTGATCTTCTTAGATCAAAGATGATATTGCCTTTGTCTCCCAACAGACTCTGTTCCATGTCAGTATTCCTGTCGGTGTTACATAGATGAATTTAGAAATGGAAAGGAAAAAGTCACAGCTGCCACGTCAGTTGGCATCGCTAACGAGGAGTTAGTGCCCTAGCAGCCTCTGACTGGCAAAGCAGTCTTTACTCTGTTGCATTTTCGTAGTGGTCAGGAAGAGCCTCTCCCTGTCCCTTTAGACAGGACAGTCTGAAAAATCAGGTTACTCTTCTGGGAAGAGGGTCTTCCTGCCAATATAGAGATGGCCTGCCATCCCACATTTTTTTTTCCTTTTTAAAAAAAATGTTAATTTTTAATGGAAAGATAATTGCTTTATAGAGTTTCGTTGTTTTCTGTCAGACATCAACATGAATCAGTCATAGGTATACATGTGTCGCCTCCCTCCTGAACCTCCCTCCTATCTCCCGCCCCATCCCACCCGTCTAGGTTGATACAGAGCCCCTGTTTGAGTTCCCTGAGACACACAGAAAATTCCCGTTGGCTATGTATTTTACATATGGTGATGTAAGTTTCCGTGTTACTCTCTCCATACATCTCACCCTCTCCTCCCCTCTCCCTGTGCCCTTAAGTCTGTTCTCTGTCTGTGCCTCCATTGTTACCCTGCAAATAGGTTCATCAGCACCATCTTTCTAGATTCCATATATACACATTAGTGTACGATATTTATCTTTCTCTTTCTGACTTACTTTACTCTATAGTAGGCTCTAGGTTCATTCACCTCATTAGAACCGACTCAAATCGTTTCTTTCTATGGCTGAGTAGTATTCCATTGTGTGTATGTACCACAGCTTCTTTATCCATTCATCTGTCGATGGACATCTAGGTTGCTTCCGTGTTCTAGCAATTGTAAATGGTGCTGCAATGAACACTGGAGTGTATGTGTCTTTTTCAGTTTTGGTTTCCTCAGGGTATATGCCTAAGATTGCTGGGTCATATGGTGATTTTTTTTATTCCTAGTTTTTTTAAGGACTCTCTGTTACCATCCTCCATAGTGGCTGTATCAATTTACATTCCCACCAGCAGTGCAAGAGCATTCCCTTTTCTCCACACCTTCTCCAGCATTTATTGTTTGTAGACTTTTTGATGATGGCCATTCTGATTGGTGTGAGGTGATATCTTACTGTAGTTTTTATTTGATTTCTCTAACAATGAGCGATGTTGAGCATCTTTTCATGTGTTTGTTGGCCATCTGTATGTCTCCTTTGGAGAAATGTCTGTTTAGGTCTTTTTCCCACTTTTTGATTGGGTTGGTTGTTTTTCTGGCATTGAGTTGTATGAGCTGCTTGTATATTTTGGAAATTAACCCTTTGTCAGTTGTTTCATTTGCTGTTATTTTCTCCTATTCTGAGGGATGTCTTTTCTCCTTGCTTATAGTTTCCTTTGCTGTGCAAGAGCTTTTAAGTTTAACACGGTCACACTTGTTTACTTTTGTTTTTATTTCCATGACTCCAGGAGGTGGGTCATAGAAGATCTTGCTTTGATTTATGTCATCGAGTGTTCTGCCTGTGCTTTCCTCTAAGAGTTTTATAGTTTCTGATATTGCATTTAGGTCCTTAATCCATTTTGAGTTTATTTTTGTGTATGGTGTTAGAAAGTGTTCTAATTTCATTCTTTTACACGTAACTGTCCAGTTTCCCAGCACTACTTACTGAAAGAAGTGCTATATTTGTACCATTGTATATTGTTGCCTCCTTTGTCAAAAATAAGGTACCTGTAGGTGCATGGGTTTATTTATGGGCTTTCTTGTTCCATTGGTCTATATTTCTGTTTTTGTGCCAGTACCGTACTGTCTTGATGACTGTAGCTTTGTAGTATAATCTGAAGTCAGGAAGGTTGATTCCTCCAGCTCCATTCATCTTTCTCAAGACTGTTTTGGCTGTTTGGGGTCTTTTGTGTTTCCATATGAATTGTGAAATATTTTGTTCTAGTTCTGTGAAAAAATGCCATTGGTATGACAGGGATCACATTGAATCTGTAGATTGCATTTGGTAGTATAGTCATTTTCACAATACTGATTCTTTCTATCCAGGAACATGGACTGTCTCCCCATCTGTTTATGTTGTCTTTGATTTCTTTCATCAGTGTCTTATGATTTTCTCTATACAGTTCTTTTGTCGCCTTAGGTAGGTTTATTCCTAGATATTTTATAATTTTTGTTGCAATGGTGAATGGGATTGATTCCTTAATTTCTCTTTCTGGTTTTTAATTGTTAGTATATATGAATGCACGTGATTTCTGTATATTGAGTTTGTATCCTACGACTTGGCTAAATTCACTGATTGGCTTTAGTAATTTTCTGATAGTATCTTTAGGGTTTTCTATGTGTAGTAGCATGTCATCTGCAAACAGTGACAGATTTACTTCTTTTTTTTCTGATTTGAATTCCTTTTATTTCTTTTTCTTCTCTGATTTTATAGCTAGGACTTCCAGAACTGTGTTGAGTAATAGTGGTGAAAGTGGACACCCTTGCCTTGTTCCTGATCTTAGGGGGATGCTTTTAGTTTTTCACCATTGAAAATAATGTTTGCTGTAGGCTTATCATATATGGCCTTAACTGTGGTGAGGTAGGTTCCTTCTATGCCCTTTTTTTGAAGAGTTCTAACCATAAATGGGTGCTGAATTTTGTCAAAGGCTTTTTCTGCATCTATTGAGATTTTCATGTGGTTTTTATCTTTCAGTTTGTTAATATGGTGTATCACATTGATTTGTGTGTACTGAAGAATCCTTGCATCCCTGGAATAAACCCAGCTTGATCATGGTTATGAGCTTTTTAATGTGTTGTTGAATTTTGTTTGCTAGAATTTGTTCAGGATTTTTTTATCTATTTTCATCAGTGATATTGGCCTGTATTTTCTTTGTCTGGTTTTGGTATCAGGGTGATGGTGGCCTCATAGAATGAGTTTGGAAGTGTTCCTTCCTCTGCAGTTTTTTGAAAGAGTTTTAGAAGAATAGGTATTAGCTCTTCTCTATGTGTTTGATTAGAATTCACCTGTGAAGCCATCTGGTCCTGGCTTTGTTTTTTGGGAGATTTTTGATTACCGTTTTGATTTCAGTGCTTGTAATTGGGTTGTTCGTTATTTCTATTTCTTCCTGGTTCAGTCTTGAAAGATTTAACTTTTCTACGAATCTGTCCATTTCTTCCAGTTTATCCATTTTATTGCCATAAAGTTGCTCATAACAGTCTCTCATAATCCTTTGTATTTCTGCATTGTTGGAACCTCTCCTTTTTCATTTCTAATTTTGTTGATTTGTCTCTTCTCTCTTTTTTCTTGATGAGTCTGGTGAAAGGTTTATCAATTTTGTTTATCTCCTCAAAGAATGAGCTTTTAGTGTTATTAATTTTTACTATTGTTCCTTTCATTTCTTTTTCACTTATTTCTGCTCTGATCTTTGTGATTTCTTTCCTCCTGCTAATTTGGGAGTTTTTTTGTTCTTCTTTTCCCAGTTGTTTTAGGTTGTCTATTCAAAGTTTTTCTTGTTTCTTGAGGTAGGATTGTCTTGCTATAAACTTCCCTCTTAGAACTGCTTTTGCTACATGCCTTAGGTTTTGAGTTGTCATGTTTTCATTGTTATTTATTTCTAGGAATTTTTTGATTTCCCTTTTGATTTCTTCCGTAACCTGTTCATTATTTAGAAGCATATTGTTTAATCTCCATGTGTTTGTGTTTTTTGCAGTCTTTTTCTTATAATTGATATCTAGTCTCATAGAGTTGTGCTCAGAAAAGATGCTTGATATGATTTCAATTTTCTTAAATTCCTGAGGTTTGATTTGTGACCCAAGATGTGGTCTGTCCTGGAGAATGTTCCATGGACACTTGAGAAGAAGGTGTATTCTTCTGAATTTGGATGGACTGTCCTGAAGACATCAGTGAGATCCATCGCATCTAATGTATTGTGTTTCCTTATTAATTTTCTGTTTTGATGATCTGTCCGTTGGTGTAAGTGGGGGTGTTAGAGTCTCTTGCTATTATTGTGTTACTGTCAGTTTCTTCTTTTATGTCTGTTAGTGTTTGTCTTGTGTATTGAGGTGTTCCTGGAGCATAGATATTTATCATTGTTATATCTTCCTCTTGGATTGATCACTTGATCATAATGTAGCATGCTTCCTTATCTCTTGTAATATTCTTTATTTTCAAGGTCTATTTTGTCTGATATGAAGATTGCTATTCCAGCTTTCTTTTGCTTCCCATTTGCATGGAATATATTTTTCCATCCTCTCACTTTCAGTCTATATGTCTATAGATGTGAAGTGGGTTTCTTATAGACAGCATATGTTTGGTTCTTGATTTTGTATCCATTCAGCCAGTCAGTGTCTTTTGGTTAGACCATTTAATCCATTTACATTTAAATTAATTATTGATATATATGTTCCTATTTCCATTTTCTTAATTATTTGTGGTTTGTTTCTACAGATCTTTTTCTTATTTTGTGTTTCCTGACTATTTAAGTCCCTTTAACATTTCTTGTAAAGCTGATTTAGTGGTGTTGAATTCTCTTAACTTTTGCTTGTCTGTAAAGCTTTTGATTTCTCCATCAATTTTGAATGAAATTCTTGCCAGGCAGAATAATCTTGGTTGTAGATTTTTCCCTTTTAGTACTTTAAATATATCCTGCCATTCCCTTTTGGCCTGCAGAGTTTCTGCTGAAAGATCAACTCTTAAACGTGTGGGGTTTCCCTTGTATGTTACTTGTTGCTTTTCCCTTGCTGCTTTTAATATTCTTCCTTTGTGTTTAGTCTTTGTTAGTTTGATTAGTATGTGTCCTGGCATGTTTCTCTCTGGGTTTATCCTGTATGGGAGTCTTTGTGCCTCTTGGACTTGATTGACTATTTCCTTTTCAATGTTGCGGAAATTTTCAACTATAATCTCTTAAAATTTTTTCTCATACCCTTTCTTTTTCTCTTCTTCTTTTGGGATCCCTATAATTCAAATTTTGATGCATTTAACATTGTCCCAGAGATCTCTGAGACTGTCCTCAGTTCTTTTCATTCTTTTTACTTTATTCTGCTCTTCAGCAGTTATTTCCACCATTTTATCTTCCAGCTCACTGATCTATTCTTCTGTTTCAGATATTCTGCTATTGATTCCTTCTAGAGTGTTTTTAATTTCAAGAATTGTGTCGTTTGTGTCTGTACGTTTATTCTTTAATTCCTCTAGGTCTTTGTTAACTGATTCTTGCATTTTCTCCATTTTATTTTCAAGGTTTTGTATTATCTTTATGATCAATATTCTGAATTCTTTTTCAGGTAGTTTGCTTATTTCCTCTTCATTTATTTGGACTTGTGTGTTTCTGGTTTGTTCCTTCGTTTGTGCAGTACTTCTGTCTTTTTATTATTGTTTTAAACTTACTACGTTTGAGGTCTCCTTTTTCCAGGCTTCAGGGTTGAACTCTTTCTTTCTTTTGGTTTCTGCCCTCATAAGGTTGGTCCAGTGGTTTGTGTCAGCTTTGTGTAGAGTGTGACTCGTGCTTGCATTTGGTGGGAGGCAGTGAGTTTTTTTTTTTTTTCCTCTGATGGGCAGGACTGAGTAAGGTGGGAATCCTGTCTGCTGACGATTGGTTTGTATTTTCGTCTTGTTCGTTGTTGGGGTGAGGCACCCCGCACAGGGTGCTACTGGTGGTTGGGTGATGTCAGGTCTTGTATACAAGTGGTTGCCTTTGTGGGAGTTCTCGCTACCGGATACTCCCTAGGGCTAGTTCTCTGGCAGTCTAGCCTCTCGGAGTCAGCACTCCCACTCCAAAGGCTTGGGGCTTGATCTCTGGCCAGGAACTGAGATTCTACAGGTGGGTGGTTATGGCATTAAATGGGATTAAAACAAATACCCCAAAAGGAGAAAACAAAGATGAACCCCAGACAAATGGCAATTACAAAATCAGGCAAATAATAATTAAAATAATGGACAACACACACATACATAAACACCCATGAGCAAAATCAAAACAGTCCAACAAAAATAGAGCACAGCAGACTGGCCCAGTGAACAGAGGAAACCAAAAATGATACCCACCAGCTGAGAACAAAACGAACTGAAGCACAAACCGGAAAACAGAACTAAAGCAAGGTACCAACTGGGGGATAAAGCAATGAAAACAAACATAACAAATATGGTGAGAAAAAGAAAAGAAAGAAAGAATAGAAATGCAAAGTTAAATAGAGGTAGATACGGATTTATATACATTAAAGATTAACTGCAAGGGGGAAAGAACAGGAGGAAAAGCAAACAAATAAATGTAGAAAAAATCATAAGCTTAAAAAAATTTAAAAATTGAAGAGAAAAAAAAGAAAAAAGGAAAACTACAGAACTGCAAAAGGCCAAAGTTCTGCAAAAGGCAGAAGTTTATAACAGGAATAAAAGGAGTGGTTGAAAAAGAAAATCTCATAAGCTGAAACAGGTTTCATAGTGCTAATAAAATGGACAACTACAGCAAGGTGGGGGAGGTAGGGAAAATAAGAGAAAAAGAAAAAAAAAATCCAGAAGCAACTATAGAGCAAGTCAAAATATAAGAATAATAAATGTTTTTCTTGAGTCCCTGCTGCCAGCGTTCTTTCCCTCACTGTGAGTCACAGTCCACGTTGCCTCCCAAGGATGCTCTCTAATATGAGGCTGGTCTCTGGACCTGCTGTGGGGGCAGCTCAGACTCTAATCTGGTCCTACTCCTGTATGTTCTTGCCTCCAATGTCCACAGTTGTCAGAACTAGTGGGTTTTCTTTTGTGGAAGCTCTCAGTGTCCTTTTATATATATTCCATAGAGACAGAGGCTGCCTAGTTGATCGTGTGGATTTAATCTGCAGCTTGTACAGCTGGTGGGAAGGTTTTGGGTCTTCTTCCTTAGCCACACTGCCCCTGGGTTTCAGCTGTGGCTTTATTTCCACCTTATTTCCACCTCTGCATGTGGGTCGTTCACTGGGGTTTGTTCTTGAGGCTGCCCTGGAGGGCTTGGGTTTGCCCCAGTGAGGGCCAGGAGTGGAGGTGGTGCAGCTGCTTGGGTCGCAGGGAATCTGACAGTACCAGGTATTCAGGGGAGTTGGTGGCTAGGGCAGCAGGAAATATAGTGCTCTAAAAGGATATAGCGCTCTAGAAGAAAATAAATGCAAAAAGGCAAAATGGTTGTCTAAGGAGGCCTTACAAATAGCTGAGAAAAAAACCACTACAATATTGTAAAGTAATTAGCCTCCAATTAAAATAAGTAATTTTAAAAAAAAATCCAAAGAAAAGAGAAGAAAAGCCAAAGGCAAAGGAGAAAAGGAAAGATATACCCACCTGAAGAAAAGTTCCAAAGAAAAGCAAGGAGAGATAAGAAAGCCTTCCTCAGTGATCAGTGCAAAGAAATACGGGAAAACAATAGAATGGGAAAGACTGGAGATCTCTTCAAGAAAATTAGAGATACCAAGGGAACATTTCATGCGAAGATGGGCACAATAAAGGACAGAAGTGGTAGGGACCTAACAGAAGCAGAAGATATTAGGAAGAGGTGGCAGGAGCACACAGAGGAGCTGTACAAAAAAGATCTTCATGACCAAGATAACCACGATGGTGTGATCACTCACCTAGAGCCAGACACCCTGGAGTGTGAAGTCAAGTGGGCCTTAGGAAGCAGCACTACGAACAAAGCTAGTGGAGGTGATGGAATTCCAACTGAGCTATTTCAAATCCTAAAAGATGATGCTGTGAAAGTGCTGCACTCAATATGCCAGCAGATTTGGAAAACAGCAATGGCCACACAACTGGAAACGGTCAGTTTTCATTTCAATCCCAAGAAAGGCAATGGCAAAGAATGTTCAAACTACAACACAATTGCACTCATCTAACACGCTAGCAAAGTAATACTCAAAATTCTTTTGAAGAAATCTTCAACAGTATGTGAACACTGAACTTCCAGATGTTCAAGCTGGATTTAGAAAAGGCAGAGGAACCAGAGATCAAATTGCCAACATCCGTTGGATCATAGAAAAAGTAAGAGAATTCCAGAAAAACATCTACTTCTGCTTTGTTGACTACACCAAAGCCTTTGACTGTGTGGATCACAACAAACTGTGGAACATTCTGAAAGAGATGGGAATACCAGACCACCTGACCTGCCTCCTGAGAAATCTGTATGCAGGTCAAGAAGCAACAGTTTGAACTGGACATGGAACAACAGACTGGTTCCAAACAGGAAAAGGAGTACCTCAAGGCTATATACTGTCACCCTGCTTATTTAACTTATATGCAGAGTACATCATGCGGAATGCCAGGCTGGATGAAGCACAAGCTGGAATCAAGATTGCCAGGAGAAATATCAGTAACCTCAGATATGCAGATGACACCATCCTTATGGCAGAAAGCAAGGAGAAACTGAAGAGCGTCTTGATGAAAGTGAAAGAGGAGAGTGAAAAAGCTGGCTTGAAATTAAACATTCAAAAAATTAAGATCATGGCATCTGGTCCAATCACTTCATGGCAAATAGATGGGGAAACAATGGAAACAGTGACAGACTTTATTTTCTTGGGTTCAAAAACCACTGAAGATGATGCCTGCAGTCATGAAATTAAGACACTTGCTCCTTGGAAGAAAAGCTGTGACAAACCTAGACAGCATATTAAAAAGCAGAGACATTACTTTGCTGACAAAGGTCCATTTGGTCAAGGCTATGGTTTTTCCAGTAGTCATGCATGGATGTGAGCGTTGGACCATAAAGAATTGATGCTTTTGAACTGTGGTGTTGGAGAAGACTCTTGAGAGTCCCTTGGACAGCAAGGAGATCCAACCAGTCAGTTCTAAAGGAAATCAGCCCTGAATATTCATTGGAAGGACTGATGCTGAAACTGAAGCTCCAATACTTTGGGCACCTCATCCAAAGTCGTGACTCACTGGAAAAGGGCCTGATGCTGGGAAAGATTAAAGGCAGGAGGAGAAGGGGACGACAGAGGAGACAGTTGGATATCATCACCGACGTGATGGACATGAGTTTGAGCAAATTCCAGCAGTTGTTGATAGACAGGGAAGTCTGGCGTGCTGCAGTCCATGGGGTCACAAAGAGTTGAACACGACTCAGCAACTGAACTGAACTGAGAAGGGTCTGGCAGCCCACTCCAGCTTTCTTGCCTGGAGAACCCCTGTGACAGAAGCCTGCCAGGCCACAGTCCACAGGGTTGCAGAACTGGACAGGACTGAAGCACCCTGCGTGCATAGATGCAAGCCTTTTTTTTTTTTTGCCTGTGGCAGTTCTGCCCCAGTGGGGTTGAGCGTGAAGGTGGCGCAGCTGCTTGGGTCCTGAGGCCCCTGGCAGCGCCAAATGCACAGGGACATGGACTGTGTTGGCCATAGGAGTTATGGCCCTATCGGTGTTTTTCTAGCCCCAAATGGCAACCCACTGCAGTGTTCTTGCCTGGAGAATCCCAGAGACGGGGGAGCCTGGTGGGCTGCCATCTATGGGGTCGCACAGAGTGGGACACGACTGAAGCGACTTAGCAGCAGCAGCAGCAGCTGGCAATCAAAAGACCTCTTTGTCTAGTCTTTCTCCACTGCTATGCCCATTCGGGGTCCTCCTCTAGATGGGTACATCAGGCACATAAAGGGGCACCCTCGGTGGGGTCCTACTCTGTAACTTGGTGCGTCAGGCGTTTGATGGGCCAGCCTCTCTATTGTTCAGCTGCCAGTGCTTGCTTGTTGGGGGAGAGAGGTTGTGGTGATGGCTCCACCCCCTATGCATGACTCAGTAGTGTCGCCTTGCTTCCATGGCTGCCCGGCTTTCCTCCACAGGCATTTCCCACAGTCTCCTCCCTCACATGCCCTCGGTCCGTCTCTCTCTGCAGTCCACAGCTGCCCTCGCCCTGGCATTGCGCCACAAGCCCTGCTCTCCAGTTCCCAGCTGCTGCGCCTTCCAGGAGACGCGCGTCCCTGTCCAGGGTCTGTATGGCTGCAGCAGGGACTGTCTGATTCTCATTCCATTTAGGCTGTCACAGATCAGCTGTTTCATTCTTAGCCTCAAATGTTTCTCCTCTGGCTCAGACAGTTGCCCCGATGTGGGGATCGGACCCTGCTTCAGTTCTCCGGCTCGCTGAGGGCAGGTCCACTCCTTCTAATGCTCCTGTTTTTCCCTAGTTTCTTCCCTAGTTCCTTCCTCCTACTGAGTTTTGCGTGTTCCATGTATCCTTTCCCGGTGGTCAGGCACTCCTGCCTGCTCTCAGCTGGTGTTCTGCATGCACTTCTGTGTCTGTCGGTGCATTCCTGATATATCTGTGGAGGAAGATTCGCTCCACATCCACCTGCTCCTCTGCCACCCCACGTCAACCACCAGGTGCCAACCTCTGACATTCTGTGATCATGCCAGGGCAGGCTGGTTTGTGGGTGTGTGTGTTCCTCAGATCCCACCACGCAACTTTGTTAAATGTGGTGTTTGGAGCATGTTAGTGAGTATTCTCAGGTAAAACCATTTAAAAATAGTGAAATGTGGCTAAATCTTAGTAATCTCTATGAAAATCAGATACAGGAAGATAAAGAAAATCAGAGATATGGCATGTGAATCAGCAGGCCTACTGATGAAAATCTTCTCAGCCCGGTAGTTCTCTGGTACACTGTACAAAATATCTGGAAACTGCTATTCCGCTGGACATGGTTTCAAAAAACTAAAGGTGGATTTGCTGATAATAGGATGATCAACTCGGACCATCCTAAAGATAAACTATTAGAATGCATATGATTCTTGCATAGGATTAGTGTGTAAAAAATTAACACGGAAAAACACATTTCTATGTCTAAGTCCCAGCAAGGTGTGCTTGGAAAATGAAATTTGTGTGAAAGAGTTAGACTAGGTCAGTTGTATCATGTCTCTAACTCCAGGTCTGATCAATGTTGCCAAGAGACGATGTGTGGGGAATTATTCTGGATTCTTGAGAGACAGTTAAAGGTTGCAAGAGATGGATAGAAATCCCACGGGAAAAAAATCAAAAGATGTTTATTAACAATCAAAATGGAAGAAAATTTGTTTTTTGAGTGGTGTGATGGAAGAATGACAGGCAGATTGCAAAGGCAAGATACAGCCAGGACGTCATTTTCATGAAGAAGAGCATGGTAGGAGCATTTACTGTTACCCAATGTCAAAAATTATTACAAGGCTACAGTTTTCAAGATAAGGGGATCCCAGTGCTGGGGTGGTTACCACATCCAAAGAACAGAATAGTGAACTCAGAAACGGTTCTTGCAGAAGTGGAATCTTGCATCACCCATTCCTGCCGACCCTCCGCATCTTCTGTTTGTTTCTGTGTTGTCTATTGAGAACTAGGGGAAGGATGTTGTCCTCAAAAAACGGTGGGTGGACCACTGCACCATACAGAAAAATTAACTCGTACTCGCAGTTCACACCGCACTCATAAGTCAGCTTGAGGTGGGTTAGACACCTCAGTGTCAAAGATAAAACCCCAAAATCCACAGATGCTAATGTGGTTTCTTCAAGACTTAAGGTAAAAAGATTTCTTAAATAGAATACATATGCTCTATGCTTTAAGCGGGACAAAGTGGCTGTTGTGACACTATTGGAGGAAAAACTATTGCAGACCTGGATCAGAGTGAAAATGTCAGTCACACAGTTGAGAATGTCCTTAAATCCTACCTATGTGTCTTTCTCTGGTATTTAAATTGACAAAGAGTGGCCAGATGTGAATTGAGAGAAGACAGAACCTGTTGGTAAGTGGGCAAGGGATTTGATTGAGTACTGTCATCAATAAGGAAAAAACATTAATGGCAAACCCAGTCCTAAGGGGAAGGTGCTTCGTTTCTTCATTCCTCAGACAATGACAAAGAAAGCCACGGGGAGGTGCGAGCACTCCTGCAGATTGCCACCAGCTGACAATACTGAGAGTAGGCAAGGGCGCCGAGCCTCAGCCATCTCTGTGGACTGCAGGTGAAAAGTTCCTGCATAGTAGTATGGAGAAGACGGGGGCACCATCTGGGAATGTTGGGGAACAGTTGCCTTGAGACCTTGCAGATGTCACGAGCAGGGGACAAATCTGTTCCAGTGACCGCCCACCCCAAGGTGTACTCCCAAGGACCCATGCGAGAATGTATAAATTGTGTCCTTGTTGCTGAGAAAGGCAGGGGAACCTCTGCAGGGCACAGGGCTGGTGCAGAGCCTGAGAAGTCTCCAGCTCCACCATCCCCTTTCCTGATGCCCCCCCACCACCTCCCCATCCAGGTTGTCTTTGCGCAGGGCTGCCGTCCTGACTGAGATGGGGTCTCTGATCCTGTGTATCCCCCTCTGTCCCCAGAGCCCTCGGTGGTGTTCGCCAAGGAGCAGCCGGCACGCAGTGAAGTGCAGGCCATGGCGGGGGCGAGTGCCACGCTGAACTGCGAGGTGGCCCAGGCCCAGACGGAGGTGACATGGTACAAGGACGGCAAGAAGCTGAGTTCGAGCTCGAAAGTGCGTGTGGAAGCCAAGGGCTGCACCAGGCAGCTGGTGGTGCAGCAGGCGGGCAAGGCGGATGCCGGGGAGTACAGCTGCGAGGCCGGGGGCCAGAAGGTCTCCTTCCGCCTGGACGTCACAGGTCAGTCCTTGAGGAGGATGCTGAGCTAGGCCACGCAGGCGATCAGAGGCCGGCTATCTGCCTCCCCAAACTTGTGTGCCCTTGCCTGTGTCCTTCATCTCTTCAAGCCTCCCTGTCTTGCATGTCCCATCTTAGTCCCTGCGGGAGGGTGATTGGGGAAGGTGTGCTTGCAGCGAAGAGGGGCCGTTTCTGCCCACATCTTTTCCTGGCAGTGAGGCTCAATCACACTGGCTTAGCACCTGCCCAGAACCTGCTGGTTATTCCCGGTGTTGAGACCCTGGGTCTCTTTGGGGTTGGGGGCTGAGGTAGACCTGGAGATACGTGACTCTCCTCCCATCATAAGTCTCTCCTCAACACCCAGCACATTCCCTCGTATTGCCCCTCATGCCAGTTCTCAGTTGTCAAGAGGTGTTTCAATTTGGTGGATCCCTGATCATGAGAAATATTGGCCACACAATCCTACTTGAAATTCTCTTAGTGGTGAACTTTGGATGATGAAATGTGAGGTTTCTGGGAGGCCTTTTCTTCCTTTTCCTGGATATAGAAGCTCCAGTTGCCTAGAGGTGGCAGGAAATATGCCCATGTTTGTTGTCACATATTCAAAGAGAAGAAAAAAGGCTGGTTGGTAGAGAGTCACCTGTGCTATTTAGGCTGATCTTAGATAAAAGATGCTTTTGCCTCTGTCTTCAAACAGGTTGGATTTTCCCGTCAGTGCTCCTTTTTGTGCTCTGCTGAGGGAGTTAGGAACAGAAAGGAGCACGCTCACTTCTGCCACGTCAGTAGTCTTTCCTAAGGAGGAGTTGCTGTCCTAGCGACCTCTGACTGCAAAGCGCTGCTTATTTCCTTGTAGTTTCCTGATGGTCAGTGAGTGTCTCTGTCTTTCTAAGACAGGGCAGTCTTAGAAATCAGCTTATTCTTCTTCCAGGAAGAGAGTCTCGTGCCAAAGAGGGATGGGCTGCCGTGTCACATTGACTCCTGGGTGCTGACACGTGATTGGCGACTGTGCCGATCTAGAATGATTTGTGGGTGTGAAGAGACACCTCAGATCCCACAGTTCATCTTTATAGAATGTGTTTTTTGGAGCACATTAGAGAGTACTTGAAAGTAAAACTTTTAAAACCTTGTGAAATGTGGCTAAATCATTGTAAGCTCTATGAACACAAGAAGAGAGAAGTCAACGTGCTGTAAGACTTGCCAATCAGTAGGACCAATGATGAAAGTCTTCTCGGCCCTGTAGTTCTCTGGTTGTTTTTGTTTATTGGCAAGTCACGTCTAACTCTTTGGTGACCCTGTGGACTGTAGTCTGCCCCGCTTCTCTGTCCATGGGATTTCCCAGGTAAGAATACTACAGTGGGTTGCCATTTCCTTCTCTAGGGGATCTTCCTGGCCCAGGGATCAAACTTGCATCTCCTGCATTGAAGGCAGATTCTTTATTGCCCAACCACCAGGGAAACCAGTTCTCTGGTACACTGTGCAAAATGTCCTGGAAAACTGTTACTCTGTGCTTGTGGAGGTGATCCTAGAGAGAGAAAAAGGAGATAGACTCTGTAACTTTCTTCATATACAAAACATAGCATCGATACCAAAATGACCTAGAAATGGCAGGGAGAATCAAACTTCAGGCCACTCTACTGCGAATATCAAGGCCAAAATAAAAAATCATAATAATTGTTACCAAAATGAATTAATCAATGTACCAGGAGTAGGGATCCATGGTAAAAGTCATATTCTAGGGTTGCACAATGATCCTTGTTCTATGAAGATCCCAAATGTGATTATCTCCATGAGTACAGAATCAAATGGTTAATTAAATTCAAACATCATACATCAAGACAAAATATTTGATAACATCAAGCATCTGTCCCTGCCGTAAAATACTTGGGAAACTATCTAAGATATTTTTTCTTTTAACATAGCAAAATTCCTGCGAAAAGAACAACAGTGATAACATCATCCCGCTTAAGGTGTACCTGCAAATCTTTAAGTGAGGGATAACAGACTGGTTCCAAATAGGAAAAGGAGTACGTCAAGGCTGTATATTGTCACCCTACTTATTTAACTTCTATGCAGAGTACATCATGAGAAACGCTGGGCTGGAGGAAGCACAAGCTGGAATCAAGATTGCCGGGAGAAATATCAATAACCTCAGATATGCAGATGACACCACCCTTATGGCAGAAAATGAAGAGGAACTAAAGAGCCTCTTGATGAAAGTGAAAGAGGAGAGTGAAAAAGTTGGCTTAAAGCTCAACATTCAGAAAACTAAAATCATGGCGTCTGGTCCCATCACTTCATGGGAAATAGATGGGGAAACAGTGGAAACAGTGGCTGACTTTATTTTTCTGGGCTCCAAAATCACTGCAGATGGTGACTGCAGCCATAAAATTAAAAGACGCTTGCTCCTTGGAAGGAAAGTTATGACCAATCTAGACAGCATATTGAAAAGCAGAGACATTACTTTGTCAACAAAGGTCTGTCTAGTCAAGGCTATGGTTTTTCCAGTGGTCATGTATGGATGTGAGAGTTGGACTGTGAAGAAAGCTGACTGCTGAAGAATTGATGCTTTTGAACTGTGGTGTTGGAGAAGACTCTTGAGAGTTCCTTGGACTGCAAGGAGATTCAACCGGTCCATCCTAAAGGAGATCAGTCCTGGGTGTTCATTGGAAGGACTGATGCTAAAGCTGAAACTCAATACTTTGGCCACCTGATGCGAAGAGCTGACTCATTTGAAAAGACTCTGATGCTGGGAAAGGTTGAGGGCAGGAGGAGAAGGGGATGACAGGATGAGATGTTAGATGGCATCACCGACTTGATGGACATGGTTTGGGTGGACTCCAGGAGTTGGTGATGGACAGGGAGGCCTGGCGTGCTGCAGTTCATGGGGTCGCAAAGGGTCAGACATGACTGAGTGACTGAACTGACTGAATACATGGAGGCCACTGCAACCCATGAGTCAAGCAAAGAGGAGAATAAAATCACCAGCAGATGGTTTTGAAAAACTAGAGGTGAAATTTGCTGATGATGTGATTATCAACTCAGAAAATCTGAAGATAAATTATTAGACTGTGAATGATTTTTGAGGAAAAAAAATCAACAAGTAAATCAACAATAATTCCTACATCTAAGTCCTGGTTAGGAATGCTTGAAGAATGAAATTTGTGTTAAGAGTTGGACTAGCACAATTATCATGTTTCTAATTCCAGGTGTGATCAAAGTCACCAAGAGGCTGTGCATGGGCAAATTATATTCAAGATTCTTGAGAGACAGTGGGAGGTTGCATTAGATAGAGCAATCTGAGAAAAAAAGTCAAAGATGTTTATTAACAATCAAAATGGAATTTTCTTTTTGGGGTGGTCTGATAGAAGAATAGTAGTCCGATTTCAAAGGCAAGGTACAGCCAATACACTGTTTTCTTGAAGAAAAGCATGGTGGGGACATTTACTGGGACCTGTGTTAGGCTAAGTCACTTCAGTAGTGTCAGACTCTTTGCAACCTTGTGGACTATAGCTTACCAGGCAGGCTTCTCTGTCCATGGGATTCTCCAGGCAAGAATACTGGAGTGGGTTGCCCTTTCCTCCTCCAGGGGATCTTCCTGACCCAGGGATCAAACCCACATTTCTTATGTCTCCTGCGTTGGCAGGTGGACTTTTTACCACTAATGCCACCTGGGAAGCCCTCTGAAACCACAGAGCTATCTACAAAAGCAGGCTCCTGCTCAGGACACTCTTGGCTGCAGAAGCAGACACACACGCAGGCACACCAGCTCTGCACACGGCTGCAAGGCCACACGTGTGGGCGCGTGATCCCTGTTCCGTGGGGGACCAGCCTGACCGGTACTCATGTACCAGGAATGATCCTAAAGCTGTAGTTTTTGAGACAAGGGGATCCCGGTGCAGTGATAGTTTCCACATCAGGGGAGCCGAATGGTGAGCTCAGAAGCAGTTGCTTGCATAAATGGCTTCCCGCACCACCCATCCCCTGTCCCCCTACACCTTTCCACTGTTACTGTGTTGTCTATTGAGAACTCAAGGAAGGATGTTGTCTAATAAATGGAGTTGGACCACTGAACCATACGGAAAAATTAAATTGTGCTAGCAGTTCACACCACACACAAAAGTCAGCCCAGCGTGGGTTAGAAAACTCAGGGTAAAAGGCACAACCCCAAAAAACCCTCAGACGATAATGTGGTTTCTTTAAAGACAACATAAGGAGAAATTTCTTAAATGGAACACAAATGATCTATGCCTGAAAGGGCTGAAATGGACATTGTGAAACTATTGGAAGGAAAATCTTTGATATATCAAAGAACTGGATCTGAGAGTGAAAATGCCAGTCATGCAGTTGGAAATATCCTTAAATCCTAAGTATGTGTCATTCCCTAGTATATAAATGTATAAAGAGTGGCCAAAGTTGAACTGAAAAAAGAGCCTACTATTTGTAGATGGGCAAAAGATTTGAGTTGTGTCACCATGAAGAAGAAAATAGGAATGGTGAACCCAGTGCTAAGAGGAAAGGTACTCAGCTTCTTTATTGCTCAATGACAAAGAAAGCCATGGAAAGGGGTGGGAGCACTCCTCCCAGATGGCCGCCAGCCGACAGCAGTTAGCAGTCACAAGGGCACTGAGCCTCAGCCATCTCCATGGACTGCAGGTGAAAAGTTCCTGCATAACCACATGGAGAAGACTAGGGCACCGTCTAGCAAGTGTCGGGGACATTGCCTCGTGACCCTGCAGATGCCGTGAGCACGGGAGAAGTCTTTCCCAGTGGCCACCCTGCCACCTGGCCCAGCTCACGTGGACTCAGACGAGAATGCACAAACTGTGTGACTTGTTGCTGAGAAAGGCAGGGGACCTCTGCAGAGCACAGGGCTGGTGCAGAGCCTGAGAAGTCTCCAGCTCCACCATCCTCCTGCCCAGCCCCCTCCCACCTCCCCATCCAGGTCTTCTTTGTCTGGGGCTGCCTTCCTGACTGAGATGGTGTCTCTGACCCCATGTATCCCCCTCTATCCCCAGAGCCCTCGGTGGTGTTTGCCAAGGAGCAGCCGGCACGCAGTGAAGTGCAGGCCGTGGCGGGGGCGAGTGCCACGCTGAGCTGCGAGGTGGCCCAGGCCCAGACGGAGGTGACGTGGTACAAGGACGGGAAGAAGCTGAGTTCCAGCTCGAAAGTGCGTGTGGAGGCCACGGGCCGCGGGCGGCAGCTGGTGGTGCAGCAGGCGGGCAAGGCGGACGCCGGGGAGTACAGCTGCGAGGCCGGGGGCCAGAAGGTCTCCTTCCGCCTGGACGTCACAGGTCAGTCCTGGAGGAGGACGCTGAGCTAGGCTGTGTGCAGAGGATGAAGGGATTGGCTTTTGGTCTCAACAGATGTGTGTACTCACCTGTAGCCTTTATTTCTTCGCATCTCCATATCTCATCTTCATATCATCTTGGCCCTAAGGAAGGGTGGATGGGGAGGATGCACCTTCAGTGAAGAAGGCCCATTTTTGTCCGCCTCATTGGAGGCAGTGAGACTCAGTCACACTGTCTTACTACCTGCCCAGAACTTTCCTTGTGTTCTTGGTGTTGGGACCCTGACTCTCCCTGATGCTTGGGGGCTGAGGTAGACCTTGGAATATGTGACTTTCCTCCCATCATCTGTCTTTCCTGAGAGCTAGCACATGCCCTCATCTGGTACCTCATGCAAGTTCTTGGGTGTTTCAATTTGATGGATTCCAGGTTAGGGGAAATACTGGTCACACAATCCTACTTGGAATTCTTGCAGGAGTGAGCTTCGGATGATTGAATTTGAGGTTTCTTGGATGCCACTTCTTCCTTTCTCAGGATATAGAAGCTTTATAGCCTGTACATTGCAAGAAAAAAAAAACCATGTTTTGTTGTCAGATCCTTACAAAGTGGGGCTTCCCTGGTGGCTCAGCAGTGAAGAATCTGCCTGCACTGTAGGAGTTGCAGGAGACACGGGTTTGATCCCTGGGTTGGGAAGATCCCCCAGAGGAGGACATGGCAGCTCACTCCAGTATTCTTGCCTGGAGAATCCCATGGACAGAGGAGCCTGATGCGCTACAGTCCAAAGGGTCACAGAGAGTTAGACACCAGTGAAGCGGCTTAGCATGCACACACGCCTTACAAAGGGAGGGAAGAAAGGATGATTGATAGTCACCTGTGCTATTTAGGGTGATCTTCTTAGATCAAATATGATTTTGCGTTTGTCTTCGAACAAGTTTGTATGTTGCAGGTCAGTATTCCCCTTGGCATTGGTTGATGAATTTAGAAATGGAAAGGAAAAAATCTCTTCTGCCACATCAGTAGGTGTTGCTAATAAGCAGTTACTGTCCTAGCAGCCTCTGACTGGCAAAGCAGCCTTTATTTCCTTGCATTTTCCTCATGGTCATCGAGTGTCTCTTTCTCGTGGCTGAAATGTCAGGCAGTCTAAGGAATCAGGTTATGCTTTTTCTGGGAAGAGAGTCTTCATGCTGAATAGGGGTGGCTACCATGCCACCTTGACTCCTAGGTGCCAGCATGTGAGGGTTTGAGACCATGCCAGTGTAGCAGGATATGTGGGTGTATATATACCCCAGATCCCACCGTGCATCTCTTACATGTGTTTTTTTGGGAGCACATTAGAAAGTATTTTATGGTAAAACCTTTGAAAAATTATGATATATGGCTAAATCCTAGGAGATTATGAGATAATCAGACACATGAAGACAGAGTAAATTTAGTGTGTGACTTGTGAATCAGTAGGACCAATAATGAAAAATCTTCTCGGCCCTGTAGTTTTGTAGTGAGGTATGGAAAATATTTGAAAAATTGTTATTGCATGCTTATGGAGATGGTCCTAGAGAGAGAAGAATGAGATATCCTCCATAACTCCTTCATGTCCAGAATATACCATCAATACCAAAATCGCACTAGAAAGGCAGGGAGAATGAAATTCCAGAAAATCTACTGCAAGTGTCAAGGTCAAAATCACATATTAAAGGTTAATAGAATTCAGCAGTGTATCCACGGGTAGAGATGAGTGGTGGAAGTCATAGTTCAGGATTGCACGTTGTGTCAACGTTGGCATCGTTGATAGGTAGAAAGCTTGACATGGGATTGAATGCAGAAAGATGTGATCGTCTCCATGAGTACAGAATCAAATAGTTGACTGAACTTGAAGGTCATACATTGGCCCAAAATGTTTGATAAGATTGAGCATCAGTTTGTGCCATAAAATTCTTAGCCAACTATATTAAAGAGTTCTTTTTAATGTTATCACACTCCTGCAAAAACAAGAACAACCCCAACAACAGCATCCCACTTAAGGAGTACAAGGAGATCTTTGACATGAGGAACAGCACTCAGGCCAACTCTAACCTCTGAGTTCAGTAAAGAGGAGAATAAAATCACTGGAAAACTAAAGGTGGAATTTGCTGATGATGGAATGATCAACTCAGACAATCCCGGAGATAAATGGTTAGATTGCATCCGATTCTTGAGTAAGATTAGTGTGTAAAAAAAATTGATATGCAGAAATTATTTCTATGTCTAAGTCCTGGCAAGGAATGCTTGCAAAATGAAATTTGTGTGAAGAGTTAGACTGGCAAAATTGTATCATGTTTCTAATTCCAGAACTGATAAAAGTTACTCGGAGGCTGTGTGGGGGACATTATTCAAGATTCTTGAAATATAGTTAGAGTTTGCAGTATGTGGATAGAAATTTGAGGGAAAAATCAAAGATGTTTATTAACAATCAAAACGAAACCCAATTTCTTTTTTGGGTGGTAGATGGAGGAATAACAGGCAGATCAAAGGCAAGGTACAGGCAATATGTTTTCTTGAAGGAAACACAGTGGGAGCGTTTACTGGGACCTGAAGTCAGGAATTATTGTAAGGCTACAGCTTTTTCAAGATAGTGGGGTCCCAGTGCAGGATAGTTATCACGTCAGAGGAACAGAATAGTGAGCTCAGAAACAGTTCTTGCATAAAAGGGTTCCTGCACCCACCATCCCCACAGATCCTCTTTATCTTCTGTTTGTTATTGTGTTGTCTGTTTGAGAAGTCGAGGAAGGATGTTCTAGTCAAAAATAGTTGCTGAACCAGTGAACCACGTGGAAAACTTAGAATGTCCTAGCAATTCACACCACACACAAAAGTCAACTCATGTTGGGTTAGAAACCTCAGGGTATAAAAGACCTCAGATGAGAAAGTGGTTTCTTTAAAAACTCAAGGTAAGGAAATATTTCTTAAATAGAACGCAAATGCTCTAAACTCACAGGGCAGAGATGGGCCTTGTGAGACTATTGGAAGGAGAGAGTTTGGTTTATCAGAGGCCTGGACCTGAGAGTGAAAATGCAGTCACACAGTTGGGAATATCCTTCAAACCTCCCTGTTTATCATTCTCTAAATGTTTGGAGAGTGGCCAGAGTTGCAAGAAAAGTCTGAGCCTACTGTTGATAAGTGGGCAAAAGATTTGACTAGTGTCACCAGGAAGAAGAAAACAGTAACGGCGAGCCCAGTCCTAAGGGGAAAGGCGCTCGGATTCTTCGTTCCTCAGACAGTGATGAAGAAAGCCGCAGGGAGGTGCGAGCACTCCCCCAGATTGCCATCAGCTGGCGATGCTAAGAGTGGATGAGGGCACCAAGCCTCAGCCATCTCCACAGACCACAGATGAAAACTTCCCTGCTGTTAAACAGTATGGAGAAGACTAGGACACCACTGAGGAAGGATGGGGACATTTGCCTCGAGATCTGGCAGTTGTCATGAGCAGGGGGCAAGTCTGTTCCATTTGTCCTGCGCCATGGACCTGCTTGCAGGGACCTGAGGGAGAATGCATAAATTGTGTCACTTGCTGAGAAAGGCAGGGGACCGCCGCAGAGCACAGGGCTGGTGCAGAGTCTTGAGAAGTCTCCAGCTCTACTGCCCCAAGCCCCTGTCCAGGTCGTCTTTGTGCAGGGCTGCCCTCCTGACTGAGATGGGGTCTCTGACCCTGTGTATCCCTCTGTCCCCAGAGCCCTCGGTGGTGTTCGCCAAGGAGCAGCCGGCACGCAGTGAAGTGCAGGCCGTGGCGGGGGCGAGTGCCACGCTGAGCTGCGAGGTGGCCCAGGCCCAGACGGAGGTGACGTGGTACAAGGACGGCAAGAAGCTGAGTTCGAGCTCAAAAGTGCGTGTGGAGGCCACGGGCCGCGGGCGGCGGCTGGTGGTGCAGCAGGCGGGCAAGGCGGACGCCGGGGAGTACAGCTGCGAGGCCGGGGGCCAGAAGGTCTCCTTCCGCCTGGATGTCACAGGTCAGTCCTGGAGGAGGACGCTGAGCTAGCCTGCGTGCAGGTGATGAGGAGACCCGCTTCCAGCCTTGCCAGACTATGCGTGCCCTTGCCGGTGACCTTCGTCTCTTCATGCCTTCCAGTCTTCCGTGTCCCACCTTGGTACCCATTTTGGCTGGGGGAGCATGCGTGGGGAGGGTGTCCATGGAGAGAAGAGGGGCTTTTTGGTCCATGTGTTTTCAGGCAGTGAGGCTCAGTCACACTGTCTCAGCACCTGCTCACAATCTGCCTGTTGTTCCTGGTGTGGAGACCCCGCCTCTCCTGATGCTTGGGGGCCAAGGTAGGCCTGGGAATAACTGACCTTCCTCCCATCATCTCTTTCCTGAGAGCTACCATAGGCCTTCACCCAGTACCTCTTGCTGGTCTCGGTTGGCCAGAAGTGTTTGAATTTGATGGATCCCAGTTTAGGAGACATATTGACCACACAGTCCTACTTGGAATTCTCTTCGGAATGAAGTTTGGATGGTGAAATTTGAGGCTTCTGGGATGCCCTTCCTTCCTGTTCCTGCTCTGGTTGTCTGTAGGTAGCCAGAATAGGCCCATGTTATGTTTCAGGTCCTTAAGGATGATTGGTAGAGCATCACGTGTACCATTTAGGGTGATCTTAGATTGCAAAGTATGATTTTTGCCTTTGTCTTCAAACAGGTTGGATGTACAGGTTGTATTCCCCTTGGTGTGCTGCTGGTGAATTTAGGAATTGAAAGGAAAAAGTCACTTCTGCCACATCACTAGGCTCTGCTAATGAGGAGTTGCTGTCCTACTAGCCTCTGACTGGCAAAGCAATCTTTATTTCATTGCGTTTTCCTGATGGTGAAAGAGTCTCTGCCTTGTGCCTGGAACACAGGACATTCTAAGAAACCAGATTATTCTTCTTCTGGCAGGAAGTCTTCATGCTGAATGGAGTTGGGCTGCCATCCTACCTTGGCTTCTAGGTGCTGACACCTAACAGGTTTTGACTGTACTAATAACATGGGATGATTTGTGGATGTGTACAGATATCCCAGATCTCAGCATGCATCTTTCTGGAATGTTTTTTGTCTTTGAGAATGTTAGAGTGTATTCTAAGAAATATCATAGGAAAGTTGGGAAATGTGGCTAAATAGTTGTTGTTCAGTCATGTCTGACTCCTTGAGACCCCATGGACTGCAGTACCCCAGGCTTCCCTGTCTTGTACTATCTCCTGGAGTTTGCTCCAATTGATGGCCATTGAGTCATCCACCCATCTCATCGTCTGTTGACCCCTTCTCCTCCTGCCCTCAATCTTTCCCAGCATCAGGGTGTTTTCCAGTGAGTCAGTACTTCACGTCGGTTGCCAAAGTATTGGAGCTTCAGTTTCAGCATCAGTCCGTCCAATGAATATTCAGAGTTGAGTTCTTTTAGGATTGACTGGTTTAATCTCCTTGCTACCAAGGGACTCTTAAGAGTCTTCTCCAGCACCACAGTTCAAAAGCATCAATTGTTTGGTGCTCAGCCTTCTTTATGGTACAACTCTCACATCCATACATGACTGCTGGAAAAACCATAGCTGTGACTAGATTGAACTTTGTTGGCAAAGTGATGTCTGCTTTTAAATATGCTGATATGCTGTCTACGTTTGTCATAGCTTTTCTTCCAAGGAGCAAACATCTTTTAAAAAATTTCATGGCTGCAGTCACTGTCTGCAGTGATTTTGGAGCCCAAGAAAGTAAAGTCTGTCACTGTTTCCATTGTTTCCCCATCTATTTGCCATGAACTAATGGGACCGGATGCCATGATCTTAATTTTTTAAATGTTGAGTTTTAACCCAGCTTTTTCACTCTCCTCTTTCACCTTCATCAAGAAGCTCTTGAGTTGCTCTTCACTTTCTGCCTTTAGGGTGTAGTCATCTGCATATCTGAGGGTATTGATATTTCTCCCTGTGATCTTGATTCCAGCTGGAGATTCCTCCAGCCCGGCATTTCACATGATGTACTCTGCATAGAAGTTAAATAAGCAGGGTGACAGTATACAGCCTTGATGTACTCCTTTTCCAATTTGGACCAGTACACTCTTCTTTGTCTTATTCTAACTGTTGCTTCTTGACCTGCCTACAGGTTTCGCAAAAGGCGGGCAAGGTGGTCTGGTGTTCCCATCTTTTTAAGAGTTTTCCACAGTTTGTTGCAATCCACACAGTCAAAGACTTTAGCATAGTCAGTGAAGCAGTAGAACGTTTTTGGAATTCCCTTGGATTTCCTATGATCCAACGGATGTTGGCAGTTTGATCTCTGGTTCCTCTGCCTTTTATAAATCCAGCTTGTACATCTGGAAGTTCTCAGTTCATGTACTGTTGGAGCCTAGCTTGAAGGATTTTGAGCATTACCTTGCTAGCATTTGAAATGAGTGCAAATGTGTGGCAGTTTGAACTTTCTTTGGCATTGCCCTTCTTTGGGATTGGAATGAAAACTGACCTTTCCCAGTCCTGTGGCCTTGGCTGAGTTTTCCAAATTTGCTAGCATATTGAGTGCAGCACTTTCACAGCATCATCTTTTGGGATTTGAAATAGCTCAGCTGGAATTCCATCACCTCTACTAGCTTTATTAGTAGTAATGCTTCTTAAGGCCCACTTGACTTCACACTCCAAGATATCTGGCTCTAGGTGAGTGATCACACTATTGGGTTGTCCAGGTCATTAAGACCTTTTTTTGTACAGTTCTGTGTATTCCTGCCACTTCTTAATATCTTCTGCTTCTGTTAGGTCCATTCCATTTCTGTCCTTTATTGTGCCCATTTTTGCATGAAATGTTCCCTTGATTTCTCTAATTTTCTTGAAGAGATCTCTAGTCTTCCCCATTCTATTGTTTCCTCTTTTTCTTTGCACTGTTCACTTAGGAATGCTTTCTTACCTCTCTTTGCTATTTTCTGGAACTCTGCATTCCAATGGGTATATCCTTTCCTTTTCTCCCTTGCCTTTTGCTTCTAAACTACATGAAAATGGAAAAAAGAATATAGAAGTTAAAGATTGTATAATTGTCATCAGTAGGAGCAATAATGAAAAGTCTTCTCAGGGCTTGTAGTTCTCTGGTACATTATGCAAAATACCCAGAAACAGATATTGCAAGCTCCTGGAAATAGTCCTAGAGAGAGAAGAATGAGATACATTGCATAACTCTCTTCACATACAGAACATAACATCAGTACCAGAATCGCACTAGAAATTTAGGGAGGATGAAATTCCAGACCAATCTTCTCTGAGTATCAAGGCCAAAATCATAAATTAAATGTTAGCAAAATGAGTTCACCAGTGTATCTATTGTTAGAGATTAGTGATGAAAGTCATAGTCCAGAATTGCACATTGTTTTTAAAGTTAGCATGTTAATAGGTAGAAAGCTTAACAGTAAGTGATTGCACATATATAAGCAAGAGAGTGAAGAAGTGTAATCCCCCCATTTGCCCAAAACTAACTAACTGAACACTTACAACAACCCTAATGAGAACCAGACCAACCTCAGTGAACCTTCTGGTTGGACTGAATAAGTGAAAGGCCCCAGTGTGGAATGAAGTGATTCGGGAGCCTCTAACAGGCCAAACTACCCCTTATGACATCTTGAAATTTGTGTTTGTTGTGCCTAGAACTGCACTTCTGAAGACATTATGTGTTTTGGGAAATTTTTTTCTTCCTAAATATCGCTTAAGACCTCTGCTCTGAAAACCGTTGTTGTTTCTTGCAACGTATGATTCAAGACGGTTTTTGGAGGTGAGTTGCTGACTATAAACAAAGCATCTTGTCTTGTGCAAGAAGGATCCTAATGCGGGCTGCATTGTGCATGCCCAGATTTACCCACCACCTTTCTTCTGCTCTATAACCTGCTGTCAGATTATTGGGTAGTGATGGCTTGTTGAACATGTTCAAGCTCTGGCTATACGCCTTTCATCGGCTTTTACAACCCCATGTCCTGCTGGATTTCTTTCTACCTACCTGAATATTTTTTCTTGGCATCATTTGCTGGCTTAAGGCCCTCCTTCATTCTCATTCCACACCCTGTCCTTAGTAGATCAGGAACCTAGGAGTTTTAACTTCTTCCCACATCCAACTAAGTGCTAACTTCTGGCAGTTCTACCTTAGCTTTAAACATCTGTTTATTTTGCTGTCTACCTGAAGTGTCCTATACCAGGGCCCCACCATCTTCCCTGGGAGGCATAACAACATACTATCTGGATTCCTTATTCTGCTTTGTACCCAGCATCCTTCCAAACACCCCGTACATCAGACAGGATGAACATCTGAAAGTACAACATGGATAATGTCAAACACCCCATTTCTCTGGCTGGTCCCACTCTAACAGATGACAATCTTTTCAGTTATCCTTACAGTAGTTAGGACTGCCAGTGTCTGCCACATTCCACTCTTGCTAATCTCACCACCCTTATCTTCTCCCACTTGCCCTCTTTTTCTCCAACTTCAGTCACTGTGGCTTTTTTTCAGTTGCCCCCCAGAAACCAGCTCTCCTCTTCCCTTGCACAGACTGTGTTCTCTGCCAGCAGTGGTCTCCCCCACCACCCTCTTTTCTCTTCAACTGGTGCTTCATAACATAGCTCGCATCTCATCTCCTCATGAAAAACTTTTTGACCCTCAGGCTAAGGTGGGCCCCTTGTAATATGCCTCTTTCCCAGGAGACTTGTCACAAATTATAATTGAATATTAATTGAATTAACCCTTGAAGAGCTGTCTGTCCCTCTTAAATGTCCAGCTGAACATCTCCCATTCCCTTCCTTTGTATTCCCAGCATCTAATAGTACCTTGTACGAAACAGAGCCTTAATATCTATTTGTCGAATGTGTTAATACAAGACATGATTAATTAACAATTAATAAAGGAGGTGTGAATGGCTATTACAGTGGTCAAGAGTCCTGGACAAAGAGAGCTCTAGGAACAGAAGTATTCAAGGAGAGATAATGAACCTACAGTTTGAGGGGCTCAGGACTCAAATGTGTGTTGGTAAACGTATGTACCCAAGCTTGGTAGACAGGCAGGAAGCAGGTCTCCCAATCCTCTCCCACCCCTACCTGCTGAGTCAAAGTAGAGGGAACAACATAACGTGAGTGAGAACAGGGGCTCAACTCCTCCCTGCTAGCCAGCAGCATGGGAGGAGGTCCATCATGGACAGGAAGACCACGTTGGGAACAAGACAAAGCACTGAAGCGCCCAATACACTTGAAAGAAGGAATTGAAAATACTTGAAAGAGAAAGCTAGACGTGGCTGGGGATAGACTTAATTTTATTTTTCTTCTGTTAGAATCAGTCTTTGTCAAAAGGAAAATGTTTTTCATGAAGAGGACAAGGAGAAGCAGAACTACTCTGCAATACTCTTTTTCTAATAAGTTCAAAGTAAGCTAGAAACTTACTTATTAAGTCTAATTAGAAGATCAGTTGGAGTTTATCTCAAGCTCATTTTTAGAATACTGTTTTACCTTCAGTGCTTTTGTTTTATTTATATTAACAATTTTAGTCTATATTAACTAGGCCAGCAACTCGATTGCTAAAACCCTTGGTTTATCAGTATGGCGCACGAGCCCCAGATGAACAATTATGACAAATTCCTGTTTATTGGCACTGGTTTTTTGTGGTAGTTTTATATTTTAATTAGTTAATTTTAATTGGAGGATACTTACTTTACAGTGTTGAGGTGGTTTTGCCATGCATCGACATGAATCAGCCACGGGTGCACATGTGTCCCCCATCCTGAGCCCCCTCCCCCCTCCCCACCCCATCCCTCTGGGTTGTCCCAGAGCATCAGCTTTGGGTGCCCTGCTTCAGGCGTCAAACTTGCACTGGTCATCTATTTTATATATAGTAATACACGTGTTTCAGTGCTGTTCTCTCAAATCACCCCACGCTCACCTTCTCCCACAGAGTCCGAAAGTCTGTCCTTTACATCTGTGTCTCTTTTGCTGCCTTGCATATAGGGTCATCGTTACCATCTTTATAAATTCCATATATATGCCTTAATATACTGTAATGGTATTTCTCTTTCTGATTGACTTCACTCTGTATAATGGGCTCCAGTTTCGTCCACCTCATTAGAATTGACTGAAATGCATTCCTTGTTATAGCTGAGTAATATTCCATTGTGTGTATGGATCACAGCTTCCTTACAGCTTCCATCCGTCTGCCAGTGGACACCTAGGTTGCTTCCATGTCCTGGCTGTTGTAAACAGTGCAGATAAATGTACTTTTATTACTTTTTGGAATATTAAAAAAGACAAACTGCAAAAAGATGTCATCATTTCCAAGAGTACAGTATCAAATGGTTGAGTAAATTTGAATATCATACATTAAGACAAAAAGTTTGATAACATCAGTTCCTGCCATAAAGTTCTTGGCAAACAGTATAAAAGTGTTCTTTTTAAAAAATATTATAAAATGTCTGCAATAGCGTCAACAACAGCAACATCCCACCTAAGGTGAACCTGGAAATCTTGACCTGAGGGACAGCACACTTAGGCCACCCTGAGCACTGAGTCAGGTAGAGAGGAGAATAAAATCACTGGCAAACAATTTTAGAAAAACAAAAAACAAACCTCGAGGTAGAATTTACTAATGATAGGATGATCAACTCAGACAATCTCAAAGATAAATTATTAGAATGTGTAGATTCTTGAGTAGGATTAGTGTGTAAAAAAAATTATACAGAAAGCATTTCTTTGCCTATGTCTTGGCAAAGAATACTTGGAAAATGAAATTTTATGTTAGAGTTCAGTTCAGTTCAGTCACTCAGTCATGTCCAACTCTTTGTGACCCATGGCAGCACGCCAGGCCTCCCTGTCCATCATCAACTCCTGGAGTTCACTCAAACTCATGTCCATCGAGTCGGTGATGCCATCCAACCATCTCATCCTCTGTCGTCCCCTTCTCCTCTTGCCCCCAGTCCCTCCCAACATCAGAGTCTTTTCCAATGAGTCAACTCTTTGCATGAGGTGGCCAAAGTACTGGAGTTTCAGCTTTAGCATCATTCCTTTCAAAGAACACCCAGGACTGATCTCCTTCAGAATGGACTGGTTGGATTTCCTTGCAGTCCAAGGGACTCTCGAGAGTCTTCTCCAACACCACAGTTCAAAAGCATCAATTCTTCGGTGCTCAGCTTTCTTCACAGTCCAACTCTCACATCCATACATGACTACTGGAAAAACCATAGCCTTGATAAGACAGACCTTTGTTGGCAAAGTAATGTCTCTGCTTTTGAATATGCTATCTACGTTGGTCATAACTTTCCTTCCAAGGAGTAAGTGTCTTTTAATTTCATGGCTGCAATCACCATCTACAGTGATTTTGGAGCTCCCCCCAAAAAAGTCTGACATTGTTTCCACTGTTTCCCCATCTATTTGCCATGAAGTGATGGGACCAGATGCCATAATCTTCGTTTTCTGAATGTTGAGCTTTAAGCCAAGTTTTTCACTCTCATCTTTCACTTTCATCAAGAGGCTTTTTAGTTCCTCTTCACTTTCTGCCATAGGGTGGTGTTATCTGCATATCTGAGGTTATTGGTATTTCTCCCGGCAATCTTGATTCTAGCTTGTTCTTCTTCCAGCCCAGCGTTTCTCATGATATACTCTGCATAGAAGTTAAATAAGCAGGGTGACAATATACAGGCTTGACGTACTCCTTTTCCTATTTGGAACCAGTCTGTTGTTCCAGTTCCAATTCTAACTATTGCTTCCTGACCTGCATACAGATTTCTCAAGAGGCAGGTCAGGTGGTCTGGTATTCCCATCTTTTTAAGAATGTTCCACAGTTTGTTGTGATCCACACAGTCAAAAGGCTTTGGCATAGTCAATAAAGCAGTAGATGTTTTTCTGGAACTCTCTTGGTTTTTTGATGATCTAGTGGATGTTGAGAATTTGATCTCTGGTTCCTCTCTCTTTTCTAAATCCAGCTTGGACATCTGGAAGTTCACGGTTCACATACTGCTGAAGCCTGGCTTGGAGAATTTTGAGCATCACTTTACTAGCATGTGAGATGAGTGCAATTGTGTGGTAGTTTGAGCATTCTTTGGCATTGCCTTTCTTTGGGATTGGAATGAAAACTGACCTTTTCCAGTCCTGTGGCCACTGCTGAGTTTCCCAAATTTGCTGGCATATTGAGTGCAGCACTTTCACAGCGTCATCTTTCAGGATTTGAAATAGCTCAACTGGAATTCCATCACCTCCACTAGCTTTGTTCATAGTGATGCTTCCTAAGGCCCACTTGACTTCACATTTCAGGATGTCTGGTTCTAGGTGAATGATCACACCATCGTGATTATCTTGGTCATGAAGATCTTTTTTGTACAGTTCTTCTGTGTATTCTTGCCACCTCTTCTTAAACTCTTCTGCTTCTGTTAGGTCCCTACCACTTCTGTCCTTTATTGAGCCCATCTTTGCATGAAATGTTCCCTTGGTATCTCTAATTTTCTTGAAGAGATCTCTAGTCTTTCCCATTCTGTTGTTTTCCTCTCTTTCTTTGCATTGATCACTGAAGAAGACTTTCTTATCTCTTCTTGCTATTCTTTGGAACTCTGCATTCAGATGTTTATATCTTTCCTTTTCTCCTTTGCTTTTCGCTTCTCTTCTTTTCACAGCTATTTGTAAGTCCTCCCCAGACAGCTATTTTGCTTTTTTGCATTTCTTTTCCATGGGGATGGTCTTGATCCCTGTCTCCTGTACAATGTCATGAACCTCCATCCATAGTTCATCAGGCACTCTATCTATCAGATCTAGTTCCTTAAATCTATTTCTCACTTCCATTGTATAATCATAAGGGATTTGATTTAGGTCATACCTGAATGGTATAGTGGTTTTCCCTACTTTCTTCAATTTAAGTCTGAATTTTGCAATAAGGAGTTTATGATCTGAGCCACAGTCAGCTCCTGGTCTTGTTTTTACTGACTATATAGAGCTTCTCCATCTTTGGCTGCAAAGAGTATAATCATTCTGATTTTGATGTTGACCATCTGGTGATGTCCATGTGTAGAGTCTTCTCCTGTGTTGCTGGAAGAGGGTGTTTGCTATGACCAGTGCGTTCTCTTGGCCTAACTCTATTAGCCTTTGCCCTGCTTCATTCCTTACTCCAAGTCCAAATTTGCTTGTTACTCCAGGTGTTTCTTGACTTCCTATTTTTGCATTCCAGTCCCCTTTAATGAAAAGGACGTCTTTTGGGGGTGTTAGTTATAAAAGGTCTTATAGGTCTTCATAGAGCCATTCAACTTCAGCTGCTTCAGCGTTACTGGTTGGGGCATAGACTTGGATTACTGTGATATTGAATGGTTTGCCTTGGAAACGAACAGAAATCATTTTGTCGTTTAGAGTTAGAGTAGCACAATTATAGTATGTTTCTAATTCCAGGTCTGATAAAAATTGCTAGGTGGCTGTGTGTGGGAAAATTATTCAAGATTCTTGAGAGACAGTAAGAATTTGGAATAGAGAGAAAGGAATCAGAGAGAAAAAAAATCAAAGATTAGCAATCAGAATTGAAACCAAATTTCTGTTTGGGTGGTCTGATGGAAGAATAACAGGCAGATTCCAAAGGCCAGGTGCCATCAATACACTGTTTTCTTGAAGGAAAGCATGGTGGGAGCATTCACTGGGACCTGATGTCACAAAGCTACAATTTTGAAGATAAGAGGATCCCAGTGCAGGGATAGTTACCACATCAGAGGGACAGAAGTGAGCTCAGAAATAGTTCCTTGCATAAATGGATTTTTGCACCACCCATTTACCCACCCTCACCTTCCACTTGATACTGTGGTGTCTATTGGAGAAGTTGAGGAAAGTGCTGTCTTCATAAATGGTACTTGGACTGTTTGACCATTCTGAAAACTTAAATTGTACCAGCAGTTCACACCACACACAAAAGTCAACTCAGGATGGGTTAGAACCTCAGTGTAAATGGTAAAACCCAAAATTCCCTTGGATGATAACATGATTTCTTTAAAGACTTAAGTAAGGAAACATTTCTTAAGTACAAACACAAATGCTCCAAACTCAAGGGGCTTTGAAATGGACATTTGACACTATTGGAAGGAAAAAGTTTGATTTAACAGAGGACTCAATCAGAGAGTGAAAATGCAAGTCACATAGTTGGGAACATCCTTAAAACCTATCTATGTGTCATTCTCTGGTATTTAAATGGATAAAGAGTGGCCAGGGGTGAATCGTGAGAACAGAGAGCCTACTATTAGTAGGTGGAGAAAAGATTGGAATGGTTTCACTAGAAAAAAGAAAACAGTAATGGGGAACCCAGTTCTAAGGGGGAAGCTACTTCTTCATTCCTCAGATGATGACAAAGAAAGCCACAGGGAGGTGGAAATACTCCTCCCAGATTGCTACCAGTTGACAATAGTGAGAGTAAGCAAGGGCACCGAGCCTCAGCCATCTCCATGGACTTCAGGTGAAAAGTTCCCTGCATAAGCCTGGGAAGCCTGGAGAAGACTGGGGCATCATGTAGGAAGGTTGGGGGACACTTGCTTTGTTATCCTGAAGATGTCATAAACAGGGAGATGTCTTCTCCAGTGACCTCCAAAGGTCTTCTCCAAAGGTACAATGACCCTTCCCGTGTGGGACCAGCTCAAACAGGTGGACCTGTGGGAAAATGCATAGACTGTGTCACTTGTTCCTGAGAATGTCTGAAGGACCTCTGTAGGGCACAGGACTGGTGCAGAGCCTGGAAAAGTCTCCAGCTTCACTACCTGCATCTGGACCCTCCCAGCTCCCCATCCAGGTCTTCTTTGCCCGTAGCTGCCCTCCTGACTGAGATGGTGTCTCTGACCATGTGTATCCCTCTGTCCGCAGAGCCCTCGGTGGTGTTCGCCAAGGAGCAGCCGGCACACAGTGAAGTGCAGGCCGTGGCGGGGGCGAGTGCCACACTGAGCTGCGAGGTGGCCCAGGCCCAGACAGAGGTGACGTGGTACAAGGACGGCAAGAAGCTGAGTTCCAGCTCGAAAGTGCGTGTGGAGGCCACGGGCCGCGGGCGGCGGCTGGTGGTGCAGCAGGCAGGCAAGGCGGACGCCGGGGAGTACAGCTGCGAGGCCGGGGGCCAGAAGGTCTCCTTCCGCCTGGACGTCACAGGTCAGTCCTGGAGGAGGACGCTGAGCTAGCCTGTTTGCATGTGATAAGGGGACTGGCTTTCAGATATGAGTGCCTTGAACCTTCATCTCTTAAGCCTCCCTGCCTTCTGCATCCCATCTGGAGGCCCATTTTGAGCTGGAAGAGGATGGATGGGGAGAGTGCATATAGAAAGAAGAGGGGTTGTTTCTGTCCCCTGTTGCCAGGCAGTGGGGCCCAGTCACACTGTCTTAGCACCTGCCCAGAGCCTTCCTCTTTTTCCTGATGTCAGGACCCTGGCTCTCCCTGATGCCTGGGGGCTGAGGTAGGCCTGGGGATGTGTGATTTTCCTCCCGCCATGCGTTCTTCTGGAGAGCCAGCACACATCCTCATCAGGCACTTTATGCGAGTTCTCAGTGGGTCAGCTGTTTCAGTTTGATGTATCCCTGACAGTCTTCTTTCACATTCTCTCAGGAGCAAAGTTTGAATGCTCAAACTTGAGGTTTCTGGGAGGTCTTCCCTCTGTTTTCCTAGATACAGGAGGTCAGTGGGAGAATGTTGCTTGCTACTGAGATGGGCAGAGGGAGCTCTGCAGCACAGAGGGCTGGTAGAATGCCTGTAGAAGTTCCCGGCCTTGTGTTCATTGTCAGTGTTGAGCCAAGAAAGCATGGGTGAGTGAGTGTATTCTGGAGGGAGAAAGGCAGTTCTTTTATACCATCCGTGTAATAACGCTCAGTCACATTTTCCCAACAAGTGTTCAGACTCAATTGGTGGTCCTGGGTGTCTATTACTCGGGCTCTACCTGATCTACAGGGCTGAGATAGACAAGATATCTTTCCCCTGGGGTTTTCCTGGCAGATTCTTACCCAGAACACTTGAGAGTTCCTGTTAGCAAGAGATAGCTGAATTCACTAAACCAGAATAAGAGAAAATTTTGGCCACACAGTAATGCGTGGAATTATTTTATGGCAGAATTTTGGCTTATAAATCTTTAGATATTCTGGGTTAGCAATTTTCACATGGATAAGTAAACTCCCTGAACACAGATGTAGCAAAATCTAGTCCATGTTTTGTTGTAATGTGTGCACAAAATTTATGAAAATAGAGAAGATTGCAAATTGATCAGTTCCTAGAAAACTATGTCAAAACTCACAAAATGGAAAACAAGCAAGTTGTAAAGACCCCAGAATTTTAAATAAATGGAACCATAATAAACAATCTTCTCACAGCAGAATGTCTAAACCTACTTGCTCTGTTGTTAAATTGTACTGAGTATTCTGGTAAGAAATTATCCCATGTTCACAGAGATTCTTCTGTAGTATTGAAAAATGGAGTGCATTCTCTAATTTATCTTACATAGAGAACATATCATTGATACCAAAATCTGACAAGGTAACTATGAAGAAGTAACACTGTTTAATCTGTTGATGATATTAAGGCTAATATCTTCCACAAAATAATAGTAAACTGAATTCAGCAGTTTATTAAGAGGAAAATACAGTACAGCAACAGCTATATTCCAGGAGTGCGAGGTTGGTTTAAAACAAGAATCAGTAGAAAATTTGATGGAAAGCTTAATGCCAATAAAATAAAAGAAAAATGATATGATTTCCCCAATAAATGGAGAATAAAAATACTCAGTAAAATATAGCTACATATATCCAAGAGAAATACTTGATAAAATTGAGCATTAATTCCTGCCATAAAATTCTTACCAAAGTATAAGGATTCTTCTTTTATTTAATAATTGGCAGTATAGAGAAAAACTGGCTATCCTCGTCCATAAAGTGAAACCTTGAAGGCACTGCCTTTGCAGTAGGGAACAAGATAAGAAAGCCAGTTGTCACCACTTTGATGCTGCATTTACAACACACTAAGGAGGGAAATAAAAGATTAAAAGTTAGAAAAATAAAAATGAAACATGCAGATGATATGATTAGCAATTTAGAAAATCTAGAAACGTTGATTACTATACTTAGTAAGAGAATTGGTAAACATCACTGCATACAAAAACAATTTACAGAAAACAATTCTGTATCTATATATCAGAGACAAACAACTGGAAAATGAAATTTAAAAGAATGGCAATAAAAGGTCTTGAGGACTTTGTGAAAGTATTAATATTAAGCATTGCATAGAGGCAGGAAACAGATATAAATAAATGTATACCAATCTATGGAACTCAGAGACATTCACTTCCCATTAAATGCCAAATCACAGTTCTTTGGGGTATTAGAATATTGACAACTTGATTGCAACGGCCAAAGAGAACCAAGTGAGTTTTAACAAAATGAGGATATTTGCTCCAACCTAATCATGACTTAAAAAAAAAAAAGTTACAGCAATTTAGACAAGTGGGTCTCAATGCAGATAAATAGCCCAAAGGAATGGGATGGTGAACTCACACTGAAGTGTAGAGAAGGGAGGATCTTATCATCACTGATCGTAAGGCCCATAACCATACGGAAAAATAAAATAACATTGGAATCTACCTCCTACCACACAAAGAACCAACTCCAGGCAGGTTAGAGACCTCTGTGTGAAAGGTAAAACAAGCTTTTATCTGATAATAAAGATTATTTAATGACCGCGGGATAATGAAAGATTTTTAAACAGATCATATATGCAGAAACCACCAAGGACAAACTGATATATTTGCCTTAATTAAATAACTTAATCTCACCAGAAACATTATTTTAAAAATGAAAAAGAGCACAAAAATGGGAGGACAGATAAACACAACAACACGTTTTCACTCTCCTCTTTCACTTTCATCAAGAAGCTTTTCTCTTCCTCTTCACTTTCTGCCATAAGGGTGGTGTCATCTGCATATCTGAGGTTATTGATATTTCTCCCGGCAATCTTGATTCCAGCTTGTGCTTCTTCCAGTCCAGCGTTTCTCATGATGTACTCTGCATATAAGTTAAATAAGCAGGGTGACAATATACAGCCTTGATGTACTCCTTTTCCTATTTGGAAGCAATCTGTTGTTCCATATCCAGTTCTAACTGTTGCTTCCTGACCTGCATATAGGTTTCTCAAGAGGCAAGTCAGGTGGTCTGGTATTCACATCTCTTTCAGAATTTTCCACAGTTTGTTGTGATCCACACATTCAAAGGCTTTGGCATAGTCAATAAAGCAGAAATAGATGTTTTTCTGGAACTCTCTTGCCTTTTTGATGATCCAGCAGATGTTGGCAATTTGATCTCTGGTTCCTCTGCCTTTTCTAACACCAGCTTGAACATCTGGAAGTTCACGGTTCACATATTGCTGAAGCCTGGCTTGGAGAATTTTGAGCATTACTTTAGTAGCGTGTGAGATGAGTGCAATTGTGCAGTAGTTTGAGCATTCTTTGGCATTGCCTTTCTTTGGGATTGGAATGAAAACTGACCTTTTCCAGTCCTGTGGCCACTGCTGAGTTTTCCAAATTTGCTGGCATATTGAGTGCCGTACTTTTACAGCATCATCTTTCAGGATTTGAAATAGCTCAACTGGAATTCCATCACCTCTACTAGCTTTGTTCATAGTGATGCTTTCTAAGGCCCACTTAACTTCACATTGCAGGATGTCTGGCTCTAGGTGAGTAATCACACCATCATGATTATCCGGGTCATGAAGATCTTTTTTGTACAGTTCTTCTGTGTATTCTTGCCACCTCTTCTTAAGCTCTTTTGCTTCTGTTAGGTCCATACCATTTCTGTCCTTTATTGAGCCTATCTGCAGGAAATGTTTCTTTGGTATCTCTAATTTTCTTGAAGAGTTCTCTAGTCTTTCCCATTCTATTGTCTTCCTCTTATTTCTTTGCACTGATCACTGAGGTAGGTTTTCTTAACTCTCCTTGCTGTTCTTTGGAACAGCATTCAAATGGGTATATCTTTCCTTTTCTCCTTTGCTCTTCGCTTCTCTTCTTTTCACAGCTATTTGTGAAGACTCCTCAGACAGCCATTTTGCTTTTTTGCATTTCTTTTTCTTGGGGATGGTCTTGATCCCTGTCTCCTGTACAATGTCATGAACCTCCATCCATAGTTCATCAGGCAGTCTGTCTATCAGATCTAGTTCCTTATATCTATTTCTCACTTCCACTGTATAATCTTAAGGGATTTGACTTAGGTCATACCTGAATGGTCTAGTGGTTTTCCCTACTTTCTTTAGTTTAAGTCTGAATTTTGCAATAAGGAGTTCATAACCTGAGCCACAGTCAGGTCCTGGTCTTGTTTTTGCTGACTGTATAGAGCTAATTCATCTTTGGCTGCAAACAATATAATCAATCTGATTTTGGTGTTGACCATCTGGTGATGTCCATGTGTAGTCTTCTCTTAAAGAGGAGAGCCAAAAAGTTGGCTTAAAGCTCAACATTCAGAAAACTAAGATCATGGCATCTGGTCCCATCACTTCATGGCAAATAGATGGGGAAACAGTGGAAATAGTGGCTGACTTTATTTTGAGGGGCTCCAAAATCACTGCAGATGCTGACTGTAGCCATGAAATTAAAAGACGCTTACTCCTTGGAAGAAAAGTTATGACCAACCTAGACAGCATATTAAAAAGCAGAGACATTACTTTGCCAACAAAGGTCTGTCTAGTCAGAGCTATGGTTTTTCCAGTACTCATGCATGGATGTGAGAATTGGACTATAAAGAAAGCTGAGCACCAAAGAATTGATGCTTTTGAACTGTGGTGTTGGAGAAGACTCTTAAGAGTCCCATGGACTGCAAGGAGATCCAACCAGTCCATCCTAAAGGAAATCAGTCCTGAGTGTTCATTGGAAGGACTGATATTGAAGCTGAAACTCCAATACTTTGGCCACCTGATGTGAAGAGCTGATTCATTTGAAAAGACCCTGATGCTGGGAAAGATTGAAGGCAGGAAGAGGGGATGACAGAGGATGAGATGGTTGGATGGCATCACTGACTCAATGAACATGAGTTTGGGTAAACTCTGGGAGTTGGTGATGAACAGGGATGCCTGGCGTGCTGCAGTCTATGGAGTCACAAAGAGTTGGACACAACTGAGCAACTGAACTGAACTGAACTGAACCATCAACACAGTATAACATTTAATTATATAAAGAGCTCCTAAATGAATCTGGAAAAAACAGACTGCAAATTTTGAAAATTGTACAAAACTTGAACCACAGAAGGTTAAACTACAGAATAACTGTAAAACTCATATTCTTCAGTTTGTGAATCATTAGTACCATGCAACAGATAGCCACAGTGGTGTAGCTTCACTCCCATCAGGTTGCTAACAGCTGACAGCACTGAGAGTGTGGTTAGGGTGGAGCCTCAGGAGCTCTCATTCACTGCAGATGAGAACGTGCCCTGTACAGTTGTATGGGAAGGACTCTGGCCTCCCATAGGAAGGTTGAGGACTCTGCAGTTCTTCTTCTAGAAGATCTGCATGAGAGAATTCTTTCACAGCTTCTCAATGGAACAGCCTCCACAGATCAGGGGTGGAATATAGAAATAAATTGTGTTGCTTGTTGCTGAGAAGGTGGTGGAGTTTCTCTAGGTCACAGAACTGGTGCAAAGCCTGGAGAAGTTTCCTGTCTTCTTGCCCCCTGTTTAATCATTCTTTCCTTAGTGTTGCATCTTGACATAGATGGGGTCTCTGACCCTGTGTATCCGCCTCTGTCCCCAGAGCCCTCGGTGGTGTTCGCCAAGGAGCAGCCGGCATGCAGTGAAGTGCAGGCCGTGGCGGGGGCAAGTGCCACGCTGAACTGCGAGGTGGCCCAGGCCCAGACGGAGGTGACGTGGTACAAGGACGGCAAGAAGCTGAGTTCCAGCTCGAAAGTGCGTGTGGAAGCCAAGGGCTGCACCAGGCGGCTGGTGGTGCAGCAGGCAGGCAAGGCGGACGCTGGGGAGTACAGCTGCGAGGCCGGGGGTCAGAAGGTCTCCTTCCGCCTGGACGTCACAGGTCAGTCCTTTGTGGTACTTAGTCTTGTTTGGAGATGGTGGTTGAATTGCATTAGGCCCTGATGCTCTCTCATTAGACGTCATCTTTTCAGGCCTCCCATCCTCCTCCCTCCTATTTTCATGCCCGTGACTGGGCCAAGGAAGACAAAGTAGAAAGGGTGTGTATGAGAGGAAGAGGGCTGTTCTTGAACACCTTGTGGTGTTTCCATAGAGTCGTGTTTAATCACACATCCTGAGCGTGATTAAACCTGCCCAAAACCCCTGTCATGTTTCTTGGTGTCCAGGACTGTGGCTCTGTTGGATGCTTGAATTCTGAAATAGACCAGTCATCTCACACCTGAGTTATGTGACTGCTTTTTTGGATGTCTGGGTATGCCCTCTCTTAGAACCATACTGGGGTTCTCACTAGTCAGAGACACTTGCATCTCTTTGTATAAGGTTGACTAAACTTTGGGTTATTCATATTTTCTTTAAGACCCTCATGTACATTTATGTATAGGAATGCCTAGGAGATATTGTGGATTTGGTTCCAGGTCACTGTAATAAAGTGAACATGCAACCCACTCCAGTATTCTTGCCAGGAGAACCCCATGGACAGAGGAGCCTGGTGGGCTGCTGTCCATGGGGGTTGCACAGAGTCGGACACCACTGAAGCGACTTAGCATGCATGCATGATTGCAATAAAGTGACCTAACAGATTTTTTGTTTTTCCAGTGCATATAAAAGTTATATTTACGCTATACTATAGTCTGTTAAGTGTGCAATAGCATAATGTTTAAAAATGTACATACTTGAGGCAAAAAATGCTTTATTGCTAAAAATTGTTAACCATCATATGAGCCTTCAGTGAGTAGTAGTAACATCAGAGACCATTGATCAAAGATTACCATAGCATATATCTGTTCAGTTCAGTTTCTCAGTCATGTCCGACTCTGCAGCCCCATGGACTGCAGCACACCAGGCTTCCCTGTCCATCACCAACTCCTGGAGCTTACTCAGACTCATATCCGTAGAATCGGTAATGCATCCAACCATCTCATCCTCTGTTGTCCCCTTCTCCTCCTGCCTTCAGTCTTTCCCAGCATCGGAGTCTTTTCAAATGAGTCAGTTCTTTGCATCAGGTGGCCAAAGTATTGGAGTTTCAGCTTCAGCATCAGTCCTTCCAATGAATATTCAGGACTGGTTTCCTTTAAGATGGTAATGAAAAAGGTTGAAATATTGCAAAGATTACCAAAATATGCCACACAGACATGAAGTGAATAGATGCTGTTGGGAAAATGGCAGTGAAAGCTTTGTTTGATGCAGGGTTGTCAAAAACCTTCGATTTGTACAAAATGCAAGAATATCTGCCAACCTCAACAAAGTGCAATAAAACAAGGTGTGGCTGTAGAAGTTGTCTGCGCTCCCATTTGTAACAAAATCTAGATATGTTTTCCTGCAGTGTTTGTGGGAAATAAAAAAGACCAGAGGACTGGTAGGTATGTGTCTGAGACATGCACATGTGAGGTCTGGAATTCATATCTTGTTGTTAGACCATTCTGTGTCAGAATTCTTCTTGGAGTTTGATTTATAAATTTAGAAATGGAAAGAAATAAGTAGCCTAAGCTATATCAGTACACTTTGTTAAAGATGAGTCCTTATAGTAGCAGCCATTTACTGATAAGTTGGCATTTATTCTACAGCACATCCTGAGGAGTGTGTGTCTGTACCACTCTGGCAGGTTCATGGAGAAGTCTGATAACAATTTCCTTTTGTTAAGTGGATCTCAACATTAGAGAGATGTGGGTGATGGTATTATATTACATACATGTAACAGTTTGGTTGTATGCTGGTATATTAATGATTTGTGGGTGAGTACAGATAACTAAAATATTTATGTATCTTCCTAAAATGGTTTTTAAGAGACTAAGTTATTTTATGGTAATAATTCTGAAATTTTCAACAACTTGATCAAATGTTAGAAAACCATATGAAAAAGTCACACAAGAAGAAATAGATAACTGAAATAGTCCTATGGAAATTTTAAAATTGGGCTATAACTGCTTTACAGTGTTGTCTTGGTTTCTGCCATTCCAGTTCAGTTCAGTTGCCAGTCATGTCCAACTCTTTGCAACTCCATGGACTGCTGCACACCAGGCTTCCCTGTCCATCACCAACTTCTGGAGCTCGCTCAAACTCATGTTCATTTAGTCGGTGATGCCATCCAACCATCTCATCCTCTGTCATCCCCTTTTCTTCCTGGCTTCAATCTTTCCCAGCATGAGGGCCTTTTCCAATGAGTCAGCTCTTCACATCAGGTGGCCAAAGTATTGGAGCTTCAGCTTCAGCATCAGTCCTTCCAATGAATATTCAGGACTAATCTCCTTTAGGATGGACTGGCTGGATCTCCTTCCAGTCCAAGGGACTCTCAAGAGTCTTCTCCAACACCACAGTTCAAAAGCATCAATTCTTGGGTGCTCAGCTTTCTTTATAGTCCAACTCTCACATCCATATATGACTACTGGAAAACCATAGCTTTGACTAGATGGACCTTTGTTGGCAAAGTAATATCTCTGCTTTTTAGTATGCTGTCTAGGTTGGTCATAGCTTTTCTTCCATAGCATTTCTGCCATAAAACAGTGCAAATCAGCCATAAGCGTGTGTATATATATCCCCTTCCTCTTGAGACTGCCTCCCACTGCCCTCTCCCATTGCTCCCCTTAGATCATCACAGAGCACCAAGCTGGCTCCCTGTGCTGGACAGCAGCTTCCTGCCAGCTCTCTATCTCACACATGCTAGGGCATACACATTGGTGTTACTCTCTCAGTTGGCCCCTCTCCTCCCCCTCACCCCCCCACAAGTCCATTCTCTGTGTCTGCATCTCTGTTCCTGCCATGCAAATAGGTTCATCACTATCATTTGTCTAGATTCCATAGATGTGTTAATATATAATATTTGTTTTTCTCTTTTTGACTGACTTCATGCTGTATGTCAGGCTCTAGGTTCACTCACGTTACTGCAAACAACTCAATTTTATTCCTTTTTATGCCTAAGTAATATTCCATTGTGTATATGTACCACATCTTCTTTATCCAGTCATCCGTCTATGGATATCTAGGTTGCTTCCATGTTTTGGGTGTTGTATATAGTATTGCAGTGAACACTGTGGTATATATGTTTTTTTGAGTTATGGTTTTCTCAGGTATATGCCCAGAGAAGGCAGTGGCACCCCACTCCAGTACTCTTGCCTGGAAAATCCCATGGGCGAAGGAGCCTGGTAGGCTGCAGTCCACGGGGTTGTGAAGAGTCGGACACGACTGAGTGACTTCATTTTCACTTTTCACTTTCATGCATTGGAGAAGAAAATGGCAACCCACTCCAGTGTTCTTGCCTGGAGAATCCCAGGCATGGGGGAGCCTGGTGGGCTGCCGTCTATGGGGTCGCAGAGAGTCGGACACGACTGAAGCTACTTAGCTGCAGCAGCAGGTATATGCCCAGTAGTGGGATTGCTGGGTCATATGGTAGTTTGATATTTAGTTTTTTAATGAACCTCCATACTGTTCTTCAAAGTGGTTGTATCAATTTACATTCCCACCAGTAGTGTAAGAGGTTTCTCTTTTCCCCACACCCTTTCCAGCATTTATTGTTTGGAGATTTTTTTGATGCTGGCCATTCTGACTGGTGTGAGATGATACCTCATTGTAGTTTTAATTTGCATTTTTCTAATAGTGATGTTGAGCATCTTTTCATATGCCTCTTGGCCATCTGTATGTCTTCTTTGAAGAGATGTCTATTTGGGGCTTCTTCCCATGTTTTGATTGGGTGGTTTGTTTTTTGATATTGAGCTCCATGAGTTGCCTGTATATTTTGGAAATTAATCCTTTGTCTGTTGCTTTGTTTGCAAATATTTTCTGCCATTCTGAGGGTCGTCTTTTTGTCTTATTTATGATTTCCTTTGCTGTGCAAAAGCTTTTAAGTTTAATTATATAACATTTGATTTTTTTTCTTTTTCTTTTCATTGTTCTAGGAGGTGTGTCAAAAAAGATCTTGCTGTGGCTTATGTCAAAGAGTGTTTCTCCTGTGTTTTCCTCTAAGAATTTTATAGTGTCCAGTCTTACATTTAGGTCTTTAATTCATTTTGAGTTTATTTTTGTGCATGGTGTTAGGGATTGTTCTGATTTCATTCTTTTACATGTAGCTTTCCCAGCACCACTTATTGAAGAAGCTGTGTTTTCTCCATATTCTCAATATCTCCCAGGTATATTCTTGCCTCCTTTGTCAAAGACGAGGTGCCCATATCTTACCTCTGGGATTTGTATCTTGTCCTGTTGGTCTATATTTCTGTTTTTGTGTCAGTACCATGCTGTCTTGGTGACGGTAGCTTTGTATTATAGTTTGAAGTCAGAGAGCCAGCTCCATTTTTCTGTCTCAAGATTGCTTTGACTCTTTGGGGTCTTTTGTGTTTCCATACAAATTATACAATTTTTTGTTCTAATTCAGTAAAGAATGCCATTAGTAATTTGATAGGAATTGCACTGCAGTTGTAGATTGCTTTGCATAATGTGGTCATTTTCACTGTAAATTGATTCTTCCAATCCAAGAACATGGTCTGTTTCTTCATCTGTTTGTGTCCTCTTGGATCTCTTTCATCGGTGTTTTATAGTTTTGTGAGTACAGATCTTCTGCTCCTTAGGTAGGTTTGTTCCTGGATATTTTATTCTTTTTGTCTTGATGGTAACCAGGATTGTTTTCTTAATTTCTCTTCCTGCTCTTTCATTGTTAGTATAAAGGAATGCAAGAGATTTCTGTGTATTAATTTTGTATCCTGCAACTTTACTAAATTCATTGATCAGGTCCAGTAGTTGGCATCTTTCGAATTTTCTGTGTGTGATAACCTGTCGTCTGCATACACTGACACTTTTACTTCTTTTCCAGTTTGGATTTCTTTTATTTCTTCTACTTCTGTGATTGCCATAGTGAGGACTTCCAAACCTATGTTGAATAAGAGTGGTGAGAGTGGACATCCTTGTCTTGTTCCTAATCTTAAGGGAAGTGCTTTCAGTTTTTCACCATTGAAAATGATGGCTTGCTGTGGGTTTGTTATATATGGCCTTTATTATGTTGAGGTAGGTTCCCTCTATGCCAATTTTCTGGAGAATTTTTATCATAAGTGGTTATTGAATTTTGTCACAAGCTTTTTCTGCCTCTATTGAGATGATCGTATGGTTTTTATTCTTTAATTTGTTAATATGGACATTGATTGATTTGCATATATTGAAGAATCCTTGCATCCCTGGGATAACCGCTTGATCATGATGTATAATCCTTTTAATATATTGTTGGCTTCTGTTTGTTAGTAGTTTGTTAAGGATATTTGTGTCTTTGTTCATCAGTGATATTGGTCTGTAATTTTCTTTTTTTGTGTGATATCTTTTCTGGTTTTGGTATCAGGGTGATAGTGGCCTTATAGAATGAATTTATAAGTGTTTGTGATTCTGAGATTTTTTGGGAAGAGTTTGAGAAGGATAGATGTTATCTCTTCTCTAAAAGTTGGTTCAAATTGCCTGGGAAGCTGTCTGGTCCTCGACTTTTGTTTGTTGGAATATTTTTAATCACATTTTCAATTTCACTACTTGTGATTGGCCTGTTTATATTTTCTAATTCTTCCTGGTTCAGTCTTGAAAGCATGTATCTTTCCAAGAATTTATCTATTTTTTCCAGGTTGTCTTTTTATTAGATTACAGTTGTTTATAGCAGTCTCTATGATCCTCTGTATATCTGTGGTGTCAATGCTAATGTCTTCTTTTTCATTTCTAATTTTACTGAGTCCTCGCTCTTTTTTCTTGGAGTCTGGTTGAAGGTTTATCAGTTTTGTTTACCTTCTCAAGGAACCAACTTTTACTTTTATTGACCTTTGCTCTTGTTGTCTTGTTTCCTATTTCATTTATTTCTGGTCTGATCTTTGTGATTTCGTTTCTTCTATTGACTTTGGGTTTTCTTTCTCCTCTTTCTCCCATAGGTTAGATTGTTAGTTCGAGACTTTTTCTTGTTTCTTGAGGTGGGATTGCACTGCTATGCGCTTCCCTTTCAGAACTGCTTTTACTATGTCTGATAGGTTTTGGGTTGTCATCTTCTCAGCATCGTTTGTTTCTGTGCATTTTTTAATTTCCTCTTTAATTTCTTCAGTGATCTCTTGGTTATTTAGCAGTGCACTGTTTAGCTTTCATGTATTTGTGGGGTTTTTTGTTTTTTTTTTTTTTTTTGCATTTTTTCCCTGTAATTGATTTCTAATGTCATAGCATTGTGGTAGGAAAAAATGCTGATACGATTTCAATTTTCTCAAATTTTCCGAGGCTTGATATATGATCCAAGATGTGGTTTATCCTGGAGAATGTTCCATGTGCGCTTGAGAAAAAAAAAATGTTCTCCTGCTTTCAGGTGGAATGTCGTATAAATATCAATTAACTCCTTTTGGTCTGTTGTGTCCTTGAAAGCTTGTGTTTGCTTAGTTATGTTCTGTTTGGATGATGTTTCCACTGGTATAAGTGGGGAGCTGAAGTCCCCCAATACTAATTGTGTTATGGTTGATTTCCCCTTTTATGGTTGTTAGTGTTTGCCTTATGTATTGAGGTGCTCCTATTTCTATGCATAACTGTTTGTAATTGTTTCATCTTCTTCCTGGATTGAGTCTTTGATTATTATGTAGTGTCCTTCCTTACCTCTTTAACAGTTTGTATTCTAAAGTCTATTTTATCTGATATGAGTATTGCTACTCCAGCTTTCTTTTGATTTCCATTTGCATGGAATATCTTTTTCCGTCTCTCACTTGCAGTCTGCATGTGTCCTTAGGTCTGAAATGGATCTCTCGTAGGCAGCATATACACGGGTCTTGTTTTTGTATCCATTCAGTGTGTCTTTTGGTTGAGGCATTTAATCCACTTACATTTATGTATGATTCATATTTCCTATTACCATTTTCTCTACTGTTTTCTTAATTGGTGTTGAATTCTCTTTGCTTTTCTTATCTGTAAAGCTTTTTATTTATCTGCCAAATCTGAATAAGATCTTTGCTGTATAGTCTTGGCTGTGGGCTTTTTTCCTTTCATCACTTTACGTATATCCTGTCACTCCATTCTGGCTGGCAGAGTTTCTGCTGAAAAATCAGCTGATGGCCATATGGGGACTCCCTTGTATGTTATTTTTTGCTTTTCCACTGCTGCTTTTCATAGTTTTTCTTTGTATTTAATTTTTATTAGTTTGATTATTATGTGTCTTGGTATGTTTCTCTTATCCTACATGGGACTCTCTACACTTCCTGGATTCTGGTTGAGTCTTTCCTTTCCTATGTTAAGGAAGTTCTCAACTATAATCTCTTCAAATATTTTCTCAGACCCTTTTTCTTTCTCTTTTGCTGGGACCCCTATAATTCAAATGTTGGTACATTTAATATAATATTGTCCTAGAGAACTCTGAGACTATCTTCAGTTCTCTTCATTTTTTCCTTTATGCTGCTCCTTGAAAGTTATTTCCATCATTTTATCTTCAGTTCACTTATTCGTTTTTCTGCCTCAGTTATTCTGCTATTGATTCCTTCTAGCATATTTTTAATTTTAGTTACTGCATTTTTCATCACCGTTTGTTCATTCTTTTGTTCTTCTAGGTGTTTGTTTAATACATTTTCTTCTATTTCTGCGATTTTGGATCATCTTTACTATCACTACTGTGAATTATTTTTCAGATAGTTACCTATTTCCTCCTCATTTATTTGATCTTGTAGGTTTTTACCTTGCTCCTTTGTCTGTAACATATATTTTTGTCATCCTATTTTTTTTTTTTTTTTTTATGAGTAGGAATGTGTTCCTTTCTACTGTTTGTTTGGCCTGAGGTTTCTGGCAGTGGAGTTTGCAGGCAGTTGGGTCGAGCTGGGTCTTGGTGTTGAGATGTGGACCTCTGGGAGACCTTACTCTGATTAGTATTCCCTGGGGTCTGAGGTTCTCTATTGGTTCAGTGGTTCAGACTCGGTACTCCCACCACTAGAGCTCATTTCTAATCTCTGGCCCATGAACTGAGATCCCACAAGCCACAGAACACGGCAAAAAAAAAAAAAAAAAAAAAACAGAACAAAAACAAAGAATAAAAATTACAATTTAGAAAACCAGCAGATATATTAGAAAAAATAAGAATATATATGAAACAAACACCAGAAGGTAAAACAGAACTCCAGTAGCAAAGGAGAAAACCAAAAAGCAAACCAAACCAAAACAAAAAGGACCCGAAAAAGCCTTGGCTGTGGAGGGCAGGGCTTAGGCAGGGTGGGGTTTAGGCGTAGGACCCAGGCCAGGAAAGGCCCTAGGTGGGTGTCAGGGTGGCGCCCGGGTTCAGCCTGGCCGGTAGGGGCCCTCTGGAGAGCCTCTGGCCTCACGGTTTAGAGGCCCAGGGCCTCAGCAAGCTCCCTGGAGCTGAGTGACCAGGGATGGAGAATGCTAGATGTGTTTCCCCAGTCCTCCAACCCCTCAGGTCCCTCCTAGTCCCTGCTGATCCCCAGAAGGTAAATGTGTCTCTTAAGGTGTGTAAACCCCTCCCTTTACCCAGCCGCCCTGCGGGTATACCTGCCACGTCCAGCCTCCACTTCTCCTCCCCCGTCGCTACCCACCCCCACCATCCTACCCAGTTGCTCAGGGGTTCCTCTGGTCTTCCTGGGTGTCCAAGGTCCTCCACCAGCATCTGGTAAATATCCTGTTGGTGAGGAGACATGGACTCTGCATCTTCTCTCCCCATCATCTGGGCCCCACTTCCCCTAAAACTTAAATAAATGGGACCAGTAATAAAAAAAAAAAATCATAAAGATCTAAGCCCATTGGTTTGTCGATGAAGTGAAAATGTTAGTCATTCAGCCGTTTCCAACTTTTTGTGACCCCCCTGGACTGTAGCCTGCCTGGCTCCTTTGTCCATGGAATTCTCTTGGCAAAAATACTGGAATGGGTAGCCATTCCCTTCTCCAGGGATAGTCCTGACCCACGGATTGAGCCCAGGTCTCCTGCATTGCAGGCAGATTCTTTACCATCTAAGTCACCAGGGGAACCCTGTTCTATTGATAAAATAATGCCAAATTTCTGTTAAGTAATTATTCCATGTTCACAGAGATTCTAGAGAATAAAACAAGGAGATATACCCTCTAGTTTGATTCGTGTAACTATGGGATAACATAGATACCAAAATATGACAAGGAATGTAAGGAGAATTAAAATTATAGGCCAATATCTTGTGGAGGAAAAGGGGGCAACAGGATGAGATGGGTGGCTGGCATCACTGACTCAATGAACATGAGTTTGTGCAAACTCCGGAAGATAGTGAAGGACAGGGAAGTCTCGTGTGCTGCAGTCTATGGGTCACAAAAACTTGGACACGACTGAGCAACTGAGCAGTAACAACAAATCCTGTGGATGTTGAGGCCTGTATCTTCAACAAAATACTGGCAAAGTCACTGAACAATATATGAAGGTGAGAACGGATTAGGATGAAAGACGTGGTCCAGGCATGCAACATTGATTTAAAATTCTGACCATTAGAAAACCAGTATAATGTATGACATTAACTGATTGGAAGTGAGAAATGATGTGATTTTTCTCAGTAAATGCAGAATAAAAGTTTGATCAATTTTAACACCATAATTTTGTCATCAACTTAGGCCATAAAATTCTATCAATAAACAGACTTTCCCTTACCTTGATAAATGGCACTCTAGAAAACACCAGGCGATGTCACAGTTAAAGTAAAACCTTGAAGGTTTTAATTTGAGTTCGCGAACAAGAGAAGGAAGCCAACTGTCACCACTTCTGTCCAACGCTGCACAAAACAGAAGGGAGGCCAATGAAGTGCAGAAATGCAAAAACATGGTGGGATTCAAAGATGACATGGTTATGGATATAGAAATTTCAAGGATAAGTGATTTGACTTAGAGCATTTGGAAATATAAATGCACACAAATATTAACATGCAGAAAACACTACTATATTTATATACTAATTACGAACAGTTATTTTAAAACAGAATTTTAAAACATTAATAATAGCATCAGAGGTATCATGTTTCTAATTCCGAATATAATGCAAGGTGCTTAATGACTGTGGGGGAGGGGCGCAGTGGGAATAACATTTTTGAGAGATGATAAAGAAGGTCCTAAATAAATGGATAGAAATCCATGAAAGAATCTAGGATGTTCAATAACAGTCTATATCCAAGCAGATGTTCTTTGGGAGGGGAGTATTGAGAATTGACAGTCAAATTCAGTGTGAGCATTTGCTCTATCAATATTAAAAACTATTATAAAACTACAGTAATGTAGAAAGATGGGTCAGTTATCTGACAGTTATCAGACCAGAGGAACAGAGGAGAGGAACAGAAGAGAGAGTTTAGCGAAAGACCTGTCCACAGACAGACCTTTGTTCCACCCCCACTTTTTTTTTTTAAGTGTGGTGGCTGTGCAAGGAGTGGGAAATGATGGTCTTTTTGTAAGAATTTGTTTTTCCATTTGACCATGTAAGGAAAAAAAGTTCATCTGATAACACAAACCACACGGAACCAACTCCAGGTTGGTTAGAGACCTCAGGGTAAGAGATAAAACCATGAAAACTCATAGATGATGACTTAGATTGCCTTGTGGCTTTTGGGTAAGGGGAGATTCCTGACATGGAACAAGAATGACACATTTGACTGCATTAAAGCTAAAAGCTTTACAATAATAATAATAAAAAAAAAAAAAAACTAATAGCTTTCATTAGATTCATTTGGTTCAGTTCAGTCGCTCAGTCATGTCCAGCTCTTTGTGACCCCATGGACTGCAGCACGCCAGGCCTCCCTGTCCTTCACCATCTCCCAGAGCATGCTCAAACTCATGTCCATTGAGTCAGTGATGCCATCCAACCATCTCGATTCATCAGAAGACACCATAAAAGAGTGGCATGCAAGTCACACAGATATGGGAGAGGAAAGCTTTAACATGCAAATAGAAGTCCTAAAAATGAATATGAAAAAGGCAGACAGTGCTGTTGAAAATCAGGCAAGTTCTTTAACTGTGACACCACAAAAGAGCAAATGATGAAAAAAATGACCATAATGACAAAAAAGATTAATAAAGCTGCTCCACTTTGTGGGTCACCAGAACCATACAGGAGACAGCCACAAGAAGTACCACCTCACTTCCACCAGATTGGCAGCAGGTGACATGCTGAGAATAGGCAAGAGGGTGGAGCCTCAGTAATTTTCATGCACTGTGGGTAGGACCGCTCTCCACACAGTTGAGTGGGAGAGACTGGCTTCATCTAGGAAGGTTGAGGCTTTATCTAGGAAGGAGAGTCTGGCTTCATCTAGAAAGTTTGCATAGATCATGACTCCGCCCCCCCCCACAGATCCTATATACAGAGAAGTCTTTTGCAATGTTCTTACTTAGAACTGCCCACTTGGAGCTGTGGCCAAATGGATAGATAAATTGTGTCACCACTGCTGATAGGGTATGGGGCCTCTTGGGCACATATCTAGTGCAGAGCTTAGAGAAGTTTCTAGCCCTCCTACTTCCCTATTTAGTCCCTTCCCCCCCACCTCGCCCCCACCACTGTTGCCTTCCTGCCTTAGATGATCGCGTCTTTGACTTTGTACTTCCCTCCTTGTCCCCAGAGTCCATGGCTGTACGTCATTTGCCAGGGAACAGCCAGTGTTGAGTGAAGGGCATACTGATTGGGGGGACAGCCATGCTGAGCTGCAAGGTGGCCCAGACCCAGAAGGAGGTGAGATGGTTCAAGGATGAGAAGAAGCTGAGTGCCAGCTCAGAAGTGCAGGAAGAGACCCAGGGCCATGCCCAGCGGCTGGTGGTGCAGCAGGCGGGGAAAGCAGACACTGGGAAGTACAGCTCTGAGGCTGGAGGCCGGAAGGTCTCCTTGTGTGTGGATATCACAGGCGGTTCTAACTGAGAGCATTTGGAGGAGACGATGGGACTGACTAATAGACTCACTGCACCCTAGTGCTCTCTACATTAGACTTCTTCTCTTCAAGTCTTCCGTCCCTCCACGTCCTAGTATTATGCCCATGGCTGAGCCAAGGGAATTTAAATTGGAGGGGCATATATATGGAAGGGAGTTTGGCCATTCTTGTAAACTTCAAGTACTGTTTGATGTAACACTTACTCACGTGTCCCAGCAGCTGTGTAGAATCTTCCCCATGTTGAGGACTCTGGAATCCACCTGGTACTTGAGGTTTGAAGTAGATGAGATGTCTCTTACCTGGGAATATGTGCATATCCTTCTGCTGAATGTTTTGGCTGTTCTCACATCCCTCATCTAACATCACATGAGAGTTCTTACTAGTGAGACCTGTTTGAATTTCACTGAACCAAAATTAAAGGGATTTTTTTTTTTCGCACATAATCATGCTTGGAATTTTCTCAAAACTAAAATTTGGTTCATGATAGTTTAGGTGTTCTGGGAGGCTCTTTTCTCTTTCACTTCGTGTACCAAATTCTAGATCCAGGTTTTGTCTCAGTGCCTGTGAACAGTGAAAAAGGAGCTGACTGTTGGTAGGTATGCACCTGTGATATACGCCTGAGGTTTAGAGTGCTCTTTTCAAACAGCATATTGTTTTCCTTTGTCTTCAGTTAGAACATTTGTGTCAGTATTCTTGGAGTTTGATTTGTAAGCTTAGAAATGGAAACGAATAAATAGCTAATACTATACCACTACACTAAAAGATGAGTTTTTATAGTAGCAGCAGCCATGGTCTCATAAACCAGTATTTACTTTATAGAATTTCCCTCATGGTTAGTGTGTTTGTGCCTTCCTGGCTGGTTCATAGAGAAGTCTGAGATCTAAATTTCTTTTCCTTTCATTAGGAGTTTGTTACAGGTAGATAACTGATTGGGAATGTATTAGTTCTTGAGTGGGTAGTGGATTCAGTGTTCATTATACTATTAAAAGCGTAAGCACTTTAAAAAAAGAGGGTGTTAATATCAAATAACTAAGGCTGTGATCCTACACTGGCCTCTGGTTGCCAATCCCTAACAGTGTCGGACTGTACCTGTACATAATAGTTTGTGGGTATGTATAGATACCAGAAACCTCAAAGGTCCGTCTAGTCAAGGCTATGGTTTTTCCAGTGGTCATGTATGGATGTGAGAGTTGGACTGTGAAGAAAGCTGAGCGCCGAAGAATTGATGCTTTTGAACTGTGGTGTTGGAGAAGACTCTTGAGAGTCCCTTGGACTGCAAGGAGATCCAACCAGTGCATTCTGAAGGAGATCAGCCCTGGGTGTTCTTTGGAAGGAATGATGCTAAAGCTGAAACTCCAGTACTTTGGCCACCTCATGCGAAGAGTTGACTCATTGGAAAAGGCTCTGATGCTGGGAGGGATTGGGGCAGGAGGAGAAAGGGACGACAGAGGATGAGATGGCTGGATGGCATCACTGACTCGATGGACATGAGTCTGAGTGAACTCCGGGAGTTGGTGATGGACAGGGAGGCCTGGCGTACTGCAATTCATGGGGTCGCAAAGAGTCGGACACGACTGAGCGACTGAACTGAACTGACAGATACCAGAAACCTCACTCTGTACCTTTGTCAAATGTTATTAATATTTTAAGAGAATATGACACATTACTTTATGGTAGTCAATTTGAAAAATTTTGACAATTTGGCCAGTTCCTAGAAAACTATTATCAAAAGTAACACAGGAGAATTAGACAACTCCAACAGTTCTAAACCTTTTAAGTAAGTTGAACCGCAGTAAATCATTTTTCTCAGAAAGATCTAAGCCCAGGGACTTTCCTGGTAAATTATATTAAATATTTTAGAAATAAATTAATCCATGTTCATGGGGATTCTTCTAGAGAATAGAAGGAGAAACACTCTGCAGATGGTTTTCTGTAGGTAACATATCATGGACACCAAAATCTGACAAGGACTGTACCAAGAATTAAAATTACAGGTCAGTTTATTATAGCTGTCAAAGGAAAACCCTAGACAAAATATTAGCAAACTGAATTTAGCAATATATCAAGAAGATAATACACTGCGATAAGATTGTACTCCCGTATTGCAGGGCTTATGTAGCTTCAGAAACAAAGCAGATCAATGCAAAGCATGAAACGTAAGAAGGAATAACAGATTACGTGGATATCAACTCAGAAAATCTAAAAGATCAATTAGACTTAGTATAAGAATTGAGAAAATTGCCATGTAAAAAGTCAATATGTGAAAAACATATATTTCCATATAGTAGCAGCATAGTTGGAAAATGAAATTATAAAAGATTTACAGCATTGTGAAAAGTATGATCTTTCCATTTCCAAGTAAAATAAAGATGTTTAAGACATTAGTGGGGGGAAATGGTTAAACATTTTTGAGAGAGAGAGTAAAAAATGCCTAAAGAAATAGATGGAAATCTATGGAAGACTCAGATATATTCACATCCAGTCAAAATCTAACAAATGTTTTTCTTTGGATAGTTGAAAATTGAGCAGCAGATTCCAAAGGCCAAGGAGAGCCAACATGCTCTTGAAAAAGAATTATCATAAAGATACTGGGGTTACAATACAGGGATAGTTATCAGATCAAAGGAACAGAATAGTGAACTCACAGTCAGATCTGTGAATAGATGAACTTCCAACTCTGCCGCCATCCCCACCACTTTTGTTTTTAATCCGGTGAGCTTGTATAGGCAATGGAGAAAGGATGGTCTTTTTAATATGTTTTCAACATTTAATCATAAAAAAAATTGCATAGGTAACTGGAACAGCACTTAAAAAGAAACTCCAGGTGGGTTAGAGACCAGAGTATGAAAGGAAAACCATAAAACCTCAGATGATGACATAGATTATCTAATGGCTTCAGGGTAAAGGAAGTCTTAAACAGAACCACGGAACGGTATCCTGTATTCGACTGCATTAAAACTAAATTTGGGGGCTTCCCTGGCGGTCCAGTGGTTAAGAATCTGTGCTTCCACTGCAAGGGGCACAGGTTTGACCCGTTGTTGGGGAACTAAGATCCTACAAGCTGTGTGGTGAAACCAAATAAACAAACAGATTTAAAACAAAAACTTGAGTGAAAAGGCAAGTGACGCAGATGGGCACAGTATTCGCAAGCTGCATCATTTGTCAGATCTCTAGCACTCGAGCACATAAAGAGATCTGGGTAATAAATAAAGGGCAGATAGAAAACGCTATTGAAAATCAGCTGAAACACTTGAAGAGTACCACAGGAGTGCAAACAGTAATGGCCGAAAGACTGAAAACGCTGCTCCACTTTCTGAGTCCTGAGTGCCATGCGAGAGGGAGCCAAGGGGATACGACTTCCCTCCCACCCGACTGGTCACAGTTGGCACGCTGGGCATAGACCAGAGGGTGGAGGCTCAAGATCGCTTCTGCACTGCAGGTGGGAGGGCACCCCTCCCCGAGCGGGCCTGTGGAGAGCGTTAATGTCAGATAACTGTGGCTGGGGTCCTGCACTGCCCTTTGGGTGCCCACCTAGAGAGGCTGAGGAACCAATGCCTCAGGACCCTGAAGTTCTCCCAGAGTAGTGTGTACACTGAAGTCTCTGGCAACGTCTTCTCCTGGAACAACAGGCATGGATCAGTGGGAGAATATATAGGTAAACTGCGGTCACTCGGTGAGAAGGAGGTAGGGTTTTCCAGGCCACATAGCTAGCCAGGATCTAGAGAAATTTCCAGTTCTCTTGCTTCACCATTTAGTCCTTCCTCCCCAGTGCTGCATCTTGACTTAGATAGCATCTCTGACCCTGTGTATCCCCCTCTGTCCCCAGAGCCCTCGGTGGTGTTCGCCAAGGAGCAGCCGGCCCACAGTGAAGTGCAGGCTGTGGCGGGGGCGAGTGCCACGCTGAACTGCGAGGTGGCCCAGGCCCAGACGGAGGTGACATGGTACAAGGACGGGAAGAAGCTGAGTTCGAGCTCGAAAGTGCGTGTGGAAGCCAAGGGCTGCACCCGGAAGCTGGTGGTGCAGCAGGCGGGCAAGGCGGACGCCGGGGAGTACAGCTGCGAGGCCGGGGGCCAGAAGGTCTCCTTCCGCCTGGACGTCACAGGTCAGTTATTTGAGAGGATCTTTTGGAGACGATGTGACTGACTGACAGCCATGACAGGATCTTTTCATTGCATTTAACCTCTTCATATCTCCCACTTCCCACCTCCCATTCTCGTGCTCATGGCTGATCCCAGGGACGCTGGGTGGGAATGGTGTGTGTGTGAGGAGGGGGGCCTCTCTTGTGCACCCCAAGTGGTGTTTCCATGTTGTAATGTTCCAGCTGATCTTTGGTGCCCAGGACCCTGGCTCCATCTGGCCCTTGGGGTCTCAAGTGGGCCACATGTCTCTCACCTTGGGAAATGTGAAAGTACTTTTTGGATGTTTTAGCAATGTCCAAATTCTCTCACCCAGCGTTGTATGAGGATTCTCCCTAATCAGAGATGTGTGTAGTTTTTTGAACCTGATAAGAGGATTTCAGCCACATAATCATGCTTGGCATTACCTCAAGTCTGAATTTATGTTAGTTGTTATGGGACACTCTTTCTTTCTTGCACATTGTTGTAGAAGTTATCTGTCTATCTAAATGTTGCAAAATCTAGGTTTCTGTTCTGTTGCAACGTCTGTGCAAAGTAAACCAAGAGAAGAGGATTGGTGCCTTTGACATGCGCCTCTGAGATATGATACATTCTTTTAAAAGCAAATTTTGGTTTTCTTTTGCCTCCAGTTAGTACATTCTGTGTCAGGATTCCCTTTGGAGCTTGATTTATAAATTTAGAAATGGAGAGTAGTAAGGAGCTTTCCCTACACCAATAGGCTTTCCTAAAGATGAGGCACTGTAGTAGCAGTACTCACTGGTAGAGCAGCATTTGTTTCATAGCATTTCCTAAGGACGCGTGTCTTTCTGTACCTTCTGAGCTGGTTCACAGAGATGTCTGCAGACTACCTTTAGTTTCCTTTTGTTAAGAGAGGTTAACTTCAAACAGAGGTGGGCTGTGGCCCTGCCTTGACTCCTAAGTGCCACCACGTAACAGTTTGATATTGTATTAGTATATACTGATTCATAGGTATATTATCAGTTCAGTTAGTATAAGTTCAGTCACTCAGTTGTGTCCGACTCTTTGCGACCCCATGAATCGCAGCACGCCAGGCCTCCCTGTCCATCACCAACTCCTGGAGTTCACTCAAACTCACGTCCATTGAGTCGGTAATGCCATCCAGCCATCTCATCCTCTGTCGTCCCCTTCTCCTCTGCCCCCAATCCCTCCCAGCATCAGAGTCTTTTCCAATGAGTCAACTTAGATACCAAGAAATCCACTGTGAATCATTTTGACATTATTATAATCAAAACCTGATATTATTTCACACAAGTAAATTTGAAAAGTTTTGAAATATTGGCCAATTCTTAGAAAACTATATCAAAACTTACACAAGAAGAAATAAACTTGAACAGTCTTATAATGTTTTAGATAAATGGAACCATAATAAAATAATCTCATAGAACAAGATTAAGCTCAGTGGCTCTACTGGCAAATTATATGAAATATTCTGGAAAACTATTTCCTATTCATGGAGATTCTTTAAGAGAATGGAAAAGGGATATATATGTGTGTGTGTCTATTTATATGTGTGTGTGTGTGTATAACACTCTTTAACTCATTTTATGTAGCTACCATAGTATTGATACCCAAATCTGACAAAGTATAAAGAATTTAAATTACAGGTCAATCTTTTATCGATGTCAATGTCAAAATCCTATACAAAATATTGGCAAAGTGAATGGAGCAATACATGAAGATCTTAATCCAGGAATGCAATTGTTCAACATCAGAACATTAGAAAAATCAATCTATAACATTAAGAAGCTAAAAGAGAAAAAGCATATTCCTGCCTTTAAAAGTACAGAATAAAAGTACTTGAAAAAATGTTTACATCATATCTAGATTGAGTTTTATAAAATACAGCATACATTCATTTTGATAACTTCTTACTGAACTAGTAATAAACGGATAGATCCTTAATTTGATACAGAGTACTAAAGAAAATGACATCAAACATCACACTTGCAGAGAAACCTTGAAAGCTTTCCTTTTCACTGGAGCATTTCAAGTGGCTCCACTATCACAACTTATATCCAATATTGTAGAGACTGTCAGGAAAAATATAAAGTAAAATTTAGGTAAAGCAAAAAGTGGAGTTCCTAGATGATAACATTATTAATGCAGAGAGTAGAAAGAATTTTTAAAGTTAGTAAGAAAGTTAAGAATAATCGCCACATACAAAATACACAGAAAACGCCTCTAAGTTGATGTACTAGCAACTGAGAGTCAGAAAATGATATTTTAAGACAGTTACCATAGCATCAAAAGTATCATGCTTCTAATTCCATGTCTAATAAAATTTGTTTAAGGCTTCCAAGAGAGGATATTAAACATTTTAGGGAGGCAGTGAAGATCTAAATGAATGGTGAGCTATGCATGGAAGGCATGAAGGTGTCCATTCCTACTCAAAACCCTGGAGGAGGAAATGGCATCCCAGTCCAGGCATTCTTGCCTGGAGAACTCCATGGGCAGAGGAGCCTGGCCAGCTACAGTCCTTGGGGTTGCAAGAGTTGGACACAACTGAACACGTACCACCAATCAAAATCCAAAGGGAAGTTCTTCTGTGTGTCTGTCAAAACTGACAAGTTGATTCCGAGGGCCAGGTAGAACGGAAGCACTCGTAAAATGAGAGCCTTTGATCTGCAAGATATCAAACATTATAAAATTACAGTAGTGAACAGCTGGGTTTCAGTGCAGGAATAAATACAAAGAAATAGAATAGTGAGCTCTGAAACACCCCTGCATTTAACCAAACTCTCCCATCCCTTTTCTGTTTTCTATGTAGTGCTAGTGTGTAGTGTAGAGAGTAATTTTTTCATAAACTGTGCAAATGCCATATAACCATATATATATATGTGTGTGTATATATATTTATATCTGTTCCTCTATAATAAAAATTGATGTCTCTCTCACAGCACACATGGACACCAACTCCCGGTGGGTTAGAGACTCCAATATAGAAGTTTGGAGAAGGCAATGGCACCCCACTCCAGTACTCTTGCCTGGAAAATCCCATGGATGGAGGAGCCTGGTGGGCTGCAGTCCATGGGGTCGCTAGAGTCGGACACAACTGAGCGACTTCACTTTCACTTTTCACTTTCATGCATTGGAGAAGGAAATGGCAACCCACTCCAGTGTTCTTGCCTGGAGAATCCCAGGAACAGGGCAGCCTGATGGGCTGCCATCTATGGGGTCGCACAGAGTCGGACACAACTGAAGTGACTTAGCAGCAATGACCTGATGGTAATAAAAGATTTAAGCAGTATATAAATGTATTAATCACAAAGGGTACATTTTTTTAAATTAATTAGTTTTAATTGGAGTATACTTGCTTTACAATATTGTGGTGGTTTTGCCATACATCGACATGAATCAGCCACGGGTGCACATGTGTCTCCCCATCCTGAACCACACTCCCACCTCCCTCCCCATCCCATCTCTCTGGGTTGTCCCAGAGCCGTCGGCTTTGAGTGCCCTGCTTCATGCATCGAACTTGCACTGGTTATCTGTTTTACATATGGTAATGTACGTGTTTCAATGCTGTTCTCTCAAATCTTCCCACCCTCACCTTCTCCCACTGAGTCCAAAAGTCTTTACATCTGTGTCTTTTGCTGCCTTGCATATAGGATCATTGTTATCATCTTTCTAAATTCCACATACATGCATCAATATACTGTATTGGTGTTTCTCTTTCTGACTTACTTCCACTCTGTGTAACAGGCTCCAGTTTCATCCACCTAATTAGAACTGACTCAAATGCGTTCCTTTTTATAGCTGAATAATATTCCACTGTGTGTATGTACCACATCTTCCTTATCTGTTCATCTGCCAGTGGAGATCTAGGTTGCTTCCATGTCCTCGGTTCAGTTCAGTCACTCAGCTGTGTCCAATTCTTTGTGACCCCATGGACTGAAGAACTCCAGGCTTCCCTGTCCATCACGAATTCCCGGACCTTGCTCAATCTCATGTCCATCGAGTCAGTGATGCCATCCAACCATCTCATCCTCTGTCGTCCCCTTCTCGTCCTGGCTTCAATCTTTCCCAGCATCAGGGTCTTTTCCAGTGAGTCAGTTCTTTGAGTCAGTGAGTCAGCCAGGTGTCCTGGCTGTTGTAAACAGTGCTTCAGTGAACACTGGGGTACACATATCTCTTTCAGTTCTGGTTTCCTCAGTGTGTATGCCCAGCAGTGGGATTGCTAGGTCATATGGCAGTTCTATTCCCAGTTTTTTAAGGAATCTTCATACTTTTCTCCATAGTGGCTGTACTAGTTTGCATTCCCACCAACAGTGTAAGAGGGTTCCACAAAGGACATTTGACATACTTGCCTGTGTTAAAACTGAGAACTTTATGTCAACAGAAGACACACAAAAGATAAGGAAGCAAGTGACAAAGATGGAGAAAATATTTACACAGCCATAATTGTGAAGGTTCTAATATAAATATATGAAGAGCTCCTGAAAATGAAGAAGGAAAAGACAGACAATGCTACTGATAACTCGGTAAACGTCTGGCAGTGATCCTGAAGAAGGGCAGACTCCAAAAGCCAAAAAGATGAGAAATGGTGCTTCACTTTGTAAGCCGTTAGGACTGTGCAAAGGAAAGCTCAGGAAGTACAACCATGCTCCCTACCGGCTTGCCACCAGTTGACGACACTGAGAGGATGGAGCCTCAGGAACGCTCATGCACTGTGGGTGGGAGAGTTCTCTGTGTGAGAAAGACTGCATTATCTAGGAAGGTTGAAGGGCACGTGCATCCTGATCCCACATTTCCTTTCCTAGAGGAATCTGTGCAGGGAAGAAATCTTTCCCAGAGCCCCCACTTGGAGCAGGACGCACGGAATGTATAGATCAATTGTGGGCACTTATGGGACAACACAGAGCCTGGAGCAGGGCCCAGCCCCCTTCCTACCTGCCCAGGCCTTCTTTCCATACTGCTGCATTCCTGACTTAGATGGTGTCTCTGAGCCTGTGCATCCTTCCTTGTCTGCAGAGCCTGTGGTGGTGTTTGCCAAGGAGCAGCCGGCACGCAGTGAAGTGCAGGCCAAGGCCGGTGCCCGCACCACACTGAGCTGCGAGGTAGCCCAGGCCCAGACGGAGGTGACGTGGTACAAGGATGGGAAGAAGCTGAGTTCGAGCTCGAAAGTGCATGTGGAGGCCAAGGGCTGCACCCGGCAGCTGGTGGTGCAGCAGGCGGGCAAGGCGGACGCCGGGGAGTACAGCTGCGAGGCCAGGGGCCAGAAGGTCTCCTTCCACCTGGATGTCACAGGTGGGTGCCAAGGCTGGGTGGGGGGGTGTGAGTGCGGGGGATGCTGGGTCCTCTGCTGGGTTCTCCATGGATGCAGTCAGCTCCAGGGCTCTGTCTCCCTGCAAGGCCCTTGAGTGGCAGGACGCCTGCCAGAGCCCCGAGTCCAGGACACTCTTGACATCTGCTCCCCCAGATTCCCGCTTCTCTCCGCCACATCCATACCTTTCCCAGTGTGAAACCTGCCACAGAGGCTTTCTCAGCCATCTGCAGGCTGCTGAAATGGCCATTCTCTGTCTGTGGTCAGCAGGGGCACTATTCCCATATTAAGTCTTCCTGGGCAGCTGTGGAGCCCTGCTCTGGGGCACTTCTGGCCTTGAACACCCCTGCCTTCACTGGGTCTGGCGCCCCTGTCTCGGCTCGGGCCCCTGACCGTCCAGCTGTATTTAGGTCAGCCTGTTGTGTTGGCCTCTGCTCAGATGCCCATTCTGTCCTGGGCCTGAGCCAAGCCGGTATATTGCCTGCTTGCTCCTGTCCCTCCTGCTCCTGGTGACATCACTGGGTTTCGGAGTCCTGAGCTCAATGACCCTGTCTCTGTCCCCAGCTGTGGTCCTGGCATCTGATCCTGCAGCCAGCATGGTCTTTCCAGGCGGTCCCCTGGATCAGCCCTCACAGGGACCCTCTTAGGCCCCCTCCCAGGGTCTCCCTCTCCCGCTTCTCGGCCCTGGCCTTTCCCCTGCTGCTGGAGGCACTCAGGCTATTTCACAGTCTCAGTCTTTGCCTGGCCTCTCCCCTCCCCACAGGGGGTTCCTCTACTGAGCTTGTCCTCCTCTGCTGCCCTTCCTGTCCCCGCTCCATCCTGCCCTTCTGGAATGCTGGCCCAGCCCCAGGCTGCATCAGGGTCATCATGTGCCCCGCTTTCCCTGCCTTAGCTGCTCGTGGGGCCCAGCGCCCCTTGGGGTGGGGCAGGGATCCTGGACTCTGAGCTCTTGGTGGACAGAGCTTGTGGCCCCCAGGCCTGTGGTCCCAGGTGGCTCCTCCTCACTGCCCTGTGCTGCCCCTGGGAGCCTGGATGGTGCCTGGCAGGCGGAGTGTGGCCCTGAGGCGTTCCTTGCTGGCTTGCTCAGAAGAGAGGCCGGGGTGGAGAGGCGGACAGCCTAGGCAGTTTCATTTCAAGTCTCCCACCGCGTGGCCTGGACGGGGCTGGTATTCAGGTCAAGGGTGAGAGGGTCCCCTGTCTAATGCTCCTTTGTTATCCCCCTGCCCAGAGCCGGAGTTTGAGCCCCCGGCCCCAGAGAAACCCAGACGCAGGGAACCGCTGGTGGTCAGGGAACACGAGGACATCATCCTGACAGCCACTCTGGCCACGCCGTCTGTGGCCACGGTGACGTGGTTCAAAGATGGTGTGGAGATTCGCCGCAGCAAGCGGCACGAGATGGCCAGCCTAGGGGACACCCACACCCTGACCATGCGTGGGGCACAGACCCTGGACAGCGCTGTCTACAGCTGCCGCGTGGGCACAGAGGGGCAGGACTTCCCGGTACAGGTGGAAGGTGAGCAGCTCCATGGGGTGGTCCTCTGGGAACCCCTTGTTGGCAGCATCCTGGAGTGGAGACTGGGTGCGGCTCCGGGCGTGCAACCAGGCGGCTCGGAGCTGGTCCCGCGGCCTGAACCCTGCCAGGCTGACATCCCCTCCCCTCCCCTAGAGGTGGCTGCCAAGTTTTGCCGCCCCCTGGAGCCCGTGAGCGGGGATCTGGGCGGCACAGTGACGCTGGTCTGTGAGCTGAGCCCTGCGCAGGCTGAGGTGGTGTGGCGCCACGGAAGCACGCAACTCCGGTCCGGCAAACGCTTCCAGATGGCGGCTGCGGGGCCTCGGCGCTCGCTCACGGTGTCGGGCCTGCGGGCAGAGGATGCAGGGGAGTACGTGTGTGAGAGCCGCGACGACCACACCAGCGCCATGCTCACTGTTATCGGTATGCGTGTGCCAGGTCTGCGGGCTGAGTCGCCGGGGAGGGTGGGTAGCTCGGCGGAGCATTCTTGGGAGGCTTCCTGGAAGAGGTGTCCTTCCGCGGAGTCTGCAAGAGGGGGAGGCCCCGCCTATCCTGTCTGTATCTCAAGTGGAGCCCCTGTCCACAGTACCCCGCGTGGTCAAGTTCACGTCTGGGCTGAGTGCGGTGGTTGCGGAGGAGGGGAGCGAGGCCACTTTCCAGTGCGTGGTGACCCCCAGCGACGTGGCGGTCACATGGTTCCGAGACGGTGTCCAACTACAGTCCAGTGAGAAGTTTCTCATCTCGCAGAAGGGTGCCAGCCACAGCCTGACCATCTTAAGCCTGGCCCTGGAGGATGCCGGCCAGGTCACTGCACAGGCTGAGGGCATCCAGTCCACGGCTGCCCTCCGGGTCCGAGGTGAGCTTGTGGGGCGGCAGGGAGGGCGCCACAGCTTCTTGTACCAGCTTCTCCTAGTGAGCTGGTTCCCAGATGGCTGTACTGATACACCCTGCTGCCAGCCTGGATCCAGCACCTTGGGCTGACTTCAGAGGATGTGGGTTTATCAGCTGCAGAGTGGGACCATGGGGCCAGGCACCTGCTCCGAAGGGGAGATGGTAAACTCTTGCAGTGCACACCTGGAGGGAGAGTGGGCAGAGGTCGTGATCCAGGGGGTCTTCCTAGGGAAAGGACCCTTGCTGAGCCCAGAGGTGGGAGAGATGGCAAGGTGGGCAGGCATATGCAGGGGATGGGGATGCGCTTGGCTCACTGAAGCCAGGTTGTGTGGGGAGAACCAGAACTTTACCCCAGGGGAGCCAAGCCATCTCATGCGGAAGGGAGTTAAATGGGCAGATTCACTTCTGCCCATGGCACAACCTGAGTCTGGGAGGAGGACTCGAACATTTCTCTTCCTTAATGTGGTGCACCCAGGGCCTAGTTGAACAGGGTGCAGCTGGTCTGGGGGCTCGGAGTCTGCCTGTCTCAAGAGCTCTCTGTATCCCTATGCTTCTGCTCACCAGCCGCACTGAGGAGTTTCAGGCTGTTATGGGCATGGCAGGAGGGTGTTCAGAAGAGGGGAGCAGTAGGTGGGAGGGGGACTGGGCAAGAAGAAGCCCTCCTGAAGTGTGGTTGTGTGTGTGCTCAGTCGCTCAGTCGTGTCCGACTCCCTGTGACCCCGTGGACGGTAGCCTGTCAGGCTTCTTTGTCCATGGGATTCTCCAGGCAAAAATACTGGAGTGGGTTGCCATGCCTTCCTCCAGCTGAAGTGCTGTTATCCACCCATAAAATCATACCTGCGCACACGTGCAGCTGAGCGCTGAGAATGGCCAAGGTCTTCCGTAGCTCGGAGTCAGAATGTGGTGGAGGGCAGGTCTGCTGGCTAGGGGTCAGGGCCCGGGTCCCTCTGCCTTGCTTTTCCGAGAGTAAACAGTGGCTCTGGTGATCTCCTTCTCTCATGACTGCAGAGGCTCCAGTGTCGTTCAGAAAGAAGCTGGAGCCACAGACCGTGGAGGAGCGGAGCTCAGTGACCATGGAGGTGGAGCTGACTCGGCCGTGGCCAGAGGTCAAGTGGACACGCAATGCTGTAGCACTCGCGTCGGGCGAGAAAGTGGAGATCCACGCCGAGGGTGCACGTCACCGTCTGGTTCTCCACGGTGTGGGTTTCGCTGACCGTGGCTTCTATGGCTGCGAGACACCAGACGACAAGACACAGGCCAAGCTGACTGTGGAAAGTGAGCAGCTAGGCGAGCTTGGTCCAAGGGTTGAGCATTGAGGAGGTAGAGAGGGTAGGAGGAGAGGGGACCTCCGTCTGGGGGCAGAGCCTTGGGAAAGAGGGAAAAGGGAAGAAGACCCTGCACTTGGCAGGGGCCGGGGAGGAGGGGAAGGGAGTGAGGGGCGGGGAGGCCTCCCCACCAGGGCACAGTGAGGCTCCCTGGGGGCGTGACTCGGGCTGGCCCGAGGGCCAGGGTCTTGCTGCAGTGGCTCATCCTTCCCCTTATTTGTCCCGTAGTGCGCCAGGTCCGGCTCGTGCGGGGCCTGCAGGCCGTGGAGGCGCAGGAGCAGGGCACGGCCACCATGGAAGTAGAGCTGTCCCACGCTGACGTGGAGGGCAACTGGACTCGAGACGGTCTTCGGCTCCAGCCAGGACCCAACTGCCAGCTGGCGGTGCACGGCCCCACACACACCCTCACGCTGTCACGGCTGCAGCGGCAGGACGGTGGCTTGGTGGCCTTCAGGGCGGAGGGCGTGCACACCTCTGCTCATCTGGTGGTCACTGGTGGGTGCTTATGGGTGGGGCAGCACTCACTCCAAGGTGCCTGCCCCTGTCCCTACGGTGCCAGGGAGGCAGGTGGGGCATCGTAGGGGAGGGGACTCCTTCCTAAAACCAGCTGAGTGACTCCAGCCAGTTCAGACCCTGTCCCCGCATGGAGGCCCTGCTTCTCAGCACTTCGCTCCTGTCTTCCCAGAGCTGCCTGTGAAGTTCGTCCGCCCTCTGCAGGACGTGGTGGCCACAGAGAAGGAAAAGGTGGCCCTGGACTGTGAGCTCTCACGCCCCAATGTGGATGTGCGCTGGTTGAAGGTGCCCGCAAACTTCTCTGCCCCCTCTTGCCTCTCACCAGGGGTGGGCAAGTGTCAGATCGCTCTGCTGGGCAGTACCAGCCCTTGACTCGGCCCGTTCCTTCACAGGACAATGTGGAACTGCGGGTAAGCAAGACCATGGGCATGATGGCCCAGGGGGCCTGCAGGAGTCTCGTCATTTACCGATGTGAGCTCGGAGACCAGGGCGTGTATGTGTGCGATGCCCACGATGCTCAGAGCTCGGCCTCCCTGAAGGTGCAAGGTGAGGGCTGGGCGGGTGGCTGCAAGGACCTCCTGGCCCCCTACTGCGACCCCCAGCAAGTGCTTGGCCCTCTGGTTCTGCCCTTGTGCCCAGCCTGTACCCCGTCAGCAAGCTGGGCGGGGTGGTGGTCAGATAGGACGCCTGTGCCTCGGGGTGTAGCGGGGCCTACTCTGTGCCCTAGGCCGGAATGTGCAGATCGTGAGGCCTCTGGAGGATGTGGAAGTGGTGGAGAAAGAGGGCGCCACCTTCTCCTGTGAGGTCTCCCACGATGAGGTGCCTGCGCAGTGGTTCTGGGAGGGCAGTAAGCTGCGGCCCAGTGACAACGTGAGGATCCGCCAGGAAGGTGAGACGGGGACAGTGGGGGCCAAAGCAGGGGTCCTCCCCACTTCCTGCCCCCAGGCCACCCCTCCCCATCCCCGGGCCACCCTGCCCTTTAGTCCTGAGTGGGCTTTGTCCCCAGGAAGGACATACACTCTCATCTATCGGAGAGTCCTGGTGGAAGATGCAGGGGAAATCAAGTTTGTAGCGGAAAATGCAGAATCGCGAGCCCAGCTCCGAGTAAAAGGTAATGGGAACCCCGAACAAGGCATGGGCTGGACAGTGTCTGTGTGGACAAGTACATGTGCTGAGTCTTACAGGGCTGGAAGGCCCGCTGTCTTTGTCCTGGGGTCCCTCCCGGAATGAGGTTAGAAATGACCCAGGAGGAGGGAAATGGGTATTCCCTCCTCAGCAGGAAGAAAGTGGACTAGAGGAGGCAGTCTTGCGGTCTCCTTCTTTGTTGAACATGTAGTTACCAGTAAATTCTCCCTCCTGGGACCTCAGCAAATGCTGGAGAGAAAGGGTGTGAGGCCCGGCAGGAGGTGAGCGTACAAGCCTTTTGTCTGGTGAACTTGGTGACAGTCAAGGTGACGGGGGGCAGGAGGGAGAAAGGGCCTGGGAACAGGCTGCAGGTAGGGGCCCGGTATTGGATACGTATGGAGGGGACAGGGTGCAGAGGATTCGGGGTGTGCAGGGTGAGGGTAAGGCCGTGTGGCGAGGGGATGGATGGGATGTCTGGGTGGGGCAGGCACGCACATGCCAAGGGCCCCCTGGACAAGTCCTTGTGGTCAGAGGTGAGCAGCACATCCCAGGCCAGCCTGAGGGTGAGACTCTGCTGCGCTGCCCGCTGGCTCTGGCGGGCGGGTCGCTGGGCTCTTTTTAGCCTGAGCATGGGGTCCCAGGTTGGCTGGTGGGAAGATGCACAGCCCAAGCACCCCGTCCTGGGGGTTTGGGCTCACTGTGCCCACTCTGATCCCGCGGGCTATACTCCCAGAGCTGCCTGTGTCCATCCTCCGCCCGCTGCGGGATAAGATCGCCATGGAGAAGCACCGCGGCGTGCTTGAGTGCCAGATGTCCAGGGCCAGTGCCCAGGTGCGGTGGTTCAAGGGTAGCGTGGAGCTCCATCCCGGAGCCAAGTACGAGATGGTCAGTGACGGCCTCTACCGCAAGCTGGTCATCAACGCCGTCCAGCCCGAGGACGAGGACACCTACACGTGTGATGCTGGCGACGTGAAGACCAGTGCACAGTTCTTCGTAGAAGGTTTGGGCGGGGCCGGGTGGAAGCTGTTCCTTTTTTCCCCAGGAGAAGGGTTGTGGCCTTTGGCACTTGGAGGCTCGGGCTTCCCAGGTCGCGCTAGTGGTAAAGAACCGCCTGCCAGTGCAGGAGACATAAGAGGCCTGGGTTCGGTCCCTGGGTGGGGAAGATCCCCTGGAGGAGGGCAGGGCAACCCACTCCAGTATTCCTGCCTGGAGAATCCCATGGACGGAGGAGCCTGGTAGGCTACAGTCCATAGGGTTGCATAGAGCTGAACACAACTCTGAGAAGGGCCTGACTGGTGGCCTCAGGGTGCTCCCAAGAGGATGTGACTGTGCTCGAGAAAGTCTGTTCCCAGGAGCAGGGCCTGCAGAGGTGCAGGGGCGGGGCTCACGACCCTCCCGTGGGACTGCCCCACTGACTGGCCCTCGTCCACAGAGCAGTCCATCGTGGTCGTGCGGGGCCTGCAGGATGTGACAGTGATGGAGCCGGCGCCCGCCTGGTTCGAGTGTGAGACCTCCATCCCCTCGGTGCGGCCCGCCAAGTGGCTCCTGGGGAAGACGGTGCTGCAGGCGGGGCCTGACGTGGGGATAGAGCAGGAGGGCACGGTGCATCGGCTGACGCTGCGGCGCACCTACTCCACCATGACGGGGCCGGTGCACTTCACCATCGGCAAATCGCGCTCCACCGCCTCCCTGGTGGTCTCTGGTGAGAGGGTGCCGCCCGATGGCTCGGCTGAGGGTGGACAGGGCCTGGGGGGCGGGGGTTCCGGCCTCGTGGTCTGGCCCACTTTATGCCTGCTTCCCTCTTTGCTTTCCCACGGCAGACATTCCTGTGGTGCTCACACGGCCCCTGGAGCCCAAGGTGGGGCGGGAGATGCAGTCCGTCGTCCTGTCCTGTGACTTCAAGCCTCCCCCCAAGGCTGTGCAGTGGTACAAGGAGGAGACGCCCCTGGCGCCATCCAGCAAGTTCAAGATGAGGCTGGAGGGCCACATGGCGGAGCTGCGTGTCCTGCGGCTCACCCCTGACGACGCTGGGGTCTACCGGTGCCAGGCTGGCAGCGCCCAGAGCAGCGCGGAAGTCACTGTGGAAGGTAGAGAGAGGGGGCGTGGGCCCCAGAGGGTCTCTAGGAGGTCACTGTGGAAGGTAGAGAGAGGGGGCGTGGGCCCCAGGGGGTCTCTAGGAGGTCACTGTGGAAGGTAGAGAAAGAGGGGATGTGGGCCCCAGAGGGTCTCTAGGAGGTCACTGTGGAAGGTAGAGAGGGGGGGCGTGGGCCCCAGGGGGTCTCTAGAGGAAGCAGCAGCTGCGGTCACGCTGATGCCGCCTCATGCTCCCGGCAGAACGGAAGGTGACGGTGACGCAGCCGCTGGAGGACGTGGAGGTCGCGGAGGAGGGCCGTGCCTGCTTCTCCTGCGAGCTGTCCCACGAGGACGAAGAAGTGGACTGGTTGCTCAACGGGACACCGGTCTTTAACGACAGCTTCCATGAGATCACCCACGAGGGCCGCCGCCACACACTGGTGCTGAAGCGGGTCCGGCAGGCTGACAGGGGCACCGTGAGCATCTCCTCCCCCAAGGTTGCGGCCTCCGCCCACCTGGCGGTCAGAGGTGAGGTGGCTGTGTGTGGTCCGTGGGGACCCTTGGGACACGCACCCTTTACCCAGGGGGCCAGAGGCGGCAGTTGGTCCCCTGAGTCGCCCACGCTCTTCCTGCAGGGAAGCCGGTGGTGTTCCTGAAGGCGTTGGACGATGTGTCTGCAGAGGAGCGGGGCAGACTGACCTTGCAGTGTGAGGTTTCTGACCACCAAGCCCACGTGGTGTGGCGGAAGGACGGTGTGGAGTTGGGTCCCAGTGACAAGTACGACTTCCTGCACACGGCGGGCACGCGAGGCCTCGTGGTGCACAGCCTGACTCGGGAGGATGCTGGCCTGTACACCTGCCACGTGGGCACTGATGAGACCCGTGCCCGTGTCAGCGTGCATGGTGCGTGCTGCGCCAGCTGCAGATGTGGGGCCAGGGCACCGGGGCGTGGCTCTGGGCGTGCCTGTGCTCAGGACACCCACCCGCTTCAGAGGCCAGGGTCTGCTCTGCTGAGCCTGGGGAGATCAGGGCAGACTCCTGAAGGAGTGGCCTCGACAGGGTCTTAGAAGGCCCAGGTGCAGGCAGGTGGGCCAGGGGTAACAGGCAACAGAGCAAAGCCTGGGAGATAGACTGGCCCTGCTTGATCAAGTCCCAGGGGCTAAAGGATTCAGCGGAGGCTGGAAGCTTCCCTCTGCACCTGGGGATGTGTGGGAAGGCACAGGAGCCCCAGAGGGATGCGTCAGGAGGGTGGTGCATGAGAGAGGCTGTGATGTCAGGCAGAGGGTGCCCCGGAGGATGCCCAGGCCATGGCACCTCCTGGTGAAGGTGGCTGTGGGCAGGTCACCTTTCTCTTCCCAGGCTCCTTCCCGTCTGGGCATGGTTCTGGCGGGTCCCCGAGGTCCCGTGTATGTCTGTCCTGACTCCACTCCCCGAGTCCTTTCCCCTCTCATGTGTTTGGCAGGCGTGTTGCCCAGTGACCCCCTGGCTGGTCCCTGATGGTCTGGCCAGTTTGTGATGAGACAGGAAGGGGAAGGGTGGTGTGGTGGGTTTGTCTTAGAGCTGGATTCCCCTGCATTTGGGGGAGCTGTTCTTTTTAATGGAGCGTGTAAGCTGGTGGCAACTCGGTGGTGCTTATTCTCGCCACCCAGTTATTCTCTAGTAAATGTGAAGGGAGTCATCCTGGTCGCCACTCACAGCCGTCAGCCATCTGACTTCCAGGGTGTGGCCGGCGGGAGGCCGAGAGAACCCTTGCTGAGAGAGGCAGGAGGCCTCCTGGGAGCGGGGCTGGAGAGGGGGGTATGCGGGTCATCCAGGGGCGTGCCCCTCCTGGGGTCTGCCTGAGGCTGCTGTCAGTTGATGGTGCCTGTCTCGTGGGGCGTGACAGCTGTCTCCCATGGCCCGCAGAGCTGCACGTGGGCATCACCAAGAGGCTGAAGACAGTGGAGGTGCTGGAGGGCGAGAGCTGCAGCTTCGAGTGCATCCTATCCCATGAGGACACTGGCGACGTGGCTGAGTGGACAGTGAGCGGGAAAACAGTGGGCAGCTCTGGCCGCTTCTGTGCCACGCGCCAGGGCCGCAAGTACACTCTAGCTATCCGAGATGCCGTGCCAAGTGACGCTGGGGAGGTGGTCTTCTCTGTGCGGGGCCTCACCTCCAAGGCCTCACTCATCGTCAAAGGTGGGTGAGTGATGGCAGCAGGGACTGATTGGTTGGGGCAGGTCAAGGGGGTGTGTCCAGGGGCTGCTTTGCGAGCTCCTGAGCCTGGGCTCTTCCCAGGAAGCCTGGAGCCGGGGTCCTGGGCTTGGAAGCTGCAAGGGTTTGTGTCTAGGCACTGCCTCCCCAGGCCCTGCTGAGCACCTAGAGGCATCTGTTGGAGAACTGGGGGGTTCTGGTCATCCAGAACTGCGTGGACAACCAGGATTACCCTTTAGGATGAGGTTCTGGAGCCTTTGGGCAGGAGCAGGGTTTGTAATCTTCAGTCCGTGGTTCAAATGCTGTGGTAGCTTCCAAGGTGTATGGCTCATGTTGATAGTGAAATTGCCACTGAAATTTATGAGCTGCTACTTCCAGCATAAATACTTGGTGCCAGTGGGTGAAGCTCAGCTCATGGCCATGCTTTGAGTTACAGAGCTCTGAACAGTGATGATTCTATAGTCTAACAGCTCTTTTTCCCAGGGTCCTCCCCTGGCATTCCAGGGCTCTGAGGTCCCTGGGCCTGAGGTTCCAGAGTTGGAAGTTTTAGAGCTGTGGGTTCTGTGGTCTCAACCTCCAGAGCCTGGTAGCTCTTGAACGCTTGCCTTGTCTTAACCCCAGGCATGGCTAGGGCCATGGTCATGGGTGGAGCTATGGCCAGGCCTTATCAGGCACCATATCTGTTCTTTTCAGAGAGGTCAGTTGACATTATGAAGCCACTGGAAGACCAGCAGGCCATGCTGGGTGAGGATGTGGTGCTGAGGTGTGAGCTGTCACGGGAGGGGACCCCGGTGCGCTGGTTGAAGGATGGGAAGGCCATCCGCAAGAGTCAGAAGTATGACCTGCTCACTGAAGGCACTCGGGCCTCGCTGGTCATCCATGCAGCCACACTCAAAGACTCGGGCAAATACACATGTGAGACGGAGTCTTCCAAAAGCACAGCCAGTCTCCAAGTGGAAGGTAAACCCCATGAGAGCCTGGGGCTGCCCCCTGGGAGCCGTTCTGTCCCAGGTAGGAAGGGAGAGGCACCCAGCAGATAAGGGACTCGCCCAGGTCCCTGAGGGTCTGTGGATGGGCCAGGAGAACCACCTGTGATGGGAATGATTTCCCGTCCTGAGGGCCTGCGTGGCATCTGCACAGGCCTCACCCTCGCATTCATTCTTGCCCCTCCACCAGAAAAGGCAAACCGGTTCACGGAGCCGTTGGCTGACCTGCACGTGGAGGAGAAGGGCACAGCCACGTTCACCTGCAAGACGGAGCGCCCCGCGGTCTCCGTGGCCTGGCGCAAGGGCCTCACGGAGCTGCAGGCCTCGGGGAAGCACGCGCCCAGCCAGGAGGGCCTGACCTTGCGGCTCACCATCAGCGCCCTGGAGAAGGCAGACAGTGACACCTACACCTGTGACATTGGCCAGGCCCAGTCCCAGGCGCGGCTCCTGGTGAAAGGTTAGGCCTGGGCACCGTGCTGTTGCTCGCATTTGCCCACTGATTTCAGAGCCTGTGGTGTGCCCAGGTGTAAGCTTTGTCTAAAGTAGATTTGTAGGTGGGCAGTCAATGGCACCCCACTCCAGTACTGTTGCCTGGAAAATCCCACGGATGGAGGAGCCTGGTGGGATGCAGTCCATGGGGTCGCTGAGAGTCGGACATGACTGAGCGACTTCACTTTCACTTTTCACTTTCATGCATGGGAGAAGGAAATGGCAACCCACTCCAGTGTTCTTGCCTGGAGAATCCCAGGGACGGGGGAGCCTGGTGGGCTGCCGTCTATGGGGTTGCACAGAGTCGGACACGACTGAAGCACCTTAGCAGCAGCAGCAGCAGAGATCAGAGCTCTGCCTGGCCCTGGACTAACTCAGCCTCGGTTTCCCCTCTCCAGGAGGCTTGCCCTGGGTGGTCTTGTCGCTGGGCCTGGTATCAGTGAGCTGGCAGCCCTCGTCTACGTGTGCATTTGTTTGCCGGGTGAATGTTTCTGGAGCCCTTCCAGCATGTGTTCACACATGGGCTCTGCACGTACTTACACATGAATGTACCTCCTCCACCCCTGTGGAGAGTCACTGGCTCAGGGATGTCTTCAGGTTTGAACAGCAGTTTTCACCGGGCCGGCAGGATGAGGGTTGTCATTCTCCTACTTCACTGATAAGGAAACCGGGGCTTCACTGCGGCTTATTGGCTGCTCCAGGGTTGCAGGGCAAGTAGGTGTCAGGGCCAGGTTGAGCCTAGCCCTGCTGATCCCAGGGCTGGCGTCAGGGTGAAGTCAGCTGTAGGTCCTTCCCGGGATCTGTCCATAGAAAATAACAAAGAAGCCCCACTCTGGATTTTTTTCCTCTTTTTCAGTGAAATACAGTGAATCCACTGAGCTCAGTGAAAACATTTCATTGGTGCAATGGAATCACAGCTGTCTAATCTAAAGGGAATGTTAATGCTTAAAAAGGGCAATTAAAGCAAGTGTCCAGACTTCCTTGGTGGTACAGTGGTTGAGAATCTGCCTTGCAGTGCAGGGAATGTGGGTTCAATCCCTGCTCAGGGAACTAAAATCCCACATGCCTTGGAGCAGCTAAGTCTGCCTGCCACAATTACTGAAGCCCCCATGCTAAGACCTAATGTAGCTAAATAGATGGTAAATAAATAAACATATGCGTTATAAAAGTGGGGCTTCCCTGGTAGCTCAGTCTGTAAAGAATCTGCCTGCAGTACAGGAGACCTGGGTTTGATCCCTGTGTTAGGAAGATCCCCTTGAGAGGGAAATGGCAACCCATTCCAGTATCCTTGCTTGGAAAGTCCCATGGACAGAGAAGCCTGCCTGGCGGGCTGCGGTCCTTGGGGTCGCAAAGAGTAGGGCACGACTGAGCGACTAACACAGTTATACAAGTGAGTGTACCGTAATAGCAACATATAGTCTTTGGACAAATCCAGAACACAGGCTGTGCCAGGCTGATGATTCCTGCCAAAGCCTCCTCCTTGTGTGTCAGTTCATGAATCACAACTGACACACAAAGATAAGGAGGTCAGTGCCTGTCTCCTTTTGAATAAATCACCCTCCTGATGCGCCATCTCATGTTGCCAAAGTGCTATGCTCAGTAGGCCAGCAAATTTGGAAAACTCAGCAGTGGGCACAAGACTAGAAAAGATCAGTTTTCATTCCAATCCCAAAGAAGAGCAATGCCAAAGAATGTTCAAACTACTATACAGTTGCCCTCATTTCACACTGGGCTCCCCTGGTGCCTCAATGGTAAAGAATCTGCCTGCAATGCAGGAGACCTGGGTTCGATCCCTGGGTCACAAAGATCCCCTGGAGGAGGGCAAGGCAACCCTCTCTAGTACTCTTGCCTGGAGAATCCCCATAGACAGAGGAGCCTGGCGGGATGCAGTCCATAGAGTCGCACAGAGTCAGACACAACTGAAGCGACTAAACAGCAGAAGCAGTAAGGTTATGCTCAAAGTCCTTCAAGCCAGGCTTCAGCAGTATGTGAACTAAGAACTTCCAGATGTACAATCTGGGTTTAGAAAAGGCACAGGAACCAGAGATCAAATTGCCAACATTTGCTGAATCATAGAGAAAGCAAGAAAATTACAGAAAAACATCTACTTCTGCTTCATTGACTACGCTAAAGCCTTTGATTATGTGGATCACAACAAACTGTGGAAAATTCTTTAAGAGATGGGAATACCAGACAACCATACCTGTCTCCTGAGAAACCTGTATGCAGGTCAAGAAGCTGCAGTTAAAACGGGACATGGAACAATGAACTGGTTCAAAATTGGGAAAGGAGTGCATTGGATATTGTCACCCTGCTTATTTAGCTTATATGCAGAGTACATCATGTGCAATTCCAGGCTGGAAGAAGCACAAGCTGGAATCAAGATTGCTGGGAGAAGTATCGATAAGCTCAGATATGCAGATGACACCCCTCTAATGGCAGAAAGGGAAGAGGAACTAAAGAGCCTCTTGATAAGGGTGAAAGAGGAGTTTGAAAAATCTGGCTTAGAACTCAACATTCAAAACTAAGATCATGGCATCAGGTCCCATCACTTCATGGCAAATAATAGAAGGGGGAAAAGTGATAGATTTTCTTTTCTTGGGCTCCAAAACCACTGTGGACAGTGACTTCAGCCGTGAGATTAAAAGACGCTTGCTCCTTGGAAGGAAAGCTATGAGAAACCTGTTGCTGCTACTGCTGCTAAGTCGCTTCAGTCGTGTCCAACTCTGTGCGACCCCATAGACGGCAGCCCACCAGGCTCCCGTCCCTGGGATTCTCTAGGTAAGAACACTGGAGTGGGTTGCCATTGCCTTCTCCAATGACAAACCTAGACAGCATATTAAAAAGCAGAGACATCACTTTGCTGCCAAAGTCCACACAGTCAGAGCTATGTTTCTCCACTGGTCATGTACGGATGTGAGAGCTGGACCATTAAGATGGGTGAGCGCTGGAGAATGGTGCTTTTTAATTGTGCTGAAGAAGACTCCTGAGAGTCCCTTGGACCGCAGGAAGATCAAACCAGTCCATCCTAAAGGAAATCAACTCTAAATATTCATTGGAAGGACTGATGCTGAAGCCAAAGCCCTAGTATTTGGCCACTTGATGTGAAGAGCCGACTCACTGGAAAAGACCCTGATGCTGAGGGAAGATTGAAGGCTAAAGGAGAAGGGGGTGGCAGAAGATGAAATGGTTAGATAGCGTCACTGACTCAATGGATGTGAATTTGAGCAAACTCAGGAAGACAGTAGAGGACAGAGGAGCCTGCTGTGCTGCGGTCCACGGGGTCACAAAGAGTCAGATGTGACTTAGGGACTGAACAACAGCAAGAACAGATGTGCCATCTATGGTTTCTGGTATGCAATAGCTTCAAGACACCTGTGAATGCAGAAGGAATCTGGCAGCCAATCAGTACTTAGGACTTCTTAAGTCTTCACCATACCTAAGACAGCAGCAAAAGAAATTTTTTTTTCTAGAAATTCATGTTGTCAGTCCTCCAAATCATTCAATTTAAATGTTATCGTAGCCGCATGGCTCTTTTTTCCCCCCACACATCTGTTAATACAAAATTGAATGGCATTAAGTGATTTCTATGGCAGGGACCACGGGTGTAGACGTTACGGAGCACAGCTTGATGGAGGGGCTGTGCTGTGGGTCAGCATGTGTGCTCTGCAGAAAGCCCCAAAAGGTGGATTGAGGGCTCACTGCTGGGCCTAAAACAAATGCTTTTGGGCCGTTCAGCTCAGACTGACTTAATGTCTTTTTGTTAGAGTCATTTGCTCGCTCCCTGCTGAGAGCCTACCCCAGATCCGGCCTTGGGGAGCACCCCGTTTCCCTTGGCAGCAGTCCAGGGGTCCCTGACATGCCTGTCTGTGTCTCTGCAGGCCAGAAAGTGCTCATCATAGAGGACTTGGAGGACGTGGAGGTGCAGGAGGGCTCCTCGGCCACCTTCTGCTGCCGTATCTCCCCTGCCGACTACAAGCCTGTCCACTGGTTCTTGGACAAAACGCCCCTGTCTGCCAATGAACTCAATGAGATTGAGGCTCAGCCCGGCGGGTACCACGTGCTCACCCTGCGGCAGCTGGCGCTCAAGGACTCGGGCACCGTCCATTTTGAGGCAGGTGACCAGAGAACCTCAGCTGCCTTGCAGGTCACAGGTAGGTTGCAGGGCCAGGCCCAGTGCATGGTGGGGACCAGTCCGTACGGCTGAGCGTGCAACCTCAGGGCAGTGGCTTGGCCATCTCCTGGGTGAGGCCCTGGGGCTCCCAGAGAAGGAAGGCACCGTAGGCTTCCCTTGGGCTGGAGCCTTGGATCCCAGGGCTGAGTGGTGCTGTCTGAAGACATGTTGTCCATGGTATGCAGAGGTGAACCCAAGGTCAGTGTGGGGCGGGCCACACAGAGCCCATCCTGTTCTCCCAGCAGTCCTCTCTGCAGCCCAGAATGGGGGCGTAGGGGCGGGTGGGCACTGACTAGGAGTGTTGCTGGTGTGTAGCAAGACCTGGGGCTTCTCCTGCAGGAGCCCCCAACAGTCTTATGCATCCCTCTCTCTCTGCAGAGAAGCCAAGTGTTTTCTCCCAGGGGCTCACGGATGCCACAGTCACGGAGGGGGAGGATCTGACCCTGGTCTGTGAGACTTCCGTCTCAGACAGCCCTGTGTGCTGGACCAAGGATGGGAAGCCCCTGCGGCCATCGGCCCGGTGCCGCTGACCTATGAGGGCCGCCGGGCCCAGCTGGTCATCACTGAGACCACCCTGCAGGACAGCGGGCGCTACAAGTGTGAGGCTGCGGGCGCCTGGAGCAGCTCCATTGTCAGGGTCCACGGTGAGCCCCGGGAGAGGGGCGCTGGGCTCGGGGCAAGGGGGACTCCAGGACACGCTCTGTCCTCTTTGTGTGGGTGTGGGGTGTCCTAAGGCTCCTTCCGTCCACCTGTATCTTCAGCAGTTCATCCATCTCACTCTGCCTGCTGTCTGCCCTGTCTCTGGGTTTCTTCTGCTCCTGAAAGTCTCTCTCACCCTCTCTTGGTCTTCTGACCAGCAGTCTTTTTTTCTCTTTTTTTTAACTTCATTGCTGACTCTCTTGTGTGCTTACACTGCCATGTCTGCCTTCTCTTGACTTGGCTCATCTCCATCTCAGTTGGCTTGGCCTGGCTACCAAATATCACAGACTGGGTGGCTTAAAAGACAGACATTTGTTGTCTCCTAGGTTTGGAGACCAGAAGTCTGAGATCAAGGTGTTGCAGGCCTGGTTTCCTTGAGGCCTTTCTGCTTGGCATATCGATGGCCATCTTTTCCCTGTGTCTTCACCTGGTCATCCCTCTATGTGTGTCTCTGTGCTTATTTCCATTGCTTGTAAGGACACCGATAATATGGGAGTAAGACCCATTCTACTGACCTCATTTAACTCAATCATCTCTTTCAAGACCCCTATCTCCAAATATGGCTCCATTCTTTGGTCCTGAGGGTTAGGGCGCCAACAGGTGAATTCGGGGCATTAAATGTACCCCATAATGCCCCACCCTTCTCTGCTCCATGCTGTTCGGCTCACCCTCCTGGACAGGCAGCGTTCTCGGGGCCCCATCCCCAGCCCCCAGTGCAGACAGCGAGGTGGGCCTGCCTGCCTCTGCCGGTTGCTGCCCTCCACCATCCTCAGCCGTGCGGGCTGTGCTGACGGAGCTCATGCCCGTCCGCAGCTCGGCCAGTGCAATTCCGAGAGGGCCTGAAGGACCTGGAGGTGCTGGAGGGGGGCGCTGCCACGCTGCGCTGCGTGCTGTCGTCTGTGGTCAGGCCTGTGGAGTGGCGGCGTGGGGATGAGCTCCTGCAGCCTGGAGGCAAGTACAGCTTGCGTCAGGACGGGACTGTGCTGGAGCTGGTGGTCCGAGACCTGCGGCCTCAGGACAGCGGGCAGTACTTCTGCAGTTTCGGGGACCAGAGGACGTCGGCCAGGCTCACCGTCAAGGGTAAGCATCTCAGCCACCCTGCCCACGTGACACTCCGCAGTCCCACACCACCCCTTTCATCCTTCGGGGGAGGATGAAGGTGATGTGTCCATTGGACCTTGTTGCAGCTCTGCCTGCTGAGTTCATAGGAAGACTGAGAAGCAAGGAGGTCACGGAAGGGACCACAGCCACATTCCGCTGTGAGCTCAGCAAGGAAGCCCCCGTGGAGTGGAAGAAGGGGCCCGAAACCCTCAGAGCCGGGGACAGAGTGAGCCTGAGGCAGGACGGGGCCGTGTGTGAGCTGGAGATCCGTGAGCTGACCGCCGAGGATGCTGGAGAATATTCATGTGTGTGTGGGCAGGAGAAGACCTCAGCCACGCTCACCGTCAGGGGTAAAGACCGCATGTGGCCAGGCGGAGCTGGGTTTGGTGTCGTCACTGACTTCGTGTCGTCTCCCTGCACTCATCCCACCTTCCCTCCTCGTCTCAGCGTCACCCTCTTCCCATAACTCCCCAGAACTCCTTCCTCCTCCCTGGGCTGTTGTATGGACCACAAGAAACCAGCCTCTGAGCTGCTTCCCACCTCTCGGGTCACTGCAGGTTCTGTCCTGTGTCCTGTGGGAGCTTATGCCTTTTTCTCTGTCTTGTCACATCCTGCCTTCAGAGTTCTCCCAAGACTCTGATATTCGTGTCTCTCTGTCCTCAGCTTTGCCTGCTGAGTTCACAAGAAGACTGAGAAGCAAGGAGGCCACAGAAGGGACCACAGTCACGCTGCACTGTGAGCTGAGCAAGGCGGCCCCCGTGGAGTGGAGGAAGGGGCCCGAGACCCTCAGAGCCGGGGACAGAGTGAGCCTGAGGCAGGAGGGAGCCGTGTGTGAGCTGGAGATCCGTGACCTGACCGTGGAGGATGCTGGGGAGTATTTGTGTGTGTGCGGGCAGGAGAGGACCTCGGCCACACTCACCATCAGGGGTAAGGACTATGTGTGGCCAAGCAGAGCTGAGTTTTGGTGTCCAGTTATTAACTTCATGGCATCTCCCTGCATTCATCCCACCTTCCCTCCTCATCTCAGCCTTACCCTCTTCCCATAACTTCGTGGATTTCCTTCCTCCTTCCTGGGCTGTTGTGTGAACCACGAGAAACACGCCTCTAAGCTGCTTCCCACCCCTCGTGTCACTGCCGGTTCTGTCCTGTGTCCCGTTGGCGTCTGCATCTTCCAGTCCATCCTGTCACGTCCTGTCCCCCAGTGACCTCGGGAGGATCGGATGTCCTCCAACCTTCTAACCTCTCCTGCCCTGCCACCAGATGCGCAGACGCGAGGCCTGAGGAGTCTGTGGAAGGGGTCCCAGGCACGCTGAACGGACTGGGCTGAGGGGCCACAGTCCAGTGTGTGAGCCTGGGGCACCAGCCTGTGACCTGTGTCCAGTTGGGTGTTGCGTCTTTTCTGTGATGTCCAGGACCTATCTAACCTGTGGGTTCAGAGAGCATTATAGTGTTTGTGTCTTTCTATTTCCAGCCCTGCCTGCCAAGTTCACAAAGGGTCTGAAGAAGGAAGAGGCCGTGGAAGGGGCCACAGCCATACTGCGCTGTGAGCTGAGCAAGGCGGCCCCCGTGGAGTGGAGGAAGGGGCCCGAGACCCTCAGAGCCGGGGCCAGAGTGAGCCTGAGGCAGGAGGGAGCCGTGTGTGAGCTGGAGATCCGTGAGCTGACCGTGGAGGATGCTGGAGAATATTCATGTGTGTGCAGGCAGGAGAAGACCTCAGCCACACTCGCCGTCAGGGGTAAAGACCACGTGTGACCACATGGACTGGCATTTGGCGGCTGCCCTTCATCTCTCTGGTCTCAGTTCCCTTTCCTACCTTGCTGACTCACTATCCTGCTCCTTTTCTTTCCATGATTATTCCGTTCTCCCTGTCATGTCCGGTGTCTGTTCCGTGGCACATGTACCGCTGGACCTTTTAAGGTCACAGTCGCAGTGTGTGCTGGCACCCCAGCAGGTGGGCCAGGTCCAGTTGGGTTTTATGTCTTCTGTGCACTGTTCACATCCTGTTGCTTCTGTGTGTTCAGAAAGTGTGATAGTGTTTGTGTCTTTCTGACCATCTCCAGCCCTGCCTGCCAGCTTCACAAAAGGTCTGAAGAAGGAAGAGGCCACGGAAGGGGCCACAGTCACGCTGTGCTGTGAGCTGAGCAAGGCGGCCCCTGTGGAGTGGAGGAAGGGGCCGAGACCCTCAGAGCCGGGGACAGAGTGAGCCTGAGGCAGGAGGGAGCCGTGTGTGAGCTGGAGATCCGTGACCTGACCGTGGAGGATGCTGGGGAGTACTCGTGCACGTGTGGGCAGGAGAAGACCTCAGCCACGCTCGCCGTCAGGGGTAAAGACCGCGTGTGGCCTGTGGAGCAGCGGCTTCGTGTCTGCGGGCTTTAGCGTGTCCTCCAGCTCTGCCCTGTCTGTCTGCAGTCCTTCATGTCTCTGCACATCTCCCACATTCTTGCGGCAGGAGTCTCCACAGTCTCCCTCCCTTCTCTGAGGCCCACCTCAGATAACGAGCAGAGGTTGAGGTCCTCACTCTCCTCAGGGGCTCGTGTCTGAGAAAGAGGAGGCGGGCAGCCACATAGGGAGAGAACAGAATTATAGTCCCCTCTCGAGGGAGCGTGACAGGAGAGAAGCTGGGAAGTAGATGAGAGCATGGCCCTTGAGGGTGAGATGTTGAAGGGGTGGTGAGAGGGTAGTCTGTGAGCGAGCGTGATGGGAGGGCCTCGGGGCTTCCGTCCAGCGTCTGGTTGTTATGGGAAGTGAGCTCGGGGTGTGGGGGAGGTGGAGACGTGCTGGAGGTGATGTGGAGGTGATGTGGAGGTGACACCTCGGTGTGGAGGTGCGGCGGCGTTTGAAGCAAAAGTGAAGTGAGAGTGAGAGTTGGCTGCTGTGGAGGGTGAGGTGGAGGTAAGCCAGGAGGTGAGGTCTGGGTGGAGAGTGGAGTGCAGGAGAACTAGGTGTGGACAGTGCTTGACCACGGCGGGCAGAGGAAGCAGGGACGGGAAGCTACACTGGGGAGCAGAGCCAGGTCCAGGAGGGCAGCTGGGCACCCATGCTGGACTGGGGTCAGTGTCTGGCATCTGTGGTGGGTGAGCTGACTGTAGACAGCGGCCACAGGAGGGGTTCTGTCAAGGTGTGACGTGACCTCCCAGAGCAACAGGGACAGCTCTGCAGGTGCTCAGAGGCCTCACATCGTGGGCCCTGTTGGGCTGTACTCATGAGACAAGGTGGGACAGTAAAGAAGAGGATCCAGAGGCTGGCAGGGCCGTTGTGAACACACATGCTCAGATCTCTGGGGAGAGGTCAGGCCACGATGCCATCTTCATGGATGAACTTCGTGAGTGAAGCATAGCATCTCTAGCACAGAGACGCTGGTACCCACGCTGTTCAGACTCACCAGGAGACCACAAGGGGTGTGGGCTCGGAGGCTGTCACACAGTCAGGAGCAGCTTCCACTGCAGGGAGGAAGCACCGCCAAGGGCCGAGGACCAGAGAGCCCAATGGCGCTCGTGGTAAAGAATCTGCCTGCCAGTGCTGGAGACATGAGACTCAGGTTTGATCCCACCCACTCCAGTATTCTTCCCTTGGAAATGCCATGGACAAGGAGCCCAGCGGGCCATAGTCCATGGGGTCGCAAACAGTCGAACACGACTGAAGCGACTGAGCACGCCTGCAGAGCGCTCAAGCTGACCAGCTACAAGCAGTCCAAGAGAGTGGCTTCTCAGAACGTGCAGATCCCAGGGACACCTACTCCAGGGCGACAGGGCAGGAGTGGGGTGGCTGTGCTCCCCTTCTGGCCGTGGTGCTCCAGGCCCTGTCAGCCCCGGGCTCTGGCCCCAGCAGCAGTAGGAGCTGACAAGGCGGGTATCCTGGGGTAGACACGTGGGATAGTTTAGATAGCTCTCTTTGTGTCTCCGTTCCCAGCTATACCCCTCAAGATCATAAAGTCACTAAAGAATGAAGCCTGGAGGGGGCCATGGCCATGGTGTGGTGTAAGCTGGGCCATGGAAGATGCTGGAGGACATCCGTTCCAATTTATCATCACTTTCTGCGGGCACTGTGGCCATTTCCATGTGCTGTCCATGCCATGAGGTCCTCCCTGAGGACTCTGTTTCCTTGCTGGTTTGTCTGTGCTCTGCACACACTGCCCCTCCCCAAGCACTGCCATCTGCCCATATGTCTACGGGTCTAGGCTTTTATTCCTCATTTGCTCCAACGTGTGACTGTTGCATTGTCAAGTGTCCACATTCTGATCCCTCTACATTTTCCAGAGAGTCTGATGTTTCCCTTGTCACTCTGACCCTGCCCAGCCCTGCCCACCAAGTTCGCAAAGGGCCTGAGGAAGGAGGAGGCCACAGAAGGGACCACGGTCACGCTGCGCTGTGAGCTGAGCAAGGCGGCCCCCGTGGAGTGGAAGAAGGGGCCCGAGACCCTCAGAGCCGGGGCCAGAGTGAGCCTGAAGCAGGAGGGAGCCGTGTGTGAGCTGGAGATCCGTGGCCTGACTGTGGAGGATGCTGGGGAGTACTCCTGCGTGTGCGGGCAGGAGAGGACTTCAGCCACGCTCACCGTCAGGGGTAAAGACCGTGAGAGGCCCCAGGGACCTGTGGCTTCGTGTTTGCGTGTGGTCTCTGTGTCACTGGCTCCACTGTAGGATTCTGTGCCTTTTTGAATCTTTGCACCTGGGTCCCTGCAGATGTCTGTTGGCTCCAGGTTCCTCGTTCAGTAGATGGCAGTGTCCAGTGCTGTGTCCGCTGTTCCCTCCGGGACATTTGCCTCCCTCACCATCTGTGCATCTCTTTACTTGTTCGTGCTGTGGTCTTTTGCAGTTTGTGGGGTTTTGTGTCCTGGAGCGAGTTACCCTGAGAGTCTGATGTTCTCAGGGACTTCGTAGCCCTCCTCAGCCCTGCCTGCCAAGCTCACAAAGGGTCTGAACCATGCAGAGGCCACGGAAGGGAGCACGGCCATACTGTGCTGTGAGCTGAGCAAGATGGTCCACGAGGACTGGAGGATTGGACCGAAGCCCTTGAGATGGAAATAAGACTGCCTGGGGCAGGACGGGGCAGCGTGTGAGCTAGAGATCATGGCTCGCCTATAATGGTTGCAGGGGAGTGTGTGTGGGCAGGAGAGGTCTTTGGCCAGGCTCATTGTCAGGAGTGAGGACTGCATGTGACCACATGGACTGGCATTTGGTGGCTGCTCATCTGAGGCTCCAGCACTTTGGCCACCTGATGCAAAGAGCAGACTCGTTGGAAAAGACCCTGATGTGGGAAATATGAAAGGCAGGAGGAGAGAGGGATGACAGAGGATGAGATGGTTGGATGGCCTCACCCACTCAATGGACATGAATTTGAGAAAACTCCAGGAGATGGGGAAGGACAGGGCTGCCTGGCATGCTGCAGTCCACGCGAGTGCAAAGAGTTGGACACAATTTAATCACTGAAGAACAACATAAGCGTCTCTCTGCTCTCAGTTCCCGTTTTTACCTTGCTGACTCACTAGTCTGCTCCTTATCTTTCCATGATTATTCCGTTCTCCCTGTCATGTCCTGTGTCTGTCCCGTGTCTGTTCCGTGGCACATGTACCGCTGGACCTTTTAAAGTCACAGTCACAGTGTGTGCTGGCACCCCAGCAGGTGGGCCAGGTCCAGTTGGGTTTTGTGTCTCTTGTGTACTCTCTGTATCCTGTTGCTTCTGTGAGTTCAGGACGCGTGATATGCTTGTGTCTTTCTGACCACCTCCAGCCCTGCCTGCCAAGTTCATGAAGGGTCTAAAGAAGGAAGAGGCCGTAGAAGGGGCCACAGCCAAGCTGCGCTGTGAGCTGAGCAAGGCAGCCCCCGTGGAGTGGAGGAAGGGGCCCGACACCCTCAGAGCCAGGGACAGAGTGAGCCTGAAGCAGGAGGGAGCCGTGTGTGAGCTGGAGATCCGTGATCTGACCGTGGAGGATGCTGGGGAGTACTCCTGCGTGTGCGGGCAGGAGAGGACCTCAGCCACGCTCACCGTCAGGGGTAAAGACCGTGAGAGGCCCCAGGGACCTGTGGCTTCGTGTTTGCGTGTGGTCTCTGTGTCACTGGCTCCACTGTAGGATTCTGTGCCTTTTTGAATCTTTGCACCTGGGTCCCTGCAGATGTCTGTTGGCTCCAGGTTCCTCGTTCAGTAGATGGCAGTGTCCAGTGCTGTGTCCTCTGTTCCCTCTGGGACATTTGCCTCCCTCACCATCTGTGCATCTCTTTACTTGTTCGTGCTGTGGTCTTTTGCAGTTTGTGGGGTTTTGTGTCCTGGAGCGAGTTACCCTGAGAGTCTGATGTTCTCAGGGACTTCGTAGCCCTCCTCAGCCCTGCCTGCCAAGCCTACAAAGGGTCTGAACCATGCAGAGGCCACGGAAGGGAGCACGGCCATACTGTGCTGTGAGCTGAGCAAGATGGTACATGAGGACTGTCCATGAGGACTGGAGGATTGGACCGAAGCCCTTGAGATGGAAATAAGACTGTGCCTGGGTCAGGACGGGGCAGCGTGTGAGCTAGAGATCATGGCTCGCCTATAATGGTTGCAGGGGAGAGTGTGTGGGCAGGAGAGGTCTTTGGCCAGGCTCGTTGTCAGGGATGAGGACTGCATGTGACCACATGGACTGGCGTTTGGTGGCTGCTCATCTGAGGCTCCAGCACTTTGGCCACCTGATGCAAAGAGCGGACTCGGAAAAGACCCTGATGTGGGAAATATGAAAGGCAGGAGGAGAGAGGGATGACAGGGGACGAGATGGTTGGATGGCCTCACCCACTCAATGGATATGATTTTGAGAAAACTCCAGGAGATGGGGAAGGACAGGGCTGCCTGGCATGCTGCGGTCCACGGGGTTCCAAAGAGTTGGACACAATTTAATCACTGAACAACAACAGAATCATCTCTCTGCTCTCAGTTCCCGTTTCTACCTTGCTGACTCACTAGTCTGCTCCTTATCTTTCCATGATTATTCCGTTCTCCCTGTCATGTCCCGTGTCTGTTCCGTGGCACATGTACCGCTGGACCTTTTAAAGTCACAGTCACAGTGTGTGCTGGCACCCCAGCAGGTGGGCCAGGTCCAGTTGGGTTTTGTGTCTCTGTGTACTCTCTGTATCCTGTTGCTTCTGTGAGTTCAGGACACGTGATATGCTTGTGTCTTTCTGACCACCTCCAGCCCTGCCTGCCAAGTTCATGAAGGGTCTAAAGAAGGAAGAGGCCGTGGAAGGGGCCACAGCCAAGCTGCGCTGTGAGCTGAGCAAGGCAGCCCCCGTGGAGTGGAGGAAGGGGCCCGAGACCCTCAGAGCCGGGGACAGAGTGAGCCTGAGGCAGGACGGGGCCGTGTGTGAGCTGGAGATCCGTGAGCTGACCGTGGAGGATGCTGGGGAGTACTCCTGCATGTGCGGGCAGGAGAGGACCTCAGCCACGCTCGCCGTCAGGGGTAAAGACCACGTGTGACCACATGGACTGGCATTTGGCGTCTGCCCTTTGTCTCTGCTCTCAGTTCCCGTTTCTACCTTGCTGACTCACTAGTCTGCTCCTTTTCCTCCCACGTGTCTGTCCCGTGTCTGTTCCGTGGCACATGTACAGCTGGACCTTTTAAAGTCACAGTCGCTGTGTGTGCTGGCACCCCAGCAGGTGGGCCAGGTCCAGTTGGGTTTTGTGTCTTCTGTGCATTGTTCACATCCTGTTGACTCTGTGTGTTCAGAAAGTGTGATAGTGTTTGTGTCTTTCTGACCACCTCCAGCCCTGCCTGCTAAGTTCATCAAGGGTCTAAAGAAGGAAGAGGCCTTGGAACGGGCCACAGCCAAGCTGCTCTGTGAGCTGAGCAAGGCAGCCGCCGTGGAGTGGAGGAAGGGGCCTGAGACCCTCAGAGCCGGGGACAGAGTGAGCCTGAGGCAGGAGGGAGTCGTGTGTGAGATGGAGATCCGTGAGCTGACCGTGGAGGATGCTGGGGAGTACTCCTGCGTGTGCGGGCAGGAAAGGACCTCAGCCACGCTCACCGTCAGGGGTAAAGACCGTGAGAGGCCCCAGGGACCTGTGGCTTCGTGTTTGCGTGTGGTCTCTGTGTCACTGGCTCCACTGTAGGATTCTGTGCCTTTTTGAATCTTTGCACCTGGGTCCCTGCAGATGTCTGTTGGCTCCGGGTTCCTCGTTCAGTAGATGTCAGTGTCCAGTGCTGTGTCCGCTGTTCCCTCCGAGACATTTGCCTCCCTCACCATCTGTGCATCTCTTTACTTGTTCGTGCTGTGGTCTTTTGCAGTTTGTGGGGTTTTGTGTCCTGGAGCGAGTTACCCTGAGAGTCTGATGTTCTCAGGGACTTCGTAGCCCTCCTCAGCCCTGCCTGCCAAGCTCACAAAGGGTCTGAACCATGCAGAGGCCACGGAAGGGAGCACGGCCATACTGTGCTGTGAGCTGAGCAAGATGGTCCACGAGGACTGGAGGATTGGACCGAAGCCCTTGAGATGGAAATAAGACTGCCTGGGGCAGGACGGGGCAGCGTGTGAGCTGGAGATCATGGCTCGGCTATAATGGTTGCAGGGGAGAGTGTGTGGGCAGGAGAGGTCTTTGGCCAGGCTCGTTGTCAGGGATGAGGACTGCATGTGACCACATGGACTGGCGTTTGGTGGCTGCTCATCTGAGGCTCCAGCACTTTGGCCACCTGATGCAAAGAGCAGACTCGTTGGAAAAGACCCTGATGTGGGAAATATGAAAGGCAGGAGGAGAGAGGGATGACAGAGGATGAGATGGTTGGATGGCCTCACCCACTCAATGGACATGAATTTGAGAAATCTCCAGGAGATGGGGAAGGACAGGGCTACCTGGCATGCTGCAGTCCACGCGAGTGCAAAGAGTTGGACACAATTTAATCACTGAAGAACAACGTAATCATTTCTCTGCTCTCAGTTCCCGTTTCTACCTTGCTGACTCACTAGTCTGCTCCTTATCTTTCCATGATTATTCCGTTCTCCCTGTCATGTCCTGTGTCTGTCCCGTGTCTGTTCCGTGGCACATGTACCGCTGGACCTTTTAAAGCAATAGTCACAGTGTGTGCTGGCACCCCAGCAGGTGGGCCAGGTCCAGTTGGGTTTTGTGTCTCTTGTGTACTCTCTGTATCCTGTTGCTTCTGTGAGTTCAGGACGCGTGATATGCTTGTGTCTTTCTGACCACCTCCAGCCCTGCCTGCCAAGTTCACAAAAGGTCTGAAAAAGGAAGAGGCTGTGGAAGGGGCCACAGCCATACTGCGCTGTGAGCTGAGCAAGGCGGCCCCTGTGGAGTGGAGGAAGGGGCCCGAGACCCTCAGAGCCGGGGCCAGAGTGAGCCTGAGGCAGGAGGGAGCCGTGTGTGAGCTGGAGATCCATGGGCTGACCGTGGAGGATGCTGGGGAGTACTCCTGCGTGTGCGGGCAGGAGAAGACCTCAGCCACGCTCGCCGTCAGGGGTAAAGACCACGTGTGACCACATGGACTGGCATTTGGCGTCTGCCCTTTGTCTCTGCTCTCAGTTCCCTTTCCTACCTTGCTGACTCACTATTGTGCTGCTTTTCCTCCCATGATTGTTCTGTTCTCCCTGTCATGTCCTGTGTCTGTTCTGTGTCTGTTCCGTGGCACATGTACAGCTGGACCTTTTAAAGTCACAGTCGCTGTGTGTGCTGGCACCACAGCAGGTGGGCCAGGTCCAGTTGGGTTTTATGTCTTCTGTGCACTGTTCACATCCTGTTGAATGTGTGTGTTCAGAAAGTGTGATAGTGTTTGTGTCTTTCTGACCACCTCCAGCCCTGCCTGCTAAGTTCATCAAGGGTCTAAAGAAGGAAGAGGCCGTGGAAGGGGCCACAGCCAAGCTGCTCTGTGAGCTGAGCAAGGCAGCCGCCGTGGAGTGGAGGAAGGGGCCCGAGACCCTCAGAGCCGGGGACAGAGTGAGCCTGAGGCAGGAGGGAGCCCTGTGTGAGCTGGAGATCCGTGAGCTGACCGTGGAGGATGCTGGGGAGTACTCCTGCGTGTGCGGGCAGGAGAAGACCTCAGCCACGCTCGCCATCAGGGGTAAAGACCACGTGTGGCCAAGCAGAGCTGGGTTTGGTGTCCAGTTACTGACTCAGGCATCTTGCACTCACCCCACCTTCCCTCCTCGTCTCAGCATCACCGTTTCCCCACGTGCAGTGCTGTGCTGGGCTTAGTCACTTCAGTTGTGTCTCGTTAGTGATCCTTGGTGATCCTTTAGTGATCTTATGGACTTTAGCCCAGCAGGCTCCTCTGTCCATGTGATCCTCAAGGCAAGAATACTGGAGTGGGTTGCCATGCCCTCCTCCAGGGAATCTTCCCGACCCAGGGATCAAACCTGTGTCTCCTGTGTCTCCTGCATGGCAGGCTTATTTTTTACCATTGAGCCACCGGGGAAGCCCCCTTCTTCCCATAACTCCGTGGATTTCCTTCCTCCTTCCTGGGCTGTTGTGTGAATCACAAGGAACCAACCTCTGAGCTGCTTCCCACCCCTCGTGTCACTGCCGGTTCCGTCCTGTGTCCCGTTGGCATCTGCGTCTTCCAGTCCATCCTGTCACGTCCTGTCCCCCAGTGACCTCTGGAGGATCGGATGTCCTCCAACCTTCTAACCTCTCCTGCCCTGCCACCAGATGCGCAGACGTGAGGCCTGAGGAGTCTGTGGAAGGGGTCCCAGGCACACTGAACGGACTAGGCTGAGGGGCCACAGTCCAGTGTGTGAGCCTGGGGCACCAGCCTGTGACCTGTGTCCAGTTGGGTGTTGTGTCTTCTCTGTGATGTCCAGGACCTATCTAACCTGTGGGTTCAGAGAGCATTATAGTGTTTGTGTCTTTCTATTTCCAGCCCTGCCTGCCAAGTTCACAAAAGGTCTGAAGAAGGAAGAAGCCGTGGAAGGGGCCACAGCCATACTGCGCTGTGAGCTGAGCAAGGCGGCCCCCGTGGAGTGGAGGAAGGGGCCCGAGACCCTCAGAGCCGGGGACAGAGTGAGCCTGAGGCAGGACGGGGCCCTGTGTGAGCTGGAGATCTGTGACCTGACCGTGGAGGATGCTGGGGAGTACTTGTGCATGTGTGGGCAGGAGAAGACCTCAGCCACGCTGGCCGTCAGGGGTAAAGACCACGTGTGATCATGTGGACTGGCATTTGGTGGCTACCCTTCGTCTCTCTGCTCTCAGTTCCCTTTCCCACCTCGCTAATGCACTATCCTGCTCCTTTTCCTCCCATAATTGTTCTGTTCTCCCTGTCATGTCCCGTGTCTGTCCCGTGTCTGTCCCGTGTCTATCCCGTGTCTGTCCCGTGGCACATGTACAGCTGGACCTTTTAAAGTCACAGTCGCAGTGTGTGCTGGCACCCCAGCAGGTGGGCCAAGTCCAGTTGCGTTTTATGTCTTCTGTGCACTGTTCACATCTGTTGACTCTGTGTTCAGAAAGTGTGACAGTGTTTGTGTCTTTCTGACCATCTCCAGCCCTGCCTGCCAAGTTCACAAAAGGTTTGAAGAAGGAAGAGGCCACAGAAGGGGCCACAGCCAAGCTGCGCTGTGAGCTGAGCAAGGCGGCCCCCGTGGAGTGGAGGAAGGGGCCCGAGACCCTCAGAGCCGGGGCCAGAGTGAGCCTGAGGCAGGAGGGAGCCGTGTGTGAGCTGGAGATCCGTGACCTGACCGTGGAGGATGCTGGGGAGTACTTGTGCATGTGTGGGCAGGAGAAGACCTCAGCCACGCTGGCCGTCAGGGGTAAAGACCGCGTGTGGCCACGCAGAGCTGTGTTTGGTGTCTGGTTACTGACTCACGGCGTCCTTCGTACTCCCTCTGTGTTCCCTCCCTGTCTCAACACCGCCTGTTTCCAGAAGACTGTGGAACCTCTTTGGCCTTCCTGTGCTGATGTGTGAACCACAGGAAACCAGCAGTTAATCCACTTCCCCCCATTTGTGTCAGCACTGACGCTGTTCTCTCGTCCTGTTGGCGTCCGTGTTGTTTGCTCCATCTTGTCACTTCCTTCCCAGCAGTTCTCCAGAGAATCTCATGGTGTCCATGTCACTGATGCTCCCAGCCCTGCCTGTCAGTTGGATGCCAAGGCAGGGGCCTGGGAAGTCCACTGAAGGGCTGCGCTGGGGGCAGCCCCAGGCACGGCGTGTCCTCGGCCCAGCCTGTGTGTGGCCCGTGTCCTCTTGGGTGTTGTGTTCCCGCTGCTCTCTTCACCTCGTGTCTTCTCTGTGTGTTCACCCCGTGTGATGGCCTGTCTATCTTTGTGACCAGTCCTGCCCACCAGTTTCACAAAACACCTCTAGAACAAAAAAGCCACAGAAGGGGCCACAGCCACCCTGCATTGTGAGCTGAGCAAGGCAGCCCCTGTGGAGTGGAGGAAGGGGCCTGAGCTCCTCAAATACACAGACATAGTGAGCCCAGGGCAGAACGGGGCCGCGTGTGAGCTGGAGATCCGTGACCTGGGGGGCGTGGACTCTGTGGTGTGTGTGTGGGCAGGAGGGCACCTCGGCCACACAGATGTCCAGGGTGAAGACTGCACGTGGCCACGTTCGTGACTCCTCTCTGCCATGTGTGATGTGCTCTCCCCGTGTTACTGCTGTCTCAGAGTTAGAACCCACTTCACAGAAACACTGGCCAACTGTGTCTAGGCCTTGTGGGTACAGACCCCAGGGGTGCCCAGTGCAAGGACACCCTCAGGGAGGCACCAGCAAACAGGCAGTATGGTTTAGAGCGCTGCCCTCAGCCACGGCTGAGGCTGAGGGTGTGTGTGGGCTCTGGAGCCCAGGTGTGCAGCGGGGCCGTTCATGCGGGTGACAGAGCTGCCCCGAGGACTGAGGCGCAGTGTTTGGGAGTGCAGCGAGCAGGTGGCGGCCAGCCCAAGCCCTCCGGTGCTGCGCTAATCAGACAGCATTTGACTGACCTTGGAGCTTTTGTGAAGCCTCTAAAGAGCTCTGTCTCAGAAAACCTGGGCTGCGTAACGAATACCACATACGGGTGACTCACAACACACATTCATTGTTTCGTAGTCGTGGAGGCTGGAAGTCCAAGATCCAGGTGTCTGCGGGAGACCTCCCCCTTTGGCTTGTAGATAGCCACGCTCGCTCTTTGTCTGCACCTGGTCACCCTTCTGCGTCTGCTGTATTCTAATCTTCTCTTCTTATAACAATACTTATAAGTCAAATTGAATTAGTCACTCTCCTGGTAACTCCATTCTACCCTAATTACCTCTACAAAAACCTTACTTCCAAATAAATTCACATTCTTAGTTCCTGAGACTAAGACTTTAGTATATAAATTTGCGGGGAGACATGATTCAGTCCATAAAGATTTGGACCATAAAGAAAGCTGAGCACCGGAGAGTTAATGCTTTTGAACTGTAATTTTGGAGGAGATTCTTGAGAGCCCCTTGAACTGCAAGGAGATTAAACCAGTCAATCCTAAAGGAAATCACTCCTGAATGTCCATTGGAAGGACTGATGCTGAAGCTGAAGTTCCAATACTTTGGCCACCTGATGCGAAGAGCTGACTCATTGGAAAAGACCCTGATGCTGGGAGAGTTTGAGGGCAGGAGGAGAAGGGGGCGACAGAGGATGAGATGGTTGGATGGCATCACTGACTTGATGAACATGAGTTTGAGCAAGCTCTGAGAGTTGGTGATGGACAGGGAAGACTGCTATAGTTCATGGAGTCGCAAAGAGTTGGACATGACTGAGCGACTGAAAAGCAAAATGATTCAGTCCATAATACTCGTTTTCTTGCTCTAAAAATGCATGTTCTGACATGCAGAGTACATTTACCCCAAACCCCAAAATTTTAGCCTATTTTAGGGTCAGGCTAAATCCAAAGTCTAATCTAAATCTCATCTAAATCAAGTGTGTGTGAGATTGGAGGTATGATTCATCCTGAGGCAGAATTCCTCTGCAGTTGTAAACTTGAAACATCAGACAAGTTGTGTGCTTCCAAAATACTTCAGTGAAACAGGCATGGGGTAGATGTCCCCACTGCAAAAGAAAGAAGTAGGAAAGAAGAAAGAGGCCCCTGGTTCCACAGAGATCTGGCACCTACTAGAGACAAATTTTGTGAGATTTTCAAGATTAGAGAATGATCCTCTGGCTCAAAGCCCTGTCTTCTGGGCCCTGCACAGAGGTGGCCCTCTGGGACCATGGATGCTGTGGCAGCCTTGCTGACTTCTGAATTGCCTTTGGGGTTATTCCCAACTGTGAAGGATAGTACATGTCCCAGCTGCATAGCTATATTGGCCCACCCGGTAGACATCCCATCTTCCATCCTGTCCTTTCTGAGTCTGATTGTCATGGCTGGCATTGTTTCTGCTGATACAAAGTTCTCAGAAGCCTTGTTGGTCTCCTTTATAATTCACAGCAGTCCAAGATTTCAGACAAGAGAGTCTTCCACACAGCCTCCTGAGTGATTCCATTTCTGTTCCTGGCTTTTCTAAGATGGCCGATTGGATCCGAGACACACTTAAAAATCTCTTTACCAGATGATTTCCAGCCACACAGTATTCTCTCTAGAACAGGTGTTCTCTCTCTCTCTCTTTTTTTTGAAATTTCAATGGGCTGAAAAATTTCTAAAGTATCCATGTTTGGTTTCTCTTTGTTTAAATACTTCCTTCTTCAATATAACTCTTTTCTCTTACATTTTACCATGAACAAGGAGCTGTCATTCTGCTTTCAATGCTTGACTTACGAATTACCTCAGCTAAAAATACCCAAGTTCACTTGTAAGTTCTGCCTTCCATAAAACTCTGGGACACACAATTCAGCCAAATCCTTCACTGCTTTATAGAAGGATTGCCTTTCTTCCAGTTTCCAACAACACATTTCCATATGAGGCCTCACCAGGAGCACCTTTAGAATCCATATTTCTACTGGAAATCTCTTCAAGTGATCTAGATTTATCTAACATGCACCTCAGAACTCTCCCAGTTTCCACCCATCACCAGTTCCAAAGAGAATTCCATAATTTTAGGTATTTGTTACAGTAGCAGCCCACTCCTGGCACCAAAATCTAAATGACTTAACAGTATCGTAGTGGCTTAAACCTCAGAAAATGGTTTCCTCCCAGCCCTAGAAGCGGGAAGTCTGAGGTCAGGATGTGGCAGGGCTGGTTTCTCTTGAGACCTCTCTCCTTGGCGTGTAGACGGCTGTCTTCTTTCCATGCCCTCACATGGTCATCCCTCTCTGTGCATCTGTGTCATAATATCTTCTTTTTATAAGGAAACCAGTCATGTTGGGTTAGGTTCCACCCCATTGAGCTTGTTCACCTCAGTTACCTCTTCAGATACATCTCCATTCTGTGCCCTGGGGTTAGGGCTCCAACGTATGAATTTTTGAGGGATGTGATTCAGGCCACAGCAGGGTGTAGTCAGGATGAGCCGTGATCAGCTGTAACTTGTGAAGCTCGTGCTCTGCCTGGAATTGGGATGGAAGAGTGGACTGCAGGTTGGAGGGCTAGGGGGCAGGGTTAGAAGGCCAAGGCTGGAATCCACTGGGGTCTAAGAGATCTGAGTCAGGAGAGTGGGGTCCAGTGGGGTCAGGACAGGAATGTGTAAGGTGAATGAGGTGGGACCTGGTGAAGGCAGGGAAGGCCTGCAGTGTGCCCAGATGTGGGCAACACGTGATTGATGCCTTACCTGGGATGGGAAGCACAAATGAGGGGTGTCAGTGGGGCATTGGTTGTCATGGCTGGAAGGTGCCTCCTGGCCATTCTCTCAGGAGAGTTGTCTGTTGCGTTGTTGCGTGTAAGTTGTGAGCTGGGAGAGCATGGTTTGGACTCTGGGTGTAGATGAGTAGGCCATTAGACAACAGGAAAAGGTGTAAGTAGGACAGATGAACTCTGAGAAGAAAAGAGGCCTGGATGGAACCAGGCTCTTGCAACCTGCAACTTAGCAATATGGAGAGGATTGCACTGTCACACATGCTCTGGTCTGCATCATGGCACGTCCTCCACCCATCCTGCATCTACCCCATCCTGAATGTTCAGGTGAGACCCCCAGTCCTTTATGGGGGTTGATGGCTTCTGTCCATCTAACTCTCTGCAGCCATGCCTGCTCGGTTCATCAAAGAACTGAAGACCAAGGAGGCCACAGAAGGGGCCACAGCCACACTGCACTGTGAGCTGAGCAAGGCGGCCCCCGTGGAGTGGAGGAAGGGGCCTGAGCCCGTCAGAGCCGGGGACAGAGTGATCCAAAGGCAGGAGGGAGCCGTGTGTGAGCTGGCGATCCGTGAGCTGACCGTGGAGGATGCTGGGGAGTACTCGTGTGTGTGCGGGCAGGAGAAAACCTCAGCCACGCTCGCCGTCAGGGGTAAAGACTGCGTGTGACCACGTGGACTGGCATTGGGCAGCTGCCCTTCATCTCTGCTCTCAGTTCCCCTTTCTACCCTGCTAACTTACTGTCCCGTTCCTTTTGCTTCCATAATTATTTTTGTCCGTGTCACGTTTGCTGTCTGTTCTGTGGTGCATGTACAGATGAGCACTTTTAAAGTCACAGTCACAGTGTGTGCTGGGCACAACCCGCGGGTGGTCCGATCCATCTGGGTTTTGTGTCTTTGGTGTACTGCTCATGTCCTGCTGCTTCTGTGTATACACAAAGTGTGATAGTCTTTGTGTCTTTCCGACCATCTCCAGCCCTGCCTGCCAAGTTTGCAAAAGGTTTGGGAAAGGAAGAGGCCATGGAAGGGGCCACAGCCATACTGTGCTGTGAGCTGAGCAAAGCAGCCCCTGTGGAGTGGAGGAAGGGGCCCAAGACCCTCAGAGCTGGAGGCAGAGTGAGCCTGAGGCAGGAGGGAGCCGTGTGTGAGCTGGAGATCCGTGACCTGACTGTGGAGGATGCTGGAGAATATTCATGTGTGTGCGGGCAGGAGAAGACCTCAGCCATGCTCGCCGTCAGGGGTAAAGACCATGTGTGGCCAAGCGGAGCTGTGTTTCGGTGTCCAGTTATTGACTCACGGCATCTTGCACTCGTCCCTCCTCATCTCAGCCTTATCCTCTTCCCATAACTTCGTGGATTTCCTTCCTCCTTCCTGGGCTGTTGTGTGAACCACGAGAAACACGCCTCTGAGCTGCTTCCCACCCCTCGTGTCACTGCCGGTTCTGTCCTGTGTCCCGTTGGCGTCTGCGTCTTCCAGTCCATCCTGTCACATCCTGTCCCCCAGTGACCTCTGGAGGATCTGATGTCCTCCACACCTTCTAACCTCTCCTGCCCTGCCACCAGATTCACAGACGTGAGGCCTGAGGAGTTTGTGGAAGGGGTCCCAGGCACACTGAACGGACTAGGCTGAGGGGCCACAGTCCAGTGTGTGAGCCTGGGGCACCAGCCTGTGACGTGTGTCTAGTTGGGTGTTGCGTCTTTTCTGTGATGTCCAGGACCTATCTAACCTGTGGGTTCAGAGAGCATTATAGTGTTGGTGTGTTTCTGACCTTTCTAGCTCTTCCCACCAAGTTCACAAAGGGTCTGAAGAAGGAAGAGGCCGTGGAAGGGGCCACAGTCATGCTGCGCTGTGAGCTGAGCAAGGCGGCCCCCGTGGAGTGGAGGAAGGGGCCCGAGACCCTCAGAGCTGGGGACAGACTGCGGGTGAGGCAGGACGGGGCCGTGTGTGAGCTGGAGATCCATGACCTGACCATGGAGGATGCTGGGGAGTACTCATGCGTATGCGGGCAGGAGAAAACCTCAGCCACGCTCGCCGTCAGGGGTAAAGACCGCGTGTGGCCACATGGGCTGGCGTTTGGCGGCTGCCCTTTGTCTCTCTGCTCTCAGTTCCTTTCCCACCCTGCTAGTTGGCTAGTCTGCTCCTTTTCCTTCCGTAAGTATTTTCTTTGTCTCTGTCGTGATCTCTGTCTGTCCCGTGGCACATGTACCGCTGGACCTTTTAAAGTCACAGTCGCATTGTGTGCTGGCACCCCAGCAGGTGGGCCAGGTCCAGTTGGGTTTTGTGTCTCTGTGTACTCTCTGTATCCTGTTGCTTCTGTGAGTTCAGGACGCGTGATATGCTTGTGTCTTTCTGACCACCTCCAGCCCTGCCTGCCAAGTTCACAAAAGGTCTGAAGAAGGAAGAGGCCACGGAAGGGGCCACAGCCATACTGCGCTGTGAGCTGAGCAAGGCGGCCCCCGTGGAATGGAGGAAGGGGCCCGAGACCCTCAGAGCCGGGGACAGAGTGCGGGTGAAGCAGGAGGGAGCCGTGTGTGAGCTGGAGATCCGTGGGCTGACCGTGGAGGATGCTGGGGAGTACTTGTGCACGTGTGGGCAGGAGAAGACCTCAGCCACACTCGCCGTCAGGGGTAAAGACTGCGTGTGGCCACGTGGGCTGGCGTTTGGTGGCTGCTGTTGCCTCTCTGCTCTCAGTTCCCTCTCCTGCCCTGTTCACCCACTGCCCGGCTGCTTTTCCTTTCATAACCATTCTGTTCTCCTTGTCACGTTCCCCATCTGTTCTTCTCCTTGTCACGTTCCCCATCTGTTCTTCGGCACGTGTACAGGTGGGACCTTTTAAAGTCTCACTCACGGTGTGTGCTGGCACCCCCAGCACACCTGTGTCCAGTTGGGTGTTGTGTCTTCTGTGTACTCTTCGTTTCCTACTTCATGTGTGTGTACAGAGAGCCTAAGAGTCTTTGTGTCTTTCTGCCCACCTCCAGCCCTGCCTGCCAAGTTCCTGAAGGGTCTCAGGAAGGAGGAGGCCACGGAAGGGGCCACAGCCAAGCTGCGCTGTGAGCTGAGCAAGGCGGCCCCCGTGGAGTGGAGGAAGGGGCCCGAGACCCTCAGAGCCGGGGACAGACTGCGGGTGAGGCAGGACGGGGCCGTGTGTGAGCTGGAGATCCGTGAGCTGACCACGGATGATGCTGGAGAATATTCATGTGTGTGCGGGCAGGAGAAGACCTCAGCCACACTCGCCGTCAGGGGTAAAACCCATGTGTGGCCAGGTGGAGCTGGGTTTGATGTCCAGTCACTGACTTCATGTCGTCTCCCTGCACTCATCCCACCTTCCCTCCTCATCTCAGCATCACCCTCTTCCCGTAACTCCCCAGAACTCATTCCTCTTCCCTGGGCTGTTGCATGGACCATGAGAAGCCAGCCTCCAAGCTGCTTCCCACCTCTCGTGTCACTGCAGGTTCTGTCCTGTGTCCTGTGGGCATCTGTGTCTTTTCCTCTGTCTTGTCATGTCCTGCTTCCAAAATTCCCCCAAGACTCTGATGCTTGCATCTGTCTTATTGCATTCAGCTTTGCCTGCTGAGTTCATAGGAAGACTGAGAAGCAAGGAGGCCACAGAAGGGGCCACAGTCACCCTGTGCTGTGAGCTGAGCAAGGCGGCCCCCGTGGAGTGGAGGAAGGGGCCCAAGACCCTCAGAGCCGGGGACAGAGTGAGCCTGAGGCAGGAGGGAGCCGTGTGTGAGCTGGAGATCCGTGAGCTGACCGCGGATGATGCTGGAGAATATTCATGTGTGTGTGGGCAGGAGAAGACCTCAGCCACACTCGCCATCAGGGGTAAAGACCGCGTGTGGCCAGGCAGAGCTGGGTTTGGTGTCACTGACTTCGTGTCGTCTCCCTGCACTCATCCCACCTTCCCTCCTCATCTCAGCATCACCCTCTTCCCGTAACTCCCCAGAACTCCTTCCTCCTTCCTGGGCTGTTGTGTGGACCATGAGAAGCCAGCCTCCAAGCTGCTTCCCACCTCTCGTGTCACTGCAGGTTCTGTCCTGTGGGCATCTGTGTCTTTTCCTCTGTCTTGTCATGTCCTGCTTCCAAAATTCCCCCAAGACTGATGCTTGCATCTGTCTTATTGCATTCAGCTTTGCCTGCTGAGTTCATAGGAAGACTGAGAAGCAAGGAGGCCACAGAAGGGTCCACAGTCACGCTGTGCTGTGAGCTGAGCAAGGCGGCCCCCGTGGAGTGGAGGAAGGGATCTGAGACCCTCAGAGCCGGGGACAGAGTGAGCCTGAGGCAGGACGGGGCCGTGTGTGAGCTGGAGATCCGTGAGCTGGTTTCGACGGACGCTGGGGAGTACTCATGTGTGTGCGGGCAGGAGAGGACCTCAGCCTTGCTGACGGTCACGGGTAAGGATGGGCTTGCAGGCTCGTCTGGGAGCCTGTGTGTGTGCCCCTGTCTCCTGTGCTCACGGCAGCCCCGGTGGGCACCCGTTTCCTCTGTGTCTTGTGCAGCTCTGTCTGTCGCCCGCGTGCTCACCTGCCAAACTCTCTGTTCAGTGTCCCCATGTCTGGGTTCTGCTCTCCAGTCAGGTGACCTCCGCGGTTAGCCTCATGTGTGGATGGAATTCCCACCTTGTTCCCCTCCCCTGCCTGTCCTAATGCAGTCCACACTTCCCCCATATCTCCACAGCTTCTAGTCAGGATCTGGGGGTCGTGGCCCTGCCCTGGGAGTCTAAGCAGATCCCTGCTTTCCCACCTCAGTGGCTGGAGGGACACAGGATTGCCTGTGGGCTTCCTGGGTGGAAGTCAGCATGCGAATCCCCTGGGTCAGATCCAGGGTCCCTTTTGCAGCCCCCACTGCATTCCCTCCTCTCCCTTAGAGTAGACCCTGGCCCATGACCCTACTCCCACTCCGATCCTCCAGAGGAGCCTGAGGCAGTGGGTCCTGTGGGCAGGTGAGGCAGGCCTGGTTAAGGCCCTCAGGGGGTCTGACTGGATTTGGGGTGCCAGTCTCCTGTCTGGGTGACTGGGCCTCAGGCTTGGGGCTGGCCTTCCCTCTCCCCTTCACCCCGATCCCCGCTCCGCAGCCCCACAGGTGGTGTTCCGGAAGCCGCTGCAGAGCCTGCAGGCTGAGGAGGGTACCTCGGCCAGCCTGCGGTGTGAGCTTTCCGAGCCTGGGGCCGCCGTTGTCTGGAGTAAGGGGGGCCTGGAGGTGCAGGCCGATGGGCGCCGGGAGCCGCGGCAGCAGGGCCACGTGGCGGAGCTGGTGCTGAGGGGCCTGCGCCGGGAGGACATGGGAGAGTACACCTGCAGCTGCGGCTCCCAGGCCACTAGCGCCACCCTGTCCGTCACAGGTGGGCGCCCAGCGGCCCCACACACGGGGGGTGACCCTGGCTCCCACGGGGTGGGCAGGCCTGGGGTGACGCCCCCCGCCCCCTGCCCGCTGCCGTCCCCTGAGAGCTACATCCCAGTGGACCCCTGCCCCCATAGCTGCTCCCGCCCTCACGTTCTGCCTCCCCCTGTAGCTGCGCCTGTGAGGTTCCTTCGAGAGCTGCAGGCCCAGGAGGTAGACGAGGGCACGACGGCACGTCTGCGCTGTGAGCTGAGCCGGGCGGGCAGCAGTGTGGAGTGGCGCAAGGGCTCCCTGCAGCTCTTCCCGTGTGCCAAGTACCAGATGGTGCTGGAAGGCACAGCCGCTGAGCTGCTGGTGCACGGGGCCGAGCAGGAGGATGCTGGCCTCTACACCTGTGACACGGGCCACGCGCAGAGCACCGCCAGCCTCTCTGTCCGGGGTGAGCCTCCCGCTGGCCCCTGCCCTCCCCCAGTCCCTGGGCCCCCCTAAAACCAGCAGGCCCCTTGATTATCAGCTCTGAGTGCCCCTCCGTGGTCCACCCCGCCCGCCCTCAGGCCCCTTGCTTAGCAGCTCTGAGCACCCCTCCCTGCTTCCCCCAGCCCCCAGGCCTGTATTTAAGACGGAGCTGCAGAGTGCTGAGCAGGAGGTGGGCGGCGTGGCCAGGCTGTGCTGCCAGCTGAGTGATTCCGAGGCTGGGGCCCCCGTGCTCTGGCTCAAGGAGGGTGTGGAGCTGCACATGAGTCCCAAGTATGAGATGCAGCGCCAGGGAGCCACGTGTGAGCTGCTGATCCATGGGCTTGAGGCCAAGGACATGGGCGAGTACAGCTGCATGGTGGGCAGCCAGAAGACCTTGGCCTTCCTCAAAGTCAAAGGTGAGCGCCCCCTGCCTCACCCGCTGCCCTCGCAGCTGCCGCGGGGGCACCCCGGCTCCCTCAGCAGCCCCTCTCACCAGCTGCTGTTCCGGGGTGCCTCTCAGGCCTTTGGGGTACCGGCTTTCTGTGCTCACCTCTGCACTGCTCTGTGCTGGTGTCCCTACAGAAGAGTGTCGCCTGAGGGGATTGTTGCCCCCGCTCACTGCCCTGCCTCCCACCCCCACCCCCCGCCTGCAGGTGGGGCAGCCAGGCCTGGGCCACTCTCTCTGAGCTCCTGTCTGTCCTGAAGATCTCGCTTCCATCATGTCCCAGCCGGGGCAGGGTTGGCCACAGGCTGGGAAGGGGCTCGAGCAGCCCCCCACCCCACAGCCGCCTGCTTCCTCCCAGCAGAGGCGCCCCCAGCCCAGCCCCTATCCCCAGGAGCTCAGTGTCACGAGAGGGAGCTGTGTTTGTGAGCACAGTGGGTGCTGAATCCCCCACGGGGCAGGCAGAGGCTGTGGCAGGAGACGAGTGTGAGCGTGCCTGGGAGGCTTCCTGGGGAGGAGTTGGGGTCGGGTGCCGGGGACCAGCCCCAGCTGATCCAGGGTATTCGAAGGAGAGACGGCCTAGGCGACTATTTATATGCTAATTAGAGATATAGAGAACAATAGAATGAGGATAGCTCAGTAGGAAAATTCAGTGGAGAAAAGAAGCTGAGTAGCTTGGTTTACGCGGGAGACCAATAAAACTTCAAGACAAGAAGTTTGCACCACTTACGTAGGCCGCAGGCGCCCTCTCGAATAGCGGAAGGTGTCTCACCCTAGACTCCTTCTCGAGTGGGTCTTAGAAGCCCAGGCATAATTAGTAAGCGTGGTGGGTTCCGCGCTCCAGATGGAGACTCAGCTGGAAGTTAAAGGGAAGAATGACATGGGGAGACCAAGCGCTGGTGAACAAGGCCCATAGCTTTATTTTTAACAGGGGCTTTTATACCCTAAGTTACACATAGAGGATAATAGGGGATGCAAAGTCAGCAGTCTTTGATTCTTATCAAAAACCAAGGTTTCTTTCCTGCAAATGTATCGTATACAAATGGTTTAGGTGATTTACATCATCTTCTGGCCAGAAGGCCTACTAACATTTTATGACTCAAGGACTTATCAACAAAGACTTATTTTCTCTAAGAGTAATTATTTCAAGGTTTGGCACCATCTTCCAAAGATAAAATTGCATTCCTATAGGGCGGATGTGTAATGGGTTTACAACAAAGAAAGAATTTATTACCTTAAGGGTCTAAAGTTACTAACACCAAGGCCACTACTTATTTTTTCTACATACCCACTATTAATTGATACATATTCAAGGATACAATTCAGGGGATGTGAAAACTTGGCAACAAGCATTGACTCATCAATGAAATCCTTTACTAGTTTATTCTGACAGTTTTTAACTCTCTGAGAGGCTCTAAGCTATTTGAATATCTTAAGCTTCCCATGCCTCTCGAGGCTGGGAGACTGTAAACAATCGTATGCATAGCTGCAGGAGTCCGGGTAAACTTGTCAGGCGAGTTAGAGAGCCATCAGAGGGGTTTGGATTTAAACACTCCTAATTGCCCAGGAACTTTATTAATTGGAGCTGTAAGTTAACTCTTTGACAGAGAGAGAGAGATGGTGGTAGGGGACAGCCCCCAGTAAAGTCAGAGGTGAGAGCACAAAGCAATAAAGTAGGCAGACTCTGGTTTTTTGGGGGAAAATGCTCGAGAATATCCGGGGGGACTCCTGAGGCTCGATCCCGCCTTTGCGTATGCCGAGCCTCCTTCCTCATGACCTTTGTCACGAGTGGAATGCCTCACCGGCTCCCCGCAGTCGGGGACATGGGAGCTTGGCTTGGGTGCTCTGACCTGTCTGCTGAAGGCCCCCTTCACCCGCCAGAGCCTGAGGTGACCATCGTGCGGGGCCTGGTTGACACCGAGGTCCAGGCTGATGGGGAAGCAGAGTTCAGCTGCGAGGTGTCACAGGCTGGCGTGGACGTGGAGTGGCGCCTGCAGGGCCTGCCGCTGCAGAGCAACGAGGTGACCGAAGTAGCGGTGCAGGGTGGCCGCACCCACATACTGAGGCTGAAGAGCGTGACCCCGGAGGACGCCGGCACTGTCTCCTTCCACGCGGGCCGCCACACGTCCTCTGCCCAACTCACCGTCCGAGGTAGCAGGAGCCGGGCTTCACTGCACTTGGGGGCCGGAATGCCCCCTCAGTTAAGACCTTGTCAGGGGACAGTAATAGATGGCAAGGCTTCCTGCCTTTGAGGGTGGGAGCTGGCGCTGAATGACTGATTCTGGGGTGACCCAAGATGTTGCAGTAGAGAGGCCCCCAGTGTGCCTGTCTTCAGGAGTTGGGGCTGGGATGCTGGGGGCAGGCCCAGGGGCCTGGGAGGTGGCTCTGGTGGTGCGGGGAGGGGCATCTCTGACACAGAGGCTGATACCGTGCCTCTACCCCGCCCCCACCCCGTGCAGTTCCTGAGGTGACCATCCTGGAGCCCCTGCAGGACACTCAGCTCAGCGAAGGCCAGGACGCCCACTTCCGGTGCCGACTGTCGAGGGCTTTGGGCCAGGAGGCCCACTGGGCCCTGGGAGGTGTGCCCCTGCAGGCCAACGAGATGAACGACATCACCGTGGAACATGGCACACTCCACTCGCTCACCCTGCACAAGGTGGTGTTCCCCAGACCTTCTGTGCCCTGCAGTGCTTCCAGGGGCCTCCCACCTGCTCCCCCAAAAGCTGGGAGAGAGGGAAGGTTCCAACTCCAGTGCAATTGGGCTGGGGACTTGCAAAGTCGGGGTGGTTGAAATGGCAGTGCCAGCCTGACACGTGCATCTCTGTTCCATCAGGTCACCCTTGAGGACGCTGGAACCATCAGTTTCCAAGTGGGCTCGTGTCGCTCAGAGGCCCAGCTGAAGGTCACAGGTGGGCAGCCCCCTCCTACAGCCAGCCTCCCACTTGTGCATGTCCACGTGTCCCTACTCGAGGGACTGTTGGCAGGTGCTGAGGCCAGGAATCTGAGCCTTCCAGCAGTGATCTTGCTGTGGGCTGGCAATTTTGCACCCTTGACCACTAAAGCCACGGGAGGTGGGCTAGTGAAGATAAGCTTGAGAAATTCTGGTGTGTGAGGGAGTCCTCACGTAGGATCAGGGCTGTGTGTAGGGGGAAGGTGGGGAGGCTGGTTGCTGGGGACTTGGGCCCTGAGGTCGAGGCAGGGTCTTCTGGGCTTCTACCCTCCGCATAGCTACTCCTGTGATTTAGGTCCCGTGCTCTCATTTATACACACCTGCGTACCTGACAGCTCTCGGATGTTGGTCCAGTAGCTCACCTGTGGCACGTGAATGCTTTGGAAGATGGTGTGCCAGGCGTGGGAAATAAGATTTAAGGACCTTCAACTTGTTATACTTTGTCCCCAGAATTGGTCATCTCTGATCGCCTCCCCCTCGCCTGCTGGCCTGCTCCTGGTTTTCGTATTGGTTCCATCCATCTGCCATCTCTTGACCATCAGCCCGTCCACCACTTATCCATTCATCTATCTGTGCATGCATCCATGCATCCATCCATCCTCCCTCTATTCCATCTGTCCATCCATTTATCCCGCATCCATCTATTCAACGACCCATCCATTCATCCACCACCCATTCTCTATCCCTTTATCCAGCCACCATCTGTTATCTATCATGCACGCGTTTATCCACCCGCCATTGTCTATTCATCATTATCCATACATCCATGCACCATCTACCCACCTGTCTACCATCCACCCACCATCAGTCATCAGTCCATCCATCTAACTATCGTTCTACTGCTGTCCTTCGTTACGTCCGTCTGGCCACCCATCCATATGTCTCCCATCTACCTGTTCATCCACCTATCCATCCACTATCCATTCTTCCATCCATCACCCACCCATGATCTGTCCATCATATGTCTATTATTACCTTGAGAGGGGCCAGATGCAGCTCTGCCCTCAGGGAGCCCCCAGTCTGCTGGGGGAGTGGGGCAGGAAGACAGTGTGCCCTGAGTCCCAGCTGTCCCCACCGTGAGTCTTCATGTGCCAGCTCTGTGGCCTCTAGGGCTGGGGAAGGCTCCAGAGTGCAGCATCCTCAAGCTGGACGCAAGGAGAGGGCCGTATCCTGGGTGTCCTGAGCAGAGTCGGGTGGGAAGGGCCTCATGTGTCATCAGAGTGGGCATCTGTGAGGGGCAGCATGGAGCGGGGTTGGGTCTTGCAGGCCCCACTGAGGGTCGTACTTTGGCCCTGCCCGTTTGTGGTGAGCTGGCTCACATGCAGACACGAGCTGCGGCTTCAGACAGAGCTGTAAGCCTAGGGTGGCGAGGATGGGCAGACTCGGGAACCGTGTTGGAGATGGAATAGGGAGCTGGCGGACAGGTTAGGGGTGTGGTTAGATGTGCACACCTGTGAGAACACGGAGTGACTGGTGTGGGCCTGGGACAGGCATGTCGATGTGCACGCCTGGGAGGGACATGGGGTGCTCTGGGGAAGGGCCTGGCTGGGGTGGGTGTGCCAGCACAGAACAGGGTCTGGGAAGCCCCCTGAACTCACACCCTGTGTAGCAGGTCAGGGAAGGATGCCATTCTGCACTAGGGCCCCAGAACCTTAGGAGACCTTAGGGGACATCTGGACACATGGCCCTCTGAGGATGGGAGAAGCATCTGCTTCCAAAGCCCCAGGAAGTAGGGCTCACTTCCCTAGCAGACCCCCTCCCTCTCAGAGAGGTGGGCCCCATGACTTCACCTTTCTGTCCTGCCCCAAACCCCTTAAGGATCGCGTCCATGGGACTCGAGGCTTGTCAGTTCTCCCTTACTGAAAAGGGTGTAGATGCGGGACATTGGTCTCCTTTGATGGAGTCAAACATGTCACGAAGGGCACTGTGGGGTGTAGGGGGGCTGAGATGGCTCTCCACAGACTCACTGTGGGCGGTTTCCTTGTCTCATCCCGTGAGCCCCAGGTGCCAGCTGGCCAGGGTTGATCTCTACACCCCATCCCCAGGCTGCCTCCAGCATGGTGGACCCAGGTTAGCCCCAAATGGTAGACCCTGGTGTGGCCCCACAGACCCAGGGCACCCCATCTCCCCTCCTTTTGCCCTCTTGCACAGAGGCAGCACCGTGCCTGGTACGTGGCTTACAGAATGTGGACGTCTTTGCGGGGGAGGTGGCCACGTTCTCCTGCGAGGTGTCCCGTGCTGGTGGGCCGGAGGCCCACTGGTGGCTGGATGGGACCCTGCTGCAGGACGGCCCCCAGAGTGCCATCTCCGTGCGTGATGGGACCGTCCACTCCCTCACGCTCTCAGGCCTGGGGGTGGCTGACTCAGGCACCGTCACCTACCGAGCAGGGTCCCTGGTCTCCAGGGCCAAGTTGTTGGTCAAAGGTACCAGCCAATGGAACCCTGCCCTGTGCTAGAACTTCTGCTCTGCTGCCCCTGCACGCTTCCTGCGGGCTTCCTGGGTGGGAGTTTGGGGACTGACCCCCAGGATGCAGGGGGCATCTTTCCATGTGTGCCAGGGGTGGGCGCTGTGAGCAGGTAGCAGTCCTAGCTGGTGGATGAGAAAGAAGGTCGGACTCAGCAGTGATGCTGGAGGCCGACCCCGTTCCCACCTGCTCACAGGGCCCTGGGCCTGGCTGCCCACCCAGCTACCACTCTGTGGCTGCCCCTTCCTCAGGCACGTATCCAGAGAGCAGCCTAGAGGTGACGGCAGCCTTCCCAGCCCCGGGCTTGGCCTGCACTGTCCTTGCTTGTAGCTGCTTCCGCTGCTGTGGGTTTGGTCAGGGTCTTGTGCCCTTCTGGGAGAAAGGTAGCCATTGGGAGAGGGTAGCAGACTTCCAGGAAGCTCCCTCAGCCCGCTCTCAGTAGAGGTATTGGGCATTCTTGGCACGAGAGCCCAGTGTGGTTTCAACCACTTGGGGCCCAGTTTCTCAACTGGCCTCCTCTGTGCTTTTGCACAGTAAGCGTGGGCACTTGCCCAGATCCCGGGGCAGCCCATTTGTTGAATGGGATGTCAGCAAGTGGAGGTGGGGTGGGCTCCCCGAGGGGGCGGGTGACAAGGCCCCTGGAGAAGGGGTGAGTTGGACTGGGGATGCCCCGTGCCCAGCAGAGCTTTGGATCCTGAACAGGCCCAAGGGCTTTCAGATGTGGGTTTTGTGTACTGTTGGGGCACCACGTGTCCCGGGCTAGAGGAAGTTGGGGCTCAGAGGGACCAGTGGTAGGGAGGGCCCAGCAGATAGAGACTGAACCAACAGTCTGCTACAAGCGGGGGCCTGTGGGGGCAAGGTTGGCCCCACGCGGAGGGCCCTGGGTCACGGTGCTGGGTCCCCCTTGCCCCACAGCCCTGCTTCTGCTTGCCTCTGAGTCGCTGACGCTGACTGCAGAGGGTGGGTGGGCCGCAGCCGCGCGGCTCCGGCTGACACGTGCCTGGCCTGTCGGCCGACAGATCCCACAGTGGAAGTGGTCAGTGCCATGCGGGACCTGGCAGTGGAGGAGGGCGGCCCGGCCGAGCTCCTCTGCCAGTACTCACGGCCCGTGCAGGCCACGTGGAAGATGGACGAGCATGCGGTGTGTGCGGACGGGCACCGTGTCATCATAGAGCAGGACTGGACCGTGGCCAGGCTGTCTTTCAGGCCGCCTTGCCCTGTGACAGCGGCATCTATTCTTGCGAGGCCGCGGGCACCCGCGTGGTGGCCCTGCTGCAAGTGCAAGGTGAGGCCGCCTGGCGGGCAGCCCCGGGCCCAGGACAGCAGCGCTGAGGCCCACGCCAAGCCGTGCTGGCCGAGTGGCAGGCAGTGACAGGATGCGCAAAAGAGGGGCTCCCAGGAAGCAGATCCTAGGCCCTGAGCCCACCCACCCAGACCCCTTCTCGTCCCCAAGCAGTATGATGGAACAGCCGGGAAACACGGGGCAGAGGCTGCTTGAAGGATCTGCATCCCAAACACCCTCTCGGGGAGGGATGGAGGCCGAGGCTGGAAGGTCTGGGGCCTTGGGGAACATAGACTCTGGGGCTGGGTCCTAGAGCGGAGGAGGGCCACTGGGCTGAGCTCCCTGAGTCCCGGATTCAGACCCCAGCGCTGCCCCTTCCTGGGCTGGTCACTCAGAGGACACTCTGAGCCCCACATCCCCGTTTGCAGCACAGCAGGGATACCCCGTGGGGGACACGGAGCAGCCCCGCAGGGGAGGGGTGTCATTTGGCCACAGCCACGTTAGGTTGGGAAAACCTGAAATGTTCCCAGTGGTGAGAGCTGGCAGTTGTCAGGGTCCTTGCAAAACAGAAAGAGCAGGTGGGGCCTGGTCTGGGCCACAGTCCCCCTGAGGTCACTCGGACTCCATTCACAGACTACTTCAACAGCTACACTGTTAAACACTTCTTGTTTGGCCCCTGGGGGCCCAACAGTGGACAGACAAAGCTCCCTCCCTCCACAGGTGGCTTTGCTGTGGGAGGTGAAGGAACGTGATGGGAGCTGTGGGAGGTGAAGGAATGTGATAGGAGCTGTGGGAAGGAGCTGCAGTGTGAGCTGGTCTGAAGGAGGCAGCTGGGGCGGGGGCTTGGGGACTTCTGGGGCAGAGCCTTTGGGCCCCAGGCGGGGAGTAGAGAAGGAAATGCAGAAGACGGCAGGATGGAGGCCTCAGGGGCTCACCTCTGCTCCTGTAAGATCTGGGATTGTGTATAAATAGGAGTTAAGGAGGGTGAGCTCCAGCAGTGACTGTAGGCCCAACCTTCCCCCTCCCCCCACCCCCACCCCAACCATCTCATCGCTGCCAAGAGCAGCCGCAGCCATCCAAGCACAGCGCGATGTGGGACACATGCATCCCTAAGTCCCTATTGGTTCTGTCAGTTCTGACTCAGGGAATAAAGGAGCCAGGGATGTGGGGGAGTCTGGTCTATGACGTGAGCAGACCTGGGCCAGGAGGGCAGCAAGAGAAGGATGTGGATGGGCGCTGTGGGGCCTCTGCTCTGGGGAGGTCCCTCCCCAGCATCCTGTGCAGCCTTGGGTGCCGTTGTGCTCCGTTCCTGCCCGACTCCACTCGTCACCTTGTTTTGTGTCCTTCGCTCCACTGGCCTGGCTCCCTGCTGCCCCTCACCCATCCCTCTTCATTCCCACCGCAGTGTCCCCTCCAGGTGCTTCTGCTTCCTGGACACCTCCCCTTCCTGGCTCAGTCATGCCCATCCTCAGAGATCTGCCTCCTCCAAGAAGCCCCCCCGGAGCTTGAAGGCACTGGTGTTCGTACCAGGGGCCCATCATGGGAATGGGCTCTTGGAGGTGGCAAGCCCTTGGGGCCCAGGTGCTGAGCTGAATCTGGGGTCTGGCATGCCCAGGCCTGGCTTCCGCAGAACATGCATAGCTTCTCATCACTGACTCCTGGCCTCTGTGTACAGGAGAACTGGAGTAGGCTGAGAATGAGGGCAGAGATATGTCTGGTCCGAGTGAGTGAGAGGAGCAGCCCAGTGGGTCTGTTAGCCCTGGCTGGGGGAGGAAAGGAAGGGAACAGTTTTCCGGAGGCCTGTGCTGCAGCAGACCTGAGAGGCAGAAGCCTCTGTCTGCGTTTGAGCCTGGCCGCAGCCTCGGGTGAGTTTTCAGTCTGAACATTTTTGAGGCTTCTTACCTGTTAGGTGGATCGTACTCTCCTTCCTAACCGAGGCCTGGTGACGGAGTGGGGATGGCCAGGGCCTTAAGGCGTCCCTGTGTGGGGATGGCCAGGGCCTTAGGGCGTCCCTGTGCGGCTCCTCCTGGTGGACACCCAGACACCCTCCCCCTGGCCGCATCCTCTGAGGCCCATCGTCCTGAGGGGGGCTCTCCCACACGACTCCTGGGGTGCTGGGTAGGAAAAGCCCTGAGCACACCTTGAGCCACTGTTTTTCTGCAGCCAAGAACACGGTGGTGAGGGGCCTGGAAAACGTGGAGGCGCCCGAGGGCGGCGAGGCGCTGTTCGAATGCGTCCTGTCCCAGCCGGAGGTGGCCGCCCACACCTGGCTGCTGGACGATGAGCCCGTGCACACCTCTGACAATGCCGAGGTGGTCTACTTCGAGAACGGCCTGCGGCACCTCCTGCTGCTCAAAAACCTGCGGCCACAAGACAGCTGCCGCGTGACCTTCCTGGCGGGGGACATGGTGACGTCTGCCTTCCTCACCGTCAGAGGTCAGACTTGTGGGCTCAGGAGGGCGGTTCTCTGGGGTCCCCCAGCTGATGTCCCCCTGCGGGAGTGTGGGAGAGTAGGGGTGGAGGGGGCTGGTCTGAGACCCCTCCCACGGGATAACCTGCATCAGGGGTGCTGGGGCTGATGCTGGGGCCACAACGGTGCGCTTTCTCAGACCTATCCCCCTAAATACTGCACGCTGCCGCGGGGTGGGACAGGGTGGGCTAGAGCCCCTGTGTGAGGACTCGGGACTCTTCACCTCTCTCACCAGATCCCACGCTGCTCGGGCGCAGGGTTGGTGATGAGGCTGGGGACACAGGGCACATGAGCCTCTCAGAGCCCTCCCAGGAGATGTCACCTTGTGGGGGTATGGGGTCTGGGGTCACAGGAGAGGGCCTAGGTTCCTGAGACGCCCCCCCTCCCTGTTGGATATTTGGCTGCGGGTCATAGGCAAGGGCTGGGGCAGCAGGGGTCATAGGGACTCCTCCACTGGGCACCTGGCTGCTTGGTGGGGGGTGGAGGGAGCTGGGGGAGCTGGGGCTTCTGGGAAGGGCACTGATTTCTGAGACAGGAGAGCGCGGGGTGGTTGTGCTGGGGACGTTGATCTCTGAGGCTGCTCCCAGAGGTGGGAGGAGTGGGAGGCTAGGCGCCCTCCTCTGCTCTGGGGCTGTGGGACGAAGGTGGCATGGGTGTCTCTGAGTGCCCCCAGGACCCCCCCCGCCGGCCCTGTGCTCACACTGCCACCCTACCCCGCCCCCACAGGCTGGCGTCTGGAGGTCTTGGAGGCGCCCCAGGATGTGACCGTCCGTGCCGGGGGGCAGGCCAGCTTCAGCTGCACCCTTAGCGAGACGGTGCCCGTGGGCGAGGCGACCTGGTACATAAACGGAGCCTCCGTGCAGCCCGATGACGCGGACTGGACCGTCACGGCCGACGGCAGCCACCACGCCCTGCTGCTGCACCGGGCCCAGCCGCAGCACGCCGGCGAGGTCACCTTTGCTGCTCACGATGCTGTCGCCTCTGCGAGGCTCACTGTGCTGGGTGGGTGGCTTGGGCCTGCCTGCCGCAGCTCGGGTCCAGGGCTCTGGGGGAGGTGGGTGGGGGGACGAGGCATTTCCGTTTCAGAAGCTGTTGGGGGCTGTCTGTGGCCCCACACGCAGAGTGAGCTCGGGGCACACGCTCTTCCTGTGACTCCAGTGCACCTTTGCAGCCCCGCAGAAAGACGGGGCTGAGGGGCACAGCTGCTCATAGGACTCAGGGGAGCAGACACCAGCGTGGGCGGGTCTGCGGGTGCAGGCTGCCCGCTGCTGCACTGACCGCCTCCTCCCTGCCCCACAGGCCTCCCCGACCCCCCAGAGGATGCAGAGGTGGTGGGGCGCAGCGGCAGCTCCGTGACGTTGTCCTGGGTGGCCCCCACAAGCGATGGCGGAGGGGGTCTCCGTGGCTACCGGGTGGAGATGAAGGCAGCAGCCACGGGAGAGTGGCAGCTGTGCCACGATCTGGTGCCCGGGCCTGAGTGTGTGGTGGCTGGCCTAGCCCCCGGGGAGACCTACCGCTTCCGCGTGGCTGCAGTGGGCCCGGCGGGCGCTGGGGAGCCCGTTTACCTGCCCCAGATGGTGAAGCTCGGTGAGTGGCTGCCTTACTCTTGGTTGGCGAGGGTGGGGGTCCAGCTTGCAGCCCTCAAAGCCTCTCTCAGCTGAGGGTCCCCGCCCGCACCCTTGCTGACCCTGATCCCTGTTCCCAGCAGAGCCCCTGGAGCCCAGGCCTGCGGCCCCCGCCCCCGAGAGCCGGCAGGTGGCGGCCGGGGAGGACGTGTGTCTGGAGTGCGAGGTGGCCGAGGCGGGTGAGGTCGTCTGGCTGAAGGGGACGGAGCGCGTCCAGCCGAGCGGGCGCTTCCAGCTGCTCCAGCAGGGCCAGCGGCAGATGCTGCTGATCCGGGGCTTCTCCACGGAGGACCAGGGCGAGTACCGCTGCGCCCCTGCACGGGACTCAGCCTCTGGGTCAGCTGCTGCTTTCCAGGGTATGTCCCCCGGGGCCCGCTGTGCGGAGGGGAGGAAGGAGCCCTGGGGTGTGGAGTGGGCCAACCCGCTTCCTCACTGGCCCTCTCTTGAGAAACTGCTGGACGGACATCCCTCACATTAAGGACTGAGGCCTGGGGTGGGGAGATGCAGCAATCGGTGTAGCTCAGCCTCCTGTCAGACCCTGGGGAGATGCAACAATCGGTGTGGCTCAGCCTCCTGTCAGACCCATATCACTGACACCTGAGGTCACGTTGTCCCCTGGTCGATGCCCCTCCTTGGTGCCCACTGCTAGCTCTTTGAATCCTTGCTTGCCTGCTGTCTGAGCCCCCTGCACCGGCTCTGCCCCTGGCCTGGGGTTTCCTGTGTGGGAGAATGAGGCCTAGAGGGGGCCGTTCAGAGCCCCTAAAACCTTGTCAAGATTGTGCATCAGAGCTCTCGGGGCCCAGGCAGGCAGCTGCTGCTGCTGCTAAGTCGCTTCAGTCGTGTCCGCCTCTGTGCGACCCCATGGACGGCAGCCCACCAGGCTCCCCTGTCCCTGGGATTCTCCAGGCAAGAACACTAGAGTGGGTTACCATTTCCTTCTCCGATGCATGAAAGTGAAAAGTGAAAGTGAAGTCACTCAGTTGTGTCTGACTCTTCGCGACCCCATGGACTGCAGCCTACCAGGCTCCTCTGTCCATGGGATTTTCCAAGCAAGAGTACTGGAGCAGGCAGGCAGCAGAGGCTTCTAAAGGGAACTGTGGTCAGTAGCCAAGGCCGGCCTGGGGTCGCTGTGCTTGTCTAACTGACCAGTCTCCTGCCCTCCTCAGTGGTGCTGACCCCAGAATCCGGGGAGGAGGTCCCTGCTCAGCCCAGCCTGCCCCCTGAGGCAGCCCAGGAGGGCGACCTACACCTGCTGTGGGAGGCGCTGGCCCGGAAGCGCCGCATGAGCCGCGAGCCCACGCTGGACTCCATCAGCGAGCTGCCCGAGGAGGACGGCCGCCCGCAGGGCCCGAGGCAGGAGGCCGAGGAGGCCGTGCCTGACCTCTCAGAGGAGTACTCCACGGCTGACGAGCTGGCGCGCACGGGCGAGGCCGACCTTTCGCACACCAGCTCTGACGACGAGTCCCGTGCAGGCACGCCTTCGCTGGTTTCCTACCTCAAGAAGGCTGGGAGGCCCAGCCCCTCGCCACTGGCCAGCAAGGTGAGTCTGCTTGACCTGCAAGGAGAGGCCCATGCTTCTTAGATTTTTGCCACTCCATCATGCATCCGATACGTGTCATCTATCCACTGTCTGACTATCGGTCCATCCAGCACTCATTTATCCAGTCCTTTTCCCATTCACCATCTGCCCATCTATTGGTCATCCAGCTGCCGATCCAGCTGCGATTCACCTACCCATCCATCCATCCATGTGGCTGTTAAAACACTTTTCCTGAAGAGCTGGAACCTGTCTTTCTGTGGTATTCCTCACAGCTCTGTCTCCCTCTGCGGAACGCAGTTTCAGGGAGGGTAGACTTGCTTTTTGGCAGCAGCAGAAGCCCTCGGGCACTTGGCCTCAGTGAAGGGAGTGTGGTTGACAGCAGGCAGCAGGCACGAGGCATGCTGGAGCAAGGCCTGGAGCTGGGGCGGGAGACCCGGGCTCTGCTTCTCCCTGTCCTGTGTATGTCCCCGCCACATCCTTTGCCTGCCCTGGGCCTCAGGTACCCTACCTTACCTGTGCACACAGGTTGGGGCCCCAGCAGCCCCCTCAGGGAAGCCACAGGAGAAGCAGCAGGAGAAGCCACCTGCAGTATACCCACCACCAGGAGACCTGAGCGCTGGGGACCTGAGTGACCCGACCTTGGACCAGGCCGCAGTGAAGATCCAGGCGGCCTTCAAGGGTTATAAGGTCCGGAAGGAGATGCAGCAGCAGGAGGGGCCCGTGCTCCGCTGCACATTTGGGGACACTGTGGCACAGGTGGGAGACGTCCTGCATCTGGAGTGTGTCGTGTCCAGCAAGACAGATGTGCGCGCCCGCTGGCTGAAGGATGGTGTGGAACTGACGGACAGCCGGCACCACCACATTGACCAGCTTGCGGACGGCACCTGTTCTCTGCTGGTCACTAGCCTGGGGCGGGCCGACGCTGGCCGTTACACCTGTCAGGTGAGCAACAAGTTTGGCCACGTGGCCCACAGTGCCACCGTGGTGGTCAGTGGCACGGAGAGCGAGAACGAGAGCTCCTCCGGGGGTGAGCTGGATGACACCTTCCGCCGGGCCGCCCGGCGGCTGCACCGCCTCTTCCGCACGAAAGGCCCAGAGGAGGTCTCGGACGAGGAGATCTTCTTCAGCGCTGACGAGGGCAAGGCAGAGCCTGAGGAGCCTGGGGACTGGCAGACGTACCGCGAAGATGAGCACTCCATCTGCATCTGCTTTGAGACGCTGGCGGAAGCCCGCCAGGCAGCCAGCCGCTTCCAGGAAATGTTTGGCGTGTTGGGCATCAGTGTGGACGTCAGCCTGTCCGAGCTGGGACCACGCAGGGTGGAGATGCGCATTGGCAAGGTGGCACCCGCCCCTTCAGCCCCGCTGGAGCCAGTGCTGGCGGCAGAGGCTGGTGAGTCTGCAAGCTGTATGCGGGGAGGACGAGCAAAGCCAGGCTGGTGATCCAGCGTCAGCTGAAGACTCAAGGAGGTGGCTGGGCTTTAGCTTCTGGCTGTGCACAGATGCGGCCCACTGAGCTGGAAAGAGCCCTGACTTTGGGGTGAGACAAAGCTCAATTTAAATTCCAGCTCTGCCTCTTTGAGCCTCAGAGTCCTATTCTATGAAATATGTTCAGGAATACTGACTTCCTAGAGTTTAGGGATTTATTTTTTCCCCCATGAGGGTTTGAGATGTAATCTGTATAAAAGGTAGGGTCGCACATAGTCCAGTCTGAACCCTATTTCCCACTCCAGCAACTAAAGTTAATTGAAAAGTCATTTCGCTGTTTACATCTATCTCCCTAACAGGGAACATCATTACCGTCAGAATGATTACCATCATGATGATACCCTAAAGGGGGCGTCGTAAACAACCCACAGCATCATTTTTCCTCTTTAATTCCGAGCTGCTTGTGTGCTTCCAATCCCAGACTGCCAGCCTTGGTCTTCCCTTTACCTCCTCTTCCTCCCCATTTCTTGTCTGCTATCTCTCTGACCTCATGGGAGCTTGGGAGGCTGGCAAAGAGAGGATTCTTGTAGAGCATGGGGAGGAGGGGATAGCTCAGTTGACAGAGACAGAATTCTGTTTGGCCACCAGTCTATGAGCACTCACGTGAATGGGTGCCGTGCAGCATTGAACTTCTGGCAGCTGGGGTAGCTGAGGGGAGCCCAGGGCTGACGTGCTGTATGCCCTGCCCTTCTCTTCTAGCCCCGGTGTTCCTGACCGAGCTACAGAATCAGGAGGTGCTGGATGGGTACCCTGTGAGCTTTGACTGTGTGGTGACAGGCCAGCCTGTGCCCACCGTGCGGTGGTTCAAGGATGGGAGGATGCTGGAGGAGGATGACCACTACATGATCAGCGAGGATCAACAGGGTGGCCACCAGCTCATCATCACGGCTGTGGTGCCAGCAGACATGGGTGTCTACCGCTGCCTGGCCGAGAACAGTGTGGGTGTGTCCTCTACAAAGGCCGAGCTCCGAGTGGACCGTGAGTGCACATTTGGGTGTGAAGATTCAGGCAGGGCAGGGATCCTGGCAGTGAGAGGCAGTGCTGAGCTGGAGGATTCCCAGCCCCGCATTGGTCTCAGGTCAGGCAGAATTTGGGGCTGGAAAGTCTTGTGGCAGATAGAGAGTTCCCTTGGAGCCCCCCTTGAGAGGTAAATGGGATGGGGAAGAACCTGGGAAGATTTGGAGGTACCCCATGGGCACAGTGGGTGGTTAACGGCACTGTGGCAAAATAAGAAATATATATATTTGATCTTTGTTCCTGATTCCTGGTGGGCCCCTAGATAGCTTCAGTACGAATAAATCCATCTGATTTTTGACAAAAATCCAAAAACAAATAGAGGAAACACAGAATTTCAGATTCAAGGATGGAATTTCAAATAGTGCTGGCGTAATTTGAACAATTGTAGGCACGACTGAGCGACTTCACTTTCACTTTTCACTTTCATGCATTGGAGACGGAAATGGCAACCCACTCCAGTGTTCTTGCCTGGAGAATCCCAGGGACAGGGGAGCCTCGTGGACTGCCGTCTATGGGGTTGCACAGAGTCAGACACGACTGAAGCGACTTAGCAGCAGCAGCAGCAGGCAAAAATATGAACACACCAAGGAAACCAGAATTGAAAGAGACACATGTACCCTAATGTTCATTGCAGCATTGTTTACGATAGCTGGGACATGGATGCAACCTAGATGTCCATCGGCAGATGAATGGATAAGGAAGTTGTGGTACATACACACAATAGAATACTACTCAGCTATAAAAAGGAACATATTTGAGTCAGTTCTGATGAGGTGGATGAACCTAGAACCTGTTATACAGAGTAAAGTCAGTCAGAAAGAGAAACACCAATATTAACGCGTATATATGGAATTTAGAAACACAGTAACAATGATCCTATATGCAGGACAGCAAAAGAGACACAGATGTAAAGAACACTTTTGGACTCTGTGGGGAAAGGCGAGGGTGGGATGATTTGAGAAAACAGCATTGAAACATGTATATTACCAAATGTGAAATAGATGACCAGTGCAAGTTTGATGCATGAAGCGGGGCACCCAAAGCCAGTGCTCTGGGACAACCCAGAGGGAGGGAGGGGGTGTTCAGGATGGGGGAAACATGTGCACCCGTGGCTGATTCACGTTGAGGTATAAAAACCATCACAATATTGTAAGTATCCTCCAATTAAAATTTACTAATTAAAAAAATAAACCAAAAATAGGAAGTTCAACCTTGTATGAAAATTACCTTAGAATGGATTACATCCTTAAATGTAAAATATGAACCTATCAAACTTTTAGGGAAAACGTGGGGAGAAATCCTCAGGATCAAGGGCTAGGAAAAGACTACTTTAAGACTTCACCCTAAAATGAAAAATTGGTAAAGTGGACCTCCTCAGACTTAAAACCATTTGCTCTGAAAAATCAAGTGTTGAGGATGAAAAGCCATGGGCTGGGGAAAAGTACCTGCATCATTTGTTGAAAAGAATATTTTCCCTTATGACATTGTCTTGGAACTCTTTTTGCCAGAAATGAATTTCCATTAAATGTATGGATTTATTTCTGACTCATTTCTCTTCCGTTCATCCAGATGTTTGTCATTATGCTATTACTACACTGCTTTGACTATTGTAGCTTTGTATTAAGTTTTGAAACTGTGAGTCTGCCAACTTGATTGTTTTGACCATCCTGAGTCTCTTGTATTTTTTAATGAATATTAGGATCCGCTTGTCAATTCCTGCAAACATAATCTCTGGGTACTTTTGATTATTTCCTTTTTATCAATGATTTTTGAGTAATCATATTTTTTGGTGCACTTGTCTTTAAGTTCCTTATCTTGCAGTTAATTGAGCTTCTTGAGTTAATGGGGCTTCCCTGGGGGCTCAGATGGTAAAGAATTTGCCTACAATGCAGGAAACCCAGGTTTGATCCCTGGGTCAAGATGATCTCCTACAGAACGGAAGGGCTATTCACTCCAGCATTCTTGGCTGGGGAATTCCATGGACAGAGGAGCCTGGTGGGCTGTACAATCCATGGGCTCGCAAAAGAGTTGGACACAACTTAGCAACTAACACTTTTAATATTTTTCATTAAGTTTGAAATTTGTGAGGCATTATTTCTTGAAATATTTTTCCTTTCCCCCTTCATTTGGGGACTTACAAATAATCGAGGCACTTGAAGTTGCACCTGTTGTTCAGTCGCTCAGTCATGTCCAACTCTTTGTAACCCCATGGACTGCAACATGCCAGGCTTCCCTGTCCTTCACTATCTCCTGGAGTTTTCTCAGACTCATGTCCATTGAGTCAGTGATGCCATCCAACCATCTCAACCTCTGTCATCCCCTTCTCCTCCTGCCATCAATCTTTTCCAGCATCAGGGTCTTTTCCAATGAGTTGGCCCTTCGCATCAGGTGGCCACAGTATTGGAGCTTCAGCTTCAGCATCAGTCCTTCCAATGAATATTCAGGGTTGATTTCTTTTAGGATTGATGATTTGATCTCCTTGCAGTCCAAGGGACTCTGAAGAATCTCTCCAGCAGCATCAATTCAAAAGCATCAATTCTTCTGCGCTCAGCCTTCTTTATGGTCCAACATTCACACCCATACTTGATTAGTGGAGAAACTATACCTTTGACTATATGGACCTTTGTTAGCAAAATGATGTCTGCTTTTTAATATGCTGTCTAGGTTTGTCATAGCTTTTCTTCCAAGGAGCAAGCATTTTTTAATTTCATGGCTGCAGTCACTCTCTGCAGTGATTTTGGAGCCCAAGAAAATAAAGTGTGTCACTGTTTCCATTGTTTCCCCATCTATTTGCCATGAATTGATGGGACCAGATGCCATAATCTTAAGTTTTTGAATGTTGAGTTTTAAGCCAGCTTTTTCACTCTCTTCTTTCACCTTCATCAAGAGGCTCTTTAGTTCCTCGTCACTTTCTGCATATCAAAGGTTATTGATATTTTTCCTGGCAATCTTGATTCCAGTTTGTGAGTCATCCAGCCTGGCATTCCTCATGATGTACTCTGCATATATGTTAAAAAAGCAGGGTGACAATATACAGCCTTGACGTACTCCTTTCCCAATTTTGAATCATTCCATTGTTCCATGTCCAGATCTAACTGTTGCTTCTTGACATACATACAGATTTCTCAGAAGACAGGTAAGGTGGTCTGGTATTCCCATCTTTGTAAGAATTTTCCACCATTTTTTGTGATCCACACAGTCAAAGTCTTTGACCTAGTCAGTGAGGCAGAAGTAGATGTTTTTCTGTAATTATCTTGCAGAATCTTGTGATGAATCAGCCTGGCAATGCAGGAGATGCAAGAGATGCAGGTTCACTCCCTGGGTCGGGAAGATCCCCTGGAGAAGGAAGTGGCAACACACTCCAGTTTTCTTGCCTGGGAAATGCTATGGACAGAGGAGCCTGGTGGGCTGCAGTCCATGGGTTCACAAAGAATCATACAGGACTGAGAACTGAGCACAGCTGAAGTTGTACCACAGCTTACTAATAATCCTTTTAAATTTTAAAATTCTTGTTTTCTGTGCATTTCATTTTTCATAGTTTCTATTGCTATGCTTTTACATTCACTATCCTTTTTGTCTATAGTATCTAATTTGCTATCAATCCTATCCATTGTATTGTTTATCCCTAGAAGTTCCACTTGAATCATTTTTCTTAAAAATGACTTGTTTGTTTACCTTTTAGTTTTTGACTGCCCTGGGCTGTCACTGCATGTGAGCTTTCTCTGGTTGCGTGGAGCGGGAGCTGCTCTTTGTTTTGGTGTGGTGGTTTCTCTTGTTGTGGCCCACAGGCTCGAGAAGGCTGGCTCAGGAGTTGTGATGCGTAGTTTAGTTGCTCTGCAGAATGTGGGAGCTTCCTGTGTCAGGGATCTAACCCATGTCTGCTGCATTGGTGGGTAGATTCTTAAGCACTAGACCACTGTGGAAGCCACCCTACTTGAATCTTTTTGATATGTTCTAGAGAGGAGCCCAGCAGGCTCCAGTCCATAGGGTCGCTAAGAGTCGGGCTCGATTGATCGACTTCACTTTCACTTTTCACTTTCATGCATTGGAGAAGGAAATGGCAACCCACTCCAGTGTTCTTGCCTGAAGAATCCCAGGGACAGAGGAGCCTAGTGGGCTGCCGTCTATGGGGTCGCACAGAGTCAGACACGACTGAAGCGACTTAGCAGTAGCAGCAGCAGATCTCATCTTAACTTCTTGAACACATGGAATACAGTTCTATTGCTTGTGTGAATCTCCTTCTCTCTCAGTTCTAACATCTGTGTCAAGTCTGAGTTGGTTTCAACTGACAGATTATTCTACATGTTATAGGTTGTGTGTTTTCTGACTCCTTGCATGTCTTGACAGTCTTGGCTGAATGCCAGACAGTGTGAATTTAACCCCATTGGGAGGTGAGTATTTTGTGTTTCTGCATGTCTTCTTGAGTAATACAATGAGTCACTTGGAAGCAGCTGGATCCTTTTGGATATGCCTTGTGTGATTTGTTAGGTGGGGCCAAGGCAGTGCTCAGTCCAAGGCTGACTGTCTTTGTCTGCTGAAGTAAGTTTTCCTGAGCACTCTACCTGATGCCTATGAATTATGAAAGTGCCCAATCTGCCTGTAGACAGACATTATTTCAGCCCTTGTGCTCCTGTGGCCCTGTCTTCTCTGGCCCTTTCAGATGGCTCTCCTGTATGCATGTACCAATTGGTGCTCTGGAGGGGGCCCTCTCTCTGCACAGCTTTCTCTTCTCTGATTTTCTGTTCCATAGACAAAGACTGCCTTTGTCTCTCAGGACATCAGCTCTTGTTTCCTCTACTCAAGATCTGCTTGGCTCTGCCTCAGTTTCCTCTTCATGTAAACTTCAGGCAGTAAGCTGGGGCAGTTATAGGGCCCACTGTTGTTTCCTGAGGCTTCCCTCATAGCTCAGTTAGTAAAGAATCTGCCTGCATTCCTGTCTCTAACAGATCACTGTCCTTCACTTGCATAATTCCTGTGATTTGAAAACCATTCTGCTCATTCTGTACCCAGTTCTAACCTGTGGGTATTTTCTCTCCCACAAAAAGAAATTCTCTGAGACACCAGATGAGTGTCCTATCAGTTCAGTTCAGTTCAGTCACTCAGTCGTGTCCGACTCTTTGCGACCCCATGAGTCGCAGCACACCAGGCCTCCCTATCCATCACCAACTTCCAGAGTTCACTCAGACTCATGTCCATCGAGTCAGTGATGCCATCCAACCATCTCATCCTCTGTCGTCCCCTTCTCCTCCTGCCCCCAATCCCTCCCAGCATCAGAGTCTTTTCCAATGAGTCAACTCTTTGCATGAGGTGGCCAAAGTACTGGAGTTTCAGCTTTAGCATCATTCCTTCCAAAGAAATCCCGGGGCTGATCTCCTTCAGAATGGACTGGTTGGATCTCCTTGCAGTCCAAGGGACTCTCAAGAGTCTTCTCCAATACCACAGTTCAAAAGCATCAATTCTTCGGCGCTCAGCTTTCTTCACAGTCCAACTTTCACATCCATACATGACCACAGGAAAAACCATAGCCTTGACTAGATGAACCTTTGTTGGCAAAGTAATGTCTCTGCTTTTGAATATGCTATCTAGGTTGGTCATAACTTCCTTCCAAGGAGTAAGCGTCTTTTAATTTCATGGCTGCAGTCACCATCTGCAGTGATTTTGGAGCCCCAAAAAGTAAAGTCTAACACTGTTTCCACTGTTTCCCCATCTATTTGCCATGAAGTGAAGGGACTGGATGCCATGATCTTAGTTTTTTGAATGCTGAGTTTTAAACCAGTTTTTTTCACTCTCCTCGCTCACCTTCATCAAGAAGCTCTTTAGTTTTTCTTCACTTTCTGCCATAAGGGTGGTGTCATCTGCATATCTGAGGTTATTGATATTTCTCTCGGCAATCTTGATTCCAGCTTGTGCTTCTTCCAGCCCAGCATTTCTCAAGATGTACTCTGCATGTAAGTTAAATAAGCAGAGTGACAATATACAGCCTTGACGTACTCCTTTTCCTATTTGGAACCAGTCTGTTGTTGCATGTCCAGTTCTAACTGTTGCTTCCTGACCTGCATACAAATTTCTCAAGAGGCAGGTCAGGTGGTCTGGAGTGTCCTATAGTTTAACTCAATTCTGATCCCATCTTCCCAGAGATAGCGTCAGATCCCATAGGCTAAGGGCTCACTCCCACAAAGCTGCCTCTCACCACTTCAGATATCAGCTGCAAGTCCAGGTTGTCACCTGTGCTTCTGGCCAATATGCTATAAATTAGAGGTTCCAGTGATTCGTTCCTTGGATTTGATTAATTTACTAAAGTGGTTCACAGAACTCAGAGAAGGATGTTACTTACTATGTTAGCAGTGTATTATAAAAGGATATAACTTAGAAACAGCCAGATGGAAGAGATGTGTAGGCCAGGCAGGAGGGAAGGGCCCAGGTCGAGCTTGCCACTCTCCCCTGATCGTGTGCTCACCAACTGGAAAGCTCTCTGAACCCTATTCTCTTGGGTTTTTATGGAGGTTTCATTATACAGACACACTGATTACATCATTGACCGTTGGTGATTGAATTAAATCTCCAGCCCTTCTCTCCTTCCTGACGGTCAGAGGTTCCCAAACTTCTAATCCTGTGGTTGGTTACCCTGGCTTATGGAAGAATCACCACATCCTTAGGGGCTTTCAGAAAAAAAATCACATCATTAATGTAAAATCCAAATCTACCTAAAGAAAAAAAAGACCTATATATAAAAACTATAAAACACTGATGAAAGAAATAAAAAATGACACAAATAGATGGAGAAATATACCATGTTCATGGATCAGAAGAATCAATATAGTGAAAATGAGTATACTACCCAAAGCAATCTATAGATTCAGTGCAATCCCTATCAAGCTACCAATGGTATTTTTCAAAGAACTAGAACAAATAATTTCACAATTTGTATGGAAATACAAAAAACCTTGAATAGCCAAAGCAATCTTGAGAAAGAAGAGTGGAACTGGAGGAATCAACCTGCCTGACTTCAGGCTATACTACAAAGCCACAGTCATCAAGACAGTATGGTACTGGCACAAAGACAGAAATATAGATCAATGGAACAAAATAGAAAGCCCAAAGATAAATCCACGCACATATGGACACCTTATCTTTGACAAAGGAGGCAAGAATATACAATGGAGAAAAGACAATCTCTTTAACAAGTGGTGCTGGGAAAACTGGTCAACCACTTGTAAAAGAATGAAACTAGAACACTTTCTAACACCATACACAAAAATAAACTCAAAATGGATTAAAGATCTAAATGTAAGACCAGAAACTATAAAACTCCTAGAGGAGAACATAGGCAAAACACTCTCCGACATAAATCACAGCAGGATCCTCTATGACCTACCTCCCAGAGTAATGGAAATAAAAGGAAAAATAAACAGATGGGACCTAATTCAACTTAAAAACTTTTGCACAATGAAGGGAACTATAAGCAAGGTGAAAAGACAGCCTTCAGAATGGGAGAAAATAATAGCAAATGAAGCAGCTGACAAATAATTTCAAAAATATTCAAGCAGTTCCTGCAGCTCAATTCCAGAAAAGTAAATGACCCAATCAAAAAATGGGCCAAAGAACTAAACAGACATTTCTCCAAAGAAAACATGCAGATGGCTAACAAACACATGAAAAGATGCTCAACATCACTTGTTATCAGAGAAATGCAAATCAAAACCACAATGAGGTACCGTCTCATGCCAGTCAGAATGGCTGGTATCAAAAAGTCTGCAAACAATAAATGCTGGAGAGGGTGCAGAGAAAAGGGAACCCTCTTACACTGTTGGTGGGAATGAAAACTGGTACAGCTACTATGGAGAACAGTGTGGAGATTCCTTTAAAAAAAAGTGGAAATAGAACTGCCATATGACCCAGCAATCCCACTTCTGGGCATACACACCGAGGAAACCATAACTGAAAGAGACACATGTACCCCAATGTTCATCGCAGCACTGTTTACAGTAGCCAGGACATGGAAGCAATGTAGATAGATGTCCATCAGCAGACAAATGGATAAGAAAGCTGTGGTTCATAATGGAATATTACAGCTATTTAAAAGAATGCATTTGAATCAGTTCTAATGAGGTGGATGTAACTGGAGCCTATTATACAGAGTGAAGTAAGTCAGAAAGAAAAACACCAATACAGTATACTACTGCATATATATGGAATTTAGAAAGATGGTAACGATGACCCTATATGCGAGACAGCAAAAGAGACACAGATGTAAACAGACTTTTGGACTCTGTGGGAGAGGGCGAGGGTGGGATGATTTGAGAGAATAGCATTGAAACATTTAATATATGTTATGTAATGATATGTGAAACAGATTGCCAGTCCAGGTTCAATGCATGAGACAGGGTGCTCAGGGCTGGTGCACTGGGATGACCCTGAGGGATGGGATGGGGAGGGAGGTGGGGGGAGGGTCAGGAGGGGAACACATGTACACCCATGGCTGATTCATGTCAATGTATGGCAAAAACCACCACAATATTGTAAAGTAATTAGCCTCCAATTAAAATAAATTAGAAAAAAAAATCCCCACCTCTACGCCTGTCCAGTTAGGAAATTCCAAGTGTGTAGGAACTCTGAGTCAGGAACAGGAGGAAGACCAAACTTCTGTTTCTTATTATAAATCACTGCATCATGGCCATTATTTTCTTTATTGCGTTTGTTTTCCTTTGGTTGTTTTGGGGGTGGGTATCTTATTTCAGGCTGTTATAACAAAGTCCCATAGACGGGGCAGCACTGCCTGAAGTTATGGAAACGGAAGGGTGCTGGTGACAGTCCTCTTCCAAGTGGCCAACAGCTGTCTTCTCTCTGTGTTCTCACGTGGTGGAAGGGAGAAGGCTGCCGGGGACCAGCCCCGGCTGATCCAGGGTATTTGAAGCGGGGATGGCGTCGGCGACCTATTTATTTAAATATTTTATCAAAGATATAAAGAATAATAGGATGAGGATAGCTCAGTAGGAAAATTCAGTGGAGAAAAGAGGCTGAGTAGCTTGGTTTACGCGGGAGACCAATAAAACTTCAAGACAAGAAGTTTGCACCACTTGCGTAGGCCGCAGGCATCCTTCCGTTCTCCCAAAAGAGAGGAGACACTGAGGCCTCCGCGGTCGGATCTTAGAAGCCCAGGCATAATTAGCAAGCATGGTGGGTTCTGCGCTGCAGATGGAGACTCAGCCAGAATTTTAGAGAGAGCGGGACATGGGGAGACCAAGTTTCAGTGAACAAGGCCCGCACTTTATTTTCCAAAGTAGTTTTTATACCTTAAGTTATGCATAGAGGATAATGGGGGAAGGGGTAGAGTCAGGCAGCAAGCCAGGCTTTCTTCCTGCAAACTTATCATATGCAAAAACTTAGGTGATTTACATCATCTGCTGGCCCGGAGGCCTGTTAACATTTTAAGACCCTTTCTTCAGAAAACTTATTTTTCTCTAAAGGTGATTGGTCAGGAGCCACCCTCCAAAAGCATTAGATAAAGTTGCATTCCTACAGAGCAAAGGTGTGGTGGGCTATAACAAGAAGAAGAATTAACTCAAGGGTCCCAGGTTACAAACATTAAAGCTACTACTTACACCAATTATATTAATCAATACACTGCCAGGGACACAGCAGGTAAGGGATATGGAAACTTAGCAGCAAACATTGGCCCAACAAGTGAAAATCCCTTCACCAATACAATTTCTAATCAGTCTTCTAACTACTCAAAAGAATCTGTGTTTAGACAGTTTAGAACATCTCCTGCCTCTCACAGTTGGGAGGTTCTGAACAATCACATGTGGCCGGAAAAACCTATTCAGGCAGGCTAGAGGACTTCCAAAGGAGTTTGTAGGTTAAACACTGTCACACCCAGGAATTATTAACTGGAGCTGTAAGCTAACTCATTTTTTCAGAGAGAGGTAGTGGGGGACAGCCCCCCGTAAAGTCAGAGGTGTAGGTGAAAGCACAAAGCAGAAAGTAGGCAGACTCTGGTTTTGGGGGTAGATGGGGGACTCCTGAGGCTCGCTCCTGCCTTTGCGTATGCTGAGCCTCCTTCCTCATGACCTTTGTCATGGGCGGAGTTCCTCACGCTGGCTCCTGGCAGTGATAGAATTCCAGTTGAGCTATTCCAGATCCTGAAAGATGATGCTGTGGAAAGTGCTGCACTCAATATGCAATATGCCGGCTCCCGGCAGAAGGCGTCCCTTCTTATTAGGGCACTAATCCTATTCATGAGGCTCCACCCTTATGACCTCATCTAAGCCTGATCACCTTGAAAAGGTCCCAACTTCAGACACCATCCTGGTAGGAGTATGGACTTGAACATATGAATCTGGGGGGCGGATACAGCACTCAGGCTTCAGCAGAGGATAAATTTAGCCCTTATTCTCCATTGTGGCTCTAAGAGAAAACCAGCTGCTGGTTTTGAGACCTGGGTCACCCTTGTTCCTTAGTTGGTTGGAACTAAGGAGTGAACTATGTTAATTGCCACTGTCTGCTATTATGAAGCCCAGTATTGATAATTTGTTGGGTCTTGAAGTCAGTTTCAGGCCTGGAAACATGGGCTGGTAAGTAGCCTGGGGACAGGGAGGGGCCGCAGGTAGCCGCATCCCCGGTTCCTTCTGACTCAGAAGTGCAGAAGTGTGAGTGTCCCCGGGGAGTGGCTGCACAGTGAGAATCGGGTGCCCTCTGGGGGTGGGGCTCATGCCTGGGAAGAAGATGAGGCTCAGGCCTTGCTTCAGCCCCACCCTTCACCCGCAGTGACCAGCACTGACTATGACACTGCTGCGGACGCCACGGAGACCTCGTCCTACTTCAGTGCCCAGGGCTACCTGTCCAGGTAGAGGGCCAGGCAGAGGCGGGCAGCGCCCAGTGGGCTGGTGGTCCCGGGTCCTTGCGGGGGTGGCAGTGGTGGCTTGGACTGACAGCATCCCAGGTGTGGTGGCTTCAGCCAGCCCACCGTACCCTCCACCAGCACAGAGGAGAACTCAGGACTGACCCACCCCAACCCCAGACCCCTCCTGTCCCGGAGCCCTCACTCGTCCTCCTCATGGCTTCCACTTTTTTGTTCTCCCCGCCAGCCGGGAACAAGAGGGTACAGAGTCTACCTCAGAGGAGGGGCAGCTGCCCCAGGTGGTGGAGGAGCTGAAGGACCTGCAGGTGGCCCCCGGCACTCGGCTGGCCAAGTTCCAGCTCAAGGTGAAAGGTGAGCAGGAGAGGGACGGAGGGCATGGCGCTGTCTCCTGCCAAGCCACGGTTGCATGGTCACCGATGACCCCGGGCTCTCTGAGGACCTGTGGAGGGCACGGTGCCCACTGGGCTGGGGCCCTGCACTCACCACTCCCCCTGTGGCCTCAGGCTACCCCACACCTCGACTCTACTGGTTCAAAGACGGGCAACCCCTGACCGCATCTGCACACATACGTATGGCGGACAGGAAGATGCTCCACACTCTGGAGGTTGTCTCTGTCACCAGCGAGGATGCAGGGCAGTACTCGGCCTACATCAGCAACACCGTGGGTGCTGCTTACTCCTCTGCTCGGCTCCTGGTCCGAGGTGGGTGCCCGGTGATGTGGCAGGGCCTGGCGTCCACACCTGGGTTGCTGTGGCAGGCCTGAAGCCAGGACCCAGTGGTCACTGCCCCTGTGTACAGAAGTCACAGGTGCCCAGAAACTGCTTCCCAGAGAGTGTGTGCCCCTAAGAGTTGAAGTGTGTGTGTGTGAAAGTGCTAGTCCTTCAGTCATGTCCGACCCTCTGTGACCCCATGGACTGCAGTCCACCAGGCTCCTCTGGCCGTGGAAGTTTCCATTCAAGAATACTGGAGGGGGTAGCCTTTCCCTTCTACAGGGGATCTTTTCAACCCAGGGACTGAACCCAGGTCTCTTGCATTGCAGGCAGATTCTTTACTGTCTGAGCCGCCAGGGAAGCTGAGAGGGCAAGGGGCCCATGAAATCTGACTAGCTAGAAGGCTAGTTAGCTGGTGGAGTTGTCCCAGGCAAGCGTGGGGCCTTCAGTAGACTCTGGGGAGGAAGAGGCACGTAGTCAGTTTAGAAGTAGAAGTCTGAACTTCCTTACTTTTCCAAGTTGTGAGCACTGAAAGGTGATTCCAAGTCTGCGCTGGTCTAGGGAGCCAACATTGCCTGTGGCTTGGCTTCAGTGTGACTTTCTGAGCAGACCTCTTCCTGTGTTGGTTTCAGTGCCGTGCCCCAGACCCCTGGGCTGACATGGGGTAGCATTGCATCTGGTCCGTGGGGCCTGAGTGCGAATCCCAGGTCTGCATGGCCAGCCAGGTTTAGGAAAGGTGCTGTGTGTGGTGTGTGGTGTGTGGTGTGTGGTGTGTGGTGTGTGGAAGTGGGTGGGCCCCCCCCTGGGTGAGGCTCCCCCTTGAGACTCCCACCCTGATAGGCAGGCTTGTTCAGGGGAGCGGGCACCTTGGTGCTATAGATCTGACTTGTGTGCTTTTTTCAGGCCCCGATGAACCAGAAGAGAAGCCAGCATTAGGTGAGCTGAATCCAGAGGGCGGAGAGAGGGAGGCCCTGGGCATAGATTCAGTGAGGGAGTGTGAGGGGGAATTGTGGAATTCCCATGCGGAACTAGGGATCCGTGTTGTTGACCACCAGTGCCTTGTGTCTTTCCAGATGCACGCCAGCAGCTGGTCCCACCCCGGTTCCTGGAGAAATTCACCTCCAAGAAGGTGAAAAAAGGTTCCAGCATCACTTTCTCCGTGAAGGTGGAAGGTAGGCAGTCCCGCTTCCCTGCCCCCACACACAACCCTTCTAGAGAGGCTGGGAGGTGAGCCGCCCTCCTGGTGTGGGGAAGGGCCGTCCACCGTGCACTCCTGCCCACAGGAAGCCCACCGCCAGCTGTGCACTGGCTGCGAGAGGAAGCGGAACAGGGTGTGCTGTGGATCAGCCGCCACACGCCAGGCTACACGGTGGCCAGCTCTGCCCAGCAGCACAGCCTGGTCCTGCTGGACGTGGGCCGACAGCACCAGGGCACCTACACCTGCATCGCTTCCAACGCCGCCGGCCAGGCCCTCTGCTCCGCAGGCTTGCACGTCTCTGGCCGTGAGTGGGCATGGGAACCGGGGCAGAGTGGGCAGCGTGCAGCCTCCGAGCTCCTGGGCCAGTCCCTACCCGCTATCCCTTGGGCTCCGCTCAGCTAGACCCTCCTAGAAGCCCCCACCACCCCGAGTGGTTTCTTCCCAGGCCTCTCAGCTCCTCCGAGGGCTGGTGAATCAAGTGCACACTGCTTCCATTTCCTGCCACTGGTGGGGTGACTGTGGACAAGTTGGGGCAGCGGGCACAGGCTTCCTTGGGGCCCCAGGGGACAGGGCCCCTGGTGGGTGGTCCAGGCATCACTGGCAGGGGTGCTGGCCAGAATCCGCACTCAAGGGTGTGTGGTGTCATTCCGGGGGCTCACCCTGTTCTCCCGACAGTGCCTAAGGAGGCGGGGGCCACGGAGGAGCAGCCCGAGGTGAAGGAGGCCCTCATCTCCACCTTCCTGCAGGGGTGAGTGAGGGGCTGCTCAGGAGCCGGGGTCAGCAGAGAGGGCCCGAGAATGTGGGCCCTAAGGGTGCAGGTCCTGGGAGTGGGGGGCGGTGCCACCACTGGGGAGGAGCCCCATCCTGCACCCCAACCCAGCTCTGTTCTGCTGGGGTCGTGGGGCTCGGCTCCCCACTGGAGAGGAGTCCTTCCCCAGGACCCTGACCGTGGTGTCTAGCCCCACGGCCCCCAGACCCTCCTTTCTGTCAGGCTCCTCAGGGTATCTCCTCCCCGTCTAGGACCCAAGCTGTTGCTGCACAGATGTCAGAACCTGCAACTTTCACAGACCTTGCTGGGCAGAAGAAAGGTACGAGCAGGGTGGGCACACATCTGTGCAGGGGGGTGGGGGCATGCAGGAGGCTGCTCGGCGGGCCGCCCCCGGACTGTGGGGCTCCTCCGGACTGTGTGGCCCTAGGAACACCACTGGCCCAGTGAGGCCGGGGCTCCCTGCCCTCTTGTGGACCCAATTCTGACCTGCGCAGGGCTCCAGCACCTTGGCGTGTTTTAAACTTGTATTTTATGGAAAATACTGAGTCTGCACAGAAGTCGGGAGGAAGGAGCCCTGCATCCCACATGCCCACTGCCTGTAGGATCACTCTTCACTGACCTGCTTCGTTAATCTACCCACTCCTCCCTTTGCTGTGCTGCCTACCATTGGTCATCCTCATTGCCCCTTAACCCCAACACCTCTGCTGACCCATCAGCCCTGCAAAGGATCCCATGTCCATCAAGGTCAACCTGAACCTGCCAGGGTTCTGGCCCCCCAGCCCTTGAACCCACTGCCTTTAGTGTCCAGAACCTGTCCTCGTATTATACTGCCTGGCGGGGCTCCCTCTGATCTCTGTCCCTCCCGAGCCCCTTCCCAGACCAAAGGCCAAGTGGACAACAGGAGTAAAAGTGTCACGGACACCCCTGGGGAACCCCTCAGCTCCAAGCTCCAAGCCTAGCCTGACCACTTGCTCAGCTTTGCGCTCAGCTCCCCTGCACCCACCGCCCTCCACTTTGCAGGTTGCCTGCTGCCCTCTGAATGCCTGCTATCCCTCCAGCCACCTACTGCCTCCACAGCCCAGACCCTGCTTCCCCAAGTTCATGGTCCCCTAAATCACACCTTGGCTCAGATGCTTTTGAGCCAAAGAGACCCCTAGTCATGGTCAGAATTTCTCGCTTCTGGCAGTGCTGGCCCAGCTCTGTGTGTCTGTCGGCACTTCTGACCCCAAGCCCAGGATGGGTCTGGGGGCAGGTGTTCAGGCACGTCTGTGGAGCACACAGCTGGCTGAACCAAGCTCTGGCCCCCAGCAGAGCTCCTGGCAGCAGAGGCCCGTAGCCACCTGTCCTTGGCCGAGGTGGGCACGGAGGAGTTCCTGAAGAAGCTCACTTCGCAGATCACAGAGATGGTGTCGGCCAAGATCACACAGGGTAAGGCTGGCTGATGATGGAGCGAGCTCCAGGGGAGGCCGAGACCGCACCCCCAGGCTGGGCTCTCCCCACCTGCATTCCCTGGAGACCCGGGGGAGACGGCCGGTCGGGCAGGCCCTTTGAGGGCCTCACGTGTCTTGTGTCCCTCAGCGAAGCTGCAGGTGCCTGGAGTTGACAGTGACGAGGAGTCAAAGACGCCATCCGCATCCCCCCGGCACGGCCGTTCACGCCCGTCTTCCAGTGTCCAGGAGTCGTCCTCAGAGTCCGAGGACGGGGACTCCCGAGGAGAGGTGTGTGGGTAGGCGAGGGGTGGGGGAAGGGGAGGTGAGAGCCTGGGGCAGGGTACAGGTCCAAGCTGGTACAGGGGAAAAGGAGGTGTGGGGCACCTGTGCATGGCCAGCATCGCCACCCTGACTCAGGACATGCCCAGAACCCCGCAGACTCCTCCTGATCCCTTTGGAGCAGGCTGCCTGCACCCCTGAAAGGAGCTCCCTACCCGGACCTGGGTCAGGCCTGTTCTAGAGCTTCAGAGAATCTCAGGATGGCTGTGTCTTCTCCACTGAATCCTCGGGGCCTTGTAGCCTGAGGCCTTGGGAGGCCCATCGGGCCTCTCCCAGCCCCGCTCCCCTCTGCTGTCTGCACGGGGTCCCTGGGACCTTGGGAGACCTGGCTGGCCCCAGCGCAGGCCCGACACAGCAGCTCCTCCCTCTCACCTGCAGATCTTTGACATCTATGTGGTCACGGCTGACTACCTGCCCCTGGGGGCTGAGCAGGATGCCATCTTGCTGCGGGAGGGCCAGTACGTGGAGGTCCTGGACTCTGCCCACCCTCTGCGCTGGCTCGTGCGCACCAAACCCACCAAAAACAGCCCCTCTCGGCAGGGCTGGGTGTCCCCTGCCTACCTGGACAAGCGGCTCAAGGTAACTAGGTGGCTGGAGGGGTGGTCCTGGGGTCGCAGGCAGGAGCCTGACCCTCGAAGGGCAGGCCAGTGCTCAGGCTGCCTGTGACTCCACCCTGTTTTGCACCAGCTGTCTCCTGAGTGGGGGCCAGCAGAGGCCCCTGAGTTCCCTGGGGAGGCTTTGTCAGAGGACGAGTACAAGACGAGGCTGAGGTGAGGGCCCCCAGACAGGTGCTGTGGGAAGGTGGGTTTCTATGGGGGAGCTCTGAGATGCTAATTTCCTATGGTGGGGCTGTCGGGTCGGGGTGGGGGTGCCTTCCTTCCGTTTTCTGGCCTGGCCCATTCTGAAAGCGGTCAGCACAGTGCATGCGACTGGGAAGTGCCCTGTTGAGCAGCTGACTCCTGGGTCTCCCCTTCATGGCTGTCGCCCTGCCAGTGCCATCATCCGGGACCTGCTGAGCTCAGAGCAGTCCTTCGTGGGCGAGCTGCAGTTCCTGCAGAGCCACCACATGCAGTACCTGGACCGCTGCCCCCATGTGCCCGCAGCCGTGGCCAGCCAGAAGGCAGTCATCTTCAGAAACGTGCAGGACATCGGCCACTTCCACAGCAGGTGGGCCTGGAGGCGTTTCCTTTGGTCTGTATGTGTGTACGTGCGTGTACATGTGTGCATGCTCAGACACAGATACATGTGTGCACACAGCAGTCACGCGTGCACAAGACACACTCACGTGGATGCTCACACTTGCACACATGTGTACTGGCAGGCCTGGGCCTCAGGGGAGTGGGCAGGGGTTGAAAAGAGACAGAACCTTGGATGACTTGATTGACCCATTGGTGCACCATAGCCATGCCCAAGGACACACATGTCCCCAGGAACACAGGCACATGTGCCCGGCTTACCCCCAGAAGTGCCTGTAGCACACCTAGGCACTGCAACCCAAGGGCACAGGCATGCCCCAGAAGTGTGCACACATATGTACGTGGGCACATACAAGTACATGTGCATACCTGCACACACACACACCCTTTCATGTGTGGGCATGCATGTGCATGGTACACACATATACACATGTACACCCACAGACATGTCGTTCCTTACATATTTACACGCCTACAAACACACGTGTACATGCAGGACACGTGCAAACATGTGTGGCCATCACAGCCTAGAGCACTGACTTTCAGCCATAGGAGCTCGGGCCTCGGTAGCAGCCTGTTCCTTCCCAAACCCTCAGGTTTGGGGCTGGATTGTGGGTCCTGGGTGGGGGCCCCGATGTCAGCCCTCACCTGACCACGGTTCCCCTCTGTGGCAGCTTCTTACAGGAGTTGCGTAGCTGTGACACAGATGACGATGTGGCCATGTGCTTCATCAAGAACCAGGCAGCCTTTGAGAAATATCTGGAGTTCCTGGTGGGCCGAGTGCAAGCCGAGTCGGTGATGGTCAGCACGGCCGTGCAGGAGTTCTACAAGGTGACTCCCTTCCCATCAGCCCTGCCTCCACTCCCCAGGCTTGATGCTGGCTCCTGGCTTTTAGATCATCTTCCCTGACCCTACTCAGGCTCCGCTTCACCTTCCCAGGACCCCTGACCTCCAGGTTAGAAAAGCAGGCAGGGTCTCCCTGCCAACCGTGCTCTCCCAGCAACCCTGCTCACATGTTAGGCAGTGACACTGACCACCCCCTGGGGCAGCAGTGGGACCCACCTGGGGAGGAGGGTCTGTGGGTGCGCATGCAAGCTCCCCTGGGCCCCAGGTCCACCAGCTTTCAGACTCTGGGGACACAGGCCCTCTGGAGTCTGCACACTCCTGCCCTGAGCCCAGCCCTGTGGTTCCCACAGAAATACACTGAGGAGGTGCTGTCAGCCGCGGACCCCTCGAAGCCACCGCCCCCACCGCTGCAGCACTTCCTGGAGCAGCCGGTAGAGCGGGTGCAGCAGTACCAGGCCCTGCTCAAGGTAGGCAGTACGGCCCAGGGGCTGTGGGGCCGCCCCCGTGCCCAGCCACCCCAGGCCTTGCCTTGACCTGCAGTCTTCCGCAGGAGCTTATCCGCAACAAGGCGCGGAACGGCCAGAACTGCGCGCTGCTCGAGCAAGCCTACGCGGTGGTGTCGGCCCTGCCGCAGCGAGCGGAGAACCAGCTGCACGTGTCGCTCATGGAGAACTACCCTGGCACCCTGGAGGCCCTGGGCGAGCCCATCCGCCAGGTGGGGCTGAGGGTGCGGGGAGGGCCCTGGGCGGCGGAGGGTGGACGCCAGGCTGGGCCTGGCTGACTGCGGCCGATCGTGCTCCCAGGGCCACTTCATCGTGTGGGAGGGGGCGCCAGGCGCGCGGATGCCGTGGAAAGGCCACCACCGGCACGTCTTCCTGTTCCGGAACCACCTGGTGGTCTGCAAGCCCCGGCGGGACTCCCGCACTGACACCTTCAGCTACGTCTTCCGGAACATGATGAAGGTTTGCAGGGTGCCGGTGGAGCCTGGGTGGGCAGGGAGGCCCTGCAGGGTGTGCAGGCCAGGAATCCCAGGGGTCAGTCCCGCCACCCTGGCCTTGGTGACCACAGCTTGGTCTGCGGCCCGGCAGTCAGCCTGTGCCCTCCTCCCACAGCTGAGCAGCATCGACCTGAACGACCAGGTGGAGGGCGATGACCGAGCCTTTGAGATCTGGCACGAGCGGGAGGACTCCGTGCGCAAGTACCTGCTGCAGGCACGGACGGTCATCACCAAGAACTCCTGGGTGAAGGAGATCTGTGGCATCCAGCAGCGCCTGGCCTTGCCCATCTGGCGTGAGTGCCTGGGCTCCTGGGGCAAGGCTGGGAGGGAGACTGAACCTTTGCCTGGGTGCCTGGCTTGACGAGGCACACGAGTCAGCAGGTCCTGAGCTCTGGGCCCTTGTCCCCACCTGGGCACACACAAGGGAAGATGCTCAATTCTAGGGCAAGTGGCACGCTCTACCCTTGGTTAGCCAGATTTGGTGGGGGCCTCGGGGTCCGCGCTTGGCTGCCCAGCGCAGGGCAGGCAGGCTGTGTTAGGGATGTGAAGGGCCCAGCAGTCTTGGTTTTGCTTCCTCACTTAGAATGGGAGAGAAGATCCCATTTCAACATACCCTTCTTACCCGCAGTCCCTACCAGGCTCCCCGACACATCCTGGGCCTGTGTCCCATCCCCTGAGTCCCGTCCAGCTCCCAGTTTGGTACTGCGGATAAAGGCTCCTAAGGGGTGGTGTCTCTTGGAACCGTTTGTTGGTCTTGGGGCTCTGGTCCTGCCACATGGACACCTGAGGGAGGGAGGGAGTGATCAAGGCCCTGTGTTTGTATCCCCAGGCCCCCCCGATTTTGAAGAAGAGCTGGCTGACTGCACAGCTGAGCTGGGTGAAACAGTCAAGCTGGCCTGCCGTGTGACGGGCACACCCAAGCCCATTGTCAGCTGGTACAAAGGTAAGCCTTTGGGTGCTAATCCTGCAACAGGCAAGAGCCACCCAGAGGGAATCAGGCTGGGCAGGGGGCCAGGGGTCCAGGGTGGCGTCTGACGGAGGGGCTGGGCACAAGAGACAGGCCTCCTGTTCTGGTTGCCTGCTCCTGAATCAAAGCCAGGCTGGCGGGTGCACAGCGGGGTGAGGTGGGACAGAGGCGGAGCTTGCTCCCATGTTCATCGTGCTTTTGACACAGTGACTCTGCCCACCCCTGAATCTCTCTCATTCGTTCCTTCATTTGATCATGTTTGTGCTGAGTGCCCAGAACCATTCCAGGTGTGTGGGAAATAGCAGTGAACAGGCAGGTCATCCTTGTCCGTGGATAGAGGCTGGCCTTCTTGGAGAGGAGACAGATGACAAGCACATAGACACATATGCAATATGAAGTCCAAAGTGGCATGACCAGCCAGAGACATATGGCAGGACGAAGGGCAGACCGGTTGGGGGAACTCCCAGTGGGCAGCGAGGCTCCAGAGGAACAGCAGGCAGAGGGGAGCCGAGGCGGGCGTGGTGGGGAATGAGGCTGCAGAACGCTGGGCCTTGAGGGCTGCCATGTGGTTCTCAGGTTTGACTCCCCTGTGTGATGGGAGCTGCAAACTCTGGGGGTCCCCAGGAACACCTTCACTTCTGACATCGACTTCAGGATCCCAAGACCATTCTCACTGGGCACCAACTGCACGCTTGGGTGTCCCCAACCACCTTCAGGTTCAGTGACTGACTGAATCTCAGGGACTCAGCGGAACTCAGCACAACCATCCCAGTCAGGGTTCTGGTTTACTGCAGTAAAAGGGGAGCGGTACGTGGGGTGGGATCCATTTGAGGGTCCAGGCGTGGCCCAGATGTCCCCACAATAGAGTGGTGTGGACGTGCCTGTTTCTGTCACCTCTCATGTGTCCCAGCACAGGTAGTATGGCCACCCAGGGACACTCCCTTGTTGAGCCTCGTTGCTCAGGTCTCTGCCGGGGCGCTCACACAGACTGTCTGCCTGCACGACTGGCCTCGATCTGTGGCCCCTCTGAGGCCCAGCTGATGCCGTATGACCTAAAGCCCCCCACCCCACCAAGTCACAGTGTAGCCTAGACCATCTGATGAGTCTCAAAGTCTCAGGTAAACCATGATGCTCTCACTAGGTCTCATCTGGGCTGAAAGGTAAGTTCTGAGTTCTAGTTGGGTCCCAATAGCCGAGTCCACTCCTGGTTTTGGGGGATGGTCCCAGGGAAGTCTGCCCTCCCATCCTGCTTGTCCACAACCAGTCAGGCGCATGTGTCCATCACAGATGGCAAAGAATGGGGCTGGAGCAGATATGCAGGCCACTTTGCTGGGACATGCAAGAAGGGCCATCCCAGCCCAGGGTTAGGGCTTCAGAGCAGAGTCAGTGGATAAGTGACTGGTTCCCCCAGCACTGTCTTCCTTCCAGAGTCTGTGGGGTCCTGAAGTCTTCAGAGTTCCCTGCCACCTCGCAGAACCCATGCAGTGCAACCCCACTTCCCCGCCATCCCTTCTCATACCAGACCTCTCACCTGTGAGGGTGGGTTCAGAGAGACAAGCCCAGTCAGTAAAAGTAATTGAGAAGAACACGCCTGTCAGCCCCACCCCTTCAGCTAGGCTGCCCTCAGGAGCGTGTGCCAGCGGGGCTGTGTCTGAGGGAAAGGAGGGTTGCACCATGCCCAGGAACAGTCAGGGTGGGATCCTGGGTTCCCAACTGTCTCCAGACCATCCACTGTCTTTTTCATCTGGACCTTTACCCGGTGAGCAGCTTACAGGCTTAGACTCCTCTGAGGACAGCTGTGTCTGGGGAGTGGAGGAAACAGTGGCCAGCCGGTGGTCAGTTCATGTTGGGCAGCCCCCACGACAGACAGGTCCTCAGACTGCTGGTGGGCCAGGCAGCACACACAGCCCCGTGGTGTGGCCAGAGCCGGCGGTTCACTGACCTAAAGCACCCTCACAGTTGGAGACACCTGAGAGATGTCTCCTGAGGGACACCCATCTGCCAGGTGAGAGCGTCACACTTGGCAGTCCCGGGTGGCATGCACTGGAACTTGGCCCCACATGCAGGGCAGCAACTCTGCACAGGGACTCTGCTGGTCTGGAGCCTGGTCTTGCTCCCATCTTGTCTCCATGGTTCATGGACCCAAGGAGGAGTGTCTTCAGCCCACCCATCTGTAGTTACGTGTCAAACCGAACAGCCAGGGTGTTCACAACATCTCACATAACCTTTGCCAGGAAAAATAGCATCTGGCAGGAGAAGTCAGACTCACCCACCAGCAAAACATCATTCATCGGGTGGACGTTTAAGTGTCGGGGGCAGAAGGCCAACTTCTAATTCACCCCTGGGGCAGGGAGCCCCAGTGATGCTCTGGTCTCGGTCCCTGCATGCCAGCAGGAAGGAAAAGCAGTTGGCTGCAATGCCCAGGACTCCTGCCAGGAGCTGTTCGCCTGTACAGAAGACCCCATTGTGGCTGTCCTGTCCTCGCCAGCTGGAGCCACAGGGGCAGTGACTGGACTGGGCTGGTGGCAGTCTCCCGCCAGCTTCCACTCTCTGTGGCTGTACACGGCTGTTGATTTTGGACTCGGCCTCTCCTCTTACCTGGCTACTTTCACATCTCCCAAGAGGCCTGCAACTTCCTTTCTCCCGCTGGGGTTCTGCTGGCAGTCTTGGCCAGTGACACGTTGCTGGGCTGGAGCTGGTTACATGCTCCATAGCCTCTCCACATGTAGGGCCTCGCCACCCTCGTGTGGAGCAGGGTGTTCCAAGCAGCAGACACCAGGGTCCAGAGGTGGAAGCCACAGTCACAGCACCCTGACTTGGCCCCAGGGTGACAGTTTTCTTCTTGCTCCGTGGGAACCTTGCTCAGATCCCATCAGTGGAATCCAGACACCTGTATCCAGCAGAGCCATCAAAATCTAAGCCCTCCCCCTGGCTGCATGCCTGGCGTATCAGAGGGGCATGGTGGGTCCCTCTGAGCCCAGGGAGACCAAGGCCCACTTCTGATGATTTTTCTCTTAAAGCAGTGGTAAGGGTGGAGGATGAGGAAGGGCTCAGGGATGGAAGGAGACATACTTCTGTAGCTCAGTAATACCTAGTGTTTTGGGCTCACTCAGATGAGGCGGCAGGATTGTCACTACAGATACGACCTGTTTTAGCTTCAGGGGCCCCTTGACTTAACAGCCACATCACTTTGTTCTCAGGGGCTCTGTGTCCCTTGCCTGGCATGATGGTGACATTTTGGGTGGGGTCCACTTAGCAGAGGTTTCCAGTGGCCCAGAGCCATCATAACATCTCCCATCCCCTTTCTGGTTCTTCCCGTGAGGGCTGAGTGAGGTGTCCAAGGAGGCAGGACCACCTGTCAGGAGGCACTCATATCTCTGGATCAGCTTCTCCAGAGTGTTACCAGGTGCCACGAATCCACGTGCCAGCTGTTGACAGTTCCCCATAGAGGTTTGTCTATGTCAGGGAGTTGTCCCAAGCCAGGGTTCGCAGCAAACACCAGGGTCCTTTCCTGTTATCTCTAAAAGAATCCTTCATTTTTTGGTGCCCGTGCCTCTCATCCCTGAGTTCTAGCCCTGCTCCTGCCTGCCTTCTGCCCCACAGTGTTGGCGATGGCTTTCCCTTTGCACCCAGTGTGGGTGTGTATGTCTGTGACTGGACTCAGAAATGCCTCCTGGGATTCAGCATGGGCTCTGATGTTTGTTGGGAAGTGGGGCTGAACAGCAGCGTCCCCGCTGTAGGGAGAGAGAGAGTGTCAACCAAGGCACCATCCAGGAGACTTTGAACCCACTTCTCAGTGCTCGGCTTGGAGCTGCCTGCTCAGTTTCCCTCCATTCACAGGAAATAGCTGTTTCTTGCACAGCCGACTGTGACGTTTGGGCAGTATGTCCACCACTGATTCCCATGGACATCCCTTCCCTCAGGTCTATTAACTGGTCCACAGGCCGCCACCTTTCTCTTTTGGAATGGTGTGTCTCTTACAGCGTCCCTTCCTTGTTGCCAAAATTGCAAATCAGAAACTGTTAAGGACCTGAGCTATTTCTTGGCTTGCAACCCAGCAAGCAGTCGGCCAGCCAGATTACAAATACAAGACCCCAAGTCAGAGACAAAGGTTGTTTGTCACAGCAAAAGCAGCAGCATTTTGCACGGGCTTCCCATACCTTGATCTCCACATCCAGGCACCAGATGTCAGCTTCATGCAGTGAACTGTTCCACAAGAGAGGAACCTTGAGTTTTAGGAGATACTGAACTTTCATGGGGCTGCTGGCACATCTTCCCTTCCTTCCCTCCAAAGAGAAAAGTGACTTACAGCCCTAGAAGGCAGTCACACGTCTCACAGGGAAGGAAGCTGAGGGCTTTGCCTCTGCTGACGTGGATGGCTCCTGGGGGAGGTTTCCAAGGAGGCAGGACCACCTGTCAGGAAGCACCGACATCTCTCTGGATCACTTTGTGCAGCGTGTCATCAGCACTGTAGACACCATCCAGGTGCCACAAGCCCATGTGCCAGCTGTTGACAGTCCCCCTAGAGGTTTGCCCATGTCAGGGAGTAGGTGACAGGGAATACCTGGCTGTAGGTGTCTTTGCCCAAAGGGTCTGACTGTGCAGGAATGCCAGAAGTCCAAGGAGAAGTGTTTTCTGACAGCAAGATGAAGGCTGAGAATTGACCACAGGTTGACAGTGGGTCTCCCTGATAGCTCAGTTGGTAAAGAAAGAATCCACCTGCAATGCAGGAGACCCTGGTTCGATTCCTGGGTCAGGAACATCCTCTGGAGAAGGGATAGGCTACCCACTCCAGTATTCTTTGGCTTCCCTTGTGGCTCGGCCGGTAAAGAAATTGCCTGCAATTCGGGAAACCTGGGTTCGATCCCTGCGTTGGGAAGATCACCTGGAGAAGGGAAAGGCTACCTATTTCAATATTCTGGTCTGGAGAATTCCATGGACTGTCTAGTCCATGGAGTTGCAAAGAGTTGCACACGACTGAGCGACTCACTTTGACTGCCAGGGTCACTGGTGTCCTTGCCAAGGGCTGCGTTGTGTGAGGTGAAAGCCAAGAGGTGTAGTTTGGGAAAAGATGGAAAGGGAAGCTCCTGGAGACAGAGAATGAGAAGAGCTCTTTCTTGGAATTACCATACAGGGATGAAGGGAAATAGGGTGACAGCTGGAAGCTTTTTTTTGGGGGGGGGGTTATGTTTTTAAATTGTTAAGTTTCTCTGTGAATCAGATGTCAAGATGTTTTAACTTAAACAACCTTGTTCAGAACGTACAGAGCTATTAGAAATCTATGAAATTTTACATATTATGGAGGAAAGATTTATTCATAATGAAAGATGCATAGCTCCCCACCCCTCTCGCAGGAAGGAAACGTGGTACAGCTGGAGATGTTAGTCAGGTGGGCATTTGGGTGAGGATGATAAAGAGACGGTGCTGTCCAAGTATCTGCTAGGTGGGTCAGTACCTTGGGGGAGTTGCAGAACCACTGGCAAGGTAGTTGAGGGTCTTATTATCAGAGGAGACGTCCCCCAGCCTGGCCCCTGCCTCCAGCTAAGAGCTGGCCTTTTAGAGGCCACACTGCACACTGAGGTCTGGGGGAGTAGATGGTGCGGGTCAGGGCTCCAGGTCAGCTTGGCTAGCTAGACCCTTGGCAGGGAGTCCACTGGCTCTTGTGCGATAGGGGTAGCTTCCTCCATCAGATCCTGTGACTGTGACCCCCAGACAGGTCCGGCCTTTTGTCCCTGCTGGTGTTGCCCCTGATGGCCCTCCCCTCCTTTCCAGATGGGAAGCCAGTGGAGGTGGACCCTCACCACATCCTCATTGAAGACCCCGATGGCTCGTGCGCGCTTATCCTGGACAACTTGACTGGTGCCGACTCTGGCCAGTATATGTGCTTTGCAGCCAGTGCTGCTGGCAATGCCAGCACCCTGGGCAAAATATTGGTGCAAGGTGAGCCCTGAGGGGAAGGCCAGGGTATACGTGCCCAGGCCCCACCCTATGGGCATTATAAAGGTATCAGCCCTGGTTGGGGGCACATGGATGGAGCTGCAGGGATGGTTGTGCCTATCTGACAAGTCTGGGAGGCTCACTGGTGGGGGTGGGGTCCTGGTCCATCATGGTGTCTCTCTCTGTATCTCTGTGTCTCTGTCTGCATCTCTGCCTCCACCTCCTTTTCTATTTCTTTCTCTGTATCCATCTCTGTTTATCTGTTTCTGTCTCTCTTTTTGTCCCTCTGTCTCCATCTCTGTGTCTCTGGTTTTCTTTCTGTGTCATCTCTGTGTCTCTGTTTCTTTCTCTCCATCTCTCAATCTCTCTCTTGTCTCCCCACATTCCCTGGGCCCCGCAGTCCCGCCTCGGTTTGTGAACAAGGTCCGGGCAGTGCCCTTTGTGGATGGAGAAGATGCCCAGATCACCTGCACCATCGAAGGTGCCCCATATCCTCAGATCAGGTGGGCCACCAGCTGGCTTGGGGGTGGGGCAGCAGAGGGCACACGGGCCTGCCCTGGGGCTGTCCTGCCTGCCTGAGAGGTGCGGGTGGGCAGCCTGTTAGCTGGGTCAGGGCCGGCTAGGCACAGAACCGCCACCTGTCCCGTGAGGAGGGGGCGTGAGAGGGCTGTGGCACGTTCTGAACACGGCTGTAGCTGCCGTGACAAGGACATGGAACCGGCTGTTCGTTGGGTGGGTGGCGTCCAGGAGGGTGGGCTCTGTGAGGATACTTGGAACTATGGGATGGGTGAGGAGAGGGTCCTGAGCATGGGCGGGAGACCCACCTGACTGCCCTTGGGGCTGGCTGCAGGTGGTACAAGGATGGGGCCCTGCTGACCCCTGGGGGCAAATACCAGACCCTGAGTGAGCCCCGCAGCGGCCTTCTGGTGCTGGAGATCCGGGCAGCTGGCACGGAGGATCTGGGCATCTATGAGTGTGAGGTGAGGTGGGTGGGGCTGGGGGAGGGGGTTGGGGGCCTTGCCTGGGGAATCCCGCCTGGTGACTATCACCCTTGACCACAGTGAGAGAGGGGACCCTAGGCCACTGTTGCCCACTGTCCGTGTGGAGAAGATGGGGACTGAGGAGCAGGCCCTGGGCGGAGCCCCCTTGGTCCTCATGGTCTGGGGGCACTGGTGGGGGTCAGGGGGAAGGTACGTGCTAGCCTTGGCGCTTCCTGACCGCCAGCCTCCTCTGTGCTGTTGCTCCGGGCAGCCTGCAGGGGACATTGCGGTGCCTGCTCCCAAAGGCAATTCTCAGAGAAAGAAACAGACCCCCAGTCAGCTCTGGACCTGTGCTGGCCACACACGGTGATTTAAATGTAAATCAGTTAAAGCTAACATTTAAGTAAAGATTCACTTCTAATTCACGTACTCAGAGCCCACGTGGCCACTGTGCTAGACAGAGCAGGTGGAGAGTGTTCCGCCTGTCTCAGGGAGCTCCTGGTCACTCGGGACTCGGTAGCTGGCCTGGTACCCTTACCCATGTGGCCAGGCTCTGCGGCTCTTGAAATAGCTGCGGTGGGCCCTGCATGCCACCGCTGGCCTGTGTGGCCTCACAGAGACTGCCCAGGCCCCCTGGGGAGCCACAGGCTGGAGGTGAGCCCCTGCTCTATGCCCTGCAGTTGGTGAACCGGCTGGGCTCCAAGCGGAGCCGTGCGGAGCTGCTCATGCAGAGCCCCGTGCTGCGGGCCCGGGAACAGCACCGTGTGGAGCGGCTTGCGGCCGTGGAAGGTGAGTGCCTCTGCGTGCGGTCCGGCCTGAGCTGAACCCCCACAGGCTGGGGCAGGGCCAGGAGGGGTAGAACCCTCAACCCTTCTCGTCAGAGCACACTTCCAGGAGGAGGGGAAGCACGATCGGAGGAGGGGACTCGGAATGGGGGCCAAGCGCTGGCGGCCCATGCCTGACTGGAGCCACATATGTGGGGGCCAGAGAAGGGTGGGCTGTGAACCAGAGCCTGGGAAAGGCTGATGGGGTTGTCTGAAGGGTCAGGGGACCCCCTAAGTCTGCTAATAACCATTCCTGGGGGGAATAACAAGTGCATATGCAGGCCAGACCTGGGCCTGGAGCTGCCTGCCAGGCAGTGTTCAGAGAGGTCTTACAGGATGGGTGGCAGGGGCAGCTACACAGAAGCAGGCTGATGGGTCCCAGCTTGGCTCTTGGGAGAAGGAACAGTGTCAGGGGCACGATCCTTCTGCAGCAGGAGGCCCTGGCTAAGGAAAGGACAGGGTGCTGTGGCTTGGCCTGGGCCAGGCTGGGAGGGGTCTGGGCTGCAGAACGGGCCTCACTAGGGAGCAGCATGCTCCCAGGCAGGTGGTGAAGGATGACAGGACATCTCCCTCCGTGGCTCCAGGGTCCCAACCAGGATGGCTGGGATGGCGAGGAGGGCAGTTGGTGTCTGTTCAGTTCAGAGAGTGGCCTTACAGGGCTTGCAGGGTGGGTGACAGCCTCAGGGAGAGTTTCTCCTGGTCTGAGCTGACTTACCTGGAAGGGGCTGCCAGGACAGAGATTGAGCCTCCCATCCTCGGGGCCATGCAAGCAGAAGCTACACTGAAACACCTGGGGGAGCTCCAGCTCTCACAGTAGGGCTGGGTTGGGACCTGTGTCCTCCCAAGTCCTGAAAGTTGGCTCCTCTGATGCCTTGAGCCCCCAGACCCAGTGCCTCCCAGGGTCCAGCGTGCGGGGCTTGCTGTCTGTCTGGACTCTCACTGAGTCAGCCATCTGGTGCCAGAAGGGCGGGCCTAGGACCTCTCCCACTCTGTAGGGCCCACCCAGAGACCCTTCCTCCCTTGTGGGCAGGGGTCCTGTTCATCAAGCCCCAAAGGGCACTGGTCAAGCTGGCTCCCACTGGAGGCCCCCACGGCGTCTGCTGGCACCTCTGCTGTGCCCCTGGTGGTCTTACGTGGCGCACGGCAGGGCTCAGCACCCTGTCTCGGCGGCGACAAGTGCATCCCACAGAGCTCTCAGTCCACCGTCACGACGGGCCTCTGTCTGGGCCCTGTGGATGGAGGGTCTGGAGGAGGGCGGCACACCCACGCCAGGAATGGCCTTGGCGCCTCACAAGGCGAGGCCAGTCTTCACAGCCCCTGGGACTGGAGCCTGCCGCCTCCTGCTTCCTAATCCTGACCTGCTGCTTCATCATTAACCCGGTGGCTCTGCAGCCAGGACGGGCCCTGGCTGGCCCCGTGGGGTGGGGCGCTGCCCCCTCGCTTGTGAAACTGTGCCGGGCCGAGAGCCCCGCTTGGCATGGCTGTACCCCTTCCATAATCACCAATACGCACTGGATCCCAGAGCCCCCCTGGATGGCAGGTTAGATGAGGAACAAGGTGCCAGGAGAGTAGCAGCCCACAGGGGCCCTGGTCACCACCCCCAGAAGCAACAGAATGAGTCCCGCGTCAGGGAGGAGCAGGGAAAAGGCCCTGGATCACTCACTGTTGTGTGCGCAGGGGGCGGCCTCCAGGCCACAGACAGGTTGGTGTTCTCTGGGCCCAACTTCGTCTAGATACAGGGCATTGTGGCTGCCTCCCATTCTCTCTCCCAGTAGGCTGCCCTCTCTCCAGGAAGCCGCTTGCACAAGCACATGCAGGCACACACAGTCACACACATGTGCGTGCACACACATGCATTATGGACACACGTGTGCACGCGTGCACAGTAAATGCGGCACCCAAGTGCCATACAGACACAGCTGGGACATTTAACTCATGTTCGTTGGGAACAAGGCTAAAATAGTCACGGTCATCTAAAGAAGTCCTTTTCCACGTGGCACAAAGTCCCACAGACCGCAGACTAGGAGGCTGTGTGCCCTGGGCCACGTCACCCCCTCAGCTTTCCCCCAGTCTGGTGAGAGGGACGTTGAGATGTATGGGTGCTGGTAGCTGGCGGGCTGCCTGCTCGCCTGCTGACCAGGCTGGGAGGGAGCATATCTGTGCCAAGCTTGGCCCTGCCCAGAAGCTACAGAGGAAGAGGCCTCCAGATGGTGGGGAGTAGGTGCTGCCGGGTCCTGGATGAGTCCCGTGCTATCTCTGGGATGTGGGTCCCTGTCAGCAACATGGGAGCCACAGGGCTTATCCTGTTGGCTCCGGGGAGGAGGACAGCCAGGACAATCAAGAAGCAGTTGAGTGTGTGGGATGCTCCTGGCTCGCTCAGAGCTCAGGATGCTGCTCAGACATCCTCAGGTTGCTCCCAGAGGGCCTTCTGTGGCCTGACGCCCAGCACTCAGACAGGCTACCTCTAGGACTCCAGAGTCACTCTGCCCTGGAGAGAGGTCCTTTGGTCTTAGAATTCTTTGTGAACTAGGCACCAGCCCTCCACCTCCCGGTTTGGCTGCCAGACACAGGCCATTCCTTTCCCCTTTCTAGGCCTTGGTTTCTATGAAAAGAGGAACTTCAGGGCCTGCCAAATACCCAGGGCTCCCTGGGTACTTGGACTATAGGAAGAGCTTGGATTTCTGTGTGGGCAGCCTGAACAAGGCACTTATTCTCATGAAGCTCCTGCAAGACCCCTCAAGGGGGACAGGGCTTCTCGCCCCACGTGGGACGCATGGTCACCGCAGCGCCTCATCCCCAGACCCCCGGAGGAGGCACTGTCACCGTTTCAAAGGTGAAGGGCCTGGGGCTCTACGCCGAGACATTCCTCCTGGGGGATCACACAGTCCAGCAGGGTTTGGAGCCAGTGTCCTAAGCTGAGCGAGTTACCACACTGCCGGCCCACTCGGATAGCTCAGCCCCCAGCGCTGGCTGATCTGTAACCCTCGCTATTCCGACTGTTTTCTTTGTAGTCACTGAGCAGGAGACTAAGGTCCCCAAGAAAACCGTCATCATGTAAGTGCAGGCGTGTTCCTAACCCTCCGTCTGACTGCAGTGCTCCCTGCATGCCCACTAACCTCCCCGGATCTTGCCTGTGTAGCCTGGCCCCTGGCTTGCCTGACTGCTTGCTCCCATGGCCTTTGTTCACCACACAGACTGCCAGCACTTTGCAGACGCTCCCAGGGCATTCACCTCCCCTTGAGACCTTGCCTACCACATTTCAAAGCTGTCTGTCCTAGGGTCTAGGTACCCTTTCCATGGCTCTGTTGTCTCAGCAGGGTCGACTTATTCTGCACATCCCAGGGCTCACCCAGGGCTTGGACTCAGAGTCATACTAGTCAGGGAAGAGCAAAGCCTGAAAGTTTCTTCTCCAGTGTGCTGGAGGAAGAATGCTGCCATCTAGTATCCTAGGATCTAGAGCATTGTCCAAGGGAACTTTCCGTGATGACGGAAGTGATCTATGTTTACACTCCACTCCAGCGGCCACTAGCTGCGTGTGGCTACTGAGCATTTGTCTAGTGTGGCTGAAGAACTGGATTTTAAAATTTATTTTAGTTAATTTGATTTTAATTAAAATAGTGTAACCTTAGTGAACAGTACAGCTCTAGGGTCCTTAGGGGTTTCCGCACTCAGCCCTCACACTGAGAAGGTGGGGAAACTGAGGTTCAGGGAAGAGAGAAGCCTTGCTCCGGGTGGCTCCCAGTCGGAAGCTGGCTGAGAACTCATTCCCTGGATGCCACAGCCACTGTCCCCTTCCCCACGCTTCAGTGCCTCCAAGGCTGAGGAAATGCCATACATGTTGATAATTGAAGAATACAAGAGGCCCAGAGCAGTCCAGGGCTAGGTGAACGGGCAGAAGGCAGGTCTGGTTTTGACCTGGATGATCTGGAAGGACTTGCAGTAGGAGGTGAATGAAGTGGAAGGGTGGAAGGGCTTGCAAAAGCTAGGAGGCAGTCAAAACTATGATTTCCTAAAGCCAGATGTCTGGGAGGCTCTAAGATGGGGAACCTCTTAATTCCCCCGAGGCAGAAGACCTCCTGTAGGGGCCTGCAGCTGGTGATGTTGCTGCAGAACCCATCTTCAGACATTGGATATGTCCTGGATTAATCCTTCCCTGATTTTCTCCCTTCTCCCCCAGAGCATAGTGCAGCCTCACAGTAGATGGGGCTGCCTGGGGCAGAAAGACATCCCATCCCTGGAGGTATGCAGCCATGCCAGAGTTTTTCACAGATTAGCTCTACATTTCATCTGTGAGGGGAGCATTGTTATCTATGTTTTATGAGTGAAAACATGAAGGAGCAGAGATGGGGCCAGGCTGCCCACTGGGGACTCATGCGTGTGGGAGCCTAGACTAGGTAACTCACAAGGCACCCTCACGACCAATCTGTCCCAGGCTTAAGGAGGCAGTAACCCTCCCCCTGCAAGGACATGTACCCCCTCACATGAGGAATGGAGAGAGGCAGCTGCCTGGCACCGCATCCCCCAAGGGCACACCACCCAGTGAGGAGCTCTGGGGAGCCAAGGGGTACCAGAAGGAGACCGGGCTTGGAGAGAGGCTCCTGCCACCTGGCAGCCTCAAGTGGTGTGCCACTGGCCTCAGGGCAGGGGGCCTCCATGTCCTCATGGGGGCAGCAGTGAGCCGAGCAGGGGGTTGCATTTAGGAGGCGTGGACTCACTGTCCTGCCTCAGCAAATCAGGCCACTTGAGGCCAGAAGATGGGTCCTTGCCCAGGTTCCCCTGACATGTGGGCAGTCTCTGACTCAGGAACAAGCCTTGCGCCACTGAGCCTTGTGTGAAGCAGGAAGGCAGGCCTGCGGCCCTGAACAGACCACGTCTCCATGCCTCGGCTTCTCCACCAGTTAAGGGGGCACAGCGTTTTCCCTGTACCAGGGGAGGGCCAGTGGAGGCAGGGTCTGTCATCGCTGTGCACCCCGAGGTGTGGCCACACAGCTCTGTGCCCGTGCCCACGAGTAACGGCTCCCAGTTGGAGCTGTGGGTTAGCCAGAAGTAAAGCTGAACAAGAAAGACAGAGTCCTAGTCATTGCAGGCAGCTGGTAGCAGCACTGAGTTGTCACCACATGCATGCCAGATCCCTCTTCCTGAGCCCAAGAGGAAGAAATGCAGGTCTAGGGCCCAGGAGGGCTGTGTTCCTGGACGTGTTCCTGCTCCCTGCCTGTTACTCATTTCACCCTCAGTACCTGGCAGAGTTAGATGCTGGTTGGCGGAGGAGGGCCTGGGCTGACGGGGACTTCTGAATCTTGGCTCTGGGAAAGTCTCAAGCCCTTTTCCAAATCTGTCTGCACGTGTCTGCAAGGCCCCTGGCCAGAGCCCCATGCATACTCACTCACGTGCACGTGGACTTGAGTTCTCTCCCCTCATCCTCCTGCGGCCCCACCGGACCTCGTGGGCTGAGCTCACACCGCCCATGTCGGCAAGCCCATGCCCAGAGCCAGGAGTCTTTGCCAGGCCTCATATCCCAGACCCGGAGGCCCAAAGCACGGGCTGCACGTCCCAACTCTGGCGTCCCCCTGCTCCGCAGTCCCTGACTGGCGATCTCTGAGGCACCTACCCTCTGAGAAGCCACCCAAACCCCCACCACCCTCCTGCCATGATACAGAGCACAGAGCAAGCGTGAGACTGATGAGGAAGGCGATGTGGCTTGTCCCTCAGCTCTGTAAGGAGGGCTGGTGTCTCTAGAACGGGACAGCCACGCACAGGAAGGGAGACCGGCGCATACGTTACAGACCCGCTGAGTGACACTGCACGCGCCCCCCCATGTGCCTCACCTCTCTCTCTGAGGTCTGCACACTGGGTCCCAAGTGTACACAGATGGCCAGATGGAACTCTGTGCTTCGGTGCTTTGGTTCTCTGGGTGGGCATCTGGGGCCTGGGCTCAGGCGCATGCGTAGGAGTTTGTCTATGCGGTTTTGCCACTTGCCTGCTTGGACACTAACCTGATCTCCCTTGCTGGCCCGCGAATGTGCTGACAGCAAGGGCACCGGGTGAGGCTGTGGGGCTCTGTGCCCATCTCCTCTCGGCCCTCTCCCCACAGAGAGGAGACCATTACCACTGTGGTGAAGAGCCCCCGTGGCCGACGCCAGTCCCCCAGCAAGTCTCCCTCCCGCTACGGTCACACCGCCAGCCTGCCCAGGCCAGGCCTGCTGGCCCCTGAGCTGCCACCCTCGCCAGAGGCCAGCAGACCCTCCAGGCCTGAGGCGGAGCCAGGCTGGCGGCCCGCCGTGCCCACTCTATTCGTGACGGAGCCTGAGACCCACACAGCAGGCCCGCCGGAGGGCACTAGGCCCCCGCCCAAATGGGTGGAGGTTGAGGAGACCATTGAGGTCCGGGTGAAGAAGACCGGCTCAAAGGGTGCGTCTCTGGCCAGAGAGACGCCTGGCAGCTCTGAGCAGCTTCACTTCACGCTGCCTGGAAGGGTGTCTGGAAGAGACCCCAATACAAACAACTCCAACAACAAGCTGCTGACCCAGGAGCCCCCGGCCACGGTCACCGTTGGAGAGCCCCTAATCGTCTGCGTGGAAACGGGGCCAGAGAGCCCTGAGCCGTCCCCTCCCTGGGGTGCTGAAGAGGGAGCCCTGCTGGAGGAGGGGGAGAGAGATGCCTACGAGGTGGAGGAGCCGCTGGGTGCTGATGGTCTGCAGGGCCGTGATCCCAAGATCCTCACACACCACGGTCGTGCCCTCACCCTGGCCGACCTGGAGGATTACGTGCCCCGGGAAGGGGAGACCTTTGGCTGCAGTGGCCCCAGGCCGAGTGCCGCTGATGACCCGCCCTGCGAGATCTCGGTGCTGCAAAGAGAGATCAGCGAGCCCACCGTGGGCCAGCCCGTCCTGCTGAACGTGGGGCGCCCCCCAGACTCCCGGGCCCCCCCTGGCTGCTTCGGCCGCATGCCCAGGTCCCGGGAGGCATTTCCATCGGGGCCGCAGGGCCGGGGCCCCACGGGCGTCTCCTTCTGCTTTCGGGAGGCCCAGGCCGGAGGCGCCGCGACCCAGAAGCCTTCCTTCTGCACTCAGGTTCAGCGCTCTGCGGACAGCGGCCAGAGCAGCTTCAAAACCGAGGTTTCAACCCAAACGGTCAGCTTTGGGACTGTGGGGGAGACTGTCACCCTACACATTCGCCCAGACAGGGAAATGGACCCCAGCCCCTCCCAGGGCTGAGGCCAAGACCCTCAGGGACGGGATGGCTGGGGCTGAGATGAGAGACTCTTGGACCTGGGACCCCCTGACGAAGCTGCGTGCTTGCACGGGGCAGCAGGAAGAGGAAAGCGGCGTTGGGACCCCGCCCGGCACCAGCATCAACTCACCACACAGCCACCTTGGGTTTTCAATCAGGAGAGTCCCAAAGCTGGCACGCCTCGGACACGGGTGCTCTGACCTCCCCTGGCTGTCCACCAGCTCAGGACTCCAGCCTGCCCTCCCGTTCCAAACCAGGCGATTCCTACCTCACAGGACTTGGTCGTCAGCTGAGGACGGTGCATGCATCCGTGATCTCAGAGGCTCCTCAAGCTGCTCTGAGAGCATGGGGCAGATTGACTCGCAGGCTGCCACTCCAGGCTCGGGGCTGCAGACACAGGGAAGGTGCTTGGGCATCCTTCCTGCTCCATTCACCAGGCAGGGGCCGCACGGGCCTTGTGTGTGCCAGCTTAGGCCCCCATCCCAGTGTCCAGGCCTGGCCCAGCCCTGGCTCTCACCCAGGCTGGGGGTCCCAGGCTCCTGCTCAGCAGGGGCTCCCCCCCCCAAAACCACATCTTAGCCCTGAATACCTTTCTTGGCCTCCAGGAGGCCTGTGTGGGGCCCAGCTCTACAGGCCCTCCTAGGCCTTCTCAGCAGGGTGGACCAGGGTCTGTGCATGGGAAGCAGTCCCATCCGTCAACCCTGATGATGCTAATAAACCGGTTCCTTGCACTGCCTCTGCTTTTCTCATTTTTGCTTCTCCACCTGGTGGTTCCGGCATCTCAGGAGGGAGGGACCCTCCTGGCCCTGGAGACCAACAATGGACAGCCCAGGCCCCTTCCATTGGCAGCCGGGGTGGGCACCCAGCATCAGCCTGTGGGTGCTGGCCAGTCCCACGGATCCTGGGTGGAGGCGTGATGATTTGCCTGTCCAGCTTGCTCACACGTGGGCTCAGGGGCTGTCACAGCGTGGCTGCGGCGTCCACAGTAGTTGCCCCCAGTCTGCTGGGGGTCAAGCAGGTCATCCTGTGTCCTGTGAGCCTGAGTCCTTTGTCAGGACAGCCATGGGGGCATGATGGGTCGGGGTCCTGACAACCTCCTTGGAGTGGGGGCAGCGCAGGATGGTCGCCCCAGCGCCACAGACTGCAGACAGACAGCACCCTGCCCAGTGGCCTCTTCAGCCTGGGGGGCCCAAGAATACAGCAGATCACCAGGAGGGAGGCTCTGGAGCATGGGAGCGAGCTCCATAGAGGGGGCCTTTTTGGAAATGGAGCGGTGGGTGTCCCAGAGCAGCCACAGGGGGACTGGCAGTCAGGTGGAAGAGGAACTGAATTGGGGGCTGAGGGCAGGAAGCCAAGGGCCTGGAGGGTCGAAGGTTCCCTTGGGGAGTTGTGTCGGGGGCTGGGCAGGGACCAGGTGAGAGTGTGGTGGTCTGTGTTGGGCTGGGTGGGGAATGGGGGCTTCCCTGGGAGGCAGGAAGGCAGCCCACCCTGTGAAGGTCTCTCGGCTCCTGATCGGGCATCAGGCTGTGCTTAGCTTTCCTAGAACGTGGGGCTGGACCCTCCTGAGCCTGGGTGACCCAGTACCCTCAAATCCAGAGTGGGCTACAGAGCAAGGCGAGCCCCAGGATGATGGGATGGGACTGAGACCGAGGGGCCACCCAAAGTGGACGGTGGGGGTCCAGGCCCTGCTGTACCCGTGGGAACTGACGTTCTCATGAGGGCATCTGGGAGACACCCTGGGGGTGGACCAGTCTAGCACTTGCTGGAGTGCCATCTCTGGCACAGACCCCTTCTTCTCTCAGGGGCCTCCACCTTTGGCGCTTCCTGAACCCAGCGGGTGGCTGGAGCGGGGAGGGGTGGAAAGGGTGGCCTCATCTGGGCAGTGTCCCACTCCCCTGAACCCAGCAGGTGGCAGGAGCAGGAGGGTGAGGAGGGTGGCCTCATCTGGGCAGTGTCCCCCTCCCCTGAACCCAGCGGGTGGCTGGAGCGGGAGGGTGGGCAGGGTGGCCTCATCTGGGCAGTGTCCCCCTCCCCTGAACCCAGCGGGTGGCTGGAGCGGGAGGGTGGGCAGGGTGGCCTCATCTGGGCAGTGTCCCTCTCCCGGGCCCCGGCCCCCCTCACTCCTGTGCGTCGACCTGCCTCTCCTACAGATGCTGCCGTCCCAGCCCCAGCTGCCCCAGGGCAGGAAAGCACGTCCATCCAGAGGACACAGACGTGCCCTGAGGCTCCAGGACCTTCCACAGGGGATCACAGCAGCCCCAGCCCCAGCCCTGGGGGGCTACCTGCACTCCAGGGGGCCAGCCCAGAGCCCCCAGCTGTGGAGGCTGGGGCCGCATCCAGTGAGGCCTGGCAGCAGGTTGAAGGCAAAGTACCCCTGCTTCCGGGACCCCTGTCCCCACCCATAACCGCCCCTCCTTTCTGACCCCACTTTGGTTACTTTGGGTGCCCATCCCACGGGGGTGAACTGGCAGAGCCTGAGACCCCTAACGTTCTGTTGGCTCTACATGTCGGGGGTCCTGGACAAGGCCTGCCCCTCGCTCAGCCTGTGGAACTAGTTGCCGGGATGGGCTCCGGGAGGTCCTTCCCACTCTTGGCATGTGGCCTCCTGTGGTCAGCCCTCAGCCGCCAGCTTGGAGTGCTCCTGGGGAGGTGGGGAGGAAGGGAGAGAGGAGAGAAAGGGTGTGGGAATGGGGAGACTAGGGAAGAGCAGGGAGAGGGATGGGGGGCAAGGAGGAGGAGGGGGGAACCAGGAGGAGGGGAAGAGGGGGGGACGTGGAGGGAAAGGAGGATAGGAAGGGGCAGAAGTGAGCCGTGCCGGGGTGGACCAGACCCTGGGGGTGTGCTGCGGGGCCCTAGCCCCAGTCCGGGGGCAAGGTGCCCACACGCAGTTGGAGTGCTGAATCTGTTCTCGAGGACCCTGTGCACTCAGAGCCCCTGCTCTGTCTGTGCTCCTATCTGCTGGGCCTCAGGCTGATGCAGCGGCCTGTCCTGGGGAGTTGTCCCCAGCCCTGTCCTGGGCTCCATCTCACCGGGCCCCTTGCCTCCCACCAGGCGAGCCTCAGAAGGCACCTCAGCCTCTCTCCCACGAGGGCCTCGAGCAGACAGCTCAGGCACGCACTGAGGTCCCGGAACGCACGGTGCCCATTCGGTAACCTCCCAAGCTGGCTGGGGGGTGAGGGGACGTCCTGGGGGCAGGCTGGGGCGTGGGAGAAGGAGAGCAAGGGGTGGGATCACAGCAGCCTGCACTCTCCTTACCAGCCCCACCCTTAAGCTCAGGGCAGGGGGAGGCCACCTGGGGCAAGGAAAGCGGGGGTGCTCCCTTCTTCACCTAGGACTGGGGCCTCGGGCTGTATGTCCCCTCCCAAAGAGTCTGCTGCAGCCCCCTGAGTAGGCGGGGAGCAAGAACCCAATCGCGGCCTCCCACACCCCAAGAGTGGAAGGGTGAGGCAGACAGCTAATTCCACTCCATGCCCCAGGATGGAGGGCGCTGCCTGGCCAGGAGCAGGTGAGCTCTGGGACGTCCACAGCCACGTGTTCACGGAGACCACACACAGGACATACGTGTACCAGACCAGCGACACGCCTGCTGCAAGTAGGTGGGGGCCTGGCAGGTCACACGTGTGCCTTCCATGCCCCAGGCTAAGGAGGGATTTCCAGGGCGGGGCCGGCACAGCCACCTGGCACACCCCAGCCTTACTGAGGCCAGGGCCCCGGCTGCCTCTCTCCCTGCGTGCCCTCAGAAGGCAGCAGTGACCAGGACGTCAGGGCCCTTTACCCCACGCAGAGTTGGCATGTTCTTGTGGCCTCAGAGAGCTGAGGCTGAAGCAGCAAAGACAGGGGGTGCATTTCTGGACCATCAGGGGTGGGATCCCTTCCCTTGGAGGCAGCTGGGCTCTTTCACCCTGGAGTATGTCTTAGGGCCTTCCTGCCCAGCTCGGGCAGCAAGACACACGTGGCGTTGCTGCCATTCCACCCAGGTCTGGGTGTCTGTGCATGGAGGCCAGGCATGAGAAGATTTCAGCGCAGAGTAGGCTGTGGCGAACACAGCCTGGCTTCTGCCCACCGGCTCCTTCCCCCACCCCAGGCCCCCCGTCCATGCAGGTCACCATCGAGGACGTGCAGGCCCAGAGGGGCGGTACGGCACAGTTCCAGGCTGTCATCGAGGGCAACCCACAGCCCACAGTGATCTGGTACAAGGTAGGGGCAGGCCTGGGTGAGGGCCTGCCTGCGGGAGGGGCAGTGTGTGGTGCCCCCGCTGGCCTGGGCACAGGGCTCACCGAAGGTCAGGCTGGGCCGTGGCACTGGGGTCCGCCAGGGTGTACTGATGGCCTCCCCGCGCTCCCGTGTCTCCAGGACGGCACCCAGCTGGGAGCTGACCCCCGGCTCAGCCAGCAGCAGGAAGGGACCACCTACTCCCTGGTGCTTAGGGACGTGACCCAGCACGATGCGGGCGTCTACACCTGCCTGGCCCACAACCCTGGCGGCCAGGTGCTGTGCAAGGCAGAGCTGCTGATCCATGGGGGTGAGTGGGGGACCCCTTCCATGCTGGTGTGGGGGTCCCCTGAGCTCTCACAGGTTCAGGCACAGGAAGCTGCTCCAGCAGATACTGTGACGTTGGGGGACAGAGGCGCTGGGTGATCATCTTTACTCATTCTTACAGCTTCCCCTTCTCTGGCTACACGGGACAGTGAGCACAGCTCCAGGAGGAAACTGCACTCCTTTTATGAGGTCCTGGAGGAAATTGGAAGGTACCGCCTCCATCCCAGCCCCAGGAGCCTCCTCCGCTGGAGCCCCACCTCCTAAGACCCTCAGCCTCAGCCTCCCAGAGTTCCTATGTGCAAGTTTCCGACCAGGAGCCCCCAGCCCTCCCACCCATTGCACCCCTACCATCCCCCGCTTAGAGCTCGCTGAACTCCCTCAACCCAGAGCCCTGCCCCCACCGAAGACCTGCTTCTCCAGCCCTCACCCTCTGGAGCCCCTGCCTCCTGCAAACCCCCATGTACAGAGTACCTGCTGGCCTTGCCAACTTGGCCTCCTCCAGTGCCCACTCCCGCAGCTCCTGCTCTCCTGGCACCTCTCCTCTCAGGAAACCGCCTCCCCCAGGAACCCCGCCCCCAAGCTCTGCCCCCCAGGGCCCCGCCCCCAAGCTTTTGTCCCCCAGGAACCCCGCCCCCAAGCTTCTGCCTCCAGGGCCCCCAGCACGCTGTCCCCTCCCCCCAGGGGTGTGTTCGGCTTCGTGAAGAGGGTGCAGCACAAGGGCAACCAGATGGCCTGTGCTGCCAAGTTCATTCCACTGCGGAGCAGGACGCGTGCCCAGGCTTATCGGGAGCGGGACATCCTAGCAGGCCTGAGCCACCCGCTGGTCACCGCACTGCTGGACCAGTTTGAGACGCGGAAGACCCTGATCCTCATCCTGGAGCTGTATCCCACCTCACTCTGAGGGTGTCAGGTGGTGGGGCGGGAGGTGGGGGGGAGTGCCCCCGGCAGACAGTGGTCTGCAGGGCTGGGTGGAGTCTGCGGTGCTGATGGTCCCAGGCCCAACTGCCTGATGGGGGCAGCCCGTGCCGCTGGCATTGCGATGCTTCCGGACTATCTGCACGACCCCGGCCCCTCCACCCCCACGTACTGCCACTGCACATAGCTCCCAGCTCCCAGTCCCTTGGGTAAGGAATTTAGGCAGGGCTTCATCCAAAAGTCTGTCTCCTCCTGCTCCCCCATTGGCCTCCAGCAGGAAACTTGGGCTTCTTACCTGACTTCGGCATGCCCCAGGCACTGATGCGTCTTTGCATGCCAACACACACTCCAGGGAGGGGCACACGCCCCACCCGACCCATCCTAGGTCCTGTATGCCTACCACACCCCCACACCCACCCCCACCCCCCGTCAGCATCCCCTGCAGGAGTCGGGGTTGGGGGGGAAGGTGGCATGCCACTCCCACTCTGCTGCCTCCCACTGTCCTCCGTCCCTCTACTTGGGGGGCTTTGTCCCTCCCATCCTCCTCAACCGCAAGCACCAGCCTCCCCAGCATAGCCCCCACCCCCACCTGGAGATAAGACTGCCCCCAGGCGGCGCGAGGCTTCGAGGGTTCCAGAGCCTAGAGCTTTCCTTGACGGACTCCCAGGTGTTCGTCGGAAGAGCTGCTAGACCGCCTGTTCAAGAAGAGTGTGGTGACCGAGGCCGAGGTGACTGCTGCCCGGCTGCCCACCCGGGCGCAGGGCTGCGCGTGGGCCTGGCCAGGCCTCCTGTCCCTCAGACTAGCTTCCCAACAGAGCGCTCCCCCTCAGAGACCCTCACGGGCTGCTTCAGCTCCTGTCGGCTGGCCGGGTCTCCCTGCTTCTCCACCCCCGACGGCACTGACCGAGCCACCCAGCCCTTGCCTGCTCCCCTGGCCCCTTCCCGCTTTGCTCAAGCTGCTCCATACACCCAAACCCATCCACCTGGGTGCCCAGAGGAATCTCCCAGCTACAGGGCTCCCTGGGGCTTTGCATGGAACCTGTCCTGCAGGAGCCCCCCAACCCCCAGGCTCAGATCTGGAAGGAAGTGGAGGTCCTGTTGGTGGGAGCAGGCAGGGAGGTGAGGAGAGGGGTTCTGGAGGCTGGCTGAGCACCAGCTCTGCCGCAGGTCAAGATCTACATCCAGCAGCTGGTGGAGGGGCTGCAGTACCTGCACGGTCAAGGCATCCTTCACCTGGACATAAAGGTACGTGGCTCCCTGCTGCCCCGAGCCCAGGGAGGAGCTGCTGGAAGCCTGGGGCCTAGGGCTGAGGGCGAGAAGGCCCAACACTCCCAGTTCCCTCTGAGGACTTCCTCATCTCTGGGGACAGGGAGCTCACCGCCTTACAGCAGCCCCTTCACCTTCAGGTGGGGGGCAGCTGTGATGGAGCAGAAGCTATCCCCAGGGGCGCCGAAACCTGCTCCCGGGGCTGCCTATGGCCTCATGCTGGCCTCACCCCCCTGCGGGGGCAGCCCCTCAGAGACCCCTGAGTGTCCCCCCGAGGCCTGGGAGCCCTGGGGGTTCCTTCCTCAGGGTGTGCTCAGCCACTCCCGACTCTGCCTGACAGCCCCCCAACATCCTGATGGTGCATCCTGCTCGGGAAGACATTAAAATCTGTGATTTTGGCTTTGCCCAAAAAATCACCCCGGGAGAGCCACAGTACAGCAAGTACGGCTCCCCTGAGTTTGTGGCCCCCGAGATCATCGAACAGACCCCCGTGAACGAGGCTTCCGACATCTGGTGAGTGGGTGGGTGGGGGTGGGTGAGGGTAGGGGTGGGGGTGGGGTGGGTGAAGGTAGGGATGGGGGCCCCGCCCGCCCCCTCCCGCCCCCGCCCGCCCTCTGCCTCCTCCTTCTCATCGGACCAGGTCTGGAGAGACTCACGGCTGTGATTTTGTTCTGCAGGGCCATGGGGGTCATCACCTACCTCAGGTGAGTAGACCCCTGCTCCTGTCAGCTCTCTCTTCCAAAACCAGCCCAGACCCCTCCTCAGCAGGCCAATGGGAAGCTGTTGAACCGCTGACTGCTCCTTAGCTCAGAGACGCAAGACCCAGGGGGCAGCTATGTTGGGAACATGCTGTCAGCCAGTTCTGATACGGGGTTTCTGCCAAGCACTGCTCACTCACACCCTGTCACAGAGGACCTCTGCTAGGTCATGGGGCAGAGCACGGAGCTCTTCCCCTAAAGGGTCCCAGCTGTTGCTGCCCCGAGGGCATCAGTGGTGTAGACTGAGCCTGGATTCACTGTCTCAGGCTAAGTCCCGGTGCCCACTCAAGATGACGCTTGATCCCTTATCCCAGGCCAAGACTGGATCCTCACCCCAGCCTAAGACCAGATACCCACTCCAGGCTTAGCCTGGATCCCAGCTCCAAGCTAGATCTCTGAGCAAATCTGAGACGCATGCTGGGATTCTCAGGGCTGAAGGCGAGAGGTGTCAGGAGGCATCTCCAGTCAGGGCTGGGGGCCCCCAGTCACTACATCCCCATGAGACCCCTGTCCTGGCAACCTGCCTCCCATGGGCCCAGAAATTCAGGTCACAGCTGAAGGCTAGCCATGTCTCTGCTTCCAGCCTGACCTGTTCATCCCCATTTGCTGGAGAGAGTGACCGAGCAACCCTTCTGAATGTCCTGGAAGGGCGGGTGTCCTGGAGTAACCCCATGGCCACCCACCTCAGTGAGGACGCCCAGGACTTTATCAAGGCTGCTCTGCAGAAGGCCGTGGGGTGAGTATATACATCTGAGGTCCTGCGCCTGCCTCAGTGACCAGCTGACCTCTTGGCCTGACCTGGACCTTCCTCCCCCACCCAGGGCTCGGCCCAGTGCTGCCAAGTGCCTCGCCCACCCCTGGTTCCGGGTAAGTAGGCTGAACATGGGCTGGCCTGGCTCAGAGGGAGGGAGAGTGAGGCCAAGAGGAGTGGGGGCCTGCCTGGGCTGCAGGGTGCCCCGGGGGCTCCCCCCACCCGCAACGTGGCTCTCTCACCTGGGCGCCCCCAGAAGTCTGTGCCCGCGGAGGAGGCCCACTTCATCAACACCAAGCAGCTGAAGTTCCTCCTGGCCCGCAGTCGCTGGCAGGTGGGCTGCACTACCTCATGGAGGGGTGAGGGGCTGGGTGCAGAAGCGGCCGGAGGCCAGAGAGGGAAATGAGGCCCAGAGGGCTGGCTCTGTGTCCCTTCTGGGTCTGCAGAGCAAGGGAGTGGGGCCGGGCACCCTTCATTTCAAGTCTTTGCTCCCTGAGCCAGCGGGGTGAGGCGGGGCAGCATGCAACATTTCTGCCAAGGTGGGGACAAGACGACAGAACCCTGGGGACCATGTGTTTTAAGGCCCACTGTTTCCTGAGATCCCCTCTGGCCTGGGAAGGCAGCGGGTCCCCTGCTGACAGGCCCCTGTCCTCCACGCCCCCAGCGCTCCCTGATGAGCTACAAGTCCATCCTGGTGATGCGTTCCATCCCAGAGCTGCTCCAGGGCCCGCCCGACAGCCCATCCCTCGGGATTGCCCGGCATCTGCGTGGCGACGCCAGCGCCTCCTCCAGCAGCTCCTCCTCCTCCGACAACGAGTTGGCCCCGTTCGCCCGGGCCAAGTCGCTGCCATCCTCCCCGGTGACCCACTCCCCACTGCTGCACCCCCGGGGCTTCCTGAGGCCTTCGGCCAGCCTGCCTGAGGAGGCCGAGGCCTGTCCACCTGCTGCAGCCTCGGCTCTGCCTGCATCGCTGCAGGGCGAGGAGCCAGCAGCGGCCCTGGGTTGTGTGCCCCGGCAGAGCATCATCCGGAGCCTGTTCTACCAGCAGGTGGGCGAAGGCCCAGAGCTCGGGGGCCCATCCACAGGGGGCAGGCGGCACCCTGCCCGCCGGCGGCACCTTCTCAAGGGTGGCTACTTCTCGGGCGTCCTGCCGGGACTTCGAGAGCCACTGCTGGAGCACCGGGCACTGGAGGAGGCGGCTGCCATGGAAGAGCAGGCTGCCCAGCAGGCCACAGCAGCCTCCTTGGAGACGGCCGTGCAGATGCCCAGAGCAAGCACCCAGGAGGCCTCTGGCTCCAGCCACTCCCGGGACCGTAACCCACCAAACACTGCCAGTTCCTCCACCAAGGCCTGCAGCAAGGGGCAGTGTCCCGCTCCGGCTCCCCTGAGTCCTCAGGATGCCCAAGGAGAGGGCACGCCTGGAGGAGGTGCACGTGCCAGGGAGAAGGAGCATCCAGAGGGGACCCCGCGGGGGCTGAGACTGCCCTCCGCCAGTAGTGATGGGTGCTCCATTCAGCCACAGGAGTCATCCCAGGACCGCTGTGGAGGGCAGGCTGCCCCTTTCTCTAAGCCCCAGTGGGTCCCGGCCCCCCAGGATACTGTCCCCCCTGCGTCCTTGGCACCACAACCTTCTGGCTCCTTCCCTTCAGGGCCCTGCACAGAGGCCCTCTTGTCATCCCCTAGCCCTTCCTTCCCAGGAAAGCCACAGGCGTGTCTGCCCCCTGCCCAAGCGAGCCCCCAGGTAGACTCTCAGAGCGGGCTGAAGGCCGTCCCTCTCACCAAGAGGCCTGGATCACCCAGACCCCCAGAGCCAGCCTCCCAGATGGGCACGGAGCCTAGCCCCTCCCTGGATGCTGAAGGCCTGGTCCAGGAGACAGAGGACCTGTCCCCGTCGTCACCCAGCCTACAGCGGCCTCAGGAGCAGGCGACCACACGGAAGTTCTCCCTGGGGTGCCGTGGGGGCTACGCAGGGGTGGCGGGCTACGGCACCTTTGCCTTTGGGGGGGACGCCGGTGGCATGCTGGGGCAGGGCCCCATGTGGGCCAAGATGACCTGGGCCGTCTCTCAGTCCTCGGAGGAGCAGGATGAGGCAGGGACCGAGAGCCCACCACCCCAGGCCAGCACAGCGCCTGCACCCGAGGGCGACAGAACCCTCCGGAGGGCCTCCCAGGAGCTGAGCTCATGGGAAGACATCGGTGGGGGCTCTCAGGTGTCGCTCGTACAGATCCAGGACCTGTCCAGGGACCCAGAAGCAGCAGACACCGTGTCCCTGGACATCTCAGAGGTGGATCCTGCCTACCTCAATCTGTCTGATCTGTATGACATCAAGTATCTCCCATTTGAGTTCATGATCTTTAGGAAGATCCCCAAGCCGGTGGAGCCAGAGCGTCCATCCTCCCCTGAGTCTGAGGCTGGGGAGGAGCTGGCTGAGCTCCCAGAGGCTGCGTGGCCCTGGCCAGCCAGCCTGGAGATCACAGAGGAGCCAGAGGACATGGAGGCCCTGCTCGGGAAAGCTGCCGGCGGCAGGAAGCGCAAGTGGTCACCCCCTTCGGCCAGTCTCTTCCACTTCCCTGGAAGGCACTCACTTCTGGAGGAGCCCACAGAGCTGGGGCTACGCCAGAGGGTGAAGGCCTCGGTAGCCCACATCTCCCGCCTCCTGAGGGGCAGGCCTGAAGGTTACTACCCCTACCCTACCCTGGAACTGGGCACATCCATGTTTCCCGCTCTGCACTGTGGGGCTCCTTGGCCAAAAGGATAGCTCCAGAGCTCTCCTGGGTGATGCAGGAAGCCCCCCATCCTATGCTCCTTCCCTGACCCGGTGCTGCCCACACCTCCCAGGACACATTGGCTTGTTTCTGAGGTCACCTTTGCGGCCTCCAGTCCCTCCCCATGTGCATCTGAAGCCCAGCGGTAATGCAGCTGCAGTTACACCCCCACGGAGATAGGAACTGGCCCGGCCCTCCTTGATCCTGATCCCAGAGCCCTCAGCTGGCCCGGTGGCCCCTGAGCTGCTGGCCTAGCTGCCCGCAGTGGCTGACACATGGGGTAGGGAGGGGTGGTGCCCTCTGCCGTGGATTTAGCTCATCGCCAATAAGACCCCCTGGGACTGGGCTTTTCTGCCACATGGGGATCCCCAGAGCCTTCCCCTCATGCTCCCAGAGAAGCCAGGCCCCCAGAGTATGACCTCCCTCGCGTGGCCACTTCCTTACTGCAGGTCTGGAGAAGGAGAGTCCTCCCCGGAAGAAGGCAGGCCTTGCTTCCTTCCGCCTGAAGAGCAAGGACCGAGGTGGGTACACTGCCCAGAGGCGAGGCCCCCCACTGCAGCCCAAGGGACCTGACTGTGGGGAAGGGGAACCCTGTCAAGACCAGTGCAGGGTGGCGAGGGGGAGCTCACATCCACAGGGGCTCAAGTGCACACGGGGGGACTCTGGTGCCCCTGCAGTCAGGAGCCGGCAGTCCTGGAAGCCTTCCTGGAGGAGGCGCTGGTGTTGGAGATGAGCCGGGTGGGGATGGGGCTCATCTCCTGTGTCCCTGCAGTGGGGGTCGGGCCTTACTCTCAGGCCTAAGGCCACCTCTGAAGGCTCACGTCCCCTCCGTTTCCCAGCACCGTCGTTCCTAAGGGAGCTCTCGGATGAGACGGTGGTCCTGGGCCAGTCTGTGACTCTGGCCTGCCAGGTGGTGGCCCAGCCAGCTGCACAGGCCACCTGGAGTAAAGGTAAAGAGGTCTCCTGAGGCTGAGGGCCAGGGAGGCAGGGTACTCCTTCCGGGCATTCCTCTCACTGTATAGACGGAAACTGAGGCTCAAAGAGGGTGTGGGTCCTGGGCGTGACCCCTAGGCAGGGCACCTGCTGGGAGCTTATCTTGAGGCTCACTCTCTGCTGCTGCAGATGGGGCTCTTCTTGAGAGCAGCAGCCGCCTCCTCATCTCCTCTACGCTCAAGAACTTCCAGCTTTTGACCATCCTGGTGGTGACTGCTGAGGACCTCGGAGTGTACACGTGCAGTGTGAGCAATGCGCTGGGGACGGCGGCCACTACGGCCATCCTCCGGAAGGCAGGTGGGTCGGCCGTGAAGGGCCCAGGGAACTGAGGCTTAGCGCCCGGGCACCCACAGCCTGGCCCTACCAGGGTCTGGAGGCATTGGGAGGGGACGTGGGAGAGGGTGACACAGCTGGCCAGGCTCCCTCCCTGACCCCTCTTTGGGGGCTCTCCTCCTTGCATTCCCACAGTACCTCCCTGTCTCTCCAGTAGTGCAGGAGGCGGTGACTTCCCTTTATGTATCTCTATTACAGTCCAACCATGCTCTCAGAACACAGCACCAGGGTGTGTTTCTGGGAGACCCAAAGCAGAGGCTGCGAGCCTAGCTTTCAGACCTCTGACCTGATCCCCAGCCCCTACCTGCCCTGCACCACAGTCTGGCAAAGCAGAGGCCCCCCTGACTAGAGCCTAGGGTTGGTGGGGGGCTGTGAGCAGGGGCCATTCCATGGGGCTCCTGGGTGGGCACTAGTGGGAGGGGAGCCTGGTGGGGTTGGGCAGGGCAGACACCTCCCAAGGCCCCTCATAGGAGAGGCACTGGGCTCTTCCTACCAGTCAGCCTTGGAAAGGACCCCGAGAGAACTGGACCAGGGGCAGGTGGGCCTGATAGTAGGGTGAGGAGGATGAGGCAGGCTGGCTGGGGCTCAGAGCTTCCATGGAGAGGTCCTGCAGGCCCACCCCGGACTGCTGACCGTGGGCCCTGCAGAGCGCCCCTCTTCCTCGCCACGGCCGGACATTGGGGAGGTACATGCGGACGGGGTGCTGCTGGTCTGGAAGCCTGTGGAGTCATACGGCCCTGTGACGTACATTGTGCAGTGCAGCCTGGAAGGTATGGGGCCGCTCCCGAACCCGCCCCTCCTGGGGGAGGTGTGGGGCCGCTCCTGAACCCGCCCCTGCTGGGGGGTCCCAGAGTCGCTGTGGGTGGGGGCAGGGGGCTGGGGACGCGCCTGGCCGCTCTCTGCCCCTGTCGGGCCTCTCCACCCTGACAGGGAGTGGGCGGCCGTGGCTGGGCTGCCTCTCACTCGCTCCCGTGTGGCCCAGGCGGCAGCTGGAGCACGCTGGCCTCGGACGTCTTTGACTGCTGCTACCTCACAGGAAAGCTTTCTCGGGGTGGGGCGTACACCTTCCGGACGGCCTGCGTCAGCAAGGCGGGCATGGGCCCCTACAGCAGCCCCTCGGAGCAGGTCCTCCTGGGAGGGCCCAGCCGCCTGGGTGAGCCCCTGGGCAGGCCTGTGTGGGAATGCACTTGCCACCTCCACCAGTCACACACTCACTTGAGGTGGTTCGTTCTGCCCACTAGGCCCCCCACCCACAACAGCCTGAGGAATGAGAGGGCAGAGTGTTGGGGGTTCAAAGAGGGCCTTCCTGTCAGGTTGGGAAGGGGTGATGGGAGAAGAGACTGGGGGAGATGGCGGTGCAGGGTTGCCCTCTTCCTACAGCCTCTGAAGAGGAGAGTGGTGCCACGGGGCCGGCCCGGCCCCTGCCCAGCATGCAGACCTTCGCCTTCCAGACGCAGATGAGAAGGTGCAGGGACTCCACCCCGCTGGCTCTTCGCGCTCTCACCCCAGCCCCGTGCTTTCGCCCCTCTGATCACTTGTGTCCACATTGCCTCAGCGTCTGCCACCCTCTCCCCGACCTCCCTGCTGGGCTTGCTTCTCCAGACTGGGGGGGAGGGCGGGGTCTGGCCTGAGCCACCAGCCTGGCCTGCGCTCCTCCCCAGGGGCCGCTTCAGCGTGGTGCGGCAGTGCCGGGAGAAGGCCAGTGGGCGCATGCTGGCTGCCAAGATCGTGCCCTACCACCCCGCGGACAGGGCTGCTGTGCTGCGGGAGTACGAGGCCCTCAAGAGCCTGCGCCACCCACACCTGGCGCAGCTGCAGGCTGCCTACCTCAGCCCCAGGCACCTGGTCCTCATCTTGGAGCTGTGCTCCGGGCCTGAGCTTCTCCCCTGTCTGGCCGAGAGGTGAGGGCCACCCTGGCCTGGATTCCAGGCTCAGGACCTGGCTGGAGCACTGTGGTCTGCCTCCTCACCCACCTCCTTGCCCCGCCTCCGCCCGTCAGCCCACCAGAGTCACTCAGTAGATCTGGGACCTCCTTCCTAAGCCCACAGGGAAGGCTGGTGCTTCCTGATTGCCCTGGGGCTGGCTGTGGACAGAGCCTGGGTGCCCCTCCCCATGTGCCCCCTAACTGGCCCTCTGCCCCCAGGGCCTCCTACTCGGAATCAGAGGTGAAGGACTATCTGTGGCAGATACTAAGCGCCACCCAGTACCTGCATGCCCAGGGTATCCTGCATCTAGACCTCAGGTCGGAGAACATGATTGTCACAGAGTATAACCTGCTCAAGGTCATCGACTTCGGAAACGCCCAGAGTTTGGCCCAGGAGAGGGTCCTGCCCTCAGAGAGATTCAAGGACTACATGGAGACCATGGGTGCGCAGGGTGCAGACACCAGGCCTGATCTGGGGGAGGGGTGTGCCGGGAGCAAGCCCCAGTCCTGTCCCCCTGCCTCGTCTACCGCAAACAGCCCTGACCCCCACCTGTGCCGTCCCCAGCTCCGGAGCTCCTGGAGGGCCAGGGCGCTGTTGCGCAGACTGACATCTGGGCCATAGGCGTTACAGCCTTCATCATGTGAGTCTCCACGTGTGCTCTGCGGGGTGGGCGGGCAGGAAGGAAGGGCGGGCCTGGAGTCTGTTGATGGTGACCCCAGGTCTCTGTGACTCCCGTCCATTGAGGGTAACGTCAGTCACGTGACCACCACGCACACAGGTTGAGCGCTGAGTACCCAGTGAACGGTGAGGGAACACGAGACACGCAGAAGGGCCTGCGCAAGGGGCTCATCCAGCTGAGCCGCTGCTATGCCGGGCTGTCTGGGGGCGCTGTGGCCTTCCTCCGAAGCACACTGTGTGTGCACCCCTGGTAAGCAGCTCCACAGCTCTGCCTGGCCCATGCCCCTGTGCGCTAACCTGCCCGTCTCGGGGGGAGCGCGGTAAACGCTGCCCTTCCATGTGCTCCAGGGTCCGGCCGTGTGCATCCAGCTGCCTGCAGAGCCCGTGGCTGACGGAGGAGGGCCCAGCCAGCTCCCAGCCCGCGGCGGTGACCTTCCCGACCACTGGTCTGCGCGTCTTTGTGCGAGAGCGCGAAAAGAGGCGGGCACTGCTGTTCAAGAAACACAACCTGGCCCAAGTGCGCTGAACCCCTGGCCCTTCAGGGCCCAGCCTCCCGGTCTTTCAGGACTCCCTGCGTATGCACGCACACGTCAATAAAAAGCAGCACTCGATGAGGTGTCCTCTGTTTCATTGTTTTGTGTTGGGGAGAGGGTGAGGGCCCTGCCACCTTTCTGGTGTTTGGGGGAGAGCAGGGCTGTCCTGGGCTATGTGCCTACAAAGGCAGCATTAGAACCAGAGCGCTCTGAGCCAGTGCGGTGTGCAGGCAGCTCCATACTCTCACGGGTGGGTGTGTTTTTTTTTCTGTGTCAGTGTTGCTTCAGACATGGACACACGCCCAGGTAATTTGCAGAGAAATGACTGTGGGCAGGTATCCAGGATTCCAGCTTGTTCCACCACAGCATCGTTCCTGGCAGTGTGGGGGTGAGGGGCTCAGGCTGGAGCAGGTGGATAGCAGACACTGCCCTCTTTTCTCAGCAAGTCTCATGGAACGGGCAACCGAGACAGGCTGGCGAATCCAGCCCTCCTCGCTTTCCCCGTCTCCAGAGAACGGTGTCTGCACACTGGACATCCACCACTTAGCTCTTACTTGGACCCAAGACCCCTCATCGAAAAACCAAACATTTCCAAAAGTGAACTGACACCTCCCCACCCCCACCCAGCCACTAACTTTCCCTCCCCCCTGCTGTGCGAGCTGCCACCTGGCTCCTGGGCACTGACACCTTACGTTGCCACATCAGCTGCTCTCCCCACCCCACCCCGTCACTGGCTCACCTGGCAAGGCGGGAAGGGAGCCAAGGTGGGCACAGGCCCTGCGCTCTCTTGGACTGGCAGGGTTCTGCTGTGACCAGAGAGGCTTCACCATCGCCCTCCTGCCTTACCCCCGGCGTGGCCCTGAACTGGCCCGTCAGCAGCTGCCTACCACTCTCCTGTCGTGTGGAGTGGTACCATTGCTGGAAGAATCCTCTGTGCTCTACCTATTATCCCTCCCTCTCTTAACTCCTGCAAACCGCTGAAAGGATTTTTATTTTTTATTTTTTTTACTATCTCCATAGTTTTGCCTTATCCAGAATGTCATATAGTTGGAATGATATGGTATATAGACTTTTCAGATTGACTTTTTCACTTAGTAATTATTTAATTGTCTTCCATGTAGTTTTGTGGCTTGATGGAAAATGTTTCTTCAACTTTACTTTTGTAGTAATAAAAACTAATCATTTTAAGTATTTTAAGAGTATAGTTCAGTAGTTATAGATTTGTACTGTTTACAACCATCACCACCACTCATCCCTAGAACTCTCTTCATCTCGTAAAACTGAGAGTTTATAACCATTAAACACCAACTCCTCAGTCTGCCCTCTCCTCAGTCCCTGCATCTGCCATTCTACTTTCTATATCTATGAATTTGACTAATCTTTGTTGTTTAGTCACTTAAGTCATGTCTGACTCTTTTGTGATCCCATGGACTGTAACCCTGCCAGGCTTCTTTATCCATGGGATTTCCCAGGCAGGAATACTGGAGTGGGTTGCTGTCTCCTTCTCCGGGGTATCTTCCTGACCCAGGGATTGAACTCGCATCTCCTGCACTGATCCACTTGGGAAGGCCCATGACTACTCTCTGGAGAAGGAAATGGCAGCCCACTCCGGTACTATTGCCTGGAAAATCCCATGGACAGAGGAGCCTGGTAGGCTACAGTCCATTGGGTCGCAAAGAGTCGCACACGACTGAGCGAGATAAGTGGAGTCATACAATATTTGTCCTTCTGTAACTGGCTTAGTCACTTAGCATGATGTCCTCAAGATCCATCCATGTTATAGCATATTGCAGAATTTCTTTCCTTATAAAGGTTGAATAATATTCCACTTCATGCACATATCACATTTCACTTATCTATTCATCAATGTACACTTCAGTTGCTCCCATCTTTCAGCTAGTGTGGATATTGCTGCTATGAACACGGGTGTCCTTCCTCTTCCAGACCTTGCTTTCAATCTTTTTGGTTATATATCCAGAAGAAGAATTTCTGGGTCATGTGGCTATTACATTTTAAATTTTTTGAGGAAATTCCCTTGATTTTCTACATGGGCTGTACCATTTTACCTTCTTTCAAACACCACAGAATTTTTCGGCTTCTTTACATCCTCATCAACATCTGTTGTTTTCTGTTTTTTGTTTGTTGTGTTTTTTGTTTTCGACAGTAAGTCATTCTAATGGGTATGAGGTGGTATCTCATAGCTTTGATTTGCATTTCCCTAGTGATCAGTAATGGAGAAGGCAATGGCACCCCACCCCACTCCAGTACTCTTGCCTGGAAAATCCCATGGATGGAGAAGTCTGGTGGGCTGCAGTCCACGGGGTTGCTGAGAGTCGGACACGACTGAGCGACTTCACTTTCACTTTTCACTTTCATGCATTGGAGGAGGAAATGGCAACCTACTCCAGTGTTCTTGCCTGGAGAATCCCAGGGACGGGGGGAACCTGGTAGGCTGCCGTCTATGGGGTCGCACAGAGTTGGACACGACTGAAGCGACTTCGCAGCAGCAGTGATCAGTAATATTGAGAACCTTTTCATGAATTTGCTGGCTGTTTAAATATCTTCTTTGGAGAAATGTCTATGCAAGATTTTTGCCCATGTTTGAATCACGTGGTTTGTATTGCTGTTGAGTTTTAGGAATTTTTAATATATTTTGGCTATTAATTCTTTAGATATGTGATTTGCAAATATTCTCTTCCTTCTGTGAGTTGCCAGTTTACTTTGTTGATATTGCCATTTGGTGCACAAATCTTTAAGCTTTCTCATGAAGTCCAGTTTGTCTCTATCATCTTTTGTTGCTTACACCTTTTGTGCCATATGCAATAAATCATTACCAAGTTCAATGACGGAAGATTTTACCCTAAATATTTTCTCCTAAGAGATTAATAGTTTCAAATTTTATCCTTAGTTCTTAGGTCCATTTTGAGTTAATTTTTGTTTATGGTATTAGCTAAGGGTCCTACTTCATTCTTTTCCATGAGGATATCCAGTTTTCCCAGCATTATTGTTGAAAAGACTGTTCTTTCCCCATTGAACGGTTTTGGCACCCTTGTCAAAAATCATTTGACTATATATGCAAGAGTCTGTTTCTGGGATCTCTAGTCTTTTCTGTTGGTGTGTCTGTCTTTACGCAAGTACTACATTGTTCAGATTACTGTAGATTTTCAGGAAGTTTAGAAACCAGGAAATGTGAATCCTCTAGTTTTGTTTTTTCCAGATTGCTATACCTATTGGGCTCCCTTAAGATGTCACTGGATTTTAGGATAGGTTTTTCTATTTTTTGCAAAAAAAAAAGTCATTAGAATACTAATAGGGATTCAATCGAATCTGTGGATTGCTTTGGGTATTATTGACATTTTAAAAATATTAGATCTTTCAATTGGTGAACATGGAATATGTTTCCATTTATTTATGTCTTCTTTATTTCAACAAGATTTTTGAGTTTTCATTGTCAAGTCTTCCACTTCCTTTGGAACGTTTATGAAAGTGAAAGTGAAAGTCACTGAGTCATGTCCGATTCTTTGTGACCGCATGGACTATACATACAATCCATGAAATTCTCCAGGCCAGAATACTGGAGTGGGCAGCCTTTCCATTCTCCAGGGGATCTTCCCAACCCAGGGATCAAACCCAGGTCTCCCACATTGCAGGCAGATACTTTACCAGCTGAGCCACCAGGGAAACCCTTGTAAAGTTTACATCTAAGTGTTTTATTCTTTTTGATGCCATTGTAAATTGAATGTTTCCATTATTTTCTTTTCAGACTGTTCATTGTTACTGTATAGAAATGCAAATGATTTTTGTGTGTTGACTTTGTATACTGATACTTTGCTGAATTCATGTATTAGCTCTCACAGATTTTTTGGTGGAATCTTTAGGGCTTCTTACATATAAGATCTTCCCCTTCATGGATCACAGCCTTGTTGTGGGGAAGCGGCTTCCTTAACTCAATGAAGCTATGAGCCATGCTGTGCAGGGCCACCCAAGATGGGCAGGTCATAGTGAAGAGTTCTAAGAAAACAGTGTCCACTGGAGAAAGAACCAGCAACCTACTCTAATATTCTTGCCTGGAGAAGCCCATGGATAGTATGAAAAGGCAAAAAGATTTGACACTGGAAGATGAGCCCCCAGGTCAGAAGGTCTCCAGTATGCTCCTGGGGAAGAGCAGAGGGCAATTACTAATAGCTCCAGAAAGAATGAAGCAGCTGGGCTGTGGGAGACAGCAAATGGGCAAGATGGCGTGTTCAGGCTCTCTCACTCCATGTTTTGTAAATAATGTCTATGGAACAGCTGAGATCATTTGTAGCACTGCACATGAGCCTTACGAGGTGTTCATTTGGTCACGGGTTGTGTGCGGTTCGCATATATAAGCTTCACCTGGACAAGCAGCAGCATTTACTACTATGTCATGGCTATGTCCATTGGGTCAGCCACAAGAGGAGAGAGTTGAGCTGCTGCGTCAGCCAGGAGAGAGGCTGTGTTGTGTTAGGTTATGCTATGACTGCTGCACCAGCCAGGAGAGAATAAACGTGTCTGCAGTTCCTACAGCTCCTCGCATCTCGTTCTAGCCTCTTAGCTTGAGCCTTGCCTACCCTGGGTTCGGCGAACAGTGTGAACAGCAAAACAATTGGCGTCATGAACAGGATGAAGAGCTATACCTGGGCCAAACCAAAGAGGACACTCAGTTGTGATGTACCTGGCGGTGAAAGTAAAGTCTGATGCTGTAGAAATGTTAGTCATGATCTCAAATGGCCTCAGCCTGCAATGACTTGGAGTGGGGCCTGGGTTCCCAACCAGAGAATGGGCTGGGTCATGGCAGTGAAAGCACCAGACCCTAACCAGTAGACCACTGGTCAGGACAAGGGCCCTGGTCATTCAGCTTTGCAGAAAAGAATTTCCACAAAGACAGAAAGTAGTGAAACAAGTAAAGTATTAGGAGGGAAAAAAGTACAGTACGTGTGGATAGACACATGGGCAGACTCAACAGGAGAGTCCCTGAGTTGCTGAGTCATGCCTGCGTGGTAGTTTGAATTACTTTTATGGGGTATTTCTTCGAGCTTTCCTTTGGCCAATCATTATGATTTGCCTGGTTTACAATCCATATCTCAGTATCTTCCCATGTGTGTGTACGCATTGCTTAGCCAAAATGGATTCTACCAAAAAGGCACCTGGATGTGACCCCTCTTTGGCCTTCAAGGAGTCTTTTCTGTACATGTGTAGTCAGAGAGGTCTCCTGATTTCCCCAATGAGAAATATGTGGTCTCTGCAGAGTCCAGCCTCCTCAATTGCCCTGCTATTCTTGTCTTCGAATTTTGGTCAATAATGAATCTCCAGTTGATCTACCCTGGGGGCGCCCATCTGCCCACTCCCTTAGGCTCTTGAACCAAGGTAAATTGATTGGATGTGGTCAAGCAGGAGATGGCAAGATTAAACACCCACATTTTGGGAATCAGTGAACTAAAATGGGTTGTTGTTGTTCAGTTCTCATTTGCGTCCAACTCTTTGCAACCCCATGGACTGCAGCACACCAGGCTTCCCTGTCCTTCACCATCTCCTGGAGCTTGCTCAAACTCATGTCCATTGAGGTGGTGATGCCATCCAATCATCTCATCCTTTGTTGTCCCCTTCTCCTCTTGCCTTCAATCTTTTCCAGCAACAGGGACTTTTCTAATGAGTCAGCTCTTCCCATCAGGTGGCCAAAGTATTGGGTGGGAATGGGCAATTTAACTCAGTTGTTACTGTTCATCGGCTAAGTACTGTCCGACTTAGGGAGGGATGGGGGGTGGGGGTTGCTGGCCTCAGGCTGGGGCCCTGCATGTCTGTGTGCGCTGCAGTGACCCCACTGCAGGCGGAGGTGGCGCTTGGGCGCCTGGTCCCAACTCCCCAGTCCAGCAGCCGCCAGGAGCCAGTCAGGCGTGCCTTCCTCCCCAGTTTTAGCTGATGGCAGAGTGCAGATAGGTACAGAAACGCTCGCTGGGGAGCGTTTCCCGGGCGTGAGCCCCAGGGTCGGGCTAGATGAAGAGCGACCTGCCGAGGACGAGGACGGACGGATGATGGATGGCCCGGGTGGCGGGGCCAGGTGGCAGGAGGCCCCTGTGTAGGGTGGGGCCGCGCGCTTGTCTCCCTGGGGGCCCGCGCCTGAGCCCCTGCCTCACGGCCCTCCCTGTGTGCGCGCTGCCTTTCCCGGTGGCCGCCAGCCCTCGCGTGCCTGCATGGGTGACCAGCCATCGTCCCCTGTCTGGGAGCTAACTGGCTCTGCCCCGTGCGGGTGTCACTCCCCGGCCGCCATGGCCGGCGTCACCAGACAGAGCGCTCTCCCGGCCTGAGGGGGCAGCTGGGCCCCGCGCATGCGCGAGGGCGCAGGGACACGTGTCACAGAGTATTCTCGCTGGCCAGTGGTGGTCAAGAGCCCCGCGAGGCGCCCTCCCCGGCCAAGGAGGACCCTGTGCTGGTGGCCTCTGGTGAGACCCCACCTCATTCCCTGGCGGACCACTCACATCTGGATCTCTCGCGGTGCACGGCCACCCGCTCCACCTCCGCTTCTGAGGTCTTTATGGTGACCAGACCCCATCCTGAAGCTATCTAGGGCCCACTGTAGCTCTCATTAGCCCTCATTAACATAATAGGCAATATATACATATATATGTATAAAGTATGAAAATATAGCCTACAATGCTAAGAACTGTTCAAGGCACTAGAGATACAGAGATAAGAATATCTACCCCAAACCACTAACTTCATACTGGTTATATTTCCTTTTTCTTTTAAATTTGGTTTTGTTTCTGTCATTGAAAGATACAAAGGTTGAGACCCCGAGAGACTGATGCGGTTTTTCCTTGACCTGAGTAAGAATGCTGGGCATTTCTCACGAGAAAGAGGTGGAAATGGTTGGCTGCATCGAGTAAGCAGCACCCAGGTGAGTAAGTGAGACTTGAAATTAAAAGGAGGAGGACTTGGCCTCTGAGCAGGTGGATTTGGAGATGTGGAAAATAACTTTCCAAGAATAGCTGCCGACTAGTGAGAGTGACTCTCAAATGTAGGAGGAATTGAGGAAGTGCTCAGTATCTGCACAGCATTAAGCGTTCTGCATCTGCCTGGGGCTTCATACCTGTGGTATTGTAAATGTCCTTGCCCTCAGTTCCTGGCACAAAGTTTCAAAATCTGAAATTTCCCAACTGACAGAAGCATCTTGTGATGCTAATGAGTGACCCTGAGGTCTCTGAATAACTTAGAATGGGGGCTGGTTTCCAGAAAGACAGGAATGTGACTAGAGGCTTGGAACTTTGATCCCCCAACCCCAACATCTTGGGAGGGGAGGAGGCTGGAGACAGTTTAATGATGAGGCAGTGATTTAATCAATTGTGCCTATTTGATGAGACCCCAATAAAAATACTCGACCCCAGGGCTAGATGAAGCTTCCTGGTACCACACTGATATGCTTTGATGCCGGGAGAGGGCTGTGCCTGATTCCATGTGAGGGCGTGGAAGCTCTGCTTCTCCCTGCATGCTGGCCGCCTGCACCTTGTCCTGTGCATCTCTTCCATCTGGCTGTATCCTTGCTGGTATGTATCATAAGTATAGCACTTTCCTGAGTTTCGTGAGTCATTTTAGCAAATTTTTGAACCTAAAGGTGTCATAAGAACTCCTGAATTTATAACCAGTTCATCATAAGTGCAGGTGGCCCCTGAGATTTGAGACTAGTGTCACAATGCAACTCCTCTTATGGGACCGATCCTCTTCCCTGTAGGGTCTGTGCTAACTCCAGGTAGTGAGGGTCAGACTTGTCCAGCTGCTGTGGAAGATAACTCTCACAGGAGTATGGGGATAACTCCCATTAGGAGTCCACAGCTTTGGAATTTCAGAAGGTTGAGCCCCCAATGTTGACTCCTCAAATTTCCTGATTGCCATTGGCATTGCTCATCCCATTTATCCCAATAATCTTGTAAACATACATTTTCCAATACTGGATGTGTTTATGCTTTAAAACTAGAGAGTAGTTGGTTATTTGGTTGAATCTTGAATGACACTGTGTCTTCTTCAGAAGATCTTCCTGATGCTTGAGATAAACAATGACAGACACAGTTGGACATCTACTGACGCACACACTTGCCCCGTAGCCTCTTTCTGGCAAAACCTTAGTGTCTCTTCACATCCTCCTGCATCCACAGTGGGAGGCTCCTAGCTCTGCATTTGGTCCTTAGCCCAAATGTATTGGTGGCTGGTTCACTTGATTACTAGTGGAAAGAAATGACCTGCCTGAACCAGAGCAGAGATCATAGGTGTGAGAGTGGGCTGCCACAGGAATTACTGTTGAAATATATGAGATCTGAATCTGAGGGCTCTCAGTGATCATAGCATTTGCTATGTTTAGAGAATGGAGTAGGTCCAGACTCCTGTCCCCAGTAACTTTTCAGTAAGAATCAGTATAACATTGTCTGGGCACCAGTGGGCCAAAATGATGATAAGTGACAGCAAATAACCTTAAAGATGGTGATTTACACCTTTACAGCATCTCATACGGTTAAGTGCAAAACTAATACAATTATGTACAGTTTAAAAATAAAATAAAATTTAAAAAAATGTGATACATCTAACTTCTTATAAAGGAAGAAGAAAATTATGAAAATCAAAGGCAAAATTGATGCACTGGTAATCACGGTAGAAGATTTTAATATACTATGTTTAGAAACCATAGATCAGATGTGTAAAATACTTAAATTTGTAGAAGTTTTGATATCACAACTGGAAACATTTATGAGTTAGAAAGATGGACACATTGGTGGCATTTTGTATTCATAAAATGGAGCAGCCATATTATTTTCAGATGCCTACGTGCCATCCTAAAAAATGAGAAGCCATTGGGTCACAAACCCCTCAAAGCAGAAATGATACAGGCCATATTTTCTAACCACTGTAAAATGACATTGCTGACTGTTGATGAAAGGATAAACAAGTTATAGATAACCACCTGGAAGTCTTAGAAACCATCCTAAATAATTTCTGCATTAAATGCAAAGCTGAAATGATGATTAAGGCATGAAGGTAACAAGAAAGGATGCCCCTTTGTTCCCCCAACTCTCAGAATTCTCAGGCAAACATGGGAAAATAATTCATTCTGGTCATATTCAGGTTCTCTTCACTAAAATGGGGGTGAGATTACTGCAGAACACAGAATTTTAAATGAGAAGTTAACTTCTCATATGCTCACACTATACAAACTGTTGTTACCAGATGGTACCTTAGAAAAAATAGCATTCAGAATGCACACTCTTTGGGGTTTCTTCTAAGACCCCATTCTCTGCAGCCATGAGTCAATGTACCTTCAATACAGGTTTTCCCATGCTCCTCTGCATGTAAGGTTGCTGGCCCCTTGGCAGCTTGGTCAACAGATATGACAGCTAGCTAGCAGATGGTGATTGCCACCATGAAATTAGAAGACAAGTTGCTTCTTGGCAGGAAAGCTATGACAAACCCAGACAGTGTATGAAAAAGCAAAGACATCACTTTGCCAACAAAGATCTGTATAGTCAAGGTTATGGGCTTTCCATTAGTCATGTACAGAAGTGAGAGTTGGACCGTAAAGAAAACAGAGCACTGAAGAATTGATCCTTTCGAACTGTGTTGCTGGAGAAAACTCTTGAGAGTCCCTTGGACAGCAAGGAGATCAAACCAGTCAATCCTAAAGGAAAATCAACCCTGAATACTTATTGGAAGGACTGATGCTGAATACTTTGGCTACCTAATGCAAAGAGCTAGCTCAATGGAAAAGACCCTGATGCTGGTAAAGATTGAAGCCAGAAGAAGAGAGTGACAGAGGATGAGATGGTTGGATGGCATTACCAATTCAATGGACATGAACTTGGGCAAACTCCGGGAGATGGATGGTGTGGTATAGGGAGGCCTGGTGTGCTGCAGCCCATGGGATCACAAAGAGTTGGACACGACTTGGCAACTGAACAACAAGATTAGATAGATCTATCAATAGATAGATTATATTGATTGATGGGTTGGTAGATTAAGTAGATAGATATATAGATGATAACAGAATTATAGATAAATAGAAAAATAAAGCTATAGATAGATGGATACATAGATAAATCGATTAGATAAATGGGGGATAGATGAATGAGTGGGTAGATGAATGAGATGATATTAGGGATATATAGATAGATGAAAGATATGTAGATATGACAGATGGTAGAAAGATTACAGATAGACTAGATCTGTTTATCAATAGATTAGATTGATTGATCAGTCAATAGATATTCTGAAAACTCCTTCTGATTCAGAAAACTGAAATCCTGAAGCAAATTACAGCAGGCCCACTCTATCACAGTTCCCAAGGAAGTCAGGGGATTCCCAGGGCAGAAGCAAAGACAGAGGAGACCAGGGCTGAACACGGCATCTGGACATCTGTGTTTCAACAATGGTCACAGCTTGAGGCAGGGCAAGTGGGCAGTGAGACAGGGATGTCCCACTGAAATGGGAACACTCAGTTTTGCCCTATCTGCAGAGGGTTGGGCAGCCACAAACCAAGGCCAAACAGGAGCATCCAATCTGAAATCATGAGGCACGAAAGGAAGGTGGCCACTGGGTAAAGTGCAGAGACCGCAAATCGATGGACTCCTGATGTTGGAATTATGAGTGTGCCAATACATAAAAAGTAGAACTAAAGATAAAATAAAAATCATGTGCAGAGAGGAAGATACCATAAAGCTGGCCAGACAATTTTGGAAATAGCCAATAAGTAATTCTAAAACAGAAAGCTATAATAGCTGAAATTAAAACTCAAAGTGTGGTGTGATTTAAACATTCACTTAGACTGGGCTAAAAAAGAATTAGTGAACTAGAAAATTAAGGTGCATTGCTGCTGCTGCTGCTAAGTCGCTTCAGTCATGTGACTCCATAGACGGCAGCACACCAGGCTCCCCCATCCCTGGGATTCTCCAGGAAAGAACACTGGAGTGGGCTGCCATTGCCTTCTCCCATGGACATGAGTTTGATTAAATTCCAGGAGATGATGAAGGATAGAGAAGCCTGGCATGCTGCAGTCCATGGAGTTGCAAAGAATCGGACATGACTGAGCAACTGAACAACAAAAACAACCATCTTGTGGCTCCACATCATTTTTTTTGATGTAAGTTTCCTTTTTTGGTAAGTTCCTGCAGTTTTTTGGTCAATGGTTGTTCAGCAGATATTTTGGTATTTTCTAAGAAGGGATGTCGAGCTGTCCATATAGTCAGAGCTATGATTTTTCCAGTAGTCATGTACGGATCGGAGAAAGCAATGGCACCCCGCTCCAGTACTCTTGCCTGGAAAATTCCATGGACAGAGGAGCCTGGTAGGCTGCAGTCCATGAGGTCGCTAAGAGTCGGACATGACTGAGCGACTTCACTTTGACTTTTCACTTTCATGCATTAGAGAAGGAAATGGCAACCCACTCCAGTGTTCTTGCCTGGAGAATCCCAGGGATGGGGGAGCCTGGTGGGCTGCCGTCTACGGGTTGCACAGAGTCGGACACGACTGAAGTGACTTAGCAGCAGCAGCAGCAGCATGTATGGATGTGAGAGTTGAGCCATAAAGAAAACTGAGCACTGAAGAATTGATGCTTTTGAACTGTGGCCCTGGAGAAGACTCTTGAGAGTCCCTTGGACTGCAAGGAGATCAAACCTGTCAATCCTAAAGAAAATCAGTCCTGAATATTCATTGGAAGGACAGATGCTGAAGCTGAAGCTCCGATACTTTGGCCACCTGATGCGAAGAACCGACTCAATGGAAAATACCCTGATGCTGGAAAGATTGAAGGCAGGAGGAGAAGGGGATGACAGAGGATGAAATGGTTGGATGGCATCACCGACTCAATGGACATGAGTTTGAGCAAGCTCCAGGAGTTGGTGATGGACAGGGAAGCCTGGCGTGCTGCAGTCCATCGGGTCGCAAAGAGTTGGATACGACTGAGCAACTGAACTGAAGAAGGGATGAGTACATGTCCTTCTGCTCTGCCATCTTGAGCTTATCTCCTTCCTGTGCGTGCATGTTTGTGTGAAGATAAGTTTTTGTTTCTCTGAGATAATATACAAGAGTGCAAACGCTGGGTTTTGTAATAGTGTGTGTTTTGTTTTTTAAGAAACTGCCCAGTGTGTTCCGGAGTGGCTGTGCTAGTTTGCATTCTGACCAGCAGTGCCTGTGATATTGTCTCTTTGTCCTCACTGCATTTGGTGTTGTTATTTTTGTAAAAAATAATGAAAATAAACTTCAATTTAAATAAGAATTGAAATGCCAGAAGGGGGACTTATTCTCATGGCCTATGATGATAGCAGAGCCCAACAGAGGAAGAAATATTTGCTCTTCTTGACTGGCAAGGGTTCAGCCAATAAGACACAATCACAACTCAGCCAATGAAAAGCCACTGCACTTTGAACTCCAGTTCTTCTACGAATAGTTTGTTTGCTGTAGCCCTCTCGATATATTTTTCCCCCCTAAAGAGTTCTTTCCTTCTTGTTGCAAGGGAGTTATACATGGTTTGTGATGGCTGAGGACCCCAAATTGGAATTCTTTGCTGACCCTGAATAAGCCCATTTTTTACTTTTCTTTCTTTTTTTTTTTTTTTTGATGCTTTTGAACTGTGGTGTTGGGGAGGACTTTTTAAAAATTTATTTATTTTAACTGGAGGCTAATTACTTTACAATATTGTAGTGGTTTTTGCCATACATTGACATGAGTCAGACATGGGTGTACATGTGTTCCCCATCCTGAAACCCCCCCCACCTCTCTCCCCATCCCATCCCTCTGGGTCATCCCAGTGCACCAGCCCTGAGCACCCTGTCTCATGCACTGAACCTGGACTGGCGATCTACTTCACATACAATAATATACATGTTTCAATGCTAGTCTCTCAAATCATCCCACCCTCGCCTTCTTCCACAGAGTCCAAAAGTCTGTTCTTTACATCTGTGTCTCTTTTGCTGTCTCACATATAGGGTCATCATTATCATCTTTCTAAATTCCATATATATGCGTTAATACACTGTATTTGTGTTTTTCTTTCTGACTTACTTCGCTCTGTATAATAGGCTCCAGTTTCATCCATTCATTAGAACTGATTCAAATGCATTCTTTTTAATGGCTGAGTAATATTCCATTGTGTATATGAACCACAGCTTTCTCATCCATTCGTCTGCTGATGGACATATAGGTTGCTTCCATGTCCTGGCTATTAAATAAACAGTGCTGCAATGAACACTGGGGTACATGTGTCTCTTTCAATTCTGGTTTCCTTGGTGTATATGCCTAGTAGTAGGATTGGTGGGTCATAAGGCAGTTCTATTTCCAGTTTTTTTAAGGAATCTCCACACTGTTCTCCATAGTGGCTGTACTAGTTTGCATTCCCACCAACAGTGTAAGAGGGTTCCCTTTTCTCCACACTCTCTCCAGCATTTATTGTTTGTAGACTTTTTGATAGCAGCCGTTCTGACTGGCATGAGATGGTACCTCATTGTGGTTTTGATTTGCATTTCTCTGATAATGAGTGATGTTGAGCATCTTTTCATGTGTTTGTTAGCCATCTGTATGTCTTCTTTGGAGAAATGTCTGTTTAGTTCTTTGGCCCATTTTTTGATTGGGTCATTTATTTTTCTGGAATTGAGCTGCAGGAGCTGCTTGTATATTTTTGAGATTAGTTGTTTATCAGTTGCTTCATTTGCTATTATTTTCTCCCATTCTGAAGGCTGTCTTTTCACCTTGCTTATAGTTCCCTTCGTTGTGCAGAAGCTTTTAAGTTGAATTAGGTCCCATTTGTTTATTTTTGCTTTTATTTCCATTACTCTGGGAGATGGGTCATAGAGGATCCTGCTGTGATTTATGTCAGAGTGTTTTGCCTATGTTTTCCTCTAGGAGTTTTATAGTTTCTGGTCTTACATTTAGATCTTTAATCCTTTTTGAGTTTATTTTTGTGTATTTTAGAAAGTGTTCTAGTTTCATTCTTTTACAAGTGGTTGACCAGTTTTCCCAGCACCATTTGTTAAAGAGATTGTCTTTTCTCCATTGTACATTCTTGCCTCCTTTGTCAAAGATAAGGTGTCCACAGGTGTGTGGATTTATCTCTGGGCTTTCTATTTTGTTCCACTGATCTATATTTCTGTCTTTGTGCCAGTACCATACTGTCTTGATGACTGTTGCATTGTAGTATAGTCTGAAGTCAGGCAGGTTGATTCCTCCAGTTCCACTCTTCTTTCTCAAGATTGCTTTGGCTATTCGAGGTTTTTTTGTATTTCCATACAAATTGTGAAATTATTTGTTCTAGTTCTCTGAAAAATACTGTTGGTAGCTTGATCAGATCATATCAGTCGCTCAGTCATGTCCGACTCTTTGCAACCCCATGAATCACAGCACGCCAGGCCTCCCTGTCCATCACCAACTCCTGGAGTTCACTGAGACTCATGTCCATCGAGTCAGTGATGCCATCCAGCCATCTCATCCTCTGTCGTCCCCTTCTCCTCCTGCCCCCAATCCTTCCCAGCATCAGAGTCTTTTCCAATGAGTCAACTCTTTGCATGAGGTGGCCAAAGTACTGGAGTTTCAGCTTTAGCATCATTCCTTCCAAAGAAATCCCAGGGCTGATCTCCTTCAGAATGGACTGGTTGGATCTCCTTGCAGTCCAAGGGACTCTCAAGAGTCTTCTCCAACACCACATTTCAAAAGCATCAATTCTTCGGCGCTCAGCCTTCTTCACAGTCCAACTCTCACATCCATATATGACCACAGGAAAAACCATAGCCTTGACTAGATGAACCTTTGTTGGCAAAGTAACGTCTCTGCTTTTGAATATGCTATCTAGGTTGGTCATAACTTTCCTTCCAAGGAGTAAGCTTCTTTTAATTTCATGGCTGCAGTCACCATCTGCAGTGATTTTGGAGCCCATAAAAATAAAGTCTGACACTGTTTCCACTGTTTCCCCATCTATTTCTCATGAAGTGATGGGACCGGATGCCATGATCTTCGTTTTCTGAATGTTGAGCTTTAAGCCAACTTTTTCACTCTCCACTTTCACTTTCATCAAGAGGCTTTTTAGTTCCTCTTCACTTTCTGCCATAAGGGTGGTGTCATCTGCGTATCTGAGGTTATTGATATTTCTCCCGGCAATCTTGATTCTAGCTTGTGTTTCTTTCAGCCCAGCATTTCTCATGATGTACTCTGCATATAAGTTAAATAAACAGGGTGACAATATACAGCCTTGATGAACTCCTTTTCCTTTTTGGAACCAGTCTGTTGTTCCATGTCCAGTTCTAACTGTTGTTTCCTGACCTGCATACAAATTTCTCAAGAGGCAGATCAGGTGGTCTGGTATTCCCATCTCTTTGAGAATTTTCCACAGTTTATTGTGATCCACATAGGTTTTTCCTGTGGTCATGTATGGATGTGAGAGTTGGACTGTGAAGAAGGCTGAGTGCCGAAGAATTGATGCTTTTGAAATGTGGTGTTGGAGAAGACTCTTGAGAGTCCCTTGGACTGCAAGGAGATCCAACCAGTCCATTCTGAAGGAGATCAGCCCTGGGATTTCTTTGGAAGGAATGATGCTAAAGCTGAAACTCCAGTACTTTGGCCACCTCATGTGAAGAGTTGACTCATTGGAAAAGACTCTGATGCTGGGAGGGATTGGGGGCAAGAGGAGAAGGGGATGACAGAGGATGAGATGGCTGGATGGCATCACTGACTCGATGGACGTGAGTCTCAGTGAACTCTGGGAGTTGGTGATGGACAGGGAGGCCTGGCGTGCTGCGATTCATGGGGTTGCAAAGAGTCGGACATGACTGAGCAACTGATCTGATCTGATCTGATGTAGAGGATCATGTCATCTGCAAACAGTAGAGTTTTACTACTTCTTTTCCAATCTGGATTCCTTTTATTTCTTTTTCTTCTCTGATTGCTGTGGCTAAAACTCCCAAAACTATGTTGAATAGTAGTGGTAAGAGTGGGCACCTTTGTCTTATTGTTGACTTTAGGGGAAATGCTTTCAATTTTTCACCATTGAGGGTAATATTTGCTGTGGGTTTATCATATACGGATTTTATTATGTTGAGGTATGTTCTTTCTATGCCTGCTTTCTGGAGGGTTTTTGTCATAAATGGATGTTGAATTTTGTCAAATGCTTTCTCTGCATCTATTGAGATAATCATATGTTTTTGTTTGTTTGTGTTTTTTTTTGTTTTTTTTTTTTTTAATCTAAAATTTTATTTTATTTCAGTCTGAGTATTGCCACTTATTCAAATAGCTCACATAAACCCATTCCATCCAAAAAGGAAATATAAAATGCTTCTAACAGCATAAGCACAGTTGGCATGGCCTATCCAAAGGTCTTCCAATAGTGTCCACACGCAAAAAAAAAAAAAAAAATCTAAATGGAGTTAAGCCATAAACTGGATGTTCTTATCATCTGTGCCGTAAGAAATATTCAACATCAGTTTGGTTTTAAAAACCCATCAAATATCAGTCATGGCAAGGAAGACCACTGAGCTGACTTCTGATAACTAAGTTGTTATCACTGAACGTAACGTATCCTACATGATTGCTGCCATGCGGAAGATCTTGGGGTAGGAGCTCTTCACAAGTAACACAAGCACCACTTGCACAGGGATGGCCGGGCATTCCCAGAGCAGCCGTGTGCTCCTGACTTCCTCCTCACCATGGTACTCAAGCCTCCAAAGCTGAGAGGGCAATGCTCAAACTCACTGAAGGCTTTTACAAAGAAGACTAATGAAGGAGATGTTGTGAGGTACAGCTAAATACTAAAAGTGATGATGATGATGAGATCTTGAGTACTTGAGCCTATTTATATTGCCTTGGATTCACTGATTTTGCATGTTAGCCTGCTTTCTATCTCACAGGACACTGTGGGGGATTAAGTGAGATAAAGTATGTGACAGTCTAGTTTGTGTCTGCATAACCAGTATATGGTATTCCTATCCTCCTCCCCATCCCCAAAGAGGCTAGTCCTTGAACTTTCAGAGTACTCTGTAAAGAAGAAATTAGTATTTCTATCTGCATCCGTGTCAGCATGATTCTAAATTTCTCCCAAGAGTCACTTCTCTTTTGTAAAATAAACTTTATACTATTTGAAATATACGTGAAGCTTCATTTTTGTTCAGGGTTTTTAATTTCTCATTGTGAAAAGTTACTTCTGAGGAACTGAAACCCCAGAAGGTAACCATAACAAAAACATGTTCAGTGTTTTTTTATATTTTAAATGATGGTTCAAAGGCAGACTTGTAGACTTGTATCTCTTCAGGAGATGGAAGGCAAATGCAGCCTCTGAAGGGAACTGTTCTAATTATTGCCTAAAAAAGTAAAGTTATACAACTATATTCAAGCACATAAGACAAGGCACTACATTAAAACTAGGATGACTGAACAGTTAGGGGGAAACAGCTGAAAGAGTAAAGGGAGAGAGATTTAAGAATAATCTGAGTTGGGACAAGGATCCATCAGTCCTGGATGCTTCTGTTATCTGAATATCTTGAATCACATGATTTCCTGTTTTACCTTCTACAGTGTCTTCACTGAAATTTCAAATCAACATTCTCACAGAACTAAATAATAGTTATCATTGTGTTGGGATTCAAAATTTCAATCCAGTAAACATCAGGATCTTGAATAAATGCCAGGCCTTTCATTTTACCATCATCAGGTTTCTTCACAAATTTGACTCCCAGTTCTTCAAATCTTTTACAAGCACCATGAACATCGGGAACAGCAATTCCAATGTGACCAAATCCTCGAGGGTCTGAATTGCCACTGTGGTAACTCTGGGTCTCATCATCTTCCGTGCCCCAATTGTGTGTCAGTTCAAGTGTAGCTTTTCTGGAGAATACCCACGCTACTTTTTCATCTTTATCTTTTGGGATGTCATTTTTATCCTCATAAGCCAAGAAATACAGTGAAAATTTCATAGTGGCGAAATCAAGTTTCTGGAGTAGTGTCATTCCAAGAATTCTCGTATAAAAATCCAGTGACTTCTTAGGATCCTTAATTCGCAACATGGTCTGCTGCAAGAGAAAATCCTTGGTGCTGGGGTCCAGGTCGGAGCAACAGCTGAGGGCAGCCTTGTTGGTGAGGCCGCCGGACTTGGGCTGTGGTTCTGCCATGGCCGCACTGCTGTATCATGGACGACTGTCCCCGGGAATGCAAGACGTATCCCAATCATATGTTTTTATCTTTCAACTTGTTAATGTGATGTATCACATTGATTGATTTGCATATATTGAAGAATCCTTGCATTCCCTGGGATAAAGCCCACTTGGTTATGATGTATGATCTTTTTAATATGTTGTTGAATTGTTTGCTAGAATTTTGTTAAGGATTTTTGCATCTGTCTTCATCAGTGATACTGGCCTGTAGTTTTCTTTTTTTGTGGCATCTTTGTCATGTTTTGGTATTAGGGTGATGGTGGCCTCATAGAATGAGTTTGGCAGTTTACCTTCCTCTGCAATTTTCTGAAAGAGTTTGAGTAGGATAGGTGTTAGCTGTTCTCTAAATTTTTGGTAGAATTCACCTAGTAGCACAGTTTATTTATCCAATACAAAGAAATAGAGGAAAACAACAGAATGGGAAAGACTAGAGATCTCTTTAAGAAAATTAGAGATACCAAGGGAACATTTCATGCAAAGATGGGCTCGATAAAGGACAGAAATGGTATGGACCTAACAGAAGCAGAAGATATCAAGAAGAGGTGGCAAGAATACACAGAAGAACTGTACAAAAAAGATCTTCACGACCCAAATAATCACGATGGTGTGATCACTGACCTAGAGCCAGACATCCTGGAATGTGAATTCAAGTGGGCCTTAGGAACCATCACTACAAACAAAGCTAGGGGAACTGATGGAATTCCAGTTCAGCTATTTCAAATCCTAAAAGAGGATGCTGTGAAAGTGCTGGACTGAATATGCCAGCAAATTTGGAAAACTCAGCAGTGGCCACAGGACTGGAAAAGGTCAGTTTTCATTCCAATCCCAAAGAAAGGCAATGCCAAAGAATGTTCAAACTACGACCTAATTGCACTCATCTCACATGTTAGCAAAGTAATGCTCAAAATTCTCCAAGTCAGGCTTCAACAGTACGTGAACTGTGAATTTCCAGATAGTCAAGCTGGTTTTAGAAAAGACAGAGGAACCAGAGATCAAATTGCCAACATCCATTGGATCATCGAAAAAGCAAGAGAGTTCCAGAAAAACATCTACTTCAGCTTTATTGGCTACCCAAAGCCTTTGTGTTGATCACAACAAACTGTGGAAAATTCTTAAAGAGATGGGAATACCAGATCACCTTACCTGCCTCCTGAGAAATTTGTATGCAGCTCAAGAAGCAACAGTTAGAACTGGACATAGAACAACAGACTGGTGCCAAATAGGAAAAGGAGTACGTCAAGACTATATATTGTCACCCTGCTTATTTAACTTATATGCAGAGTACATCACAAGAAATGCCACACTGGATGAAGTACAAGCTGGAATCAAGATTGACGGGAGAAATATCAATAACCTCAGATATGCAGATGACACCATCCTTATGGCAGAAAGTGAAGAAGAACTAAAAGCCTCTTGATGAAAGTGAAAGAGGAGAGTAAAAAAGCTGGTTTAAAACTCAACATTCAGAAAACTAAGATCATGGCATCCAGTCCCATCACTTCATGGCAAACAGATGGGGAAACAGTGGAAACAGCAGAGACTTATTTTCTTGGGCTCCAAAATCACTGCAGATGGTGACTGCAGCCATGAAATTAAAAGATGCTTGCTCCTTGGAAGGAAAGCTATGACCAACCTAGACAGAGGTTAAAAAGCAGAGGCATTACTTTGCCAACAAAGATCTGTTTAGTCAAAGCTATGGTTTTTCCAGTAGTCATGTATGAATGTGAGAGTTGGACTATAAAGAAAGCTGAGCACCGAAAAATTGATGCTTTTGAACTGTGGTGTTGGAGAAGATTCGTGAAAGTCCCTTGGACTGGAAGGAGATCCAACCAGTCCATCCTAAAGGAAATCAGTCCTGAATATTCATTGGAAGGACGGAAGCTGAAACTCCAATACTTTGGCCACCTGATGCAAAGAACTGATTCACTAGAAAAGACCCTGATGCTGGGAAAGATTGAAGGCGGGAGGAGAATGGGACAACAGAGGATGAGATGGTTGGATGGCATCACTGACTCGATGGACATGAATTTGAGTAAGCTCTGTGAGTTGGTGATGGACAGGGAAGCCTGGCATGCTGCAGTCCATTGGGTCACAAAGAGTTGGACATGACTGAGTGACTGAATTGAACTGGGATAAAAGCCCAGCAGGACTGCACAGCCTCCTTTTAGATTCCCTGAGGCTTTTCAGCGTTTGATTTGCTCCTAAGGGCCATCACTGAGGATGGTTGCTAGAGAAGGGTTACAGTGATCCACAAGTGAAGGACTTGCCCTGGCCAAGAAAAGAAGAAAAATAAGGATGGTGGAGGGGTGAATGGACGGATGTAAAATGCATTAGAGCTGGTGAGGAGGCTCTCAGGAACTGGTGACATGATTCAGGGGATTGTTCCTCAGGGATATTGACATTCTCAAAGATAAGTATACAAAATGGCAAATCACTTTGAGGACTGCATGACAGTTCATTGTAAAGTTAAATGTTCAGTTACCCCCATGACCCACGAATTTCATTTCTAGGCATACTCTAGAGAATATATGCCCACAGAAAGTTCAGGACAAGAATATTCTTAACAGCATTGTTCATAATTGCTAAAATCGAGCGCAATCCATTGTCCAAACAATGTTGTCCAAGAGATGAACAACAGAATGCTTTCTATAATTTAAAACTTAGCAAAATAATCAGAAAAGGCCAAAAGTGGAACAGTTGGTAAAGTCTGAGTAGGATCTGGGGATTGTGATATGGTTATTGAATAGTTTGTATGAATGTTAATTTTCTGGTTTGAGCCTTTTACTGTGTTTATGCAACGTGTTGCCCTAGGCATATTCTTGGTGCTATTTTGAAACTTCTTTGTAAGTCTAGAAATATGTTTTTTTTTTTCATGTGAATTGTTTTAATGATGAGTGTTAGAATAGGCTAATTGGCCAGCCAGGGAGTTGTTTGGTCATAATAGAGATGCAACATGGGTGAGCTCCATCCCCACAGCCTGAACCCCAGGGAAAAGGATTTTGGGTGGAGGAGGCGGGGGAGAATGTGGGAAGCAGCATTGAGAATGTTAAGAGAAAACAGACAAATAGCCACTGCTAGAAATCTAACAGGAGTACGGTTCCACTCTGGAAGGAGGAAAGGAGACTTCTGGGGAGAAATCTGAGGTCTAAATAGTGGAACATAGATCTTATCAAGTTGATGGGGATTGGCACTCAGGAAATCTGAATTACTGGGAAATCCCAGTGGAGACCCAGGCAAATGAGAGCATATGGGGCTTTAGAGTGGATGAGTGTGGGCTCTGGCCCTCGTGCTGGGCCAGGATGAAATGAGGATTCCAGAACAGGTGGACACTCAGCTGGTCCCCAGATGCCCTCACTGCCTCTCTTAGGAAGCCCAGGTGTAGACAGACGTTCCACCCAGGTCACACACTCGGGGCCTGAGAGTGTAACTGAGCAGGACCCTACGGGGCCTTTCCGGGAGAGACCCCACCCCCACTCATGTCCCCTGCCTGTCTCCTGTTTGTAGAAAACCTTTAGCTGCCCAGGCCTTCCTGAGGTCCAAAGAATAAATTTTATCAGAGAAGTGAGAAAATGCAGAAACAAAGAAAAATAGTCAAGCAAGACAAAATAATAATAGTTTGGCCATAAAATAAAGTCAAGGACCCTCAGCTCCTCCTCAAGGGCTACAGATAATATTCTGAGTCATATTCTTTGAACTGTTTTGCTGATAACATAACCTTTACCAGGCAAAGAAGTTAATTACATGATGACCAGATTATAGCCAAGACATAAGCCTCTCTCATCTTGCACAATTCCAAGAACTGGCCTCAAGGAAATGGGAACAAACCAACTTTGGAGCTGAAGATTTACTATCCTTAAAATAATCAAGGTGACACCGACCAGACCACTGCATGACCAACTTCAAGATAACTGTTTCAGCTGAGTGTACTGGTCTCTACCCCCTTTACATGTAAACTCCTGAAATTTCTCCTTGAAAGCTCTTGCCCCCTGATTGACAATGGAGAGTTGATTTTTTGCGACATAAGTCCACCTTCACCCCAAGATTGCCAGCAACAAAGCTACATTTCTTTTTACCCAACACTTGTTTCTCAGTGCTGGATTCTTGAACAATGAGCAGCCAAAACTGAATTTCATAAGAAGAACATCAAGAGGGACGGTGGGGCAGAGCTCCAGGTGGGAGAGACATGGTCTGTTTGGGGACGTTTGTCTCAGCATGGGGGCTGTTAAGATCTCTCTCTGGGTTTTCCCTAATGGGATTTTTTAATGATTGATGTCACAGTTGTCCAACAGCAGCCCCATCAATGCACATGGGGTACCATCTGGTGTCCTTCCATATCGTCCTCTGTCTGCCCAAGTCATTCCATGACCTCCCAGGCACCCCTGTGGTCTCCAGGACTGCCACTGTCTTCCTGTGTCTGTCCGTCTGTTTCTTTCTCTCTCTGTATGTGTGTTTCTCACTGTTTCTCTCTCCCTCTCTTTCTCTATCTCTGTCTCTTTGTCTATCTCTGTATCTATTTCTCTCTGTCTCTCCTTCAGAAAAATATCTACTTCTGCTTTATTGACTACACTAAAGCCTTTGACGGTGTGGATCACAACAAACTGGAAAATTCTGAAAGAGATGGGAATACCGGATCACCTGACTTGCCTCTTGAGAAATCTGTATGCAGCTCAGGAAGCAACAGTTAGAACTGGACATGGAACAACAGACTGGTTCCAAATAGGAAAAGAAGTACGTCAAGGCTGTATATTGTCACCCTGCATATTTAACTTAAATGCAGAGAAAATCAGGCCAAGCGCCAGGCTGGATGAAACACAACCTGGAAACAAGATTGCTGGGAGAAATACCAATAACCTCAGATATGCAGATGACACCACCCTTATGGCAGAAAGAGAAGAAGAACTAAAGAGCCTCTTGGTGAAAGTGAAAGAGGAGAGTGAAAAAGTTGGTTTAAAACTCAACATTCAGAAAACTAAGATCATGGCATCTGGTCCCATCACTTCATGGCAAACAGATGGGGAAACAATGGAAACAGTGACTTTATTTTTGGGGGCTCCAAAATCACTGCAGATGGTGACTGCAGCCATGAAATTAAAAGACATTTGCTCCTTGGAAGAAAAGTTATGACCAACACAGACAGCATATTAAAAAGCAAGACATCACTTTGCTGACAAAGCTATGGTTTTTCCAGTGGTCATGTATGGATGTGAGAGTTGGACCATAAAGAAAGCTGAGCACCGAAGAATTGATGCTTTTGAACTGTGGTGTTGGAGAAGACTCTTGAGAGTCCCTTGGACTGTAAGGAGACCAAACCAGTCAATCCTAAAGGAAATCAGTCCTGAATATTCATTGGAAGGACTGATGCTGAAGCTGAAACTCCAATACTTTGGCCACCTGATGCAAAGAGCTGACTCGTTGGAAAAGACCCTGATGCTGGGAAAGATTGAAGACAGGAGGAGAAGGGGATGACAGAGGATGAGATGGCTGGATGGCATCACTGACTCAATGGACATGGGTTTGAGCAAGCTCTGGGAGTTGGTGATGGAAAGAGAAGCCTGGCATGCTGCAGTCCGCGGGGTTGCAATGAGTAGGCCATGACTCAGTGATTGAACTGAACTGAACTGAACCTTCAACTTCAAGAAAAATAGAAAAAGAAGAATAACATGAACCCAAAGCAAGCAAAAAGAAGGAAATAACAAAGATGATGATGGAAATCATTGAAATAAAAAGAAAGAAAAAATAGAGACTATCAAATAAAATCCAAAGTTGTTCTTTGAAAAAATAAAAACAGATTTAAAACAAAATGTTTTTACTGAGGAAAAAAGGCACAAATTGCCAAAATGAAAGGGAAAACATTATTACCAACTTTTTAAAAATAATTAAAGTGATAATAAGGGAATTCTCTGAACACCTTTATGTCAGGAAATTAGACAACTTAGATGAAACAGGCAAATTCCTAGAAAGACAAAAATCATTTAAGGTATGAAAAATCTGAGCGGGCCCTAACAAATAAAATAGTAGTTTAAAATTTTCCCACAAAGAGAAGCCTAGAATCTGATGGCTTCATTGCTGCTGCTGCTGCTGCTAAGTCGCTTCAGTCGTGTCCGACTCTGTGCGACCCCATAGACGGCAGCCCACCAGGCTCCGCCATCCCTGGGATTCTCCAGACAAGAACACTGGAGTGGGTTGCCATTTCCTTCTCCAGTGCATGAAAGTGAAAAGTGAAAAGTGAAAGTGAAGTCGCTCAGTCGTGTCCGACTCTTTGCGACCCCATGGCCTGCAGCCCACCAGGCTCCTCTGTCCATGGGATTTTCCAGGCAAGAGTACTGCAGTGGGGTGCCATTGCCTTCTCTGGATGGCTTCATTGAAGAATCCACAAAACACTGAACAAAGAAACAACAGCAATCATTCACAAACTCTTTCAGAAAACAATGTAGGGAAAAAGACACCACAAGAAAACTACAGGCCCCTATTTGTCTTAAGTATGAATGTAAAAATCCAGAATAAAACATTAGCAAATGGAATTCAGTAACATATTGAAAAGAATCAGATGGGATTTATCCCAGGAATGTAAGGTTGGTTTGACATTTGAAAGTCAGTTATGTTATACACAGACTAGAAATAGGTAGGAGGCGTCTCTTTGAGGTGATAAAAATGCTCTAATAGTGGATTTTGGTGATGGATTTATTAGAAATTACTGAATTGCACGTTTGAAGCAGCTGAATTTTATGGTGTGAAAATTATACCACAGTAAAGTGAAAGTTAAGTTGCTCAATGGTGTCCAACTCTGCGACCCCATGGATGCAGGCCACTCTGTCCATGGGATTTTCTAGGCAAGAGTACCGGAGTGGGTTGCCATTTTCTTCTCCAAGGAATCTTCCTGACCCAGGGATGGAACTCAGGTCTCCCACATTGTAGACAGATGCTTTACCGTCTGAGCCAACAGGGAGGGAAATCTGACAGGAAGTTTGGACTTGGCAGGGTCTAGAGCAGGTAACCCGGGAAGGGATGGGACATAGGGTCATGGGCAGGAGGTCAGATGGACTCACAGGAGGGGTGAGCTGAGACATGGGAGGTGGGAGATGTGGGGGTTTGGGGGTGTGGCATGCGGGTCTGGGGTGGGGGCAGACAGGGCCGCACAGAGGCTGTGAGGCAGGGAGAGGCGGAGGGCTCAGGGCACTGGAAGGAGGTGTGGGGCACAAACAGGAGAGCATGGTGGGGCCTGGGATAGATGCGGAGGAGCGCTAAGCACAACAGGAACGGGGGCTGGGGGTCTCCAACAGGAAGGCGCACGGAGTGGGCAAGCGGTGCCTGCGGCTCCACCGAGAAAAGGAGGAGCTTGGGGACTCCAGGGATTGAGGATATTTGCGAGAGGTACCGGGCGTCAGGAATCCAGCAGGAGCATGCTGTGCAGATCGGACTGGTCAGTCCTAGACCCTCGAAGCTCCAGTGCCTGGGTGCAGGTGGTGCAGATACTACCTGCAGCAGTAGTAGTAGACTGCAGTAGTAGACTACTGCAGCTGGGCAGTAGTCCTCAGGACGTGTGTATACTGGGGGCACCGCTTCTGTAGGCGGGCCAGAGCAAGTGCGGCCAAAGACATGAGTGCGGGGTGGGAGGCCTCGCCCTGCAGGTCGCAGGCCAGGATCCGTTCCAGGAACCATTCCAGCATGAGCCAAGAGTCACACAATGTGTACTGCTCCACGGCAAGTTAATGAAAGTCACTGAATTGCACATTTACAAGGGACTTCCCCGGTAGAGGACTTCCCGGGTGGCGGGAGACCTGGGTTCGATCCCTGGGTCAGGAAGATCCTCTGAAGAAGGAAATGGCAACCCACTCCAGTACTCTTGCCTGGAAAATCCCGTGGACCAAGAAGCATAGTAGGCTACAGTCCATGGGGTCGCAAAGAGTCAGACACGACTGAGCGACTTCACTTCTTCTTCCCAGGTAGAACTAGTGGTAAAAACCTGCTTACCAATGCAGGAGATGTAAGAAAGGCCAATTCGTTCCCTGGTTGGGAAGATCTCCTGATGAAGGGAATAGCAACCCACTCCAGTATTCTTGCCTGGAGAATCCCATGGACAGAGGAGCCTGGCAGCCAACAGTCCATAGGGTCACACAGAGTTAGACACAATTGAAGCAACTTAGCATGCATGCATACACATTTATGAGTGAAGCTGAGGGTATAACAATTAGGCCTTAGTTCAGTTCAGTCACTCAGTCATGTCTGACTCTTTGTAACCCCATGAACCACAACTCGCCAGGCCTCCTTGTCCATCACCAACTCCAGAGTTCACCCAAACCATATCCATTGAGTTGGTGCTGCCATCCAACCATCTCATCCTCTGTCATCCCCTTCTCCTCCTGCCCTCAATCCCTCCCAGCATCAGGGTCTTTTCAAATGAGTCAGCTCTTCGCATCAGGTGGCCAAAGTATTGGAGTTTCAGCTTCAACATCAGTCCTTCCAATGAACACCCAGGACTGATTTCCTTTAGGATGGACTGGTTGGATCTTCTTGCAGTCCAAGGGACTCTCAAGTCTTCTCCAACACCACACTTCAAAGCATCAATTCTTCTGCATTCAGCTTTCTTTATAGTCTAACTCTCACATACATACATGACCACTGGAAAAACCATAGCCTTAACAAGATGGACCTTTGTTGGCAAAGTAATGTCTCTGCTTTTGAATATGCTATCTAGGTTGGTCATAACTTTCCTTCCAAGGAGTAAGCGTCTTTTAATTTCATGGCTGCAATCACCATCTGCAGTGATTTTGGAGCCCAGAAAAATAAAATCTGACAGTTTCCATTGTTTCCCCATCTATTTGCCATGAAGTGATGGGACCATATGCCATAATCTTAGTTTTCTGAATGTTGAGCTTTAAGCCAACTTTTTCACTCTCCTCTTTCATCAAGAGGCTCTTTAGTTCTTCACTTTCTGCCATAAGGGTGGTGTCATCTGCATATCTGAGGTTATTGATATTTCTCCTGGCAATCTTGATTCCAGCTTGTGCTTCTTCCAGCCCAGCGTTTCTCATGATGTACTCAAGCAGGGGGACAATATACAGCTTTGACATATTCCTTTTCCTATTTGGAGCCAGTCTGTTGTTCCATGTCCAGTTCTAACTGTTGCTTCCTGACCTGCATACAGATTTCTCAAGAGGCAGGTCAGGTGGTCTGGTATTCCCATATCTTTCAGAATTTTCCACAGGCCTTCAGTTCAGTTCAGTTCAGTCGCTCAGTCATGTCCGACTCTTTGCGACTCCATGAATCGCAGCACGCCAGGCCTCCCTGTCCATCACTATCTCCCGGAGTTCACTCAAACTCATGTCCATTGAATCGGTTATGCCATCCAGCCATCTCAGGCCTTAGTAGTTATTTAAAATCCCAGCTGTTTTAAGTCCTAGCTCTCTTACCCTGTTGTCTCAGGCGTGAAATGGGATGGTACCACAAAGACGTGCTGTGAGACGCGAGTAACTGTGGAGGAAACAAGTGAAAAAGGACCCTTTGTCTTTTAATCTGGCTTTGTGAACACATTACATGCCGCTGAGAGGTATAGGAGAGGAAGTAAAAGGGACTGACAGAGACTGACCACCCATATAGACCGAAGGGGGCTGTTTTTGTCTTAAATATTCCTTTGACCATACTTCAGCCATAAAAGGGAAAAACGTGAAAAAGCGAAGTCACTCAGTCGTGTCCGACTCTGCAACCCCATGGACTGTAGCCTACCAGGTTCCTCCATCCATGGGATTTTCCAGGCAAGAGTACTGGAGTGGGTTGCCATTTCCTTCTCCAGAGCATCTTCCCAACCCAGGGATCGAACACGGGTCTCCTGCATTGTAGGCAGACGCTTTACCGTCTGAGCCACCAGGGAAGTCCCATAAAAGGGAGAGAAACTGTCATTTTCAGGGATGTCAATGGACTTAAAGAGTCTGTCATACAGAGTAAAGCAAGGCAGAAAAACAAATACTGTATGCATATATGTGGAATCTCAAAAAATGGTTATCAATGAGCTCATCTGAAAAGCAGAAATAGAGACACGGATGTAGAGAACAAACCTATGGATACCAAGGAGGAAAGGTGGAGTAGGATGAATTGGGACATTGGGATTGATATATATACAGTATTATGTATAAAACAGATCACTAATGAGAACCGACTGTATAGCACAGGGAACTCTACTCGGTGCTCTGTGGTGACCTCAATGGGATGGGAATCCAAGAAGGAACATATGTATGTATATGTATGGCTGATTCCCTTTGCAGTCCAACAGAAACTGATGACAGCAGTGTAAAGCAACTGTTGTTGTTCAGTCGCTCAGTCATGTCTGACTCTTTGCGACCCCATGGACTGCAGCACTCCAGGCTTCCCTGTCCATCACCAACTCCCGAAGCTTGCTCAAACTCAAGTCCATTGAGTCGGTGATGCCATCCAACCATCTCATCCTCTGTTGTCTCCTCCTCCTGCCCTCAAATCTTTCCCAGCATCAGGGTCTTTTCCAATAAGTCAGTTCTTCACATCAGGTGGACAAAGTATCGGAGCTTCAGCTTCAGCATCAGTCCTTCCAATGAATATTCAGGACTGATCCTTTAGGATTGACTGGTTTGATCTTGTTGTCCAAGGGACTCTCAAGAGTCTTCTCCAAAACTACAGTTCAAAAGCATCAACTTTTCACCGCTCAGCTTTCTTTATGGTCCAACTCTCACATCCATACATGACTACTTACTAATGCCTTGAGTATTGTAGTAGCTACTTCCTCCAACTTCTGAGGTCTCCACCACGCCATCCTGAATATTTGCTTTTCAGCACTGAACTGACCTGGGTTCGATCCCTGGGTGGGGAAAACCCCCTGGACAATGAAATAGCAATCCACTCCAGTATTCTTGCCTGGAGAATTCCATGGACAGAGGAGACTAGTGAGCTACAGTTTATGGGGTCATAAAGAGTCAGACACGACTGAGCAAATAACATTTTCACTTTCACCCCAAAATGCTTATCTTCACTTTTTTCCTGTCTTCCCATTGTTCTGCTGAGTCATGTGGGAGGAGGGGTGCTAGGCAATACTTGGGGTTCCCTGGTGGCTCACTGGTAAAGAATTTACCTGCCAATGCAGGAGACACAGGTTTGATCCCTGGGTCAGGAAGATCCCCTGGAGAAGGAAGTGGCAACCCTCTCCAATATTGTTGCCTGGGAAACCTCATGGACAGAGGAGGCTGGCAGGCTAGTTCGTTGGATCACAAGAGTTGGACATGACTTAGCAGCTAACAAGGCAGTCCTTATGGTTGTTTTGAAGCCCCAGGAATGGCTGACGCATGCTACACTGCCCTGGCTTACTCTACATTCATCCAGCTTTATTGTCCTCCAGAATGCTCAATGACTACCCAAGTAAGAGCTCACCAACTGACAGTCTTACCTCAGCTACTCCTAGTGTAGGAGGTAACTGCTGGTCTAAATCATTTATTGCTAATGTGGGAACCACCAGCTGCTAGCACTGACTGCCAACGTAAGAGCTCCTAGTGCCAATGTAGACCTCTACTGCTCGTGTAGGGGCTGTTACCCATCACTCGCTAGGTTTCAGGTCATGTCCATGAGCCTGCATGTTCTCTGTGGTCTCTCTCAGCCTAGAACACTGGGTGGCACCGCTGGGATGCAGGCACATTTGTAAAGCTGAAAATCAGTCTGCTTGCCAATAGGTGTCAGCGAAGCTCATTTTTTCCCCCTCTCAACTGGTGGAGAGTAGCAGAATGTCACCCCAAAACTTCTCATTTGCCATAGATTATGTAACCAAGCAGATCCTATAGGGCTTTCTCGGGACAGACCCTGCCCCCTCTGCTGTGGTTCCTCTCTGAAGTAGACAATTAACAGTAACTGATGCACAATCCCTGAATTGTTTTCACAGATGGAAGAAACTACTTGATGATCTGGACCCCTAGACCTACTGGAGCCTAAGACTGGTTAATATTAGCCACTCTGCTATCTCACCATCAACCAGAGAACTGTGTGCATGAGCTGATCGCATACCCTGAGATGCCCCCTCCCCGACCTGGCCTTTAAAAATGCCTTGCTGAAACCCTTCAGGGGGAGTTTGGGGTTTTAGAGACCCCTGCCCTCCTTGTATTGGTGCCTTTACAATAGATACTGCATACCCAGGGTTAGTGGACTGGCTTTACTGCTCATTGGCAAGCCAACCCAAGTTTGGTTTGGTAACAATTATTTTGAGTTGTTGGTGTTTAAGAAGCAAATATAAGGTCCCTGCCTTTCCCCTTTTAAAAGCAGAACATACATTTTCAGAGGTATCTCTGTCCCCCCTCCACAGGAAAGATTTGGAGACTCCAGATCCTATCAGTTTAGAGACTGAGGGGACGGGATCTACATGTAACAAAGCATACTAACTAGCCTTAGCTACCGTCGGTTTACTTGCACGTTTTGCCACCCTTGGAAGCCTAAGGCTGCTTTCCCTGTCTTGTCACTTCTCCATAAACATTGTTCTTTGTTGAAGTTGTATCTAAGCCAGAGATCTAAGCTGCTGTTCTAAGGCACTCATTTTCCTGGGACTTCTTCTATGCATACCTGAGGCATACGTGTCAATAAACTTTTGTTTTTCTGTTATTTTTTATTTAAAGGTCTCAGCCAAGAACTCAGAAGGGTTGGGGGAAAATGATTTTTCCTCCCCCACACTTGTGTTCAGCTTTGTTCGAAAGCCAAAGCCAGAAGTGTCCTTACAGCAGTTCTATGCTCATTCATTAAACCCACGAGGCTGTTACTCAGACTAGGTTTCCAAAAGCCATTGCTGAAGTCCCAAACCTTAAAATCCGAATCGTTCTCCAGGCAGGAACCAAATAGTATGCTCAGATTTCCAGGAGGAAATGAAGCAGTGGGCCCGGTTACTTGGGAAATGATATGGGAATGATTTTTAACCAAAAACAAAAAAATGGCCAGACCCCTGACTCAACTGGGAAAATACTTCCCCCTATTGTATGTAATTTGAAGGAACTGCTGTTATAGATATTCAGAAGTGGTGTATAATAGTCACAAAGCCCAAGGATGGGAGAATGAGTAAGTAAATAAGTAAATGAAAAAGTACTGGCTATTGAACACAGTGGAATGTAGGAAATGTTTATCAGGTTATCTGTAAAAAGGAAAAAATCCCCACAGTACCCGCAGGACATAAACACACGTGCTGAGTCAAAGAACATGGAGAGGGTATCTGGGAGTTGCTGTGCTTGTGTAGGCAGCAGCTGCATCCCTGACTTGGCCAGTGAGCATCCTGCTTCCGTATCCCTCCCCGAGGGTGGGCTCTCTGGAGGATTTCCCCACTCTCCAACCTTAAGGACAACTGTGAGTTTATTTACTACGAGAATGGTAAATGGTTTATTTACTATGAGAGTGGCCCTTACAATTAATCAAAATTGAGGGGTGCAGAGACACTGTATCACACCTTCTTGAGAAGGGTGAAGAAGTGTCAAAACTTAAAAGCAAAAACGAATCCTGGATTCTGTAAGCCAGGGTTCTCTGTGGCCTCACCCCTGCCCCCAGGCAGGAGTGCTACTCTGGGTTCTGAGTTCAGGGATGGCCCCACGGTCACTGAGGAGACACACTTGAGAGGGCAAGGCCAGCCTGCTCTTCTCAGTGCCACTCGGGTGGAAACTGTGGAGCTTCACACTCACTTCCACGCACTTACAACTCCCAGAACCGAACCTCTGCGCTGGGGACCAGGGAAGGACCTTTTTCCAGAAGCCCTGGGTGGGCCACACTCAGGGGGATTTGAGGACGTCTGCGTGTCCTAGTTAATCAACCCCTTTATTCGGTGACTCAGTTTCCACATCACCTGTCACCTGAGGACTCTGCTGCACCCCCAGTTAATCGGAGAAAACCACAGACTTCCCTAGCAGTTTGGACCAGACCCCAAGTCAGGTTGGTGGGCTTTGAACCACCTCTTGGCCAAGCAGTCTCACAGGATAGTAGCTTTCTTAAGGGGTAAGGGTCCGGGGGGCTCACACTGCAGGCTGAGTAAATTCTACAGGCTCTCGTCTCTTACCTCAGGCTGCGGCTGGGCAGGGCAGGCTGCCGAGGCTCCTGGAACCAGAGCTACCAGGGCCCCAGGCTCAGGGCTCCGCAAAGGACTGTGGTGTGATGCACTGGTGAATGGGGTCTCAGCACCTGATGACCTTGCAGGGTCCCGGGGGGAGGACAGCCCAGCCTGCACACACTCACCCATGGCTTCCTGGGAGTGGCAGTGACAGAGTTCAGTTTGCTCCTCGATCTGAGTGGCACTATGGGTGCTTTCCATAGCTCAGAGGCCAAGCACCGTCCCCTCGGGTTTTCCAAGCATCTCGCAGACTCAGAAGGCAGGACAAGGGGCGCGAGAGGCCTGCTCACTGGGGAGCCAGCCCATCCCCGGGCCCGCCTTTCAGCCTGCAGATGGTCATAGGGGTCGGGCTGCTGGACAGAGGAGAGAAGAGGGCCCGCAGGGTCCCCGAGAAGGGCGTCTCAGGAAAGGTATACAAGAGCGACCCATCATTGGCACTGTAGAAGGACAGGTGTCCAGCCTCGTAGTCCAGAAAGATGCCCACGCGCCGGGGTGGGTCTCGGAGAGGGGCAAAAGCTCGCTCAGAGGAGTTGTAGTAGCTTCCCAGGAACACCAGGATCCAGAAGCCGTTGCCAGCAAACAGCTCGCCCTTCTCCTTGCGGTTGGCGTTCTCTCTGCAGACACCCAGGGCCCAGCTGGCCCGCTCCCCAACCTCCACCTCCCAGTAGTGGCGGCCCGAGGTCAGGGGCTCCCGGCCCAGCACACAAGGCCCAGGGTCGAACCGCTCGGGGCTGTCGGGCAGGGCCTGCCGCAGGTCCCCACGCCGCACGCTCCTCCGGTCCTCGGACAGCACCAACTCAGGGTTGGCTGTGTCAGGATCCAGGGTCATGTCCCCTGCAGACAGAGCAGCGGTCAACCCTCCCAGCTGTCTGCATCAGATCCCTACAGCCCTGCAATCACAGCTTGTGACTGACCACAAACCGACCACACCCCTTCTCCCACTCAAAAAGATTATGCAACCACTTTGAGTTGTATCTTGGAACATTCTAGAAAGTAGTTCATGCTTCCTTGTGATTCACCCTCCTTTAGAGGACAGAAGAAAATCCTGAGTGCTTTCTGTCTGTGTGTTCCAGCGCAGCAGGCTCCCCAAGCCTGGGGTCCACACAGTGCCCTGGGATTTCTGCTCTTCCTAAATATATCAGTGAAAAGTTTGGACCTGACCTGCTATCTCATCTGCCCAAGGGCCTCGATCCCTCTTAGTTTCTCATCCATGAACCGGGAGCTTGCGTGCTGTTCTACCCCAGACCACCAGCAGAAGCTCAGGACTGGCACCGTCTCTGATCTGGAAACAGCAGGCGGGACCCCCTGGCCTGTGCACGGCACTCACCTCGGAACCTCCGCAAGGCCTCCACCAGCCCAGGGACCCTGCACACGGTCCTCATCTCCATAGGCACCACCTCGGGAGGCTGCAGCTTCACGTCCTGGACTCTGGAGGGGCAGTGCAGACGTCACCCCTACGGGGGGCCCGCCTGAACCCTGCCCCCCTCCCTGGGGAGAGGCCGAAGGTCCTACCTGCGGAGTGTGTCCCTGATGTCCTGTGGGAGAGACACACGGCGTCAGCACCCGTCTCTTGTCTCGGGCCTGCCCTCACCCTGGCCTGGCCCTGCACCAGAGTGCTCCCAAACCTCCTGCGTGGGCACACACTCATGTGGTGGGAAACCACCCTGGAGCTGTCCTGAATCAGGCATGAGGTCACTGCAGAGCTGCTCTGGGCGCGTCCAGCCCTGCAGACCCGGCTGCATCCCCTTCACATGCCTGGAGGGCACAGGGGATCTGGCTGCCAGCCCCCTTACCCACAGAGCCCTAGGCACCCCTGGGTGCCAGGAGAGGTGAGGTGGGTGGGGTGGGGTGGAGTCCCACCCTCCAGGGGTTGAAGGCTGTCTCCACCTTAGCCCGGAGCCATGCCTCTATCAGCCGAGCACTTTCTGCGCCCCAGGAGATAGGCAGCTGGTGGACTGGTGTCTGTGGTCTCATCTGCCCCCTGTCCTACAGGAGCTCCAGCCTGGCCTGCACCGCTGCCATCCCTCAGTCCCCACTCACAGCTGACCTTCCTGGAAAGGCCTCTCTGCCTGGATGCTCCTCTCTCTCGTGATGATATGTGAGGACAGTTTACGTGTCACAAACCGATTGTGCCCCCCAAGTCCAAGGCGCTCCCTGCAGCAGGCCTCCTGACCAACACTGCAGGCCAAGGGTCAGCCCACCCGACCTCCTCCACGCCTCAGTAAACACGGTTCTATCCAGAGCTGCTCTTCCCCCAGCACAGGCAAAGGGAAGCTCTGGGGTTGAGGCGGGGGGTAGGGGGGAGAATGGGGGGCATCTTTTCTGCAGCCAGCCAGCCAGCCAGGTGACCAGGGAACCAAGAGGACGACAAAGGCCAGGAGATGTGAGCCCTTGGGAAGGTAGGGGAGCAGTGGTGAGCAGTGGGGGGCAGATGGGGTAGTAAGGAACAGGCAGCAGGGAGTGAAGGACAGGAAATGCAGCCAAGCCAGCTGAGGTCAATCCCTCACTGAGAGATCTCAACTGAGACCCCACATTGCATTTCATATAAATCTGCGGTTCTCATCTTACTTCCTGGACAATCTCTCCTCCCTCTAGAACCTCTGCTTCCTGCAGCTTTTCCAGCACCACTCACTCACCTTTGAGGGCTGCTCCCTATTATCCCCAGCTGCCTGCCCCAGCCACACTTCACTGACCTCTGCTGATTTCCCTCAACCCCCGCCACACACTTGCCCAGGATTCTTCCTGCTTCCCAGGCTGAAAAATCACTTGTTGGCTCAGCACAGGCCAAAGGAATGTTTTAGCCCCAGGAGTGCAGCCTGAAGCTGGTCCTTAAAGGTTCACTCAGCTCTGAAGCTCCAAGGAGGGTCACCTCCTGCAGGAAGCCCCTTGGACTGCACATGCAGTGTCCTCACTCCCACCCGAGGGCACAAATTGCTGGGGCCAGGAGTCCAGCAGACTCTCAGGGGCAGCACTGGGCCCATGCAGGAATCACAGTGGGAGACCTGCTGGCTATTCCTCTCAGCCCAGTGGGCCCAAACCTTCAGAGAGCTCGGTGGTGGTGACCCAGTGGCTCTGGATCCTGGAATGCCACCCATCCTGTGGCCTGGCCAGTCTCCAGGAGGCCTCCCAGGACAGGCACTAATAGCAGTTCATGCAGCTCAGCACTGCAGTCTACTCTGCATGTTTCACAGGAAGGTGACTAGCTATTGACCTGGGAGGTCCAGGCAAGCATCAAGGTAGTCGGTTTTCTCTGCACAATGCTTCCCCCACTCTCCGGCTCTCCCTTCCCATGCCTGGCCTTCCCCCAAGATCCCACACGCCCACTCCCAGTACGGGTGCCAGCTCACCTGCAGCAGCCCCAGTGCAGGCAGCTGGCAGCGGCCCTCCAGCTCGGTGATCAGCTCGGCCAGCTGGGCACTCTGCTGTCCAAGGCGGGCCGCGCTCTCCCTCAAGGGGGGCAGCACCTCCAGCTCCTCCTCTTCCAGCCTCTGCAGCAGCAGCTGCTCCTCCTCCACGAGCAGACGGCGCAGCCTCTCAAACTCGGTCAGTACATTCTGCCGCTGGGTCTCCACCATCTTCTGTGGGGGCCGGGGAGGATGGCTGAGGGCCTGGGACCTGAAGCCTCACTAATCCATCTGGGGTTTCCCCACACCCACTCCTTCCTGACCCCAAAGCACTGCGCCACCAGGGGCACTCAACAAATCCAGGGGGACTTAGTATCCCCCCAAATCCCAACCTTACCACCCAATGCATTCCCAATTTCCATTTCCCCAACCCTCAAGGCCACAATCTGGGATGGCCCCCACACCCATCCCTCCCCACACCTCCCCACCTGGGACCCCCCATGCCTGGCCCTCCCTGACACCCATCCCCAGGTGGCAAACCCACGCAGAGTTGGGTTATACACGGGGTCTGGATCAAGAGTGCTGCCTGAGGAGCAGCGTGAGGCTGACTGTTGTGGGGCCCTCCTGCCCCCCACCCCCGCCCACATTGGGTGCCCGGCCACCTGCCTGCCACAGGGAGCAGGTCTCCTCCGCTTGGGCCTGGAACAGCAGCGCATCCTCCATTTGCTTCCGCAGATGCTCCAGGGATTTCTCCAGCTTGCTCTGCAGGGAGGTGAGGCCAGAGTGACTCCAGCCAGGCCAGGCCCCCAGGCTGGCTCTTATACCTGCTCCCACCTGCTCGACTCCAGCTAAGCCTGAACGCAGCTGGCAGGGACCAGTAGCGGAAACATGGGTCTGGGACACGGTGAGTCCCAAACTTGCCAGGAGACGCCCTCTAACTGGTGTGGCCCTTCCACCACTGCCCTCACGAGCGTGGCTCTCCTGCTACTGCCTTTTGGCTGAATCTCCTTTCTTCTGTGGTTCCCATGCCTCCCTCAGCTCAGGGCAACTTTCCCACAACCATTTTCACTGCGTCACCACCTTCTTTCTTCCAAACCGCGTCATGTCTCTCTGCCTGGACTGGGCTTGCTGGATTTCAGCTGGTTGGAACACACGGCGGGACGGGCTACATTTGTATCCGGTTCCTTGGCCCTGATTTCAGGCCTAGGCCTGACATTGCCTTCAACCCTGTTTATGACACGTTCAGCACCTTTAGGCCATAAGGCCTAAAGGACTATCACAAGAGTGACCATGGCGGCGCTCGTGGGGTTTCTACTGTTCTATCCATGTTCTAGACGCACCAGGGCCCCGAGAGGCTGCCCTTTGTAGTCAGGGCTTCCGGGCTGTGCAGATACCCGCCAGAGCCCTCTGCGGGGCACCTTCCCCAGCACTAAAAGCAAGCACCGTAACAGGGAAGGGGATTGGGTCGTGACATCCCAGAATTAGAGCTGAGATGACTGAGAAACAGCAGAGCTCTCTGCTCTCCTCCTTTCGGCATTTTCCAAGACAAAGGTGCCTACCCTTTACCAGGAAGGGGAGAGCACTCATCACCCAGAGGCAAGCTGCCGATATGAGGTGAGTCCACCTTTCCACCTATTGATCTCTTCTGTCACTCTAATTTGCAAGCCTGAGTTACAGAACGTGATATGCTAGAGGAAAAGGCTTTTCCTCCCCTGGGACAGGGAGGGTCAAGGGCTACCATGGCAGACTTTATCAGGTCAGCTGGAAGAGGCCTCTAGAGAACTACTGATCGTTCTCTGCTCTTCCGGTCACTATCCACACCCTGACCAGGATCCTCAGCGACAGGAGTGCAAATCTGCCAGACTGATATAAGGAGTGGGTGTTCAAGTGAGCATACTACGCCTCAAAGTGAGGGGAAAAAACCACAAGAACGTGTGAGCACAAGTCCAGTGATGTGGGCTCGGTACAGGTTTATTCTGTTGTCCTGAAGTTTATTCTATGATAGTGACAGAAGAGCAATCCTAACGCGGACTAAACTGTGTACTTGAGGCACCTCAGCAGCAGATAGCACTGGCCACAAAGAGAAATGAAAATCACAGTCAAAAAATTTGAAAGGTATCACCCACAGACTTTATACTTTGGGTTTCAGAAGCAAACCGACCCACAGACCAGGGAGGTAGCAGGCAGCTGGCCAGGTAAGCGTTTGTCCTGAGCATCTTAGCAGAGGAGAGTGCTGGTGTTAAGTTTGGATTTTAAGAAATACATTTCCATAACAGAGAAACAAGGCTTCTCTGCCTGGGCTCACAGCAGGGCTGCCTTGTCTGCTGGCAGAGTATCCAAACACTGGTGGGCTCTGGCTCCCAGAGCAATGGCTCCATCCTACGTTGATCCCAGCCTGGGGCTCTCCAGCAGCTTCCTGGCTGCCTTCCCATCTGGCCTAATCAGAACGTCAGCTCTGGCGTGGGCCCCACAACCTACTCTGCCCACCAGCCTCTGAGAACTCAAGAGTCCACATCCATGCACGTCCATCTGGGACCAGCCACCTCTCAGGTTCCCTTCCCACTTTTCTCCTACTCTCGGCTCCGTCTCTGCCAATGGTCAAACTGCCCAGTCCCCTACCCGGACAGCCCTCCCACAGCCTCTTTAGGACCTAGACTTCAGAAAGCTCGTCCCCTCCCCACCCAGGTTCCTAGGCCAGCGCCTCACTGGTGGGCGGTGCCTCAACCCCCTAGGATGCTGGTTTGGGACAGGCTGCACCCCTCTTACACACCCACAAGACCCGGGGCAGGCTGGAACCTGAGCCCGCGACATCCGGCAGGATGCGCCCCATCCAGGCCCGGGCCCCCCACCCGCGCCGCGGCGATCTCCTACCAAGCCGTGCTCTGCCCGGGGCCTGCCCACACCTTAAGGTCTTCGGCCGCGTCCTGCAGCGGGCGCACACGGTGCGCCCAGTGCTCCCCTGAACGCTCGCAGGCCGCGCACAGAAGGCGCAGCTCGTCGCCGCAGAAGGCGGCCAGCGGCTCGCGGTGCGCTGCGCACACTCCCTGCGGAACAGGCGACGGTGGGTGCAGGCGCCGCGCCATCTCGGCCATCTTGGCGAGCGGGCGGTTGGGTCGCAGGTTCCGCTGCGGGAACAGCTCGCGGCACTCGGGGCAGGCGTACGGGCCCTCGGGCTGGCCCCAGCAGCGCCGGATGCACTCGCGGCAGAAGTTGTGGCCGCAGTCGGTCATCACTGGATCCGTGAAGTAGTCGAGGCAGATGGCGCAGGTGGCCTCCTCTTGGAGGTTGGTCGACAGGTCGGGTGCGGCCATGGCCCCGATGGAACGGACGAGGGCCGCGTTCTCCGCCGGGTCGGGCGGCCGCTGCCGGGACTCTGGGGAGGGGTTGGGGACGCGCGGTGCAGGGCACCAGGGGGTTCGGGGAGCTTCGGGGCGCAGGGTCTCCGGGGTCCGAGGCCTCTCGATTCCGAAGATGAGGAGTGTGCGGCTCCGAGACGCGGCGACTCCAGGAAGGTAGGGCCTAGGGATCCCCTTTGCAAGCAGGAAGGTACACTCAGCAGCAGCGGAAGCAGGAAGCAGCTTTCTTCCCTTCTGGAACCACCCACTGTAGCTCCGGATTGGCCGTGGTCTGTCACGCGGCCTCCAGCGGCACCCAACTGGAGGCTGCTCACCCACTGACCTTGCGTCGCCGCCGCCACCTGTGCGCGAGTTCGTGGCTGCCTCTAGGGTGCTGCGGCTTTGCGGTACCTGCTGTCTCTCTCGGACCTCGGGGAACGTGAGGTTTAGCGGCCGGGGCCGCTCCGCACGGGCGCTGGGCTCTCCGCAATGCGCAGAGGCGGCGAGGACAAGGGGAAGCCGAGGTTGTGTCGGGAAGCCCCACGTCGTTCCCCGTGCGCTCCTGGGTCCTCGTAAGTCCCCTGGCTGGGAACGATCAGAACTTAAGGTGTCGGGGGCTCGGCCCACTGGGACTACTGGCCTTGTTGGGGGTCAGAGTACATTGGCCAGAATTCTGGGGTTCTGGCCACTGTTCCCCACTTGTTAATGCGTCTGCAATCACGCATCCACGGGGGTAGGATGGGCAGTGGAGAGTGAGTTAAAGGAAGGGACCCTGTGTGATCCTTCTCTGAATTTTGCCGCTACAGCAAAGGTGGGCAGCTCTGAGGCTTGTAGGAATTCAGCTTGAAAAGTCCCTTCACTTTTTCATTTTCCCCCTGTGAAGGACCCAGATATGGAATTTGCTGAGGACAAAGAAGGTAGACACTTGAGGCCTTGGCTCTACATATAAAAACCTAAACCACTGAGCCCCCAGAGAATGGCAATATCTCTAAGTGGAGAGTAGGGGACATGGCTAAAGAAAACCACAGCACACTGTGCCTTGTACGTATGCCTGTATATATTTAGAAACTGATCCAGTATGAAAGTTTTCTGTATGAAGCATCTGTAAATATTGACTCTTAGTGTTTAAGTGCTTTAATCATGATTATATTTCCACTTTGTAAAACCAGCCTGCACAGCCGATGGCTTGCAAATGCCTCATCGCAATAAGCTGGGCAGGTGGGCCTTGCTGAGTGGGACCACCTCACCTTCTGGAGAAAGGAGGGTTGCCCAGGCTCCACCAGCCTGCGCCCCTATCCCTTCACCCACAGAGTCACTGTAGAGATGACCATCTGGCCTGATTTGGGGGCCCCAAGGCAGAAGAAGGGCTGCAGGGGGCCAGGGAAGGCAGGCTGAGAGTAGCTATGTAGGTGGGACCCATCGTTCGCATTGTAGAAGGCCAGCTCTCCAGCTTCAAAATCGAGGAAGATGCCCATGTGGCTCGGAGGCTCGGCCAGTGTGACGGGAATTGGGGGAAACGCGGCAGGTGCGTACCTCTTTCCCTTGCATAGCTGCACCACCCAGAACCCATTTTCTGGGGACTTGGGGACCCTGTTCCTCCGGCTCACGTTGTCCCTGCACACGCCCAGGGCCCACAGTGCATCACCGGTGAGGTTCATGCCCACCTCCCAGTAGTGCCTCCCTGAGGAGTAGATCTCTTGGCCAACCGCACAGGGATAGGCGAGGAACCTGTCCTTGCCACAGGGTGTGCCATCCATCGGGGTGCTCAGGTAGCGCCTCTGGCGGCTCTCATACAAGAGGAGGTAGGGGTATGCCGTGGAGGGGTCGGGCACCACATCCTCTGGAGACAGGCCCAGGGTGGAGGGGAGAGGGGGGCCTTTCAGGGTCAGTGTGGGGAGGGCAAGGCCCTAGCAGGGGCCGTTCCTCCTAACCCCCACCCAGGCCTCCCTTTGGCTGAGTTCAGCCGTGAACCTGGAGTTAACTGCATGATCCTATACCCCAACTGTGGATATTGGCAGTGCCAAGGAGATGGGGCTGGGGTACCATTTGCGGAACCCCTGTCCTGTTGGTGGCTCTTGCTTTGAGTGGCTGAGAGCAGGGTGGGGCATTGCCAAGAGCCCCTGGGCCCCCACTTACCTTGGAAACTCTTGAGGACCTCTGTCTGCCCTGGGACCCTACAGATGGTCTTCAGCATGATGGAGGTAGCCTCTGGGTACTGCACACTCAGGCTGCTCTTCCTCCAGTGGGTACAGGTCTCACTGTTCCCTCCGGCCACACTTACAGTCCTCCCTGCGCCCATCACCACCCCCACCGCAGATGGTACGTACCTGCTGAGGAGGCCTTTCATATCCTTCAAAAGACATGGAAGAAAGCAGAGACTGGCAGGGTCTGTGGTGTTCCCCAGCACCCCATGTTGACATTTGGCCAGAAGAGCTAGAGGGGCTTTATGTGTTGCCATGGCCCCATTTCCAGTTTCTACAGAGTAATCCTGTCTTGGCTATGCACAGTATCATTTATCTGACTTTCCTGGGCCTCCTCTTCCCCATCACAATGAATGAGGACCCAGGGAAGCTGTCCAGCTCATGACACACCATGAAAGCCTCTGCGGGCCTCGGGCCTTGAGTGGGTCAGGAGTCAGTTTAGTGGGTTGCAAATAGATTACATTTTGATATAAGGCAAAGTATTCTCCCAAAGGTAGACAGAGTGTATAATCTGTTGTCAACACCAGGACACTTATTGGCAACAAAACCCACAGGATGCTGGGATAACAGGCATATAAACTGACTGACCCAGGCATCCTGGGAGATCTAGATACCCTGCGTGTGGCATTTGCTTCAGTTGTATAAACACATTCCTGTGAATATGTGTATAATGACTCGCAATGTGAAATGTGTTTTATTGCTGTGGAGCCCCTCGCTCTGCACACTTGAACCAGTTACCCCCTTTTCAGCCAGTATAAACTGCCCCTTCCAGGACCTCAGTGTGCAGGCCCATCCCTGGTAGGCCAGCTGTACCCTCTCCCTACTTCCACAGCTGGCAGGTGCGATCGTGTGACTTGCTCTTGCCTGTGAAGTCACCAGTGCCTCTCTGGGGCCAATATGCCCGTGCCCTGCATCCTTGTGTGGACAACAGCTGCCCTCAAGCCACATCCCTGGGCTATGAAGGAGATGAACACAGCCCAGTAGGACTGAAGCCTGTCGTGGGCTGAATTGGCTCCCTCCCCAGATTCATCTATTGTGAAGCTCAAACCCCGAAGCACCTCAGTATGAGTGTATATGGAGATAAGGCCTTAAAGATGTGATTTTGATAAAATCAGATCATTAGGGTGGGCTGCAATCCAGTCTGATGATATCTTCATAAGAGGAGGCTATCAGGGCATAGATTGTATACAGAGGAATGACTATGTGAGGACACAGGGAGAATATGGCTCACAAGCCAAGGAGAGGTCCCAGGAGAAGCCAACTGTGCCCACAGCTTGCGCTCAGACTTTCAGCCTTCAGGAGTGTGAGAAAGAAATGTGTGTTGTTTAAACCACCCGACCTGTGGTGTTTGTTACGCAGCCTGAGCTGACTGAGACAGAGCCTTCCCTGTTGGCCTGAATCTGTTGCCTCAGGTCAGCCCACCCTGACTGTACCTGACCCAGAGCTCAAGTCCCCATCCACCCACCCAGCCCCCCAGCCAGGTACACAGGCGTGCCATCTCACCTGCAGCATCTGGAGCGGTGTGTGCTCATTTCTGTCCTCCAGCTGCAGGAGCAGCCTCTCTAAGGAGTGACTCTGCTGCTTCAGTGAGGCTGTGCTCTCCTGCAGCTTTGCCACTGTCTCCTCCTCCTCCTTTTTCAGGGCCTGGAGCAGGCGCTGCTTCTCCTCCATCAGGAAGAGGCCCATCTTCTCAAACTCGACCATGATGCGCTCCCTCCGCTCCTTCACCTTCTCCTGTGTGGGGGTGGGTGGGCTCCTGGAGGTGAGCCCCACCCAGGGCCCTACCACCCCTGGTGCCTGCTTTCACACCAGCTTGGAAGGGCTGCTCTGGCAACAATGGCACATCTCCCCTGGATCCCAGTGACCCACAGAAAACCAGCCAGCAGGCAGGGCTGGAAGCCAGGGATCACACAGAGGCCCCCCTGAATGTCAATGGGGCATAATTTTACTCCAAGCCCCAAATGGCAACATCCAAGTGCCTGTGTGCTCTTGCTCGCTGCATCTTTCAAATGGCCAGCCTGTGCTGAGAGCACCGTTCTCAGTCCTGATTTGGCAGGAATTCTGTGAAAACCATTGCCTTTCTGGGGTCCTGTGTTCTCATCCACACAGGACAGTGATTTCCCCCTCAAGGGGCTTCACAGGTCGGGAGGCCTGTGGGGGCCTGGCTGGGCCTTCCCCGCCCTGCCTGGCTGCTGTGTGTGGTGGCCCTGGCACCTACCTGCCACTCGGCCAAGGTGTGTTCCTCCTTGGCTTGCAGCTCTTCCGTCTTCGTCATCTCCTCTCGAAGATGCTCCATGTCCTCCTCCAGCTTCAACTGTGGTGCACCCAAACCACGGGATTTGGGGGTCAGTGGGCCCCCTGCATGCCCCACATCCAGACAGTGCCCTCTGAAGCAGAACCACCCTGAACCATCCTAATGGGGTGCAAGGGATGGAAATATGCCACCCCAAAATCTGTCCCTTTGGCAGAAGGATTATTTTGAGCTGGAGGCAATTAAGAATCAACAGATGCAGAAAGATGCTTTCCAGGGGCTCCCATTATCTGACCAGAAGCACCTCACTGGGGATAGTTTGTGCCCACAAAGAAGACGGTAAGTTGATGTCAAGATGAACCTACACAAAAACCCCCTATCTTCCTTTACTTTCTCCCTATATATATTTCTGCTGTCACCTGAATGTTTGTGTCCCTCCGACACCCAAAGTCATATATGGAAGCCCTAACTCCCCATGTGACGGCAGAGGTGGGGCCTTTGAGAGGCGATGAGGTCATGACAGTGGGACCCACATGGATGGGATTAGTGCCGTTATAAAAGAGACCCGAGAGAGGACAGCGAGATGCTGGCCGTGTGTGCGCCAGAAAGGGACTCTCACCTGAGTGTGCTCATCTCTGACGTCAGCCTCCAACTGTGAGCAATACATTGCTGCTTATAAGCCACCCAGTCTGTGGAATTCTGTTACTGAGACACCTTCCCACAGTCTGCCACCCTTGGGAGCCTGCAACCTTTACCTTTGTCCTGTTGCTTTTCTCCAAATGTACTGTTCTTTGTTAAGATGCCCAAGTTCTAATTGACTTTTTTTTTTTTTTAAACCGTTGCTGCAGTCTCTCCCAAGTGACTGGCATAGCAGACATATGTTAGTAAATGGTTTGCCTTTCTCTTCAATTTGTCTTTGCTCAATCTAATTCATGGGCCCCCAGCCACAGAGCCTCAGGTGGATGGAGGAAAAAGGCTCTCCTCCCCCGCCTGTCAGGGGGTTGCCTGGTTTGCCCACCCCAATGGCTGCACAAGGACCAGGGACTGTGGATGGGGCTGGGTGGGGACTTAGTCAGTCTGGACTCCTGCATAATCATAGAGGTGACACCGAGATGGCATGGCCCCCAACCTGCTCTGTTCTGGAGTAAGGGAACACTTCCACCGTGTGGGCCTGCATATGAGGCTGTTTGTTACAGCAGCCGTTCTCTGCTAATACCATCCTTGACATGTGTGCATACTTGGGCACCCTTGTCCCCTGTTCTGGCCCCTAGCCAGGACCCACCTTGTACTCTTGCACGGCCTCCTCGATAGGGACCACCCTGTGGGGCCGGTGTTCCTGGGACTCCCTGCAGATGATGCAGATGGGCCTCTGGTCATCCTCACAGAAGAGTTTGAGCAGCTCTCGGTGTACCTGGCACAGGTCCCTGCTCTGGGGACTGGGGTGCTGCCGCACCATCTCGGCCACCTTGGTCAGCAGACGGTTGGGCCGCAGGTTCCTCTGGGGGGACAGCTCACGGCACTCAGGGCAGGGAAAGGAGCCCTTCCGCTTTCTCCTCTTTTTCTGGCCTCTGGCCTTCTCCCAGGTCAGCTGGATGCACTCTCGGCAGAAATTGTGACCACAGGTGGTCATCACAGGGTCTGTGAAGTAGTCAAGACAGATGGAGCACGTGGCCTCCTCCTGCAGCTTTCTGGCAAGTTCCACAGCATCCATGGCGCCTGGGGAAGGAACAGAGTGTCCTGCCACATCCTCTGCCTGCAGCCCTGAGCTCTTCAGTGGCACTCTCTTGGCCTCCTTTTGAAGATGGGAGTCTGAACCTGATGGGGTTTTAGGGTACCATGACTCACCTTCAATAAAGGGCACAAATGTCTCTCTGGAAGCTGACAAAGACCCTGTCCTTCAGCAAACCCCAGCCAGCTTCCCCTGAGCTGTAGGCCTGTCTTTGGCTGGCCCCACCCGGTTTCACAGTACTCCAGCTGTGATATGTGATCTAGTTCCTCATCCCCCACCTATAATGAATTGATGTCCTTGACCCTCCTTAAGCAAGAATCCTCTTAGGCCTGTTTAGCAATAAGCCCCGTCCTTATGGCACCTCTGGGTGATTTTCCATCACTGACCACCATCACTCCGCTCCTTGGCTGTCTCAGCTGCATTCAGAGATGACACTGCAACAATCTTGAATAGTCTTGCTTACCGTTTTAACAAGCACATAGGTTTCTCTTTAACAGAACTCCGCAGAACAAAGGCAAAAGGGAGTTTAAGAGGAAACATCTCTCTCATTAGGGAGCAGGGTTGACATAGTTTTTCTCTTTAACCAACACTTGCTCAGGCTCCAGAATTTTCCAACCAAGCCTTGGACTTACACGTTGGTCTCTACGCTGTTCAAGTTTAGAAGAAATCCCACTAGGTGTGTTTAACCAGACCCCCCCGCCCCGACCACCACTCCCTGCTACTAAGATGTTTCCTCCTAGTAACTTCTTGTAACTGGCCCTACCCTACTCCTTAAAAATCCCCACTGGCCCATGCTGTATTCAGAACTGAACTTCACAATTCTATATAGAAGGTCTAGTTCTATATAGAACCCCAGTTTCTATGCTAATATCTTTCTTCCTATTTCAATAGTCCCAAATAAAACCTGTTTTTACCCCTGTACCATCCAGCTCTGATTTTCCTTGACAAGGAACAGTGCAGAAAAGATAAAGGAGGGCCATTTACACGCATACATGCTCACACACATACACAGGAACACACATGTACACGTGCATGCATGTTTACACACTGGCACACACACACAAAGGCACATGCAGAGGCACCTGGACACGTGCACCAACATCTGAACACAAACACACATACACACACACTCTGGGGTTGGAATAGCCATGACTTGATACAGTGGAGATCCAATCCTGGATGTACTTCACAGGGTGGTGGTTAGGGCTGACTTAGAGTGGATTTAAACATCATTTCTGAATTATTAATGCAAGCACTGTCCAGGTTCCCTTCTATGCAGTCTGCAACTATGGCGGCTGCATTCTGCAGATTCCTGAATCCCTGACGTTGGTTCACTTTGTCTCTGGGAAGAGCCTTTGGCGTGAGTCTCTCCCTCTGCTCTCAGCTGCCCTTCGTCCCGACTGCTGCCCACCCAGCAGAAGCTGGGTGAGAGTGGGGCAGTCTGGGCACTAGGCTCTGGCTCAGGTTCTGGGGGAAGCCATCCAAGGGCTCTGGGCCAGTAATGGCGGACAGGCCTTCCTTGACCCTGGAATGTTACTCTGTAAATGCAGGGCTAAAATAGCTGGCTCCTCTGGTTCCAGTCAAAGCTATGGTTTTTCCAGTAGTCATGTATGGATGTGAGAGTTGGACTGTGAAGAAAGCTGAGTGCTGAAGAATTGATGCTTTTGAACTGTGGTGTTGGAGAAGACTCTTGAGAGTCCCTTGGACTGCAAGGAGATCCAACCAGTCCATTCTAAAGGAGATCAGTCCTGGGTGTTCTTTGGAAGGAATGATGCTAAAGCTGAAACTCCAGTACTTTGGCCACCTCATGTGAAGAGTCGGCTCACTGGAAAAGACTCTGATGCTGGAAGGGATTGGGGGCAGGAGGAAAAGGGGACGACAGAGGATGAGATGGCTGGATGGCATCACCCACTCAATGGACCTGAGTTTGAGTGACCTCCGGGAGATGGTGATGGACAGGGAGGCCTGAACTGAACTGAACTGAACTGGTTCCAGTTTACAACCACCTTCAAAGCTGGGACAGCCACTGCACTAGGGCAGAGGGTGCACGGGGTCCCAACCGGAGCCTCAGCACCCACAAGGTGACCACCCGCCGGCTCCCTCAAGGGGGTGATACTTACAGGGTAAAGCGGTGCACGCTGCACCTCGCCAGGCACCCGGAACTACGCCTCCAAACGCAGCCCAGGAAAGCCTGCTTTGGGGCGATGGAAACTACCCGGGCGGGAATCCGAGGGCGCCGGGCTTCGGGCTTTGTGGCGTCAGCAGGAGCCCGAGGTCGAGGGGCGGGGCCGTAATCAGGTTGGGGACGGGGAGGTTTCGTTGGCGAGCGGCTGTCAGCAGCCTAGGGATGGGGGCAGGATTCTCCTGATGGGTAAGGAGCCCTTACAGAGCTGGCCGGAGCTGAGGGGGCGGGGGAAGGAGCGGGAACGGGACAGGGTGTGGGGTTAGGTAGTCAGGCGGAAGGGGGAGGGGTAGACGGTGGTGGGAGCCTTGTTGTCTGCAGAGGGGAAGACGTGTGGGGCGGCAGGGAGCGGATCCCATATTGGGAGGGGCGTGAGGACGGAAGGGGCAGCGGGGGTCAGGCACACTTTGGTGGAGATGGAGGGGGTCTCTGGTCGACCGGAGGCTCCAGGTCTCCCGGGGCTCCGCACCCCGCCTGGCTGGCTGAACTGTGTGTATTTCTGCTAACATTTCCAAGACAAGAGTCCAGCGGTTCAAGGCTCAGGGCAGCGAGTGGGGTTGGGGGCCAGAAAGCTAGTTGAATGAGGCAATGTGTGTGTTAGTCGCTCAGCCTTGTCCGACTCTTTGCGACCACAGGGACTGTAAGCCCCTGCAGGCTCTCGGTTGCTGATTAGAATCCCCTGAAAGTCCCTGAGCCTGCTCTGCATGTAAGGTGAGTCTGGGCTGACAGTTTCTTTCAATTTAGAAAATAGAATCACAGGATTTTAAAAACATTTCTTTCTCTGTTCTTGTTAACTGTGTGTAACTCTTTTTTTTTTTTTTCTGGCTAAATAAGCCTGTGGCCCATCTCATATATCAAGAACGATTCAAAGACCTAGGAGCATTTCTGAAATGTAATCATTTCTCAGAGTCCTGGGAGGATATGGACCTACCTTGTCATCTAACTTCAAATCATTTTTGATCATAATTGCAGGAGAAAATTAGCAACATTATCATGAAGACATGAAAGTAACAGGTTGTATTCACTTAGCCATAGGAAAAGAAGAGGTTCCCTTCCATCTCTGCACCCCTTGGGATCAGCATCGCGTTCTTGTTCTAATTCAATAAGAAAACTTGTTTTTTTCTTTTTTCTTTCCCTTTCTCTTCTCTGTGAGTGGTTTTCTGGGTTGGGAGCAGATTTTGCTGTACATTTCCCCATTAATGTGCAGCAAAAGTTGAGAACTAACAGTGATCAGATTCAGACTTACATGTCTTTACCAAGAATATTGTGTCCAGGTGAAGGTGTGGTTGCAGGTGCTACAGAACCAAAGTTTTTTTTAAAGAACTAGCAAGACCATTAAACCTGCAACAGAGCTGGAGACCCTTGGGTCACTGTTGAGAATCTGAGACAGGGAGAGTGTGAACCATGACCCAGCATCATCTGTGCAGCTTGGTGGAAGCCTGGGGGCAGCTTTATGAGCTTCTACTACTGGCTGCAGCACCATATGCCACCTGCTCAGAAGGACACGTGGACTCAAATGATCCAGGTAACAGCACAGAATATGCATCCTTCAAGAAGCAGTTTCTGCCCCACAAGACTCCTTATTCTCTTTCCAATGTGGAAGTAGATGGAAACAGCCCGTGAGAACAAGCAGAGGGCATTCACTCATAGCTCTCTGCGACAAGGGAGATGAGCACCATCCCTTGGCAGCAATTCAGGGTCAGTCCGTGGTGTGGTGTGCTTCCTCTTGGAAAAAGAGACGGTTTTAGGTGTGCCCTGATGGAGGCTTGTGGGTCTGGGAAACTGGAGCAACTGTTGGGAAGTGAAGTTCCTGGATTGTTGTTAGAGATAACAGCCTAATGTCCTGTAAGTCTGACTGATAGCAGGTTGGCTTTCTGGGCTGATTAATGTAGAGGGTATGTTGGCTTCCTGGACAGTTTTACTATGGACTGAATGTGTGCCCCTAAAATTCATATGTTGAAATGTAGCCCCTGGGAGGTGGGGCCTTTGGGAGGTTGATTAGGTTAGGAGGGTGGAGCCCTCATGAATGGGGTTAGTGCACTTAGAAAAGAGACTCCCTTCTCCCAGAGAGCTCCTTTATCCTTTCTATCAGGTAAGGACATAGCAAGAAGATGGATGTCTGTAACCCAGGAAGCAGGCCCTCGCCAGACACCAAATCAGTTGGTACCTTGCTCTTGGACTTCCAGCCTCCAGAACTGTGAGAAATAAATGTTTGTGGTTCATGAGTGGCCCCGTCATATTTTGTTATAGCAGTCAGAGCAGATTAAGACAGGACTGCTGCACATTGTGGGTCAGAGTTTTCTTTTTATATATGGATGTTCAGTCTCCCACTGGAATGAAGCTGCAGTTAGATCAGGGCCTGTCTGACCTGGGAGAGCCGTTCTTCTCACCTGATGGTTTCTAGAGGAATTCAAGATTACATGTGGGGCAGTGGTTTCCTGCCCATCCTGAAGCTGTGCTGGGTGGTTCCCTCACCCTGCCTGTTTGGAGAGTTCAACTTAGCTACAGAGAATCAGCTCAGGCTGCAGTACCTGGAGACAGTAGAGGAAGGCTGTGGATCTGACAAAAAGCAGGATGGGAAACATAAAAATGTAATCTAAAACTAAGGAGTACATGTGTTAGGGAACCATGGACTGAAACCGCCTGCTGTTACCAGGCAGCATAATAACTGCTTGCATGAGTTATCACACAACAGGAGGTCCCAAGAAGGAACACAGAGCTAATAAGCTACTGCCAAAAGGAGGGGGTACACCAGCCCATACATGTCCTGCCAAACCTCCAGAAACCTTCATGCTGAAACCCATTGTGGCTGAGGGACGCTTACACTCCCAAGGACTCTGAGTCAGACCAAACAGGGGCAACAAGCAAGAAGATTGGCCAGAGAAAACCCAGAAAGCTAACCCCATTACCATAAAACCTGAGACTGTGAGCCTCTTGGCAGAGCAGTTCTCCTGGGTTCTCTTACCTCACCATTCTCTCCCTGGGTGCCCCTTTCCAATGAAGTCTTTTGTTTTGCCAGCACATGTGTCTCCTTGGGCAATTTGTTTCTGACAGACAAAAGACCGTTTTAGGCCTTGGAAGGATTCCCTCTTCCTGACATTTGTGTGCCTGAGTCTGTGGCCTTCAGAGCCTCACTTCACCTCATGCCTGATGACACAGACTTACAACTTCATTTCTGGTTCTTTTTTCTACTTAGTCACTTTTGTAAAATTTGAATCCTTTCACGTAGAGTTTTTGTTTCCGTTTATATTTGCCACTTTTAGTCAGAGGGACAGAAGCAAAAAATTAAGTCGGACTTTTTCTTTGAAATCTACAAAGCTAAGTGTAAAGGAAATATAAGCTTTCAAATGATGATTTTGATGTGTTTGTAGCATTTATTCTTCTGACGTATAGGGAAGGAACATAATTTACTATTTTAGAGGCATATGAACTAAACCAATAAAAGACAGAATAACAAAAGCATAAACATTTTATTTAATTTTATTTTTTAAAAATTTATGTGCTTGAGGGCTTCACAGACAAGAACTGTAACCCCCCTGCCCCACCACCACCACCTCGGCCAAAAAAGACTCAAGGGCCTATTTTGTTAACTGAAAAAAATATACAATGTGACTTTCATGAAGTTTTATTGGGATAAAATGAGGACTACAGCCTGGGAGACAGTTTCGGATACTTCTGAGGAACTGCTTGGAAGAGGTGAGGGGTGGTCAGTGTATATATGATTTTGGTGAAAGGATATACATGCAATCAAGCACACATTTTTGTATTAGGTTGCTGCTAGTCATGGAGAAGGAAATGGCAACCCACTCCAGTGTTCTTGCCTGGAGAATCCCAGGGACGGGGGAGCCTGGTGGGCTGCCATCTATGAGGTCGCACAGAGTAGGACACAACTGAAGTGACTTAGCAACAGTAGCAGTCGTGAGGAGCATATGTCTCTGTTAAGGACTGTAATGCTTTTCTAGATATAAGATACAAGAACTGGGCTCATAATCTTCTGCTGAAAATATTGAACTGTCCAAAGGCCTGTTCTGCCCATTTTTCCCCAGAGCTCAGAGTGCCTCATTCCTGATCTCCACACTGAGCTCCTTTTGGGGTGTGTGTGTGTCAGTGACTATATTGGCAAGTGAATTAATCTTTGTAGAGGCAAATGGCAGATGCTAATTTTTAGTTGGCAATATTGATTTTAACAAAGGTGATAAATTGTGAAGAAGTTAAATAAAAGGTGTAGTGGGGAGCGTCTGTGGTGGCTCAGGTGGTGAAGAATCCACCTGCAGTGTGGGAGACCTGGGTCCAATTCCTAGGTTGGGAAGATACCCTGGAGAAAGCTACCCACTCCAGTATTCTGGCCTGGAGAATTCCATGGACAGAGGAGCCTGGTAGGCTACAGTCCATGGGGGTCACAAAGAGTCGGACACAACTGAGCGACTTTCAAAAAGAAAAAGAAAAAGAGCTTGAGCTTCTTGTAGTCATGAATTGTGGGCAGGTAAATACGTAGGGAAATTAATGATAGGTATAGGGGTTTCCGGAGAAGGCAATGGCACCCCACTCCAGTACTCTTGCCTGGAAAATCCCATGGACGGAGAAGCCTGGTGAGCTGCAGTCCATGGGGTCGCTAAGAGTCAGACACAACTGAGCGACTTCGCTTTCACTTTTCACTTTCTTGCATTGGAGAAGGAAATGGCAACCCATTCCAGTGTTCTTGCCTGGAGAATCCCAGGGACGGGGGAGCCTGGTGGGCTGCCGTCTATGGGGTCGCACAGAGTAGGACACGACTGAAGTGACTTAGCAGCAGCAACAGCAACATAGGGGTTTCCCTGGTGGCTCAAATGGTAAAGAATCCACCTGCAATGCAGGAGACTCTGGTTCCATCCCTGGGTCAAGAAGATCCCCTGGAGAAGGGCATGGCAACCTACTCCAGTATTCTTGCGTAGAGAATTCCATGGACAGACTGTGGGGTTGCAAAGTGTCAGACATGTCAGAGCAACTAACACACAAACACACGGGTTATATAGCAAGTTTTGCTTATGCAGACTCATCTCAGTATTGACTCCCTCTTTGGTGATCCCCTTTTTCTGGTACAGAGGTCAGGGGACACCTACACAAGGGAGACTTATGGTCTGCTTTTAGGCAGATAGAGGGAGGGCAGAGAGTTCATCCTGTGTCTGCTTTATCTCGACTGACTTCAGCTCAAAATAAGCGTATGGCAACTGGGGCTTCCCTGATAGCTCAGTTGGTAAAGAATCCGCCTGCAATGCAGGAGACCCCGATTCGATTCCTGGGTTGGGAAGATCCACTGGAGAAGGGAACGGCTACCCACTCCAGTATTCTATGACTTCTCTTATGGCACAGCTGGTAAAGAATCTGCCAGCAGTGTGGGAGACTTAGGTTCGATCCCTGGGTTGGGACGATCCCCTGGAGATGGGAAAGGTTACCTACTCCAGTATTCTGGCCTGGAGAATTCCATGGACTGTATAGTCCATGGGGTCACAAAGAGTCAGGCGCAACTGAGTGACTTTCACTTTCTTTCAAAGTAGCATTGTGTATATGCTCTAACAGTTTCTTTTTATAAAGTAAGTGCCTGACTTACACTTTGGTTGCTAAATTGTCCACTACAAAGGGGCATTCTGAAGGCTATCTCAAATAAATACACTGCCAGCTACATGACTAGATTAAACAACCAGGACTTGAGTGTGCACTGCCTAAGTCACCACTGACATGCCTTCTGTGTTCCAAGAACTGTAAGTAAAAAATTATTTTTTCTTCAAAAGTCCTAATAGTTATTGCTGAAGAACATCTTGCAAAATCATAATAAAACCCACACGTGTTGGTCCATTTGTAACATTAATTTGCACAGGGTTCTGTGGGAAACTCACCAGGCTCCGAGGAGTGTTCCCCAACCCCCAGGCATTTCTAGGCATTACTATTGTCAGGCTGAGACTGGCACAAAACAGGCACATATTTTGGGCTTCCCTGGTGGCTCAGCTGGTAAAGAATCCGCCTGCAATGTGGGAGACCTGGGTTTAATCCCTGGGTTGGGAAGATCCCCTGGAGAAGGGCATGGCAACCCACTCCAGTATTCTTGCCTGGAGAATCTCCATGGAGAGAGGAGCCTGGTGGGCTACAGTCCATGGGGTCACAAAGAGTTGGACACGACTGAGCAACTAAGCATGAAGGTTGTTGTCAAAGATAAAGACAGATACTAGTTAAAGGTGGTGAAGACAGATTTTATCCCATACTATTACAAGACGGGAAAGAGACCTTGGTATTGAACTGATCTCAACTCTGGATACAACAAAAACAACTGGGATTTGTAGCCCGTGAGTGGAGAGAGGTGGTCAGTGGTTGGAAAGTTACTAAGAGGGAACATAAGTGGGAAGCGGGTGTTGACAGAAATAATCTATAATAGGAATAGAAAAGTTTTATTTCAGCCAAACTGAGGATGATAGCCTGGGAGACAGCCTCAGAGGTAGCTCTGAGGAACTGCCCTGGAGAAGCATGTTTTTCACCAGAGTTTTATATCTTGTCAGAAGAAAGAAAATCAAACAGACAGGTACATTCATTCAAGGCTTGCAAAAAACCCCCCACAAAACCCAGACCAACATGTGCACAGTGAGTCAGTATGGCCTTGGTACCTGGGAAGGGAGTCTTATCACCAAAGGAGTACTAGTAATGGCAATCCCAAAGAAGGCATTTAATCTTTACCTTTTTAGAAAAAGATGTTTACTTATTTGACTGTATCAGGTCTTGATTGTGACAAGTGGGATCTTCATTCTATGTGTCTTTTGTTGTGGCGTGTCAGCTCTGGAGCTCACAGGCTCAGAAGTTGCAGCATGCAGGCTTAGTTGCTCTGTGGCATGTTGGATGGGGTCAAATCCATGTCCCCTGCATTGCAAGGTGGATTTTTAACCACTGGACCACCGAGGATGACCATAATCTTTATCTCTAAAACAGACATGCTTTACGTCTGATCGATGCAAATTTTTCTTTAATGATTAAAGCAGATGTACAAGGTATGTTTGATAGACCATGAACCAGCTACTTTAGTTAGCATGAAATTCAAGTTATATCATGTATGAGCCAGAATGACGGTTACCATATATCGATATTTGAAAATTCCATCCACTAGGGTGTCCCTGGTGGCTCAGATGGTAAAGAATCTGCCTGCAGTGCAGGAAACCTGGGTTCGATCCCTGGGTTGGGAAGAACCCCTGGAGAAGGGAATCACTATCCACTCCAGTTCTCTGGCCTGGAGAATTCCATGGACTGTATAGTCCATGGGGTCCCAGAGAGTCAGACATGACTGAGTGACTTTCACTTTCAGGGGGAGTCTTGCTTAACTGGCTGTCTTAGTCTGTTTGTTGCTGCTGCTGCTGCTGCTGCTAAGTCGCTTCAGTCGTGTCCGACTCTATGCGAGCCCATAGACAGCAGCCCACCAGGCTCCCCTGTCCCTGGGATTCTCCAGGCAAGAACACTGGAGTGGGTTGCCATTTCCTTCTCCAATGCATTAAAGTGAAAAGTGCAAGTGAAGTCACTCAGTCGTGTCCGACTCTTCACGACCCCATGGACTGCAGCCTACCAGGCTCCTCCATCCACGGGATTTTCCAGGCAAGAGTACTGGAGTGTGGTGCCATTTAGTCCTCTGTAATAGTATACCATACTGTTCATGGGGTTCTCAAGGCAAGAATACTGAAGTGGTTTGCCATTCCCTTCTCCAGTGGACCGCATTTTGTCAGAACTCTCCAACATGACCCATCCGTCTTGGGTAGCCCTGTATGGCATGGCTCATAGTTTCATTGAGTTAGACAAGGTTTTGGTCCATGTGAAAAGATTGGTTAGTGTCAGGAAGCATTTAACAGGAGGCTTCCTGTGTGCTGTTTTGGATCTGTCAGGAATTCTCTGCTCCTTATTAATTCCTGAATACTCAGGAATTAAGAGGTGAGGCAAGCCTCTCCCAGGACTGAGGAATCCAGGCATTTCCTTCATTAGTGTTTCTATATGGTGATAAGTACCCTCTTCCTTCTTGTGAACCATACAGTAAAAGTGATTATTTACAAATCTCTCTCTTTAATATGGATCGCCTATGTTTTGTAAGTCATGGAATTTTAATCTTTATCTTTGCTGAGAATAACTACCTTGTAAGACAGTATATATGCCCACACCATGTTGATTAAAACACCTCGGCTCCATCAGAGCTCTGGTCTCCGTGTCTGTCTTTCTCTTTCTTTCTCTCTCTCTCAGGCTATTTCTTTGGAGTGCAGAGGCTCTCTGAGTTCACTTTCCTGCCAGGGCTTCTAAGACCCTCTTAAGAAGGCGCTCTGCACCTTCACCCATCAAGAGGGCGCCTGAGGCCTCCATGAACAGAGCAAGCCCCGTGCCAGGGGCTTTATTGGCTTTCTGTGTAAACCAAGGAATATCAGCCTCTTTCTCTCCTTTACTTTCTTATCATCAACTCCAGACCACCAGGCTCCAGTCCATTAAAGGACCTCAACAGGTTAATTTTCTGTGATTGTGATTTTCAGTCTGTCTGCCCTCTGATGGAGAAGGTAAGAGGCTTATGGAAGCTTCCTGATGGGAGAGACTGACTGAGGGGAAAGCAGAGATATTACTTTGCCAACAACGGTCTGTCTAGTGAAGGCTATGGTTTCTCCAGTGGTCATGTATGGATGTGAGAGTTGGACTATAAAGAAAGCTGAGCACCAAAGAGTTGATGCTTTTGAACTGTGGTGTTGGAGAGGACTCTTAAGAGTCCCTTGGACTGCAAGGAGATCCAACCAGTCCATTCTAAAGGAAATCAGTCCTGAGTGTTCATTGGAAGGACTGATATTGAAGCTGAAACTCCAATACTTTAGCCACCTGATGCGAAGAATTGACTAATTTGAAAAGACCCTGATGCTGGGAAAGATTGAAGGTGGAAGGAGAAGGGGATGACAGAAGATGAGATGGTTGGATGGCATTACTGACTCAATGGACATGGGTTTGGGTAAACTCCAGGAGTTGGTGATGGACAGGGAGGCCTGGCATGCTGCAGTCCTTGAGGTTGCCAAGAGTCAGACATGACTGAGTGACTGAACTGAACTGAATAGGATACCATAAAGGGACCAGGGACCAAACTTGATCACTCAAGAGCTTTTGTGTTTTATCAAAGTATAAAAAGGGACACAGAAAGCTTCTGACATCGACTTCAGGAGGGGGACAGAGAATGCCCCCCCTTGCCAGTTTATCAAGGGAGCTATATACTTTATTACAGTAAAGAGTCTTAGCAGACCCACTCCCATAATATTAGTTAACCAGATTAGAACAAACAACAGAAAGGTCTTACTAGACCCACTCCTAAAACATAAGATTAGAGAACAAGATTAGTCAGAAGGTTCTTGTTAAGGAGAAACATGTCCTTGAGCAAGATACATTGTTACATAGACTAAGACAAAGCAATGAAGGAAAAAAGTTTATCCTTTTCTCCTCCTCGAGAGCCCCAGACCGCTTTCTCCTCCTTGGGGACCCTGGACTTCTTATCAACCTACCTAAGAATTGACTCTCTCAGTGGCTTATAAACAACAGACATTTCTCACAGTTCTGGAGGCTGGAAGTGTAAGATCAAAGTGCTGACAGGTTTGGTGAGAACTCACCTTATGGTTCATGGACTTGCCTTCTTACTGTGTCCCCACATGGAATCGGGGAGCTCTCTGGGGTTTCTTTAGCTCTACCTTCCTGACCTAATCACCTCCCACAAAGGCCCCACCTTCTCATACCAGCACCTTGGGGGTTAAATTTTAATATATGAATTTTGGGAGGCCATCAAATGGCCTACAGCACTGCCTAACAGGATTTTTTCTCAAAGCAGGTCAAGGATGCACATATACAAGGATGTACATATAAGCCAAAGGTAGGGGATAAAAAACTAGACATCATGGGTTGGGGGCATCGAGCATCTCTTACTAAATTGACCTAGCATGATCCTTTGCTAAAGGCACTGCCCGGGATGAACACAGAAGCCCAAGATGAACATAGAAGCCTTGTCTAGATGAGGGCTCAGAAGAGCCTGGCTGGAATTTGGTCAAGAAGAGTCTTTAACATGATTAAACTTGAACTTGCATTAAGACTTCGGGGCACTGCAAGTTGCCCTCTGGTTTGTGGGAGCTGATGGGCATTTGCATGCTTTGCTGTGACGTCCAGAATGACTGGGAGAACTGTCAGCATTCTTAGAAACTTTGAAGTTGGTATTTTATGGAATGTAATATTGGGAAAATTGAAATGCATACAGTATCACTTTGGGGGTGTCATTCCACAGAGCTGTTGGGTCTTGGTGTCAGATGAGACCCTGATGTTCTACCCGTCTTGTCAAAGTGGGGTCCTTCATACAGTTATCCTCAAAACAGGCACCCACCTCCTGGTGAATAAGATGTATGCCTATCCTCTTCGGGAATCAGGTGGGAATGGGCTTAGGTCAAGTATCTGCAGCCCTGCAACGTCCAGGCCTGGTTCCAGGTGTTCCTTTTAAAATAACAGAGTACTCCTCTCTTTCTTCTATCTCATGTAGTCCTTCAGTATCCGGAGGTATCCATTTGTTTCCCCCACACTTTACCCACTGACCCTCTCCAACAGGTTGTCCATTCTTTAGCCGTTCTGCCTTGGCCTGGTTTCCAGACATTCCACTAACACGATGGTTTTTCTCTGTAGTTACCATAGACAGCCTGCTGTACCTGTAAGGAGTTTGTTGTAGTAACAAACAGCCCCACATCCTGACGATGCACCAAACAAAGGTTATTTCTCACATCTACTGTATGTGCATCATGGGCCTTGTAGGGGAGGGGAAAAACATTTTCCACCCATCCTCTTACGCTTTCCCAAGCTTTATGAATTAAACTGACAGCAGACAGATTAGTGAAAGTGAAAGTCGCCCAGTCGTGTCTGACTCTTTGTGACCCCATGGACTGTCCGTGGAATTCTCCCAGCCAGAATACTGGAGCGGATAGCCTTTCCGTTCTCCAGGGGATCTTCCCAACCTAGGGACTGAACCCAGGTCTCCTGCATTGCAGGCGGATTCCTTACCAGCTGAGCCACCGGGGAAGCCCAAGAACACTGGAGTGGGTTAATAGAAGAAAAGGATACCGATTTTTCTCATATGTTTTTAAGTCTATGTATATGGCCACTCCTAGAAAGAACTGAAAACACAAATTGGTGGCTACACCCTGGGATTATTTACCATTTTTTAAAAAAAGGACAATAAACTGGGGAGAAATGACTAGACTAAGAAAACGGGATCTGTACTTCTGGGTTTGGAGGAGGGGATTGTGGGAAGGTAACTAAGGAAATGTGTGAAAGTGAAAGAAAGTTAGTCATTTAGTCGTGTCTGACTCTTTGTGACCCCATGAACTATAGACCACCAGGCTCCTCATTCCATGGAATTCTCCAGGCAAGAATACTGGAGTGAAATGCCATTTCCTTCTCCAGGGGATCTTCCTGACCCAGGGATCAAACCCAGGTCTCCCACACTGTGGGCAGACTCTTTACCAACTGAGCCACCAGGGAAGCCACAGGAAATGTATGGGAGTAACCAGTGACAGATAAGGGCTTTTGTGCAGACTCCTCTCAGTCCCATCTCAGGTGATGAGTCCCTCTCCTTTTTTTCCTGGTATGAGAGGGAGTACCTTTACAAATGGAGATTTTCTATAAAAATGGGAAACTTCTGCCCTGAGTGAAGTGAAAGTCGCTCAGTCGTGCCTGACTCTTTGTGACCCTGTGGACTATAAAGTCCATGGAATTCTCCAGGCCAGAATGCTGGAGTGGGTAGCCTTTCCCTTTTGTAAACAGAGAGAGAAGCTCAAATTCATCAGTAGAGCAAAGGAGCCTATTTTGGGGTGGCGTGTCCTGAGCCCCTTTAGCCTCTCTGGGGATTTTACTTCAATGCATCTTCTTTGAGGAGGCCAGTTTACAGACTCTACCATCTGGAACATTGCCAACTGCCAGGATGGGGGTCACCAGCTCTCAAAGCCAGTTACTCCAGAAAATGCCAGTGGGTGACCCTCTGGCTTAAAAAAACCCTCAGTTATTTTGAGCCACTGGGACCCAAGACACAGGTCTCTTTAGTGACAGCTAGTAGCATCTGTTTGGGCCTCAGCTACCTTAGGAAGTGGTAGCAACCCAGTGGACATCCCAGTCCAGGCAGCCTGAGAACACGGAGCTTGTCTGGACTCTCCTTTGTTGGATTTGTGGGCTCACTGCAACAGCTAACTCCCAGCAGAGGGGCTGTGCACAGTCTCCTGGGACAAGGGAGAAGACAGCAAGCTGATACACGACCCTTCAGTCCACGATGGCCCAGAGCTGATTTTATTAGATGCAGAGGATTTTTCTGTTTCGGTATCTGGGGTTACCCATTTCTGGAAGCCTTTCTTCCCAGATGAGAGCCGCTATGGCCCTCTGTCCAGTCTGTACTCTCTGTATCTGGGAAGCGATGAATGTGAGCCAGGGCTCCGTCCTCTGCTTCATTCAGTTTCTACCTGCATTCTATCTCAAGACAGGTCAGGTGGGCCATCAGAAAGAGTTCCTGGGGGGTCCATCAGACAAGAAACCTGTATGTCCTCATAAGGAGGGGGACAGGCAAGTGGTGACCTATTGGAAAACTCTGTTCTGCTTAGATTGCAGTACCAGCTTCCTGGATCCAGGTCCTATGGAGAGGGAAGAGGGGAGATGTTGCTTAAGGTATAAACTTGTAACCAGTAGATAAATAAGTCCTAGAGATCTATTGCACAGTATAATGATTATGGTCACCAATTCTGTATTATAAACCTAAAGTTGCTAAGAGATTAGATCTTAATTGTTCCTTCTACAAATAAGCAATGCTGATTATGTGATATTAATAAGTAGTGTTAATTAAGAGGTGTTAATTAGTGTTATGGTTGTAATTATATTGCAATATATAAATGTATCAAATCAACACATACACCCTACATTCATGCATTGTTATATGCCAATTATGGGCTTCCCTGTGTGGATCACAATAAACTGTGGAAAATTCTGAAAGAGATGGGAATACCAGGTCACCTGACCTGCCTCTTGAGAAACCTATATGCAGGTCAGGAAGCAACAGTCAGAACTGGACATGGAACAACAGACTGGTTCCAAATAGGAAAAGGAGTATGTCAAGGCTGTATATTGTCACCCTGCTTATTTAACTTATATGCAGAATACATCATGAGAAACGCTGAGCTGGAGGAAGCACAAGCTGGAATCAAGATTGCCGGGAGAAATATCAATAACCTCAGATATGCAGATGACACCACCCTTATGGCAGAAAGTGAAGAGGAACTAAAAAGCTTCTTGAAAGTGAAAGGAGAGTGAAAAAGTTGGCTTAAACCTCAACATTCAAAAAACTAAGATCATGGCATCTGGTCCCATCACTTCATGGGAAATAGATGGGGAAACAGTGGAAACAGTGTCAGACTTTATTTTTTTAGGCTCCAAAATCACTGAAGATGGTGATTACAGCCATGAAATTAAAAGATGCTTACTCCTTGGAAGGAAAGTTATGACCAACCTAGATAGCATATTAAAAAGCAGAGACATTACTTTGCCAACAAAGGTCCATCTAGTCAAGGCTATGGTTTTTCCAGTGGTCATGTATGGATGTGAGAGTTGGACTGTGAAGAAAGCTGAGGGCCAAAGAATTGATGCTTTTGAACTGTGGTGTTGGAGAAGACTCTTGAGAGTCCCTTGGACTGCAAGGAGATCCAACCAGTCTATCCTAAAGGAGACCAGTCCTGGGATTTCTTTGGAAGGACTGATGCTAAAGCTGAAACTCCAGTACTTTGGCCACCTCATGCGAAGAGTTGACTCATTGGAAAAGACCCTGATGCTGGGAGGGATTGGGGGCAGGAGGAGAAGGGGATGACAGAGGATGAGATGTCTGGATGGTATCACTGACTCAATGCACATGAGTTTGAGTGAACTCCGGGAGTTGGTGATGAACAGAGAGGCCTGGCGTGCTTCAATTCATGGGGTCGCAAAGAATCAGACACAACTGAGCAACTGAACTAACTAACTGGTAGCTCAGCTGGTGAAGAATCCACCTGCAATGCAGGAGACCCCGATTTGGTCCCTGGGTCAGGAAGATCTGCTGAGGGGATAGGGTACCCACTCCAGTATTCTTGGGCTTCCCTGGTGGCTCAGCTGGTAAAGAATCTGCCTGCAATGCAGGAGCCCTGTGTTCTATCCCTGTGTTGGGAAGATACCCTGGAGAAGGGAAAGGCTACCCACTCCAGTATTCTGGCCTGGAGAATTCCATGGATTGTATAGTCCATGGGGTCGCAAAGAGTCAGACATGACTGAATGATTTTCACTCACTTCACTATGGCAATTTTATGTCAATAGGAGTTTTGCAGATGGTTCTATAGAGTCTCTTTGAAGTAAAAAGGAAGTTGCTGGTGTTGACCCTGGGTGGCACATCACGTGGTGAGCAGGAGAACCTCAGATTTTGGCCGCTCCTTGGTTAAAGGAGGGCCTCATGGTATAAATCATGCCTGCTATTCTGTGACCTCTTGAGGCACAAGTCTTATAAAGGTGCCATGGAGGAGAAATCATCTGTGAGAACTCAGAAAGACCTGTTGGCTGAGTGACCACTGGTGACAGTAAGAGGAAAGTTGACTTTTATTTTAAGCAAATTCATGGTGTTGTCCAATAAACATAAGACAGGAAAAGAAAGAACATCTATCTGGAAAAGCAGACATTGGCCTTTTGTTTAAACATGTACCTGGATTGGTTTTATTCTGGGAAAGAGTTCAGTCATTTCCAGTCATACTTACCTTGTAATAGTGGACATAAGACATGTTTCAGAATTTACGTGGCTGCTGTTACTTATATTTTTTTTAATTTTATTTTCAGAAACCATGAAATGGTATAAAACTTAACTCCAAAAGGCTGATAGTGAAATTTTGAGTCTCTCTCAATTGAAGGTTTTCTCAGTTCCAAGTTTCCATTTTTGAGATTGAATTTCTTGTATATTCTTTAAAAGGTGCATATTCAAGCGTGTATTATTTTTATCTAAATGATGCCATATTATGCATACTGTTCTACAACTTGCCTTTAGTTAAACCTACCAAGTTACCAGGACATGTAAGAACTATCTGATTCTTCTTAATGACTTCACATTTTCCCCTTTGAAGCTTTGAGATTGTTTCCAATTATTTTATCATGAAGGTGATATATTTTTCTGCCCAGTAACCTGAGGCAAACAAATAGGACATTAATAATGAATGTCTTGGGCTGATACAATATTTTTACAAATACTTCTTACATATCCCACATCATGCTGGTATGAGGGCAACAGGTTTTGTACAACCTGATGTACAAAAGAAAATACAAATTAAAAATAAACAACTTAATTCTCTCTGTGGAAATTAAGGGGACATGTCCCCCCTTCTTTTTCTTTCGTAATTTCTTTCTCTGCCCTTTTCACATCTATGTAAATCTTTTTAGTGGCTAAACTTTCTAGTCTCATATCTCAGGAATGTTTCCCCAAGCACCTGGAACTCATCTCTGAAATGTAATTGTAGGGAAGGAAAAAACTTTTCCTCTCCCCTCTTACATTCAGTATCTGAGGCCTGCAAATTAACATGACAAAAGACAGATTAACAGGGGAAAAGGCATTCAAATTGTATTGATGTTAATATTTTTACATGCTTGTGGAGACTCATAGCAAAAAGTGAAAATCCAAGAAATGGTTTGACTCAGAAGCTTATATATCATTTTACCAAAAGGTATTATATTGTGGGAAGATGAGTAACAAATGTATGGCAGGTAAATGTCATTTAATAAGGTTTGTTTGTTACTCATCAGGGTGCTAACTTTCCATCTTCTTCATGCCCATAAAATTCCCTCAGGAAGGGGCTTTCTGGCAGTCCTAATTTCTCAGAAGTTTCTGCTTTTAGTTAGATAAGGGAAGCTCTGAGAAGGTATATTTCTACATCTATTGATTCTCAGTTGGCATCAGCTCAAAATAATCCATATGCCAAAGTGGCATAGTTTGGGGTGGCATATTTGGACCCTCTTAATAATCATCAATGAATATAATGCCCATTTCCCAACTTCCTTGGAGGAAATGAGCCTAACTATCCCTTGCAAAATGTATCTGAAGTATCGAATGGGTTGCATCTACTCAGCTCTGTAAAAGAATGAAATTTCTTACAAGCAACTATAGTTGCCAATAAAATGGACAACCTGTAAGAAATGGACAAATTCTTAGAAAAGTACAACATTCCAAGACCGAACCAGAAAGAAATAGAAATCATGAACAGACCAATCACAAGTAATAAAATTGAAACTGTGATTTAAAAACTTTCAAACAAACAAAAGTCCAGGACCAGATAGCTTCGCAGGCGAATTCTATCAAACATTTAGAGAAGAACTAACATCTCTCCTTCTCAAACACTTCCCCCAAAAATGCAGAGGCAGGAACACTCCCAAATTCATTCTGTGAGGTTGCTATCATCCTAATGCCAAAACCAGACAAATATATCAAAAAAGAAAACAAGAAAATTATAGACCAATATCACTGATGAACATAGACATATGTTGAGGTCCCTTAATGGACTGGAGCCTGGTGGTCCGGAGTCGACGATAAGAAAGTAAAGGAGAGAAAGAGGCTGATATTCCTTGGTTTACGCAGAAAGCCAATAAAGCCCCTGGCACGGGGCTTGCTCTGTTCATGGACGCCTCAGGCGCCCTCTCGATGGGGTGAAGGGGCAGAGTGCCTTCTCAAGAGGGTCTTAGAAGCCTGGGCAGGAAAGTGAACTCACAGAGCCTCTGCACTCCAAAGAAATAGCCTGAGAGAGAGAGAAAGAAAGAGAAAGACAGACACGGAGACCAGAGCTCTGATGGAGCAAAGGTGTTTTAATGAACATGGTGTGGGCATATATACTGTCTTACAAGGTAGTTATTCTCAGCAAAGACAAAGATTAAAATTCCAGACTTACAAAACATAGGCAATCCATATTAAAGAGAGAGAGAGTTGTAAACAATCACTTTTACCGTATGGTTCACAAGGAAGAGGGTGCTTATCACCCTATAGAAACACTAACGAAGGAAATGCCTGGATTCCTCACTCCCGGGAGAGGCTTGCCTCTCCTCTTAATTCCTGAGTATTCAGGAATTAATAAGGAACATAAATTCCTGACAGATCCAAAACAGCACACAGGAAGCCTCCTGTTAAATGCTTCCTGACAGCCATAAAAATTCTCAACAAAATACAAGCAAATAAATCTAGCAATACATTAAAAGGGTCATACACCACAATCAAGTGAGATTTTCCCCAGGGATGCAAGAATTGTTCAACATATGCAAATCAATCAACATGATACACCAAATTAACATTGAAGAGTAAAAATATGATCATCTCAATAGATGCAGAAAAAGTTTTTGACAAAATTCAATACCCATTTGTGATGAAAACTCTCTAGAAAATGGGTGTAGAGGGACTCTATCTCAACAGAGTAAAAGCAATATTTGATAAACCCACAGCAAACATCATTCTTAATGGTGAAAAACTGAAAGCATTTCCCCCTAGATCAGGAAAAAGACAAGGATGCCCATTTTCACCACTATTATCCAACATAGTAACTGTTTTGGAAGTCCTAGCCACAGCAATCAGAGAAGAAAATGAAATAAAAGGAATCTAAAATGGAAAAGGAGTAAAATTGTCACTGTTTGCAGATGACGTGATACTATACATAGAAAATCCTAAAGATGCCACCAGAAAACTACTGTGCTTAGTCAGTCAGTTGTGTCCAACTCTTTGTGACCCCATGGACTGCAGCCTGCAAGGTTCCTCTGTCCATGGGGATTCTCCAGGCAAGAATACTGGAGTGGGTTGCCATGACCTCCTCCAGGGGATCTTCCCAATCCAAGAATCAAACTCAGGTCTCCCTCATTGGAGGTGGATTCTTTACCATCTGAGCCACCATGGAAGCTCTAAGAAAACTACTAGAGCTAATCAATGAATTTGGTAAAATTACAGGATACAGAATTAATGCACATCTGGTCCTGGATTTTTGTTTGTTTGGAATTAATGCACAGATGTCTCTTGCAGTTTTCATGACACTTTGGACTATAGCACACCAAGCTCCTCTGTCCATGGGATTTTAGACTAGAATACTGGAGTGTTTGCTATGACCAGTGCCTTCTCTTGACAAAACTCTGTTAGCCTTTGCCCTGCTTCATTTGTACTCCAAGGCCAAACTCGCCTGTTACTCCAGGTATCTCTTCACTTCCTACTTTTGCATTCCTATGCAAAAAAAGGACATCTTTTTAGGTGTTTGTTCTAGAAGGTCTGGTAGGTCTTCATAAAACTGTTCAACTTCAGCATTAGTGGTTGGGGCATAGACTTGGATTACTATGCTACATATTACTACATATGTACATAATACTACATATTACTATGGCATTGAATGGTTTCCCTTGGAAATGAATCAAGGTCATTCTGTCATTTTTGAGATTGCACTGCATTTCAGACTCTTTTGTTGACTATGAGGGCTATTCCATTTCTTCTAAGGGATTCTTGCCCACAGTAGTAGATATAATGGTCATCTGAGTTAAATTTGCCCATTCCGGTCCATTTTAGTTCACTGATTCCTAAAATGTTGATGTTCACTCTTGCCATCTGTTTGACTGCTTCCAATTAACCTTGATTCATGGACCTTAATTCCAGGTTCCTATGTAGTATTGTTCTTTACGGCATCAGACTTAACTTTCACCACAAGACACGTCTACAACTGGGCATCATTTCCACTTTGGCTCAGCCTCTTCATTCCTTCTGGAGCTTTTTCTGCTCTTCTCCAGTAGCATATTGGACACCTACCAACCTAGGGGGTTGGGTTCATCTTTCAGTGTCCTATCTTTTTGCCTTTTCATACTGTTCATGGGGTTCTCGAGGCAAGAATGCTGAAGTGGTTTGCCATTCCCTTCTCGAGTGGACCATGTTTTGTCAGAACTCTCCACCATGATCCATCTGTCTTGGATGGCCCCACATGGCATGGCTTATAGTTTCATTGAGTTACAGAAATCTGTGATCCATGTGATCATTTTGGTTAGTTTTCTGTGATTGTGGTTTTCATTCTGTCTGCTCTCTGATGAAGGGTAAACTTATAAGAGGCTTGTGGAAGCTTCCTGACGGGAGGGACTGGCTGTGAGGAAAACTGGGTCTTGCTCTGGTGGGCAGGGCTGTGCTCATTAAATTTTTAGTCCAATTTTCTACTGATGGGGGGGTATGGGTGGTGGAGGGGGTGGCCTGAGGCCAAACTGTGGTAGGGGTATGGTGGTAATTTTGACCTCGAACAAAAGGACTTATGCCAGCATGCTGCACCCCCAGGACTGCTGCCGTCAGTGCCCTGACCCTGTGGCAGGCCACTTTTGACTCATGCCTCCACAAGACTCCAAAACACTCACAGGCAAGTCTGGCTCCGTCTCTTGCAGGGTCACTGCTCCTTTCTCCTGGGCCCTGATGTGTACAAGGCTTTATTGTGCCCCAGAAGAGTCTCTTTGTCCCCAGTCTTGTAGAAGTTCTGTAATCAAATCCTGCTAACTTTCAAAGTCAGATTCCCTTGGGATTTTTAGTCCCTTCACCAGATCCCCAGGTTAAACCAGAAGTCTGTTGTGGGGCCTAGAAGTTTTGCAACAGTGGGAGAACTTCTTTGGTATAATCGTTCCCCAGTTTGTAGATCACCCACCTGGTAGCTCTAGAGTGGGGCTAATGCAGTCCCCTTTAAGAGGACTTGCACCACACGCCGTGCTCCCAGGCTGCTGCTGCCCCGTCCCCATCGCAGGCCACTGCTGGTGCACGCCTCCCCAGGACATCATCAAACACTCACAGGCGGGTCTGGCTCAGTCTCCTATGGGGTCACTGCTCCTTTCACTGGGTCCTGGTTTTATTTATCCCGCAAGGTTTTATTTGTGCCCTCCAAAAATCTCTGGTAGGTATGAGGTTTGATTTTAAATGTGGTTGTGCCCCTCCTATGGTCTTGTTGCAGCTTCTCCTTTGTCCCTGGACATGGTTTTTTTTTTTTTTTTTTTTTTTTGGAACTTATCACAAAATTCAGACTTAAAAAAGTAGGGAAAAACCACTAGGCCATTCAGGTATGACCTACATAAAATCCCTTATGATTATACAGTGGAAGTGACAAATAGATTCAAGGAATTAGGCCTGGTAGACAGAGCACCTGAAGAACAACGGCCAGAAGTTTGTAAAATGGTGCAGGAGGTGGTGATCAAAACTATCCCCAAGAAGTAGAAATGCAAAAAGTCAAAATGGTTGTCTGAGAAGGCCTTACAAATAGCTGAGAAAAGAAGTGCAAAGCAAATGAGAAAAGGAAAGATATATTCATCTGAATGCAGAGTTCCAAAGAATAGCAAGGAAAGATAAGAAAGCCTTAAGTAAACAATGCAAATAAACAGAGAAAAACATTAGAATGGGAAAGACTAGAGATCACTTCAAGAAAATTAGAGATACCAAGGGAACATTTAATGCAAAGATGGGCACAACAAAAGAAAGAAATGGTATGGACCTAATAGAAACAGAAGGGATTAAGAAGAGGTGGGAAGACTATACAGAAGAACTATACAAAAAAGGTCTTAATGACCCGGACAAACACAATGGTTTAGGCACTCACCTAGAGCCAGACATCCTGAGTGTGAAGTCAGGTGAGCCTTAGGAAGCATTACTACAAACAAATCTAGTGGAGGTGATGGAATCCCAGCTGAGCTATTTCAAATCCTAAAATTTGATTCTATTAAAGTGCTGCACTCAATACCAGCAAATATGGAAAACTCAGCAGTGGTCACAGGACTGGAAAAGGTCAGCTTTTATTCCAATCCCAAAGAATGGCAATGACAAAGAATGTTCAACTTACTGCACAATTGCATTCATTTTACATGCTAACAAGGTAATGTTCAAAATCCTTCAAGTTAGACTTCAACAGTACTTGAGCCGATAAATTCCAGATGTACAAGTTTGATTTAGAAAAGGCAGAGGAGCCAGAGATCAGATTAGCAACATCTGTTGGATCATAGAAAAAGCAAGGGAATTCCAGAAAAACATCTACTTCTGCTTCATTGACAATGCTAAAGCCTTTGTCTGGATGACAACAAACTGTGGAAAATTCTTACAGAGATGGGAATACCAGACCACCTTGCCTGCCTCCTGAGAAACCTGTATGCAGGTCAAGAAGCAACAGTTAGAACTGGACATGGAACAACAAACTGGTTTCAAATTGGGAAAGGAGTACATCAAGAATATATATTGTCACATTGATTATTTAACTTCTATGCAGAGTACATCATGCAAAATGCCAGGCTGGATGAAGCACAAGCTGGAATCAAAATAGCCAGGAGAAATATGAATAACCTCAAACATATAGATGACACCAACTTAATGGCAGAAAGCAAAGAGGAACTAAAGAGCCTCTTGAAAGTGAAAGAGGAGAGTGAAAAAACTAACTTAAAATTCAACATTCATAAAACTAAGGTCATGGTATCTGGTCCTACCACTTCAGGGCAAATAGGTGGGGAAAAATGGAAATAATGACAGATTTTACTTTCTTGGGCTCCAAAATCACTGTGAATGGTGACTGCAGCCACAAAATTAAAATACACTTACTCTGGAAGAAAAGCTATGACTAACCTAGACAGCATACTAAAAAGCAGAATCATCACTTTGCCGATAAAATCTGTCTAGTCCAATCTATGGTTTTTCCAGTAGTCATGTATGGATGTAATAGTTGGACCATAAAGAAGGCTGAGCACTTTAGAATTGATGCTTTCTTGAGAGTCCCTTGGACAGTAAGGAGATCAAAACAGTCAATCCTAAAGGAAATCAACACTGAATATTCATTGGAAAGACTGATGCTGAAGCTGAAGCTTCAATCCTTTGGCCAGCTGATACAAAGAGCTGACTCACTGGAAAAGACCCAGATGCTGGGAAAGATTGAGGGCAGGAGGAGAAGGGGAAGATAGAGGTTGAGATGGTCGATGGCATCATCGACTCAATGGACATGTGAGTTTGAGATAGTGAAAGATAGGGAAGCCTGGCGTGCTGCAGTCCATGGGGTGGCAAAGAGTTGGACACTACTGAACAACAACAACATACGGGATTGGGTTGCCGTCTCCTCTTCCAGAGAATCTTCCTGACCCAGGGTTCAAACCTCGTCTCCCCCTGCGTTGGGAGGCAGATTCTTTATCTACTGAGCCATGGGAGATGCCATTCTTACACTAACAATGAAAGACCAGAAGGAAAAATTAAGGAAAAAATTCCAATACCATTGCAAACAAAATGAATCAAATGCCTGGGAATAAACCTACCTAAAAGAGGCAAAACGCCTGTACTCAGAAAAACTATAAAATACTGATGAAATACATCAGAGATGACACAAACACATGGAGATACATTCCATGTTCTTGGAATGAAAGAATCAATGTTGTGAAAATGACTATACTGCCCAAGGCAATCTACATATTCAGTGCAATCTCTATCAAACTGTCAATGGCATTTTCCAGATAATTAGAACAACAACAACAACAAATCTGTACAACTTATATGGAAACAGAAAAGACCCTGAATAGGAAAAAGCGATTTTGACAAAGAAAAACTGAGCTAGAGGAAATCAGGCTCCGGACTTCAGACTATAAAACAAAGCTACAGTAATCAAGACAGTAGGACATGGGCACAAAAATAGAAATATAAATCAATGGAACAGGATAGAAAGCCTGGAGATAAATCCACACACCTGTGTCACCTGATCTATGCATCTATGCACTGTTATCACCTAGGCTATGATCATTAGATGAGAATATACAATGGAGAAAAGACAGCCTCTTCAGTAAGTGGTGCTGGAAAACTAGACAGCTACATGTAAATGAAATTAGAACACTTCCTTCTACCATACATGAAAATAAACTCAAAATGGATTAAAGACATAAATATAAGGCCAGACACTCTAAAACTTTTAAAGGAAAACATAGAACATTCTTTGACATAAATTACAGCAATATCTTTTTGAAGAAGTAGAAATGCAAAAAGTCAAAATGGTTGTCTGAGAAGGCCTTACAAATAGCTGAGAAAAGAAGTGCAAAGCAAATGAGAAAAGGAAAGATATATTCATCTGAATGCAGAGTTCCAAAGAATAGCAAGGAAAGATAAGAAAGCCTTAAGTAAACAATGCAAATAAACAGAGAAAAACATTAGAATGGGAAAGACTAGAGATCACTTCAAGAAAATTAGAGATACCAAGGGAACATTTAATGCAAAGATGGGCACAAATAAAAGAAAGAAATGGTATGGACCTAATAGAAACAGAAGGGATTAAGAAGAGGTGGGAAGACTATACAGAAGAACTATACAAAAAAGGTCTTAATGACCCGGACAAACACAATGGTTTAGGCACTCACCTAGAGCCAGACATCCTGAGTGTGAAGTCAGGTGAGCCTTAGGAAGCATTACTACAAACAAATCTAGTGGAGGTGATGGAATCCCAGCTGAGCTATTTCAAATCCTAAAATTTGATTCTATTAAAGTGCTGCACTCAATACCAGCAAATATGGAAAACTCAGCAGTGGTCACAGGACTGGAAAAGGTCAGCTTTTATTCCAATCCCAAAGAATGGCAATGACAAAGAATGTTCAACTTACTGCACAATTGCATTCATTTTACATGCTAACAAGGTAATGTTCAAAATCCTTCAAGTTAGACTTCAACAGTACTTGAGCCGATAAATTCCAGATGTACAAGTTTGATTTAGAAAAGGCAGAGGAGCCAGAGATCAGATTAGCAACATCTGTTGGATCATAGAAAAAGCAAGGGAATTCCAGAAAAACATCTACTTCTGCTTCATTGACAATGCTAAAGCCTTTGTCTGGATGACAACAAACTGTGGAAAATTCTTACAGAGATGGGAATACCAGACCACCTTGCCTGCCTCCTGAGAAACCTGTATGCAGGTCAAGAAGCAACAGTTAGAACTGGACATGGAACAACAAACTGGTTTCAAATTGGGAAAGGAGTACATCAAGAATATATATTGTCACATTGATTATTTAACTTCTATGCAGAGTACATCATGCAAAATGCCAGGCTGGATGAAGCACAAGCTGGAATCAAAATAGCCAGGAGAAATATGAATAACCTCAAACATATAGATGACACCAACTTAATGGCAGAAAGCAAAGAGGAACTAAAGAGCCTCTTGAAAGTGAAAGAGGAGAGTGAAAAAACTAACTTAAAATTCAACATTCATAAAACTAAGGTCATGGTATCTGGTCCTACCACTTCAGGGCAAATAGGTGGGGAAAAATGGAAATAATGACAGATTTTACTTTCTTGGGCTCCAAAATCACTGTGAATGGTGACTGCAGCCACAAAATTAAAATACACTTACTCTGGAAGAAAAGCTATGACTAACCTAGACAGCATACTAAAAAGCAGAATCATCACTTTGCCGATAAAATCTGTCTAGTCCAATCTATGGTTTTTCCAGTAGTCATGTATGGATGTAATAGTTGGACCATAAAGAAGGCTGAGCACTTTAGAATTGATGCTTTCTTGAGAGTCCCTTGGACAGTAAGGAGATCAAAACAGTCAATCCTAAAGGAAATCAACACTGAATATTCATTGGAAAGACTGATGCTGAAGCTGAAGCTTCAATCCTTTGGCCAGCTGATACAAAGAGCTGACTCACTGGAAAAGACCCAGATGCTGGGAAAGATTGAGGGCAGGAGGAGAAGGGGAAGATAGAGGTTGAGATGGTCGGATGGCATCATCGACTCAATGGACATGAGTTTGAGATAGTGAAAGATAGGGAAGCCTGGCGTGCTGCAGTCCATGGGGTGGCAAAGAGTTGGACACTACTGAACAACAACAACATACGGGATTGGGTTGCCGTCTCCTCTTCCAGAGAATCTTCCTGACCCAGGGTTCAAACCTGCGTCTCCTGCGTTGGGAGGCAGATTCTTTATCTACTGAGCCATGGGAGATGCCATTCTTACACTAACAATGAAAGACCAGAAGGAAAAATTAAGGAAAAAAATTCCAATTACCATTGCAACCAAATGAATCAAATGCCTGGGAATAAACCTACCTAAAAGAGGCAAAACGCCTGTACTCAGAAAACTATAAAATACTGATGAAATACATCAGAGATGACACAAACACATGGAGATACATTCCATGTTCTTGGAATGAAAGAATCAATGTTGTGAAAATGACTATACTGCCCAAGGCAATCTACATATTCAGTGCAATCTCTATCAAACTGTCAATGGCATTTTCCAGATAATTAGAACAACAACAACAACAAATCTGTACAACTTATATGGAAACAGAAAAGACCCTGAATAGGAAAAGCGATTTTGACAAAGAAAAACTGAGCTAGAGGAAATCAGGCTCCCGGACTTCAGACTATAAAACAAAGCTACAGTAATCAAGACAGTAGGACATGGGCACAAAAATAGAAATATAAATCAATGGAACAGGATAGAAAGCCTGGAGATAAATCCACACACCTGTGTCACCTGATCTATGCATCTATGCACTGTTATCACCTAGGCTATGATCATTAGATGAGAATATACAATGGAGAAAAGACAGCCTCTTCAGTAAGTGGTGCTGGGAAAACTAGACAGCTACATGTAAATGAAATTAGAACACTTCCTTCTACCATACATGAAAATAAACTCAAAATGGATTAAAGACATAAATATAAGGCCAGACACTCTAAAACTTTTAAAGGAAAACATAGAACATTCTTTGACATAAATTACAGCAATATCTTTTTTGACCCACTTCCTAGAGTAACGAAAATAAGCAATTGTGATCTAATTAAATGTAAGCTTTTACATAGCAAAGGAAACCATGAAAAAGATGAAAACACAACTCTCAAATGGGAGAAAAAATTGCAAATGAAGCAACTGACAAAGCATTAATCTCCAAAATATACAAGCAGCTCATGCATTTCAGTATTGGGGGGGGAAAAAAAAAGAATTTAAAAATGAGGAGGAAGAACTAAACAAACATTTCTCCAAAGAAGGCATAGATGGATAACAGACACATGAAAAGATGTTCAACATCTCTCATTATTAGAGAAATGCAAATTAAAACTCCATGAGGGGCTTCCTTGGTGGCTTTAGTGGGAAAGAATCTGCCTGCCAATGCATGAGGCATGAGTTCAATCCCTGTTCCGGGAGGATCCCACATGCAGCTAAGCCTCTGCACCACACTACTGAGCCTGTGCTCTATATCCTGGGAGCTGCAACAACTGAAGCCCACGTGCCCTTAAGCCTGTGCTCTGCCGCAAGAGAAAAGTGAAATGAGAAGCAACTAGAGAGTACCCCCCTCTGGCCACAAATTCGAGAAAAGCCTGTGCAGCCATGAAGAACCAATGCAGCCAAAATAAATAAATTTATTAAAAAATTGCTTGAGGTATTGATACCAAAATCAGGTTGATTATATTCTTTGCAGCCAATGATGGAGAAGCTCTATACAGTTAGCAAAAACAAGGCCTGGACATTACTGTGGCTCACACCATGAGCTCCTTATTGCAAAGATGAGGCTTAAATTGAAGAAAGTAGGGGAACTACTAGGCCATTCAGGTATGACCTAAATAAAATCCCTTACGATTATGCAGTGGAAGTGACAAATAGATTCAAAGGATTATGCCTGGTGGACAGAGTGCCTGAAGATATATGGATGGAGGTTCGTAACACTGTGCAGTAGGCGTTGACCAAAACCTTCCCAAAGAACTGCAAGAACGCAAAATGCTTGTCTCAGGAGGCTTTACAGATAACTGAGAAAAGAAGTGAAAGGCAAAGGAGAAAGGGAAGGATACACCCCACTGAATACAGAATTCCAGAGAACAGCAAGGAAAGATAAGAAAGCCTTCTTAAGTAAACAATGCAAAGAAATAGAGAAAAACAATAGAATGGGAAGACTAGAAATCTCTTCAAGAAAATTGGAGATATCAGGGAATATTTCAAGCAAGGATGAACACAATAAAGGACAGAAATTTTAAGTACCTAACAGAAGCAGAAAATATTAAGAGGTGGTGAGAATACACAGATCTATATATAAAAATTCTTAATAACCATGATGGTGGGGTCACTCACATAGAGCCAGACATTCTGGACTGCGAAGTCAAGTGGGCCTTAGGAAGAATTACTATGAACAAAGCTAGTGAAGATGATGGAATTCCAGCTCAGCTATTTAAAATCCTAAAAGATAGATGCTTTTAAACTGCTACAAACCACATGTCAGCAAATTTGGAAAACTCAGCAGTTGCCACAGGACTGGAAAAGGTTAGTTTTCATTCCAATCCCAAAGATGGGCAATGCCAAAGAATGTTCAAACTACCATGAAATTGTGCTCATTTCACATGCTAGCAAGGTTATGCTCAAAATCCTTCAAGCTAAGGTTCAGCAGTACTTGAACCAAGAAGTTCCAGATGTACAAGCTGGGTTTTGAAGAGGGAGAGGAATCAGAGATAAAACTGCCAATATTTATTGGATCATACAGAAAGCAATGGAGTTCCAGAAAATCATCTACTTCTCCTTCATTGACTATGCTAAATCCTCTCACTGTGTAGATCACACACACACACACACACACACACCACACACACACACACAAACTGGAAAATTCTTAATGAGATGGGAATACCAGACCATCTTACTTGTCTCCTGAGAAGCCTGTATGTAGGCAAAGAAGTAACAGTTAGAACTGGACATGGAACAACTAACTGGTTCAAAATTGGGAAAAAGAGTATAATAAGGCTGTATATTGTCACCCTGCTTATTTAACTTATATGCAGAGTACATTATGCTGTCCTAGATGAATCACAATCTGGAATCAGAATTGCTGGGAGAAATATCAACAACCTCAGATATGCAGATGAAACCACTCTGATGGCAGAAAGTGAAGAGGAACTAAAGAGCCTCTTGATGAAAGTGAAAGAAGAGAGTGAAAAGCCAAACCTCAGCATTCAAAAACAAAGATCATAGCATCTTGTCCCATCACTTTGTGGAAAATAGAAGGGGAAAAATTGCAAACAGTGACAGACTTTCCTTTCTTGGGCTCCAAAATCACCACAAATGGTGACTGTAGCCATGAAATTAAAAAAACCCTTGCTCCTTGGAAGGAAAGCCATGACAAACCTAGGCAGTGTATCAGAAAGCAGAGACATCACTTTGCCAACAAAGGTCTGTATAGTCAAAGCTATGGTTTTTCTAGTAGTCATGTACAGATTTGAGAGTTGGACCACAAGGCAGGCTAAGGGCTGAAGAATTGATGCTTTCAAATTATGGTCCTGGAGAAGACTCTTGAGAGTCCCTTAGACAGCAAGGAGAGGAAACTAGTCAATCCTAAAGGAAATCAATCCTGAATATTCATTGGAAGGCCTGATGCTGAAGCTCCAATACTTTGGCCACCTGACTGAAGAGTTGACTCATTAGAAAAGACCCCGATGCTGTGAAAGATTGAAGGCAAAAGGAGAAGAGGGTGGCAGAGGATGAGATGGTTGGATAGCATCACTGATTCAATTGACATGAATTTAAGTAAACGCCAGGAGATAGTGAAGGACAGGGAAGACTGGCATGCTGCCATCCATACCCTTATAAAGGGACAGATACAACTTAGTGATTGAATAACAACATATGTCAGAATCGCATAATAAAAACAAATCTATAAACAATAAATGCTGGAGAGAGTGTAGAGAGAAGGGAACCCTCTTACACTGTTGGGATACAGCTACTATGGAGAATAATCTGGAGGTTCCTTTAAAAACTAAAATAAAACTACCACATTTATGCAGAGAAAATCAGAATTCAACAAAATGCATGCAATTCGAATGTTCATTGCAGCACTATTTACAGTAGCCAGCACATGGCAGTAACATAAATATCCATCAAAAAAGGGATGGATAAAGAAGATGTAATACGTACATACAGTGCAATAGTACTCAGCTATACGCCAACAGGTTCAGGTGTGCCTGTAGTCAGAGTGGACTCTTAGCACCATCACTGTCCTCTTTTTTAATGAGGTCCTCTAGGCAATGGCCACCAAGGCTTGCTGTACTAAAGCAAAGATGCAATTACGTCCTTTATTTTCTCTTCAGTTCAGTTCCATCTCTCAGTCATGTCCAACTCTTTGTGACCCCATGGACTGCAGCACGCCAGGCTTTCCTGTTCATCACCAACTCCCGGAGCTTGCTCAAACTCATGTGCATCAAATCGGTGATGCCATACAACTATCTCATCTTCTGTCAACCCTTTCTCCTCTCGCCTTCAATCTTTTCCAGCATCAGGGTCTTCTCTAATGAGTCAGTTCGTTGCATCAGGTAGCCAAAGTATTTGAGTTTCAGCTTCAGCATCAGTCCTTTCAATGAATATTCAGGACTGATTTCCATTAGGATGGACTGGTTGGATCTCCTTGCAGCCCAAGGGACTCAAGAGTCTTCTCCAGCCCCACAGTTCAAAAGCATCAATTCTTCAGTGCTCAGCTTTCTTTATGGTACAACTCTCACATCCATACATGACTACTGGAAAAACCATAGCTTTGACTAGATGGACCTTTGTTGGCAAAATAATGTCTCTGCTTTTTAATATGCTGTTTAGGTTGGTCATAGCTTTCTTTCCAAGAAGGAAGCATCTTAATTTCATGGCTGCAATCACCATCTGCAGCCATGGGAACCCCCCAAAATAAAGTCTCTCACTGTTTCCATTGTTTCCCCATCTTTTGCCATGAAGTGATGGGACTGGATGCCATGATCTTAGTGTTCTGAATACTGAGTTTTAAGCCCAGTTTTTCACTCTTCTCATTCACTTTCATCGAGAGGCTCTTTAGTTCTTTTCTTCTTTCTGCCATAAGGGTGGTGTCATATGTGTATATGAGATTATAATATGCCGGGAGATATTTCTCCTGGCAATCTTGATTCCAGCTTGTGTTTCATCCAGCCCTGCATTTTGCATGATGTACTCTGCATAGAAGTTAAATAAGCAAGTGACAAAATACAGCCTTGATATAATCCTTTCCCTACTTGGAACCAGTCTGTTGTTCCATATCCAGTTGTAACTGTTGCTTCTTGACCTGCATACAGATTTCTCAGGAGGCAGGTAAGGTAGTCTTGTAGTCCCTTCTGTTTAAGAATTTCCCACAGTTTGTTGTGATCTATACAGTCAAAGACTTTGGCATAGTCAATAAAGCAGAAACAGATGTTTTTCTGTAACTCTCTTGCTTTTTCGATCATCCAGCAGATGTTGGCAATTTAATCTCTGTTTCCTCTGCCTTTTCTAAACCCAGCTTGAACATCCGGAAGTCCATGATTCATGTACTGTTAAAGCCTGGCTTGGAGAATTTTGAGCATTACTTTGCTAGCATTGAGATGAGTGCAATTGTGTGGTAGTTTGAACATTCTTTGGCATTGCCTTTCTTTGGGATTGCAATGAAAACGGACCTTTTCCAGTCCTGTGGCCACTGCTGAGTTTTCCAAATTTGCTGGCATATTGAGTGCAGCACTTGCACAGCATCGTCTTTTAGGATTTGAAATAGCTCATCATCTCCACTAGTTTTGTTTGTAGTGATGTTTCCTAAGGCCCACTTGACTTTGCTTTTCAGGGTGTCTGGGTCTAGGTTAGTGATCACATCATCGTGGTTATCTGGGTCGTGAAGATCTTTTTTGTACAGTTCTTCTGTGTATTCTTGCCACCTCTTCTTAATATCTTCTCCTTCAGTTAGGTTCATACCATTTCTGTCCTTTATTGTGCCCATCTTTGCATGAAATGAAATGTTCCCTTGGTATCTCTAATTTTCTTGAAGCGATCTCTAGTCTTTCCCATTCTGTTGTTTTCCTCTATGTCTTTGCATTGATCACTGAGGAAGACTTTATCTCTCCCTGCTATTCTTTGGAACTCTGCATTCAGATGGAAATAGCTTTCCTTTTCTCCTTTGTCTTTAGCTTCTCTTCTTTTGTCTGCTATTTGTAAGGCCTCCTCAGACAAACATGTTACCTTGTTGCATTTCTTTTTCTTGGGGATGGTCTTGATCACTGCCTTTTGTACAATGTCATGAATCTCCATCCATAGTTCTTCAGGCACACTATCAGATCAAATTCTTGTATCTATTTGTCACTTTCACTGTATAATTGTAAGGGATTTGATTTAGGTTATACCTGAATGGTCTAGTGGTTTCTCCTACTTACTTCAATGTAAGTCTGAATTTTGCAATAAGGAGTTCATGATCTGAGCCACAGTCAGCTCCTGGTCTTGTTTTTGCTGACTGTATAGAGCTTTTCCATCTTTGGCTGCAAAGAATATAATCAATCTGAGTTCAGTATTGACCATCTGGTGATGTCCATGTAGAGTTGTCTCTTGTGTTGTTGGAAGAAGGTGTTTGGTATGACCAGGGCATTCTCTTGGCAAAACTCTGTTAGCCTTTGCCCTGCTTCATTTTGTACTCCAAGGCCAAATTTGCCTGTTACTCCAGGTAACTCTTGACTTCCTACTTTTGCATTCCAGTCCCCTATAATGAAAAGGACATCTTTTTTGGGTGTTAGTTCTAGAAGGTCTTTTAGGTCTTCATAGAACCGTTCAACTTTAGCTTCTTCAGCATTAGTGGTTGGAGCATAGAATTGGATTACTGTGAACTGGTTTGCCTTGGAAGTGAACTGAGATCATTGTCTCATTTTTGAGATTGCACCCAAGAACTGCATTTCGAACTCTTTTGTTGACTATAAGGGCTACTCCATTTCTTCTAAGGAATTCTTGCCCACAGTAGTAGATATAATGGTCATTGGAGTTAAATTCACCCATTCCAGTCCATTTTATTTTTTGGATTCCTAAAATGTTGATATTCACTCTTGCCATCTCTTTTTGACCACTTTCAATTTACCTTGATTTGTGGACCTAATATTCCAGGCTCCTATGAAGTATTGTTCTTCACAGCATTGGACTTTACTTCCATCACCAGTCACATCCACAACTGGGCTCTGTTTTCACTTTGGCTCTGTCTCTTCATTCTTTCTGGAGTTTTCTCTACTCTTCTCCAGTAGCATATTGGGCACCTACCAACCTGGGGAGTTCATCTTTCAGTGTCCTATCTTTTTGCCTTTTCGTACTGTTCAAGGGGTTCTCAAGGTAAGAATGCTGAAGTGGTTTGCCATTCCCTTCTCCCATGGACCACATTTTGTTAGAACTCTCCACCATGACCCGTCCATCTTGGGTGGCCCTACATAGCTTGGCTCATAATTTCATTGAGTTAGACAAGGCTGTAGTCCATGTAATCAGTTTGAATAGTTTCCTGTGATTGTGGTTTTCATGCAGTCTGCCCTCTGACAGATAAAGATAAAAAGTTTATGGAAGCTTCCTAATGGCCGAAACGGACTCTGGAGGAAACTGGATCTTATTCTGATGGGCAGGGCCATGTTCAGTAAGTCTAATCCAACTTTGTTGATGGGTGAGGCTGTCTTCCCTCCCTCTTGTTTGACCTGAGACCAAACTTTACCAAGTTTGAAGATAACGTTGATCTCCTTCAAATATCTTGGGCACACACTGCTGTCCTCAGTGCCCCTGACCCTGTAGCAGGCCATTGTCGACCCACACCTCCACCAGACTCCTGGACACTGACAGCAAGTCTGGGTCAGTCTCTTGTGGGGTATATTTTCTGCAGTTGTGAATTATTAGAGTAAACCGATTTAGTCATGATATGTCACCCTAAGGGCAGGGTCCCATTTCTTGGAATTCTTGGTTGCAAACCCCAACTTAAACTGGTTTAAAATCATGGCACATTTACATTCTTATCAGGACCCTGATCAGGCAGGTCCTTATGAACAATGACATCATAGTATTATAGTATCACCAAATGCGGGGTCTGGCTGCTCTTTACTAAAAAGCCAATAAGCAGGCCTGGCTAGTGAAAAGGAAAATTTGCTTTATTTCAGATGCCAGCAACTAGGGTTGGGGGAGACAGATGTCCTGGAAACTAGTGAGGCAGGAGCTTTTTTTAGACAAAAGTGGGGGACAGCTACATATAGAAATAGCAGTCAGTTTTGACAGTTATCTTTAAATTGGTCACTGGTGACCTACCTAGCATCATCTTAGTAATTTTAGGTACAGTTAATCTTCAGATCCAGGGTCCATTTGTTCCCATTTCTTTGAGGCCAGTTCTTGGAATTGTGGCAGCTTATGTCATGGGTACAGTCTGGTCATGTAATTGATTTTTCACCCTAGTGTTTTAGTCTCTATGACAGCTCACAGGATATGGCTCAGAATATTACCTAAGCTATGCTACGCTAAGTCACTTCAGTCGTGTCCGACTCTGTGTGACCCCATAGACAGCAGCCCACCAGGCTCCCCCGTCCCTGGGATTCTCCAGGCAAGAACACTGGAGTGGGCTGCCATTTCCTTCTCCAAAGCATGAAAGTGAAAATTGAAAATGAAGTCACTCAGTCGTGTCCGACTCTTAGCAACCCCATGGATTGCAGCCTAACAGGCTCCTCCATCCATGGGATTTTGCTTGGGACCCAAGCAAGAGTACTGGAATGTAGCTCTTGAGAAAGAACTCAAGTTTCTTGACTATACTCACTATATTGTCATTATTCGGTCTCCTTGGATTGTTTTCCTGTTTCCACATTTCCTACTTCTCAAATTAAACTTATTTGACTACAGTTTTCCACAGACAAAAGGCAAGTAAACGAAATGAGGTTGGGCGGGGGGTGGCAGGCAAGTACCATAGGGTCCTGCTGTTTCAGTAATCCCTAGCACCAGCCTAGAATTACTGGTCACAGCTTTTATTGCCATGGGATAAAAAAAAAAAAATCAGAATAAAACAACAGGCACCAAAGTAAGAGTTGGGAGATGAAAGACAAAGCTGGTGCTAACTTGAAATACTTATCTCCTTTTAAATAACCCTAAGTCTGCAACCTGCCTTTTCTGTGCTTTGTGAAGTATTTATCTTGCAAGGAATAGATTGAATTCATAGAAAGCAGCAAACCCAGACTGGATTTGCATGTCACCTGGTGACCTGAAATTAGAGTTCCTGGAATGAAGCAAACAACATCTGGAATTGAAGCTTTTCCGAGATACACAGACCAGGCCTGTTCGAAGTTTATCACCAAGACTTTGGTGGTGACATACTGCAGATTATGTCCACAAGGAATGACCGTTGTGATTAGAGGTTTGAAACCTTCAAGCCCACCTCCAGGAAGGGGACAGCAGCTGGAGGTTGCGTTCAATCACCGACAACCAATGACTCAGTCAACCGTGCCTGTGTAATGAGGCTTCCATGACAATCCCTGTAGGACTGGAGTTTCCAGGTTGGTTAGCAAGAACTCATACACATGCCTGGAGGGTGGTGCAACCACAACTCCACGGGAGCAGAATATCCTGCATTTGGGACCCAAGTACATTATCTCGTATCTATTTATAGCCTTTAATTTTGTATAATTAAACCAGAAATCTAGTAAGTAAAAAAATCAACGTTGGTTATTTCTCTCTGCCACCCAAGGGTGGACTTTGACTTTGAGGATCAATTGTTACTCTTGCTCTAGTAGATAGCTACATATACGCTTCATCATTTCAATCATACACATTGTAAAAGTGTAGCCCAAACAAGTATAGTAGGGAATGGATTTTATGCCTTACCCCCTTAATGCAGAGGAGTTTGCACGACCAGCAAATCTAGCAGGCTTTTAATCAACTTCATAAAGCCTCAGTGGAGAAACTTCGAAGCATCACCAATGAAAAATTCTTTTCCCCCTAAAATCCATGCTCCCATCATCTCCACAGAGCTCCACTACTAAAAGTATGGTTAACCACCCTGTGTTTCCTCAGCAAGTTCACTCAGTGGGGATGGAAAACTCATTACCACGTGCTGCCAAGTTACCAGCTGTTTCTCAGTCGTGTCCGACTCTTTGCAACCCCATGGTCTGCAGAACGCTACGCTTCCCTGTCCAACTCCCCAAGCTTGCTCAAACTCATGACTCCGTGACGCCATGCCACCATCTCATTTGCTGTTGTCCCCTTCTCCTGCCCTCGATCTTTCCCTTTTACCAAGGTCTTTGCTAGAGTCAGTTCTTTGCATCAGGTGGTGAAAGTACTTGTTAACTTCCGTAACAAAGCTCTCTCCTTAAAGGGTAATACTTGGTACTAACCCATGATTTCACTGAGGCTTCCCTGATAGCTCAGATGGTCAGGAAGCTGCCTGCACTGCAGGAAACCTGGGTTCAATCCGAGTGTCACTAAAGATCCTCTGGAGAAAAAAAATAGCAACCCACTCCAGTACCCTTGCCTGGAGAATTCCATGGACAGAGGAGCCTGGCATTGCAGAGTACGACACGACTGAGCGACGAACACACACACACACACACACACACACACACACACACACCGTAAGAAGCCGTATAGATGCTTAATAATCAGGCCTTAAACTCAAAAGGAGCTAACTCGCCTGTGTACAGCACTTTTTTTGAGCAGCTAGTGGCTCTGAAAAGAGCCTTTGGGGTCAAAGATCAGCAGTCACGTACGCAAAAGAATCTAGGCACGTTCTCCACGAATTCGCCGTGCCAGCTGAATATCCTTAGGCATGATGGTGACACGCTTAGCATGGATGGCACACAGATTGGTGTCTTCAAAAAGGCCGACTAGATACGCCTCACATGCCTCCTGCAGTGCCATCACGGCGGAACTCTGAAAGCGCAGATCGGATTTGAAATCCTGCGCAATTTCCCGCACCAGGCGCTGAAACGGCAGCTTCCGAATCAGAAGTTCAGTAGACTTCTGGAAGCGGCGGATCTCGCGCAGTGCTACAGTTCCAGGCCGATAGCGATGTGGCTTCTTCACGCCACCGGTGGCTGGAGCGCTCTTTCGAGCAACTTTGGTAGCTAGCTGCTTACGAGGCGCTTTGCCGCCGGTGGACTTGCGGGCAGTCTGCTTCGTTCGGGCCATGCCGCTACTGCGTCTGTCGCCTAGATGACAGTTGCTATTATAATCTCCGTCCCTCGCCAACGTGCGTAAGTGCGAAGTCTGCCCTCTTTTATAGAGGGTGTAGCCTTCCCATTGGCCAATTGCTGGGTGGCGTAAGGACAGGCTAAGCTCTGATTGGTCCATGGAGGCATACTGCATGGGCGCCTGCCCCTTATTTTCGCGATGTGAGGACTTGGCCTCACAGGCTGGCGTTTTGGAGCTCGCAGGGTTGCTCGAAAACCAAGTGGGTCTGGGTTGGATGGGGGTGGGCATCATGTCTGGGTTCAGGTGGACGTCATTGTGTGTGTTATATTTCCCTGTACAGCTCTCTTGTTTTTCCTCAGCATTCTCTTCCTCCTCTATGGGCTGAGGGAAGAAAGTTCTAGAAGCTTACACTCTATTTGGCCTGTAGGTGGTGTAGGATTCCCTGAATCGTTGTGCCCTGCAGTGAACCATCTTCGCCAAATGACTCTGATGACACTCAAGATGCGGGTGGGGAGGTGGGGGTGGGGGTGGGGTGCGAAGTGGGAGAAGCAAAAATAAGAAATATGAAGTAGAGGACCGAAGGGAGGACCTCTGGCAGGAAACTGCCCCCCAAGACATACCCTCTTCCCTGATTGGCCTTGGGCACATGCTATTTGCATTCCTTTCCTGATTGGTGGCAGGTAGAAGCCCTATTTTGCATAAAGCTGAACCAAAGGAGGAGTCAGCACGTATATAAAGGAAAAATCAAGTGCGCTCTAGACTTCTCTAGGGTTGTGGTTCTCTCTCCTGTTATGACAGTTTGTTATGTTACATTTTTAATAGTTGTGCTTGCCTGAGTTCTTACTGGACCATAAGTAGTTTGGTGTTTCAAACTCTTGCTATACCAGAGGAAAGCTGAGATAATCCTGCGTGCTTGAGCTGTAGTTAATTTGGTGTTTCAAATCTCTTATGTTGAGAACCTGCTGAGAGAAATAAACCAGCCTGACAGTTCTGAATAAGGTGCTTATCTGCTCAGCTTTGGTTCAGTATCCTATTTCCGGGCCGTAACCTGGGAACTGGCTGGGCTCAAGGTGAAGCTTTCCCTGACCTACTGTCCTATTGACTGCCCTGACATTCCACTTCCCCATACCCAGTTCTTCCTAGTCTTGCTCACTTCTCATTACAAAAGATCTTTCAGTATCTAAACCTGTGAGAGGCTTATAGACCTTAAGGACATATCTGAAGAGGACCAGAATGTGCCATCCCCAAATACTATGCTACTTGAGCGAAAAGATTGTCTTAAACTAGACACTTGAAAAACAGCTGATGCGAGAGCATTCTGAGGTCTCCTCTTTCTTAATGAAAACAGGAGTTAAAACTCCCTCGTGAAAGATGCCTGCCCTATGCAAGAAGAAACAGTCTTGTCATCAAGGATGAAATATTAAGACCAAAGAGGATTCTGCACAAACTGACCTTATTAAGGTAATTCCTGTCGTCTTGTAGCCTCCCAGGTATATTTTAGTCATTTTTCCATAATTGCCTTTGTTCCATCTAACACAAAAGCATTTAGGTTTTGTCTCTGGGTATTCATTTCCTTATGAGGGCTCCTGAGTCATGCTGGAACTTTCATGCTTTGCTTTTATTAATTCATCTTCTGTTAACAGAGCCCTAGCTAAGAACTAAGATGGGTATAAGAAATAATTTTCCTTTCCTATTGCAATAGCCCTTTCCCCTCCCTTGCAAACATCTTTTCAAATGAAAATCTCTGCTTACTATATCTGGATTTTTCATTTGACAGATTGTTGCACAAAGTCCTGCCACCCTCAAGTCAGGTGTGATTGGCCAGGAGAGAGGCAGAAGGACCAGAGGGACCATCCTAAGCAAGCCCTGTTGTGCATGATGTGGGTCTGACTAGGGACAGACTCTTCATCTGACTGGAACACATTGGTTAATCTCCTCAAAGCCACCACTCATTCAGAATAGGCAGTGTCAGAATCTCTGCATGTTCCCAAGGTTAAAGGGTATGATGATGGATGGATAGATGATGGTAGTTTGGTAAAGCTCAAGACTATTTAAAAATATTTTTAATGCATAAAGTGGAATGCCTCAGAATGTTTTTAAATATGTAAAAATTTTTTTAAATACAAAGAATCAATTATGTTGAAGTTACCAAAATATATACAAGCTATCAAAATATAAATTTGTCACATCATTATAAATGTGTATTTTTATCAATGATTAAACAACTTCTAGTTGGAGAAGACTTACAACTACTGTCATTTCAAAGTAGTTATGAACATTAAAGATATTTAGAGATCTCTGTCATGACTGTACTGTGACATGATTCCATACCCTATCCTCTATCTAGCATACCAATTTTAAGGTGATTTTCCTAGAGTTTGAAATATAGGTTCATAGCCAATCTCAGTCCACTTTCAAATGACACTTTCATTTCACGGGTTAGCGCAGGTAACATAAATACGAATAACAGAATATTACCATTTCCTCCCTTCCATCCCTAACATTGCTGTCATTATCATCCAATCTATTGTTGCCATTACTATTTGAACAGTTATCAGTTATTAAGAATAGATAAATAATTTTTTTGAGCTGGGTCAAAAAGAATCTTGCTGTGACATATGTCAGAGTATACTGTCAATGTTTTCTCTGAGAGCTTTATAGTTTCTGGCCTTACATTTTAATCTTTAATCCATTTTGAGTTTATTTTTGTGTATGATGTTAGACAGTATTCTATTTTCATTGTTTTACATGTAGCTGTCCAGTTTTCCCAGCACCACTTCTTGAAGAGGCTATCTTTTCTCCATTGTATATTCTTGCCTCCTTTGTCAAAGATAAGATAGGTGCTTGGGTTTATCTCTGGTCTGTTTTGTTCCATTGCTCTTCATTTTTAGTTTTGCAGCAATACCATACTGTCTTAATGACTGTAGCTTTGTTATAAGCTGAAGTCAGGAAGGTTGATTCCTCCAGCTCCATTCTTTTTTTTCAAGATTGCTTTGTCTATTTGGGGTCTTTTATTTTCTCCTTCACTTTTTTTTTTTAATTTTATTTTATTTTTAAACTTTACAATATTGTATTAGTTTTGCCAAATATCGAAATGAATCCGCCACAGGTATACCCGCGTTCCCCATCCTGAACCCTCCTCCCTCCTCCCTCCCCTACCCTCCCTCTGGGTCGTCCCAGTGCACCAGCCCCAATCATCCAGTACCGTGCATCGAACCTGGACTGGCGACTCATTTCATACATGATATTATACATGTTTCAGTGCTATTCTCCCAAATCTCCCCACCCTCTCCCTCTCCCACAGAGTCCATAAGACTGATCTATACATCGGTGTCTCTTTTGCAGTCTCGTACACAGGGTTATTGTTACCATCTTTCTAAATTCCATATATATGCGTTAGTATACTGTATTGGTGTTTTTCTTTCTGGCTTACTTCACTCTGTATAATAGGTTCCAATTTCATCCACCTCATTAGAACTGATTCAAGTGTATTCTTTTTAATGGCTGAGTAATACTCCATTGTGTATATGTACCACAGCTTTCTTATCCATTTATCTGCTGATGGGCATCTAGGTTGCTTCCATGTCCTGGCTATTATAAACAGTGCTGTGATGAACATTGGGGTACACGTGTCTCTTTCCCTTCTGGTTTCCTCAGTGTGTATGCCCAGCAGTGGGATTGCTGGATCATAAGGCAGTTCTATTTCCAGTTTTTTAAGGAATCTCCACACTGTTCTCCATAGTGGCTGTACTAGTTTGCATTCCCACCAACAGTGTAAGAGAGTTCCCTTTTCTCCACACCCTCTCCAGCATTTATTGCTTGTAGACTTTTGGATTGCAGCCATTCTGACTGGCGTGAAATGGTACCCCATAGTGGTTTTGATTTGCATTTCTCTGATAACAAGTGATGTTGAGCATCTTTTCATGTGTTTGTTGGCCATCTGTATGTCTTCTTTGGAGAAATGTCTATTTAATTCTTTGGCCCATTTTTTGATTGGGTCATTTATTTTTCTGGAGTTGAGCTGTAGGAGTTGCTTGTATATTTTTGAGATTAGTTGTTTGTCCATTGCTTCATTTGCTATTATTTTCTCCCATTCTGAAGGCTGCCTTTTCACCTTGCTAATAGTTTCCTTTGTTGTGCAGAAGCTTTTAAGTTTAATTAGGTCCCATTTGTTTATTTTTGCTTTTATTTCCAATATTCTGGGAGGTGGGTCATAGAAGATCCTGCTGTGATGTATGTTGGAGAGTGTTTTGCCTATGTTCTCCTCTAGAAGTTTTATAGTTTCTGGTCTTACGTTTAGATCTTTAATCCATTTTGAGTTTATTTTTGTGTAAGGTGTTAGAAAGTGTTCTAGTTTCATTCTTTTACAAGTGGTTGACCAGTTTTCCCAGCACCACTTGTTAAAGAGATTGTCTTTAATCCATTGTATATTCTTGCCTCCTTTGTCAAAGATAAGGTGTCCATAGGTGCGTGGATTTATCTCTGGGCTTTCTATTTTGTTCCATTGATCAATATTTCTGTCTTTGTGCCAGTACCATACTGTCTTGATAACTGTGGCTTTGTAATAGAGCCTGAAGTCAGGTAGGTTGATTCCTCCAGTTCCATTCTTCTTTCTCAAGATAGCTTTGGCTATTCGAGGTTCTTTGTATTTCTATACAAATTGTGAAATTATTTGTTCTCTGTGAAGAATACCGCTGGTAGCTTGATAGGGATTGCATTGAATCTATAAATTGCTTTGGGTAGTATACTCATTTTCACTACATTGATTGTTCCAATCCATGAACATGGTATATTTCTCCATCTATTAGTGTCCTCTTTGATTTCTTTCACCAGTGTTTTATAGTTTTCTATATATAGGTCTTTAGTTTCTTTAGGTAGATATATTCCTAAGTATTTTATTCTTTCCGTTGCAATGGTGAATGGAATTGTTTCCTTAATTTCTCTTTCAGTTTTCTCATTATTAGTGTATAGGAATGCAAGGGATTTTTGTGTGTTGATTTTATATCCTGCAACTTTACTATAATCATTGATTAGTTCTAGTAATTTTCTGGTGGAGTCTTTAGGGTTTTCTATGTAAAGGATCATGTCATCTGCAAACAGTGAGAGTTTTACTTCTTCTTTTCCAATTTGGATTCCTTTTATTTATTTTTCTGCTCTGATTGCTGTGGCCAAAACTTCCAAAACTATGTTGAATAGTAATGGTGAAAGTGGGCACCCTTGTCTGTTCCTGACTTTAGAGGAAATGCTTTCAATTTTTCACCATTGAGGATAATGTTTGCTGTGGGTTTGTCATATATAGCTTTTATTATGTTGAGGTATGTTCCTTCTATTCCTGCTTTCTGGAGAGTTCTTATCATAAATGGGTGTTGAATTTTGTCAAAGGCTTTCTCTGCATCTATTGAGATAATCATATGGTTTTTGTTTTTCAATTTGTTAATGTGGTGAATAACATTGATTGATTTGTGGATATTGAAGAATCCTTGCATCCCTGGGATAAAGCCCACTTGGTCATGGTGTATGATCTTTTTAATGTGTTGTTGGATTCTGATTGCTAGAATTTTGTTAAGGATTTTTGCATCTATGTTCATCAGTGATATTGGCCTGTAGTTTTCTTTTTTTGTGGGATCTTTGTCAGGTTTTGGTATTAGGGTGATGGTGGCCTCATAGAATGAGTTTGGAAGTTTACCTTCCTCTGCAATTTTCTGGAAGAGTTTGAGCAGGATAGGTGTTAGCTCTTCTCTAAAGTTTTGGTAGAATTCAGCTGTGAAGCCGTCTGGACCTGGGCTTTTGTTTGCTGGAAGATTTTTGATTACAGTTTCAATTTCCGTGCTTATGATGGGTCTGTTAAGATTTTCTATTTCTTCCTGGTCCAGTTTTGGAAAGTTGTACTTTTCTAAGAATTTGTCCATTGCTTCCACGTTGTCCATTTTATTGGCATATAATTGTTGATAGTAGTCTCTTAGGGTCCTTTGTATTTCTGTGTTGTCTGTTGTGATCTCTCCATTTTCATTTCTAATTTTATTGATTTGATTTTTCTCCCTTTGTTTCTTGATGAGTCTGGCTAATGGTTTGTCAATTTTATTTATCCTTTCAAAGAACCAGCTTTTGGCTTTGTTGATTTTTGCTATGGTCTCTTTTGTTTCTTTTGCATTTATTTCTGCCCTAATTTTTAAGATTTCCTTCCTTCTACTCACCCTGGGGTTCTTCATTTCTTCCTTTTCTAGTTGCTTTAGGTGTAGGGTTAGGTTATTTATTTGACTTTTTTCTTGTTTCTTTAGGAGTGCCTGTATTGCTATGAACTTTCCCCTTAGGACTGCTTTTAAAGTGTCCCACAGGTTTTGAGTTGTTGTGTTTTCATTTTCATTAGTTTCTATGCAAATTTTGATTTCTTTTTTGATTTCTTCTGTGATTTGTTGGTTATTCAGCAGGGTGTTTTTCAGCCTCCATATGTTGGAATTTTTAATAGTTTTTCTCCTGTAATTGAGATCTAATCTTACTGCATTGTGGTCAGAAAAGATGCTTGTAATGATTTCTATTTTTTTGAATTTACCAAGGCTAGATTTATGGCCCAGGATGTGATCTATCCTGGAGAAGGTTCCATGTGCGCTTGAGAAAAAGGTGAAATTCATTGTTTTGGGATGAAATGTCCTATAGATATCAATTAGGTCTAACTGGTCTATTGTATCGTTTAACGTTTGTGTTTCCTTGTTAATTTTCTGTTTAGTTGATCTATCCATAGGTGTGAGTGGGGTATTAAAGTCTCCCACTATTATTGTGTTATTGTTAATTTCTCCTTTCATACTTGTTAGCATTTGTCTTACATATTATTGCGCTCCCGTGTTGGGTGCATGTATATTTATAATTGTTATATCTTCTTCTTGGATTGATCCTTTGATCATTAGGTAGTGACCATCTTTGTCTCTTTTCACAGCCTTTGTTTTAAAGTCTATTTTATCTGATATAAGTATTGCTACTCCTGCTTTCTTTTGGTCCCTATTTGCATGGAAAATCTTTTTCCAGCCCTTCACTTTCAGTCTGTATGTGTCCCCTGTTTTGAGGTGGGTCTCTTGTAGACAACATATGTAGGGGGGTCTTGTTTTTGTATCCATTCAGCCAGTCTTTGTCTTTTTGGTTGGGGCATTCAACCCATTTACATTTAAGGTAATTACTGATAAGTATGATCCCGTTGCCATTTACTTTATTGTTTTGGGTTTGAGTTTATACACTGTTTTTGTGTTTCCTGTCTAGAGAATATCCTTTAGTATTTGTTGGAGAGCTGGTTTGGTGGTGCTGAATTCTCTCAACTTTTGCTTGTCTGAGAAGCTTTTGATTTCTCCTTCATATTTGAATGAGATCCTTGCTGGGCACAATAATCTGGGCTGTAGGTTATTTTCTTTCATCATTTTAAGTATGTCTTGCCATTCCCTCCTGGCTTGAAGAGTTTCTATTGAAAGATCAGCTGTTATCCTAATGGGAATTCCCTTGTGTGTTATTTGTTGTTTTTCCCTTGCTGCTTTTAATATTTGTTCTTTGTGTTTGATCTTTGTTAATTTGATTAATGTGTCTTGGGGTGTTTCGCCTTGGGTTTATCCTGTTTGGGACTCTCTGGGTTTCTTGGACTTGGGTGATTATTTCCTTCCCCATTTTAGGAAGTTTTCAACTATTATCTCCTCAAGTATTTTCTCATGGTCTTTCTTTTGTCTTCTTCTTCTGGGACCCCTATGATTCAATGTTGTAGCGTTTAATATTGTCCTGGAGGTCTCTGAGATTGTCCTCATTTCTTTTAATTCGTTTTTCTTTTATCCTCTCTGATTCATTTATTTCTACCATTCTATCTTCTAATTCACTAATCCTATCTTCTGCCTCTGTTATTCTACTATTTGTTGCCTCCAGAGTGTTTTTAATTTCATTTATTGCATCATTCATTTTATATTGACTCTCTTTTATTTCTTCTAGGTCCTTGTTAAACCTTTCTTGCATCTTCTCGATCTTAGTCTCCAGGCTATTTATCTGTGATTCCATTTTGATTTCAAGATTTTGGATCAATTTCACTATCATTATTCGGAATTCTTTATCAGGTAGATTCCCTATCTCTTCCTCTTTAGTTTGGTTTGGTGGGCTTTTATCCTGTTCCTTTATCTGCTGGGTATTCCTCTGTCTCTTCATCTTGTTTAAATTGCTGAGTTTGGGGTGTACTTTCTGTATTCTGGCAGTTTGTGGAGTTCTCTTTATTGTGGCGTTTCCTTGCTCTGTTTGGGTTTGTACAGGTGGCTTGTCAAGGTTTCTTGGTTAGGGAAGCTTGTGTCGGTGTTCTGGTGAGTGGAGCTGTATTTCTTCTCTCTGGAGTGCAATGAAATGTCCAGTAATGAGTTATGGGATGTCTATGGTTTTGGGGTGACTTTGGGCTGCCTGTATCTTGGAGCTCAGGGCTGTGTTCCTTGCTGCTGGAGAATTTGCTTGGTATGTCTTGTCCTGAAACTTGTTTCGCCCAGAGAGGTTTACAGCGTTATATGGAGAAGAGAAGAGTGAGGAGGGAGTTAGAGGTGACCCGAATGAGATGAGGTGGAGTCAACAGAGGAGAGAGTGGGCTATTCAGTAATCTTTTCCTTATGTGCACTCCACAACTGGACCGCTCAGAGTTGTTCACAGAGTTATACAGAGAAGAGAAGGGGGAAGGTGACAGAGGTGGCCAGGAGGATAATAGGGGGGAATGAAAAGGAGGGAGACAGATCCAGCCAGTAATCAGTTCCCTAAGTGTTCTCCACCATCTGGAACACACAGAAATTCACAGAGTTGGGTAGAGTAGAGAGGGGTTAGGGAGGAGACACAGGCGACGTAGTGGAGAAAAAGGAGAGTCCAAAGGGAGAGAGAGCAGTTAAGCCAGTAATCTCGCTCCCTAGTGAAAAATGGGTACTGAAGATTGGGTTCTTAAAGGTACAAAATTGGTAACAAATACATAAAAGCAAAAATTTAAAATCTAGAGTAGAGTTTGGAATTTCAAAAATACAATGTTAAAGAAAAGAAGGAAAAGAAAGAGAGAAAAAATGAACAAACAAAAACAAACAAGGTCGCAAAAATTATAAAGAAAATATAGGTACAAAATTGATAACTAATACCAAAAAGCAAAAGTTAAAAATCTAGAGTAGAGTTTGGAATTTCAAAAATACAATGTTAAAAAAAGAAGAAGAAAAAGAAAGAGAGAGAAAAAAAACAATCAAGAACAAACAAGGTCGCATAAATTATATATAAAAAAAATACAGGTACAAAATTGATAACAAATACCAAAAAGCATAAATTAAAAATCTAGAATAGAGTTTGGAATTTCAGATATACAATGTTATTTAAAAAGAAGAAGAGAAAGAAACAGAGAAAAAGAAAAAAAAAAAAAAAGGGTCACAGAAATTATATAAAAACAAAAACAAAAACTATAGGTACAAAATTGATAACAAATACTAAAAAGCTAAAATTAAAAATCTAGAGTAGAGTTTGGAATTTAAAAAATACAATGTTAAAGAAAAGAAGGAAAAAGAAAAAAAAAGGTCAAAAAATTATTAAAAAAATATATATGAAGTTTGCTTTAAAAAAAATAGGGTCTTTTTTTTTTTTTTGCAAAATGATCGGTTATAAAAGTGGAAATTAAAGGAATAATAGAGGACTTAAATTTTTTTTTTTTTTAATAGGCTCACTTGTTCAGTCGCACTGAGGGGAGGTAGGGAGGGATGCTGCAAACAAATAACACTGGCGTGTGCTCGCAGTGCCTCAGCCACACTGGGTCTGCCCCCTGTTCACGTCGCGTGTAGCCTTTCTGCCCACGCTGCTCAGGCTCTAGGTTGCTCCACCGTGAACCATCCGTGGCCGGCTCTGGGCTGCCTGTACTTCCCAGGTCCAAGCCGCTCAGGTTCAGGCACTCGGGTAGTCCTCAGAGGCGCAGACTCTCAGTTGGGCCTGCGTTTTGTGCCCTTCCCAGGTCCGAGCAGCTCAGGTGATGAGGTGTTTTGCGTGCGCGATTGCTGCGACTTATCGCCTCCCCGCCGCTCGGTTATCTAGTTGTGCACCGGCACACCTTCTCAGGCAGATGTTGACCGTCCAGACCCCCAAGAAGTTTTAGTTAGCAAAGAAGCCTGCTTACAGTTTTATAGATAATGTCTCTCTGGGGCTGCGATTGTCCCCTTCCGGCTCTGGCTGCCTATCACTGGAGGGGGATGGTCTGCCGCCGGCTATTCGTTCAGTCCTTTATTCCGTGCGCAGGCCTGGCGGTGTCATAGGTTAGGGCTGGCTTTTCGCGTGGTAGATATCCCACAGTCTGGTTTGCTAGCCCAAATTATTTCGCTCAGATAGTGCTCGGGGTATTCAGGCCAGATCCTTGCGATGCAGCCGGCGCCGCGCCTCCCTGCCCAGCCCCCACTTGCTAATGGCGTGTGCAGGCATCGGCGCTGCTTCTCCACTGGGGGAGTTACCGTAGGGCTCGCAATGTGCGGGTTTTAATTATTTATTTTTCCTCTGTTATGTTGCCCTCTGTGCTTCCAAGGCTCGGTGCAGATTCGGCAGTGAGAAGGTTTCCTGGTGTTTGGAAACTTCTCTCTTTTTAAGACTCCCTTCCCGAGACGGAACTCCGTCCCTCCCTCTTTTGTCCCTTTTTTTGTCTTTTATATTTTTCCCTACCTCCTTTCTAAGACTTGGGTTGCTTTTCTGGGTGCCTGATGTCCTCTGCCGGCTTTCAGAAGTTGTTTTGTGGAATTTACTCGGCGTTTAAATGTTCTTTTGATGAATTTGTGGGGGAGAAAGTGTTCTCCCTGTCCTACTCCTCCGCCATCTTAGCTCCTCCTCCTCTCCTTCACTTTTGATGAATAATTTTGTTGGATACAAATTTCTAGATTAGTGATTTTTTTTTGATTTTTTAAAATACAATAATTGGTATATATGTCATGCCACACTTTGTTTCATGATTTCTGATGAAAAGTCTTAACTTTGTCTGTAGTTAGTGTTGCCCCACCCCCCACCCTGGTTCTTTCAAGGTATTTTCATCTTTGATTTTCTGTAACAGAATGTGCCTCAGTGTAGATTTTTTTTTTTTTTTAATTTTATTTTATTTTTAATCTTTACATAATTGTATTAGTTTTGCCAAATATCAAAATGAATCCGCCACAGGTATACATGTGTTCCCATCCTGAACCCTCCTCCTCCTCCTCCCCCCCCATACCATCCCTCTGGGTCGTCCCAGTGCACTAGCCCCAAGCATCCAGTATCGTGCATCGAACCTGGACTGGCAACTCGTTTCTTACATGATATTTTACATGTTTCAATGTCATTCTCCCAAATCTTCCCACCCTCTCCCTCTCCCACAGAGTCCATAAGACTGTTCTATACATCAGTGTCTCTTTTGCTGTCTCATACACCAGGTTATTGTTACCATCTTTCTAAATTCCATATATATGCGTTAGTATACTGTATTTATGTTTTTCCTTCTGGCTTACTTCACTCTGTATAATAGGCTCCAGTTTCATCCACCTCATTAGAACTGATTCAAATGTATTCTTTTTAATGGCTGAGTAATACTCCATTGTGTATATGTACCATTTCTTTTTTTACTGGTGGTCTCTGAACCTCCTGGATCTGTGGTTTAGTCTCCATCATTTTGGAAAATTCTCAACCATTATTCAAATATTTCTTCTACTCTCTCCTCTCCTCTTTCTGCTATTCTAATTACACATATGCTACAGCTTTTGTAATTATCCCAGTCCTAGGATATTCTATTTTCTATTTATTGTTATTATTCCTTTTCCACTTTGGATTTCAGTTTGGGAGATTTCTATTGACATTTCTTCAAGCTCATGGATTCTTTTCTAGACTGTAGAAAGTTGGCTAATGAGCCCATCAAAGGCAGTCTTCATTTGTTAGTGTTTTCAATTTCTCACATACCCTTTTGATACTTTCTTGGCATTTGCCCTCTATCCATTAGAACCCTTAACATCTTAGTTTTAAAATTCTGGTCTGAAAGATAATTCAACATTTGTGTCATATCTGAGTCTGGTTCTATGCTTATTTAAATCAATTTAGCCTGTTTTTTTTTTTTCCTTCTAATGGGAAAGACTAGCAAGTCTCTTCAAGAAAATGAGAAATACCAAGGGAACATTTCATGCAAAGATGGGTACAATAAAGGAGAGAAATGGTATGAACCTAACAGAAGCATAAGATACTAAGAGGTGGCAAGAATACACAAAAAGTGAAGTCATTCAGTTGTGTCCGACTCTGCAACCCCATGGACTGTAGCCTATCAGGCTCCTCCATCCATGGAATTTTCCAGGCAAGAGTACTTGAGTGGGTTGCCATTTCCTTCTCCAGGGGATCTTCCCGACCCAGGGATCGAACCTGGGTCTCCCGCACTGCAGGCAGACACTTTGTCATCTGAGCCACCAGGGAAGCCCAGAATACAAAGAACTATACAAAAAAGATCTTCATGACCCAGATAACCACGATGGTGTGATCCCTCACCTTTACTCAGACATCGTGGAGTGCAAAGTCAAGTGGGCCTTAGGAAGCATCACTGACAAAGCTAGTAGAGGTGATGTAATTCAGTTCAAACTGCTGACCCACATGCTCTCTAGGACATTTGGGGGCAGATCTGATATCCTGCAGGAGTGACCTGGAAGGACATGACCCAGAGGGCTGCATGTGCCTGGGAGTGAGCTGAGGACACGGCAGCAGGAGGCAGAGGGGTTCTGGAGGCCCATGGGCAGCACTGACAGGAGAAGCTGTTGGGTCCAAAGTTGAGAGAGGCGAGAAGCACCAAGACCGGGTGTCCCTGGAGACCTCTGCAGGAGGCAGTAGAACTCAGCTGACCAGGAACTGGGAGGGAGGGAAGCAGGCAGAGAAAGGGATGCTTTTTAAGCTTTTGCTGGGCATACACTGGAGAAAATCAAAGCTTCATGAGGCTTTGTGAGCAATGCATAGAAATGACCCTGGCTGGAGGTAGGGAAGTTGTGGAGGGGGAGGCATTAGGCAGATTCTGATGACCAGGGCTGGGGCAGCCATGTAACAGGATGATGTAGGAGAACAGCTCAGCTCAGCCCAGATCTGATGGCACTAGGAACTGGGTGACCAGTACACTTCAAGTGCTAACCCCAAATTCCTCTGCTCTCCCTGGTCTAGGGGAGCACAGAAACTTTGTGGGGAGGAGTCCATTTGCTTTTTCATTTGGAAGATTCTTAAATTTGTTGGTGCGTATATGGAAACTGATTCTGCAGGGAGGAAAAGTCTAGATGTGCAGCAGAGGCTGGGTACAGGCCACACCTAGAGAGAGGTGAGATCGCCTATTAGACTTGGGCCAGGCTAAACTGAGAATTCCAAAAATTAGGAACACTTTATCTGCAGTGAGCATGGATGCTTCTGAGGCTGCCCAGACTGCATTCTTCTTCTGGGAACTCCCTCCCACTTCATCTTTCTTAATAGTGCCCACACATAGGAATATGGGGAGAATGACCAAAATAATTCCGTTGAAGGGAATGTATGATATGTGTCAGTTGGCTGAGAAGAGGGCTTGAAGCTCCACCAAGGCAGGGAGAAGGAAAGGCTGTGGCTACCCAAAAGACTCCATGCCCCTCTCCCCACGTGGTGTCTGAGGGATGCTACTGTGCAGGCAGGCCAGCCCACACTCCACCTACTGGATAAAAGTGATGGAGACACAAACTCCTCTCCTTTTTAGTGCATATCCTTGAATTAGGTTCACCGTATCTCTTTAAATCAAGGTGAAATTCACATAAACCATTCTAAAGTGAGCAATTCAGTGACATATAGGCATTCACAATCACCTCTTTCCATCTCTGAAATATTTTCATTACCCCAAAAGTGAACAATACTCCATATTCCTCTAATACCCAACAACTAACTCGCATCAACTAATCTACTGTCCTTATGAATTTGTTGTGTATGCAATCATATAAATGGGATCATACAATATGTGACTTTTAGTGTCCAGCTTCTTTAACTTACCACAACATTTTTGAAGTTCATCCATGAACATGTCATTCCTTTTTATGACTGAATAGTATTCCACTATATGGATAAACCACATTTTGTTTATCCATTCATCTGTTACAGACATTTGGGCTGTTTCTATCTTTGGGATGCTGCCGTGAATGTGAGATGGGTGTCTGGGTAGCAGAGTCCTTGTATGTATCTGGGGGATGGAATGGCTGGGCCATATGCTGTTTTCTTCTTTAAGCATGAGTCTGATGAGCTTTCTCTATGCAAGGGAGGCAGCTCTGCATATTGCATCATGTTTCTAAACCTGATAATCCTTATAGATCAGACCAGAGCTGCCCAAAAGAACTTTCTGTAATGATGGAGACCTTCTGTATCTGTTCTGTCCAGTGTGGTAGCCATTAGCCATGTGTGGCTAGGACGACTGAAAAACTACACCTTTGTATTTAATTTTAATTAATTGAAAATTAATCAGGGCTTGTGGCTATATAAACTCAGCCTTAGAAGTGACAAAAGAAGGGCTTCCTCTTGGAGCACCTCCCATCTCAGGTTTCCCAGTGAACACTCCACTTGAGGAACTGAAAATCTGGAGCTCAGTGATGACACTTGGAAGACCCAAGCTCTCCGTTCCTGAGAAACCTTTCTTTCTTAAATAACACTGAAGGGGGTGAAAACATACAACGACCTACATGATCATCAATACAAAAATAAAAGTTAAAAGTAGAATTCAAGGCTGTCACGGGAAACATAATGTACAGATCTCCAGAAGACTATAATCTCTTGCATAATCCTTGCAGTTTGTTTCATTGAAATGGGTCCCAATTGGCAATGTGAATGCTACTATCTACCTACACTGCAGAGGAGTTGGGTGTTGTTTTCACCCACACTGATGGTTCTTATCAATTTTGGGGGCAAACAGTTTTATATTGCTAGGATATTTTCTAAAGACTAGCAAATATGTGGTTAGCTCTAGATAGTGTCTAGGGAGCCCTGGTTTGAGTACATCTAATTAAAAGTGAAATCACTCAGTCATGTCTGACTCTTTGCGACCCCATAGACTGTACCCTACCAGGCTCCTCTGTCCATGGGATTTTCCAGGCAATACTACTGGAGTGGATTGCCATTTCCTTCTCCAGGGAATCTTCCCAACCCAGGGCTCGAACCCCAGTCTCCCGCATTGTAGACAGATGCTTTACCGCCTGAGCCACCAGGGAACCCCAATTTTGTAAGATAAATACTTACTATATAACGTTCCTAAATTGTTTTAGACTTCCCTGGTGGCTCAGACGGTAAAGCGTCTGTCCACAATGCGGGAGACCTGGGTTCGATCCCTGGGTGGGGAAGTTCTCTGGAGAAGGAAAAGGCAACCCACTCCAGTACTCTTGCCTAGAAAATCCCATGGACAGAGGAGCCTGGTGTCCATGGGTCGCAAAGAGTCGGACACGACTGAGCGACTTCACATTCACATTCAAATTGTTTTAGTGGCCTGTATTTATTATAATAAAAAAATTAATGGAATCAGTAAGGATGACAGCAGGAATAACATTTATTAAACTCATAGTGTGCTGGAGATTTTTAAACATGGAGATTACTATGGATTTACTCATTTAATCCCTTAACCCCATGAAGTAAGTGCTATTAACATTTTCACTTCTCAGTAGACTTTGCAGAAGTATATCTGGGACACTCCACCCCTTATTTGTAACAGCATGTGGAATTCATGAACAATCATCTTTCGAAATATCCAGGTGTATATTACTTAATCTGGTCTTAACACTGTTCATTTTAAATTTACTGAATTCACAAAAGTAATTTTATCAGATTTTATACTATTTTTACTTTAGCTATCAGTTTAAGGGGATCTCTTATTAACGTTTAGCCAACCCAAATATAGTAATTTAAACTCCTTTAAATATTCTATATACAATAAAATTTCCTTTAAAAATGTGCACCTATTTTCAAAATGTAAACTGATACATTTCAAATGCTGGAAATGCACCTAGCAAGACATACCCTTCCCAAGACCTTAGAATTCACAATACAATAGACAATTCTGATCTCATGTTCTCTAAAAATCTAACTCATGCATTCATACCTTTTAAAATGGAAATCACGTTTATCTATCAGAACCTCAAATGGCAGATTTCCTTCTAATATTAAATACTTTCAATACCGGTTCAATGTATGGATTTCTCCTGGGATAAGAAAACAGTCCGTACTTGGCGTCTGAATGTCACACTAATGACTTCCCGGAGTCAAAAGTAGCTTGTCACCGGTAATAACAAATTCTTAAAAGATGAGTGGGATTAAAACTCCATGACCTTGGGGGCGAGATTCAAGAGAAAATGTCAGACATTCCCTGCTGCAAACCAACACACAGCCTACTGAGCCCCTATACGCACCCAAATCATGTCTCTGGTATTCGATTTCCCACAAGCCCAGCCTTGCTCAGATTCGCACAGAAACGCGCTGCGAAAGACAGCCCTTGGCCAGTACGGCTCTTTTCTAGACACTGTGGGTGGCTCTGAAAAGAGCCTTTGGTGTCAGGGGGGCCCCGGGGAGCACGACCGTTTCCGGCCCGCCTCCGCCGCCTCACTTGCCCTTGGCCTTGTGGTGACTCTCCGTTTTCTTGGGCAGCAGCACGGCCTGGATATTAGGCAGGACACCGCCCTGCGCGATGGTCACGCGACCCAGCAGCTTGTTGAGCTCTTCGTCGTTACGGATGGCTAACTGCAGATGGCGTGGGATAATACGCGTCTTCTTGTTGTCGCGCGCCGCGTTGCCCGCCAGCTCCAGGATCTCAGCCGTCAGGTACTCCAACACGGCTGCCAGATAGACAGGCGCGCCAGCACCCACACGCTCAGAATAGTTACCTTTACGGAGCAGCCGATGCACTCGGCCCACAGGAAACTGCAAACCCGCGCGCGAAGAGCGCGACTTCGCTTTCGCGCGCGCCTTACCGCCCTGTTTGCCTCGGCCTGACATCTCCCAGTCACGCACAACGACAAAACACAGCCAAAAAGCAGACCACCAACAAACCCGCTGTACTCAGAGAGTCCTTATATATGGTCTTGAGGTAGTACAGCCGGCGCCGCCTGATTGGGTAGTGATGGTGACCAACCAGAAAAGAAAGTCACCATTTCCCCCTAATTTGCATCTGCCTTTTCCAGTGATGACGTTGCACGTTGCTTGATCCTATCATAAATTAGAAACTCTGGATCCCTCATTTGAATACAGGACGTATAAGTTGAGATGCTCTGTAACTAGGCTTCTTTTTTATCCGAAGGATCCGTCGTCATGCCTGATCCGTCCAAATCAGCTCCCGCACCCAAGAAGGGCTCCAAAAAAGCTGTTACTAAAGCGCAGAAGAAGGATGGCAAAAAGCGTAAGCGCAGCCGCAAAGAGAGTTATTCCATCTACGTGTATAAGGTGTTGAAGCAAGTGCACCCGGACACCGGTATCTCTTCCAAGGCTATGGGCATCATGAACTCGTTCGTGAACGACATCTTCGAGCGTATCGCTAGCGAGGCCTCCCGTTTGGCGCACTACAACAAGCGTTCTACCATCACGTCCCGGGAGGTGCAGACGGCTGTGCGCCTGCTATTGCCCGGCGAGTTGGCCAAACACGCTGTCTCCGAAGGTACCAAAGCCGTCACCAAATATACCAGCTCTAAATGAGGTGCACCTCGGTGCCCGGAAACCCAAAGGCTCTTTTCAGAGCCACTCACAAGATCGAGAAAGGGTGTCGAACACGTGAAGGGTTTGTTATGTAAAAGCATCCCTTGTCTACTTCGTAGCGGCTCCTAGGTTACTAGGAGGGCGCCCGGATTCTTCCCCCTACCCCCACCCCACCCCCTGCCCCATAGACGTGTGCGCGTGTGTGTATGTGAGCAGAATGCGAAAGCGTACCTGTATTTTATCAGTGGTCGGGGATGGGCTGCCGAGGAAAAATAACAGTGCGGGAAACAACGAAAAGGCTGCGTGTCCACACCTGTTTCCGCTCAAAGCTATCGACGCTTCTCTGAGCAAAATAGGAACCTTGAATTCAAGTATCTTTAGGGTCTGGAGAGTGCCATTTCCGAGGCTTGCGGGCATGGCACAATTTTGTGTGCGCATGATGTTTGCCTGTGGGTGGGTGGCGCGGGTCATCACCACCCCCACCCCCTAGTCCCCCGCTTCCCCAGAGGGACCGTATGCCATTCGAATACCTCCATGTTCATTAATGAGTGAGCCCGAAGCTGCACTGAAAGACGCGCTGGGTGAGGCCCCCGGGGGTGTTGTACAGCTTTGGCGCTGGCGCCTGGCAATGCATCTCCGCCCAGACCAGATATCTTTATCATAAGGCAATGAACATTTACGGGAGGATATTTGCTTGTCTGGATTCTTCAAAGGCGGGATGTTTGAAACCGAAAGGAAAATGGAAGCGTGGTGGAACACAGCGCTCTGTGCTCTAGAACTGGATATAATAAGCCCACCCCGGCTGCAGGTAGTTGGGGGCGAGGGTGGGGAGAGGAGAGCAATTTACGAGAAAAATAACCTTTTTCTCAGCAAATATAAACTTCCACTTCAGCCCCATTATTCTCAGTGACGCACTAGTGACGCAGAATTTTCCCTTTGAGTTCATGGCATTCATTTGGAAAGTGTCATCTTAGTTCAAAGAAAGCGCTTTAGCGTGAAGAGTTCACTCTGAGGAAGACATCGCCTACCTTTTTTGCCTGTTTTTTCTTATTTGTAAGAAGGGGATTTCAAATAATCACTTTCTTGAGCTGTTTTGAGAATTAGATTTGTTGAAAGGTCGTGTCATCATCTCGGGCAAGGAGCTGACGTTCAATTAAAGGCTAACAACCGGGCTTTTGCAAATCGTCTCCAAAGGAAGAAGGTTGCATGCTTGATTCGGTTGGTAGGACTTGGGAGAAAATGTGCCCACCGCCACCGTGCCCTCAACCACAGCAGCTGGAAAACGCCCACCTCATTCCTTTTTCTACAGGGGTCCACTGTAAAAGAATTTCTAAAACCCCACACATTTTAAAGTTGGCATCCAAAATACTTTATGGTTAGTTAATAGTTGCCAGAATGCAAATCCCACGATAGGATGTTTTACAAAACAAAATGGTCTCACATTAGTTTTTTATTTTTTTAAATATGAATTTATTTATTTTAATTGGAGGCTAATTACTTTGCAATATTGTATTGGTTTTGTCATACATCAACATGAATCCGCCACGGGTGTACATGTGTTCCCCATCCTGCAACCCCCTCCCACCTCCCTCCCCATCCCATCCCTCTGGGTCATCCCAGTGCACCAGCCCTGAGCACCCTGTCTCATGCATGGAACCTGGACTGGTGATTTGTTTCACATATGATATTATACATGTTTCAATGCCATTCTCCCAAATCATCCCACCCTCGCCGTCTCCCACAGAGTCCAAAAGACTGTTCTATACATCTGTGTCTCTTTTGCTGTCAAATCATCCCACCCTCGCCCTCTCCCACAGAGTCCAAAAGACTGTTCTATACATCTGTGTTTCTTTTGCTGTCTCGCATACAGGGTTATCATTACCATCTTTCTAAATTCCATATGTATGCGTTAGTATACTATATTGGTGTTTTTCTTTTTGGCTTACTTCACTCTGTGTAATAGGCTCCAGTTTCATCCACCTCATTAGAACTGATTCAAATGTATTCTTTTTCATGGCTGAGTAACCAGTCCATTCTAAAGGAGATCAGTCCTCGGTGTTCTTTGGAAGGAATGATGCTAAAGCTTAAACTCCAATACTTTGGCCACCTCATGTGAAGAGTTGACTCACTGGAAAAGACTCTGATGCTGGGAGGGATTGGGGGCAGAAGGAGAAGGGGATGACAGAGGATGAGATGGCTGGATGGCATCACTGATTCGATGGACATGAGTTTGGGTAAACTCCAGGAGCTGGTGATGGACAGGGAGGCCTGGCGTTCTGCAGTTCATGGGGTCTCAAAGAGTTGGATACGACTGAGCGACTGAACTGACTGAATACTCCACTGTGTATATGTACCACAGCTTTCTTATCCATTCATCTGCTGATGGACATCTAGGTTGCTTCCATGTCCTGGCTATTATAAACAGTGCTGCGATGAACATTGGGGTTCACGTGTCTCTTTCAATTCTGGTTTCCTCAGTGTGTATGCCCAGCAGTGGGATTACTGGGTCATAAGGCAGTTCTGTTTCCAGTTTTTTAAGGAATCTCCACACTGTTCTCCATAGTGGCTGTACTAGTTTGCATTCCCACCAACAGTGTAAGAGGGCTCCCTTTTCTCCACACCCTCTCCAGCATTTATTGCTTGCAGACTTTTGGATAGCAGCCATTCTGACTGGCGTGAAATGGTACCTCATTGTGGTTTTGATTTGCATTTCTCTGATAATGAGTGATGTTGAGCATCTTTACATGTGTTTGTTAGCCGTCTATATGTCTTCTTTGGAGAAATGTCTGTTTAGTTCTTTGGCCCATTTTTTGATTGTGTCATTTATTTTTCTGGATCATATCAGTTTTTTAAAGGTTTCTATTGAAATAGCTGTTCAATACCACAGTCAGTTTATAGAATACACTATTAAATTATTCGTTAACACTGAGCTAGTTTATGTAATTCTTTTTTCACCTTGAATTCATATTTTCATTCAACTTCAGATTCAGCATTTCATCCTAATGTAAGATATGTATATTTAGCATTGTTTTATCTACCTCCTTTATACACAAAAGTGGAAATTGAAATTTAAAAATTTGTTGGTGAGCAGAAATAAGTTTAAAAATTATCTGGACAACACACTATTGTTTAAATATAACTAAGTTTTGATAGGTATATATAAAACTGATAATAAAACTAGTGAAAACTGCATTTAAAGATATGGATAGTGGTCTCTGCCTTCCACACCCTCCTTTCCTTTCTGCCTGAGTTAGTTTGTGCACTCATGGGCATATATAGTATTGTTAGTGATAGCAGCGTGCAGGCATTATTTCTTTCCCCTTGTTCTCTTTTATAGATGTGAATGTTTGAACGTATCTGTATGTTCTATCTGTATATGTTTGAACATGTCTATACGTTTGAAGATACCTATATGAGCATATCTAGTGTTCTAATGCATTTTTTATAGTCTGAAACGATGTTTACAAAAATAAATACTTCGAAATGGAAATTTTTTCCTTGTAGTTTTACTTACTTCTTTGCCTTCTAGCTGTAATACAAAATGTAAACAGTGATCTGTCATCAAAAGACAACACCTTTGATTTTGTCAGTAGATACTGATTCACATTAAAAACTACTGGCTTCTGGTGGAGCTCCTGCACCCCAGGTGGCCAAGCCATGGACCGCAACCTGTCGACAGGGCTGCCAAGTCGGGACGGCAGAAGGGGCGGCGGTGGCCAGGGGACTGCATCGCCAGCACGGTCTCCAGCAAGCACTGGCTCTTCGGCATCCTCAGCGGGCTCATCAGATGGTTAGCCCTGAAAATGCCAAATCCAGCTCTGATGATGATGAGCAGCAGATGGAGCTTGATGAAGAAATGGAGAGTGAGATTTGCAGAGTATGGGATATGTCAATGGATGAGGATGTGGCTTTGTTTCTCCAAGAATTTAATGTTTCTGACATATTTGTGGGAGTACTGGCCAAATCAAAATGTCCTCGATTAAGAGAAATATGTGTGGGAATTTTAGGTAATATGGCCTGTTTCCAGGAGATATGTGTGTCCATCAGCAGTGATAAAAATCTTGGCCAGGTATTCAGACACGCCTACTCTGCTGGAAACAAGCAGGTTGTTACTTGCCTTTCCCAGACAGGAGTGGCCAGTGTCTGGGTTGAAAGAATCCGAGAAAATCCAGCTATTTATGATAGCATTTGCTTCATCATGTCAAGTTCAACAAATGTTGACCTGCTGGTAAAGGTTGGGGAGGTTGTGGACAAGCTGTTTGATTTGGTTGAGAAGCTAATGTGGGAATAGATTAGAAGTGGGGCTGTTCAGGCTCTAGACCAACCCCAGGAAGATTCTGAACAGCAGCCAGTGTTTCGAATTGTGCCCTGTGTACTTGAAGCTGCCAAACAAGTGCACTCTGAAAATCCAGAAGGGCTCGATGTTTACATGCATGTCTTACAGCTGCTCGCCACAGTAGATGATGGAATTTAAGCAATTGTACAGTGTCCTGACACTGGGAAAGACACTTGGAATATAGTTTTTGATCTGGTGTGCCATGAATTCTGCCAGTCTGATGATCCACCCATCATACTGCAAGAACAGAAAACAGTGCTGGCCTCTGTTTTTTCAGTGTTGTCTGCCACCTATGCTTCACAGACTGAACAGGAGTATCTAAAGATAGGAAAAGTGGATCTTCCTTTAGCTGACAGCCTGATTTGTGTCTCACAAAATATGGAACATTGTCAGAAGAACACAGAGAACTCAACGGAGTCTAACACAGAAGAAACTAAAAGTCTGATTTAACCCAAGATGGTTTCCACTTGAAAATTTTGAACGATATTTCATGTGAATTTCTTTCTAATATTTTCCAAGTATTAACAAAGGAGAAAGGTAACTCAGAGATTAAGGACAGCAAGTTAGGCAAACAGAAGTGTTCCTGTGCATTTGAGATTCTTCTCCCTTTCTGTAGCCCTGTGGTGGAAGACTCTTAAAATTCTCCGTGAAGTTGATAAGACCCTTGCTGGTAACCTGGAGGAAAAGTTTCCAAGTTTGAAGTTTCAGACTTAAAAAATATTAGAATCCCTCTGCCCAAGAAATGGACTCGCTGACTATTGAAATTGACAAATAGGAAATACTAGACCATAATTGTTTGGTATTATAGTCATGCTCTTCTCCAGCCTTATCTCATTTTTGTTTGGCATTGGAATAGTCTCACTACTGTCAAACATCATCTCCCTCCCCTCCTCTTTTTATTTTTTTGTATTGGTTGTGCAGTATTTGTCTTCTTCGGGTAAAGAAAACAAAATTATCATTAAGGTCCTTTTAAGAATATTTGAGGGGTTGCTGAGGATTTTTTCATAACTCTTAACTGGATTTTTACTCAGAATTTTATATTCATATCTACTACAAGTGCATTCAGCTGCACTAGTAGAAAACCCTACTATAGTAGCTTAATCTGTTAGCTTGTATGTATTTAATGCAATAAGAAGTCCAGAGGCGGGCAGTCCAACCCTGAGAAGGTGGCTCAGGGACACTGACTCCTTTCACCTCTGTGTGGTCTGCCGGGTAGACCTTTGTGTTCATTTTTATTGTCTTTTGGTTAAAGGGACTATAATATCTCTGGTCCTTCCACATTCAGGGAAGAAAAAAGAGAAACAGGCCAAGGGACTTTCTCTTAGCAAATCTTTCCCTTTTATTTGGAAAGGACAGCCCTCCCTGGCCAGAACCATGTTAATGTCCGTCCCTAACTGCAGGTATTTGACATCAAGTACTTTTTTTCTTTCTGGCCTCTACAGGAGAGAAAGGCAAGAGAGAAAGGAGATACGAGTGGCTTTTGAGTATACCCAGTTCATGGTGTTTGCCACAATATGCAAACCTTTCTATCCATTTAAATTGTATTGATGCCATGCTAGGTTGTTAGTAGCAATCAAAAGTAATTACCAGTTTAGTTTTGTTACAGTTCACATTTTTTCCAATGTTTTGTGTATGAAAATGGAAATGCTAACATTCTGATGAAAGAACATTAGCAAAATTCTCTGGTTTAATTTCAGAAAATGATTTGCTTGAGTGAATTCAGATTTTTAAAATTAACATTCAGGAAGCTTCATAACATCTGGTTGTTCACAAACTGCTATATGTGACTTTCCTCTCACCCTCTATCATTTATTATACTGCCTCCTAATGAAATGTATTCAGAGGATCAACCAGGTACACTTATAGGAAGTGCCCAGTTTGTATTATTTCAGTTGCTGAAAGTGGACTTTTAGTAGATTTTCAGAAAACATCAGTTATGAATGAAATAGCCAGCTTTTTAAGCCTCTCTTCTGGTATAGCCTCTTCTCAGTATATTGCAGAATCTTTTATGCTTTAAAGCATTGGTCTTGCCTCACACTTTGTATTCTTTCCTTGAGTGACTTTTGCCGATAAAATACAGGGCTGCCCTGTGCTGTTCGTAAGAAATATATAATTTCCAGTTTTGGGTAGTCTTAATGTTGAAAGTACCCTGCCAAAAAGAATTGAACTATAAAATTACAATCTTATCAGTTAAACTCTTAAAAAAAAAAAACTACAAAATTCAGTTCTTCAAATACATTTGAATCAGTTCTAATTAGGTGGATGAAACTGGAGCCTATTATACAGAGTGAAGTAAGCCAGAAAGAAAAACACCAATACAGTATACTAACACATATATATGGAATTTAGAAAGATGGTAATGATAACCCTGTATGTGAGACAGCAAAAGAGACACAGATGTATAGAACAGTCTTTTGGACTCTGTGGGACACGGCGAGGGTGGGATGATTTGAGAGAATAGCATTGAAATGTATATTATCATATGTGAAACAGATTGCCAGTTCAGGTTCAATGCATGAGACAGGGTGCTCGGGGCTGGTGCACTGGGATGACCCAGAGGGATGGGATGGGGAGGGAGGTGGGAGGGGGGTTCAGGATGGGGAACACATGTACATCCATGGCTGATTGATGTCAATGTATGGCAAAACCAATACAATATTGTAAAGTAATTAGCCTCCAATTAAAATAAATTAATTTTTAAAAATTCAGTTCTTCACTTTGAAATAGGGGCCTGTTGACTGGGTCCAAGCCCTCAGCCTCCTACCAAATTAGATTGGGAGTCAGTCTCTTAATGAAAACTTACAGTCATATGAAACTAGTTTCACAGATCCACATGATTCTTTAATAAGCTTAAACCCTAGGTAGGTCTAACAAATGAAAATTGTCTAAAGCAGAAACTGTGATAGAAAGTGCTAGCAGTGGCAACAGCACTGTTTAGGATCAAAAGTAAAAATAAGAAGTAAAATGAACATTTTACAATAATTTGCATATATAGTTCTAGAAAATACAGCTTTCTGTGAATAATGCAAAACACCAATTAATTTCTTAGTACTTTTTATACTAGCACAGAGAATTAGCTCGAAGTTAAAAGACTGCCCCTATTTGCTGAATCGGAGAAGGCAATGGCACCCCACTCCAGTACTCTTGCTTGGAAAATCCCATGGACGGAGGAGCCTGTTAGGCTGCGGTCCATGGGGTCGCTAAGAGTCGGACACGACTGAGCGACTTCGTTTTCACTTTTCACTTAAGTGCATTGGAGAAGGAAATGGCAACCCACTCCAGTGTTCTTGCCTGGAGAATCCCAGGGATGGGGGAGCCTGGTGGGCTGCCGTCTATGGGGTCACACAGAGTCGGACACAACTGAAGTGACTTAGCATAGCATAGCATTTGCTGAATAGTCCAGTGGAGGCGGCACACACAGCCCCAGGTGCAGAATGGACCTGATTTGGCCCTCTCCTAGGAGGAGAATCTGTTAAGGAAGAGGCAAGGCATATGGAATCTCTGCTACAGAGATTCTATGATTAAGAAAATTGACAAAAAATGTATATAGAAACTATGTTTATCATATTGTTACAACAGAGAAATACATGGTCTCTTACACTGAGTGGAAAGTTAAACTAGAGCAGTTAACCAAATCCTTGAGAATACACAGAGGTGAGGAAACGTGGGACTCAGCACAATGGAGTCATTCTCCAGAGAATAATGACAATTTCAAATTCTCTGAAATAACAAAGGTAAATGCTTAAAATTAAGGATCTGAAAGGAACTGGAGGATTCTGCATGTACACAATCTATGCATCTAGGTGCCTCCCCTTTTCATGTCAGAAATTTGAAGTCAAATTTGTTAATTATTATGAAGTAAATATTTTGGAAGAGGAAAAACTCTCTTTAATAAGAAATTACAAATGCAAAATAGAATTTACTGTGCAAGAGGTTAAATATTGATTAAAGGGCAGCAGTCACTGGAAATGATGTGTGTGAAGTTTCTGAGGGAGGGGAGGGATCAGATGGCCATTGTCTACCTGAGGGAACACAGCTGTGAATCCAAATCTCACATAGCATTTTGGCTCTTGGAGATTGGGTTGTTTTGTGAAGGTGTTTTTCATGGTTTGGGAATCACCAGCACTATGAGATATTTTTTAGATTGAGAACAGCATGGGCCCGTAAGGCTTTGCATGCCTTAATTGCTATTAAATGTGTCATACAGGCAACATTTATTTTGCATACACTTTACTGAAGTTTTTAAAAAGGCACTACATTTGTTTTATTGAAAAGCCTCTTCAAAGGAGCATAAAGAAGTTACAATAGACATCACAGAATTATAAACGGTCATGAGATTACTATGAGTAATTATACACCAATAAATTTAAAAACCTAGAAGAAATGGACAAATTTCTAGAAATGTACAATCTTCCAAGACTGAGCCAGGTAGAAATAGAAAATATAAACTAACACCAGGATTGAAACTTGGTAATAATAATAATCCTCGACCGAACAGGTTCACAGGTGAATTCTACCAAACATTTAAAGAAGAGTTAACACCTATCCATCTCAAATGATTCCAAAAATTTGCAGAGCAAGAAATGCTTCTGAACTCATTCTGAGACCAGCATCACCCTGACACTAAAACTAGACAAAGATATTACAACAACAGAAAATTACAGGCCAATATCACTGATGGCTTGGAATAAAAACTAGTTAACATTGTCAAAATAATAGGGAATGAGGCTGTAACTAGGGGGCCATGTGAATTGGTGGTGGGGGGGAGTGGGGGGTGCTTGAAAACACATCACAGCTGTCCCTAATCTTATTAGCTATGAAAGGAATATGGTGGCTCAGTGGTAAAGAATAGCCTGCCAATGCGGGGTTCTTCTCCCAAAGGATATGTCTCCTCAGGCAAGGGCGACAAAAGAAAAAATAAATAAGACTATCTGAAACTAAAAAACTTTTGAATAGTGAAAGAAACTATCAACGACAAAATGTAAAGACTACTTACTGAATGGGAGAAGATGTTTGTAAATGAGATGTCTGCAAGGAATTAATATCCAAAGTATACAAAACTCATATGACTCAACATAAAACCCCCAAACAATATAGAACAACCCAATTGTTGTAAAAAATGGGCAGAGGATCTGAATAGATGTTTTTCCAAAGAGGACATACAGATGGCCAATAGGCACCTGAAAGGATGAGTCAGAGATAAATGAGTCACAGATATGAAAGGTACAGCGTGGGAAATATAGTCAGTCAACAATTACATGGACTTCCCTGGTGGCTCAAACGGTAAAGAATCTGCCTGCAATGTGGGAGACCTGGGTTCAATCCCAGGTTTGAGAAGATCCCTTGGAGGAAGGCATGGGGCCCACTCCAGGGTACTTGCCTGGAGAATCCTCATGGACAAAGGAACCCGGCGGGCTACAGTCCATGGGGTTGCAAAGAATCGAACTCAACTGAGCCACTAAGCACACACAATAATTATATAATATTCTTGCATGCTGACAGATGACAACTAGATTATCATGGTGATAATTTTCAAATCTTTATAAATATGGAATCACTATGTTGTGTATCAGGAATTAACATAGTGTTGTAGCGCCGAAGAATTGATGCTTTTGAACTGTGGTGTTGGAGAAGACTCTTGAGAGTCCCTTGGACTGCAAGGAGATCCAACCAGTCCATTCTGAAGGAGATCAGCCCTGGGATTTCTTTGGAAGGAATGATGCTAAAGCTGAAACTCCAGTACTTTGGCCACCTCATGCGAAGAGTTGACTCATTGGAAAAGACTCTGATGCTGGGAGGGTTTAGGGGCAGGAGGAGAAGGGGACGACAGATGGCTGGATAGCATCACTGACTCGATGGACGTGAGTCTGGGTGAACTCTGGGAGTTGGTGATGGACAGGGAGGCCTGGCGTGCTGCGAGTCATGGGGTCGCAAAGAGTCGGACACGACTGAGCGACTGAACTGAACTGAACTGTAGGTATTTTACACTTCAAAAACAAGCAGACTCATAGAAAAAGATCAGATTTGTGGTTACCAGAGGCAAGGGTGGGGAGGGAATAGGGGGAATCGGATGAAGGCAGTCAAAAGGTACACTTCCAGTTCCTTTTAACTTATACAATGCTATGTGTTATTTATACCTCAATAACACCGGGGAGGGAAACAAACAAACAAACACCCCAACTCAAACCGTTTATGAAGCATATGTCAAAAAGGTATACATGTTTTTCAGATAAAAAACCAACCTAGTTAGAAGGATTTTAGCTGAGTCTTGAGGGTCTAGACCAGTACCTGTGCTCCCGCACTTTTGATATTTTATACAGGAACAGCCTTAGTACTTCTAAGAAGCTGCTCAAGCTCAATGCTGCTTAAATGCTTGAGGAAAGAAATTCATGCGCTTTGCCGTGGCAAAGGCCGGAAGGACGCCCCCAAAAGTCACAGCCTGGTCTGTGCTTCAACACTCAGAGCCTCACCAAATGTCATGTCCAGCACACCCCGCCGTGACCCACGAGGGAGTGTGGTTAAAGAGGGAGGTTGGCACTAAGCCTTGTCGGAGGTGACCCCCTCACCTGCAAGGCACTTGCCACTTGCAGACAGAAGGACCTGGACCGGGTTCAAGAACTCAAGCGTCAAGGCTGCGCTCTCTCAGGCTTCTGACTGGGGCTGAGGCTAACACAGCAGGTCTTTTTGGTGAATATGCCATTTTAAAACTTGGCTTTATTTCAGGAGCGCACTCCCATCTCCTCCATAATCCTGACTGAACAGCATTTCACAACCACACCAGGAGGCAGGCTCTTTTTTTGAGCAATGAGGTGGCTGTAAAAGGAGCCTTTGAATTTCAGAGCACTGCGGCCCACCTATTTGGAGCTCGCGTCCTTGACAGTCTCGGTATTTTCGGGCATGGCACACTGCGCATGGGGTAGCCGTGCAGATGTGCACTTTCTGTGCCTCACCTTACGTGTTCGTAACAATTGTAGTGCGCCGAGGCCTCGCTGAAGCGTGAGCTCAAACATGCCCTTGACCAACGAGTTCAAAGTTATCCATGGCCATGGGAGAGATACCTGTGCTGGAGAGTACCTCCTTCAGCACCTTATACACGTAGATATATTAGCTCTGCTTGTGGCTGCGCTTATTCTTTTGCTTATCCTAAGCCTCCCAGACAGCGGTCTCGGAGCGGTTCTTGGGCGACGCCTCTGAAATGGAAGGCAGGCGGAGCCAGCCCTGAACGAGCGGCGGGAATGACTATTTATTATCTCCATATTCAAATGAGGCCTCCAACTCCCTAGAATCGGATTGGACGGTCGGTCCCGCTCTGCCTAGTTATGTAAATAGTAGATGCCAGTTCTTCTTTCCTATTGGACAATAGGTCAACCAATCCGAAGGCCATGAGTGAAGTCAGGTTCGGTTTAGTTCAGTTCAGTTCAGTCGCTCAGTTGTGTCCGACTGTTAGCGACGCAATAGGCTGCAGCTAGCCAGGCCTCCCGAGTCAGGTTGCGGGTTTCTATTCAAACCCTTTTTTGTAACTGGAGCTGGGTCTTTGTTTAGTTACCGAGTCTGTACCAGACAAGAAAATGAAGAAGGTAATAAAACCCCGCTTTAATCCCGCGTCTCCGATTTTCCTGGATAGCAGACAAACACAAGGGGACATTTCTTGAGACGGTGAATGAATGAATGAATGTGAAGTCGCTCAGTCGTGTCCGACTCTTAGTGACCCCATGGACACCAGGCTTCTCCGTCCATGGGGTTTTCTAGGCAAGAGTACTGGAGTGGGTTCCCTTTTCCTTCTCCAGGGAACTTCCCGACCCAGGGGTCGAACCCAGGTCTCCCGCATTGCAGACAGACGGTTTACGGTCTGAGCCACCAGGGAAGTCTGAGACGGTGAGCTTGTGCTTATTTAGTAGAGGGAAATAGCAGCTTCCAACCACCATTCCAATCATTTGTTTCCTATCATTTTTTTTACCCCCGAGGGCCGAAGAGATAATTCCTTTCAGAATTCAAGAGTAAATGCGAACGGTTCTTTCAGAAGTACAGAAAACAGTACTGAAAACAAACTAAGGTACTTACATAGGATGCAACAAGGCAGATTTTTAACTGGAGGGAGGAAATGAATGGGTTCCAAAGGAAACATTAGTCCTTTATATTGTTATTAATACTGACTAAACAACCCCTTTTGAAGTGACAGCTATATGATATGTGTATATGTATCACCTCGTGTAGCCTCCTAATAACCCCAAGGGTTAGATACTTTTATTGTCCTGTAATTACCCATCAGAATGGAGGTTTTGGAACCATTAAAGGGTAAATTTTAAAGAGTTTATATGAGCAGAAATGGTTCAAATTGGGTAGCATCCAATCTAGCTGTTAGAAAGGGGCTGTACAAAATGAAAGACTTCTACAGCCGGAAGGAAGCAGGAACAAGGAAGATATACTAGGCAAAAAAGCAGCTTGGTTACTCTAAGGTTACTTCTCTTCAGGAGATGGCAGGGCTCTAATTGCAGATTACCTAACTGGTGTTGATCAGGCAATTCCTGATTGGCTGGTTTAAGATTCTGTTTTTAGGAAAGCCGAAACTGTAATTAAGTCAAGTCTTGGTTTGGTGATATGGGGCTTAGCATAAGAGACTCCATTTGGGGCCTATCTTATTTTTAACTGAGTTTCCTCGTCTGTTTGGATAATGCACTGGATAGCTAAAGTTGCCAGGTAAATGACCTCCACACCAGCGCTGGAAAACTGTGATGTGCGTAGGAATCTGCTTAAAATGCAGATTCAGATTCAATACATTTCAGGTGGGGCCCAGGTATATGCGTTTCTAACGGGGTTCCCCAGGCATTACGTAACACAACTGAGAAATGTGAATTCATAGGCCCTTCTGTTTCTATCTTGGGAGTCAATATAATAGGGGAGTTTAATCTTCTGTATATAGGAATTAATGTAATAGGGAGTCAACTTAGAGTTACAATTATATACAGAAGATTAAACTCCCCTATTATATTTACCTGGCAACTTTAGCCATCCAGTGCATTATCCAAACAGACGAGGAAACTTAACAGCACCCACAAAAGACAGAGTGGCTCACTGAGTTCAGGGCAGTTAGCAAGGTGCTTTCAAGATATAAGTTTGAAGAAACCCAAATGGGATATTATTTGTCTTAGAAAGTTTGGGTATGAAGAAAGTGGAGGAGAGATGCCAGGGGGCCACTCTTCAGATAGCCTGTGCTTAGCTCCCTATCTGGGGCTAATAATTTACCATCTCTGCCCCTCTACTTCCTCATCTGTGAAGTGAGGCTATGGATGCCTACTTAATGGGATTGCTATGAGTGAATGTGTCAGGCAGATGGCGGATGTGGTCATATATTTAGTGCTCAAGTCCTGTTGGTTCCATTTCATCCAGCCACAGCCAGGGATGCATGCCTCAGCTGAGCTCCCTCTGTGCCAAGGGAACTACATCATGTAAATATGGAGCATAAGCCTTTCTCTTGTTTGCTAGAACATGGACTAAGCTGTAAACTCCAGGGCAAGAGATGTGTCCTTCACTTCTAAATCTCTAAGATGGAACATAGAGCTTGGCACATAGTGGAGATGCAACCAGTGTTTGTTGAATGAATAAGTCTGTGAGCTGAGGCAGTGTCCCCTACCTGCAAGTCTGTGAGCTGAGCTGCTTTGAATGTGCTCAGTATTAACTATTTTATCTGTTTATTTAAAAAATCTGTAGTTTACTTAAACATTTCTAGAGAGCTCATTGTTATCAAGTGGTAGTGAAATGAAAGTGTTGCTCAGTCCTGTCTGACTCTTTGCAACCCCATGGACTATAGCCCACCAGGCTCCTCGGTCCATGGATTTCTCAGGCAAGAGTACTGGAGTGGGTAGCCAGTCCCTTCTCCAGGGGGTCTTCCAACCCAGGGATGGAACCTGCATCTCCTGTGTCTCCCACATTGCAGGCAGATTCTTTACTGTCTGAGCCACCAGGGAATCCACTTAATGAATACTTAATTCAATTTAGTGCTCATAACATCCTTTCCACATATGCACTATTATGAACTCCATTTTGCAGATGAGACAGCAAAAGGCAGTCCTTTCACTTCTCCAGTGAAACAGCTGATGAGATAACTAGCCCTGGAAATTAGGTCAGCGGTACCAAGCTTTGTGCTAACCACACCTAGGTTGTTTGGCTTTGGATGTGGAATTTCATTTTGAAGAGGAAATAATACACAAGATATATATATATAATATATACATATGTATCATATTGAAGAGGAGATAATATATGTAGGAAAAAATATTAAAATGCATTGCCCTGTGTTTAAATTTCCAGGGAAAAACATCAGTCAGATATCTTAAAATTTACACTGCAGTAGAAAGCTGAAAGAACTGCAGATGAAATTTCACTCAATTCCACATTCCCAATCCAATTCAAATTTTTAAAAATAGTTTTTGAATACAAGACACATTTATAAAATAGACAAATGCTTGCTTCTGGATCACTTGTTCAAACTGTTTTTGTAACCATTATTTTTTTTATACCAGACACTTAATGACCAATGTATACAAATGATTGGTCTCACCCTTGGAAAAGGTCTGAAGCTTGATCTTGCACCGGCGGTACACTCAAACAAAAATCTCTTTTGTTTCGCCTGTAGATCTAGTTGGTATAGGTTTCTCAGAATGAAAGCTGTCTTTTATTCTTAAAACTCACTGTTCTGAGCAGGTCTTTCTGTCTCAGTTAAGACTCATTGGTGGTAGTTGTTGAAGCTGTTAATAACGTTTGTAATGTTACAGAGAAAAAAACTTTCCTTCCACCCTCTTGGGTTCGGTAGGTAGGTTTATGAATAAACTGACAACAGGAAGAATAACAGGAGAAAAGTTATGCAAATTTATTCATTTTAAAATACTATGTGCATGGAAAAAGTGAATTATTATTGCAGGGGAAAAAAATGAATAACCCCAAAAGCAATGAGATTTGAGAGCTTAGATACCATCTTAGTAGGAGAAGGGGAGTAGTCCTCATAGAGGAGAGTAAATGATATTAGGAAAGATGACAGGCCCTTAGGAGACTACACAGGAGGTATAGTTTGTGACAGTCTGTCTGGGTGTGGCATTGACATCTAGTCTCCCTTCTTGTGATGAATCAGTTCTCAGGAGGGAACAGATGACAGTTAAATTCATTTTGAAGGAACTGTTTTTAGGCAGTTAGGGGGAGTTCAGAGAAAGCTTCTCGCAGTGTTTGCTGTTTCTCAAGTGATTTCAGTCCCAAATAATCAATATGACAAGTGCGGCATATTCGAGGATGATATGTCCGGAACACTTTCAGTAGCAAAAGAATTTATCCCAGGCACCTGGCATAGAAAATCATCTCTTCTTCTTTCTCTGTTCTAGGTCAGTACACAGAAAGAGGGCAGCCATCTGCAATCTAGAAGAGGTCCTCACCAGAACCCACCCACACTGGCACCCTGATCTCTCTCTTCCCAGCTTCCAGAATTATGAGTGCTATACTCCGTTGTTTAAGCTCCCCAGTTTGTGGTATTCTGTCATAGCAGCCCAAATGGACAAGGAACAGGCCTCAGGATCAAGAGCAGTATTTTGTATTGACCGATGGAACCCTATAGTGCAGGCGTGAGGTTTTCCAGAAAAAAGGAAGGAAGGAAAGAAAGAAAGAGGGTTTCCCTAGTGACTCAGTGGTCAAGAGCCTGCTTGCCAATGCAGGAGACATGGTTTGACCCCTGATCTGGAAGGATCCCGCATGCCAGGAGTAACAAAGCCCATGTCCCACAACTATTGAGCCTGTGCTCTAGAGCCAGGGAACCACAACTATTGAACTCACAAGCCTCAACTGTTAAGCCCACGCACCATACTACTGACGTCCCTGTGCCTTAGAGCCTGTGCTCTGCAACAAAGGAAGCCCGCTGCAATGGGAAGCCCACCCATTGCAACTGAAGGGTGGCTCCCCCACCGTGGCAACCCGTGCGAAGCCGCGGTACAAGGACGTTCTTCTGATTGTTCTTCCAGGGAAACGCCACCCCCTCCCGCATGTATACACCGTGTTTTTCTCCTATCTCCTAACTACATTAATTTCAAGATCGTAAGGTGTGTTGAAACTGAATCCAGCAGCTCCCAGCAGTAATGAGGCAATACAGAAAACACAAGACTTGAGATTTTATGGCAATCATTTTCTATATGTTATTGATATATTTTATATTTTTGGTATTTTCAGGAGACGTAGTCTGGACCTGGGAAGGGAGAGCTGGGGGTGGGTGAGGAGGGCTGTAGAGCGGGGTGTTGGGTGCTGCGAAGGGAGAGGTGTTGGGAGGAGGTCAGGAGCCCGGTGGGAGAAGGGATGGGAGTGATGGGTTTTTCACGAAGGAAAGTTGCGGGCTGAAGGGTTTAGGAAGGGTTCTGGGAGATGGGCGGAGTGGAGGTTAACGAAAGGTGACTGGGGGATGGGTGGGCAGACGGCCTCACCCTTGGCATACCCCAGTGGACACCCAGCCTCACCTTGGTGGTTTTGTCCAAAGCCCTCCTCACCCAACCCCCTCCCTCCCCAAAGCAGCAGCATTCCTGTGTTACCAGCGCGTCAGGAAATCGGGATAATATCCAAAGATACTGGTGAAAACATTAAGACACAAATGTGCGTAAAATACAAGAAATTCCAAACTCAGACACTAAATTGAAGGACGCGGCAGAAGTGGTGGAATAAGGGAGAGCATTGGAAAGCTCAAAGAGGCGCTTTAGCCAATAGGTTTGTGGTGAGTGAAAGTCGCTCAGTCCAGTCTCTTTGTGACCCCGTGGATTATACAGTCCATGGAATTCTCTAGGCCAGAATACTGCAGTGAGTAGCCTTTCCCTTCTCCAGGGGATCTTCCCAACCGAGGGATCGAACCCAGGTCTCCTGCATTGCGGGCGGATTCTTCACCAGCTGAGCCACCAAGGAAGCCTTTGTCGTGAGGGGAGAACGAGATTGAGTTTGAACCAATCCACATGGGCCCTTTTAGGGGAAATACCGGAGGCGGCTGCTCACTTGGTTCCTGCCCTGGCAGTCGCCCGACTGTAGTGTGGAGCAGACACTGCAGGGAAAGTCCACCGACCCGGCCCCAACCCTCCACCCCACCTGCGCCTTTACGCAACCTGTGCCGCTTGCCATCCGCTTGCGTCCTGGCACTGCGGCACTCCTGCGCCATTGAGCTCCACTCTGCAGCTCGCTTGCAATCCTTTGTCCACGAGCCCCTCTGTCCCGCCTCGTTGCCCTGCTGCAGACTCTGAGCACGGCCGCCCTTCTGCGCGCTACTCTGTGTGTCCAGGAAGCCCCTTCGCGCTGGATCCCAGCGCCAGGCCAGCCTGGAGCGGGTCACAGACCCTCACCGCTCGAGGCGCCTCCGCGGGGAGCCGTCCTGAGACGGAGAGGCTGGCAACGCCACAGCTGTTCTCAGGCCACCCGCGTTGTCAAGTGACTTGGGCTTTTCTGCGTGCCCTTGGTTTTTCTTTCGTTGTCTTGGCAAGGGGGTGGGGTCCAGAATTTTGGGAGCGACTGAGTTCCCCCCACACCTTTAGGAAGAGAAGAGTTGGCGGGGAGGGGCGGGGGGCGAGGGCGGAGGGAGCGGGGAGCGGAGTGCGATGATGGGTTGGGTTTGGAAATCGTCACTCATGGGTCTGGACGGGGCAAAGAGCTCACCACCTGGTCTCCCCCGGAGACTCCTCCGAGGTGAGCCAAGACCCCAGGCTCGCCTTCCTTTGGTACTAACAGCCTTAGGCTCTGGTCCAGCGTTCTTCCCAGAGTCCTATGCTGGAACACCAAGTAAGTCCTACCAGCCTCCAGAATTATGAAAAATAAATATCTGTTGCTTTTAATCTACCCAGTCTATGGTGGTATAACAATCCAAGTGGGCTGAGACGAGGAGCCAAGGAATATGCCGCCTCCATTTTCAGTCCTATGGTTCAAATCACTTTGTCACTTTTGACCCTGACAAATAAAGATGAAATGGATTTCATTTCCTAGAAGATGCACTGTGCCGCTTTATTAAAGTATTATACTAGTATTTACTTGAGCTGATGCAGACTGGCCCATTTATTTTTTATTCTAGATTTAAGAGCTCTGTGGGATAAGACAGTAGTCATTCATTTGACTTATTTAGTTAAGGAAGAACAGGTTTGGGTAATTTTAAAAATCCAGAAAGAAATTTGAAATTTTATTTGTTTATTTTGGTAAAAAACACATGAAAAAAAAACTCTTAATAGAGTTTAAGTGTATAGTACAATATTCAGTTGTTATTTATATTCAGCTGTTCATACAATGATTGACTTGCTAATGACACTTCACAGCTCAGGGCTCATTACTATCATCGATTTGAATGAGCACCACCTCTTGTTTATTTACACATATATATATGTGTGTGTGTAAATATGTATATTCCCAAATATCTTCCCTCTGCCCATTTTTCTTGCTTGCCTGCTTTCCAGTGCACTTTTAAAGAAAGTCTAATGAAGTACTGGAAATATTTTGAAGATGTGATATTGTGAGATATAGTAAATATATATTTAGTCTTCCTCCCTATTCCTGGCACAGAGCTCCAAAAACCCTTGGAATTTCCTAAGTGATGAGAATCATAAAAGAGTCTTGATATTCAAAACAAACGTTTGTTGATGACACCAGACTGTGTTAGTAAGGTGACTTTTGGAAAGTCTTTGAGGATGGGCGCAGTCCCCAGGGGAACCAACTTAGAGAGACAGGGTTAGAAATTTTAATGCCACCCTGACCTCCTGGGAGGGGAGAGGGGCTAGAGGTTGAATCCATTATCAGTGGCCAATGATTTAATCAATCATGGATATGTAATGAAGCTTCCATAAAAGCTCAAAAGGATAGGGTTTGGAGAGATTTCAGGTCAGTGAACATCTAGAGATTTGAAGAGTGTCATGCCCAGAGAGCGGAGAAGGCAATGGCACCGCACTCCAGTACTCTTGCTTGGAAAATCCCATGGACGGAGGAGCCTGTTAGGCTGCAGTCCATGGGGTTGATAAGAGTCGGACATGACTGAGTGACTTCACTTTCACTTTTCATTTTCATGCTTTGGAGCAGGAAATGGCAGCCCACTCCAGTGTTCTTGCCTGGAGAATCCCAGGGACGGGGGAGCCTGGTGGGCTGCCGTCTATGGGGTTGCACAGAGTCGGACACGACTGAAGTGACTTAGCATAGCATAGCATAGCATGCCCAGAGAGAGCATGAAAGCTCTGCACCTTTCCCCATATCTTGCCCTATGCAACTCTTTCACTTGGTTGTTTCCAGGTTACATGCTTTTATAATAAACTGGTGATGTGTTCTGTGAGCCACTCTGGCAAATTGATGGAACTGAGGATGGGGGTATGGAAACCTCTGATCTGTAGTCAGTGGCTCAGAAGCATAGACAGCCTGGTCTTGGGAAGGAACTAAAGGTTCTTGACTTTGTTTTATGGCTATTTTGTCTTGTTTGACTGTTTTCCTTTGTTTCCTTTGTTTCTGCATTTTCTCATTTCTCTGATTAAGTTTGTTATTTGGAACTAGCTGGAAGCGAGTCTCTGCAGGGAAGGCCTTGCAGAGTCCTGCTGGGTTTCCTAAGTAGAGTTTGGAGACCACAAGGGGGAGCTATCCTGTGCTGCAATGATAACAGAGCCCAATAGGAAGAAGAATGCTCCTCTTTTTTGGCAAGGACTCAGAGCGACTTCACTTTCACTTTTCACTTCCATGCATTGGAGAAGGAAATGGCAACCCACTCCAGTATTCTAGCCTGGAGAACCCCAGGGACGGAGGAGCCTAGTGGGCTGCCGTCTATGGTGTCGCACAGAGTCGGACACGACTGAAGCGACTTAGCAGCAGCAGCAGCAGCAGCCAATGAAGATATGGACTCTTTGTTTACTGGAGCCTCCCAGTTTTCTTTTCCTCTTCATAAAAGTGTTCTTCCTTTGCCGTGTGGAAATATGAATGTGGCTCGCCATGGTTGCAGACCCCAAGTTGCAGTTCTCTACTAATCCCAAATAAATTCACGCTTGTTTCAGGTTAGCAAACTTCAACACTTCTTTTATCTTTTTTACTGGACTCAATTCAACTCATAACAAATGGTTAGTTCCTCTCTGGTTAGTTCTTCCCCCCCATCCCCACACCCATAAATAAGTTTAAAGAAACATTTCCTTTAAGTATGGCTTATTGGGTCCCACACATTTTGACATGTAGTTATTTCTGTGTGGATCACAACAAACTGTGGAAAATTCTTAAAGAGATGGGAATACCAGATCTCCTGAGAAATCTGTATGCAGGTCAAGAAGCAACAGCTAGACTAGAACATGAAACGATGGACTGGTTCCAAATTGGGAAAGGAGTACGTCAAGGATGTATATTCTCACCCTGCTTATTTAACTTATATGCAGAGTACATCATGCGAAGTGCCGGGCTAGATGAAGCACAACCTGGAATCAAGATTGCCAGGAGAAATATCCATAACCTCAGATATGCAGATGACACCGCCCTCATGGCAGAAAGGGAAGAGGAACTAAAGAGCCTCTTGATGAAAGTGAAAGAGGAGAGTGAAAAAGCTGGCTTAAAACTCAACATTCAAAAAACTAAGATTCATGGCAATTAGATGGGGAAACAATGGAAACAGTGACAGACTTTATTTTCTTGTGCTCCAAAATCACTGCAGATGGTGACTGCAGCCATGAAATCAAAAGACGCTTGCTCCTTGGAAGAAAAGCTATGACAAACCTGCTGCTAAGTTGCTTCAGTCGTGTCTGACTCTGTGCGACCCCATAGACGGCAGCCCACCAGGCTCCCCCGTCTCTGGGATTCTCCAGGCAAGAACACTGGAGTGGGTTGCCATCTCCTCCTCCAATGCATGAAAGTGACAAACCTAGACAGCCTATTTAAAAAGCAGACATCACTTTGCTGACAAAGGTCCATATAGTCAAAAGATTCGAGAGATGGACCAATAAACAAGGCTGAGGACCAAAGAATTGATGCTTTTGAACTGTGGTGCTGCAGAAGACTCTTGACAGTCCCTTGGATGGCAAGGAGATCAAACCAGTCAATCCTAAAGGAAATCAACCCTGAATTGGAAGGACTGATGCTGAAGCTGAAACTCCAGTACTTTGGACCCTGATGTGAAGAGCCGACTCCTTGGAAAAGACCCTGATGGTGGGAAAGATTGAGGGCAGGAGGAGAAAGTGGTAGCAGAGGATGAGATGGTTGGACGGCATCATCGACTCAGTGGACGTGAGTCTGAGCAAACTCTGGGAGATAGTGAAGGACAGGGAGGCCTGGTATGCTGCAGCCCATGGGCTCTCAAAGAGTTGGACACGATTGAATGACTGAACTGAACTGATCTGGTGACGCTATCTCCAGATACTGTCAAAATTATGTTAAATTGTAAACACAGAGAATTGCCTGCTGTGGGAAAAAATCCACACATTGGAACTGGGAGCAGATCATCGATGGATTATAATACTGTTTGCCATTCCTCATTCCCAAAACTCTTTCATACACACGTTTTCAAATTGATGGCTAGTACAATTTGCTGAGTCATTCCCCATTATTGCACTTCAAGATTCCACCTCTCCCAAATATTGATATGACAATCATTTCTCCAAATCAAGCCAAATGATAAGAGGATTTATTTCCATTTGAGGTTATTTTTATAGAATATATTTTGAGAAAAGGTATTCCAAAGGTTATAAAAAAAATTGAAGATTTTTAAAACATATTGCTACATTGTCTCCCAGAAGCAGTATCTGCAAAATCAGAGTTTTCTTTTGATTGAAACCCAGTGGGAGGGCCCTCCTAGGTACAAAAGCCCCTCCATGTTCCCTGTTTCTTGTTTGTAGAAAAAGGCTTCAGTATCCTAGGTCTTCTCTGAGTTCTGAAGAGCAGACTCAGGCTCTAATTAGGGAAGTGATGTGTTGAGAAAGTCCAAGCTCAGGTTGGAAAAGAATTCCCAAACAGAGTATTTCAGAAGGGATTTCATTTATTTTATTAAGTTTATTTCATTTAGTTTATTAAGAACAAACAGCAGAGATACTGTGGGTACTGCCAGCAGAGTGGGCCGACCTTGACAGACCAGGGAGAGCTGACAGTTTTCCTGTGTGAGTAGGCAATTTTTATAGCCTCAAAACAAAGAAAATTCCTGCTGGAAGGCTGGCATTAAGTGATTGGTTAGGGTGCTATAAGATGACTACCAGGCTGGGCATTTTTGCCTAATTTGGGGTCAGGAAGCCTGATAGTGATGATCAGGGAGGCTTTTGACAACTGTTGCAAAGGGGCTCAGTCAGCTTCTGAGGTGAACTTGGTTCTAGGCTCCACTTCTGTGGCCTTGGGGCAGGATTTAACATGATGGAATGCAGACATGAAGAAAAAGCATGGACTTCCCTGGTGGTCCAGAGGTTATGAATCCACCTGCCAACGCAGGGATCATGGATTTGATCCCTGGTCCTAGAAGATTCCTCATGCCTTGGGGCAACTAAGCCCATGTGCCACAGCTACTGAAGCCCTCATGCCCTAAAGCCTCTGCTCTGCCACAAGAGAAGCCAACTCGCCACAACTAAAGAAAGCCCATGCATAACAACAAAGACTCAGCACAGCCAAGAAATAAATATTTTTAAAAAGGAAAAGCAAGATAGCTTGAAAAATAGTTAAGGAATAGAACAGTCATAGTTCCTTCTCAAGGGATATAATAATCTGATGTGTATCTTTGAGTTGTCCTGCAGAAATTACTCCCAGGTGGAGGGTGGTGACTATATGATGACCACAGGTAGGTAGACCCAAGACCGGTTGGAACCAGGTTGATGGTAAGGATTCTTGAAACATAACCTTGATGTTATCTCACCACCAGCCAATCAGAAGAAAGTTCACCAGAATTTACTGCTTACTTATTACCCCAAATGCTATCTTTAAAAATCTTTCCCTAGGGGAGTGGGAGGGAGGCTAACAAGGCAGGGGATATATGTACACTTAGAGCTGATTCACGTTGTTGTATAGCAGAAAGCAACACAACATTGTAAAGTAATTATCCTCCAATTAAAAATAAAAATTAAATCAACAACAAACAAAACCCCCAAAAAAACCTTTCCCTAAAACCACTGGGGAGTTTGGATTTTTTGAACATGTGCTGCCCATTCTCCTTGCTTGTGAAGTGAAAGTTGCTCAGTCATGTCTGACTCTTTGCAATGCCATGGACTACACAGTCCAGGCCAGAATACTGGAGTGGGTAGCCTTTCCCTTCTCCAGGGGACCTTCCCAACCCACGGATTCAACCCAGATCTTCCTCATTGCAGGCGGATTCTTTACCAGCTGAGCCACCAGGGAAGCCTAAGAATCCTGGAGTGAGTAGCCTATCCCTTCTCCATCAGATCTTCTTGGCCCAAGAACTGAACCGGGGTCTCCTGCATCACAGGTGGATTCTTTACCAGTTGAGCTACTAGCAGGGCTCCCCCCTTGCTTGGAGCCCTGCTAATAAACAATGTACTTTCTTTCACTACACAAAAGCTTGGCTTTGTTTTGAGACAGATGAGTGGAGCCAAGTTTGGTTCACTAACAAGGTCTCCCAACTTAATAGTGAAAAAAAAAAATCTCAATTTATAGTTTTATTTCTTAGTAACTCGGTAGAGTGTACAATTTTTCTATTCAGCATTTGCTTTTATTTGTATTTTTGTGAACTAACTGACAAATTCCAGTGGTATTTTTCCACTGAAATTTTCTGTTCAAATTTTATGAACTCTTTGTATATTTTGGCTGGCAGTTTCCTAGTTTGGCTGTTTTCCTTTAATGACTGTGCCTGATTATTTTTCACACTCACAGGATTATTATGGACTTTGCTCATTGATTTCTTTTCTTTCCACTTTTCTCTCCAGTATGTTCCTAGTTTACCCAACAAATCAGCTAGGCTCTTCTTCAAGTGCTTTTCTCCTTCTGCCCATCACTCCACAGAACCAACCTCAGTTTACTAGCCACACCTCTGACTGCCCATTTAGTGCATTTTCAAGTCTATGCCAATGCACACAAAGAGAATAAAGAGGGTCACTCATTATCCTGATATGGGAAGGGGTAAGTTGCAACCCACCGCAGTTGCCCATTGACAGTGTGTCCTGAGGGGAATTCAAGACAGGAAAACTGATGAAACATTCTGCACTTTGGATTTACCAAGCCCCTAGATAGTTAAAATGTGTAACTAAGGAATAGTTTCAGTGACTCCATATTCTTGCATCTTCCCATAGAGAGAAGAGCACTAAAGTCAGCAACTTGAGATATCTGTTGTGATTAGCAGTACTCTTTTATCAAGATGTATGTCTGACTACAAGTATTTACCGATCAAAACAATTCTTCTATATACTGGCTCATTTCCTATCTCTTTGGAGCAGCCCCTCAGGCTTTCCTGGTGGCTCAGATGGTAAAGAATCTGCCTGCAATGCAGGCAACCCAGGTTTGATCTCTGGGTTGGGAAGATCCCCTGGAGAAGGAAATGGCAACCGACTCCAGTATTCTTCCTTGGAAAATCCCATGGACAGAGGAGCCTGGCGGGCTATAGTCCATTGGGTCACAAAGAGTCTGACACAACTGAGCGACTAACACACACACACACACATTCCTCCTTTCCTCCTCCTTCGGAGGTAAGGAGAGGCTGTGTGGATGAAGACATGCTTGCCTTATCAGTAAACAAAGGGTGTTGTGGCACAGCAACTGGCCAATGGTACATCCTGAGGCGATTTAGGAAGGAGAACAGGATACTAGCCCTTTAGATAGCGAAAGTGAAAGTGAAGTCACTCAGTCGTGTAGCCTACCAGGCTTCTCTGTCCATGGGATTCTCCAGGCAAGAATACTGGAGTGGGTTACCATTTCCTTCTCCAGGGGATCTTCCTGACCCAGGGATCAAACCCAGGTCTCCTGCATTGGAGGCAGACGCTTTAACCTCTGAGCCACCTCTATCAAAGGAATGATTCCAATAACCCCTGATGATTACATCTTCCCATATATTAAAAAAAAAAAAGCACTAAATTCATTAATGTAAGATGCCTGGTTTTCTTTAATCAACAGCAAATTTTGATAGTCCAACTATTTGGTTTTGTTGCAAAAACTCCTATATACCTGGGTTTTGAGAGGCTCTCTTCCCGGAGCAAGTCTGCCGAATAGAACATTAACTCTCAACTTTTAGGTTGAGCATTTTCTTCGGTAAACAGCTATTTCCTGGCTACGTATGTGTGCCTTCTTGCATGCTTAGTTGCTTCAGTCATGTCCAACTCTGCGACCCTATGGGCCTTAGCCCCCCCAGGCTTCTCCTTCCATGGGAGTCTTCAGGCAAGAAAACTGGAGTGGGTTGCTGTGTCCTCCTCCAGGAGATCTTTCCCACCCAGGGATCAAAGCAGCATCTCTTAAGTCTCCTGCATTGGCAGGCGGGTTCTTTACCACTAGAGCCACATGGGAAGCCCCATTTCCTGGCTATAGGCATAAAAACTTAACTTATACATTATGCGTTTTTCATTAAGTGAACATCAGGTTAAAAACACGCACACAAAACCAAAATGCAATACCTAGGAAGACTGCACGTATATGGACTGAAAGATTCACTTTTTAAAAATTGAAGATTATGTTTTTTACACCACGTGCTTGCTTAAAAACCAAAAAACAAAATTCCAAAAAAACCTCGCCCTAGTAGACTGCTCCTCCCCAAACCATTTTTTGTCTTTTCTAAAGAAATGCTAACAAACTTCCTGGTATGGACCGGGATACTGGTAGCTTTGGGTTTTATCAGATGTCTTCAGTCTGCATTAATAAGTTTTCTCAACGCTGAATTCTCCGTTCCTGTGGCTCAGGGACAATGAGTGGACCGAAGGCCTGGGTTTCAAGCTGCTAAGGTGGGGCTGAGGTAGAAAAATAAGGGGCAGTCAGTGTAGCCTAGGGTCAAAAGAAAAAAAAAAAAAAAAAGGACTCGATTTCTTCTTTTAAAATCGAATTCCAACCTCCTCTTATTTTTCACCTAAGTGTTTGCTGTTCCAGTTTGTTGACATTTAAAGGGACTGCCTCTAAGTTCCCTTGACCTGAAGGCCATAAAACACCAGAACCTGTGACAGAACAATCAGCAACTGATCAAGGAGAAAAACACCAGGTGGCCCATTAACTTTAGAACACGGTCCTTAGACAATGGCCTGAGGTCACCAGAAAAGGGGAGGGGAGAGGGCACGAGAAAAGATGAGAGGATGGAGACTCACTACCATAAGAAAATTCAAGAACTGGGAGATCAGGAAAAAAGGGTCATAAAAATTGACAAACTGACATGATGATTTTTAGACCAGGGATTATGTACACTGGGATCCCAAACCAACCAAAAACAAATAGGTGGGTCAACATTAGTAAAGATATAAACTGTTGCGATTCCCGCGATTTGGGGGAACCCAAACCCTCTCAGTGACTATGCTGGGAGCTCTATACTTCTACTCTTTGAAACAAACTTGGCCTTTGTGAGTATCTTGCGTGTCCCTGGAAGATCATTCCTTCGCGGGCTGTTCCTGGATTCTCCTTTCAGGATGGCCCTCACAGGACGTGTTCCCCTGAGAGTCCACGTCTAACCTGCGCACACGGGAAAAGCCCACGCAGCTCAGTGCATACAGAACGATTTGACGCGAGGGGTTGCACGCAAGAGGTCCCACGCTGCGGTTTTCCAGCCCAGTCCCCACCCCGCGTTAGCACAGCGCTGCAAGGAGGCGCTTGCAGATTAGGTCCTAGCAGCTTACAAAAAACGTTTTATAACGGAGTTTTCAAATGAAACTGCTTCCTTTTCGCACACGAGTCATTCACGGGAGAAGTGACAATCCCTGTAAGATTTCAGCGTGCGAGGACGTGGGTCGGAGCGAAGCGCATCTCTGCTAGCTGAGGCGGAGTGAGTGTACACCGCTGCCAGGACCTAGGCAGAGTGGCGCGGCCTCTGCCAGGACCCGGGAGGGTGGAGTACACCGCTGCCCGGACCTTGCATGGAGAACACCCCTGCCAGGACCCTGCGCCGGGCGCCCAGCCATTCCAGTCGCCATTTCTTGTCTTGTGTCCCTGCGCTCCATCTCTATCAACGCATTCCTGTTCCTGGCTCTCCAGTAGCGCTTTTAGTGCGTCCGGGTCCCCGGTTCTCCCAGCCACCAGTGCGCCCCTGTTCGCATCCCTGTCTGCGCCCTCTGGGGCCCCGCCGCTGCCGCCCTGGCGCTTCCCGCGGGCCCCGGCGAGGCCGCCTGCGCCCTATGCCAGAGCGCGCCCCGCGACCCGGTGCGCGCCGACTGCGGCCATCGCTTTTGCCGGGCGTGCGTGGTGCGATTCTGGGCGGAGGAAGACGGGCCCTTCCCGTGTCCCGAGTGCGCCGACGACTGCTGGCAGCGCGCCGTGGAGCCCGGCCGCCCGCCGCTCAGCCGCCGCCTGCTGGCGCTCGAGGAAGCAGCTGCGGCGCCCACGCGCGACGGCCCGGCCTCTGAAGCGGCGCTGCAGCTGCTGTGCCGCGCCGACGGGGGCCCGCTGTGCGCAGCTTGCCGCATGGCCGCGGGGCCCGAGCCACCCGAGTGGGAGCCCCGCTGGAGGAAGGCGCTGCGCGGCAAGGTGCCGTTTCCCGGAGGGTGCCCTGTCCCTCTTCTCATCACCAGACTGAGCCCTGTTCCCCCTCCGTATTCTCTGGATGGCGCTCTGGCCCCCAATCTCCATCTTCCAGACGGTGTCCTAGCTGCCCTCCCCATACCCCAGTTAGTGCCCTGTCCCCTTTCCTTCCTCTGGGGCCTAGTACCCGTTCTCCCATCCCAGGACGGGACCTTGTTTCCCCCGTTCCCTAACCCCAGAGGTTGCGCTCTCCGCACTCCCCTGTCTGGAAGGTATCCTGTCCCCCTTTCCCACGCCTGGACGGGGCACTTTCTCCTCTTCTCCCTCCACCTCCCTGCCCCGCCGTACCCGCGAGACTTTCCCAGGGTTGAACTGTCCTGCCCCGCCCCCTTGGCAAAGAGTCCTGCCGAAGCCCGCCCAGCCCCCTTTGTGTCACTGCCCTGCCCCCTGGAATGACGTCATACTGTGGTAGCCCCACCCCCACGGGCATCCCTCAGTGGGTGTGGTAGTCGCTCAGTCGTGTCCACTCTTTACGACCCCAGGAACTGTTGCCTGCCAGGCTCCTTTGTCCATGGAATTTCCCAGGCAAGAGTACTGGAGTCGGGGTGTGGCCTGAGGGTATTGGCCCCTCTCTGGTCCTGTGCACCCCTCCCATTCGGTCTTCTCACCTGCTCTGAGCCCTCTTGAGTCCCTTCATCCACTCTGTTCTGGAACCTTCTCCACTGTGCTCTCAACTGTTTACATGTGGCACTTGGCTCTGGGTCAGAACCTGCCATTGGAGTCTGGTCACAGCTGAGGTCTGGTAATCCCAGGGACCCGCTGGTGTGTATGTTTGTGGGGGGAGGCGGGGGGCGGGGGAGCGCAACGTTATTTCTGAGAGAATAAAGACCGCCAGGGCCCTGGAGTGGAAAGAGTCAGTGTGATCCCTGCCCACCTGAGGGGAGAGAGTAGCCTGTTTGAGGGTTCGTGCGCCAGGGACTGGGTCCTGCAGTCTTCTTAAGCAGTAGGATGTTGCATCCAGGAGCTTCCTTGGAGTTACAGCTTGTGGCCAGGGGACTGGAGTTGGACTTCCTGGTGAAGGACTCCACCCACCCAGTCAGTGCACGGAACTGGGCAGGCCCTGTGTGTGCCCATGGTCACCCTAAAGGGGCCACCCTCCGTCCCTCTGCTGGAGACAGTAACACTAGAGTCCTCAGTGAATAGTCTTGTGTAGTTACCCTGTTGGATTCTTAGCACGAATGTTTCTCTCAGACAATAGCATAGTGGGTCACTAAGACCCCCTCTGCAGCCTGCAGAGTTTTGAGGTGTCTGATGGGCTAAGATCATGAACTGGGGCTTCGGGACTGCCTGATGGGATTCTAGTGGTGTGATGTCCCTCTGGACGGGTTAGGTGGGCCCCAGACTTTCAGAAGTGGCCACACACCCCTTAACCAGCGTCTTTCTCCAGGAGAACAAGGGGTCTGTGGAGATCATGAAGAAAGATCTGAATGATGCTCGGGATCTGCATGGCCAGGCTGAGTCTGCTGCTGCTGTGTGGAAGGCAAGTGGGGTGGGGTTTGAGTCCACATGAGCAAGGAAACATGGATGTGTACCCTGACCCTGTCTGGCAGGGCCTTGGACCACAGCTGAGCGCTGTACAGTCTGACGGTCAGGGAACTCTCCTCCCTTGAGGCGGTCAGTGGTGGATGGGTGGGGTCTCAGGGTAGCCTGAGGACACAGGTATTTCTGCTGCCCACCCATCCTGTAGGGACATGTAATGGACCGGAGGAAGAAGGCTCTGACTGACTACAAGAAGCTTCGGGCCTTCTTTGCCGAGGAGGAGGGGCGATTTCTACAGGAAGCGGAGAAAGAAGAAGGGTCCCTGGAGGACGAGGACGAGGACCCAGCAGAGAGGTTCAGGTCTCTGCTGCAGGCTGTGTCGGAGCTGGAGAGGAGGCACCGCAACCTGGGTCTCAGTATGCTGCTCCAGGTAGGCACTCAGCCCTGCTGGTCAAGGGAGGGCAGCAGGATGCAGAGTCAAGAATTAGCAAGAGGGTAGCTTATCCAGAGAGAACCCTTCATACCAGCACTGCCTGGCTTCCATTTGGGGCTGAATTTCAGGAATGAGTAATCCAGGAGACTGGCTTCCCCTCACATTTGCAGAGACGGGGTGCTTGCATTGCAGTATTGAAATACTGGGCCCCTACCCTGTCCTTGGGCTCGACAGGTAGGAGCTGGCCACGAGGTCAGAAGAGGCAGGGATCTTGGGGACGGGGATGGTTGCCATGCCCTCATCCTGAATGTCCTCCTTACTCTCTGCCCTGAAGCCTTGCCTAAACCTGGGGATTCTGGGCTCTTTGCAATCCTTGAGTCTGATCCTGGAACTGGCAGCGTCTGCCCTTCCCTTCTCTGAGCTGAGAGGTGCTGTTTTACCTCTGGCAGTAGTGGTTACTCAGCTCCAAGTGGGTGCTGATTGTGGGTGAAGAGACACGAGGGTCTGGTGGGGCCGGATTCTGCAGTCATCTGGCTTGCAGGATAGAAATTCGCTCACTCATTCCCTCTCTCCCTGTGCAGTGAAGTGCTGCCTGCCCAGGCAGCAGGCAGAGGAAGCTGTTAACCATCCCAGGCCTGAAACAGCTCCTCCATCTGCCTCCTTCTGGACCCCTTGTCGTCCTTCAAGACACCCCCAGCCCTGCGTGTCTTCTCCTAGGTGAATATGTGGACTGCGAACTCTAGGTGCCCACCTGGGCTTGCTGACGACAGTACTCTGCAGAAGAGTGTTTGTGTTCCCTTTTCCTCTGGGTGTTCATGTTTCCAGGCTGTAAACCTTTCACTGTAGAGATCTGTATTGGGGGTAAGTTAACCCAAGTGTATCCTGACTCCATAAAGTTCTTTTCGTTGCCCCAAGTTTCATCAGATTTTCTGAGGTCTCCGTGAGCCGTGGTTGTCATCTTCAGGAGGCTTGGGCTGTGCAGACCTGCTCCATGATGGGGCTGCTCCACCAGTCATGCACGCGCAGGCCCACACCCAGCAGTTAAGGTGAAATTTGAGGCGACTGTCAAGGGAAAGGAATGCTCAGTGTGCCTGTGTGGGGATGGTGGGCCGGTCAGACTTGGCACCTCTGCTTGAGGTCCTTGAACATCGTATGTTGCACAGACCTACACCTACTACGGCTCAGGGTCTGTGCACAAAAACACGAGAGCCTTGGGGTGTTCAGGGACAGTGCAGCCCCTTGCTGGCACGTCTTTCAGGCTATATCTTTTCTCTGCCTCTTAGTATATCTCCTCAACCTGTTCTCATTTCTCTTCTCCATCTTCCATCCCTTGGATGCCAGTGGTTTCCCAGGAGACTGTCTTAGCATCACCCTCTATCTGCCCTGTCTGCCCCTCACTGACCCAGGAACTTTTCCTGGGGCAGCAGGAGCAACGTCAGGGACAGGCCACCCCTAGACCTCACCTTGGTGTGTCATTTTCCCTGTACCTCTGACTTCCCTTCATATTTCCTCTGCTGGATGAATTTAGCAAAACTCCTTATTCAGTGTCATTGTGTAGATTCCTCCAAGTGACAAAGCATGAAGTGCTTGTAGCATGAAGTGACAAGATCAAGGGGTGTGAGAATTGACACAGACAGGCGTTTAGGGTGGTGGTTGAGGCTCTGAGTTGTTCACGCAAGTGCAGGTTTGTGATGAGTAGCCCATTTCTGGATGAACCTCTCAGATCTGGGAGTCACGAGCCTTTGGCACTGCTTGGGCCTTTGTGCTTCTGTGAGCTTGGGGGTCAGTTGCCTGCCTGGCTGGTAGCCGGCATTCACAGAGCCTACTGAAGAGGGCTCGCTGTAGCCAGTTTGGTTGATGTCCCTCCTCATCTATATCCTCCCCTTACCCTGGCCAGTCTCCGAGGAAGCGCTGTGTCTGCACAGTGCCATGCTGGGGGCTTCTGTAGGTTGGACTTTCTCTGATGAGCCCTCCAGCTCCTGCTTCTGCTGAGTGAAATTGGGGTGCTGCCCCAGTTTCCCATGACTGGAGATCCAGCTGCCTGTTTTTCTCCTCTGCAGGGATCTGCTGGGAGGCCTGCCTGTTTTCCTTGAAGTTGACTACTTCAAGACTGATGTGCTATACAGGGCACAGTGGTAGCCCCTGGGTTCCCAGTGCTGGGGAGAGATAGGAGGTCCCAATACCAGCATGGATCCAGTTTCTTTGTAACCGTGTGTAGATAAAATTCTCAGCCCGTTGGCCACCTCTCCTTTTCTCTCACATAATGTCTACATAAGAATGACAAACAGAGGGTGGGAAAAGCTGCCTGGTTTTGAATAGGAAACACGTTCATCTTCTTGGCAAGGTATAGGACCTTGGCCAAATAACCCTGCAGCATAGATGGCCGTTGATTCTGGTGAGATTTGACTCCTTTCTTAGCAGTTCCTCTGAATGTCTAAAGCTCTGTGTTGGTTGCTGGACTATACAGCCAACCCCTGCCATTTCCTCACTGAAGTCAGCCCTCACCCTCTGCTCCGTGCTCACTGGTCACAGTGGCCTCTGCTGTGGGTCCTGTGTTCTCTGTGGAATAATGTTCCTTTTCCAGACATCTCCATGGCTGGTCCCCTCATCTTCAAGTCCTTGCTGAAATGGTGTTTCTAGAAACCTCTGGCAGTGGAGGATCTTTGCATGCTCCTTCTCTTGAGGACATAGTTGAGTAGGGTCCCAGTGAACGTATGGCTTTTCCTCAACCCAGGTTCATTTGACTGGTTCAGGACCATGTCAGGCTCTGCATGTCTGAGGTCAGTGCAGAGGCATGAGTGAAGGGAAACCCAGGCTAGGTGGACAAGAAGAGTTGTGTCTGCCAAACGGTAGGGAGCACATTTCAGAGAAATTCGTTTATTCATTCAATACCTAGATCCCTTTCCTTTTAATTCTTAAAGCTTAATAGGAAAGTCTTGGATAGTTAGGACCTGTGGCCTGTTTTTAGTGTCAGGATCCTTTGTCCAGGGGGAGCAGAGGGAAGTGCTGAGGGTAGTTTTTTCACACTCCTAGTTGAATTATTTCATCAGATTGATGACGACAAAATAGGAGAGGATACTTGCACTCTGATACAGAGAGACTTGCATGTGGAAAGGCCAATGGGGTACTGCCCCAGCTGTTAGGATGACCTCAAGCTTGAGTCGGGAATTCCCCAAGAGGTGCTGCTGCTCTTTGGGAGGGCAGCCTGAGAGGGTTAAACTGAATGACTAAACCAAAGAGAATCAGGCCAGCCAAGAACTTAGAGGGAACTAGTGCCTCTTCAGGCTGGGTAATTTGCTAGAAAAGCTCCTAGAGCTCACTGAAGGCCCTCATGCTCATGGTGAAGGTTTATACTGGAAGAGGAGACAGGTTAACATCAAGCCAAGGGGAAAGACACATCAGGGAAAGTGCCAGTTGCATTGTCTTGTGGAGTCAGGACAGTGTCACTTCCAGCATCTGTGTGTGACCAGCCGGATGAAGCATGGCTTGTGGGAGGTGGGTAGGCTACCTGACTCGGTGTCCGTAGCCTTCATCGGGTCCATTGCACCTGCATGCTGACACTCAGCCTGGCTGGTGTATCCACAGGACCTAAAACTCCTGCTATACATCAAAAGGTCAGACCACCAATGTGGCCCAGGCCCACAGGTATATCTGTCAGGGCTCAGAAGTAACTTCCAGGTTGACTACACTGCTTCCATGTGACTTGGCAATTCCAGCCTTGGGTTGGCGTGCCAAAGAGATGCCAGCATGGTTCTATGAGGGAACATGCACAGGATGGATACTGAATCATTTGCAGCATCAGGAGGTTGGAGGTGACCCAGCTCTGTGTTACTGAGGTACCAGAAAGGTGGATGTGGGGGTGCCAGCATGCAGGGCAGCGCAGAACTGGTTCTGCCACGTGACATGGGCACAGGGGTGTCCCAGCCTGATTTCCATGTCCAAGAGAACTCAAGGGAAGCTAGGCTGCTGACAGTCTTTTGATGCAGATGCAGCTTTTTTCCAGGGTATGACCTGTTAGAGAGGGTGGGGCAGGCGTCATGGCTACTTCAGTCCTGCACAGGGGCAGAGCTCTGTGCAGAACTATGGACTGATGCCCATTCTTGCCATTGTTGGTAGGATGTCCCGCTCACTCTGTCCTACCAGGCGGGGAGTGGGTCAAGGAACACAGGAACTGCCCACAGTGGTTTGATGAGAATGCTGCCATTGCTTTTCTGCCACCTGGGGACCATCTGGTGCCGGAAATGGTTTTCTCAGGTGAGCTGGCTGGTCTTATCAATATGCCTCCTCCGTTCAACCAAGTGTCCCATGGCCAGAGTCAATACGGACAGGAGGAGTAGATGTTTGCAGCGTCCAGACCAACATGGTTTTTACCAAAAATGCAAGGAGCTCCTGCAAATTCCTGAAGAGCCAAAAGTGCCTGGAGATAAAACAGCAGAGATGTGGACAAGCAAGTGCATAAGAGGAGCCAGAGAGCTCAGCAACCCAGGAGGAGATGCTCAAACTCCTTAGTTTTTGTAGCAGAGAAATCACATGCCCACAAGCGTAATGACACGCTATTGGGTTGATGGAGATGGGAAAGCTCCCATGTTTTGTTACCTGTACTGCTGCTGAGTTCTTCAGCACTGCTGCCAGCTGTCGTCAGGTTTGGGGCATAGTGACCCTGGACCCAGCGACCCACTCCCAGGTATTCTTTAGTCTTCTCCAGGCCCACAGGGGGATGCACACTTAGGTATCCTCTGCATCATTGTCTTGGGGTAGGCAGGACGAGCGCCAGTGCCCCTCAGTGGGGGAGGTGGAAAATCAAATGGGGTTTGGAGGCTATAAAGTATGCTGAAGCCCTTGAGATAGAGAAATACAGAGCTGCTGGACACACATAGTGGAGCTTATGGCATGTGGCTGTGGCATCATGCTGCAAACAAAGTGAAGAAGAAAACAGCATTTAACGTGTGCACAGAGAACACTTGCAAGAATACTTCAAGCTGGTAAATGGAATCCGTTAGGGTAGTTTCCTATGGAATGGGGAATAGCAATGAACAAAAGGTAAAGAACCAAGGTGACACACAGGAATGGGATGGAAAATGAGAAGGGGAGAGTCTTTGGTCATCCTGAGGCCACTCAACTCCGGACTTCATGTTAGGAAAGGAAGTCGGGTTCCAGAGTATTTCAAGTCACTTTTGGGTTTCTGTGGTGGCAAGCTAGTTCTTTAACTAGCTTCCTATCAAATCTGGGTGTCTAGGTGTGTGAAAGGAGCCTTAGACGTTTTGGAGCATAAAGGTGGTATGCATGCTGGAAAAAGTTGGGGGCCCTTGCAATAAGTGAACAAAGAATACTTTAATGTGCAAGCACTCCGGTTTGATCTTACAGACTCAGTGGGTGTGTCTGGCCGTCTGCCTCACTCAGATTGCAGGCGACCTTCCCCCATATTCTCATTTTGACTCTTTGGGGAGGCTGTGCCCTCTCACCTTGGAGTGTTTTCATTTCTTTTTACCTGTTTCTCTGTTGAGCCCCAGCGATGGCAGCTTCAAAGCCCTGTGCCCTGGGTGCCTGTGCTTCATTCACCCTCAGGGGTGGGAGGAGTGGAGTTAACTGTTTTTACCTGGGGTTCAAAGATGGCCTTAGCCCTGTGCTCTGGATGTCTGAGTTTCATTCACCCTCAGGGGTGGGAGGAGTGGCGTCAACAATTCTCGCCTGGGGTTCAAAGATGGCCTCAGGGCACACCTAATGTTTTCTCTGGGAAGGCTGGTGCCTGGGAGGAGATGAAGGGCACAAGGTGGCTGACAGTTGAGGCACCCCTACTTTTTGCCAAGTCAGGTGGTACAAACTTGAGGTGTTGCATTTCCTAACAGAATCTTGATCAATTTGAAGATAAAGAGCCTTAAGTCTTTTTTTAATAGATTTTGACATTTTAATTTCTTCTGAATACAAGTCACTTTTTGCAAGCTAAGAGGCGGATCAAGCTAAGGCAGTCCAGTCCTCAAGAGATCCAGGCCAATTCTTAAAACCTTCATCAGAATGACATTGTTGTAGGAAGGGGTGGGGAGTGGGGGGTGGGGGGTGGGGCGGGGAGTGGCCCTCCAGGGCCCCAAGAGCTGGCTTTTGTCTAACACTTGGAAAAGAATTGCCTGAGGAGACATGTGCTGACAAACCAGAAGACTTAATTGGAAGAAGGCACCCGGACAGAGGGCAGCAGGGTAAGGGAACCTGGGAGAACTGCTCTGCCACGTGGCTTGCAGTCTCGGGTTTTATGGTGATGGGGTAGTTTCCGGGTTGTCTTTGGCCAATCATTCTGACTCGGAGTCCTTCCTGGTGGTGCACGCATCGCTCAGCCAAGATGGATGCTGGTGAGAGGGATTCTGGGAGTGGATGGACACGCGGTGTCTCCTTTTGACCTTTCCCAAACTCTTCCGGTCAATGGTGGCTTATTAGTTCCCTATTCCTTACCAACACCTCCTGTGGTAAAACAATTTGTGAATGGTTACTAGAAAGCCTGGCTAGGGTGGGCGGTTTCAGTCAGTGTGCTTCCCCTAAAAAGATCATAATACAAGGTGTTAACAACAGGATTATAAACTCTAAATAATAACCATTCGCCTATATTTTTTCCTTCGGAAACAGCCAAAAGTCTAGTCTGTAAGGGCATGATATACAGAACATCTTGATCCACACAGGACAGAATGATCCAAATTATATGCTGGCCAACCTATCAGTGAGCCAGGTCAGAGCTGGCCAACAGTATTTTGAAAATTTGCTCTGAGATTTAAAAAATTCCTAGTTGTTGTTAAAAAGAAAGCAAGTAGGAAATATTATAGATGCACCACACTGATATTTGATTTTGCCAGCGTCTTCCACTAGAACACAAAGTATGGGGATAAGACACTTCAAAATAAATTAGTAATAAGAAATCTGACATAGTGTATTCTTCCCTTTGCCACAAGAACATATGGACCACGAGGACCATTTAAAAGAATGCTCAACTCTAAAAAGGGTGGTGGCAGAACACTTTCCACTACAGAATAACCTCCCACTTTCCCATACAATTAATACTGCTATGATGTACATTCATGTGGAAAAACTTGTCAGGAGCTTTTGCCAGGGCCAGGAAATGAAAAATAGATAATGCGCTGATGACAGTTACTTGTGAGCTTAACATCTTTAGGATGGACCCGTAAAATCTGACCACTGTTTTGTTAAACATCTGCAAATTGCAGAACGCCTTAGCCCTTAGTCATAGTTTCTGCTCAATGTCTTAAAGCTGGGCTTAGTTCCATCTGTGACTCTTTTCTTCAGGGCTGGGGTGGGTGCTAGTCATCAAAGTCTGGAATGTCATTGTAGGAGTATCCCCAGTAGCCTTTGGATGGATAGTAAGCGATGCACAGGTGGTAAAATCTTGGCAAGAACACCAGGATGCCAAAGATCAGAACAGAAACGGCTGGTCTGCGCCGCTGCCACCTCCCCCCCGCCCTTTGTGATATGGCCTGCCAGCATGAGGGAGCCTATAAGGAGAAAGGCTCCAATCAAAAACAGCACTGTAGCAAGCACAATGGGCTTATATGGGATCTTGGGAGGGCTTTTCTTAAATGTTTGCCACAAAGGATACCTCTAATAAATTGGATCTCGTTACATCAGGAAAGAAGGAAGATTCCCGCAATCTGCTGACTTTAGTAGTTAAGTTTCTCCCTGAAGGTCAACGTAGCCATCAACTATATTAGAGAGTCTTGAGTATTTCACTCTGCTACTGGGAATTCCAGTACCCAGGTTGGTAGGAGACGGCATCGTAACAGGCTGACACAGCGGTGACCCGGCCTGCCGCGGGCCGACGGCTAGCTCACGGTTGGCAGCTGGAGCGCCCCAGGCCTCCAAGCCTTTTTGTTTTTAAAAATAACCTTTTGGACTCTTGAGGTTATTAAACCTTTATTCCTGAAGAATTATGTGCTAGTGAGTCACTTCCACTTGATAAGTCTTTCAAATATTTATAAAACTATTTATTTTAGAAATGAAATGTGCGTTAAACATTGTCATCAATACAACGAATGATCGAATAATCAATCAGTCAGAATTAAATTGTGGCAGGCGATGGTATCAAGTAAGGAAGAAAGGAGTCTACGGAAAAGGCAGCCAAGAGAAGTTGCTCAAGTTTTGTGAAAAAGAATAGGCAGGTCTGAGAAGTCAAAAGAACACCTAACAAATTGGTTATATACACAAAGCAGTGCGGAGAAGTCTCTTCCTCCGCACAAGGACTCTCTCCTGGTTGGTTTTGCCTCAGACTCCTTGTTAATTTTAAAGATTTTATCCTCACGGTTAGGTTGCTGAACACCAATCCTCTGTCTCCAGAGACCGAGCAGGTCTGCAAGGGCTTCTTCCCCCGCACCTCCACCCAGGGCTACGCTGAGCTCATGGCTGCCGGCTTTTCTGCGGAGTCCCGCCCCCTTCCTGGGGTCTGGCGCGACATTCTATGGCAAGACTAGTCGGTCTTGGGCTCGGAGTTTCTGAAGCTCCTGGAAGGCCCCTCTTAGGCCGCTCGGGCACGGTCATCTGTCCCCTTGGGGCCAACAGCATCGGAAGAAACCGGAGACCGAATAGGGATCTAAGGAGTGTAGCCGAGCAAAACGCCCACCCCACCTTCCAGCCCGCAGAAACAACTGGGTTGCCCTTTGGGCCCTGAGGAGGCAGATAGGTAAGGAAGGGCGTACACAAACTGACTCTCCGCGACTTATCCCCTAGGCCGTATGCAAATGAGGTGACTTTTAGGGCTCGTCTGATTGGCCAAGCCATAGAGCTTGTAGTGGAGGAGCCAGTGGGGTACGAGGTTGCAGAGCGCTTTTATCCTATTGGCGGTTGCAGCATGCAAGGGCATAGTCTCAGAGTATGAAACCTATTGGCCACGGGCACTCCTAGAGAAGTCTGGTTGTCAAAGTAAGGAGGGGCGGCGCACGCCACCTGCTGTTGGCCTTCCGCAGAGGCGAGGAGCTCAACAAGCTGCTAAAGACACATGGTCATCGGGCAGCACAGTATCCCTTCCAGTATCCAGGCCGTGCTGCTGCAACGCCAACGGGCCCTCTGACACCAAAGGCTCTTCTCAAAGCCACTCACATGGCCAGGAGAGCTGTGAAATATCACTTCCTTTTTCCTCTGTCCTTAAGTTTCCTAGCCTCTGTGCAGCTGAAAGATTGGTGCACCAGCTGGCAATGCCCCTGGCCCTTAAGTAGGAAAATTGTGTATCATCATCGGCCTTAGCAAGCACTTTGGGCCTTGGCCATTGGAGCTCATTTTGTGCCTTCAGTTCAGTTCAGTTCAGTCGCTCAGTCGTGTCCGACTCTTTGCGACCCCATGAATCGCAGCACGCCAGGCCTCCCTGTCCATCACCAACTCCCGGAGTTCATTCAGACTCGACAAGAATGCTGCATGGGATTGGAGGCACGTATAGTTGGGACTCGGGATAAAGAACAGGTTTCCCTGGGGATGCAGCCCAAGATGGCTTAGGGCCCTCTGGTTTGCAGCAGGCCTGGTACCCCTGGGCTGAAGTCATCCCCAGGAAAGAAATTGGCTTAGTACCAGACTCAGTCTGTGCTCTACCCGCCTACTGCTTCACACAGATCTTTACTGCAGAAGTTGTTTTTTTTTTTAATGATTCCATCTAGAACATAGAACTTTTCTGTTAGCTTGTGATGGGGTTCAGGATATGCTACAGCTGATCATAGCAGCTTGACATATTGAATATTTTAAGCTGAAGGGGTTTGAGAAAATGGCAGAAACAGGAAGGTTACTCTGATCTCCCCCTACTTCCCCCTTCTCCCATAGGCCCTACTTGAAACGTATCCTCCAAATACCCAGAAGAAAGGAGACTCCTTATGAAAGGTTGTTGTTGACACATGAAAAGACGCTGGGATTCTTGGCCTCCGGAGGAGAAGAATTCAATCTGGGGCCAGAGACGAGGCTTGATCGCTCAGAGCTTTGTGTAATAAAGTTTTATTAAAGTATAAAGGAGATAGAGAAAGCGTCTGACATAGGCAGAAAGAGTACCCTCTTGCTAGTGTAGCCATGGAATTACATACTGTCTAATTAGTTATTACAGTGAATCAAAAGAATATCTGAAGGTTGTAAAGACCTCACTAGATCTACTCCCATAATTTACACCTTAAAATAACAGGATTAGCCAGGTTTTTTCCAGAGACTGTCCTCAAGCAGGATACATTATTGTTATATAAACCTAAGGAATGTAGAGGGACAAAAAAGTTTGTCCTTTTTTCCTCCTTAAGAATTCCAGACCCCGCTCTCCTTGGGGACCCCTGGACTTCTTATCAATCTGCCTAGGAATTGACTCTCTCACTTATCTCTGAGAACAAGGGGACTCTGACAAGAACCTGAACACACAGGCTTTGCTAAGTTTCCTGCTGTTGACTATACTTACCTCACCCTCCCTACCTGTCATATTTATTCACAACTCATCATCAAACAGCATAAAATATTCAAATCTAAGGAAAACCTTTCCATCCCCTTTCACTCACTTGCCTTCTTTCCTCCATTGCCATCTAAATTATACAACTAAAAACCCTAAGTAGGCAAAGCTACTGGTCCTTCAAAGTGGCTGTGGCCTGAAGGAAGTCTAAGACAAATGACTTAAGAGGTGAGACCAATCCAGTCTCCTGGAGTTCTGGCCTAGTACTGCCTGTGGAGTCTGTGTGCCCTGTATGGGAGGCAAAGCAAGGGGAGAGAAAAGTAAAGACAGAAAATGCATGAACTAACAGGATGATCTTTTGTGCAGAAGGACCACAACTGTTTCTACTAGGATACAGACACTACCGTCCAGGCAACCTTCCTCTGTACTGCTGACTTCCAGCCCCTGCTTACACAAGTGTCTGAGCTCTTCCCAAATCTTCTCCTCACTTGGGATAAGTGTTGGCTGATTCTGACAGAGCCTGAGAAGTTTGTACGTGCTTGTTTGCCAGTGCTGGGAATTAGCTAAGACATCTAGGAACACAGGGGAATTCACCAGCCCATGGAAAAGGGGGCTTTAAAAAAAAACCAAAGAGTTCCTGGACATGAAGATTCATGATCAGTTGGCTATCCCTTATTGTCTGCAAGCTGAGCTCTGGAGCACGGGATTGCTATACCATTTGTGTGTGTATATTAGGTCTAATTCACATAACATAAAGTTAGCCACTTAAAAGGGAACAATTCAGTGGCATTTAGCACATTCACAATGTTGTGCAACCACTACCTCTAATTCCAAAACATTTTCATCACCCCAGAAGGAGCAGTCACACTCCACTCCCCTCTCAAGACCAAGATACATGGGAAGGTTAGAACTCGATAACCCTTTATTTCCTGGAGATGTTCCCAGAAGCTCAAATCGCTCAAAAGGGAGAGCACTGGACAGAAAACCCAGAGCTTCACAGCATGACCCTGAGGGTCTCAGAAAATGATTATTGTTCTGTTCAGTTGTGTTCTCATTAACAGGGAGGGTAGCTTTCAGGCCTCAGCTTTCTGCCTTCTTCAACCTGAGCTGTCTGCATTATGTCAACTTTGCGTGCCTGTCCAAACACCGGTCATTTCCCAGGGAATCCCTTAGGTCTGCGAATAAGCCTGGCTCTAGGAAATACTCGGCTGTTCTGAACTTTGGAAGTGTCCTGAGTGCAGGAACTTCTGTCCCTGTAGAATTTGCAGTGTACCCTCCTCTGGCATGGCATGTGGATGTGTGTTCACTGATGAAATAAAATGCCTATTTTATGAAAGACAAGAAAAATTTAGACGTAAAATTTGTTTTCTGCCCCTTTGGGCCTCCTCCGTCTCACTCAGTGTGTATGATGCACCTGCATTAACTCTACCTCTCTAGGAGATAGCATTCCTTCTTAAGGGATCACAACAACCCACTTCTTGCTTTGTATCTGCAGATCTGGATTGTGTAAACTGTCTTTATATCATTTAACATATAAACTTTTATCTCAAAAACTGTGCTTTGACGGACTTTCTGAGAGACTGGCTCCCAGGTTATAATCCTTAGATTGGCTTGAATAAGGTTGATTATTTTTTCATTGACATCACCATCCTAGAAACTCTCTGAACCCTGTCTTTTGGGCTTTTATGAAGGCTTCATTACATAGGCAGGATTGATTAAATCACTGACCATTGGTGATTGATTCTGTCTTTAGCCCCTCTCCCCTGACTGAAAGTCAAGTGAAGTGAAAGTCCTTCAGTGTGTCCAGCACTTTGTGAGCCCATGGGCTATACAGTCCATGGAAATCTCCAGGCCAGAATACTGGAGTGGGTAGCCTTTCCCTTCTCCAGGGGATCTTTCCAACCCAGGGATCAATCTCAGGTCTCCCGCATTGCAGGCAGATTCTTTACCTGGTGAGCCACCAGGAAAGCCCCTAAAGTCAAGGGGTGCAGCTAAAAGTTCCAACCCTCTAATCAGCATGGTTGCCATTGAGTCTGACAACCAGACTCAATCCTTTGGTGCTTTCCAAAAGTCACCTCATTAACACCTTTACCCTTTTCATCACAGGAAAGTCTCAGGGGTCTAGGAGCTCTATGTTACAAACTGAGGGTCAGAGACCAATATATAGTTCTTATAATGTTATACTCCTCTTTGCAAATTTTCTGTGCTCTTTTAGGAAAAAAAATTAAAACTAACATAAAAGTTTTACTGCATGAATTATATCATGATTCTGCCCTCCTATAGACACAGTTGGGACCTGCACTCCTTCTCCCTGGACCCCTAGAATAGTCACTTGCCCCTCTCTCCTGTTCCTTTCTCCATAGGGCTGCTCCCCACTAGCCCTTCCACAGTGTCTTGTTGCTTCGAGAGAACCTTCAAAGGCCTTTCTGGGCCCCCCTCCCAGCACTTTCTCCACCACACCGCACCACACACTCCTCCTCACAGTTGCCCAGGGATCCCCGGCTCCAGGTTCTTGTTGTCCTCTCTGCTGTAGGAGTGTCCACTACACATATACTTCTTCTGTCGGTCTCCCCTCCCTAATAGCCTATAGGCTGATAGGCATTGAGAGTCCCCAAGTCATTCCCTGCTTGGCACTTGGTTTGTCCTTCGCATATGCTGGGGCCTTGAGGCGCCTGAACCTTGCATCCATTGAAGTTCATTCGTGGATGCGCCTGTTCCCTTGCTGACCTGAGCAGTGGTCTCCCACAGCACCCGGCCATTACTTAGTAGACTTGATTTGGATAAGGAGGGGGCCCAGGGTTTCTCACACAGTGGAATGTTATTCATTCTTGAAAAGGGAGGAAATTTTGGTACATTCTACAAACTAGGTGAACCTTGAGAATAATGTATTGAGTCAAATAAGCCAGTTACAAAAGGACAAATACTGTATGATTCCACATGTATGAATAAGGCCCCTAGAGTAGTCAAAGCTGTAAACACAGAAAGATCCCAGGGGCTCAGGGAAGGAGGAGTCATTTTTAAAAGGGTGTAGAGTTTCAGTTTGGGAAGATAAAAACATTCTGGGGATAGATGGAGTGATCGTTGTACAACAGTGTGAATGTACTTAATGCTGTAGAATTGTATACTTAAAAATGGTTAAAATAGAAAAATGTTATGTATATTTTACTTCAATAAAATAAAGGTGGCACAATGAAATGTGAAATGGCAAAATGCGTCTTTTGCCACAAGACGCATTTCAAGGTTCTTCTCCATGACCCACGTTTTGGGTTGGGCTTGATGGGCTTGATTCTGAAGTGTATGCAGGTGGTTCCCAGGGGCACTGCGGACACAGTGTGGTGGGGATGGGGATCTTCTCTGAGCCCAGGACTAGGCAGGCCTGCAGAGCTGGCCCAAATGGAGAAAGCTACTATGGTCCAGTCCATGCATGAAAAGTTCATCTCGTTCTGTGTTTGAAACATCTTGTTTTCTATTCCATTTAGAAAAATGTTGATCATTATCCACTATATGGATTTGAGAAGCCACTAATGAGCTGCCATCTATGTCTGGGAAATTCTGCTTAAGGGAAGTGAGCAAGGAGAGACCCTTTGGGAGGTCCAGAACACTCAGTCTCAACTCATTCTGCAGTTGGTTTTACTGGCTTATGTTCCGGAAGCAACATGTGGTTCAACAGGACAGAAAGGAGATTGGGACAGAGCATGTCAGGGAGAGAGATCATGCTCCCTCAAAGTTGCAGGGGAGGATTCTTCCTGGCTCTTGATCCTTCCTGACTATGATAGCCCTGGTATTCTCAGGCTTGTGGCTGAGTCACCTGTAACTCTGCTTCTGTCATCACATGGCTGTCTCCATGTGTCTTCTCTTTTTTCTTATAAGGACATTTGTCATTGGATCCAGGGTCCACCCTAATCCAAGGCTATCTCATTTCAAGATCCTCATCTAATCATATCTTCAAAGATTCTTTTTCCAAATAAAGTCATCTTCCCAGACTCATGGATGTCATTTTGGGGAGTCACCATTCAACCCACAAAATGGGGGTGTTGATACCAATCCTCTTGGTTATCTTTTGAGGAGGGTATATGTACCTAACACCCCCATTTTACAGATTAGGAGACCAAAGCAATGCTGACACATATAGCTACTATGGTCCTGCATATCTGTTTCTTCTATTCCTTCCATCTGAAATGCTTTTCCCTGGCTTTGACTTTGTATACACAGTGCCCCCAAATCAAACCTTAGGAACCCTATGTGCTGTGCTGTGCTTAGTCACTCAGTCATGTCTGATTCTTTGTGACCCCATGGACTGTAGCCTGCCCTGCTCTTCTGTCCATGGGGATTCTCCAGGAAAGAATACTGGAGTGGGTTGCCATGCCCTGCTCCAGGGGATCTTCCCAACCCAGTGATCAAACCCAGGTTTCCCACATTTCAGGTGGGTTCTTTACCATCTGAACCACCAGGGAAGCCCAAGATACTGGAGTGGCCTATCGCTTCTCCAAGGGATCTTTCAGACCCAGGAATTGAACTGGAGTCTCCTGCATTGAAGGTGGATTCTTTACCAGCTGAGCTACCAGGGAAACCCTAGGAACACTATACCCTTAGTAAATACCATGGGGGCCATGCTTGGATAGAGAAAACTGATTAACAATGAGTAGCAGTCCCCACCATAAATATGGCAGCCATCAGGTCTACCAGGATGTGCCCTCCCTGATGGGGCATTCTGGACAAAGGGACCTCCAGCCCTGGCTCTGAGACACACCTTATTTTACTGGGATTGCTCTCATTCTCTGATATCACAGGTTCATTGAGGGTGTTCCAAGTCCAGGTTTCATTTTTATAATTCATTCATTCCTCTGTATTCCACATTTGGGAGGGGGTGTCAATAAACACTGGTGAGTGACCAAGGGACCCCATATGCTCACCCTGGTGGGTGATGGCAGTATCTTTCTCCTTACCCATCAGAGCAGGTCTTAAACTTTCAGTGCGTGAGAAACATCCTGAGAATTGCTTCTGGTTGACTGTGTTCCCCCCAATCCATATGTTGAAGCCCCAATCCCTAGGAGCTCAGAATATGACTGTTTCTATATGGAGACTTGAAGAGGTGATGAAGATGAAATGGGACTCCCATTCTGATAGTCAGAGGAGATTAGGACACAGATACTGGCAGAGGGCCAACTGTCTGAGGTGTGGAGAAGATGGCCAGCTATAAGCAAGGAAAGAGGCCTTAGGAGAAACCTGCCTTCCCACACCTTGATCTCGACTTCTAGCCTCCAGGACTGTGAGAGAATAAATGCACTGTTTAAACCACTCAATCTTTGATCTTGCTTTGCAGCCCAAGCTGACTGATACAAGAACTTATTAAAAATGAAAATTCCTGCTCCTTCCCATGGAGCTGATCTTGTAGGTCTGTAGTGGGACCCAGGTTCTAAATTGCCTTACACATGCTCGTTGGTCCCTGGGATCCACTCTGAGAAACACTGCATTCCAGCTGAGATTCACAGGGGAAAAGAAGTGATAGTATAAGGCGGTGCTTCTCAGCCTTGAGGCTTCCCTCGTGGCTTAGCTGGTAAAGAATCCACCCCAATGTGTGAGACCTGGGTTCGATCCCTGGGTTGGGAAGATCCCCTGGAGAAGGGAAAGGCCAACCCACTCCAGTATTCTGGCCTGGAGAATTTCATGAACTGTTTAGTCCATGGGCTTGCAAAGAGTCAGACACGACTGAGCAACTTTCACTTCACTTCTTCTCAGCCTTTATATCATTTTGTCCTTCTAAGACTTTTTAGGCATTATGTTTTCTAACTGCTCCCATCACTGTGAAATATGCCATATCACAGCACAGATACACTGTATCTGTTTATGTGCTGGGCCTTTGGAGGGCCACAAACCACTGTGTATCTGATTTTTGCCCCCACGAGAGGGATATATTGTTCTCACTCAATGCATGGGACAGAAAAAGAATTTATATATATATATATTTGTATGAGGAAAGTGCTGCCTGAAAAGATCTCACTTATGGGATTGGGAGCTTCATCTCATACCACTTATGTATTTGCATAAGTCCCAGGACCCATTTTGAGATTACGTGAAGCAGCTTGGCCAGTGGTGGGTGGATGCTCAGAGTCAAAGTAGGTAAACTTGAGGTCAATTGTTTTGTCTCTGAGCTGGACTGTCATGAAGCCTGGCTTTCTTGGGCTCTTTATCTGTACAGGTGTGACCCTGACGGTCACATGCAAGGCTGTTATGCAGTTAGAATGAGTGCTGCAAACGGCCCAGTGTCCCATATGCATTCTCCAGGTGGTGGTATTTCCCCCATTCTGGTTTCATCCTAATCAGGAGAGATTCAGGTTTGATTTGGTCTCAGACACTGAGTGTCCTCAGGTGGTGTTTTCACTAAATCTGAGATAAAACAATTAAACCTACTTACTAGGTCATTTGGGGAGCCTTAGATTCCTTCTGCCCATACAGTAATGGAAATGTACTGTGGATTTGTATGAAGAGAAATTTGCTTCCTTCTGGGTCACGAAGAAGCCAGTGTCTGCTTGGGAAAGAGATCCCTGTGTCTGCTTGGGAAACAGTGCCTCCCATCTGATACCCACGGAGACAGGAATCCCTTAGGCTGCTGCTCTCTCAAGGCCCTCACCATCTTCAAGGACTTGTAGGCAACTGGCCTTAAGTGTCCTGCCTTCTAGGGAGTAAGCTACTCTGATCTGCCTGCAAAAGAGAGGGCAGATGCAGCTCGGGACATCAGCAGAAAGCCCCTTGTGTGTTTGGATGGCCGAGCATCAGCCTGTTCAGCTTAATCATGAACAAGGCAGATTTCTCTTGAAATTCCCACTAGATATATATATATAATACATACAAACACATGTATAGGTACATGGACAGAGAATTTATACATACATAATTTATATATGTATATATAGAGATAATTTATATATAGAATATATAGAGAATTTGTATATATAGATAGAATTTTTATATTCTTTTATATTCTATTTTATATATTATATATAGAGAAATTATATATATATATAATTTATATAGTGAGGGAATTTTTAAATATATATACAGGGAATTTATATTTAGACATATGCATAGAGAGAATAAAGAAAGCTGAGTGCCAAAGAATTGATGCTTTTGAACTGTGGTGTTGGAGAAGACTCTTGAGAGTCCCTTGGACTCCAAGGAGATCAAACCAGTCCATCCTGAAGGAAATCAGTTTTGAATATTCATTGGAAGGACTGATGCTGAAGCTGAAGCTCTAATATTATGGCCACCTGATGTGAAGAACTGACTCACTGGAAAAGACCCTGATGCTGGGAAAGATTGGAGGCTGGAGGAGAAGGGGACGACAGTTGGATGGCATCACTGACTGGATGGACATGAGTTTGAGCAAGCTCTGGGAGTTGGTGATGGACAGGGAAGCCTAGGGTGCTGCAGTCCATGGGGTCACAAAAAGACATGACTGAGAGACTGAACCAAACTGATAGAAAGAATTTATACATATATATATGTATGTATATATATATATAGAGAGAGAGAGAGAGGGAAAATCTATATATAGAGGTTATATATGTATATATACATAGAATTTATATATCTGTATGTAGAGAGATTATATATATGTATATAATGTGTAGAGATAACTTACATATTATATATATGTATAATTTATACATAGATAAGTTACATATGAAATACATATTGAAAATACTATAAAATATTTATATATGTAAATAGAGATACAATCTTCATATATAGAAAATGAGAAATACATATATATATGTATTGTCATAGTCCACCTGGGCTGCTATAACAAAAATGCCACAAACTGCAGCTTATAAATAATAGATACTTACTTCTCACACTTATGGAGTCCAGTGTCAACATGCTGGCAGATTAGGTTCTAGAGACAGGCCAGTTCCCTTCATGGCCATCTATTGGCTGTGTTCTCCTGGAAAGGGTTAGAAAGCTTGGTGATGTGCTCTTTAATAAGGATACTAATCCCATTCATGAGGGTTCCACCCCATGATGTAATCACTTCTCAAAAAACACCATCACACTGAGGATTAGGATTTCAACATAAGATTTTTGGGGACATACATTTAGTCTACAATATTGCAGACAATGTTTGTATGTCCCCAGTCAGAGTGGGTTTCACTAACTTCTGCTCATCAAGCCTACCACGTAGCCATGAGGATGAAGTGAGAGGAAAAGTGCACAGTGACACAGCAAACCATCCAAACACAGCGCTCACGAAATGGTGAGCCATTTCCTAGGCACCCTGATGCACAGGACTGATTCAGAGCTCCAGAAAATGAACATAAGAATGGCTGGTGAGTGGGGCAAAGCACTCCCTGTGTGTTTCTCTTTATTCTCCACGAATACCACACTCAACATTTCAGACACCAGATATGTGAGGGTTTTCCCCACACCAGGTGACTGTCTGTGACACCAGAGGGGTGTCCTAAAATTCAGTTCTGACACTAACTGGAGTTGGTGCAGACCACACGAGCAAGGGGCACAGTCTCACAAGACTGCTCCTACTCTAGATGCCATCACAAATAGCAAGGCCCCATGTGACCCACAACTTCCGTCTGACTTACCTGCTAATCAGAGGGTCCCATTCAAACATTTGCTAGAACAGCTTACAGGACTTAGGAAACACTTATATTTACCTTTTTATTGTATAATAAAGGATGTGATAGAGGATACTGATGAAGAGGTACATGGAGCAATGTCTGAAGGATCCTAAGCCCAGGAGCTTCTGTCCCCACAGAGTTGAGGTGCACCACCCTCCGGGCAAGTGGATGTGTTCCTCAATCCAGAAGCTCTCCAACCCCCTACTATTGAGACTTTAATGGAGGCTTTGTCATGTAAGCATGATAAATCATTAACTCCATTTTCAACCCCTCTCCCCTCTCTGGAGAAGGAGGGTGGGACTGAAAATTCCAAGCTTCTAATGATTTTGTCTTTCCGGTAACCAGCCCTAATCCAGGAGTCCACCCAGAGTCACCTCATTAGAACAAAAGATACTCCTATCACCCAGGAAATGCCAAGGGATTTAGGAGTGCTGGGTCAGGAACTGAGGTCAAAGACTAAATGTTGGAGCAAAAAATTCTCCTAGCACCTCTATTTACAGGGGTCAGGAATGTGGAGCAAAAACCAATATGTGTATTTTCTTGTTATTTCACAGTTGGGAAGAAAGGAAGAAGGTTTGAAAGAATGCCATTGAAGGAAAGTCTAGTCTGCTTGTGGATCTTTGGGACAAGCCCCTGAACTTGGCATAAAAATCTTGGAGCTTTGTACCAGGCTGAAAGTTAGTGGCTGTAGGGAAAGATGCACAGGGTGTCAGTACAAGTCAGGGATGGAGAGACATTTTAATTTTATTTGTGTGACTATTGCATGCCACTGTGCCAAGGGTTCTCCAGGTTCCATGGAGCTTAGAATCAGATCAATGGGCACACTCAGAAGTGCGTGCCCCAGAGATGAATCTTAACCAAGCTATCACAGGTCATATGAGACCAATGGAGTGGAAGGGGAATATTGCCTAGGGATCACAGAGAAAGCAGTAACACTGAGATGCAAACCCTACCTAATCTTCATGACAGTCCAGCCCCCCTCCATCCCAGCCTCTGACCCCTATCTCTTCATCTCAAGTCTTCACCTCACCCTGATGATCTCAACAGAAACCCAGCTGCACCCAGAAACCCATGCAGGACACCCTTGGACCCTCTACCCACTGACCATTGTGGGCATGATCCCCAGAGAGAGATCAGCCCCCTCCCATGTTCTGACCTCTGAGACCCAGAGCCCACCACCCACTGTGCTCACCTTGCCATCATCCTGGACATGGGCTTCCAAGCAGAGATTAGGACTACTAGTGTCCTGTGTGTGTACAATCTGCATTATGATTATGCCAATAACAATAATAGAAAAAACGTGCATATTTTACTATGTGTTTGAGAGATTGAGAAATGGTATGAAGCTAGAAACATTATCAATGAAGATATTTGTTCCAGAGCTCTGCTCTATTTTACTGGAAACGTTTTTTATTTCCTTCCTAGAGAAACAAATAACCATGCAAACTAGGACTCCAACTAACTACAGGGCCAGGAATATCCTGCATTGCTCAAAGAATTGACTTGTTAGTCTTTAAAAGCAGAGAAGTGCTGATGTGACCCTTGAATGCTTATTGGATTTCTATAAGGGCATCAAGTGAGACAGACCAGGAAAGGTCCAAGTGCCCAGCTTCCCTCCAAACAGCAGCAGGGGGTCCCTGTTCTGTGCCTATCAGAGTGCTCAGCATAGTGAGTGAGAAACACAGATGCAAAAATGATCATCTGTGTTGTGCCAATCTCACAGTCAAATGGGAGGGTGGGGTGTGAATGATCACTCAGCAGAAGGAAGAGCAATTACCCCTCCACCACATGATCCCCAGTGGAGCATGGAACTTCCAGTGTTCAGAAGAGGCTACTGCCTCATGTCTAGAAAAGTCAGGAAATTTTTCATTGAGGAATAAAAAGAGCTGTGTGTTGATAAAAGGGAAAGGAAAAGGAAGGATGTCCTAGGAGTAATGAACAGTATGGGCACACTTCCTAGTATTTGCTTCATAAAAAATGTTCACTCACTTGAATCCACCCTCCAGGCTCCAGGGGAATCCTGCTTCAGCTGTCAATCTCTTGCTAGTAACACAAGCCCTCTGATCACCCTCATTCCTGGTGGCCAAGATAGGTCTGCACAACTCACTTGCAAAGTGTCATCAAGATTATGCATTACTGTTTTCCCTATGATTTCTTCCTGGTTTTTAATTGGAGCATGGTGGTATGCTCAAGTATGTTAGAACTATCACAGTCTCCCAGACTATCTAGGAAGGAGTCTTTGTAACCAGGGAAATGACCACATTCTCAGGCCAAAGAGATGATAAAGATGTACCAGCAGAGGGAAATGTCAGAGTAACTCCCTCTTCTTTCCCATGTCTGGTTAAGGTTGGATACAGCTGGATCTGGGCTTCCCTGGTGGCTCAGCAGTAGAGAATCCGCCTGCAATGCCAGAGATGTGAGTTCAATCCCTGAGTCAGGAATATCCCTGGAGGAGGGTGTGGCAACCCACTCCGGTAATCTTGCCTGGAGAATCCCGTGGACAGAGGAGCCTGGCAGGCTACAGTCCATGAGGTGGCAAACAGTCAGACATGACTGTAGCGACTGAGCACGCATGCACAGCCAGATCCATCCATCCTCCAGCTCACAAGTTGGCCTGCAGGTGTCTTCTCCTCCGCTTCTGCTTGCTGACGGCTGAAGGAGATAGGCCAATAAACTTTATTTTGATGGACCAATAAATTCCATGCCTTGGATCTCATATCTTCCTCTCTGCAGAACCTATGCATCTGACCTAGACACAGACATTTGTTTTGAATGGAGTCAGGGTTAGCCCACATCTGAAGTTCTTTTAGGTCTATATTTGGGGGACAAGTTTCCCAAAGTCTGCAATAATTTCCGATTACTTGTGACTTTTCTTCACTAAAACATTGATTTGTCAGCTGCAGTGATTTGTTTTTCCAGATGCAAAGCAAAACATCTAGTTATTGGAATGCAAAATGTGTCATAGTGTTGATCTGGAAGAAATTATTAATTGATTCTTTTACTATTTTCTTCCTCATAGAACATAGATGCTGCGTGCTTGCCCAAGCATATGCAGACTCTTAGTGTTGCACTCTCAGATCCCCTCTCTCACGTATACACTCCATATCACTGACATCGTGACAAATTCCTCACTAGCGCCTTTCAGGAGGCTGGATTTCTTTTTTTTTTTGGATACAAACTTTAATCAATAAGGACAAATATTGACGCTCAAACGAAAATGACTCAATATAGTGAGAAGGAAGCCGAAAATGGGAGAGATCTATCCTAAGAGGGAGATTTCGGTTGAGCAGACCCGCGGGGTGGCAGGGGTGAAGTGGAGGTAGTCGGGGGCTGGGGGGAGGGGCGCAGAGAAGGGCCGCGGCGCTGCGTGCTCCGCCGGAGTATCCCTATGTGGCTCCGCGCGGCCGCGAGGCCCAGAGCCGGCAGAGAGGGGGACAGGAGGCTGGATTTCAACACGACCTTTAAACAGCCAAATTCCCCTGCTTATATATAAAACCTATTCCAGGCGACTTTTTGTGTGCAAAATTCCTAATGTGACATGTAAAGCAGCTCTAAACAGAGTCCTTGGGTGTGACTTCTGCTTCTGACTGTTTTGTTTTTCACTGGCTTCACCCACCCTGAACTGTAGCTGTTCACTGGTAACTCCGTTTCTGGGGAAGTTCAGTCAGCCCGACTCCAATCTAGATTTCCCCGCTTCCGGGTAGAAAGATTGAATAGGCTGCTTTTGCCTTTGGTGGGTAAACATCATTTTCAAACCCTATTTCCATTTTCACCGATTTCATTAAGATCATAAGAATCCTAGGATTGATCTATCCTACCACAGCAACTTGCTCCCGGCCTGTGCATTCCCACTGGCAACCCAATGTCTGGTCAGAAGCCCCTTTGAGGACTGGCACAGGTCGCAGCGGGGAGTAATCCCTATAAGATAAACACTGGATATAGAAGTGTTCATGACTAGCCAAAAATACAAATTAAACAGCACAAACCACAGCCTAGGTTCTGTTATTTTGTGTTGTGAACTGAAGGCGACTTATCCAACTGAGAATGAATTAACTCCCAGAACATAACCCGCTAAACACGCATAAACTCCCAAAGCTTAAGTGCTGTCTTCAACAAAAAAAATGTCTTGTAGCAACTCTTCTCATGTAAAGCACATCCATGGTGCTTCAACCCATGGGGTTCCCCCTCTCTCCTCGCAGTCTGCCCGCTAGCCTCCCTTATATGAATAGGCCCTGAAGAGGATGTTGCAGCCTGTGCAGCCCACCGGGCGGCCAGAAAAACGTGTGCCCATTGACCAAGCATGGCCACACGGCCGTCACAATTCTCCCTCAAGCGATGACATTCCACCAAGTTAACTGGAGAGCAGCGCACTGGACGACCACTTTGGAACACCCAGATTTCCTCTGAAATATCACCCCCACCCCCCCGCCGCCAACAGAAGATCTATGCTTAGAGACCACAGTGGTCGAAACACGGAAATACTAAAAGCCAGCCGCTTATGCCTAATACTGTATAAGCAGACATCGGACCGGATTGAAAACCACAAACTCAAGGTCCGATGTCCTTGACAAATGCCATCCTTCAGATTTGGCTCAATCTCTGGAACAAAAAGATGTTTTTTGCTCTCAGATTCACAATTTATATCTGGCTTTAGAAAACCAAAAATGTGGCCCGAGTAACATTAGACAGAAATGAAAATGATGTAACTCAGCTTGTTTCATATTTTAATTTATTTCAGTTTAAAAAAATATTCTTTGAATCAGTTGGAAATCTTTTATTAACTAATAAGGGGACGACAAAGGATGAAATGGCTGGATGGCATCACCGACTCCATGGGCGTGAGTTTGGGTGAACTCCGGGAGTTGCTGGTGGACAGGGAGGCCTGGCATGCTGCCATTCATGGGGTCGCAAAGAGTCGGACATGACTGAGCGACTTAACTGAACTGAAAGCTCAGCCAGAAGACGAATTTTATGGATGAGGTCAGCAAGTGACACATTCTGCCTTTATAGGTGCACCTGGCCTGATTAGGAACAATTTTTTTCCCCAGCTGTGTTCCGCTCTTCACTTCCAAGAAAGGGAGAGCGAAATGCCATTACTTAGTTTAAATATTGCCTGCAACAACTGACTCCCACAAAAGTAACTAAAACATGGAAAGACACCATTAGGTAAGAGTAGAAAAAGGGGTCCCAAGAAGGCAGAAATATGTGAACAGCAAAAGCCTCAGAAAGACGCTGTGGAGGACCAGAGTGAGAACCTCTGGCAGGAAAACACGCCCAAAACATCCCCCTTCCCTGATTGGCCTTGAGTGTAGGTCTGGTACAAGCCCTATTTTGCATAGGACTGAACCAATCAGGTTCCAGGGGGAGGAGACAAAAAGTATAAAAAGGGAAGCCAAGCGTACTGTGATATGTTCAAATTACAACTTTCTAGAGTTGTGTTTAGTGTGAGCTGTAACTAAAAATCAACTGTCAAGAGTCTTCGGAAAGATCGTGGGGGAGGGTCCCATGTTTTGGCCATCTGAGGCGGAAAGTTGACGCTGGGCGTTATTCGCAAGGAGAGGAGGCGGCGAATTGAAGAAAAGCGAGGATGGCACCACCAACTCAACGGATAAGAGTTTGAGTGTGGTTTGAGAGCTGATAAAGAACAGTACTTAAGTCACTGACCAGTTGAGTTGGGGTTAGTACTTCGTGAATATCGGAGCTGTAGTTAGGAATACTGCCTGGTCTCTGCTTACTGGAATTTTGTGTTGGCGCTATAGGTGGTACATCTTTCCAGGTCTTTGGTATGAAGTGTCAAGCACCAAAGAAAATAAACCAACCTTCTAACACCGTAAACTACTTGTATCCCATGTTTTTGCAGCATGCCAGGGTTCCCTGTTCCTGTCCATCTCCCAGAGTTTGCCTAAGTTCATGTCCGTTAAATCATAAGGCCATCCAACCATCTCTTCTGTCTTCGTTTTTCACCAGCATCAGGGTGTTTTCCTATCAGGTGGCCAATGTATTGGCGCTTCAGCGTCAATCCTTCCAGTGAGTATTTAGAGTTTATTTCCTTTAGATGTGATCTTGCTGTTCAAGGAAGTCTCAGGGCTCAGTTCAAAAGCATCCATTCTTCAGAGCTCTGCTGCTGGGGTCCAGCCCTGGCTGATCCAGGGTATTTGAAGTGGAGATGGTGTCGGTGACTATTTACATATTCATCAAAGATACAAAGAGTAATAGAATGAGGATAGCTCAGTAGGAAAATTCAGTGGAGAAAGGCTGAGTAGCTTGGTTTATGCGGGAGAGTTTGAGAGAGAGAGAGACATGGGGAGACCAGTATTTCGAGGAACTGATCCCAATTCTTTATTTTCCAGTCTGTTTTTATACACTGAGATGTTATACAAAAGTCACGTGGGGACAGCAGTCCTGACTTTTATTAAAGTCAGGTGCTTCACACAAATGTATGCAGAGGTCTTAGGGGTGTTATATCATCTTCTGGCCAGGGGGGCCTGCTGACAGTTTACGACCCTCTCCTTGTGACAGACGTCAGTCAACCAGAACACTTTTTTCTCCAAGGGTGATTATTCTTAAAACAGACATCACTCAAATAAAGTTACATTCCTATAGGGTGAGGGTGTAGTGGGTTTTAGTTAAGGAAAGAATTTACTTGGCCTAAGGTCTAACGTGATTTATATCAAAGGTTAATACTTATTTCTTCTATATATTCATAAATCAAAGGTTAATACTTATTTCTTCTATATATTCATGAATGTGTATAAGGGCAGGGGATGTGGAGTCTTAGCAACAAACATTGGCTCAACAAATGAAAAACCCTTCACCAATACAATTTCTAATCAACCCACTATACTTATACTAATAATTTTCTAACTTCTCTAAAGAACCTGTTTTTAGAAGGTTTAAAGCATCTTGTGCCTCTCACGGTTGGGAGGCTGTGAGCAATCACATGTGGCCAGACAAGCCTGTCAGGCAGGCTAGAGAACCTTCAGAGGAGTTTGTAGGTTGAAACACTCCTATCACGCCCAGGAATTATTATTAACCGGAGCTCTAAGTTAACTTCTTCTCCGAAAGAGGTGGTGGGGGACAGCCCCCCCGTGGGGCACAGCCCCCCGTAAAGTCAGAGATGTAGGTGAAAGCACAAAGTAGTAAAGTAGGCAGGCTCTGGTTATGGGGGTAGATGCTCAAGGATTTCCAGGGGGACTCCTGAGGCTCGATCCCGCCTTTGCATATGTCGAGCCTCCTTCCTCGTGACCTTTGCCATGGGCGGAGTGCCGCAGGCTGGCCCCCAACACTCCGCCTTCTTTATGGTCCAGATATCACATCCGTATGTGACTACTGTTAAGACCATAACATTGACTATACATAATGTTAGGGTATACAATATATACATAAGTTTATGTATATACTACATACCTTTGTTGGCAAAGTGATGTCTCTGTTTTTAACACAGTGTCTAGGTTTGTCATAACTTTGATGCCAAGAAGCAATCGTCTTCTAATTTCAGGACTACAGTCAACATTGGCAGTGATTTTAGAACCGAAAAAGAGAAAAATCTGTCACTGCTTCCACCTTTTCCCCTTCTATTTGCCATGAAGTGGTAGGACCAGATGCCGTGATCTTAGGTTTTTGGATTTTTTTTTTTAATTTTGTGTTTTAAGCTGGCTTTTCCACTTTCCTCCACCCTCAAGAGGTTCTTTAGTACCTCTTCGTTTTTTGCCATTAAATGGGAGGTTGTTGATATTTTTCCTGGCAATCTTGATTTCAGCATATAACTCAGCCAGTCTGGCATTTCGCAGGATGTGCTTTGCATATAAGTTAGATAAACAAGGTGACCATAAACAGCCTTGTACTCCTTTCTCTATCGTGAAACAGCTGTTCTATACAAGGTTCTAACTGTTGCTTCTTGACCCGCATACAGGTTTCTCAGGAGACAGGTTAGATGGTCTGGTATTCCCATCTTTTTAAGGGTTTTCCACAGTTTGTCATGATCCACACAAAGGCTTTAATGTAGTCAATGAAACAGGTATGTGTTTTTCTGGAATTCCCTTGCTTTCTCCATAATCCAGCGAATGTTGTCGATTTGATCTCTGGTTCCTCTGACTTCTAAACCCAGCTTGAACATCTGGAGGTTCTCGATTCAAGTACTGGTAAAGCCTAGCTTGAGGATTTTGAGCATGACCTTATGAGCATGGGAGATGAGTGCGACTGTCCAGTGGTTTGAACATTCTTTAGTACTGCCCTTCTTGGGAATTGGGATGGGGATTGACCTTTTCCAGACCTGTGACCACTGCTGGTTTTCCAAATTTGCTGACATAGTGCAACATTTTAATAGAAGACTCAATAAAATCTTTTAGGATTTTAAATGGCTCTGCTGGAATTCCATCACCTCCGTTACCTTTATTGGCAGCAGTGCTTCCTAAAGCCCACTTGACTTCACACTCCAGAATGTCTGGCTTTGGATGAGTGACCACACCATCATGGTTATCCAGGCCTTTAAGGTGTTTTGGTTTTGTTTTTTGTATAGTTCTGCATATTTCTTCCACCTCCTCTTGATCTCTTCTGCTTCTTTTAGGTCTTTACCATTTCTGTCTTTTATTTTGCCAATGTTTGGATGAAATGTTCCTTGATAGTTCATATTTTCTTGGAAGAGATCTCTAGTCTTTCCCCTTCTGTTGTTTTCCTCTATTTCTTTGCATGGTTCATTGAAGAGGGCCTTCTTGTGTCTCTTTGCTATTCTTTGGAACTCTGCATCTAGTTCGGTGTACTTTCCCTTTCTCTGTTGCTTTTCACTTCTCTTCTCTCCTCAGCTGTTTGTAAAGCCTCCTCAACCACTGTGCCTTCTCGCATTTCTTTTCCTTTGGGATGGTTTTGTATGCTGCCTTCTGTACAATACTACGAGCTTCTGTCCATAGTTCTTCAGGCACTCGGTTTACAAGATCTAGCCCTTTGAATCTATTCTTCACCTCCACTGTGTTTTTATAGGGGATTTGATTTAAGTTGCACTTGACTGGCCTACGGGTTTTCCTCATTTTTTTTTTAAAGAAATATATATACACACCTATACTTTAATCTGTATCTACGCTATATCTATATGAGATTTATTGTAAGGAAATGGCTCATGAGATTGTGGAAGCTTAGTGAGTCCAAAGTCTGAAGAAGGCTTGCTGGTTGAAGATTCAGGAAAGAGTTGGAAGTTTGAGTCCAAAAGCTATCTGTCATAGAACGAGGAATAGCTGATGTCATGCATGGATCCTGAAGACAGTCTGTTGGAGAATTCTCCTTTGCTTGGAGGAAGTCAGCCTTTTTAGTCTATTTAGAACCTGTGCTGATTGGATAAGTTCCACTTGCACTGGGAAGAGTAGTCTGCTTTACTCAAAATCTATGTATTTGATTGTTAATCTTATCTAAAAACACCCTCACAGAAACATCCACAATGATATTTGACCAAATATCTGAGCACCATGGCCCAGATAAGTTAACAACTAAAGATTAACCATCACACATGCTGTAGTGTCCTAAAGCAGAGTTGTTCAGTGTGTAGCAACTGCCCTGTCTTTCCATCCTGGCTTAGCACCCTCTGACAACATCTCATTTGGGGCACTTTTGAGTTCACTGCATTGTTTTAATATCCTAACATTTCTGTCTTTGTTTTAGCCCCCATCCAATTAATCCACACAGCAGAGAAGAGATTTTCAAAAATTCTTGTGGAATGAAGTTTGTTTCTTTGGCATACAGTGCCCTCTGCCCTTTCTTTACAGCCTATCTCTGAAGCTGTTCAGCTAGTTTGATCTCTGACCACATTTAGGATGTTCATGCTTACTCTTTCATGCCCCTATACCTGATTCACAGACTGTCTTTTGTACCTACATTGCCCAACTTTTGCTTGTCAGAATAACAAATTCTAATCAACCCTGCTATCGTCTGAATGTTTGTGTCTCCCCAAAACACATATGTAGAAACCTTAACCCCCAACCTGGTGATATTAGGAGTGAGGCCTTTGAGAGGTGACTAGATTTTGAGGGCAGAGTCCCATGAATGGAATTAGTGTCCTTATAATAAAGGCTCCAGAGAAATCTCCCATAGCCTTCCACCATGTGAGAACATAGTGATAAATCAACTATTTGCCTCTCACCAGAACCCAACCACGCTGAACTTCCAGCTTCTAGAACTGTGAGTGAATATCTGTTTATATGCTATCCAAGCTTTAGTTTTTTTGTTTTAGCAGCCTGAATGGACTAAAACAATTCCCTCAATTTTAGCTCAAAATCTCTGACTCAGGCCATCCTTCACTGCCCCAATCAGACTTTGTCCTTCCCTTATTGTTAGTGCTTCATACATTTCCAGGAAGCTGTGGTGTGTTTTGCTCTGTATCTATGTTGAAACTCAGGGCCCTTTTGTCAGCAAATGCCCAGCAGCTACAATATGACAGGTTTGGTCTGTGCGTTGTATGTTCAAAGATGAAGAAAAAGAACAGGTTGTCTCAACCCCGAGGTTGTCCTAATGTAAAGGACAACGTTGACAAAGTGATCGTTAAAAGACATTGTTTTATGTGCAACAGCAGGGGCTGTGTGACAGGATGTTATGGGGATGGAGAAATAGTTCTCTGTTCCAGATGGGAAAGAAGGTCCAGGAATCCTCCCTACAATATAAAGTCCCCATTTTAGAGAGAACCAGGTGAACAAAAGTTTGAGTTATTATGGTTACCAGATGGAGTCATGCAGGGCTTCCATTCATCTGTGTAAATGGACCCTTTGGTGTTGAGGTGAAGCCCATAGACTACTTTCCAAAAAAGCATGTTTCAAAGCCTAAAATACAATACATGATATTTTAAGAGAAACCAACTGTATTGAGACACATTTTCATCAGCAATACATTTTAAAAGCTTTTGTATTATGATAATATATGTTTTGGTTAACTCAGTAAATGACAAGGAGATACATTTCATACATTGGAGAAGGAAATGGCAGCCCACTCCAGTATTCTTGCTTGGAAAATCCCATGGACACAGGAGCCCACATGGTGGGCTATAGTCCATGAGGTCACAAAGAGTCGAACATGACTTAATGACTGAACATGCGTGCACATTTGATACACAAGCAATTTAAAATTCACATTTTAAAAAATTGTGAGAACAGTTGCTGCTTAATTGAAGAAGACCATTAAGCTGTGTATGGGAAGATCATCGTGACAATTCACGCCACGTTGGCTATCCCTCATGTTCATGTTTTGGTTTGATGGGTACAAATGTTGAACTCCAGCAGTGGTGAGAGTTCAGTTCTGAGACTGAGTTCATGTCTGACTCCATCGCCATCATCAATACCGTGTGATAAAGAAAAGCACGGCAGATTCCTGGCACAGTGTTGGTGCCATGAAGACAATTTCAGAGTCCTAAGGTGTTTCCAAGTATTTACAAAACTCCATTTTGAAATATGTGGACAGAGAACTTTATAGACAAGAGACCAGAAAGCATAGATATGCCATGCAATTGACAACAAGTAGCTTCACATCTGGTGGGCACAGCTCTGCCCATGGCTGGCCTTCTGTTTTGCATGTTCTCCCAAACACAGGAAGACTCAGTTATGTGCAAGGTATTTTAGGACTAATTATCACCATGATTTGCAGCAGAAATATATATGAATGATATTTTTAGATCTCAGTGGAAACTATATTTTAAATCATGTATGAAAATATGGTTTCTGTGGGTGACAAAGTTATAGGTATTGCTAATTTTATTGCAGTTGGTTGCTTACAATCATAACCAAAGAAATGCTACACCTTATTACAGGTTGGTGAACTTGAAAAGTCTATTTTTTTCTCCTCAAGTTCATTGAACCATGGAATTGAGAGCCCTGCAGTGAACTGTGAATAACGAAGTGGCTGGGCATGTGCCCAGGGTTGCAGCGAAGGTTCGTAGGGGCCAGGTCCAGGGACATCAATTCCTTTGTGGTCAGCGAGATGTGATTGGATCATGTCAGTGAGAAAGTGACGGCTCAGATTTGCACTTTAGATTCTGTGGGAGGAGGAGGAGAAGGAAATAAATGCAGGGACAGGGAGATGAGCAGGGAGACTGTCAGGAGCCGCGTTAGATATTACTGACAAAATGGAGGCACGGCCCCAGACCCCTCTCTTCATTCCGCAGGCACGGATCCCGGGATGAAGGAGTTAGGCCTTGTAATTCTGACTTGTCTTTTCCTCTCTGCTGACTTGACTGAAAAGGAGTATTAAGGTGCTTATTGGTCTTGAGAGGAGCATGAGAAGGCACAAAGCCTTCTGCAGCTGTGCTCAGAAAATAATTCATAAAGTTAATCATTGACATTTGTTCAAGGACTTTTATAAAAGACTGTTCCAGGATGAGCACATAGGCTGTAGCTTGAGGCCATGGAAGGGATTGCTATCTGAAGCCTATTTGTGAGGAGAATGTTTATGGCAAAGGAGTTTACTGAATTTAGGGCTTAGAAATAATTAAAACAGAAGTTAAAGATTTAAGGAATGTTGTAAAGTTAGCATATTTTACTATAGCTTATAGAAGTTAGGAATTTTTAGAGACACTATAGCTAGAAGCCTTTTTAAGAGATAGTGAGCTCAGGATGTTAGGGGCAAACAGGATTTAGGAAGATAAGTAGTAAACTGAGGAATGTAACATGAGTTACAATGTAATCACAAGTTAACTATAGGACACATTAGAAGAGGTAGATAATAGATGATAAGGCTGATTCCCAGAGAATCACTGAAGCAGGAACTCTGTTTGAAGAGCAACATTGATTTATGGAGATATAAATCTGGGAGAGAGGGAACTGAAAATGTCAAACCTCTGGCCTAATGTTTGTGTAAAAGTATAAAAGAGAATCTTAAACTTGAAATAAAGAGGCAGTCCAAGAAAAATGAGAGGCTGCCTCATTTTTCTCACCGACACCATTCATCTTTTCAGGTTGAATCCCTGGCTGCTGGAGTTGGACTCCGGCAGGAGACTTTAAGAAGTTCAGTTGAGAAAAGATAGGACATAAACTGGGGTAATGGCAGAAGAAGGAGAATCTGAATGTATTATTTATACATTTAAACATTATGTTTACATGTATCTATATTGATTTATAAGTGGTACATTTGATATTTATATATACCCATATACTTTGGAGATAAAGTGAGTGGTGTTGGTCATTTATTTGGTATGGTGAATTAATGAAGGACAGAAAGGTGGCCAGAATAACTTCAACCTTTTTAACTTGAGTGACTAGATTGATGTAAATAGAAGATACAAAATGATACAATTGATTTGAAGCATGTTGGGCTTGGTCAAGGAGTCTATTTAATAATCCCAAAGAAAAAATAATCAGATGATGAAGAAATGATGGAATAAAATAAACAATGGATGGAATGATATCACATAGAAAATTCTGTAGGTTAAGAAAATTTGTAAAACAGGTGGCAAAGTAGATAATACATGAACAGGATGTGGAGAAGGCTGGAAGTTGACAGTGATAAGGAGGTGAAAATGGAAAAACTGAATATCATGGGCCTCAAAAACTGGGGTCCACTGCCTAGGCATATGTGTTGCATTATTTAATGAGGATAGGAACCATGTTGAAATTTGGAATGAGGGGGCCACTGTTGCCCTGTGATGGCCATGGATGGACACATGGGGCATGAGCAAAAAGAAGGCACATCCTTAGGATCTGGAAAATTTTAACTCACATCTCCACGAGTATCAGATTTATATACACAATAGTTGGGGATGTTCCCCCTTGTGTGTGCATGCTCAGTCGCTTCAGTCGTGTCTGATTCTTTGTTACCCTATGGACTGTAGCCTGCCAGGCTTCTCTGTCCATGAAGATTCTCCAGGCAAGAATACTGGGGCGGGTTGCTGTGCCCTCCTCCAGTGGATCTTCCCCACCCAGGGATCAGACCCATGTCTCATGAGGCTCCTGCATTGCAGGCAGGTTTTTTAACACTGAGCTACTGGTTGAAGCCCTCTTCCCTATTGGGTGATCATAATTATCGCAATCAAAGAATGTTCAAACTATCACACGATTGCACTCATCTCACACACTAGCAAAGTAATGCTCAAAGTTTTCCAAGCCAGGCTTCAACAGTATGTGAACCGTGAACTTCCAGATGTTCAAGCTGGATTTAGAAAAGGCAGAGGAACCGAGATCAAATTCCAACATCCATTGGATCATTGAAAAAGCAAGAGAGTTCCAGAAAAACATCTACTTATGCTTTATTGAATACCCAAAGCCTTTGACTATGTGGATCACAGCAAACTCTGGAAAATTCTTAAAGAGATGTAAATACCCACCACCTGACCTGCCTCCTGAGAAATCTGTAGGCAGGTCAAGAAGCAACAGTTAGAACCAGACATGGAACAACAGACTGGTTCCAAATGGGGAAAGGAGTTCATCAAGGCTGTGTATTGTCACCCTGCTTATTTAACTTCTTTGCAGAGTACATCATGCAAAATGCCGGCCTGGATGAAGCAGAAGCTGGAATGAAGATTTCCGGGAGAAATATCAATAACCTCAGATATGCAGATGACACGACCCTTATGGCAGAAAACAAAGAACTAAAGAGCCTCTTGATGAAAGTGAAAAAGGAGAGTGAAAAAGTTGACTTAAAACTAAACATTCAGAAAACAAAGATCATGGCATCTGATCCCATCACTTCATGGCAAATAGATGGGGAAATAGTGAGACTTTTTTTTTTTTTCAGAATCACTGCAGATGGTGACTGCAGCCTTGAAATAAAAAGACATTTGCTCCTTGGAAGAAAAGCTATGAACAACCTAGACAGCATATTAAAAAGCAGAGACATTACTTTACCAACAAAGGTCTATCTAGTCAAAGCTATAGTTTTTCCAGTAGTCATGCATGGATGTGAGAGTTGGACTATAAAGAAAGCTGAATGCCAAAGAATTGATGCTTTTGAACTGTGGTGTTGGAGAAGACTCTTGAGAGTCTCTTGGACTGCAAGGAGATCAAAGCTGTCAGTCCTAAAGGAAATCAGTCCTGAATATTCATTGGAAGGATTGATGCTGAAGCTGAAACTCCAACACTTTGGCCAATTGATGTGAAGAACTGACTCATTGAAAAAGACCCTGATGCTGGGAAAGATTGAAGGCAGGAGAGACGGGGCAACAGAGGATGAGATGGTTGGATGGTATCACCGACTCAATGGACATGATTTTGAGCAAGCTTCAGGAGTTGGTGATGGACAGGGAAGCCTGGGGTGTTGCAGTCCATTGGGTCGCAAATAGTCAGACACAACTGAGTGACTGAACTGAACGGACTGAAAGTCCCAGTAATTTGTAGTGATTGTGATTTTACTAGGTTTCATGCAGTTTTACTCAGATTATTTTATTTGATCATACTACTGTCCAATAAGTAATTTCTAGTTTTTCTTTCCTTTTTATGGATGAAGCTGCTAGGCTCACAAAGGTTCTGTCACTTATCCAGCATCACACTGTCAGTAAGGCAGTTAACCTTAGTATCTGTTCCTTCGACCATCATAATCAAAATATCCCCAGTAGGCCTCCTCATCCTTCCCTTTTTTCTGTCGTGGACATCACCACCAGATCTGACTCTCCATTCCCATCTGACTGCACCATAGTTTTAGTAATTCTGCCAAGATGTGTGTTCTTCAAGCACCAAGATGTGTGTTCTTCAAGCGCTGGCCTTCATTTCACTGTTCAAGAAATTAAAATTCCTCTGTTGGCTGAGGTCATGTTTCCCACGGGAAGATTGAGAAAGCTAGGTTCAGGAAATGTTTATTAGGCATTACATGAAGAAAGGACACTGTAGTCAAATAAATTCCCCCCTCGAGCTTTACTGAGGTATAACTGATACACAAAAAAATGCACATAATTAATGGGTACACATTTGTTGAGTTTGGACACATGCCTACCCCCCGAAACCATCACCACAATCAAGGTAATAGACACATCCATCACATCCAAAACTTTTCTCTGTGCCTCTGTTGTGTGTTTTTAAAGTTTCGGTAAGAACACATAGAATGAGATCTACCCTCAATCAATTTTTAGGTGCACAATTAACTATATTGTTTGTACTGTTTATGGTAGGCATTATCTCGGGCAGTACTTACTCATCTTGTGTGACAAACTATTGAAGTTCAGCTCCCCATTTCCCTGTCCCTCTATTACCTGTAACCATCATTCTGTTGTCTACTGCTATATGTTTGTTTTAGTTGCCTCACATAAGAAGGATCGTGGAATAGTTGTCCTTCTGTGTTTGGCTTATTTCGCTGAACATAGTTTCTTCCAGGTCCATCCATATTGTCCCAAATGTCAGGATTTTCTTCTTTTTAAAGACCAGAAAATGACTCAATAATAAAAACTAGTAACCCAATTAAAAACTTGGCAAAGACATACAAATGGTCAACAGGTGTATGAAAAGAAACACAGCATTAGGGAAATACAAATCAAAGCCATAATGAGAAATCACTGCACAACTGTTAGAATGACCATAATAAAAAGACAAGAGATAACAAGAGCTAGTGAGGATATGCAGAGAAGGCAATGGCACCTCACTCCAGTACTCTTGCCTGGAAAATCCCATGGATGGAGGAGCCTGGTCGGCTGCAGTCCATGGGGTCGCTAAGAGTCGGACATGACTGAGCGACTTCACTTTCACTTTTCACTTTCATGCATTGGAGAAGGAAATGGCAACCCACTCCAGTGTTCTTGCCTGGAGAATCCCAGGGACAGGGGAGCCTGGTGGGCTGCCGTCTCTGGGGTCGCACAGAGTCGGACACGACTGAAGCGACTTAGCAGCAGCAGCAGTGAGGACGTGGAGAAAGGGAACCTGTGTGCACTGTTGGTGGAGTTGTATTAGGTTGACCAAAAAGTTCCTTCAGATTTTAAGTAAAAATAAAAGACACATTTTTCATTTTCACCAAGAACTATATTGAACAACATAGTCATCATTTTGTTCTGCTACCTTCTGTCATTTCTCAGACAAATTCATAATTCCATTTTCCCAAAACTTCTTATCTTATTGAGCAAAGAACTAGGTGCCTTTTACAATCTCTCAGGTATTTGAAATTTTTTTTCATTAAGAGAATTTTGTAAAGATTTAAATAAATGGAAATCCAAGGGTGCAATATCTGATGAATACAGTGGATGAATCTGAATTTCCCAATCAAGCTGTTAAGAGTTTTTGCCTGGTTATCAAAGAAACATGCAGTCTCGCATTATCCTGATAGAAGATGATGTGTTTTCTGTTGACTAATTCTAGATGCTTGTCAATGAGTGCTGCTCTCATTTGGTATAATTGGGAATAATAGTGCTTATTAGAATTACTCGTTTGGTTTTCCAGAAGGTGCTCATATTAGAGGACTCCCTTCCAATTCCAATATATACACAGCATCACCTTCTTTGGAAGTGGAGATGATGGAATTCCAACTGAGCCATTTCAAGTCCTAAAAGATGATGCTGTTAAAGTGCTACACTCAATATGCCAGCAAATTTGGAAAACTCAGCAGTGGCCACAGAACTGGAAAAGGTCAGTTTTCATTCCAACCCTAAAGAAAGCCAATGCCAAAGAACATTCAAACTACTGTACAATTGCAATCATCTTACATGATAGCAAAGTAATGCTCAAAACTCTCCAAGCCAGGCTTCAATAGTATGCGAACTGTGAACTCCAGATGTTCAAGCTGGATTTAGAAAAGGCAGAGGAACCAGAAATCGAATTGCCAACATCTGTTGGGTCATTGAAAAAGCAAGAGAATTCCAGAAAAACATCTGCTTTACTGACTACGCCAAAGTCTTTGACTGTGTGGATCACAACAAACTGTGGAAAATTCTTAAAGAGAAGAGATGGGAGTACCAGACCACCCGACCTGCCTCCTGAGAAATCTGTACACAGATTAAGAAGCAGCAGTTAGAACTGGATGTGGAACAATGGACTGGTTCAAAATTGGGAAAGGAGTATGTCAAAGCTGTTTATTGTCACCCTGCTTATTTAACATGCAGAATGCTATGCTTAGTGGCTCAGTTGTGTCCAACTCTTTGCTACCCCATGGACTGTAGCTCCTCCCACCCCAGTTCTCCTCTGGCCGTGAGGATTCTCCAGGCAAGAATGCTGGAGTGGGTTGCCATGCCCTCCTCCAGGGCATCTTCCTAACCCAGGGATTGAACCCAGGTCTCCTGCATTGCAGGTGGCTTCTTTACCATCTAGCCTGTATGCAGAATATATTGTGTAAATTGCTGGGCTGGATGAAGCACAAGCTGGAATCAAGATTGCCCAGAGAAATATCAATAACTTCAGATAGACAGATGACACCATCCTTATGGCAGAAAGTGAAAAGGAACTAAAGAGCCTCTTGATGAAAGTGAAAGAGGAGAGTGGAGAAGTTGGCTTAAAACTAAACACTCAAAAAACAAAGATCATGGCATCTGGTCCCACCACCTCATGGCAAAAAGGTGGGGAAACAATGGAAACAGTGACAGACTTTATTTTCTTGGGCTCCAAAATCACTGCAGATGGTGACTGCAGCCAAGAAATTAAAAGACCCTTACTCCTTGGAAGAAAAGCTATAACCAACCTAGACAACATATTAAAAAGCAGAGATGTTAACTTTGCCAACAACGGTCCGTCTAGTCAAAGCTACGGTTTTTCTAGTAGTCATGCATAGATCTGAGAGTCATGCATGGACCAAAGAAAGTCTGAGCGCCAAAGAATTGACGCTTTTGAACTGTGGTGTTGGAGAAGACTCTTGAGAGTCCCTTGGACTTCAAGGAAATCAAGTTAGTCAGTTCTAAAGGAAATCAGTCCTGAAAATTCATTGGAAGGACTGATGCTGAAGCTGAAAGTCCAATACTTTGGCCACCTGATGCAAAGAACTGATTCATTAGAAAATACTCTGATGCTGGGAAAGATTGAAGGCAGGAAAAGAAGGGGACAACAGAGGATGAGATGGTTGGCTGTGAGAGGGTAATAGGCAGGAAGGCCAGGGGTCTCCAAATGGAGGAAATAGGCTGCAAGTGTCAGACATTTTTTATCTCTCTTAAGCAGCAGGAGGAAACAAACGTGTTAGATTTTTCCCCTCTTCTCTATACAAATTTAAAAGGTTTCTCTTAAAATTCTGCGTTGCCATGATGACACCTGGCTCCACCTGAACTTAGCTTTTCTGAAACCTTGAGCTAACCAATGCATTTTTCTTATGGAAATGTTTTTCTTAAGCTATGTTAGTGAACTATGCATTTATCCTAGACTCTGTCTTTCTTCAAGTTGATTCTGCTTAAGACTCCGAACCGATAAGGGGTCAACAAACTGGTATATTTTATTCATACATTGTTCTCCTAATCTATGTTAATGAAACTACATATTTACTTAAAAACCTGTCTTTCTTCAAGATTTATGTCAATCATTTTATGTTCTGGGATGACTCACTTTGTGCCAGTGTTATCTCAAAATGCATGTTGTGGATGAGGGGCGTGGTGCCAGTCTCTGAGTTTTGAGACCTTTCCTTTCTCCAGTTAGCAGCCTGCTAGTAGCTATATAACATCCGGCTAAAGACTAGCAGGGGTGCACTCTTTCTGCCCCCTTCTGATGTCTGTGTCAAAGCTTTTCTATATCTTTTATATTTTAATAAAACTTTATTACACAAAAGGTCATCACTGACCCTGGATTGACTTCTTCTCCTCCAGAGGCCAAGAATCCCAGTGTCTTTCAAGGCTCAGGAATAAACTTTCAGATGGCATCACCGACTCAATGGATATGAGTTTGAGCAAGCTCTGGGAGTTGGTGATGGACAGGGAGGCCTGGCGTGCTGCAGTCCATGGGGTCACAAAGAGTCAGACACTAGTCAACTGAACTGAAGGTATCCATGTCAGCTTTAGTATTTAATAAATACTGCCACAAAAAAGTTACAATGTGAGTATACCAGTGTGTATTTCGCTCTTCAATGCAAACAAGGTGCTGCCTGTCATTTTAGTGAATCTGGGAGGTGTGTATTGGTACCTCATTGTGGTTTTGTCTTATAATCTCCTGGAGTCTAATCAAGCTGAGCATGTTTTTCTATGTTTATAGGCCATTTGGATATCCTACTTTTTTTTTTTTTCATTTTGATGTCCTGATTTTCATGTTTCATGCCCTTCCTTTTATTAGGTTACCTATTTTGTTTTGTTTTTCAAGGAGTCCTTTTTATTTCATGAGTTCAAGTCTTTGTGAACATATAAGTATAGCAAATACCTTCTCCCACTCATCTGCTTGCCTTTCATTTTCTTAAAAGAATATCTTTCAGTAAAGGTTGGTAAAGTTTTTTTAGTGAAGTTTACTTTATCAATACATTCCCTTATGGGAAGCATGATTTATATCCTGTTTAGGAAAGTTTTGTGGATCACAAAGTCATAATGATGCTTTTCTATGCAATTTGTTGTTGTGTGGGTGGGCATCTAGATTTGTGAGTGGGCATCATTTCTGATTTTAGGGGGAAAGCTTTCAGTAACTCACATTAGGTATGGTATTTGCTATGGTATTTAACAGATCAGTTATCAAGTTAGTCCTTCAGCCATGTCCAACTTTTTGGACCCCATGGACTCTAGCATGCCAGGCTCCTCTGTTGGTGGAGTTCTCCAGGCACGAATACTGGAATGAATAGCCATTCTCTTATCCAGGGGATCTTCCAGACCCAGGGATCAAACTCTGGTCTCCTGCATTGCAGGCAGATTCTTTACTGTCTGAGCCATCAGAAAAGTCCATTTAACAGATATGGCAAATCAAATTAAAGAATTTCTCTTTTAGTTTGCTAACAGGGATTTTCAGAAAATGCATTATGAATGGATGTCGAATTTTACCAGATGATTTTTCTGAATAAATAAGAATCATCATATATCTTTCCTCCTTTTTTTCATGTTCATGTGGTGAATTACATTGATTTTCCACCTGGGATGAACCACCCTTGTATTTCTGGAATATACTTCACTTGGCTATGCTATGTAATCATTTCAGTAGTCATATTGTGTTGACGGTTTTTAAATGTAAGCTTATTAGAGTGATTAGTCTCTAATGTTCCTTTGTTGACCAGTTACGCTGCTTTTTAAAATTTTAGATTAAACGTAGTTAGTTTACAATGCTGTGCTAGTTTCAGGTTTACAGCGAAGTGAGTCGGTTATACATGTACTTAGAACTGCTCCTTTTTAGATGCTTTCTCCATATAGTTCGTTTCAGAGTACTGAGTAGAGTTCCCTGTACTATACAGTGGGTCCTTATTAGTTTTCTATTTTATATATAATAGTGTGTATAAGTCGATCCCAATTTCGCAATTTATCCCCCTCCCCTTTCCCCCCAGTAACCGTAGGTTTGTTTTCTACATCTGTGATTCTATTTCTCTTTGGTAAATAAATTCACTTGTACCTTTTATTTTTTTAGATTCCACATGTAAGTGATATCACATGATATTTGTCTTTCTCTAGCTTACTTCGTTCAGTATGACAATCTCCAGGTTCATTCATGTTTCTGCAAAAGGCATTATTTCATTTTTTTTTTTATGGCTGAGTATTATTAGTATTCCATTTTGGGCTTCCCTGGTGAAGAATCTACCTGCAATGCAAGAGATGTGGTTTTGATCCCTGGATTGGGAAGATCCTCTGGAGGAGGAAATGGCAACCCACTCCAGTAGAAATCCCATGGACAGAAGAGCCTGGTGGGCTATACAGTCCATGGGGTCTCAGGAGTTGGACACAACTTAGTGACTAGGCAACAACAACAAATACTCCATTGTCTATATATACCACATCCTTTTTATTCATTCCTCTGTTGATGAGCATTTAGGTTGCTTCCATATCCTGGCTGTTATAAATAGTGCTGCAGTGAATATGAGGGTACACGCGTCCTTTTGAGTTATGGTTTTCTCTGAATACATGCCCAAGAGTGAGATTGCTGGTAATTCTATGTTTAGTTTTTTAAGGATCCTCCGTACCATTCTCCAAAACAACTGTACTGATTTACATTCCCATCAGCAGTGTAGAAAGGGTCCCTCTTCTCCATATACTCTCCAGCATTTGTCTGTATACTTTTTATGCTGGCTACTCTGACCAGTATGAGGTGATACCTCATTGCAGTTTTGATTTTCATTTCTCTAATAATTAGTGATGTTGAGCATTTTTTCACATACTTTTTGGCCATCTATATGTCTTCTTTGGAGAAATGTCTTCTTAGATCTTCTGCCCATTTTTTTTGGTTGGGTTTTTGTTGTTGTTTTTGAGCTGCATGAGCTGTTTGTATATTTTGGAGACTAGTCTCTTGTTGGTTGCATCACTTGCAAATATTTTCTCCCATTCTGTGGGTTGTCTTTTTGCCTTTGCTGTGCAGAAGCTTAAGTTTGATGAGGTCCCATTTACTATTTTTGCTTTTAATTTCATTACTTTAGGATTCAAAAAGATATTGCTTCAATTTATGTCCAGGTGTGTTCTGCTTATGTTTTCCTCTAAGAGTTTTATAGTATCTGGTTATATATTTATGTGATACAGATTTCACTTGTCTCAAACCTACTGTGAATCTTGAAAGTTTCACTGAGGACTCAGGATCCTAACTAAATCTACATCAATCATATTAAATTTCTCTTAGTTGTCTCTCTACCTCCCTGACTACTAAGTTGGTTACATTTTTGAGGACTGCAGGTGAAGGGATGCTAGTTGTTGCTGAAAGCCCTCTTAGAGGTGACTTCCAACTGCATTTCCAGATTTGAGTCCAGTTCTCTTTAAGATTCACAAACTGACTTTCTGACAGCATATAAAGATGAGCTTACTCTTGGTAATAGACTCATACTATTAAAAATCAGAGAGACTTAAAGAACTTTTAATGGAATTGCTGGCTCATAAGGATGTAAATATTCATTTTGAGTAGTTACAGCTGAAGAGTTTTCCAAAGAAGTTGTGCAATACACAGTCAGTATCCAGCTGGCTACTGCATATCCTCATGAACACTGACTCTTGTCAGGCTTTTAATGTTTTCTATTCTGTAGTACTGTGATGTGATTAAAGTTTTCATTTGTCCAATAATTAAAAAAGTTTATTGGCCATTTAGATATCTTTCTGTTCAAATTACTTGTTCATTTTAAATTTGAATTTTCTGCTTCTTTTCCTCTTTTATTTTTAGGAGTTTTTCATATATTCTGAATGAATCCTTTGGCAGGAAAGTGTACTGCAAAGACTTCTTCCCATCACGTCACTTGCTTTTGATTTATCTTAACTATCTTTTCATAAACAGAAAATCCTAATTTTAATGTATGGTGGTGTCAGCTAAAAATTGTCCCTTGCCATTTGCCTCTACAAAGATTAGATCATGAATCACTGTAGTCACTGACCTTCAATATACCTGCAAAGAATTCAAGGTGGAGATCAGGAATGAGGCACTCTGTCCTCTGGGAAAACTGGCAGAACAGATCTTCAGAAGTCAGATATTTTCAGAAACTGATTTTACGAGCCTGATCCTTGCATCTCCTCATATCTAATGAAGTGAAGTCGCTCAGTCGTGTCCGACTCTTTGCAGCCCCGTGGACTGTAGCCTACCACACTCCTCCATCCATGAGATTTTCCAGGCAAGAATACTGGAGTGGGTTGCCATTTCCTTCTCCTGAGCATCTTCCCAACCCAGGGATTGAACCCAGGTCTCCCACATTGTAGGCAGACACTTTACCATCTGAGCCACCAGGAAAGTCCTCCTCATAAATCCCTTCAAAGTAACATCAGCTCCTTGTGACTAGCAGAAAACTTTTGCAAAGGTAAGTACTTGATCAAATGAACTCTCCCTTCAGCAAAATAATGTATAGGTTGACCTCTACCCTCCACTGCCGCCCACCCCACCCCCCCGCCACCCCCCACCCCCAACCTCTTTGGAGCAGTTTCTCAGAACTATCTCAGGTGCTGTTCCTGGGCTACAGTCCTCACTTTGCCCCAAATAAAACTCACCTTGAAACTCTCACAATGTGCATTTTTTAAAAGTCAACATGCTGTTGAAACTGAGTCCCCCTATGTATGGATGTGAGAGTTGGACTGTGAAGAAAGCTGAGCGCCGAAGAATTGATGCTTTTGAACTGTGGTGTTGGAGAAGACTCTTGAGAATCCCTTGGACTGCAAGGAGATCCAACCAGTCCATTCTGAAGGAGATCAGCCCTGGGATTTCTTTGGAAGGAATGATGCTAAAGCTGAAACTCCAGTACTTTGGCCACCTCATGTGAAGAGTTGACTCATTGGAAAAGACTCTGATACTGGGAGGGATTGGAGGCAGGAGGAGAAGGGGACGACAGAGGATGAGATGGCTGGATGGCATCACTGACTGAGTGATCACTCATCACTGAGGGACGTGAGTCTGAGTGAACTCCGGGAGCTGGTGATGGACAGGGAGGCCTGGCGTGCTGCGATTCATGGGATCGCAAAGAGTCGGACACAACTGAGCGACTGAACTGAACTGAACTGAAAGCTGAGTTCTTCTGCCAAGTTTATGATTAACCTCTCTACCCAAAATGTTATTCCCTTTCTTGTCTAGCACCTGTTCCCTCCAGGTTGAGGAGTATCAAAGAAAAGTGGAAGACGCTGAAACTGAGCAGGCCCCTTTGGGGCCCTCCTAGACACAAAGTCGTTTCATGCCCCTCATTTCTTATCTGTAGGGAAAACGGCTTTCTGCCTCCTAGACCTTCCCTGAGTTCCCTAAGAGCATAATCAAATAGGTACTAATTAGGGGAGTGAGGAAATGCAGAAAGAAGAAAGAGTGCAGTGTGGGGCAGGGTCCTGGTTCCACCTCAACACATATACATAATAATATGTCTCTAGGTTCTTCTATAGGAATTAGCCATGCCCTTTACCCAGGTTATTGTCGTTCACTAAGTCATGTCTATTTGCGACCCCATGGACTGCAGCACGCCAGGCCTTCCTGTCCTTCACCATCTCCCGGAGCTTGCTCAAACTCTTATTTGGTGATGCCATCCAACCAGCTCATCCTCTGTCATCCCCTTCTCCTCCTGCCTTTAATCTTTCCCAGCATCAGGGTCTTTTCTAATGAGTTGACTCTTCACATCAGGTGGTCAAAGTATTGAAGCTTCAGCATCAGTCATTCCAATGACTGCTGCTGCTGCTAAGTCGCTTCAGTCGTGTCCGACTCTGTGCGACCCCATAGACGGCAGCCCACTAGGCTCCTCTGTCCCTGGGATTTTCCAGGCAAGAATACTGGAGTGGGTTGCCATTTCCTTCTCCAATGCATGAAAGTGAAAGTGAAGTCGCTCAGTCGTGTTTGACTCTTAGCGACCCCATGGACTGTAGCCTACCAGGCTCCTCCATCCATGGGATTTTCCAGGCAAGAGTACTGGAGTGGGGTGCCATTGCCTTCTCCAATGACTATTCAGGGTTTATTTCCTTTAGGATTGACTGGTTTGATATTTTTGCCATCCAAAGGACTCTCAAGAGTCTTCTCCAACACCAGAAAGTTTGAAGGCATCAATTCTTCAGCTCTCAATCTTCTTTATGGTCCAGCTCTCACATCTGTACATGACTACTGGGAAAACCATAGCTTTGACTATACAGACCTTTGTCGGCAAAGTAATGTCCCCACCCAGGTGGAAGATGGTAACTTCAGTCTGAGCACAAGCATATGGAGCCAGACTGGTTGGAACTAGATGACTGATGATTGTGATTCCTGGAACACCAGCCTGATACCTCAGCACCAACCAAATCAGAGGAAGTTTACACTCCCTGCCATCCATCTCTCAAATTTTTCCTATAAAAGCTCTTCCTTGAAAAGTACTGGGGAATCTGGGCTTTTTGAACACAAGCCACTCATTCTCCTTGCTTGGCCGTTACAACAAACCTTTCTCTGCAGGCCAAACTCTGATGTTTTGGTTTGTTTGGCCTCACTGTATATTGAGCACACAAACTAGGGTTTGACAGCACTACTAAGTTTGTGAATAAGATAAAGAAATGATCAACTTTTGTTTTTATTTTATATATATTATATATATATATAAATATGTTTTTATTTTATATATAATATATATGTAATCAGTACACTATTAAAGAGGAGGGTTTAATCAGTACACTATTAAAGAGGAGGGCTTTTTTTTTAAGGTAAAATTATGACTGCCATATAGATACAAAATGCACAGATTTTAAATTACTTAGTGAGGGAACAAGCAAAAAGTTACAAATGGTGCAAAAGACATGAAATGAATTTACAAACAGATTCAGAACTGGTTTTTGTGGTGGGGGCTGGCTGGAGGGATATCAGTTGTCCCTCCATCAGACAATTTATTTGCAAATCTACAGAAAAGAATAATTTGCATTGTTTTTAGCTGTCTACTGATATTTAAACTTACAAACTTTTAAAATAGCTGAAAGATAATGAAATGGTCATAGTGAGAGTGTTAATAGGCTCAGTAGGGAGGGCAGAGGTCGCCAAGCCGCAGGAGGAAAGTGGCAGACTTTTTTTTTTCTTCTTCTAATCCTGTGTTGTCATGGCACCACCTGGTTCCACCTGAACTTGATCTCAAACTTGAGCTAACCAATGCGTTTTTCTCAGGGATATGTTTTCTTAAGCTATGTTATTTGCTCGAAAATCTGCCTTTCTTCAAGATTCGTGTCAGTTCAGTCATGACCCGGGATGACTCAGCTTGAGCCAATGCTATCTCAAAGTGCATGTTGTGGGTGAGGGGCCTGGTGCAGCTCTTTCAGTTTTGAGGCGTTTCCTTTCTCTAATTAGCAGCTTGCTAACAGGTATAAAACTCCTTACCAAAAACTAGCAAAAGGGCACTCTTTCTGTCCCCTTCTGATGCCTAGGTCAGAAGCTTTCTCTATCTTTTTTATACTTTAATAAAACTTTATTATACAAAGAGCTCTGAATAATCAAGGCTTGTCTCTGGCCCTGGATCAAATTCCTCTCCTCCAGAGGCCATGAATCCCAGGGTCGTTCCCAGCTTGCAGCAGCAGCCTTTCAATAGCTTATAGACTCAGATGACCTGGAAGGGCTTGCTCTAGACACACAGTTTTCTCCTGCAGACAGCAAATAATCTTTTGATTCATTTCACAGTCTTTTACACCACTTAAGAGTTCTCAGTATGTACATTGTACTTCAATTGTTTAAAAGTTAATTTAAAAAATTGAATTAAGCATGGAGAATACAGAGATCAGCTTTCTCAACTGTTCCCCAAGATTTCTCTAAATTCCTGAGAATTCCTCACTGAACAGCTTTCTTTAAAAGCTTCAACCTCTCGTAACAGGGAAAAACAGAATCTGACTCCATGTTTGATATGTTTCTTTTACTTTAAACCTTTGCTTTCCATTGCTTTTCTTTCTATAATCTCTGAAAGCATGCTGTCTGTAACTCTAAGCATACATAATGGCCTGCCTCAGGGAACCCTGCCCCTCTGCCTGAAAGTTAAACTGAAATGCCTTTGTTCAGCTCACAGCTCACAGGGAGACATTCTGACCCTGCACACCTGTAAAAGTCTGCAGAAAAGGAAAAAAAAAAAAAATTAGCATATCTCCTCCATGATGCTGGCCATTCCAGGAGATATTTGCAAGACCAATGGCCATTTTACTTTAGTTCCTTACCTCATCCCCATCTCTGTTCTAGAAAAGAAACTGGCGTCCAGACCCTGATAAGATGGTACTCTAGGACAGATCTTCTCAGATGCCTGGCTTTCCAAATAAAGTCATTATTCCTTGCCTCAACAACTTGTCTCCCAATTATTAGCCTGTTGTGTGGCAAGCAGACCAAGTTTAGATTCAGTAACCCTCTTGCCATGTGGCTGGCCTCTGTCTTACTTCCTTTTCCCCAATTTCCTCTCCAGAGACTAACTACCTCGATGTCTATTTGGTGCATGTGTGCGTGCTCAGTCACTTCAGTTGTGTCTGACTCTTTGCGACCCTATGGACCATAGCCTGCCAGGCTCCTCTGTCCAGGAGATTCTCCAGGCAAGAATACTGGAGTGAGTTACCATGCCCTCCTCCAGGGCATCTTCCTGACCCAGGGATCAAACCCGCATCTACTGCATTGCAGGCAGTTTCTTTACCACTAAGCCACAGAGAAAGCCCATCTACTTGGTGGGGAGGAGAAATTGCCTGTAATGTTGATTGGAAAAGATAATCTGAAGATCTGCCTCAAAGAGTTTTCTCATTGCCCTCTTTATCTTTTTTATTTTAGCCCCACCTTCAGTTCCAGTTCCAGAAGTATCTGATTTACCACTGTTGGAAATGCTCTCAAACAGTGTCACAGGAATAAAACAGACAATCAAAAATGGCCTGGCAAGGCAGTCTTTATTTCTGCAGAAGGATGTGCTACAGACAAAGGCCTGGGAGCCAGCACACTTGAGTGGGAAGTCTGCTTGGTTTGTATCCCTAAGACGCAAGTTCCCTCCTCTGACTCCTCATAGGTTGATGACCAGAGTTTCGATCTTTCCTGGATGTCGCCTAAGTTTTTTATTGGGCAATTGGTCTTCATGAGGACTCCTCCATGAGGAGTCCTCCTCCATGAGGAGTCCTCCTCCATGAGGACTACAAGTAGTACTTGGAAGTTCCTGATTGGAGAGTTTATATTAACTCTTTTCCTCACCCTTTCAGTTCTTTGCTCATGTCCAGGATAAAGCCTGTGAAATTAGCCCACCAAAATGTTCTTATGAGGAAGGAGAATCAGGAAGTGAAAAGAGCAAAGGATTGGCAAGAGCTACCATTTTAGGAATCTTATTCACAAGATGGCTATATACCTTTCTGTTCAACTATTCTAAGAAAGAATCACTCCTTTATTTCTTATAGCTTCTCCCGTGATAGAAAAGACCATATCTTTCTTACATCACTTTGAGGTTTCTGAGATATAAAGTCAGACTGGCTTTTAGCTTTTCTTATAGCTGTCTGGAATCTGGCATTTTTCAAGATTTACCAAGAATATAACATCTATCTGCTTTTCAGGTCTAAAATGTTGCTGGTGTGTCCTTGCCTGATTTTCCCTGACTTTGTGAGTTAACTTTTCAAATAATACCTTAATTTTGGCTTTGCTAGGTTTCAGAAGTGGAGAAGGAAATGGCAACCCACTCTAGTATTTTTGCCTGGAGAATCCTATGGACAGAGAAACCTGGCTGGCTACAGGCTCTGGGGTCGCAAGAGTTGGACACAACTTAGCGACTAAACCACCAGGTTTCAGAAGGGAACAAAATTTGGTGTATTATCAGAGATAAAAATTGTATCCCTCCTGTTAAAAAAAAAAAAAGCTGTTAATGGTAACAGAGGATGAGATAGTTGAATAGCATCATTAACTCAATGGACTATGAGTTTGAGCAAACTCTGGGAGATAGTGAAGGACAAGGAAGCCTGGCATGCTGCAATCCACAGGGTCACAGAGTCGGAAGTGACTGAGCGACTGAACAACAATAAAGAACAGTAAGACAGAGTTTATTCAAGGTGGGGCGGGCATTGTGATTGGGTACAGGGATCACTGCAATGGAATCTAGCAGTGGGGAAGAAGGATTGGGATCAACTCCATACACAGCATGAACAAGTAGGAATTTTTGGCTAAGGAACCAAGTTAAGGGGTGGATGGTCAGAGAATAGAAAATTCCTAAGAGGAGGAAATGTCAGGGGTGAGGGAAGCCCAACGTAAAAGAATACTTACTGAAAGCAGACATCACCTGAGGCATGGTAGAGGAGGAATTCCCAGATTAGCTCAGTTGGTAAAGAATCTGCATGCAATGCAGGAGACCCCGGTTCAATCCCTGGGTTGGGAAGATCCACTGGAGAAGGAAATGGCAACCCATTCCAGTATTCTTGCCCAGAGAATCCCATGGACAGAGGAGCCTGGCGGGCTACAGTCCATGGGTCGCAAGTGTCAGACATGACACAGCAACTAAACCACCACCAGCACGCCCACCACCAAGAGTGGTAAGATACGGGGAAGGGAGGATTCTGGCTACACTAATTCAGTAGGATTCTTGCTAAAATTTGACAATGCAGAAACAAAAACAAGAACCCATCAGTTGAGGCCTAGTTGAAAATGAGCTCGGAGGAGCCTGATTAGAGCGTGACAAGCCTAATCTCTAAATATTCTCTTTTTAAAAGGTTTCTGGTCTTTTTGTTGTTGTTGTTAACCCGGGGTAGAGTTGCTTTATGATGTGTTAGTTTCGCTGTATAGCAAAGTGAATCAGTTACAAATATACATATATCCCCCTTCTTTTACATTTCCTTCCCACCTACGTCACCACAGAGCACTGAATAGAGTTCCCTGTGTTATAAAGTAAGTTCTCATTCAGTTCAGTTCTATCACTCAGTATTGTTTGACTTTTTGTGGCCCCATGGACTGCAGCACCCCAGGCTTCCCTGTCCATCACCAGCTCCTGGAGCTTGCTCAAACTCATGTCCAGCAAGTCAGTGATGCCATCCAACCATCTCATCTTCTGCCGTCCCCTTCTCCTCCCGCCTTCAATCTTTCCCAGGGTCAGGGTCTTTTCCAATGAGTCAGTTCTTCACATCAGGTAGCCAAAGTATTGGGGTTTCAGCTTCAGCATCAGTCCTTCCAATGAACACCCAGGACTGATTTCCTTTAGGGTTGACAGGTGTGATCTTCTTGCAATCCAAGGGACTCTCAAGAGTCTTCTCCAACACGACAGTTCAAAAGCATCAATTCTTTGGTGCTCAGCTTTCTTTATAGTCCAACTCTCACATCCATACATGACCACTGGAAAAACCAAAGCTTTGACTAGACAGACCTTTGTCGGCAAAGTAATGTCTCTGCTTTTTACTATGCTGTCTAGGTTGGTCATGGCTTTTCATCCAAGGAGCAAGCATCTTTTAATTTCATGGCTGCAGCCACCATCTTCAGTGATTTTGGAGCCCCCTAAAATAAAGTCTGTCACTGTTTCCATCATTTCCCCATCTATTTGCCAGGAAGTGATGGGACCAGAGGCCATGATCTTTGTTTTCTGAATGTTTAGTTTTAAGCCAACTTTTTCACTCTTGTCTTTCATTTTCATCAAAGACTCTTAAGTTCTTCACTTTCTGCCATAAAGGTGGTGTCATCTGTGTATCTAAGGTTATTGATATTTCTCCCAGCAATCTTGACTCCAGCTTGTGCTTCATCCAGCCTGGCATTTCACATGATGTACTCTGCATATAAGTTAAATAAGCAGGGTGACAATATACAGCCTTGACCTACTCCTTTCCCAATTTGGAACCAATGGACATGGAACAATGGTATTCCATGTTTGGTTTTAATTGTTGCTTCTTGACCTGCATACAGATTTCTCAGGAGGCAGGGAGGTGATCTTGTATTTCCATCTCTTGAAGAATTTTCCACAGTTTGTTGTGATCCACACAGCCAAAGGCTTTGGCATAGTCAATAAAGCAGAAGTAGATGTTTTTCTGGAATTCTCTTGCTTTTTCAATGATCCAGTGGATGTTGGCAATTTGATCTCTGGTTCCTCTGCCTTTTCTAAATCCAGCTTGAACATCTGAAAGTTCACGGTTCATGTTCTGTTGAAGCCTGGCTTGGAGAATTTTGAGCATTATTTTGCTAGCATTGAATGAGTACAATTGTGTGGTAGTTTGAGCATTCTTTGACATTGCCCTTCTTTGGGATAGCAAAGAAAACTGACCTTTTCCAGTCCTGTGGCTGCTGCTGAGTTTTGCAAATTTGTTGGCATATTGAGTGTATCACTTTAACAACATCATCTTTTAGGATTTGAAATAGCTCCACTGGAATTCCATCACCTCCACTAGCTCTGTTCATAGTGATGCTTCCTAAGGCTGACTTGACTTGGCATTCCAGGATGTCTGGTTCTAGGTGAATGATCATACCATCATGGTTATCTGGGTCATGAAGATCTTTTTTGTGTATTTCCTCTGTGCATTCTTGTCACCTCTTCTTAATATCTTCTGCTTCTGTTAGGTCCGTACCATTTCTGTCCTTTGTTGTGCCCATCTTTGTATGGCCATGGGCTGCAGCAAGGTGTGGGAGTCCCTGGAGCCAGCACGTGGGGGCTAGGAAAGACCCAGCCGTGGGTCTCTGGCACCCCAGTGGCATCGGAGCACCAAGTGGAGGGTCGCACACTGTGGGTCATCCAGAGGACCCAAGGCATAGTGGCCACTATGACTCTTTCCACAGTGCTTCTTCATAAATGTGGACTCCTACAAGGGCTATGAGCATCACAACTTCCCTTGAATTTGATCTGGATTTAGATAATTTCTTATGAGCTATCACAAGATGGAGGAGTAGAAGGTTCTCATTAGTTATCTATTTTATACACAGTGATGTATATATGTGAACACCAATTTCCCAATTCCTCCTACTGTCCTTCCCCTTTGATATCCATAAATTTGTTTTCTGGTTTCTGGTCTTTAAAGAAAATCTCTCATTGCATTGTTGTCAAAGAATGTGATATTTATGAAACCAATTCCTCAAAATGTGTTGAAGCTACTTTTGTAGACTAACTCGAAGTCATTTTTCATAACTGTGTGATTAAAAATGTGTTTTTATTACTTTGGGCGTGCAACATTCTTTACGTTTGTCAGTTAAATCAAAGTTGGTTAATTTTGCTCTTCGGATATTATATATCTTTAGTGATTTTGGTGAGTGTGGGGGTAGATTTTCCTATCAATTATGGAAAAAGATAGTTTAAAAATAACTCAGTGAATTTGTCAATTCTCTTTTTTGTTCTGTCAATTGTTGCTGTATTTATTTTGAAACTCCATTATTAAATATATGAAAGTTTATGCTGCTGCTGCTAAGTCATGTCAGTCGTGTCCTACTCTATGAGACCCCATAGATGGCAGCCCACCAGGCTCCTCCGTCCCTGGGATTCTCCAGGCAAGAACACTGGAGTGGGTATGCGAGTTTATGAATATTTTCTTTTCCTGATGAAGTAACTCTTTTATTGTTATGTAATTACCTTCTCTTCCTCTGGCGATATTTTTTGGTTTAATTTCTGTGTGTGTGTGTGTGCGTGCACGAGCATTCGTACACACACACACACACATTAGCTTTTGGGGGTTAATATTTGCCAGGTATATCTTTTGCCAGTTTTCCACTTTCAAAGTTTGTGTATTCTTATGTTTCTTGGAAAAGACTCTGATGCTGGGAGGGATTGGGGGCAGGAGGAGAAGGGGACGACAGAGGATGAGATGGCTGGATGGCATCACTGACTCGATGGACGTGAGTCTCAGTGAACTCCAGGAGTTGGTGATGGACAGGGAGGCCTGGCGTGCTGCGATTCATGGGGTTGCAAAGAGTCGGACACGACTGAGCAACTGATCTGATCTGATGTGATCTGATGTTTTAAAATGTAGCTTAGATTTATAAGAATGTAAGTCTGACAGTATTTTTCTTTCCATTGGAAGTTCAGTTCATGTGCAAATACAGTAATTACTAATAGACTTGTATTTATTGCTGTGCTCTTCTTATGTGTTTTTTATTTTTCCGAATTTTTATATTAGTGGATTGTTGAGTTTGAAGGAAGTTTGGTTTCTTTTGTTCCTTTTCCCTCTCCCCATTCTACATTCTCTGTCTGCTTTTTTTTTTTGAAACTGCACACTCTGTGTTATGGGTTTTATCAAGGGCCATTTCTCTACCAGAGCATGATGAAGATGTTCATGCAATTTTTATGTAAGAATGACTTTGTAGTTCTGAAGCAACTCTTTGATTCAAGGTATTTGAATAAAAAAAAATACAGTGGTAGAGTTTTACTTTGTTTGTTGCCATCTGGGTTACCTTAACTTGATTAAATGAACTGTGAAGATTTCCATGTTTTTCAATATGATACCATGCAGAGCCCTGTGAGTCTCCTGGGTACACAGAATTTCTTTGTCCCCATTTCTTTGATTATAAGGAAAAACCTTCATTCAGGCTTCCTTCATAAGGTCACTTCCCTGAGTTCCAATGGGCAGATTCAAGAAATTGTTAGTTAGGGAAGGAAGAAGATGTGAGACCAGGGGAAACAAACAGTCAAGAGCAGCCTTGTGCTTCCCCATCAACAGTTACACACAATAATATCTTTGAGCTATTTCACAGATACTGAAATCCCCTCCAGGTGGGAGAAGTTAGTGATTAATGATGATACACTGACCACAAGGATGCAGACCCCAGACCAACTGAACCTGAAGCTTGATGATGTCAACTTCTACTCACCTCGCCATTCACCCATTGGAAGAATGTCCGTGGACTGATCATGCCCTCTTTGAATAATTACTGTAAATCTTCTTACTATCTTCCCCATGTTGGGACACATGGTTTTGAGGGCATGACACATTGCACTGTGTCTCCCTTTGCCTGGCAAAGCAATGAAGCTATCCTTTCCACTTCACCCAGAACTTTGTCACACATGGTTTTGAGGGCATGACACATTCCACTGTGTCTCCATTTGCCTGGCAAAGCAATGAAGCTGTCCTTTCCACTTCACCCAGAACTTTGTCTCTGAGATTTGACTTGGCACTGCTGTACAGAGAAGCTGAACTTTCAACATCAAATATCATGATATAGTTCAAACAGCTCTCAAGAGAAGGAGCTGAGCACGAGTAAACACAGTGAAGACGTATTTTATTCAGTACTACTGCAATAGGGGTTTCAGTAAAACTGAACTCAACTCCCAATACAGCAAAGACAGCTGGGGATTTACAGCTCCAACAAGCAGGGTAAAAAGGGTCAGTGGATGGAAAATTGCCAAAAAGCACACAGCAAATTTGGGAGATTCTTGCTAAAAGCAGGCCAAGGACTTAGACATTGAGAGTAGGGTATGAAGGCTTTGATCAGATATCAGGAATGGGTGATTGTAGCTAAATTAGCAGTATTCTTGCTCAAACTGGGCTCCACAAGCCAAGGACAGGGCTCAAGGTGGAAGCCTAGTAGAAAAGAAGGCTCAAAGAACCTTCCTAATGTTTGATCAAGGGTTAAGTCTTTGTCACATCAACAGAATGAGGCATATGAAGCTAGCAGTTATTTTTAGAAAAACAAATATTACAGTCCAAGCCACTATGTTGATCTGACCTGAATGTCATATACTTCTCTGGATTCCAGTGGCAGATCCAGCTTAACTGACTATTCTGCCCACAAATTAAACTGGAGATTTTGTCTGCATTTTATACAGCTGCATTCTATACTGTAGAATTCTATACAAGGCTCCTCTGTCTATGGGATTTCTCAGGCAAAAATACTGGAGAGGGTTGCCGTTTTCTTTTCCAGGGGATCTTCTTGACCCAGGAAAGGAAGATCTTCAAACCCAGGTCTCCTGCATTGCAGCAGATTCTTTGCCCACTGAGCCACCAGGGAAGCCCTTCTATACAGCAGGGGTCCCCAACCACTGGGCCATGGACCAGTAGAGTCTGTGGCCTGTTAGGAACCAGGCCACACAGCAGAGGTGAGCAGCAGACAAGTGAGTGAAGCTTCATCTGTACTTACAGCTGCTCTCCATTGCTCACATTACTGAGGTCTACTTCCTTTCAGACCACTGGTGGCATTAGATTTTCATAGGCGTGCAAAGCCTATTGTGAACTGTGCACATGAGGGATCCAGGTTGCTCACTCCTTATGAGAATCTAATGCCTGATGATCTGAGGTGGCACTAAGGCAGTGGTGAGTGGCTTAGCACTGAGGAGTGGCTGCGAATACAGATTAGCAGTAGCAGAGAGGTGTGACTCTGAGACCATAATAAACCGATTGCTTACAGACTCATCAAAACCCTATCAGCGAGTGGTAAGTGAAAATTAAGCTGCATTTGGTGGCAGGTTTTAACTCAGAATCTGACCCCTAATTTAGTCCATGTGTGGCCAGCTCATTATTTTATTTACCGCTTGCATCCGTGCCTTTGTCTGGCACTGCACGCTTGTCTCAGTCAAGGTTTGGTAAGCCCAGAAGCTAAGACTAGCCAAAATGAGTAAAAGCCAAATGTCACTGGAGAGCTTCTTTGAAAAAGGAGAAAAGACCCAATGATGAGACACCAGAAGACTCTAAGACTTCCAACAAAAGGAAAGTTGCATCATTTTTTTTTTGTACTTGTATTTCTACATTTTAAAAAATTAGTTAATTTTAATTGAAGGATAATTACTTTACAATATTGTGATGGTTTTTGCTATACATCAACATGAATCAGCCACAGGTGCACATGTGTCCCTCCATCCTGAGCCCCCCACAACCTGCCTCCCCACCCCGTCCCTCTGGGTTGTTTCAGAACACTGACTTCGAGTGCCCTGCTTCATGCATTAAACTTGCACTGGTCATCTATTTTACATATGGTAATGTAAGTATTTCAAGCCTATTCTCTCAAATCATCCCACCCTTACCTTCTCTCACAGAGTCCAAAAGTCTGTTTTTTACATCTGTGTCTCTTTTGCTGCCTTGCATATAGGATTGTCGTTACCATCTTTCTAAATTCCCTATACATGTGTTAGTATACAGTATTGGTGTTTCTCTTTCAGACTGACTTCACTCTGTATAATAGGCTCCAGTTTCAGCCACCTGATTAGAACTGACTCAAATGCGTTCTTTTTTTATACCTGAGTAATATTCCATTGTGTATATGTACCACAACTTCCTTATGCATTTGTCTGCCAATGGACATCTAGGTTGCTTCCATGTCCTAGCTATTGTAAACAGTGCTGGAAAGCTGCATTAAAAAAAAAATAATTCTACTTATGTGTTGTTGCAGCAGGTGATTTACATTCCCCCAGCCTACTTTGTATAGTATGTGGTAACTGGCTATCCAATGAAGCTGTGAAACCTTCCAAACTGCTTCACCACAGTGAGACCAGGCACCCTGTTTTAAAAGACAAGTCTTCAGAGTTTTTCAAGAGAAAAATAAAAATGTGGACATGAAGAACAGAAGCAATTACTGAAGGCCACAATGTTATCAACTATGTCTGTACTGAGAGGATCACTTGTAGTGGCAAACAGCATTGCTAAATCTAAGAAGTCCTTTACTATTTGTGAAGAGTTGATCCTGTCTGCTGCTAAAATTCATTTGTCATGAACTTTTAGGAGAGGCTGCAGTGCAATGGCAACTCATTCCAGTACTCTTGCTTGGAGAATCCCATGGATGGAGGGGCGACTTCACTTTATTTTTTCACTTTCATGCATTGGAGAAGTAAATGGCAACCCACTCCAGTGTTCTTGCCTGGAGAATCCCAGGGACAGGGGAGCCAGGTGGGCTGCTGTCTGTGGGGTCGCACAGAGTCGGACACGACTGAAGCGACTTAGCAGCAGTAGCAGCAGCAACAGTGCAAAAGGTGGCATGTGTTCCTCTTTTAGCTAGCACCATAACTAGACGAATGGATGAAACAGCAGAGGATACTGAGGCACAGTTGCTAGAGAGGATTCATGAGTCACTATGGTATGCAATCCAGATTGATGAGTCTACTGATGTTGGCAACAAGACAACAGGGCATGTTTTTGTGCAAGTTATTTTTCAGGAGGATGTGCATGAAGATATGTCGTGAGCACTTTCGTTGGCAATCAACACCACTGCTGCAGAACTATTCAAGTCTCTGAATGATTACGTATCAGGGAAACTGAATTGGTCATTTTGTGTTGGTATGTGCACAGATGGAGTGACTGCCATGACTGGATGGCTTCCTGGTATCACAACTTAAGTCAAAGAGGTTGCTTCTGAATGTGAGTCTATGGACTGTGTCATCCACAGAGAAATGCCGATTAGCCAAAAAATGTCACCTGAACTTAACAACGTTTTAAAATTATCAACAACATTAATGTACATGCCCTTAACTCACGTCTGTTTACAAAGCTCTGTGAGGAGATGGAAGCAGAGCACACGTCTCCTCTAATACAGAATGAGATGACTTTCTAAAGGCAGATCACTGGTCAGAATTTTTGAGCTAAAAGAGCTGTTTCAGATATTTCTTTTAGAAAAACAGTCATTACTGGTAGCATATTTCAGTGACAGAGAATGGGTCGCAAAACTTGCTTACTTGTGTGACATATTCAACCTGCTCATCGAACTCCAACTCTCACTTCAGGGGAGAATGACAGCTGTGTTAGAGTCAGCAGATAAAGTGACCGTATTCAAAGCCAAACTGGGATGATGGTGATGATGCATGAACATTGGGATTTTTGACATGTTTCAAACGTTAACAGAGATCTTGAAAGAGACAGAACCAGGGCCTTCTTTCTCCTAGTTGGTGCATGATCACCTATCTCAGCTTTCAAAAGAGTTTGTGATGAGTATTACTTTCTAATCACAAAAGACCCCCGAACTGGGAACGAATGGATCGGTGACCCATCTGTGAATCAACTTTGTCTGTGTTAGAAGAGGATCAACCGCTTGAGGTTGCAAATGGCTGTGGTCTTGAAAGTATGTTTGGGACAACTTCAGATCTCCATACATTCTGGACTAAAGTTAAGGCAGAATATCCTGAGACTGCCACAAGAGCACTGAAAAGCCTGCTTCCATTTCCAACATCATATCTTCGCAAAGTAGGGTCTTCTTCAGTGACAGCAACCGAAACAAGATTACCAAGACTGGGCACAAGCAACAGACTTAAGGTGGTGGACTATCTAGTTGCAGGAAAACAAGCTCAGGGCTCCCACTGACTCTGCATTATGGTGAGTTTTATAATTATCTCATTATATATCACAATGTAATACTAGTAAAAATAAAGTGCACAACAAATGTAATACACTTGAATCATCGCGAAACCATCCCTTTTCCCCGTTCGTGGAAAAACGCCTCTGGTTTGTTAACTACCAATCTACCCTTTCTTCCCACAACTTGGCAAAGGACTCCTCTGCTGCTGCTGCTAAGTCACTTCAGTCATGTCCGACTCTGTGCGACCCCATAGACAGCAGCCCACTAGGCTCCCCTGTCCCTGGGATTCTCCAGGCAAGAACACTGGAGTGGGTTGCCATTTCCTTCTCCAATGCATCAAAGTGAAAAGTGAAAGGTGAAAGGGAAGTCGCTCAGTCCTGTCTGACTCCGAGACCTCAGGGACTGCAGCCCACCAGGCTCCCCCGTCCATGGGATTTTTCAGGCAAGAGTATTGGAGTGGGTTGCCATTGCCTTCTCCGAGGGACTCCTCTAGGCTCCTTTTATTTCAGAAAAGGAAAAGTGAGGCTTAGCAAAGGATGGCTGCCCCTTCTCCCCTACCCATGGGTTAGGACTCCAGAAGCTCTAATGAAGGGGCTTCTTCAGGGTTGCGGGGGTAAGGCCACCGCGCCTTTGACTCCTGGCTTGACAAACCACAAACCCACCAAATTGAAGCAGCCATTCTGGGAGCCACCACCCCAGGGGGTGGAATCGTCCCGCCCCGCTGCGGCCCGCGTCTGCGCATTCCTACGCCCTCCTTACGCCTCCCCGAAGCTTTGTGGGAAATGTAGTCCGACTTCCTGGGGTGGCGGTGCCGCGAGGGGCGTCATCAGTCCGCAGGCTGCCTTGGCTCCTTCTGGGAGAGGGTGAGTGAAGGGGCCGCGGCGGAAGCGCCCGCTCCGGAGGGTGCGCGGGGCCTTGGAGGGAGGCGTCTAGCGCAGCCAGGCGAGGCCCCTTAGGGGTGGGGCGGGCTGCTGATGGGCCGCGACCTTTTTGACCCAGCGCGGCGCCGGGCTTTTAACTCCAGGTGTGCCTCCTCTCGCCCTGGGAGCCCAGCCGGCGAGAACACCAAGAGCCGAGCGGTCGGGCGCGGTTCTTCGACCACCTGTCCCCCGAGTGGCGAGGGCAGAGAGCTCGGCTCAGGGGCCCAGCGTCGGAGGGCAAGTGAGGGGCCGAAGCCTCTGGAAGTCGCTCGGACCCTGGGTTCCTCCCCGTCGCGAGCTGTCCCCGGGACCCGCCGTGAAAATCTCGGGCGATTCTCGACCAAGGTGCGGGTCTCGGGGCTCCAGCTCCTGCCGTTTGTGTAAACCGCATCTCGGGACCGCCCTCAGTGGTTTCCGATTCCTGGGGCGCTGGCGCGGGCCCCGCTTCACTCCTCTCTCCGTAAGAATGGGGAGGGCCATCCTGTGCAGATTTCTACTTGAGGGAATCCTTTTCTTTCTTCTTTCTTTTAAAGCAGTTTTTTCCCTCTTACCAAAAATAAAAAAGTTCAGTATAGGACAACTAGAAGGTTCAGAGGAGCAAAAAGGGAAAAATCATTTGAAAACTGTCAACATCTGCATGTCTATGTACATAGAAAAGCTTTCTAAACAAATATGTGGATATTAGTATCCTTTTCTCCATTTACTTTAAAAAATGAGTTATGAAATACATGTGCGCGAATCTTAAGCTCCGTGATTTTTTTAATAAATATTTTTATCTGTGTAGTACAACTTAAGATGCGGAATAAAGTTTTTTTAGTTTAATATTTTGAAACCATCTACTTACACTAGTTTTTAAGAACAGCTAAGTCAGCTTATTAATGAATATGAGGAAAAGTAAGTCCGTGCCATGCTTAATCCTCTCTGTAGGGCTTAGTGTTCTTTCTCAGGGTTGTTGTGGGCTTTTTTTGATTGTTTGTTTAGTATTATAAACAATAAAGGCCATCTGGCTACATTTATCTTTGCATTCTTATCTCATTCTGTAAATCTTCTCAAGTGAAATTTCTAAATCATACTGTAAAGTTTTTGATAGCTTCTGTCCTGTTCTCTCTAGAACAGTAGTAGTTTATAAACATTGCAAGGTAAGGGTACCTTACTGACACACAGTTAAGTCTGAGTGTTACTGTTCTCTAACTTCCTGAGAGGTGCAAACAATAAGGTGCACCTATTTGCATTTTGAAAGCCAGTGAATATTTTTAGGCAGTTTGCATTGTGTTTTTAAATCGTGTGTCTGATACACAATTATATTTTCAATTTCTATGCAGAAATGTTGACTTTTTATATGTTTAGACGTGCAAACCTTCCCTTCATGTTTGGGTCTTTGACATCATTGTTAGGGAGTCTTTTATTCCATATGTCACAAGATATTCATCTGCATTTTCTTCTAGTACTTTAGTTTCACTTTATGTGCAAATTTTTATTCTTTTCCAAATGGTAAGCTCTTGTTCTGAGTTATTGAATCATTCATCCTTTCTGTGGTGACCCAAGGACAAAAGAGCCGGTAAAACCAAAGAGGGTCTTAGAATGCAGGAACAGAAAATCCGGACCCTTACCATCCTTCCTTCCCCCATGTTGTAACTAATAATGGATTTCAGGTCCTCCTAAGCAGTATAGCCTGTCTCCCCTCCTACCCTATAGACAGAGGGTATTTGCCTTACTCTCCATCCCCCCGCCCACCCAGTAAATGACCCGCAAAACCCCATTCCACTCCTTGTACCCTGGGTATGAAAGTGGACTCAGGACCCCTGTTCAAGGTCGGTTCTCCCTTGAGCTGGCCCACTGTTCTAACAGCATCTCCCACTGTAATAAACTTTATTTCCCTCTCTTTCTGTCTCATGTCTGGAAATTCTTTTCCAACCCACACTTGGACCACGACAGTTTTGGTGGCCCATATGGGGACCTTTAGGCCTCTTCCCCCACCTCCTCTCTTCTTTCTCATAGGGACCCTCTGCAAACAGGCAAGTGCTGTGGAAGCAACTGAAGAACTCTGGCCAGGGTTACCCTCTGGTGTGTTCCAAAGGCCCCTGTTCACTGCACCCCAGTAGCAGCCGCCCAAATGGGTGAGGGTCTCTCCTTTGTCTTCTTTCCAACTGAGGACTAGGCCAACCAATATTGTGTGCATGGGTCAGGCACTTAAAAGCCATTAGGGCACCTGCCACATGAAGACTCCCATGTGAGGATGAGGGGGACACGAAACGGATCCGGCCACAAGGGCATCCGCCCGCAGCAAGACAATTTCCATGTGCCGTGTCAGGCACATAGTGATTGAAGGAAAACAGAGACCATTGTCCCCTGGCCACCGCCTCCCCAATAGGATTGTAAGGCATCTTCCTCTTCAGCCTTCTTCCCTGTCACTTTCACTTCTTTCCCTTTCAGTCCAGATTGATTTACAGGAGCCTAGGTGTTGCTTCTGAGCCATCCCAAGAGTGGCTTCCACGTTTCAAGGAATCGCCAGTGAGTCACCCAGTCGCTCCCAGGAATCTCTGTATATCTGGGATCCTCTCTCAGACTCACCCCTTGGCTACATTCTCAGAAACTGGAAAATTTTGACCCTGCAGAAGACCTGGCCCCAATACAAACTGGGGGACCCAAAAAAAATATGGCCTCTGAATGGCACACTAGCTTTTGCCAAAAGCAGGGAAAGGACTCAGAATTTCTTTATGTTCTGTTGCCTCCCTGTCTCCTGTCTCCCTCTGCCTCTCTCCATCAGATTTCCTAGATGACCCCTACTCGACCTTTCATATCCACATGACCTCTTGGAAAGGATTCTGAGGTTCCCTTTGGTCCAGGTCTTTCCCTATATTCAAAAGCCTGAAGGATCAAAAACTCTCCTAACATTCTAAAGAATCCCCTTCTAACTACACTTATCTCTCAGGTGAGGAGGGAACCAAGCTTCCCCTACTCCTGAACATCCTAAAGAATTCCCTTCTAACTACTCTCGTTTCTCAGGATGGGGAAGGACCAAGCCTCCCCCTGTAAATTCCCTTAACCCTTCATATTCTTCTGATGGGACAAAGACCTCACTTCCCATCAGAGGGACAATCCAACATTTTTATCAGCTGATCCTCCCCTGATATCAGAGTTAATTTGAGCACTATTTGGTCTATATTTTAGCTATAAAACTATGACTAAGCAACCCTCTCTAGTACTCTTGCCTGGAAAATCCCATGGATGGAGGAGCCTGGTAGGCTGCAGCCCATAGGGTCACGAAGAGTCAGACATGACTCTTCCTTTCACTTTTCATTTTCATGCATTGGAGAAGGAAATGGCAACCCACTACAGTATTCTTGCCTGGAGAATCCCAGGGACAGGGGAGCCTGGTGGGCTGCCGTCTATGGGGTCGCACAGAGTCAGACATGACTGAAGTGACTTAGCAGCAGCAGCAGCAGCTTATTAAAAGGCCTGCCTAGGGAAAAGCTTAAAGTTAACTCTTTCCATGTCCTTGAAATACACAGCCAACTTTACCTGAGACCTCAACCTTGGGCAAATTAGAATTTTTTAAAAAGGGGGTGGGGGGAGAAAATCAAAGAGACATTTTAAATCTCAAGTGGAAAACTGCGATCTCTGTCTGTATTTATGTATGTCTCAGTGTGTGTCTTTTGGGTTTTTTTGATAATGTTGCTGAAGTTGTACATGAGTTCTAATTTAATTGGCCTAAAGAAAAGTAAGCACTTACAAATCAAACAATTCTAAATACAAAGGAAGTTAACTTAAATGAATTTCAGATTCACGTGAATGGGAAATATGCAATATTAAATATCTAGTATTAATGTTTGTTTGCTAATCTGATATAGACATATCTAAGAGTCATTAACATTAAGCATAATATTTCCTTTGTGCCTAGGTTTATTATAAGTTAAATATTGTTATATTGTTGTATCTGTTACAAGTTTGTCAACAAGAAAAGTACCTGTAGGAAAAAAAAAAAAACTCCTGAAAAATGTAAATGAGATATGAGCTTTTAGATAAACTAGTAAGAATAATTATACTTTAGAAATGTCTGTCTAAAACAGCAGTCTCTCTAGATTTTGGTAACCTGAATTTCTAGGGTTGTGCTAAACTAAGTGATGGAAGTTTATTGAATAGCTAGGTCATTTCCAAATAAACTAAGATTCTGAAACATTCATTACTGAACACTAACTTCCTCTTACAGAGAAACTAGTGATTTTGGACTTTTATTGAATAATGTTTGATGCCATCCTGAGATGTTCTCTAGAATTTTTTTTAGAATTTATCACTGGTATTTATGTTCACCAATCTATAGAATGCTAATATAAAGGTCAGTTCTTGGTTGCTTAAGGAAAGTAGGATGTGTGTTTTCAGTAAAGAAGGTGTGAGGAATGAAATTACATTTTATGAAGGGAAAAGGAAGTAGGTCTGACTTAACTGGTGACTGTTTCAGGATGGGAGAACAAAGTAATGGGTACAGAAAGTGATAAGAAGGTTTTATGGAAAGTGGACCCCAAGGGAAGAGTTTTGTTTTCTTGAGATGTTGAACTGCCTTTGGTAATGGATTTTATGTTTTTTTTTTTCCCCTGAAGTGATCTGTTCTATGTTTACCTTTGAAATCTTTTGTTAACTTTGGCTAAGTGAATAACTGTTGTTTCACTGTGACTTATATGATCCTACCTGACTGAGTGTTATAAACCCTTTTGATATTTATTGAAAACACTTCCTAAATCATTTGACTTCTAGCTAACTTTGGGATGCTTCAGAGGGCCCCTGAGACATCCCAAAGAGAGATATTAAACTACCTGAGTTCATTTGACATGTTAAATTACATGGGAAGTATTGCTAGAAGAGTGATGAATCATCTCAGGTTATAGTGTATGGTTGATGTTACTAATACAGATATCCTAGAAATTAAGTGAAATTCATGAAAATCTGATATGTCCTGATAAAATATCATTATAATTCAAGTTATCATGTTACAAGTGTTACAAGTCACAGCAATGACCAGGCTCCATTGTCAATTGCAATTTAATCAGATTTTAAACATGCCTTCTATGGTTTCATCCCGATGCCTTTGCAAGAATCCTGCTACTTCAAGATTTATGGAAAAGACTTTTCTAAGATTAAGCGATAAACAAATTTTGTTTGTTATCTGGTAAACTGGTAACAGACTGGCATTTAGTCTACTCTCTATGTTAAGAGAACAAAGCTTTCCTAGAATGAAGTTTCTGATAACAGATTATCAATTTCTTTGCCTTTAAGTGGTTTATATTTGTTTTTAAAATCTTTTGTTACTTTGGTAAATAAACATTATTTAAGATTACGGTGCATGTAGACAAAGCTCATTCTGCTTCTACAAAAAATAAGCCCTCACGGTTAGACTTTTGCTATCCTGATGTCCTTAAAACATGGCAACAGTCTACTCCTAAATCGGGGGATTAAAAATGGGTGAACAGTAGCTGTAAATCAAGGAGTCAGAGCTATGGGAAATCCAAGATGGCTGCTTGGCTTTTCGAGGCTCCCTGACAAGTCTCATTTTTATTTGATGGGTTAAAGGCTTCCCTGCCTACAGGGCTAATGCCCTCACGATGACAAAAAAATTATATTTCACTTAATATTAAGTTCTAGTTTTGTTAATTAAAGTCTGTGTTTACTTCCGAGTTAGTTCCTTGTTGTTATGTTATATTGCTAAAAGGTTTAATTAATTAAGTTATTAAAAAGGACACTCTAAGTTTGTTTCTAAAGCTTATCTCAGTAACCAATCTTTGGATAAAGGTCAGATGCTCCATGATGTACAACCAGGAGATTCACACCTGGATATAATTATTTAACTAAGTCAGATGACCTGTGGTATACTGGACTCTACCTAACGAAAGTTCTTGACTTATAATTCTTACTTATGACCTTACTAATAACCGCTAGCTTTGTTATTTTCTATGTTGCTTGTTTCAGATGATTGTTTCTTATATTACTAAATGTGTGACTGAGCCTGTGATAAAATGCTGATATGCAGTTCCATATAAGATCAATGATTATAATAATGTAACTCTAGATATGGGAAGAAGCAACAAGAGGGAATCATTTCCTGGACCAAGAGGCTAGTAAGACAGGTATGGTCCAGAGACTTTTGCTACTTGCAAGGTCTGGTCCCGTAACAGCACACTTGAGCAGACTGTTGCCGGGGTCCAGCCCCAGCAGGATCCAGGGGTGCCCTCAGGATGACGGCCTAGGCGATAAGGAAAGTAAAAAGAGAGAAAAAGAGGCTTGATCTTCCTTGATTAACACAGAAAGCCAATAAAGCTCCTGTGTTCCAAGGAGTCATCCTGAAAGAAGAACGGAGAGAGAAAAGGAGAGAAAAGGAAAAAAAGAACGACACGGGGAGACCAAGCTTCGGTGAGCGAGGCCCATACTTTATTTTCAAAAGGAACTTTTATACCTTGACTTGTACATAGAGGGAAATGAAAGATGCAAAGTCATACAGAGTCAGCCCAAACATTACACCTGTTTTGTCTTTATCAAAACCAGGATTTTTTCTGCACACCTTTCCCATAAACAATGTTGTGTACAATATCTTCTGGCCTTGGAGGCCTGTGGACATTTTATGACCCTTTTTTGATATAGGCTGCTCACCCAGAAAACTTATCTTCCCTTGGGGTGTTTTTTCTTTATATTTCTAATCTATGTCAGCCTCAGAAAGTGCTAAACAGAGTTATATTCTCACAGAGCAAAGGTGCAGTAAGTCACAACAAAGAAAGAACCAATTAGCTCAAAGGTCTGATGTGGTTAATTCCAAGGCTGCTACTTGTTTTTCTTACATTCCAACTATGTTAACCAATACACTCCCAGGTATACAATGGATAAGGGATATGGGAACTTGGCAGCAAGCATTGGCTCAACAATGAAACCCTTTACCAGTACTATCTATTTTAATAATGTTTTGTCTCTTAAAGGGCTCTATGCTCATTAGGACTTTTAGAATGTTTTGGCTTCCCGTGCCTTTCAAGGTTGGGGAGTTGTGAACAATCATGTGTGTTAATTGCAAGAGTATGGATAAACCTGTCAGGCAAGCTAGAATGCCAACAGAGGGGTTAAAATAGAAATATTCCTTTCATGCTCAGGAGACTTATTAACCAAAGCCCTAAGTTGACTTTTTCCAGAGAAAGGTGGTCTGGGATAGCCCCCTTTTAATGTCAGAAGAGTTGGTGAAAGGCACAAAATAGTAAGACAGACAGATTCTGGTTTTGGGGTAGGTGCTCGAGCAGATTCAGGGGGTCCCTTGAGGCCTGATCCGCCTTTGCCTGTCAGGTCTCTTCCGCATGACCTTTGTCATGGGTGGGATCTCCCGTGGTGGCTCCCGGCAGACTGTCCGTGGAATCTTTGGTAGACTTGAGAATGAGCCTTCCCAGCACCGCGGGACACAACAGCCATGAAATGCCCCCAAAGCATAGTCAAATATGTGGCCATGTAGGGACCCTGCTGACTGGAAGTTGGCACCTGCCAGCTGCCTCTACAAAGATTACATCATGACCACTGCAAGCTGCTGGGCTTCAACACCCCCTGAAAGGAGTTCAGGGTGGAGATCATAAATAAGGCACTCTGCTCTGGGAAAAACCCAGAAGACCCGGCCTTCAGATGATCGGATGTTTTCAGGTAAAGATTCTATGAGCCCCAATTCTTGCATCTTCTCATACCCAGAGAAATACGAACGTCGCGAACCAGTGCCTAGTCCGGTCTCTCCTGGCTAGCTCCTCAGCAGCGTTTCTACTTCTATTAATCTTTGGGCCACGCACCTCTAACTTCCGTGTTAAGTTTGTTTCTTCTAGAATACAAGACATCTCCAAGTAATAGTATGACAAGAATATACCCTGACCAACACCCAGACAATGCTGAAACAAGCCGCCTTATCATTCCGTGGACTCTCCTCTCCCTCTGTAAATGTACCCTGAAAGAGAGCAGGCAAAAGGGAACCGAGAGCCCCATGACGACCCTGTACAGCCTGAAGAAGTCAGAGCGGTCATCGCCTCTTTTCCTTTGAGACTGGTTTCCAAAACTCCTGAGAAGGGAAATAGGTAGATAGTTAGATATGAGCAGGGTATCAACAGGGGCCAAAGAATTGGCCCTAAAAATAAAGAGAGGGGGGAATGTGGTAGCACAGGGACAAAAGAGCAGATAAAACCAAAGAGGGTCTTGGAATGCAGGAACAGAAAAACCAGACCCTTATTGTCCTTCCCTCTCCCATGTTGTAACTATTAATGGATTTCAGGTCCTCCTGAAAATATATAACCTGTCTCCCCTCCTACCCCTTAGAGAGAGAGGGTATTTGCCTTACTCTCCACCCACCCAGTATATGTGCCTCATCCCATCAGCAAATGACCCGCAAGACCCCCATCCCACGCCTTGCACCCTGGGTATAAAAGTGAACTAAGGACCCCTGTTCAAGGTTGGTTCTCCCTTGAGCTGGGCCACTGTTGTAACAGCGTCTCCCACTCTAATAAACTTTATTTCCCTCTCATTCTGTCTCATGTCTGGAAATTCTTTTCCAACCTGTGCTCACACCACGACATTTTCTTCATTGATGTGAACTGTCACATTTTTTCATATCCTGAATTCTTATGTATAAACTTTTTCCTGAACTGTTTGTGTTGCTAGGATTTTAGTGTATTCCACTGACCCTTTTCCCTGTTAGACTATAACATCCATAAGGGTAGAGAGTTTATTTTGTTTGCCCTAAGAATAGGTGCCTGGTACACAGTAGGTGGTCAACAGTATATCTGGTGAATGAGTGACTCTCCCTACGAAGTAACACTGTGTTCTGATTTTGTGTATGTGGTCAGTCAGGTCCAATTCTTTGTGATCCCGTGGACTATAGCCTGCTAGGCTTCTCTGTCCATGGGATTTTCCCGGCAAGAATACTGGATTGGCTTGCCATTTCCTCCTCCAGGGAATTGTATAATATTTGGAGGGCAAGTTTGCTATTCCCTTTCAGAAATTTCCTGGCTATTGTTTAATAACACAATTAACTTTAAAAAAAAAATCATCTTTTCCGCAATTAACCTCTCAAGATTATTATTTAGGTATAACTTGGTTGGGAATGTGTTAAGTTCATAAATTAATTTCAAAGAAGTGACAACTTAGGATATTGTGACATCTTATCCAGGAAGATGGTATATCTCTCTTTGTTCAGCTTTCTTTAAATAAGTTTAATCAGTAAATTAAATGGTATTTTTTTATGGTATTCTTCACATAAATACCATATACTTCTTACTTGGCTTATCTGTAGGTATTGTAGACAAAAAAAGTTCACAACCTAAAAGTTGGGACTTATGTTTTATGCAGCAGAAATTTTTATGACCTCAAGCTCAAGCCTGGGAGGCAGCGTTTATCTCAAGAAACCCTGAGAAAACTGCTCTGAGGAGGCTGGGGAGGAGCCAGGGTATATAGGAGTTTTGCAACAAAGGGCAGGTAGTCTGAATGTCAAAAGATGATTGTTAATTAAAGAAAACTGGGTATCTCAAGGAATTGAGCACTTTTCTGTGTATGGGAAGATGCGATATGCTCCTTGGCTGCCTGGGGCCAGTGTCCTGTGTTTTCACAGCCTGAGTTTCCTCAAGGCTCACTGTGGGGAGGGGCTGAAGTCTGATGACTGCTAGACGCAGGTATCCTTTCTTTCCTGAGTTCCCCTCCAGGCTCCCCAGCTCACTGGTGGCAGATGCAACCCTGATAACTATAATATCCTTTGTTTACTGATGTGGCAGGCAATATTCCATTTCTCAGTAATTTTTTTTTTTTGGCAGGAGTCTTGTTTCTCACATCTTTTCCTTCCCTCAGCTCCATATTCTCTGGATCCTGCCAATCCCCTGGGAAGGACACCACAGGAAGGAAGGAGAAGGCAATGGCTGCTGGGCCTCTACTTTGGGGAGTTGAGGTAAGCTCAGCTTTCTCTCAGACCTCTCTCTTACTCCTTGCTCCTGTAGTGTAGGTAGGCCTCACCACAGAAAACAGAACGATTGAGGTCTCTGAATGTTGGATGTTTTCCACAAAACCCTCCCTCGATGTCTCTCAGTTCTGTTCTCAGCTGCTAGTTCCTTATTCAGCTGGATGCCTTGGCCTGTTAATTTGTTGGTGCAGTTCAGGGGTCAAAAAAGGAACAGAAATCATGTGAGAGATGGTCCTTATAGGTGCTTATAGGGCCATGGACTCTCCAGGAACATAAAAGAGGTCACATTTCTACAGGAAACAGTCATGATGATTGTACATATATACGATAATAAGAAATTAAAAGATGCTTACTCCTTGGAAGGAAAGTTACGACCAACCTAGATAGCATATTCAAAAGCAGAGACATTACTTTGCCAACAAAGGTCCGTCTAGTCAAGGCTATGGTTTTTCCAGTAATCATGTATGGATGTGAGAGTTGGACTGTGAAGAAAGCTGAGCACCGAAGAATTGATGCTTTTGAACTGTGGTGTTGGAGAAGACTCTTGAGAGTCCCTTGGACTGCAAGGAGATCCAACCAGTCCATTCTGAAGGAGATCAGTCCTGGAAGGAATGATGCTAAAGCTGAAACTCCAGTACTTTGGCCACCTCATGCGAAGAGTTGACTCATTGGAAAAGACTCTGATGCTGGGAGGGATTGGGGGCAGGAGGAGAAGGGAACGACAGAGGATGAGACGGCTGAATGGCATCACTGACTCGGATGTGAGTTTGAGTGAACTCCAGGAGTTGGTGATGGACAGGGAGGCCTGGCATGCTGCAATTCATGGGGTTGCAAAGAGTTGGACACGACTGAGCGACTGAACTAAACTGAACTGAACTGAATGATAATAAGAACAAGTACAGTTAAGTACCCAGGTTGTCAGAGTTCCAGGACCCAGGTTTTCCACAGTTCAGGAGAAAGAGAAGATCAGTGTGGTGACCAGAAGTAGGGTTGAGTAGGGATATGTAGAGAGGATTTGCTGTAGTGAAGTCAGAGTGTCTGAAGTTTAAATTCCAAATATTATTTAACAGCTGCACTGTGTTGGGTGAGTGACGTGACTTCCTTAAGCATTAGTTCCTCATGGTGATGAAAGAAATAACAGCATTAACTGAGTGGTTGCCACATACTTGACAGTGATAAGAATTTCACTGGACTTGTTTCATTTAATAATACCTACTTCATAGGTGTGGTGAAAGTTCAAATGAAATAAAGTAAAAAGAGCCCAGCATTGGTTCCTGGAATATTGAAAGTACTAGCTCAGTTGTAGGCATTCTTAACATTATTCGAGACACTAGGTGTTTTAGAGTTTGTCAACTGAAAAAAAAGTACAACATGAGAATTGTGAGTTAAGTTTTATTTGGGGCAAAATGAGGACTGAAGGCAGCATTTCAGAAAGCTCTTAGAAACTGCTCCAAAGAGGTAGGGGGGAAGGTTAATATGTATGTAATTTGGGGAAGGGGAGTACATGCAATCAAGCACTTTTTTTTTTTTTTTTTTTTTGCAGAAGGTTACTGCTAGTCACAAGGAGCAGATGTCACCATGAAGGATTTTAGTGCTTTTCTAGATATGACAGGATGCAAGAACTGGGCTCATAATATTGTCTCCTGAAAATAAAGACCTGTCTAAAGACCTGTTCTGCCAGTTTTCCCAGAAGACAGATGCTTCATTCCTGATCTCCACCCTGAACTCTTTTCAGGGGGTGTTGAAGGTCAGCAGTTGCAGCAGCTCGTGTGTAGAGGTGGATGGCAAGTACCAATTTGTAGGTGACAAGTTTTACAGGTGGAGTGAAGGTAGCAAGGGACTGGAAGTAAGAGGGCATCAGAGACAAAGTTGGGGTCAAATACCAGGAAGGAGGAGTTTGTGTGTTGGGTGGGGTAGTAGGCCTGAGAGTAGAGGAGGAGTCAGAGGAATTTAAATAAGGGAGTTGGCATGATGAAAGCTTTTCTGAGAAGAAGAAGAAAAAATCAGAGGAAAAAGGTGAATAAGGAGCCTAGGCTAGTTTTGCTGTGAGAGATTGCTTGAAATGGATGCTACTAGTTTTTGCTAGAACTTGAAGTTGTTGCTTCTCTGGAAAAGGAAGTAAGACATCAGGAGGATTTGACCCAGGAAACTTTTAAGTTCTTAGGTATTTTTTTGTTTTACTTTTTAAGTTTAGGTATAGTTAACCTTGTCTGCCATCCTAAAGGACTTGTGGTGTTTTCTCTAGTCATAAGGTCATATGTTCGGAGTCTCTTGAATATGTCACTTGGTTATTTATAAAAGGAGCCAGTCTAAAGACTTCATGAAGACAAGTGTTGACTGTCATGATTTCTCTTTGTACTACTTTCTCTCCTCAGTGTTATCAAGCTCAGTTTTAAAAGGAAATATAATTCACAAAAATAGGTACTATCAGAGAATTTCTGGAAAGGAGGAAGATTTAAAGGGGGAAGCACTCAGAAGATTTTAGTTGACAAAGGCTTCAGTTTGGTTGTCAATAGCCTTGATTTTATTTTATTTAGTTAAAATGCATGCATGCGGCATGCTAAGTTGCTTCAGTCATATCTGGCTCTTCGCAACGCTATGGACTACTGTAGCCTCCCAGCTCCTCAGTCCATAGGGTTCTCCAAGCAAGAATACTGTATTGAGTTGTCATGCCCTCCTCCAGGGGATCTTCCTGACCCAGGGATTAAACCTGTGTCTCCAGTGACTCCTGCATTGCAGGCAGATTCTTTACTGCTGAGCCATCAGGGAAGCCCATTTAGTTTAATAGTGCTAACTAACTTTATTTTTCACTTATCATTTACATAAAATAACCCAGTTAAAGTATACAATTCACTGAGTTTTGACAAACTTGTGCACCAACATCACCAGTGCCCCAGTCAAGCTATAGAACATTGTCCTCACGCCAGAAAGTATCCTCACCTGTTTCCTATCCACAGCTCCCATCCCAGGTTCCTACACAAAACTCCCATCCCAGGCAATCACTGGTTTGATTTCTAAATACTGAAGTATTTGTTTCCTAAGGTTAAGGACCCTGTTTTATGTCCTTACACTGATACAATTCTGTTAGCTGATCTGCCGACCTTAGTCCTGTTTTGCCACAATGTCCTTTATCTGATCCAGAAACGAATCCAGTTCTCACCTGGCATCTAAATGTCCTGTCTCCTTAGTCTGCCTTAATCTGGAACAGTTTCTCAGTCTTTGTCTTTGATGACCTTGACACTTTCAAAGAGTATAGTGATTGATTTAGGATGTATCAGTGCAGTGTTAGAGCTGTATTCCTTCTTTCATCTTTCCTAATATTTCCATCTTTCCTATATTAACCAGTTATGTGACTGTGAATTGCCCAAGTATAACTTGCATTTGCCTTTAAGTTTTATCCTCTTTTTCTGAATATAAATATTAAGCATATAGTTGTAAAAAAAATTAAGGTGATAAGGTTATAAGATATACTTCTAGGTCTCAAATCCTCAAAAATGACTGTGGATGTACATTCTTCTAGCCTTTTAAGATGCCTTTTTGTGTCCTTTGTCCATTTTTATGTTGAGTTGTTTATATATAAAAGAAATGGATATTAGTCCTTTGCCATAAATCGCCATTCTTGTTCCCTGTCATTCAGCTTTCTTTTAAACTTTTTTTGTTTTTTAATTTTATTTTATTTTTAAACTTTACAATATTGTATTAGTTTTGCCAAATATCGAAATGAATCCGCCACAGGTATACCTGTGTTCCCCATCCTGAACCCTCCTCCCTCCTCCCTCCTCATACCCTCCCTCTGGGTCATCCCAGTGCACCAGCCCCAAGCATCCAGTATCGTGCATCGAACCTGGACTGGCGACTCGTTTCATACATGATATTATACATGTTTCAATGCCATTCTCCCAATTAAACTTTTTTTGTAATCTTCAGCTACAAATAAAGTTTTATGCAGTTAACATTTCTTTTCCTTTGTTTGGCTTTGGAATTATTGCTATGAAAGGTTTTCTGTAGCCTAAGTTTATAGAAATACTCTTCTACATTTTCTATTGGTTTTTATCATTTTAAATTTAGTTTCTTGAGCTATCTGGAATTTATTGTACACATGTGAGGTTGGAATCTAACTTCATTTAATGTGTGGTGAGGCATTTCATCATCCATCCTTTCATTAAACAGATTTTTAACGCCTGCCTACCATGTGCTAAGCAATGTTCTGGATGATGGGAAGGTAGTAGAGAATGAAACGGACAAAGCCCTTTCCTCCTTGATTTTCTCTTCTAGAAAGAGAAGGCAGCAATGAAGAAGAAATACTACTGAGGATGTTGTTACATGCTGTGGTCACCAAACAGTAGGGTGGCCTGGCTGAGTGTGACACGGTGTCTGCTTTAGCCAGGCAGAACTGGGTTGGCACATTTGAGGAGATGGCATTCAAACTGTTGTACACCTATTGGAATAATATATTGAGTGCTCTGCTTATTCTTGAAAGATTTGAGATACTACCTAAATTTACACTAAATTAGATATACTAAATTAGATAACACTAAATTTATATATGTATATAAAATGTTTACATATAACATATTTAGATATATATACATACACACAAGTTTATTTTTCTGAATTCTGTTCTGTTGCTCTATTTCTACTGTAGTACCACTCTATTTTATTTGTTTTAGAATTTTCTTTGTTAGTTTATAAAGAACATCCCAACCTCCTTTGGTTACTGTACTGTTCATCTACATTTATCCTTAGGGTCAAATTTTATTAACTATTTTCAAGTTCAACAGAAATCGTTAAAAAATATGCAGTTTTGATTTGGGTTCACTAACTGTATAAATTTGAGGAAGATTACCATCTTTACAATATTTATTCTTCCTATTGAGTGAAAAAAAATTACCTTTCCTTTTATTCAGATCTTTCATTATGGTTTTTGTTAACTTTCATCAGGAGGATCTTGCTTATTCCTCGTAAGTGTATTCTGAGGTGTTTGAATTTTTGTTCTATGGTGATTGTAATTTAACCAGAGTTATGACTTGGTTAAAAAAAATTAAGACTGGGTTGCTGAGAATTATATCTGAAAACATGGTGCTCCTGTGGTGTCTAAAACTTTATCACTGTTGTATCTTCTTTATAAAGTATATTTTCATTATTAAATATTCCTATTTATTCCATTTGATATTTGGCCTTTTTAAAGGATAACAATATCAAAAAACTCAGTGTTTTATATTTGAGGAAACGTCTGCATGAAGGAGATAAACCCATGAAGCTGCTTATTTCAAATACCATGATTTACCATGAGCTTAATGTAGTGCTGGGGAGAAAAAAACCCATAATAAGTGGAAAGGAGAAAGGGAGAAAACATCTTAAGAGATTAGCAACAAATACATTTTATGACTGGTACAGTTAAGTTTCACTGTAGCTTTTTAAAATGGCTTTCTATACTAATCTACCCAGGGCTCCATAGTGTGCTTCATAGTAGGGACAAGCTCTGCGGCCTGTGGCAGGAGTGGAGGGGGTAGTAGGTTCTGCACTTTAGGGAATGAGAAGAATCTAGGAAGGTAGAGAAGACCAACATAACCCATCAGAGTCTAAATTTGGGCTTTTAATTTTGCCTTATTATTAACATTGAAAGTAAGTTAATTTTTTGGAAAAAGAATATAATATTTATTATTGCTTTTTAATGCATTGTTTTTTAAAATGAATTTTATTATTATTATTTTTTAAATTTTGGGCCTGCATTGGGTCTTTGTGGCTGCACGTGGCTTTCTCTAGTTGTGGTGAGCACAGTCTGCTGTCTAGCTGAGGGGCGTGGGCTTCTCATTATGGTGGCTTCTCATTGCCGTGCACAGGCTCTAGGGCATGCAGACTTCAGTAGTTGCAGTGCCTGGGCTCAGTAGTTACAGCGTGTGGGCTTAGATGCTCCATGGCATGTAGAATCTTTCCGGACCAAGCATTGAACCTGTGTCCCCTGCATTGATAGGTGGCTTCTTAACCACTGGACCACCAGGGAAGCCCAGAAAGAGGGTATCATATTTATGATCTATTACCTTTTTCACAAAGGGGCTTATATTTTACTTCCACATATATTCTACCTTATCTGTTTGATACAGTCTCCTCCCTGTTTTTTATTTGCTTTTGCCTGCTGTATCTTGTCTGTGTGTGTGCGTGCTCAGTTGCTCAGTCATGTCTGACTCTTTGTTACCCTATGGACTGTAGCCCACCAGGCTCCTCTGTCCATAGGATTCTCTAAGCAAGAATACTGGAGTAGGTTGCCGTTTCCTCCTCCAGGGGATCTTCCCGATCCAGAGGTTGAACCTGCATCTCCTGTATCTCCTGCATTACTGGCAGATTCTTTACCACTGAGCCACCTGGGAAGCCTATGTCTTTTCTCTAGCATCCCCACTTTTTAAAACTTTTTGGTTTGTGTTTTATGTGTGTCTCTTACATGTATGTATGTGTTAGTTGTTCAGTTGCGACTGACTCTTTGCAGCCCCATGGACTATAGCCCGCCAGGCTCCTCTGTCCATGTAATTATCCAAGGTCTTTTGTATGTGCCATATAATTGTATTTTAAGCCCATTTTACTGCTTTTCTCTTTTAATAGATAAAGCCAACCCATTTACATTTGTTGTTATACATGTATTGACTCTTTCTTTTGTTATTTAATGATTTATCATTATTATGCTTTCTTGTTTCTTCCCCTTTCTTTAGAACATTTTTCAAACTGATGATTTTTCTCATTTCTTTTTTTCCTTTCATAAAATGGAATGTCTGCCATATATTTATATACTACTAGTAGCTACTTTTGGTGACAGAGGATAAGATGGTTGGATGGTATCACTGATTCAGTGGACATGAACTTGGGCAAACCCTGGGAGATGGTGAAGGACAGGGAAGCCAGGCGTGTTACGGTCCATGGGTTTGCGAAGAGTCCGACATGACTTGGCAACTGAACAAGTAGTTTTTACTTTTCTCGACAATATTTGCCAGTAATTTTTAACATGTTTTTGTTATTTTGATATGTTGATTTAAAAGTACTAGGAGAAAATAAATAATGAGGTAGAAAGAAATATAGTAAACTCTGTGCCTCAGGGTTGACGCTTTTTCTAGAGTTCATAGCCAGTAGGCTGTAAAATATCCAAATTGCTTGGAAATTGGTTTCATTCCATCTCTGAACTCATCAGTCCTTTTCTCTCTTTTGCCTATTCACATATTACAGTGCTCTCTGTCCTTAAATGCAACCTTTTCCATTGCTTTATTTCCACAACTTATTCCTTACTTCTTTTCATACAGTTTTTTTTTTTTTCTCATCTTTACAAAAAGTTTGAAGTAATTTCATCTGGCTGCTTCTGATTCCTCATCTTGCATTTATTGTTTTATCCACTGTAAGCTGACTTCTTCCTTCATTCTTCTGAAATTAGCTAATTTTCAAATCAGACATTCTTTTCAACCATCAAGCTATTTGACCTACCTGACTTCTGATAGTGTTGACTAGCCCCTCTTCCTTGAAACCCCTTTCCCCCCGAGTTTCAGTCCTGAGTCTCTTTCCATCTCCCTTTCTGTCTTTCTCTCACTCTTACGCTTGCTGAGAGTTTCTGGGATCTTTTCTTGGCCTTCTGACAACATGAGGAGTTGGATGGCCTTGGGTTCAAGCTGTATGACTTGAATGTACTAACCTTTTTGATCCTCAGATTCCTCATCGGTAAAACGATGACTTTAATTCTATCACTTTGGCAGGTTGTCCTTTGGGTTAAATGAGCTGAGGCATATGAATCTCCTCTTGGTACAAAACTGAGTACAAGTTGAGTTATCATTTAGTGTAACTGCCACTCAGTTAGTGTTCCCTCTTGTATTAGTTAGGGTTCTCCAGAGAAAGAGAACCAACAGGATATATGTAGATATACAGAGAGGTTATGAGGAGTTGGCTCACACGGTTATGGAGGATGAAGAGTTCCCATGACCTTCCATCTGTACTGCAGAGGGCCCAGGAAAGCCAGTGCTTCAGTCCCACTCCAAACCAAGGGGTGTGAGATCCAGTGACTGAGGATCTAAGTCCTGGTCTGAGTCTGAAGGCTCAAGAACTAAGAGAGCTATGTTGAAGGGCTGGAGAAGTTGGCTATCTCTGCTCAAGCAGAGAGAGCAAATTCATCTTTCTTCAGCCTTTTTGTTCTGTGTGGGCCCTCAGTGGAGTGGATGATGCCCTTCCACCTTTTTGTTACTCAATCTACCTATTCAAATGGGAGCACTCTCACAGAAATACCCAGAAATAATGCTTTACCAACTCTCAGATCATACCTTAGCCCAGTCAAGTTGACATGTGAAATTAACCATCACACTTATCAAACATAGTGATTTCTTACAGTTTTATTTCCTCGTCTAAGAGATGGAAAACAAGGCCCAAATGGGCTTGTAAGTTTGAAATGCCATTTTCAAGTCAAGCTGGGTGTTTTGTTGGTTGTCTCACAGACCAGCCACATTCTAGATTTATCCTATTTATACATGCTTTCCCCCCATTAACTGGAGTTTCTACCCAGTTATTGTAAAGCCTAAAGTTCCATGTGCTGTCTCTACAACTTTGAGCCTTAGGGAGCTCCAGAGACCTAGCTGTGAGTTCCCCTGCTCTCACTGGATATGCTCCCACCTAGTGGGAAGGGCTCCCCACCCAACTGGCTCCCGTCAGTCTGGCCAGGTACACTTGTACTAATCCTCAACCTAATGGTTTTTGACCTTCCTACCAGCTTGAAAATGTTTAAACAAGCCAATCATATCTTCCCATGGTAGCCAAGGGTCACATCACCCTCCTGTTAGTATAAAGCCTGCCTCCCACAGCTCATGCTGGCTCACTGTTTCTGAGTATGACTACCAAATGCTCTTGCATGGTGTGGCGTGTCCTCCCCCAGGTTGTGAGAATATGTGACTAATAACTGCTGTCAATCTCTTCTGTCCAGTGCTGTGTGTCATATATTTGGTCATCTTATGCTATTTAGGGTGGGGAATCCATCCTTTCATCAGTGGGGTAAATAGGATACAATCAAGAATACTATCTACTCTTCTCCACTGCTAATCTAGAGCAGCCTTCAATGTCTTTCCCTATTACTCCTTATGTCTGTCCCTGATTGTTTCATAATAATGTCTGTTGCAGATATTCAGTTTCTTTTGGAAGGTAACATTTTCTCTCACAGATCTCTTTATCCTATCCTGTCTAATGCTGCTTGTTTTTTGTTATTTTTGTTTTACTTCCCTCAGAGGTGTTATTGGCATAATTTTTTTTAAGCAGGAATTTATAGTTTCAGGATTCAAGGATGTGTCTGTGGACTTCACCTGGGAGAAGCAGGTCCATCTAGATTCTCCTCAGAGGAACCTGTATGGGGAAGTGATGCTGAGAAACTATAGGAACCTGGTTTCACTGGGTAAGGACTTCTTGTAACTCAAAACCTACCTATTACCATCTTTCCTACCACTGACAGCTTGTATAGCCTCTGGAATTTTTGAATTTGTACTTGAAATCCTGATACTACAGGACATTATTTTAGGGTAGTTCCTTGGTGTCCTCTCAAGGTGAAAGGTCTTTTCTGTAGAGAATGGAAAAATGGGAAATCTCAGAAGCCACATACTTCCAGAAGCCCTGAAAAGGAAGGGATAAGACATGCTGGGAGTGATTTTTATGCTCAGTTCAGAACTCAAATGTAGTGTTTTTCTTCCTAAGCAGGACATCAGCTTTCCAAACCTAATGTGATTTCTCAGCTGGGTTGAGAACTGAACCTGATGACAAAAGAACATCCTGGGTGCATCTCCCCAGGTAAGGATCAGGCTGCAAATACTTGTTTTATGAGTGTCACCTTGGGGAGAAACCACTTCAGAGGTCCCTGAGTCTCTTGAGACCTGTACCATTTGCTGTGTGTTTGTATTTGTCTAACAGTGTGAATATATACCCTATGTCCTCTGTGTTGTTACTGGGTAGCACTTGTTGGTACTTCACACTTGACTGGATAGGCCTTCTTTGAGGTTACTTGGTGGTGTGTGTGTTTTACAGGTGGACCCTGCTTGGCTTTCCACTTTTTCTCTTCTTCTGTGTAACTGGGTCAGATTAGAAGGATAAAGTCCAGTTCATGCATATCCTTTGCTTTCACAGTAAAGCTTCCTGCCCATAGGCCTTTGATCTCTTGGTTCACTGTTATTTCTGCTCTGGTAATTTTGATCAACCTGACAAGTGGATTCTCAGACTGTAGTTTCCTGTCCTCTGCCTCTCATTGCTTCCAGGCCATTTTATCTGGGATAAGAAATGGGATCAGTGAAAACAAAGTCTGAGTGGTTACAAGGCCTTTCCTCCTGCCCCATTTCAAGCAGTTCAACAGATTCTCCCCTACCTGCCTCTACCACTAGTTCTTATTTTCAAGGAATGGGTATTTAGAAAAGGGTAGGGCCCTTTAGGATTCTCTTCCCTAAACAGAGTGAGAAAATCACAGGCTCCTTGGGCAGAAGGGAGGAGCTCTTTGAGATTGTGCCATCCTCCCTTGAGAGTTTAAGTTTCAAGTGTGTTCTGATACTTTATCTTCCAGACAAATATGTACCCTAAGGGTAGTTTATATACATTAATTTACTTAGTCCTTATGAGATTATTTGCATCCTCATTTTATATCTGTGAAACTCAGATTCAGAGAAACAAGTAAGTACTTAAGATGCTAAGTGTTAACAGCTAGTGTTTAAACCCAAGTTTGTCTGCCTCCAGTGTCACACTACTATGTTTTATGAGGATTTAATATCAGAATTATAGGCAGCCTGCAGAAGAGAAGAAACTGCTGGTAAATCTGCTATGGCTTCCTAATCCCAACTTCTCTGTATATCTTCTCTTAGTTCCATCTTCCTTTTTTAGCCTTGTCCAACAGTTGGTGATTTCAGTATCTGTCCCTCCCGCATATAGGCTCACTTCCTCTGCTTACCTGCTTCTAGTTCCTCTGTTATTTATCGGTGGCTCACTGTTCTTTCCCTACCTTCCAATTCTCTTCCTAATTATAGGGACATCCTTGGAAGCTCTCAAATGTGCCATATAGTTATTCTCAGTTGCATTCTCTTATTCCCATCTTATACAGGTTTCAATCTAGTATAGAAACAATTTTGAATTTTTATTTTTTTCAGACTGGAAGACCAAGACTTGAAACAAAAGAGTCAACTACGAAGCCCAAGTTCTTGAAGATTTATCTTATGGGGTAATAATGGAAAGGGAAGGTCTCTGGCATTCTTCTTTAGGGGAAACCTGGGAACCTGATAATTGGTTAGAGGGGCAACAGGAAAACCAGGATAGACATTTGGGCCAAGTGCACATTACCCATAAGGAAACCCTCACTGAGCGAAGGACATGTGGAGGTAATGAACTTGAAAGATGCTCCAGTCAGGGTTCAATCATTGATATACAACAAACTATTCCTGTGGGGAAAAGTCCTCACAACTGGAATTCACATGGAAAAGACACTAAACAAAATGCTGAATTAATTAAAACTCAAAGAATATTTGCCGGAGAGAAAGTCTATGAATGTAATGAGTGTGGGAAAACCTTCAGCCAGAGTTCGTCTCTTCTTAAGCACCAGAGAATTCATACGGGGGAGAAACCCTATAAGTGTAATGTATGTGAGAAGCACTTCATTGAACGTTCCTCACTTACTGTACATCAAAGAATTCATACTGGAGAGAAACCCTACAAATGTAATGAATGTGGGAAAACCTTCAGTCAGAGCATGAACCTTACTGTTCATCAAAGAACTCATACTGGAGAGAAACCATATCAATGTAAAGAGTGTGGAAAAGCTTTCCGCAAGAATTCATCCCTTATTCAACATGAAAGGATTCATACTGGAGAGAAACCCTACAAATGTAATGAATGTGGTAAAGCTTTTACCCAAAGTATGAATCTCACAGTGCATCAAAGAACTCACACAGGAGAAAAACCCTATGAATGTAATGAATGTGGAAAAGCCTTCAGTCAAAGTATGCATCTTACTGTACATCAGAGAAGTCATACTGGAGAAAAACCCTATGAGTGTAGTGAATGTGGAAAAGCCTTTAGTAAGAGCTCAGCTCTTACCCTGCATCAGCGAAATCATACTGGAGAAAAACCCTACAAATGTAACAAATGTGGGAAATCCTTTAGCCAAAGTACATACCTTATAGAGCATCAGAGACTTCATTCTGGAGTAAAACCTTTTGAATGTAATCAGTGTGGGAAAGCTTTCAGTAAGAATTCATCTCTTACTCAACATCGGAGAATTCATACTGGAGAGAAACCTTATGAGTGTATGGTATGTGGAAAACATTTCACTGGGCGATCATCCCTTACTGTACATCAGGTTATTCATACTGGAGAGAAGCCTTATGAATGCAATGAATGTGGAAAGGCCTTCAGCCAGAGTGCATACCTTATTGAGCATCAAAGAATTCATACTGGTGAGAAGCCCTATGAATGTGATCAGTGTGGAAAAGCCTTCATTAAGAATTCATCCCTTATAGTGCACCAGAGAACTCATACAGGAGAGAAACCCTATCAGTGTAATGAATGTGGAAAAGCCTTCAGTCGGAGTACAAATCTTACACGGCATCAGAGAACTCATACGTGAGGAAAACATGGGACCCTTCATCATGATTAACTCTTCAGTGGTAATCAGATAAATCATGTAATATAGAAACCTAATAAATGTAATGATCCCAGTAATTTTTTAGTTGTATAATATACCATGTCAGAAAATACAGACCACTGCAGAGAAACCACATAAAAGTGGAGAGAAATCTTGATTCAGAAAGTAAAACTTACTTTATACCAGAACGTTTAAATAACTAATGTTCTAAGCAGTGAGGATTCATGCTGAAGATAAGTTCTATTGTATTATACTGCAGATTCTCCTTTGGACATCAGAGACTTCACACTGGAGAGAAAATGTGAGAGTGCTTAACTGGACAGCCCAAAGACCTGGTATGTAGTCCTGATCTGCTACTAACTTGGACAAGTCACTTACTTTCACCAGGTTCCAGTGTCCTTATTTGGTAAATGAGGGATTTTTAGATTTAGAAGGCTCCAAGATCGCTACAATCTACAATCCCATAAATATAATGAATGCTTGAAAATCCTTGATTTTTCACCATCTTATATATGTTATCTAGATGCTCCTATTCCACAATCTGGTTTCCCTGAATCTGTTCAGTCAAAATTTTGTACCTCCACCAACTTCTATGATTGTTTCATGTCCTCCTCTACACCCTTTTACTTTCTCCTCTGAAATATTGGCTGGTTGCTACCAGATGACAGAATAATTGTACAGATCTTAACACAATAGCATGCTGTTTTAATTCTCCAATAACAGTCATTAAACTATTGTTAATAAGCTAATTATTTAGAAAACAATATAACAAATATAGTCTTAGAGTACATAGGATTTAAACACATCTTTGGATTGTACTCTTAACTATCAAAGTGGTAAGGAGAGGAAGCTAAACACTAACAGACATGAAAATCTGATGTTATTAACAAAATCTTTACAACTCATAAAATATTCAAAACAGTCATAGGGAGAGATTTTATAGATCTATAGTTATGAGAGTAGTTAAAGCAATTTCATTTATAGGTGATAAAAATGATTAGGAAATCAAACTGAAAAAGATAGTCTTTGTTTTCCTAGGGCTAAACTAAGAAACTAGCAGTGGGATGGGAGAGAAAAGGAAGAATTCAAGCAATGATAAGGCAGGATCTAGGTATAGTGGTAATTAAGTGTGAGCACTCAGATTTATTTAGGTGGATGGCTGCCATAATTAACACAAAAAGTTGACTGATTTTGTGGGGCAATGATGAGTTTGGTCTGGGGGCATTTTATGAGTGAGTAGTATCCAAATGAAGATTACTGATAGGCAGTTGAATAAGTAGAAGGGTGGTGATAAAAGGGGATTCTGGGAGTACTATCTTTAAATGCAGTAAGTGGAAGGCTAAACTAAGAAGCTTTGCTGGTAGCTCAGCTGTTAAAGAATCCACCTGCAATGAGGGAGACCTGAGTTTGATCCCTGGGTTGGAAAGATCCCCTGGAGGACGGCACGGCAACCCACTTCAGTATTCTTGCCTGGAGAATCCCCATGGACTGAGGAACCTGGTGGGCTACAGTCCATGGGGTCATAAAGAGTCAGACATGAATTAGCACACACAAGTGGGAGATGTCAAATTAGTAGAAGCTGAGGAGAAAAAACAGGCAAAAAAAAGAAAAACAGAAAAATCAGGAGAAGGTGGTGGCATAGAAGTAAAAGAATTTTAGCATAGAGATAGATTTTCAAATGCTACAGTAAGGTAAAAATAGAAAATGGCCTTTGGTTTTTTATAATCTCTAATTTTTAGCGGGTTGAAGAGTGAGTTAAAGGTTGAAAAGGACTTAATAGCTTGATTGACAAAGGAGAGATTTAGGAAGGTAACTAGAGGGAGACTGTGGTTGAGAGAGGGAAAGCTTTTGGCTACAAATAACAGAAAGCCCAAATAACAATGGCTTGCAAGCAAACAGGGATTTGTTTTTCTCCCATAACTAATCTGGAGGTGCTTGGCATTGTTTCAAAGGCAAAATAATTCAGTGCCTTGAGTGTCATGACTTTTTCATCAAGTCACAGGATGGCTCCCATAGTTCAGGTGAAATATCTGCATTCAAAGCAGGAAGAAGGGGTGGGTAGCACCAGCAACATCTGTGCCTTTTATCAGAAAAGGTTTTCCTAGAAGCCCTCAGCAGACTTCTGATTACATCTTATTGACCATAGGTGCTGTGTTGCATGGAGGCTAGGAGCAAAGGAGTCAGAAAAAAATATTTAGCTCTTCCAGCCTCTATAGTGGAGTTTAGGTAAGCAAAGGGGGGGATTGAGAAAGGTGTTGATTTAGCCAACAAATAATCTGCCAGGAGCATTTGTATGATTTAAGGCAGAAGAATTGAGCATGTTTATCACTGCATGGGAGAGCCTGAAAGTGCAGAGAGGAGGGACTGTGCAGTTCAAAGTGGGGAAATCAGATCTAGGACAGAGGCAGAGGCCACAGGGATCTTTTTCAACAGGAGGAAGGAAACTTTCCACTGGGAGAGGGGTGAACAAGAAACAGTGGGTACAGAAGATATTTCTGGATAGCAATGGAGGTTTCCCATGGACTCTTGAGTGTTTGGAACTACATCATTTTGATCTCTATGGGCTACAGGACCTCTGCAGAGTTTTAAAAAAAAAAAAAAAGGCAAGGACTAAGGGGGAATGAAACACTGAATTAATTATAACCTCAGAAACTTAGATTTTAAATAATGTCTCTCCCTTACACCAGCTTCTTCCTTTCCCTTCATATATTTGTTTTTCTTGTTCCCCACCTGATCTCAAAAGATAGAAATGAAGGGAAGAAGGAAGCAGAGAGGCAGAAAATAGATGAAAAATGAAAAAGTAGCAAAATTAAAGGCTCAAAGGGAGGCAGAGGAGGAGGAGGAGAGGAAGAATAAAATGTACTAAAGCCTATAAGATGGATGTGATAACCCCAAATTGGTAAAATGTTAACCTTTAGAGGGAGCAGCAGGAGAAATGGGTCAGATAAATGAAGGTTTCACTTTTTCAGGAGTTTTGGAAGCTTTGGGTCCTCATATGTCAGTGCTCAGCCATCCTGGGCAACAAGGAAAGCGGAAACTCCTGCACCTTTCTTCCCAGCAGGGGCAGGATTCCTGGTCCCTAGACATGAGACCCTGGGCAAGGCACTTAATGTATCGCTGTCTCAATTTTCTTATTTGTTAACAGTGCAGACCTTATAGCTTTGGATTACATTCAGTACTAATGTAAAATGCTTAGTGCCCAACACATATTAGTGCTAAATAAATATTATCATTTTCATATATATGAACAATATCCAAACTTGTTAGCATGGCATCCAGAGCCTTTAATTATCTCAATTATCTTGGGCTCTCAAAGCAAATACCTTGTAGGAAGGTTATATAATTGTAGGAGGCTCTCTCCTCCTCCTATTACCCCACTGCTGTAACAGCCTTCTAACTGCTTTCCCTGTATTAGCTCTAGCCCCACCACAGCCTTTTCTCCCCAAAGCAGACCACTGATTCTGTCAAAATGTATTCAGCCACACCACTCTTTTGCTTAAACCCCTTTGATGGTTTCCTATAACGTATAGAATAAACCCAAACTTTTTACCATGGCCTTCAAGCCCTCTAGTCCCTTCTAATCTCCTCTCCCGCTCTCCGTTGTTGACTGCCCTCTCCTGTCATAGTGGCCTTCTTAAACCACAGACTCACCAACAACGCCTCTATCTCTGGTCAGCATTTCTGTTCTCTTCCCAATATTCACATGTTTTCCTTCCTTACTGCATTCAGATCTCTGCTCAAATGTTACCTCCTCAAAGAGAACTCAAAGTACTACTTAAAATAATCCCCACTTCCCCACCCAGTCACACTCTAAACCTAACAGCCTAAGTGTGTCATCCGTTCAGTTCAGTCACTCAGTAGTGACCGGCTCTTTGCAACCCCAGGGACTGCAGCACGCCAGCCTTCCCTGTCCATCACCAACTCCCGGAGCTTGCTCAAACTCACGTCCATGGAGTCGGTGATGCCATCCAACCATCTCATCCTCCGTTGTCCCCTTCTCCTGCCTTCAGTCTTTCCCAGCATCATTCCAATGAGTTAGTTCTCTGCATCAGGTGGCCAAAGTATTGGAGCTTCCGCATCAGTCCTTCAGTGTGTCATCACTACCTAATAAAATATTTTGTTTATTGAGTACTACCTCTAGTAGAATTCAGCCTGCAACAGTGCTGTTGTTCAGTCGCTCAGTCGCGTCTCTTTGCTACCCCATGTACTGCAGCATGCCACGGTTTCACTGTTTCTCCGGTCCTTAGAACAGTGCCTGACACAAGCGGACACTCCAAAGGTGTCTACAGAATGAAATAGTAAAAACGAAAACAGAATGCCATAAGTAAACACTGCTTTCTAAGATGTGGCCAACAGTTCCCTAATTGACACATCTCAGGTCTCATTATTGACTTTTTTTTGGCGGGGTGGAGTTGGGGGGAGATAAAACCCTTTCATGTTTACTTTCCGAGCTCCCAGAAAATACATATTCAAAGGCAACTAAATATTTCCAGTTGGAGTTTTCTATACTTTATCTCATCCTTGCCCGCCTCCGCAAGATACTGTCCACAAAAATAAATACCATCTCTCTAAACAGCACCCAATTGTACAATACAAACTCCTTGGCATCAGGGCTCCTTGCTAAGACGTGGAGAACCAAATTTATTCTACCTCGTGGACGTTTCTCGCACCATGCCCTCTGTCCTGTGGCCACCATTCTGTTCCCAGCCAGCATCCGCTGAGTCCTGAACTACCACAGCAGCCTCCTCAGTCATCTGCCCGCACCTCTGTCGACCTGGTTCCCGCGTCCCACTCTTCGCCCGAACCACGCTCCGGCCCAAACACCAGGACCCACTGTTAGCATCTTTAGCGTTCCCGTGGCCGAAGCACGGCCCCACTGCCTTCGCTAGTAATCGCGCGGTTCTTCACTCGGGAACGCTCCTTTTCGACTTGTCTCCTACTGAGAACTTGAGGCGCGTCCCGGTTCCGCTCTCCTCGTCGGATCAGGCGCCGCTCGCCCGGCATGACCTCCCGTATCCCTTTGTCAACTTTTCGCTGGTGTCTGTCTTCGTCATGCTGACCAGAACGGAACCAAATCCGCACGTGAAGATCAGCGTGTTGGGGGGTCACCTGCCTGGGGAACCGTGACCACCAGGCGAGTCCCTGGGAAATGTAGTTTCGACACCGAACCCTCTCTGGCCCGGGCTCGGGGCGGAGGGCGGGGGGCTACCTGCGCAGGCGCGCAACGTCACTTTCTCCGCCCCGCGCGGAGGCCGGCGCTTGCTGCCGATATGCCTTCTGGGAAGTGGAGTCTGCGAAGCAGGAGCGCGGCAGCTCTCGGACCGGTGAGAATCCGGCGGAGCAGGTCCCTCGGCAACGCGCAAGCGCAGTTCCGACTCCGACTGCAGCCCAGCTCATTGTGTTCTGCCTGCGATGTGGCGGTGTGGATCTCACCGCTGGCAGAGGCTCCTCGAAGGGCAACCCAGCGGTGACTAGGCACGGTGGCCAAAGCCGTATCGGGAGAGCGGGAGCAGCCTTGGGGTGGTGGAGCTGGTGGGAAGGGCGGCTGAAAACCGAGTCGGTCTGGGTAGTGGTCCGTTCTGAAGGGCGCTGATCTGACGCCCCAAACTTCCCTGGATGTATGGCCAAGGTTAGATTCCAAAGACAAAAAGGCCAAGTGTGGGCTCGGGTTTAGGGTCCGAATCCGCGGGTGCATGTGGAGAAAGATACGGTCAGGGTCACTGGCTTGTGATTTGGAACCAACTCCGGTAATCCCGTTTACGCTCGGTGGTAGATGCTCCTGGTGTGGTTCAGCTCCCTGTATCTGGAACTCGCTGAGGCCGGGTCTGCAGCGGCGCAACCACTGCAGCAGCTCCCCAAGGGACTTAGCTGAGAGGCAGAGGGCCGGTGGGTGGGTTGTACGATTAAAATAAGTTGCGTCCAACACCCCCACCCGACCCCCACAGATACACTGCTTCTCGCCCACCTTTTCTCTCCAGGTCACCCAAACCGGGTCCCAGAGAAGGAGGCCTGAGGCTAGAGAACAGCATAGCCTGAGAGACGTCTCGACAGTGAAGATGCAGCCTTCTTAGCTTCTTTTTTTGAGGAGAAAGAAGACGACCCTCCTTCCCTACTTCCTCTACTCCCCTCCCAGGATTAGGCAGGTGTCCAGGCAGGAGTCACACGTTTCTTGAGATCTCTCAGCATAATTTAAGGGCAAAAGGCCAGAGGGTGTGTAAAAAGTGTGAAATCGGGCTGGAGGATGCTTTTTTCAAGGAAAAGTCAAGATACAGAAGGAAAGGTACTGAGAATTTGACTCATATTGTTAGGGGGAAATTGATGGGGGGGTGGGAGTAGCAGCAAGATGAGCTATTCCCTTTACAGTGGAGGCCAGCAGAAATATCCCCGAAGAGGAGAGAGGATTGGGAGCAAACAGGGACTAAGAATTCACTGTTTGGGGTATTAGCGGATTCCCAGGGTGTGAATGCTCAAAGCCCTCCTTTGGACTGCTGTGTGATATCTTTTGACCCAGTCCTCTCCTCATGAACAGTAGAAGGTGTTTCCAGCCTGAGGATTTCCACTCTGCTTGTCTCTAAAAAGGCTCATCAGAGAAGAAGGAATGGCAGTCAGGTGCCTGCCCGCCATGGTCCGGGTGAGTGAGGGTTCACTGTGGGCTTCCCCCTCTAAATGGCCTTAGATTTGAATGTAATGGTTGAAGAGGGTGGGCATGTTTCTCTCCTCACCAGAAGCTTTTCTCCCAGTCCATCTCACTCAGGAGCCTGACCCACTTGCTTCCTTTCCCATGCTTTCTACCCCGCTTGCTGGGTTCATTCTGGTGGTTGTCAGAGCTCAGGAACTTGCTAAAGGTCATATAAAAGACACAACTGGACATGAAACCCAGATTGGTCCAGAGTGGAAACCTGCGCTCTTTCCACTAGCAACTAAAATTAAGGGTCTAAAGTGATAAAGGCAATGCCTAACACAGTGACAGAAGAGTGAAATTGGAATGCTTTTTTAGGAAGGTAGGATTTACTGGACACTTTTTTTCCAACGGAGAAGGTAATGGCACCCCACTCCAGAACTCTTGCCTGAAAAATCCCATGGAGGAGCCTGGTAGGCTGCAGTCCATGGGGTCTCTAAGAGTCGGACGCGACTGAGCGACTTCACTTTCACTTTTCACTTTCATGCATTAGAGAAGGAAATGGCAACCCACTCCAGTGTTCTTGCCTGGAGAATCCCAGGGACAGGGGAGCCTGGTGGGCTGCTGTCTATGGAGTCGCACAGAGTCAGACACGACTGAAGCGACTTAGCAACAGTAGCAGTTTTTTTCCAATGATATTTGGTTTTTTACTTCAGAGGAATGTTGGTTACCAGTGAAGTCTTTCAAATGGTATGTTTTCAATTTCAATAAATTATTAAAAAACTTTCAGCAGTGCTAGCTTTTTTAGAATAAGGATATGGACTCCACTTTGAAGGAGACAGCATTCATTTGAGTGTATAAATTCTGATGAATTTGGTGAATTTGTTCTAATTCATTCACATGTAAACCTGTCCAGGGAAGGAATCTGTGGCAGAAGTCACTGGAAGAGTTGAGCCGCTGACTGAAAGTACTGTGTCAACCCAGTCCCAGCTTATTGGTTGTTCAGCCTTCTCCTTGATTTCTAGCTTGTCCTTTAGAGCCCATCTCAAGCACCGGTTTTCCTTTGAAACCTTTCTTCACGGTGCCAGTCCACTGTGATATTTCCCTTCCCTGGACTTTTCCTCAAATTCATTTTTGGTGTCACACAATTGTCTTGGGTTTACAGGCTGCTATACTTTTGGTTGCCTTTCAAAAAACCTGTGTTAGGGGTGTAAAATGTGCCAAATATTATGTCCCGTGCCTGGGATACAAAGGTGAACAATGGTCTTGACAGATTGGTTCATGGATTCAGTCAAACAAGTGTTCCTTGGTTCAGCCTGCTTTGTGCAAGGCTCTGGGTACAGGTAACAGAGACCCAATTCAGACTAAGTAAAAGCAGGCCTTTATTGGAAGGATACTGGGTATCACCCAAAGTCAAGGCGAAAATGCAGCTGTACTTCAGCTCTGCAGGGAAGGTCTAGAATAATCTGAGAGTCCTTTTTCTTGGACCCTTCGCTTTCTTCTCTGGACCTCCACTTAACTCTTCTTTCTCAGTGCGCACTAGCTCCCTTGGCCTCTTGTTCAGAGTTTCCACAGAAGGGTTGAGTTGTGATCAGAGGGAATAAGGTCACATTGTTCAGAAGGACTGTTTCATGGGAATGGTATGTGTGTATTGAGGGTGAGCAGGTGAACAGCTGAAGAAAAACAGGAGTTGCTGAGTAATACATATATAATGGGTGCTGGGTACATGGGCCATGCTCTAGAAGACATGATGGCAAGACAAGGAGAAGTAGAAATGGTCCGTAGCTTCTTGGAGTTAACAGTCCAGTGGGGGAAATAGAAAGTAAACCAGAACTCAGTAAAGTGAGGCAGTGCTTGAATGACCCTGCATAGATGATATGGGAACAGTTGAGGAGGGGTGCTGAAGATGTAATACTGAAGCCAAGACCTGGTATGATTGGTCATAGTGATGGGGATACAGGCAGGGCTGTGGCAGTTTGATGGAGATGGGAGAAAATGTTTTGGACAAAATGAGCAGCTACTTTTCTTCAGAGTGGGAAACAAAGTCTGATAAAAGCTCGACCCTTAGAGACCCTGAGGAAATGCTTCCCCTCTCACAGAAAACCAGCTCCCTCTGTGCTAACAGTCCCGCAGGTCTCAGCCAGCTCCTGGCTGAAGCCTTTCCCAGAGAGCCACATAAGGGAGAAGCCCCCAGTCAACGGGAATGGGTTTGCCCTTACAGGAATCAGTGACCTTCAAGGATGTGGCCGTGCTTTTCACCCAGGACGAGTGGGCGCAGCTGAGTCCGGCCCAGAGGGCCCTGTACAGGGATGTCATGCTCGAGAACTACAGCAACCTGGTGTCCCTGGGTAAGTGGGAGCCTCTGGAGGCTCATCTTCAAATGGGAGGTTTCTTGGGAATCCTTGAACTGGTTCCATACAGCAGCTTGGATTGGGAGTGAGCTGTTCTAAGGATGTTATGTCTGTGCCTCTCCTTTGTGTCCTGGGCACAGGGCTCTTTGGAGTCTAAGTGCAGATGTCTCAAAGGCGACTAGAAGTCAAATCCTCCCTCCCTTCTAGCAGGGAGAAGGACAGGAACAGATTGGCTTTGTCACCCCTGAACCTTCTTTTCCTCCTCCTGGGAACTCTCCTCTACCCTGGGCCCCTATCATGTCACCTTTTCCAGGAAGTTCCAGGTCTCATTCTTGCAGTGATTTTATCTCTGGTATGAACAAATATGGCCCCCCCTTTTTTTTTTCCCTCAAAAACAGGACTCTTAGGACCCAAACCAGATATGTTTTCCCAGTTGGGAGAAGGGGAAGAGTGGATGCCAGAGGACTCCTTGGGAGGCTTCTGTCTTGGTAAGCATCCTGCATGTGGGAGGCATTGGGAGCGACTCAGCATGTGCACCGGGCCTGTGGATTGAGAAACCAGCACCTTTCCCTTCACATTCACCTAAAGGCTTTGTGCCACATTTGTCCCCATGTGCGTTTGGCACTCCTTTCTTGTGGCAGTTTGTGCCTCTCGGACCATCCTTTCTGTGAGTTTCCTTCTTTCTCTGTTTGGCATAGATGGGCAGCTCTGTGCCACGCACTGTGCTTGTGTGTCCTGTTGTTCCCTGAGCACCTGAGCATGCAGTCTCTGCTCAGATTCCTCCAGTGAGGAGGGAGAGCACTGGGTTACACAGAACTGTGCAGCTTCCGGCCCTCAGGGCCAGTCACTGTGCCCACTGAGGCAGCTCTTCCAGACAGACATGGCAGATTTCTTCCACCACCTCCATGTTTGTTCATCCACCTGTACCTACACCCAGCATTGTACTATTCTCCACCTTCTGCTGATGCTGCGCTGGGCTGTAAGTACCACACAAGCATAGCCAGATTTATTGCATGTTTTGTTTTGCTCATACCCAGCAAAGTGCTTGGCACCTAGTAAGGGCCAAAGACTTGTTGCCTAGGGATACAGAGACCACGCTAGTTTAGTAGCTGTTACTTGTTTTGAGGAACCCATTGGATCTGGCAGCTCAAGAGCAGGAGCAGGGGTGCCTCTCCCCAAATCCGGGAATACTCTAGAGAGCTATTGCATTATCCAAGACATTACAACATTTTCACTTTCTGCCAGCATTTTGCCAACTGCGAAATATTTTTAAAAACCTTTTGTTATTGATTTTTCACAGAAGCCCAATGAAGTAGGGAGGACTTTGTATCCTACAGTAAATAACTTTACCTAGAATGTCTAGGATCTAATCTGTTACAGAATTTAAATGTCTGAACTCCAAAACTCAGTTATCAAAATCTTTTAACTTGCCTCAGTAGTGTTCTGAGTTTGTATGTTTATTACAGCCAAACTAAGGCATTTTTAGTATTTCACTCTGTATTATACAAGCAGTGTTATAACAAAAAAAGATGGGGTGGGAATTAAAAGAAATGAATCCACTGTCCCAGTACTCTGGCATAATAACATCATTTATTCTTTTTATTCTTGCATTATTCATCATTGACACAAATTCTTTATTGTACTTCTGTGGGGCAATTATGAGATTGAAGAGGACTTTTATGCCTAGAAGGGATTTTAGAGTCAGGTGTGAGTAATGACATGAAAATCCAGGGGATCATAATTCAGCCCTTCCCAGGTGCATTTCACAAACCTCTGCTCCAGCACCTCTTGTTTCTGAATGTCCTCAACACCGCAAACCATGAGCTGATTCATGAAGGATGTTTAGTGGTCAGCCAGTCAGACACGGAAAGAAATCTTGTTTTAGATCTCCTAATATGGTTTTGGGGTTTGTTTGTTTGTTTTTTGCACCATGAGGCTTGTGGGATTCTAGTTCCCTGACCAGGGATCAAACCCAGGCTCCCGGCAGTGGAAGGGCAGAGACCTTGGACCACTGGACCACCAGAGAATTACCCCAATAAAGTTCCTTCAATTTCTTGTTAAAGTTATATTTTTGTTTTTTAATATAACCTCTTTCCTTTTGTTTTTCAACTGCAAATTGCTGCTATAAGAAAGTGGTAGTCATTTCCAAATATTTATTCCCCTCATGTCACTCTCCAGTTCTTATTCTTCTTATTCAATGAATCATTTTTAGTTTTAGGTTTTCTTCTTTCTGTTTCACTTCTTAATTACTGGCTAGAACTTAAAAGACCATATAGAACAATGATAATAGGTTTATCTATGACTTTTCTGTTGTTGCATCAGTCACTCTTGGTTTAGACAGATACTTAATTTTCTTCATAGTAAGAAAAAGTCCTTCTGGTAGCTTTCCTTTAAAATTTTTCTCTTCCCTGGGCTTTGAGCTAGTACACACAGGGAGCTGACTTTTGAGCCCTTGTGGATCAGCACCTTGCTGGGTGATCTCTGGAGATGTGTTAGCTGCCCCATTTCAACCTTAACAACCTGTAAGGCAAAGATGATTAACTCTACTTAAAGAAAAACAAGCTTCTGTGTGGTTACCTAATTTCAACATATGCAAGGCAAGATGTGGGTTAAACCAGCATGCTGCTCAAACTGTGTCATTTTCCACCCTTCTCCAAAATAGCTTTACTTATACAGAAATTGTTCGCTTAGTAAACCTGAAGAAAACTGCCTCATCCCTTAATTTAAGTAGTTTGCTAGTAACTTTTTACATTTTTTCCTTATTTATTAATCTGTTTATATCTTTTGTTTCTTTTTGTTATATCAATTGCACATTTTGCCCTTTTTTTGAGCTATAAAATGTATTCATTTACCTTTTTGAGCTATAAAATGTATTACCTTTTTTTGAGCTATAAAATGTATTCATTTACAACTGTGCATGGTATTCATCTATAATTTTAACATTTTATATTATATCCTCTTTCTCATTTTTATCTGCATTTTTTTCTCTAAAATTTGTTGAGACATTTTGTAGAGAATTAGCTCTTATTTCTCTTTCATTCTATTATTTTATTTTAACACTTAGCATTATCATTTCCTTTTTTTTTTTTTAACTTCAGACAGATGTATTTTGATACTGTAATCCTGTCTACAGAACAGAACATGTACTATTTTGAACAGCCTGAAAAATAGGTAAACAGCCCCCACACTGCATGAAAATAAAAGTTGCTCAGTCATGTCCAACTGTTTGCGACCCTATAGTCCATGGAATTCTCCAGGCCAGAACACTGGAGTGGGTAGCCTTACCCTTCTCCAGGGGATCTTCCCAACCCAGGGATCAAGCCCAGGTCTCCCACATTGTGGACAGATTCTTTACCAGCTGAGCCACAAGGAAAGCCCAAAAATACTGGTGTATTTTGAACAGTCTGAAGAATAGGCAAACAGCCCCCATACTCCATGGTCCAGCTTAAGAAACAGAACACAGCTGCACCTGTGAAGTTTGATATGTCCATCCTCATCGAATCTTCCTCCTTTCATACCAGAGAGCCCCTAGCTTGAATTTTACATTAGCTCCAGTGCTGGCTCTTCATGCCCTTCACCATATTTATCCATCCATGCATGCATGCCAAGTCACTTCAGTTGTGTCCAGCTCTTTGTGAAACCATGGACTGTAGCCCACCAGGCTCCTCTGTCCATGGTATTCTCCAGGCAAGAATACTGGAGTGGGTTGCCACTTCATACTCCAGGGGATCAAACCCGACCCAGGGATCGAACCTGCATCTCTTGTGTTTCCTGCGTTGGCAGGAGGATTCTTTACCACTGGCGCCACCCGGGAAGCCTACATTTATCCATAGCTCTGAGCAATGTTGTTTAGCTTTACATGCTTTAAAGCTTGATGTATATGTATTGTACTATAGATACCTTTCCACAGCTTGATTTTTTTTTTTAAACTTTTTGGCCAAGCCATATCGTATGGGGATCTTAGTTCTCCCACCAGGGCTCAAACCCGAGCCACCTGCATTGGAAGGTCAAAGTCTTAACCACTGGAAGTCTCACAGCTTGCATTTTAAAAATCCTTGTTGAGATGTGTAGCTTTAGTCATTTTTAACTGCACTTGATACTTCTTCAATGGCTATACCTTAATCTGTTTTGTTGACAGACTGTAGGTTGTTTCCAGACTTTTTGCTGCTTTTTTAATACTGCTGACTGGATATTCTTGTATATGCTTCCTTAAATATTTGGGCCTTGTTTGGGAGTTTCTTTAGGTGTATTCATAGGTGTAGAAATACTGGGTTTAAGAGTATATACTTTTTCAGCTGTACTAGATGGTTCCAGACTGCTGATTAAATTAATTGGTCCTAATTATACTAATAGTTGATGCAAGTTCCTCTTGCTTGCCAGAGTAACAGGAACTTGCCAAACTTCCTGAGAAATGTTATCTCATTGTGATTTTAATTGGCGCTTCCTTGTTTCCTAGTGGAATTGAACATCTTTTCATTTGTTGATTATTTGTGTTCTGTGAAATATTCGTATTCTTCCTCCACTTTTCTTTTACAGTTTATCTTATTTGCTTGTAGGAGATATTCAGGAATCTAATACTTTATCAGTTAATATGTGTGCCAGTCTATAGCTTATCTTTTCTCTTTCTTTATTGGCTGAAGTTCTTAATCAGTCTTAGTCTTAATGATCTTTATTTTACTGTTTTCTGTGTCCTTTTAAAATGATCCTTTCTATCCTTATATCCATGAGAGAAAGACTTGATCATGTTTGCTCTTGTATTTCAGCTCACCAGGTCCCATTATGTATTTGTTGAATCAAAGCGTAATTGTTTTCTAGTAATATTTACTTTTGTCTTTTTTTCCTTGTATGCTGCTGCTGCTGCTAAGTCGTTTCAGTCGTGTCCGACTCTGTGTAACCCCATAGACAGGAGCCCACCAGGCTCCTCTGTCCCTGGGATTCTCCAGGCAAGAACACTGGAGTGGGTTGCCATTTTCTTCTCCAGTGCATGAAAGTGAAAAGTGAAAGTGAAGTCACTCAGTTGTGTCCGACTCTTAGCGACCCCATGGACCACAGCCTACCAGGCTCCTCTGTCCATGGGATTTTCCAGGCAAGAGTACTGGAGTGGGTTGTCATTTCCTTCTCCATTTTTTCCCTGTATAAATCTTATCGAAGTTTCCCTTTTTTAATAAATTTAATAAATACATTTTTAACTTTATTGATACTTTCTATTTTATCTTTATTTCATTAAATAGTGCTCTTCATTAGTTCTTTCCTTTGACTTTTTTGGAGTGTGTTCTTTTTCTTTATTTTCAGTATTAAATTTCATCACAATAATACATTTAGTTTAATGAAATTACAGTATGCGTTATGAAAACTGATGGCCTCTTGTCCCTGTTTATCCCCATTCTCTCCTCTTTAGAAATAACCATTTTCTCTCCTTTCAGCAGATTATTTGGTATATTTGCTTCCGTGTCTTCAAGGAATGTGTTTATATTGCTACCTATTGACCTCAGTTTTAGGTATTATTTACTGAATTCCTCCTCTAAAAAGTGAGGACTAAACTCACTTCCCCAACTGTTCATCTTATTACCTTTTCCATTCCCTGTCTTCCCAGTATAGTATATTTTTGGTCAGAGAAATAGTCAGTGTTTACATTCTGAAGCGCTATTCACAGCTGACCCATGTAGTAATTGTGACTTTTGCCTTTGCTTTCCTAAGCAGTCTTTCATGGGGTTCATTTAGTTTAATTTAATCTCGGACCTTGCCTCATTGTCTGCATCTCTTCTCAAGAAGTTTAGATTGGCAGTCATCCTAACAATTTCATTTTCCTGGAAAATTTCTTTTGGAGCAGTCTGACCTGCTCTGTTCTCGCAGGGCCTTAGCTATCATCCTCCTACAAATCCCATCTTTCCTGGCCCACATGTCCCACGTCATCCTTTTTCTTGGCTTCTTTCTTGCTTTTGTGGCACATATCTTCCAGTACCTTCCAAAGAAAGGATGCATGGGAATAAGTTTTTGCTAACCTAGCATCTGTCAATGTCTTTTTTTCTCCCATACCAGTGGTAGAATTCAGCAGTGGATGTCTTTTTTTCTTCAGAATTCTGAAGACATTGCTCTAGTATTTTGTAGTCCTCAGTCTGATATTGAGAAATCCAAAATCATTCAGGTTCTTCATCGTTTGTGATCCTTTTTTCCTCTCTGAAAGCTTGCAGGATCTCCTCATTTACTCCAGTGTTTCTCAGTGATGGACCCTGTTATGGTGCTATGCTTGGATCCATTAAGCACTGGTGAGCCTTCCACCTGAATTTCTGCCTTGCGGATCTAGGACGTTTTCTTCTAGTATTTTTTAATTTCCACCTTAAGCTTTCTCTATTTGCTCTTGATGGTATGCCTGATACTTCCTGGACTGGTCTTGTAATTTTAACGTTTTACTAAAATTTCCATCTTTATGCATTTTTTTGTTCTACTTTTTGACAGGTTTCTTCCGTTTTGACAGGTGTCTTTTTGACAGGTGCCTTCCATTTCATCTGTCGCGATTTTTAAAATGTTTTAAGCAGTCTTTCCCTGTCATTTGTCCATTGCCTAAAAATAGTTGGTTCATTTTCTCCCCTGGTTTTCCAGTTGTTTATGGTGGGAATTCTCTGTTGAGGTTTCAAATTCTGCCATCGTTTTTAATTTCCAAGAACTCTTGTGTTATTTGTAAGCTCTTATTCACATTTTACAATTAAAATATTTTACCTCTAAATATAATGATTTTCAAAAACACTTTCATCTCCCTTTATAGGCACTGTGTTCTCAGATTTTCTCTTTGATTGCTTAAAAACCTCTTTTTAAGAGGTTTTCCTCAGTTGGGAGAGAGAAGCTCTCTTTTTTCTCTAAGTTGGAGAAGACCTGGGGGCAATAAAGTCTTCCTAAACTGACCTTGGGCTTCCCTCGGGGCTCAGACAGTAAAGAATCTGCCTCAATGCAGGAGACCTGGGTTCGATCCCCAGGTCGGGAAGATCTCCTGGAGAAGGGAGTGGCAACCTACTCCAGTATTCTTTCCTGGAGAATTCCATGGACAGAGAAGCCTGATGGGCTATAGTCCACAGGGCTGCAAAGAGCTGGACTCGACTGAAGCACCTAACACACACAAACTGACCAGTACTCCTTATTTTACCCACTGCCACTCTCAGATGTACCTGATGGCGCCAGGTCTTGAAACTTCTGATGATTTGGAGGAAACTGGGTCAGTTTCTGGGCCCTCTCTGGGTGTGACCTCTTGACTACGTTGTATAGGGTTTGGATCATACTACTTGCATGCTTTGCTTGATACCCTCAAGTTACATATTAATTGTTTAAAACCATACTTTGTTTTTTTAATTTGGGTCAATGCAGCTATGGGTATTGCTCCTAATTCAGCCCCCATGAAGTGACCTGGGCCCCAGTGAGAACTGACTTGAGGATCCAGTCTTTCCCCATATCAGTTCATCTTCAGTGTGCCAGAACCAGAGTGTGTTTGACCCCTTGTTGATATACAATTAGATGAGTGTTTTCCTGTAACACAAAACATTAAAAAGCCAATTTTCTCATATATATATAGGTGATAAGTTTTTATGATCACAATCAAGGAAAGGCTTTAATAGACATAGCTGTCTAATAGCTGCTACAAAGGAAAGTTAACAATTGTTTTTATTGAACCAGATGATGATTATTATTACTATTTATAAATATTATATGTATAATTATTTTATAATTATTATTATTTTTGAAAGCTGCTCCCAGATTTTTTAAAGTAGGCTTTTGTTGAAGTAGTTCTAACACAGGAAAATACATAAATTATAAGCATAATTTTTACAATATAAATACTATAAAAAGTATAAGTATAACCAGCACCTATATCAAGAAATAGAATGTTACTTGAATACCAGAAACCCCCTCCCATCCTCTCTGTTTCTTTTGTCCTGAAGATGATTACTACCCTGACCATAGCTTTGCTTTGACTGTTTTAAAACGTTTAATAAATGGAATCAAACATTTCTACTCTTCTGTGTCTGGCTTCTTCCCTTCCATGGTGTATGTTTGAGATTCATCCGCGTTGTCATGTGCAGCAGTAGCTGGTTGGTTCTCACTGAAGTGTGATACTTCACTGCGTAACCTACCACATTTGTACATTTACCTTTGTTTTCTTTCCAGCTTGGAGCTATCAGTAGTGCTGAAACTATTATGAACATTCTTGTACATCTTCTAGAGAACGTACATTGTACATTTCTCTTGGGCAAGTGCTTGAGTATGCAAGTTTAATATACTTAAACCAAACAGTTTAAGTGGTTATACCAGTTTACACTCTAGCCAGCAGGATATGAGGGTTCCATATCCTCTTATATACTTAGTATTGTCAATAAATATTTTCACCCTTCTAGAAGATGTATGTGGAGAAGGCGATGGCACCTCACTCCAGTACTCTCACCTGGAAAATCCCATGGACGGAGGAGCCTGGTGGGCTGTAGTCCACGGTCGCTAAGAGTCAGACACGACTAAGCGACTTCACTTTCACTTTTCCTTTCATGCATTGGAGAAGGAAATGGCAACCCACTCCAGTGTTCTTGAGTGGAGAATCCCAGGGACGGGGGAGCCTGGTGGGCTGCCATCTATGGGGTCGCACAGAGTCGGACATGACTGAGGTGACTTAGCAGCAGTAGCAGCAGCAGAAGATGTATGGAGTATCTCATTGTATCTCAACTTATGACTGAAGTTGATCATCTTTTAACTTTTTTATTAATCATTTAATATTCTCTTTTGTAAAATTTCTATAAGTCTTTCCCTTATTTTCTATTTAGTTGGCTAATCTTTCCTCATTGATATATTGTAGGGTTGCATATTTGGGGTTTGCTTCTTTGTTATATAGGTATATTATAAATATTATTTCACATCTGAAATAATGGTGTTACTTGATAAACCAAAGTTCTAAATTTTTAGGATAATCCAATTAATCAGGGTATTCTCCCCTTACAGTAAATGTGTTTTGTGTTCTACTAAAGACATTTAAAGTCATGGAGATCGTCTGTGTTTTCCTCTATGGAAGATTTATTTTCCTTATTTTCCATATAGGTATGCAGTTGACCCAGGACCGTTTACTGAAAAGACTATTTTCCCCCATTGTATGCAGTGTGCCTACCTTTGTCATACATAGGGGGACAACATGTGCACAGGTCTGATGCTGGGTGTGTAATCCGTCCCATTGGCCTATTTGTATCAGACTGTACTTCCTTAAATGATGAGAAGAATTCACTAGTAAGCCATCTGCTTGGAAATTTCTTTATGAGAGTTTTTTTATGTGTTTTGTTTTTGGCCGCGCTGGGTTTTCACTGCTGTACATGGGCTTTCTCTAGTTGTGGCCAGTGGGGACTATTCTTCATTGTGGTGCCTGCGCCTCTCATTGCAGTGGTCTCTCTTGTGGCTCTTAGGCTCTAGAGCACAGGCTCAGCAGTTGTGGTACATGGGCTTACTTGATTGAAGGCATATGGGATTTTCTTAGACCAAGATCAAACCTGTATACCCTGCGTTGGCTGGAGGATTGTTAACCACTGGACTACCAGGAAAGCCCCTGTGAGGTTTTAAATTGAAGATTCAATTTATTTATTAGATATAGGACCGTTAAGATTTTCTGTTTGTGTGTGTGTCTGTTTTGGTATAGTATACCTTCCTAGAACTTAGTCTTTTAATTTATTGGCATAAAGTTTACTCATTATGTTATTATCTTATAAATCTCTTTAGAATCTGTTTGATGTCACCTTTATCATTATTTTGTTAAATTTATTTATTTTTAATTGGAGGATAATAAATAAATAAAATTTATTTATTTTAATTGGAGGTTTACATTGATGTGTTGGTTTCTGCAATATAGCAGCATGAATCAGCCGTAGGTATACATATGTCCCCTCCCTCTTGAACTTCCCTCCCACCTCCCACCCCATCCCACCCCTCTAGGTTGTCACAGAACACCTAGTTGAGCCCCCTTCGTCATACAGCAAATTCCCACCAGCTATCTATTTTACATATGGGAATGTTTATGTTTTAATGCTGCTCTCTCAGTTTGTCCCACCCTCTCCTTCCCACACTGGGTCAAGTCTGTTCTCTCTGTCTGTGTCCGTATTGCTATATCATTCTTGATAGTGGTAATATGTGCCTTCTTTCTTTCTCCATTAGTCTTGATAGAGATCTTTTGATTTTTAATTAAGTTATTGATTTCTGTTATTTTTGTTATTCCTTTCTCTTTTGTATTTAATATTCTATTTTTCTGATTTCTTGAGATTGATAATTGATATAGATAGATAGATAGATATACATTTCTTTCTAACCATGCTGTAGCTGCATTTTGTTATGTTTCATATTTCTGTTACCATTTAGTTTACAATATTTTCAAGTTGTGTTGTGATTTCTTCTTTATCAGTTATTTTAAAATGTATGGACTAGTTTTAAAATATCTGTGGATTTTCTAACTACCTTTTTGGTATTTTGCTATTTATTTCTGGTGTAACTCCACTGAGTTCAGAGTACACATTCTGAATGATCTGTGTCCTGTGAAATGTGTTTATCCTACTTTGGTGGTGGTGGTTTAATCACTTAAGTTGTGTCTGACTCCTGCGAGCCCATGGACTGTGACCCACTAGGTTCCTCTGTCCATGGGATTTCCCACGCGAGAATACTGGAGTGGATTGCCATTTCCTTCTCCATTTTGGTTAATGTTATGTATGGACTTAAATATATATATTCTCTCATTGTTGGGTATTCCGAATATTCAGTATATCATTTAGGTCAAGTTTATCTTATAGCTCAGATCACCCCTATTCTTAATGGTTTGATTATCGAGTTTTGGAGAATGGTGTGCAAACATCTATCATTGTTAAGATTTCTTTTTTCCTTTTGTTGTCCCAATTTTTACTTTATACATTTTGAAGTTATGTTACATGAAAATATAGATTTGTTATATATTCCTAGATAATTGAACAAACCTTTAGTCAATGTGAACAATTTAAAAGTCTGTTTTCTCTAATTAAATGAGATTTGTCTGATAGTAGTATAGGTACACCAGCTTACTTGTGGTTAGTGCTTGCTTGATACATCCTTTTCTATTCTTTCTTTTTATTTCTGGGTCTATATCTCTGGTAATACTCTCATGAGTGGCTTATAGTTGGATTTTATTTTTTTTAAATGCAGTCTCATAACCTTAGTTTTTAATAGGATAATTTAGACCAGTTGCTAATATATATATATACATATATATATATATATATATATATATATATATATATATGTATATATATATATATAGTATTGGCTGTCTGCTATTTTATTATTTATTTTCAATTTTACTCACTAGCTTTAAATCTCTTTTTTTGTCTTCTATCTTGCCTTCTCTTGAATCAACTATTTTTATTGTTCTATATTCCCCCATAAGAGCTTGTATCTTCTTTAACTGTCTTTTATTTCTAAGTCTAGTAAATAAAACCAGGTTATTACTATCCAAAATAAGTAATTCCCAGGCAATGCTAATAACTTGAAACAATGCTATTTTTTTTTCATCTTTTGTGTTAACTTTTCTTATGTATTTTAATTATGTATATATGTTCAACCTCTCAAAACATTTCTAGTATTATTTTGTGCAATAATATTTTTTAAATGATTTTGTTTATTTATTTTTATTTTGACTGTGCTGGGTCTTCCTTGTTGCGTAGGCTTTTCTCTAGTTGCAGGGAGTGGGGGCTGCTCTTTAGTTGTGGTGCATAGGCTCTTCTGGGCTTCCCTGGTGGCTCAGAAGGTAGAGAATCCACCTGCAATGAGGGAGACCTGGGTTCGATCCCTGGGTTGGGAAGATCCCCTGGAGGAGGGCATGGCAACTCACTCCAGTATTCTTGCCTGGAGAATCCCCATGGACAGAGGAGCCTGGCGGGCTGCAGTCCATGGGGTCACAAAGAGTCAGACACCACTGAGCGACTAAGCACAGCACACACTCCTCTCTTCTGTTATGTCCGATAATATACTGTTAAATCCATCTATTGGGTTCTTTATTTCATTTATTATATTCTTCAGTTCTAGAATTTTCACTTGATTCTTTGGTTCTAGTTCACTGTTGAAATTCTCATTCTTATCTGTTTTATTGAACATAGTATTCACACTTATTTTTAAACCCCATGTCTGATAACTTTGGTATCTGAGTTCTGAGGATCTTTGTCTAATATTTGCTTTTTATCTTGAATAATTTCGTAGTACTCCTGGTACTTTAAGACTGAATCCTAGACATTATGTATGAAGGAATGAATAGGCTCTGGATGATGTTATTTTCCCTCCAGAGAAAGCTTGCCTTCCCTCTGTTAGACAGCAGGAGTGAAAGCAAACCTTCCTAATCCATCAGGGACTCTTTAGCTGGAGATTGGGTTGAATGTTCAAGAAGCCCTTGCTACTGAGTTGTAGCCCTCCAGGAGTCCCAGCTGAGAGCTTTATATGTTTACTGTGACCACCACTCACCCCACCCCAAGAAGGTCCTGAACTCCAGTTTTTGGCTCAACGGTACTATAAGACTATAGAGAATTCTGAATTTCTACTTAGCTTAGTTTCTTACCTTGAGAAACTTAAGAATTCATCAAATTCTGTGAGGAAAAAAACTGGATCACCTTTCTGCATTTCTGTTCCCTCTCAAATGTTAGACTATCACTTTGGTCTCAAGTTATATCTGATGACTTTAGACAGATTCTTTTTTCTATGCAGATTTTTTCAGTTATTTTTTGCAATAATATTGGTCTGCCACAGGGCCACTCTATCAGGTCCAGAAGCAAAAGTCAGTTCTTAAGATTTTGAGATTTGGCAAAACAGGTGTTTAAACATTCTTTCTTTTGAGTGAAGATATGTTATTCTAAGCTCACAAGGATTTTAGCCTTGAAGTGCACCTGTTTAACTTTCTTTTCCAGATAAGTACAAGGAGATGATGATGATGATAATGATTATAGCTCTTAATAGATTTTCTGGAGGGAGTAGGAGAAAAAAGTGTTGAGGGAGGCTTGTTCTTGATAGGCTTTCACAGGAATCTTTGCATCATCTATGTTAATATCAAGTGCTTATCATTGCATTTCTTGGTACAAAGTCTTAAATAAACAAAAGACAGACGTTCACAAATATGTACCAGAAACTAATGTGCATTCAGAATTCTGCTTGTTAATATCAGGCTACCATGAGACCAAGTGAGAATGCTGTTGAGTAAGTGTGGAGTTTGTTTGTGGGGAGAGGAATCATCTTACCAGACAACTCATGAGACCATGACCCATATCCCAGTAGCAGAGTCCCATTTCTAATGACTAGTACAGTCCTTTCCCCAAATTCAGGGCCTTGCCTCCAAGACATACTGGATGTATCCTGGCAGATTTTCTGCTTTGTTCCTAATTTCCTGTGCTCACATATATATCATCATGGTACATTTTCCTCATATCAATGTCACATTCATATAGGTTTGAAGACATTGCTTCCTTACCAGTAGCGTGCATGTGTGTGAAGTCACTTCAATTCATGTCCGACTCTTTGCAACCCTATGGACTGCAGCCCACCAGGCTTCTCTGTCCATGGGATTCCCCAGGCAAGAATACTGGAGTGGGTTGCCATTTCCTCCTCCAGGGAGTCTTCCCGACCCAGGGACTGAACCACTGTCACTTCTATCTCCTGCACTGGCAGGCGGGTTCTTTACCACTATTGCCACCGGGAAGCCCTTACCACAGCAGAAAGTCCTAACTTGATTAGTAGATATCAGTGTTTCACAGCCTGACTTTCTGTTTTCCATCTGAATGCTGAAATGAGTTTACAAAACATAAATGCTGGTTTTAGTAGTTACTCTGAAAGCTGAACTTTTTTTCTACCAGATGTTGACCTCTAGTTGCAGTGGTTTCTTAAGGCCACATCTAGGTTATTTTAAAGCCCATATCACTAAAATAGATAAGATGCATGTTTTTTTTTTTTTTTCCTTATCTGTTAGTATATTGCAGTCTGTATAGGTTTTTTGAGACTTTAAAATTCAGGTAACTTCTCTGTAATCACAAAGAAAATAAATATTTTACTCAGGCCTATGATTTCTGAATGCCATCTCCAAATTTTCCTGCTTCATACATAGTATATTTGATCAACCCAGTCCTGCCATGTCTTCTATCCACCTCTTCTCCCCTTTTTCTATATTCATTTCAAGAAGTCTTCAAAATTGCAACTTCTTTGTTAGCATTATAAACAAGGTCATGTTCTTATCCCCACTAGATGTTTTACTATGATAAAACAGACATGTTTATTTTTAATGTCTTTCAGACTGGGTGATTACACCTACGAATAAGAAATCTATTCTCAAGGCAGATATTCCTGAAGGAGAATTGGGTCAGTGGATGATAAAGGAAAGATTCACTAGAGATAGTTGCTGGAAATATGATGACCTGTTGGAATGGCAGCATGGAGGCCAGGAGATAAACTTGGAGCAAGTGGTGCTTGCTCATGAGAAAACATTGTCTGTGGTTGGCGACCAGAAATGTGATGAATCTGGGAAACCCGGCACCATGAACTCATCTTTTGTTCAAAGTCAGGGATTTCAATCTAGCAAAAAAGCCTTTGAGTGTAGTGAGTGTGGAAAAGTCTTCACTAAGAGTTCAACCCTCAATAAACATCAGAAGATTCATAGTGAAAAACTTAATGCAAATCAGAAAATTGTTATTAAAGAGAAGCGATATGAATGTAGAGAATGTGGGAAGGCCTTTCACCAGAGCACACACCTCATCCATCACCAAAGAATTCACACTGGTGAGAAGCCATATGAATGTAAAGAATGTGGCAAGGCCTTCTCAGTGAGCTCCTCACTTACTTATCATCAGAAAATTCATACTGGAGAGAAACCTTTTGAATGCAACTTATGTGGAAAAGCTTTTATCCGAAACATACACCTTGCCCACCATCACAGAATACATACTGGAGAGAAACCTTTTAAATGTAATATATGTGACAAAGCCTTTGTGTGTAGGGCACATCTTACCAAACACCAGAATATTCATAGTGGAGAGAAACCCTATAAATGTAATGAATGTGGCAAAGCCTTCAATCAGAGTACAAGTTTTCTTCAGCATCAGAGAATTCACACTGGAGAGAAGCCTTTTGAATGTAATGAATGTGGAAAGGCCTTCAGGGTGAACTCTTCCCTTACTGAACATCAAAGGATTCATACCGGGGAGAAACCTTATAAATGTAATGAATGTGGGAAAGCGTTCAGGGATAATTCATCCTTCGCTCGACATCGGAAAATCCATACTGGGGAGAAACCTTACAGATGTGGTTTGTGTGAGAAAGCCTTCAGGGACCAATCAGCCCTAGCCCAACATCAGAGAATTCATACTGGGGAGAAGCCTTACACATGTAATATATGTGAGAAAGCCTTCAGCGACCATTCAGCCCTCACTCAGCATAAGAGAATTCATACTAGAGAAAAACCTTACAAATGTAAAATCTGTGGGAAAGCCTTTATCCGAAGTACACACCTGACTCAACATCAGAGGATTCACACAGGAGAGAAACCTTATAAATGTAATAAATGTGGGAAAGCTTTTAACCAGACTGCAAACCTCATTCAGCATCAGAGACATCATATAGGAGAAAAGTGACATGGAAGAGCCTTGAGACTGAGTGTATTAATTATTGAATGCAGGAGAATAACCATGAAAGCTTACTTGAAGATAGTCATTTTTTTACTGAGAGTCAAGGTTCACACTAGTTTGGGTTTTGAGACCTTAAGAATGGCAAATACTCTTCATACTTCAGGAAGTATCTTGGTTGAATAGCAGTGATATTTAATTAGTCTGAATTACCAAGTATCAGAACCAGAATGGACCTTCATTAACAACATGGAAATTAGTTCGCCATTAAGAAAAATTATGAAATTGTAAAAATTAAGGTGAGAAGCAAAGGAACAAAAAAGAAAATGGTCTATAAGCATTTTACTTTACTTGTAGGAGGATTTCTGCCTTTAATGGAACCTTTGTTTTCCTCACCCCTTACTGCTGACACCAGTGTAAAGAAAGTACAGTTATCTATGCATTGGCCCAGGAGTTAAATTATGCTTCCTGCCTTCTGCTTCAAACCACTTTTTGTCAGATTTCCCTGGTTCCTATGTCCACTGGCTTCTTACTTGTATTCTCCTCCTGGGATAATTCATTTGAACAGTGTGTCCTTTTTTGATTTAGCAACTCCTAATTGGTAGCATCACGTCAATTACTACCACCCAGTTTGCTCTTGAGGACTGGTGACTTGACCTCATACACAGCCCATGATTCTGGATATTGCACTAAACCCAGCTTTCAGAACACGGGACCCCTGTCTGGAAGGCAGAGGTTGATCTAAATTCCTGAGTTACCCAGTTCCTCTGGGCTTCAGCTTGACTCTCACCCTTGGATAATCCCTAAATTAGGGACATAGTCTATGCAGACATTTCCTTGCAATTGTTCTGCATTGTAGTACTCGACACATGGCAGTCAGGGACATGCTCAACTTTGGGTGTGATGATTCTAAAACCTCTATGTTCTGGGCCACCTCTGCTTCTGTGACTTGCCATTTCATGATGTGCAACTGATGAGGTTAGAGCCTCAGGCGGGTTGTCAGAATGCTCTTAACCACCCTTTCCCTTGGCTGGGCAGTCCTCTGTGTGCACTGCATTAGAGTATATTTGTTGCTCCCAGAATATTGAACTGCTGGATCCTGTTCCTTGCCTTCCTGTTGTCTACTTTTCTGAAGGTATCAACTCTGTTCACGGAAGATGGAGAGAGCTTTGAATTTCTGATTTTGCATTTAAAAGTTGCCATTTCCTCTCCACCATCTGGGTATTCTACCATTTAAAGATTACCCCATTCTGACAGTACTGAGCAGCATGTTGAGTAATTCCATGGAGTGATCAGCAGTAATTCCATGGAGTGACATTCTGTGGCAGGGGCGCTCCCAGAAGTTGGAGTGATACTCTAGTCCTGCAGGTACAGTTCCCTCACTATCTTTAATTCTTTAGTGCTGTCAGTAGAAATCACAGATAAAATAACATCCATGTGCCTTCAAATACAGCCCCTCATGGCACCTCCCCTTCCCCATCACAAAGAATGAGGAGCCCACACTACTGCAGGCGGGAGCATGCTAAGGCATGAAGGTGGGAGAGCAAGTCAGCTGTCATCTGGGAAGCAGTGTGGCAGGTTCCTGGTCTGTGAAAGTGCTCTCCATCAAGCTGGTGACCTGCCAGCCCCCATGAAAGCTGTACCTCAGCTCCAAGTTATAGGAGAGGATATTCTTTGTGATGGTGGAATCAGGACTTCAGGTTGAACATAGACTTGGAAGCTTCCAGTAGCTTAAAGTCCCAAGTTCTCTAAATTCAGCTACCACCTAATAAAGGCCGCGTACTTGGGTTGCTATCTCCTGTTAGGTGATCAACAACTCATCCTTTCTCCCCGGATGACCTGCAGGTGAAGTGGCATTTCAAGAGGTTGCTTGGAACCCATCATGCCCTGGGTCCATACATGTTCATCTGTAGCTTCTCAGGGCTGGCAACCCCAGATCCAACAATAAACTTGGAAAACTGCTCACTGCTGCAGAGATCTGCTTTCAGTACTATCCCTGTGTCCCACTGGTCCTGTTACCTCCTTACCTTGAATCCCTCACAAGAAACACATTTCTCAGCTGAGTTCTTCCTTTTTTTTTTAATAAGAGCCGTTGCCCCTTGGTGTTTGCTTGCCTTTGGGCTAAGGTTCCTGCTGCCACTCATCCCAGCGACAGCTGCAGCAGCTGTCCTACCAGCATTAGTGCAGTCTGATGGCCCTCCATCCAATGACAGTCCATTTTCCCTGAGACCGCTCCTGTTAGGCTTGGGTCTTCATGAAATTAGACCTCTGAGATGACTGGTCACTCCCTTGTCTGGGAAGGCAAAAATAAATCGGCCTATTAAAAATGCCTGAGCCGACTTGGATGTATTCATACTTCATCTGACCTAACTATTAGCAGTGACTTTATTCTGCCACATTATTAACACCTTATGTATGACCTTCTCAACTAAGGGAGCCAAAAGTTGCCTGGGTGCTATTTTGTACTTTTAAAATCTGAAGTAGTCTGACTCTGCACACCAGCAGTCTGGCCTTTGGCTTAACCCCAAAAGTGCATTTTTGAGAACTCTTACTTAGAGTCCCTCAGCCACCTTCGCTTCTGCCAGCCAGTCTGCATGGCGTTAGAAAAGAGTTGAGCAGTTACTGACAGGGACTTTTCTTTACCCAAGCCTCCTAGATGGAGCAGTTCATTCTGCAACTCACTTTTCTAGTTTTGCTGATAGACACTGTGACAGAAGATGAGGATCACTGGGACCCTCCATCCTCAGCACATCCAGCCCATCCCTCACTACCCCCTGGTGGCACAAACACTTCCCAGCACACCCACGTCTATACCATCTCAAAATAATGAGTCTGAACATGCGGCAGAGGAAGTGCTGAGCCAGTGTACCCATCCCGTTCACCTGGACTCTAGGAAAAGGACACAGAAGCAGACCTAGAACCCATCTCCCATACCAGTGCTTTCCTAGGGCACTTTGGAGTTGCCCAGTAATTTTGGAATTGTCCTTGGAAGTACCAATTCTACTCTGGCTGGGGAAGGGTTTGAGTAGAGAATTAGCTTGTAGACTCTTTGTTATATTCTTCGATGTCTCCAGGCTTCCATGAATAGCTACTGAAAGTGCCAGCTCCTGAGGGAAAAATAATTTTTCCAAGTTTCCCCACCAAGTTCTCTCATCAGGACTTCCTCATCGCCAGCTGATTCATTTTGCACCTGAGTTCTCCCTGGTAAGTTTGCCTAGCTTAGAGAGCAGCACCTCATCAAGATGTTGCCTTTCTCCATATTCAATGACTGCACTTAAAATGGCACCTTGACCTTGCAGCAGACTAGGGCTTCCAGCCACAGAGTCTTGGAACAAATAGCCCTAAACTGCATGCATGTCTTTGGTTGAGAAAATAACCATGTTTAGTTCCCACATATGAATGTAATCTAAGAGTGCACAGCCTGTAGCTGTCCTAATTCTTTTTTACCCTCTTTGTACTTTGCTCTACCCGCCCATGTTGGATTAGCCACCAGGACAATCTGGAAATAACCAGTCCTACCTGCTTTATCCTGCAATGGGAAGGTGCCCACCTCAACTCCTGCTAAATATATTTTGGATCCTATTTTTACTTTCGATATTTTTATATCAATTTGTGAAGGGAAGAAAAATACAAGGCTCTACTATTTCCATCACTCAAGGACATCTCCATTGTGCTCATGATGGTTCTCTGCCCATGTTGGGGTTTGGTTGTATGGACATGTCCCTCCTCGTTCTTTGTCTTACCCTGTACACCACACATCACTATCCTCAGAAAAAAAAAAAAAGTTTCTGTAAGAATTACTAATCTATGTGTCTTTCTGAAAATAAGTGAGAAAAGTATACAGTGTTTAAGATGTGCAAACTGCCTGGTGATCTAATTAGATATCACTAAGAGTGGGTGTTCATTGGAAGGACTGATGCTGAGGCTGAAACTCCAATACTTTGGCCACCTCATGCGAAGAGTTGACTCATTGGATAAGACCCTGATGCTGGGAGGGATTGGGGGCAGGAGGAGAAGGGGACAACAGAGGATGAGATGGCTGGATGGCATAACCGACTCGATGCACAAGAGTTTAGGTGAACTCCGGGAGTTGTTGATGGACAGGGAGGCCTGGCATGCTGCGATTCATGGGGTCACAAAGAGACATGACTGAGCGACTGAACTGAATTGAACTGAAGAGTGGCTAGAAATGGTGCTTCCAAGTGTGTTTACCTGTTTATGGCCAATGTGGTCCTAACTCCCCGCGCTGACTATCTAAACCTACCTGACCCCAGAAAGCATAGTGCGCAGGCTGTGGAATATCAAGAGCTGTGTCGTCAGTGGCTGGGGGTAACAGTTAACATTTGAGGGCATACCTGGTGCCAGGTACTATTGTAAGCATTCCCACTTAATCCTCACAGTTATGTGAGACCATTTCTACCATCCCCATCTGAAGGTTAAAGAGAGGATTAGAGACTTGTCAGAAGTCACAGAACTGGTAAAGGGTGAATCAGAGAATTGACCCAGGCTGCGTATTGCACTGGGTCACTTCCTTTATGGTACGTTCTAGGCCACCCTAGAGAGCCACTTGGCTTTAAATGTCAGGGAGAGGCTGATGTGGGTGTAGATGAGAGGCAGTGTGGCGTGACAGCATGGCCTTAGGACATGTCATGAGGGCAGCCTGTGATAACGATTCCCTCATGAGGGAATGCTGGTGGCCAGAAAACCAGAAAAGAGAAGATAGTCATTCATTTAATAATGTCTGCCAAGCATAGTGTACAGTGGTTATACATGCATAGTTTCCACTTTCATGAACCTTAAATAGTGAAGATGGGTATTATAAAAGGAAATATTAATACTTAGCAAGTAATTATAGTATGTGGAATGAGTAAATAAAGATAGTGTGAAAAAGAGTCAGGGGCCCAGCTTTAGATTGCATGGTTGCAGCAGACCTCAGTGAGGAATTACTTTATGACAAGAGCCACAAAAGGAATGAAGTTTGAGTGTGCTAGATAGAGTGAACATATGAGAAAAATGGGAAAGAAAGCTCAGAGGTAGGAACTATCATGGTCTGGTTGTGTGCATGCTAAGTCGCTTCTGTAGTGTCCACCCGTTTGCAACCTTATAAACTGTAGCCTGCCAGGCTTCTCTGTCTGTGGGATTCTCCAGGCAAGAATACTGGAGTGGGTTGCCATGCCCTTCTCCAGGGGATCTTCTGACCAAGTGATCAAACCTGCATCTCTTACATCTTCTGTATTGGCAGGCAAATTTTTTACCACTAGGGCCACCTGGGAAGCCCATCATGGGCTGGTTAGGAACCTTTAAAAAGGTGTGGGTGGAGCCAGAGTTGGGAACCATGTGAACAAGATGAGGTTGTAGGGGAAGAGGCAAGACCTCGATAGCCTGACCAGCCTGTGCGATGACCTTTGGCACTTTAACACAAAGGAAGATACTGCCAGTTTTTAGGTGTTACATGTCAAATTTCTAAGTTACAGGTAGTTGCCACTGATATATAAAGTTTATCGGAGCATAAAAATTGTGATTTTATTTTTTTCCCAACTTTTTTCCCTTGTGTGAATAGGAAATTCTAAAGTTAGAAAAACTGTTTAACCACCTAAAGTTCAACTGTTAATTTATTTCGGCAACATACCTTACTTAACCAAAGTACAGGGTCACACTCTGACACAACTCTGATTATTACCTGATGTTATTTTACCATTTTTAGCCATCCTGATACAAAAAATAAAGGAGTTATAAATATTTTCAGGCAGTCCTATACCAGATTCCTCCTGGTAAGTTTCCCCCGGCTCCTGGCAGTCTTTGTGGTGGGCTCCAGTCCATCTCCCATTCCAGCCACCAGTGACGTGACGTGTCCATCCTACAGATCCAACCACGGTCACAGCTGCTCAAAAGCAAGGCCTTCAAGGCCCTTCACAACCAGATCCATGTAGCCTGTCCAGCCTCATCTGTCACCTTACCCTGCCAAAATGAAACTGCTAGTAGCTCTTGGCACTCCAGATTGATTTATCATTGTCTCTTTGTCTAGCTCCCCAACAAGTCTGTGAGCTTATGTTAAGAACTTGGCCCAGCATCCAACTCAAGTTGAGCACATAGTAGGATGAGCAGATGTGTGTTAAATTAGGAAACAGGTGATCTAACTATTTCCAAGAATAATTTGCTGAGGCCTGTAGGGGATATGTGGAGAAGGAAATGGCAAGCCACTCCAGTGTTCTTGCCTGGAGAATCCCAGGGACCGGGGAGCCTGGTGGGCTGCCGTCTCTGGGGTCACACAGAGTCAGACACGACTGAAATGACTTACCAGCAGCAGCAGCAGTAGGGGATATGAAGAGCTGACTCATTGGAAAAGACCCTGATGCTGGGAAAAATTGAAGGCGAAAGGAGAAGGGGATGACAGAGGATGAGAAGTTTGGATGGCATCACCGACTCAATGGACATGAGTTTGAGTAAACTCTGGTAGTTGGTGATGGACAGGAAGGCTTGGCGTGCCGCAGTCCATGGGGTCACTAAGTTGGACGTGACTGAGCGACTGAACTGAACTGAACTGATGTGTCCTTCCAGAGATAGTCTGTACATATACAACCGACAACTTTCTATAACACAGGTGCTAGATATGTTGTCCTGCATTTTGCTTTTATTTAGCAACATATCTCAAAGATCTTTCCATTACGACTCTTTCCAATAGCTGCAAAATATTCCATTGCATGTGATAAGAGCACATTGAAGTATGGGGAAGTCAGGAATTAACTCGAATTTGATGCTAACTAAAATGATGATCTTTTTCTTTTATCTAATTTGTTTCACTTTTTCTATTCATATTCAGTACTCCCATTTCATTTAGTTTTTGTTTTCCAGTTTCTCCATCTCTTCTTTTTTTTTTTTTAATGTTCTTTAAGGCTTGAGAAAGAATATAAAAAAAAGAATATAGAAATTGTATGTGTAATATATATATTTTAGAAAACATGAACTTTTCCCTAACAAATAGTTTGATGACATTTTGATTCCACTTGTTTGACTTAGTATAAATAGAATGCTAGATTTCTAATTTAAAAAATAGATATGCAACGAAGGTTTTCTGTAATGCAGGGAACTATAGTCAATATCTTGTAATAACCTATAATGGAAAATAATTTGAAAAATAATATATGTGTATTTGTATAACTGAATCACCTTGCTGTGTACCTGAAACATTGTAAGGCAACTATACTTCAATAAAATATATATATATTAAGAAAAAAGACAGGGTATAAAATGGTCTGTTAAAAAAAAGCACCCAACAGAACCTGGTATACTTTCCCAGTGAAGTTCCTCCTTTTGTTAAGTTGATATATAAGCCTTTATCTCTGAGTTTAGCAAGTTACTCATTACTGAGAGCTCCTCAGGCACATGCAAATAAACCTTGTACTTTCTCCTATTAAAAAGAAAAACAGCATGTTTGTGGTCTATCAGACATACATTGTACATCTGCTTAAATTATTAAAGAAAGAGAAATGCTGCAATTAATGTTCTTGGTTATGTGCATTGGCAAGTATTTTTGGTGGAAAAACTCCCTGAAGTGGATTGTTAGGTCCAAAGGGTGCCTGCAGTTTTTAACTTAGCCAAGCAGTGGCATCTAGCCCTCCTTGGAGGCTGTACTGTGTGTCCACAGGCATGGGAGGTGGGGGCCCCACAGCTTGCCAGCACAGAACAGTAGCTAACTCCTTGATCTTTGCCAGTCTGAGCAAAAGGGTTTCTCCAGATGGGTTTTTGTTCCAATTTGATTGAAATATAATCTGAGATATAATCAGTTTACAGCATTGTGTAAGTTTAAGGTGTACAATGTAATGATTCGATGTACATATATATTCAAAATGTTTACCACAATAAGGTTAGTTAACACAGCCTTCACCTCACACACTTAACATTTTGCTCCTGTTGTTAATGGCGAGAACATGGAAGTTCTACTCTCATAGCAACTTTCAAGTGTACAATACAGTTTTATTAATTCAGACACCATGCTAGACATTAGATCCTGGCACTTAGTGATAACTGAGAGTGCCCTTATCTTACTGCGAATTAGATTGGGCATCATTTCATGTGCTTAAGAGCCATTGTTTTTCTCATTCTAGGCTTGTTGGTTTCTAGAAATCAGTTTAAAGGCTCTCTCTTATGGCAACTCACTCCAGTATTCTTGCCTGGAAAATCCCACGGACGGAGAAGCCTGGTAGGCTACAGTCCATGTGGTTGCAAAGAGTCGGACACGACTGAGTGACTTCACTTTTATAACAAGACGATTAGGCTATTGTCATGAGTTGCAAATGTATTTTATTAGTTTTGGTTTCGGTCTTTGACTTTGTGGATAGTGGTGTTTTTGTTCCTTATAAAGCTTTTGATTCTTAAACAAAGTTGATTAATCTTTTCTTTTATTGCTTCTGAGTTTTAAATCAGGTAAAAAGTACTTATTCACACCAAGATTACTTTTTAAATTATCCACTATTTTCCAGCTTTATATTTTACTTTAAAATATTTGATCCCTTGAAATAATTTTGGTGTAAGATGTGAGATTATAGGGCCAATTTAAATTTTGGGGGGATAGCTATCCAGATGTCACATTATTTACTAATTAAGCCATCTTTTCCTCCCGCTGATTTAAGGTGTCATCTTTATCTTTTACCACATGTTTTGTTCTTTCGGACTCTGTCCCATTGGTCTATCTGTGATCTATGAGTCAGTACTTTGAATTACTAATAGGTTGATATATAAATGAGTGAGTGAACTGAGTGAAAGTCGCTCGGTGTCCAACTCTACAACCACATGGACTGAATTCTCCAGGCCAGAATACTGGAGTGGGTAGCCTTTCCCTTCTGCAGGGGATCTTCCCAACCCAGGGAGCGAAGCCAGGTCTCCTGCATTGCAGGTGGATTCTTTACCAGCTGAGCCACAAGGAAAGCCCAAGAATACTGGAGTGGGTAGCCTATTCCTTCTCAAGCAGATCTTCCCAACCCAGGAACTGAACCAGGGTCTCCTGCATTGCAGGCAGATTCTTTACCAACTGAACTATCAGGGTTGATATATATGTATATCTATCTATCTTATCTGTGTGTATATGTGTGTGTGTGTGTGTGTATATATATGACTTAAAAACATAGATTGACCTTTAAATATAGATAATAAGATGTATGTATTTCTGAAGTAATTTATCTCAAAATCTTCTTTCACTTTACTTAAGAAGATAATTATAACTTGATTTTAATGCTTGTGAGAATGTCAGTGAAGATTTTAAAAATCTTTCACTTCAGTGAAGATTTAAAGAGTCTTTGACTTCCTTGGTGGCTCAGATGGTAAAGCGCCTTGCTTACAATGCGGGAGACCTGGGTTCAATCCCTGGTCGGGAAGATCCCCTGGAGAAGGAAATGGCAACCCACTCCAGTACTCTTGCCTGGAAAATCCCAGGGACAGAGGAGCATGGTGGGCTCCTCTGGGTCGCAAAGAGTCGGACACGACTGAGCGACTTCACTTCACTTTGTACACATCGTTTTCCATCACAGTTGAATTCCCTGATAAACAACTTAGTCTAAGGAGCGTCTCTGAATGGAGTTCAAGAGTTACTACTTTGGGCACATTTTTGACACTTGGGTCTTCATCTCTATGTGGTTTTAGCCTTTTATCTTTTCTTGGTTTTTTAAAAAACTTCAATCATTGGGCAAAAAGTCAATATGATATAAAAAAGCATGGTTAGCAAACTTGACCTTATGGAACTATATACAGACTGCAGCATTGTCCCCTGAAGAAATATTACATAGCAAAATGAAATGTTACATAGCAAAATTAAAGTAGATCTTTTATTCTATTCAAAATGCTAGATTGTGTGTGATCCCTTTCACAGATGATAGTTTCAAGCTTGTCTTCATAGTAAACAGGTTATTTTATTATTTTTTCTTGAAAATGTGGATAGTTCAAGGGAAGTCATCAATAGCTATTGTTTAATATAAAAAAAAGAGGAAAAAAGAAAGCTACAAAAATAACGTTGGACTTAGGAAACCTAAGTCTGTCACTAGGAGCCTGGTTGAAGAATTTATATTTTTATAAGGGAAATAGAGTTCGCATTTCTCTAGGTAGCAGTCTTTGAAGGCGGAATGCTAGTGGAGGGGTTGAAGGGCTTATTTCCCAGGCTCAAAATAAGCAGGTTATTTTAGAATTCTTGTCTGATAATTTCAATATCTTTGGTGCTATGCTGTTCCTTGTCTTCAAACAATTATATTGGAGGAATTCTAAAGCCTAGCTGCAGGCATGTTCTTTCAGGGAAGATTTGCTTTTGTTTGTGCGAAGCACCTAATGGTCTGGGATGTTTTAGAACACTCAGGGGAGGTGAATCTGGCTTCCCACCAACACGAAGGCTGTCTTGTGGTCATAACATCTTAGGGGTTGGCTCATTTGCCTCTTACTCTGAAGTGCACACACATCCTTTCAATCCTCTGGATGCTACAGAGAGGGGCACATGTTCAGTTCTGGTTTCTCCTTCACCCTGAAGTGTGTAGCCCTTTCAGTTTCCAGCTTTAAAATGGGAGGGTTTCCTTTTAGATTCCCGCCCGCCCCCCACCCTATGAAACTGACTGTGGCTTTTGAGCTCCGTTTACCTTGCCCCAGCAGTTTGTCAGAAACCAGCTTTTGAATCTTCCTGAATCTTCAGATGCCATCAGGCAGAAAGCTACTTCATTTTCACTTAGGTTTTGACCTGGTAAATCTTCATGATCTTTTCAGCATTTTGATACTTTTAAGAAGATTTAAAAAATATTTTATTGTGCCTTTTAATTGTTTTAATGAGAAGATTTGGGTTTTAATAAACCTGTCCTCAATCATCCCATAGGTAGAATACTCTGTTCTCTCAAACCCTTCCAGTCAGGTGCCCCCACCTCTCCACTGAAACTGCTTTAATAAGATGCCCTTTGCTGACAGTGCCCTTTGCTAGACTTGATGATCATATCACCTACCAGCAGCCCTTGACGTAGTTGATTACTCTATTTACTTGGCTTTGCGTGCATGCTAGGTCACTTCAGTTGTGTCTGACTCTGTGTGACCCTATGGACTGTAGCCTGCCAGGCTCCTCTGTCCAGGGCATTCTCCAGGCAAGAATACTGGAGGGGGTTGCCATGCCCTCCTCCAGGAGATCTCCCTGACCCAAGGATCGAACCTGTGTCTCTTACATCTCTTGCATTGGCAGGCAAGTTCTTTACCACTAGAACCACCTGGGAAGCCTCTCACTTGGCTTTCAGTTCAGTTCAGCTTTAGATCAACACATTTTCTTTGTTTTCCTCCTGCATTACTGGGCTGCTATTTCCTCCTACTTTTTTCCAACTGTTCCATGGTAATAACATCTTCAGATAGTTCTCTCTCCTCTCCCTGACTGCTTAGTACCATTCTACCCTCTGACCTCTTCTCTTTTCTCTTTATATTCATGCAAGTGAATGGTTTAAAATACCATCTGTAGACTGAGGACAGATTGAGGACTCCCAACCAGTCTTATGTGTTCAGCATGGGCATCTACAGTGTAACCCAGATTCATGTATGTAACAGCTTACTCAAGGTTTCCTCTAGGATGTCTAATTGAGATCTCAATCTTTTTTTTTTTTTTGGATCTCAATCTTAACATATCCAAAATTTTATTTTTCCTCCCCCAAACTGCCTGGGACTGAGGCACGAGAGAACAAAGGAAAAAAAGAAGGATTATGGTGAATTTTCCTAGTCTTTCTAAGATCCTTATCTTGATCCAGAACTTGAGGGATTATTGTGGAACTCTTTGTTCAAACCCTGGTGCCCAAGGCCAGGTTTCAAACTAGGGATATTCAGGTTTTAGCTTTATCCTCAAATATGCCTGTTATCATTTATTTTCTAGAGTCCTTAAATAACTATTCCATGCTTTTTGTCCAGGTTTGATAACAGCATTCAGAGGAAGAGAGAGAGAATGGAGTCTACTTACTCCACATTATCCAGAACTGGAACCTAGAATAAAATTTTTATCTTTATACAGCATTGTGTTTTTCCTAAGTTAATCACCTGAATGTTTTGTTTAGATTAATTCCCACAGATCCTTAATTTTTTCAGATGTACTGTCATATGAATCAGCCATTTTTTCTACTTATTTCACTTTTACACTGTAGTCCTCCATTTGGACTCCTTGGTCCTCCTCTGATTTAGACTACTTGCTTTCTAAATTGCCTACAGGGGATGACAGAGGATGAGATGGTTGGATGGCATCACTGCCTTGATGGACATGAGTTTGAGCAGGCTCCAGGAGTTGATGATGGACAGGGAAGCCTGGTGTGCTACAGTCCATGGGGTCACAAAGAGTTGGACACAACTGAGTGATTGAACTGAACTTCTAACTAGATCTTCTGTTCACCAATTTCTTGGATTGGATCCATTGCTTCTTGGATCCCATGTATTCTATTTTGCTTTACTCTGTAGTTTTTGTTGGAGGATATTCTCCAAAAGCATTCTAAGGAAACATAAGAGATGAACTTTACATCCTTGCATGTCTGAATATGTCTTCATTCTGCCTTTGTTTCAGATTGGTAGTTGATTGATTATAGAATTCCAAGAGTGGGTAAGAAGCAATGAATTTTTCTCTAAGTAGATTTGTAAATAATACCTTTGTTTCTGGTTCCATTCTTCACTCCTGCACCTGCCATGTCCTACTCCTGTATCTAAGACCTCAGTCTTTCCCAGTCAGTGTCTTTAAGGAAAAAACTATCCTTTTTCTCATTTCTAGTGCATAGGTGTCTGTTGATGGCTTTCTGCATCTGGTGTGAATGTAGAGGTGTTCAGTTCAGTTCAGTTCAGTTCAGTTGCTCAGTCATGTCTGACTCATTGTGGCATGCAAAGAGTGCAGCACGTCAGGCTTCCCTGTCCATCACCAACTCCTGGAGCTTGCTCAAACTCATGTCCATTGAGTCGGTGATGCCATCCAACCATCTCATCCTCTGTAGTCTCCTTCTCCTCCTGCTTTCAATCTTTCCCAGCATCAGGGTCTTTTCCAATGAGTCAGTTCTTCACATCAGGTGGCCAAAGTATTGGAGCTTCAGCTTCAGCATCAGTCCTTCCAATGAATATTCAGGACTGATTTCCTTTAGGTTTGACAGGTTTGATCTCCTTGCAGTCCAAGGGACTCTCAAGAGTCTTCTCCTACAGCCACTATGGAGAACCGTGTGGAGATTCCTTAAAAAACTGGAAATAGAACTGCCATATGACACAGCAATCCCACTGCTGGGCACACACACCGAGGAAACAAGAATTGAAAGAGACACGTGGACCCCAATGTTCATTGCAGCACTGTTTATAATAGCCAGGACATGGAAGCAACCTAGATGTCCATCAGCAGATGAATGGATAAGAAAGCTGTGGTACATATACACGATGGAGTATTACTCAGCCATTAAAAAGAATACATTTGAATCAGTTCTAATGAGGTGGATAAAACTGGAGCCTATTATACAGAGTCAAGTAAGCCAGAAAGAAAAACACCAGTACAGTATACTAATGCATATATATGGAATTTAGAAAGATGGTAATGGTAACCCTGTATGCGAGACAGCAAAAGAGACACAGATGTATAGAACAGTCTTTTGGACTCTGTGGGAGAGGGTGAGGGTGGGATGATTTGGGAGAATGGCATTGAAACATGTATATTATCATATGTGAAACAGATCACCAGTCCAGGTTCGATGCATGAGACAGGGTGCTTGGGGCTGGTACACTGGGAGGACCCAGAGGGATGGGATGGGGAGGGAGGTGGCAGGGGAGTTCAGGATGGGGAACACATGTACACCCTTGGCGGATTCATGTCAATGTATGGCAAAATCAATACAATATAAAGTAATTAGCCTCCAATTAAAATAAATAAATTTATGTTTTTTTTTTTTTTTAAAGAGTCTTCTCCAATACCACAGTTCAAAAGCATCAGTTCTTTGGTGCTCAGCTTTCTTTATAGTCCAAGTCTCACATCCATATGTGACTACTGGAAAAACCATAGCTTTGAAGAGAAGGACCTTTGTTGGCAGAGCAATGTCAACATAGATGGACTTCCAAAATAACTTTTTGTTTTCTCTGCCTCTGCCCAGGCATACTATACCTCTTTTCTTTACCTACTACTTGTAAGTATTCAGTCTTCATGAGAGACTCTTGTGCAAATTTAACATTATAGTAAAAGTTAAAACTGGCATTAATATCCAGGTACCAACATTGAAACCTAACAGTGTAGCAAATCAGAATCTTCCCATAGGTCGATATGTTACATGGAAATTATCTTTTAGGCAAGAAATTTTTAAAGTTGGAGTAGAATAGTTATAAGAAGTATCTGGCTTTCATGTAAACAAGGAGATTCAGTACCCTGTTTTTGGAAAATACGTGTTTCCAGAAAACTATGGTACATGATTTGGGAGAAATCGTATAACATTTTTTGAACCTAATGTGAAGGTAAATTTTGACCAGTTCTAAAGGGGCCAACCTTGATTAGTTAATCATATTGCCTCTGATGTTACTGTATGCCTGTATGTTATGAAACTTGTGTGTGAAAACAATTCTGAGAAGAATACATACTGAATGAAAATGACTGCGTCTTCGAGTCAGTAGACGTAAGTCCTCTGTCTTAATGTTACTGTTCACATAGTTCTGCTGTTGGTTCTAGTATTGCATTTTACCCACTTCATTTTTTTAGAGATGAGAATTGTTTTAAAAAATGAAGGATTTAAATTTAATATATTTGCAACTATTTTTCCCCTGAGGTTTGAATTATGAATGTTCAGAGTCACTGGGGATTAAAAAAGGTGAATGAACCATATATGCTCATTATGAACCATAATAAGCAGCCACAGTGTACAAGGCACCATGAGGATATGAGAACAAATCCTTGTTGGAGTTTGCAGAAATAACAGAAGTGCCGGCAAAGTCTTCATGAAACTTGGCTACGTACAGTAAGATCTTTAAAACTGGAATCAAGTGGTAAGCAATGTGGAGGATGCTATGCATGGATACTTTTGCAAGAGTCTTGTGTTATTGTAGGGGTGATGCTCTTAGAGACATAGATTTGCCTTTAATTTCTGGAATTTCCTGGCTGTGTAACTTGGGGCAAATCTTATATATTATAGTCTTTAGTTTCTTTACTGATTAAAAAAAAAGAGCAGACCAGAGAATTTAAAATATCCTATCCAGTTATATTATTTCTGCCATTCTTTGTCAATGAGGATGTAGTCTGAGGATGGATCTTAAAGGGTTTTTGTTACCAATGTTGTATGTTTAAACTTATTAAGTAGGCAATGGGGATCGACTCAAAGAAGTGAAGAGAATATCATAATTATACTTATTCACTAGGAAAGTGGTTTGTTAGCAAAGATGGTTATCAGGAATACCTGTGGAGGTGCTAAAAAAGCAGCTATTTGTATCTTAGCCCTACTCTAACATCCTGTGGTAGGAAAATATTGTGGATGCCTGAAGTTAGGGAGAGACTGGATCTTGAGAGTCCAGTTATGCAGCTGTTACAATAATTCGTCTGAGTTAAATGAAAGTATCGATAAAGGAAGTGTCTGTGGCTATTCCTTGAGAAGTTAGTCATGATGCACCTCTTCATCTTTTGGGTTTTCTATAGCCATCAGCTTTTCTTACCCTTTCTAGTCATTTTTATTCATACCATCATAGAGTAATAGGTATGTTCACATCATGGGTAATATTCACTGAACATATACTTTCAGTCAGGCTCTGATAGTACATCATGTCAAGAAATTGATACAAACCCTCAGGTTTGTGGGGATAAATGGTTATCTATCAGCTGGATATGATTATCATACTCACTGTATAGATTAGGAACCTGTGAGTTGTCCTAAATCACAGTGTTAACGTAAGCATTTTAAATGTGAAGTCTTTCTGAGTCTAAGCTAAGCTGTACTGTCATGGGTTGGAGACCTTGTCATTCTGGCTGCCAGAGCCCTCTGCTCACCTCTTTTCTCTCTTCTTTTTGTCATCTTCCCCCAGTGTAAGGTGACATCAAAAGGTGTTTCTAAGAATGCTAATGCCTACGTGATTGAGAACGGTGTTATTTCAATGAGTGAATGTGTCCACCACACTAGTCTGCCTGTAATACACTGTGAAGAGACTCTTGCACAGAAGCTGTCTCTGAGATATTCCCAACACAGTAACCAGAGTGTTCCTTTCAACGTAACCATCTCGCTCCTCTTTTAAAGCCCTCCCAGGTAACCCTCCAATGTCTCCTCCTCTCCCCTAGAATAAAGGCAAGTCTGTAATTATAATGGCCTGTGGGGCTCCATATGATTACCCTCATTCTCTCATGTGGTAGTTTTATATGTCCACTTGGCTAGGTTATATACTCGGCTATTCAGTCAAACACTAATCAACGTGTTGTCATAAAGGTATTCTGTAGAGGTGGTTCATACTACCAGTGTACTTCAAGGGGACAGAAGTGAATATCTTCAGTAATGTTAGTGGGCCTCATCCAGTCATCCAGTGTTGACAGCCCTGGAAGCAAAAACTCATGTTTCCAGGTGGAAAAAGACTCTGCCTCAAGACTACAGCATCAGCTACTGCCTGAGCTTCCAACCTGCCAACCTTCAGATTTCTGACTTGCCAGCCCCCACAATCATGGGAGCCATTTCTTAAAATATATCTCTTGACATTAAGAATTACACACACATAAAAAGACAGTACACACATTCTATTGGGTACAGGTTAGATAGGTAGATAGTTACAAAGATGATAGGTCTATCTATTTGTCAGCCTTTCTATCTTTTATCTATATGTACTGTATATTCTCTATATCTCTAGAAACCAATGTGTTCTATTGGTTCTGTTTCCCTGAGAACTCTTACTGATATACCTCACCTAGCTTTTTCACATTGTTTCCTTCTCTCAAACCTGCTCCAACCAAGCCAGGCTCTTGACTGGGTCCTCAAACCTACAGGCATACCCTTGGCCTAGGGCCGCCGCACTGGCTGCTCTATCCGCCAGACCCTTCTTCCCCCAGGTAATTCCATAGCTCACACCCCACTTCCTTCAAGTTCCACCTTTTCAATGAAGCTTACACTTAACCACTTTATTGTAGCCCATCCCCTCTGGCTTTTTCCATTCTGCCTACCCTGCTCTGTTTCCTTTTATCCACAGCATTTTAGCACCTCCTAAGATAGCATACTGAAAAGCAGAGACATTACTTTGCCAACAAAGGTCCATCTAGTCAAGGCTATGGTTTTTCCAGTGGTCATGTATGGATGTGAGAGTTGGACTGTGAAGAAAGCTGAGTGCTAAAGAATTGATGCTTTTGAACTGTGGTGTTGGAGAAGATTCTTGAAGAGTCCCTTGGACTGCAAGGAGATCCAACCAGTCCATTCAAAAGTAGATCAGCCCTGGGTGTTCTTTGGAAGGAATGATGCTAAAGCTGAAACTCCAGTACTCTGGCCACCTCATGCGAAGAGTTGACTCGTTGGAAACGACTCTGATGCTGGGAGGGATTGGGGGCAGGAGGAGAAGGGGACGACAGAGGATGAGATGGCTGGATGGCATCACTGACTCAATGGACGTGAGTCTGAGTGAACTCCGGGAGTTGGTGATGGACAGGGAGGCCTGGCATGCTGCAATTCATGGGGTTGCAGAGTCAGACATGACTGAGCGACTGAACTGAACTGAATATGTGATTTATTTATCTCATGTATTATTTATTGTTTGTCTCCACCACTAGTATGTAAGTTTCATGAAGGAGACAATCCTTGTCTATTTTATAAACTGATGTATCCCAGGTGCTTAGCATGGAGTAAAAATCCAATGATAATTGTTGGAGCAACAATGAATGAGAAGTCTGTAGAGATCAATGAATCAGAGGGCCAGGGGGCCTGAGATGGGGTGTTGGGACTGGTCAGTTGAGGACTCTGCTTAATGAGTAGGGTCTGTATGGACAGTGATTGGTAGGACTAGGAGGGTCAGTACTAGATAAATGGGTCAATAACTGGAGCTTCCCAGGTGGCGTTGCCAATGTAGGAGATGTAAAAGATGCAGGTTCAATCCCTGGGTTGGGAAGATCCCCTGGAGGAGGAAATGGTAACCCAGTCCAATATTCTTGCCTGGAGAATCGCGTGGACAGAGGAACCTGGTGGGCTATAGTCCATAGAATTGCAAACAGTCAGACACAACTGAAGTGACTTGGCATGCATGCATGTGGAGATCATTAAGGAGACCAGCTATGGCAGAGGCTAATTATCTTGCCCAAGGTCATCCATGTAGCAAGTTGCAGAGCTGGAACTGATCTCAAAATGTCTTAACCTTAGTGCTGTACAATTCAAGATATGAAAGCTGACTGAAGGAAGTATATGGTGGAAGGGGCAAGACAATGTCTGTGGATCCTGGATATTTTCCCTGAGTAGCGAATCAGAATGGAAAAAAACTCAGAAGCTGATACTACAGGTAAATTCAGTACTTAAGAGCTCTGGTAGAATAACCGAATGGTACTTGATCTGTCAGATTATATCAGTGAGCAGTGCATGAGGCCATGATCCTCTAGGCTGCTGCACCCCTCCTGTGACTTCTGCTTGCAGGTAAAACAGAATAGTCACAGCCTGATGCAAGTGCTGGGAGAGGGCAGAACCCACAGCAATGCTCCTGTAAATGTGGGGAGTTGGTGCCCTGGCATGATGATTTTGGCACTGGTGTGTAAGATGAGAGGAGGGAAACACAGGGGGCAGAAAGACTACTGTCCTGCAACAGTAATCCATGAATGAAATGATGAGGCTTAACATGTCCAAATCCAGTCCCATCACCATTAGTGCCTCTCTGCACCCTTGTTTGCCTTTTTTTCATCCAATCCTCCTACTCAGTCTTCCCCTTTCAGAGCTGTGCATGCATGCTAAGTTACCTTAGTTGAGTCTGACTCTTCACGACCCCATGGACTGTATAGGCTCCTCTGTCAATGGGATTCTCCAGGCAAGAATACTGGGGTGGGTTGCCATGCCCTCCTCTAGGGATCTTCCCTATCCAGGGATTGAACTCATGTCTCTTACCTCTCCTGCATTGGCAAGAGGGTTCTTTACCATTAGTGCTGCCTGGAAAGCCCAGTCACTCAGTCGTGTCTGACTCTTTGTGACCCCATGGACTGTAGGCTGTCAAGCTCCTCTGTCCATGGGATTCTCCAGGCAAGAATACTGGAGTGGGTGGCCATTTCCTTCTCTAAGCCTATCTTTATTCATACTCCTTGCTTCACAGGTTAAAATGGTGTCTCTGAAACTCCCAACCTACTTGTCATAGATTTCAGGACTCTGCCATGTCCGCACTGGAGACGACTTCCCCCTAAAAGCCCAACAGGCGGGAAATAGTTACCCTTGGGAATATTTCATATTTAGAGGCACATATGTCAGTATGACAGAATATTCCTGAAGAGGCTTCTTTCTATAAAATGATGGTAGAAAGATTCACTTGGAATTGTGCATTTTATTCCATTTTAGAGGGAATTTTGCAAATCAAAACTATATAGAGAAGCAACAGAAAGCCAAATCAAACGTTTAGAAAAAGTTACATTTATTTAATAAGAAATTACTGAGTAAAGTGAGAGACAATGAATGTAATGAATTTGAGAGAATTTTCCAAAGATCACAATATGTAATAAATGTGACAAAGTTGTAGTGAATGTGTCCCCAAGAAAATCACACTATGAAAATGCATAAGAATATAAATAATATTAAAAAAAATCTCTCCTAGGGGGAGGTTACAAGGGCATAATGAAAGTTTTTAAAATTATGAATTTGTTCATTATCTTGATTATTGTGATGATTTCATGAATAGTTACATATGCTAAGACATATTAAATTGTACCTTCTACATGCAGTTTATGTATGTCAATTATATCTCAATTGTGATGATTTCATGAATAGTTACATATGCTAAGACATATTAAATTGTACCTTCTACATGCAGTTTATGTATGTCAATTATATCTCAATAAAGCTGTTTTGTTGGGGTTAAAAAAACATTTATAAAATCCCTCCTGTACAAATCTCAACACACTGGACATACTGAATAAAAGCTTGTACCAAAATGTAATCTTACTCTGCTTTAGAGAACTCATACTGCAAAAAATACTGTGACTATAATGTGGAAAAGCCAGCAACCAGAACCCTATTTTCACTGGAACATATAATCCACACAGAGGAGAAATCATTCAAGGGCCATGAATGTAAGAAAGTCTACAAGTATAGCCCAGCTCTTATTCAACAGAGAAGGGAACACACAGGCAGAATGCCTTATAAATTCCACAAATTGGGGGGAAAAATTTTTTTTCAAGGGTTCAAATTGATTGGATATTGGAGAAGGCAAACTATGCGTGCAAATAACATGGAAAAACCTGCAGGGACCTGTCAGCCCCACTGAACAGTGAAGAAATGATCCAAGGGAGAGATCTTATGTACACACTGAATGTGGAAAAGCCCTCTTCCAGGAGTCAGACGTTGGTACACATTAGAGAATTCAGAAAGGAGAGAAGTCTCACAAATGTACTAAATATGACAATGCCTTTGGCAATAGAGGAGGCCCCCACGGCACACAAAGTGCTGCATGCTTCTTCTGTGAGTGGACTGGATGTGAGAAGGCCAGAAGAAGACAGAACTCACTGTGCCTCAAAGAATCTGCATCAGAGAGACCAGTCTAAGTGAAGTTGGATGGTGTTAAAGTCTTCAGCAGGAAGCCAGGACGCTAAGTCAGAAACTTCATATGGCAGAGTGTGTGTGGTGGGGTGCGGGTGAAGAAATCCTCTAACGTGGAAATGCTTTTACTAAGAAATAATCCAAATTCTAAATCATAGAGTTCAGAGTGGGGAAAACCACAAAAAGGTAAAAACCATGGAAAGGTTTTCAATTAGAAGTCAAGACTCACTGCATAACAGAGAATTTATACTGAGAGAAAGAGCAAAAAAACGATAAATACAGGAAAACCTTCATTTGGAGATGAGAGCTCATTGTTCTCGAAGAGTTAATATAGGAGAAAAACCCTATTAAAGCACTAATGTGGAAAAGCCATCAGCAAGAAAATACACCTCATTGTACATCAGAAAACCCACACAGGAGAGAAGCTGTATGAAATAATGAATTTTGGTAAGCACCAAGCAATATATGAAATGTCATAATTCACACTGCAGAGAATTCCTAGGAATGCAACAAATGTGGGGAAGGAGAATCTGTACACCAAAATGGTTATTCTGAGGAGAAGCCCTTTTAAAGAACGCAGAAACACCTGGTCCCAAGGTCAAAATGGATTATGTACAGATTCTGTCTAGGGGAGAGTCTCTATTGGATGAAGTACAGTTGAATCTTCAAAACCAGTTCCAGACATTAGCCACTAGAGAATTCATACTGATAAATAAAAAGAGTCAATTTAACAAATTCAAATTCTACCCCAGGCAAATAAAATTCCATAACTTAAACCAAACCTTTTGTTAAAAGTAGATTCCTGAAAAACACCTTTGACGTCCAAGCATTTTCCTTCCCATGCCTCATGCATGCCTATCAAAGGCAATCTCCCAGTAAATATTGGGAGAGAACAGTTTGGATATTCATCCCAAGTTATCCACTTGGAATGAATCCGTACCATGGACACAACTCTCTCTATAACTGGTCCCAACCTAGGACTTGAGAACAGGCATCAGAGGAGGGCAAACACCACGCTGATAGTGTATTCTCACACTACTACCACCACACAGTGTGTCCATTTTCTTAAAGTTCAGGGTTAATTTAAGCGAATACCCATGGGAAGGGAAAAAAATAAGCTAAGTTTGTACATCTAAGTATGACATCCCTCTAAGTATGACATCCCTCAGATCCCAGGAGAAAAGAGGTGAAGGAGAAGACCCTGACACAAATAACCTCATGGGGCACCCCATTCCCTCTGTCCTGTGCAGGCCCATCTTCTCCCACAGGGCTCTCATGCGAGGCTCAGTCCCTCTCTCCGTACCAGCAAAACATTTACCCAAGCCCAGGTTACACAGTCGAAAATACAGAGTCACAGAGCTCTTGTGGAAAGTGCTCCTCTCTGGCTCCAACCCTCTATTTCATTCTGGAGTCTACACGTCCTCATATGCTGCTCAATCCCTAGATTCTGGTGGTTGATCAAGGTGGAGGAAATCCACTCACACCGGGCCAAGCCCAAGGCTTCACCACGATCTCTGACTTCAAACCAGTGAATATAAGTTTAATCCCTCTCCAGAAGAGGATTCTCTCAGTGCCTGTTCTTGGCAAGATGGAAGCATGAAGCCAAGACCCACAGAAAAACGGGGCTGAAATGTGTCATGTGGGTCCGGCCAGTTCCATCTTGCTGGGCCTGGCCTTTGTGGACTCCCCACCCTGACTGCTCACTGTGGACCTGGACCCTTCACAGCTTCCATTATGAAGCAAGGAAACAAAGACAACAGAGGAGGGGGAGCAAGCGTCCCATTCTTCCTCTACTTGCTACTTGGGGCCTCTGAGTCCTCACCCTTGGGTGGGGCTGCCACTGTGGAGGTCGTCTTGAGGCTCCGTTTCCGCTTCTGCACGTTCTGCTCCGGGTGGAAGAGGATGACGTAGGTCTTGGGTACATAGAGCATGCCGAGGGACACGGACGCGCTCAGGCTTAAGGACACAGTCAGTGTCGTGGTTTGGATGTAGATCTAAGCCACAGAGGAAAGGACCAGGTGGACTCAGCCCAGCTCTCTCACCCACCCTCCGCCCCCACACAGCCTGGAAGTGAGTCCATTTCAGTCAGCTGAATGGGAATGACCACATGATAAAGGAGAGCAGTGTAAACAAAGGCCCCCATGGCATGAAGAACTGAGTAACTGTGTGGCTCCGGTGTAGGCAGGAAGAAGGGAAAACAACACATGACCAAGGGGAGCAAGAGGTTTATTCACAGAGAGCCACACCTAGGGCAACAGTCTGCCTAAAAAGGGCTAGAGCATGTTAATAAATGAATGAACGTGTTTTCAAATACACAAATGAATGCATAAAGGAACAAGTGGGCAAACAAAGGGATCGTGAGGTGAATAAACTACAGTTCCACGGGGCATATGAATAAATGAATGCATAGCGGTCAAACAAATGAACTGACAGATGGATTGGCAGAGATAAATATATGAAAAGGTAACTTAATTAAAAAAAGTTAATTGGTGGGTAGAAGCATGGATGAACAAATGAATGAACAAAGGGAAAGGGAAGGAGAGAACAACCAGAGGGAAACGAGAAAGACAAATGAGTACATGAATGAATCAGCCAACCAATCAATCATTCATATGGGCCCAGCACTTAGAACAATTGAGCCGCTCCGTGGACAAGCAGGAAACAAATGAGGTCGTGAAACCCAATGAGGTCGGGACCCAGATTACCTTTTCAGCAGATTGGGCAGTGCCAAAGAAGATAGGCACAAAAGCCAGCCAGATGATACAGGTGGTGTACATGGTGAAGCCAATGGGCTTGGCCTCGTTGAAGGTCTCGGGCACGCCACGGGCCTTGATGGCATACACCGTGCATGTGACCATGAGCAAGAGGCTGTAGCCCAGGCAACCAATGAGGGACAGATCGGACATGTCGCACTTGAGCACGCCTCTGGCCTGTTCTGGGTCCACCGTCCGCTGCTCTTCGTAGTCAATCACACTGTGCGGGGGCTGGGCCCCCAGCCAGGCCAACACTCCGACCACCTGCAGGAGGCAGCATGGTTATCAAGGACACACGCAGTCTCACCCTCGACTGAGATCTCTGGCAGGGTAGGGTCGCTTCAAGGCTCCTGGCCTGTTGAGTGGAATGCTCAGGCCTGAGGCCACCGCGGAGACAGCAGGGTTGTCCAGGAGGGGGCTGCCTGGGCAAAGGCCAGTGACACAGGCAGGTGGGGAGGAGGGGCTGCAGGGGAAGTATGTGCTGGGAACATCAGGGCTGACTGGGTAAGGGGGCCTAGATATCCTCTTCCTGGACTTCAACCACTATCAGTGCCATTTACTGAGCTACACAAGGTGGCAGAGGCTGAGATGGGTAGACAGCATCTCTGACTCGATGGACATGAACTTTCAAACTCCAGGAGATAGTGGAAGACAGGGGAGCCTGGCGTGCTGCAGTCCATGCGGTCGCAGAGTCAGACACGACTTAGTGACTGAACAACAACAAACAAGGGGAAGTGACTGCAGGCAGAGGCTCTGGAACTGTGACCCTAAACATACCTCCTCCATCTACCAAAGGGAACCCTCATAATCTGTTGCGAGGATGTGACGGCAGCTTAGGGGAGGAGTCAGTGCACGTCCCATTAATTTAGAACAAGGCCCAGCAGAGATACTCCTCTCCATGGAGGCAGGATCGTGTGTTCTGCAGATATGAAAACACTAGCTGGATCCAATCTAACCATATGGGACACCTCATTCCTGAGGACCCCCTTCCTTCTCCAGATCCAAAGAACTGTTGAGCAAGACATCATGAAATCACGTGGGAATGCATAGTGAAACTCAAAATAGAGAGGCACCGGATAGAGAGTGGTACGAATGCAAGCTTATGCTGGGTGGCCAGGGAGGTCAGAGTCAGTCACAGGCCCTAACAAGGAGCAGATGGAGAATGAATTCCTTCACAGTGAGGGAAGACATGACCTTGAGCCAAGGGAAGCTGGGCAGTAGGAACAAAGACACCTGCCTAAAGGTGGGACCTGGGAAAAGCTGTCCTATACACTTGTGCAGGCCACTCACTGAACAAGAATGCTTGATTTGGGAGGAATGAAGCCGAATCCTAGCCAGCACTTCAGTGCAATGCTGTGCACCGGGAGTAGGGCTATGTGACCCTAGAGGAAAGGAAGTTTTTAAAGGAATTTGTGCATTCAGAAGGAGCACCTTTTTGTGAGTCTCCCAAAGCAGAAGCTCCATGAACAAGGGACTAATAAAATAAAACTCCACCCACTGTCTAGAAAGGAAGCATGGAGGCTCCTCTTATAACTCCTCTAAATGGGGGACAAAGTTGCCCATGAGAAATGAAAACTCAAGGCCTATGATACATGGGCATAGCAGCCAAAATGCACCTCACTGAGTTTACAGCCTAATTGACAGAAGAATTAGCATCCAGTACACATGACAAACTCCTATAAAATCACAGAAAGTGAGCAAAGCACAGGAGCCGGCACAGGCACATTACAGAAGACAAAACCTCAAAGGCCAGCTGCACTAGAAAGGAGAGACGAATTAAAATAAGGAGACAGCCTTTCACATCCATTATATTGCTAAATAACCTTGTGACGGCGAAGGTGTGCATCTCTGAAAAGATTTGGGATTTCTAGAAAGGGAGGTCTAAAGCAGGGAGTCCATAGGTCAGCCAGAGGAGAGCACTGAATGTAAGCACCTCCATCCTGGGGTGAGGGGTGCCACGGAGGTTTCAGGCAGGAAGCAGTGAGGTGCCTTCCGAGGATGGGCTGGGCACTGAGATGCTGGCCCTGATGAAGGACATTCAAACCCATCTATATGCTGGAAGAGGGCAGCACCTTCCTGTTGTGGACATTTGAATGGACTGAGGGCCATGCGTGGGAATGATGCAGAGCTAGGTAGGAAGAAGAGTTCTCCTGGAGTGGAGAAAGAGCTGTGTCCAAACGACTTGAGCCCCCCACTTGGCCCTGAGAATTGGGCTGGCTCTGCAATGTCACACACACACCTGTCTCCTGCTGCTGCTGCTCAGTCGCTTCAGTCGTGTCCGACTCTGTGCGACCCCATAGACGGCAGCCCACCAGGCTCCCCCGTCCCTGGGATTCTCCAGGCAAGAACACTGGAGTGGGATGCCATTTCCTCCTCCAATGCATGAAAGTGAGAAGTGAAAGTGAAGTCGCTCAGTCGTGTCCGACTCTTTTCGACCCCATGGACTGCAGCCTACCAGGCTCCTCCGTCCATGGGATTTTCCAGGCAAGAGTACTGGAGTGGGGTGCCATTGCCTTCTCCACCTGTCTCCTAGTACCCTTTACATAACACGGGAGCCATTTCCAATGTTCTCTTACCATCTCAGAGGAAACCCAGAAGGAATTCTGCTTTTGCTGTACATATAGCATGACATTTTGGCTATTTATAGAACTGGATGCTTCATTCCACAATAATATCATCAGACCCTATGCCTCTCATCCCGGTTACCCAGTGACTGACTGGGCAGCAGGAACTCCCCTTATGGAAATAGATTCTCTGCTTAGGGGAAATTCATCAGGTATCTCTTTGCCCTGAGAGCCAAACTGTGGAACATCATGTTCAGTTTATGAAAATTATTTCACTGTTTTACAGAAAAATCACTGGACGCTTGCACTCCTCACCTTACTGATTCATTTTCCTCCAAGGATTAAGCAGGAGGAAACAGTTGCTCCTAAGTGAGTTCTACTTAAAAAAAAAAGTCCCCTAGCTCCTGGTGCTTTTTTTTTTTTTTTTTAAACATAGAGACCAAAATAGAAGAGTGACTCTGATTTTTAAAGTGGAGGTCAGTGCCCGTGCCCTCAGCCCCAATCCCATCTGCCAGCCCGTCAACTTGGAGCCTGCGGACTCACCTGCACGGAAGTGAGGCTGAAGGTGATGACGAGCTGCGAAGTGGGGCTGATGAAAGGCGGAGGCGTGACGGAGCGCTTCCCTTGCTCAAAGATGCGGTAGATGCGGTTGGTCTTGGTGAGCAGGGCCGAGTAGCTGAGGGAGGTGCCAAGGCCGAGGAAGAGTCTGCGGGTGGCGCAGACGGCCGCTCCGGGCTCAGCCACCATGAGGAAGGTGATGGCATAGATGAGGAAGATGCCGGTGAGGAGGACGTAGCTGAGCTCACGGCCAGAGGCGCGGACGATGGGTGTGTTGTTGTGCCGCACAAAGGTGGCCACCACCGTGGTGGTGGCCATGATGCCCAGCACGGCCAAGAGGAGGGGCGGGGCCGCCCAGGGCGAGGACCAGGAGAGGCGGACCACCGGCGTGGGGCGGCAGCCCGTGTGGTTGCGCGTGGGCCTCATGTGCCCTGGGCAGGCCTCGCAAGTGAACTCGTCCACCTGGAAGCGGTACCCGTCGCAGGCCTCGCAGTGCCAACAGCAGGGGACGCCCTTCACCATCTTTTTCCGCTCCCCCGGCCCACAGGGGAGGCTGCACAGAGACTCGGGCACCTCTCGGGGGTCTCCTGACCACTGCAGTGCTTCCACCTGGAACAGGACACCGCGGCCTGTGACTCCGGCCCCCAGGAAGGTGGGCCCGCCTCCCCGCCCAGAGCTCAGCCTCTGCCACTTACATCCAGCCTGAGGGTCTCCGCCCACTGGCCCACCGCCTGGTAGCTGCCACTGCCTGCACTGCCATTGGTCGCCTGGTACTGGAAGATGTCATATCGCCCAGGCGCGTCCCCATTCTCATTGAACATCACAGGGGTTCCTGCGCTGCCTGAAAGGAGAGCCTGTTATCCTCGGCTGGTTCTCTAGCCCATCGAAGGCCAGGACAAAGGAGGAGCTTAGCCAGCACGTGAAAAGGTGCTCAGTATCACCTATCACCAGGGAAATTGCAATCAAAACCCCGGTGAGATTCCTCCTCACACCCATTTAGGATGGCCGCTGTCGAAACAACAGAAAGTCAGTGTTGGCATGTATGGGGACACTGAAACCCTATACTCCACTGATGGGAATGTAAAATGATGCAGTAACTATGGAAAACAGTATGGTGGTTCCTCGAGAAATTAAATAGAATTACCACATGATCCGGCAATTCCAATTCTAGGTATATACCCAAGAAGACTGAAAGCAGGGACTTGAAGAGAAGTTTATACACTTCTTTGTTCACAGTAACATTATTCACAGTAGCTAAAACACAGAAGAAATGCAAGTGTCCATGGACAGATGACTGGATAAGCAAACTGGGGTCTATACATACAATGGAATATTATTCAGCCTTAAGAAGGAAGGAAATTCTGACACATTCTACAACATGGATGAACCTTAAGAACACTATGGTAAGTGAAATAAGCCAGTCACAGAAGGACAAATACTGTGTGATTCCGCTCATCTGAGGTACTTAGAGTGGTCAAATTAATATTCACAAAAGGTGGAATGGGGGTTGCCAGGGGCTGGGGGAGAGGGACATGAGGCGTTAATGTGTGATGGGTGCAGAGTTTCAGTTTTGCACAGTGAAGCGTTCTGGAGACTGACACCATTCAACTGCACTCTATGTGTTCACGCGTGCTAAGTCGCTTCAGTCCTGTCTGACTCTTTGTGACCCTATATACTGTAGCCTGCCAGGCTCCTCTGTCCGTGGGATTTCCCAGGCAAGAATACTGGAGTGGGCTGCCATGCCCTCCTCCAGGGGATCTTCCTGACCCAGGAATCAAACCCATGTCTCTTTCCTCTCCTGGGAGGCAGGTTCTTTACCACTAGAGTCACCTGGGAAGCCAACTGTTTGTGTATGCTGCTGCTGCTCCGTCGCTTCAGTCGTGTCCGACTCTGTGCGACCCCAGAGACGGCAGCCCACCAGGCTCCCCCGTCCCTGGGATTCTCCAGGCAAGAACACTGGAGTGGGATGCCATTTCCTTCTCCAATGTATGAAAGTGAAAAGTGAAAGTGAAGTCGCTCAGTCGTGTCCGACTCTTAGTGACCCCCATGGGCTGCAGCCCACCAGGCTCCTCCGTCCATGGGATTCTCCAGGCAAGAGTGCTGGAGTGGGGTGCCATTGCCTTCTCCAATGCATGAGTATGTTACTACAGTTAAAAAAAAATAAGAAAGCTTAGGCATCTAGGTAAAAGGAAGAGTTCAGACTTAGAAAGGTACTGATTTGAACAATAAGCCTTATTTCTTTTAGAAGCTTGTTCTACTACCCTGCAGAGCTATTCTGGAGTGATATTATGGCATTCTCTTTTATTTATTTATTTATTTAGCCTCATAGCATGGGGGATCTTAGTTCCCCAACCAGGGGTCAAATCCGTGGCCCCTGCAGTGAAAGCGCAGAGTCTTAACTGCTGGACTATCAGGGAAGTCTTAAATCGTGCTCTTTAACAGGGAGCTTAGCAGAGAGAAGATGCTCGACACTTGGTGGAAGAACAGTTTTTAATTTTCTAAAGGATAGTAATTGAACACGATGTGAAGCTTTCCCCACAAACCATAAGCACAGCTGAGTCTATCTGGGCCTTTTCAAAAACCCTTACTCTGAGCCCTGACCATGTATCAGGCCCCCCACTGGTATCAGGGGGACACAGATCCATACCCTGTGCTCAGGCAGCACAGGGCCTGACTGGGGAGGCATTTGGAAGCCTGAGGCGTGGAGTGGGACACCTGTCCACAGTGCGGGCAGTGCCCTGAGAGACCAGACGATTCCAGACTCTCTGCAGTGGCACAAAGAGTTGTGTGCGACCCTCTGAGAGGTCCAGGCAAAAAGAGTCACAAACAAGTTCTTCAGAACCTGGAATCTGCAGCCTGGGGCAGGGGGTGCTCAAGCCTGGGGAACAAGGAGTGTCAAAAACTGGTTCCCAGGACTTGGCCCAAGCCTCCAGCTCTCAGGCCCAGGTGCTCCCACTATCCCCTTCTGCTCTCCCAATCCTTCCATCTTGGGCTTTCCCAGGTCCTGAGAACTCCAACCCAGCAGGCGTCCCCTCACTCACAGAAGGGCTCTGGCTCCCACTCACCATTGAAACGCACGGCTCGAATATACTGCAGCAGTGTCCGACCATCAGTGGGCTCCATTGCTGGGCACAGGCCTGTGTGCCCGGGACAGAGAGCCTGTTGCATGCTGTGGAGGGCGTGGGCAATGGCGTACACAGCATCAATCACAAACTGCACCTTCCCTTCCTGCTCGTAGGCAGAGTCCCGGCCGATGCGTTCCTCACCTGTCCTAGGGATGCCCAGAGGAAGTGTGCCTGGCCCCCAGGTGCCCAACCTGGCTTCCCACCCTCTCCCTCTCCACCCTCACCAGCCACCCCGGGCAGCTCTCACCTGTGCATTTGCGAGTGGAATCGTCAGACTGGGTACCTGAGCTAGTCAGTTTGCAATTAAAATTCTCTTCCCAGAACTCAGCAAACCAGATGTTTCGGCGGTTGTTCTCCAAGGATCGAGTCATGAAGTACTGGTCAAATCCTGAGAGAGAGGGAAGGAGGAAGGCGGGGAGGCACCCATATGAGCCAGCCATGGCTCACCACTTGGTTCCTTCACCACTTGCTGACTTTACAGCTGGGGATGCCCATGTGATCAATTTCTGGCCTGGCTGATGAGTTCAAAATCATCTAGGGACTCTGCAGTAAATTTGCAAACTCTGAGCCTCACCACATAAAATAATTTTTTTCTGCCTTGTCTTTCCTGGTTAGGATGCTGCTGTGAAGATGTAATGGGTGGAGCTTCAGCAGCCACTTTGTGAATGAGACATCACAATCAAGAAGACATATAGCAACTACAGAGGATGGTAGAGCAGAAGGGAGGACAGAGCTCAAGATTCTGAGAACATCGTTGACTCATTGCCCCAAACATGAAGTTTCCCCTACTTTGAGACCTCTTGTCTTGTGATGGAATACATTTATTGCTAAAACTACTCAGGCTAGTTTATTGCCTACAATTGAATGCATTCTAAGGGAAAGAAAGAGTGTAAGGGGCTGTGTGCACCTCCAAGAGGCTGGGAGCCCCTGGAAGTCAGGGCTCAGTATTGACAAGGGCCTGTACTTCACAAAATAGCCCTGAAGCACCTCATCAAGGTGTCTTTAGTTTAGCCTTTGGGGAAATGAGCAATCCTAATGTAAAGTGACCATCTTTTTTGCCTTCTTCCAGATATTCACAGGTGGGATGGAGGAGGAGCAGTGGAGAGGCAGGCCTCATTAGTTGATCAGTAGGACAGTAAGTCCCACATCCTTGTTTTCTCTCCCTCTCACACTCATCTTCAAATTAGAGTGCCTTTGGCAGAACCAATATGCAGGCACTGATTAAAACAAAACAAACAAAACTTAACAATTCTTCACCCTGTACAGTGGTGTGTGCATTTCTTCATTTGCCAATTCATTTCAAACACTGTTTGGAGGGATGTGTTCATAGAATCTCAGGATTCTAGAGTTCCCAGAAGGGACTCTGGGTCATGGTACAATTTTATAGAAGGGGGAAATGAGCACCCCCAAGAGGGGATCATTGTGGGGAAGGATAGATATGAGTGGGAGATGCAGGGGAGGGCATGCCTCCACTCACCATCAATGGAGGCCCTTTTGGGCAGGATGGTGATAGCTCCCACGGCCACATCCTCCAGGTTCAGGACAGGTGAGATCTTGGCTCCCCAGCTGTCTGAGCCAACCCACAGGAAGTGGCCAGTCAGGTTGGCCTGGCGTGCAGCCTCCAGAACCCTCCTGGTAAGAACAGTGTAGGGTGAGGGATGCCCTGAGGTCCTCCTCCTACTTAACCCTGGTCACTTTCCAGTCTTCTCTCACCATCTATCCCATCTGCACCACTCAGCAGACCGTCGTTTATCAGGAAATGTAGGATGTAGGGAGTTTAGGACACTGGGTTTCTCAGGTAGTAAAAGGCCCAGCCAGGCTCTGACTCCAGGCCTGCCCTCTTGTTCTGCACACGGCTCCATGCTGTCTTTAAGAAGGGCCTGCCTTCTCCTGCTGGGGTTCAGGCTGGGGGCCATGCCTCCTGCTGATAACCTATTGCCCCAGGAGTTGTTCCCTGACAATTGTTACATGTGCCCACCAGTCTCTCGCCCACTGTTAATTATAGAATTAGCATTCTTATGTTTCTCTGGCTAGGCTTGCAGCATTGTGACCCAGACCAGGCCAGGTTCATTTCTGGGGCCACCAGATACAGAGAGAATGGTAGAAAAGGTATGCGGTGGCAGGAAGGTAGGAGGGGAAGAAAGAGGGGAAGGGAGGATGTACATGGCTGGGATACGGGAGATGAGGCAGTAGGGTCTTCAAGAAGAGCTACAGAAGAACACGCCCTCTGTCCCACCTGATGTCATCCTCGTTGGCGAAGATGATGATGCCCCGGGCGTTCGGTGTCTCCATGAGTCTCTTGATCACTTTATTGAATTCTCCTGGTTTTGGTTCCCTGGGAATCTTGATGGACTGGGCAATACAGACCCCCCCTGGGTGTCGGAGATGCCAAAGTCAGTCATTCACCCACCAAGGCCACCGCCACCCATGACTGTGGCAGGGACTGAGTCTTCCAAAGGAAAGGGTGCCTACCCACAGGGGCACCATCCAGGCTCCCCACTATAAACCCAGAGCCCCACCTCACAGCTTGCGCCCTGTCTGATGGCATTTCCATAGGCCCTTCAGGCCTCAGACCACCCCCCTCTGCCCTGGCCCCAAGCTCACCAGCCTCTCGAGAGATCTGCACAAAAGCCTCAACCCCACTCTCGCCATAGTTGCCCTCAGAGGCCAGCGTGGACACGTAGTTCCATCCCAATGCCCGCACTATGTCCACCATGGCCTGGGCCTGGTAGGAGTCAGGAGGCACCACGCGGGAGAAGAAGTCATAGCGTGTGGAGTCGCTGAGCTCAGGGGCCGTGGAAGCGTAGCTGATCTGGGGGATCTAGAGAGAGGAAAGACACCCAGGCTGTGGATGGAGGGTCAGTCACCCTAGGTAGGGAAGACAATGAGGACCCAGGACCCAGGGGCAAGTGGGAGCAGCCTCTCCACATGGAGAGGCTGGAAGATGCGGAGAAAGACCTGCATTTTGTGAATGGGATTAACGGAATATGGGGTTCAAGTCCAGTCTGCAGCTGCCAGGCACTGGCTGCAGCATTCACAGCTGCAAGGGTAAAGAGGTAAAGGGACCTCTGTCAGCCCAGAGGAAGACACATTTCCCCAGTTCACATAAAGGGGTGGTCTGCAGAGGCGGGCATCAGCCCCAGGAGCGGCTGAGCAGGCAGGAGAGCTGGGAAGGGGCTGTGTGATTGAAGGTTGTGTCTGGTCTAACAGAGAGGCCTGTTTGGAACTGGGTTTATCCCAGTGCATTAGAGTGATTAATAATGGGGATTATGGCTGAGCTGATTCAGGAGAAAGGATGGAGGCAGGAAGTGTGAAAAGAGACTGGTGGTGGGAGAGGCTAGCAGAGCAGAGGGGTGAATCCCTCATGTTAAAGGAAGACACAAGCAAACAACAACAAAACGGACACACACACAAAAGGGAGCAAGTGGGGGCTGGTGTGAAGGTCAGAGACCTGGAGGTTCTGGAAGAAGCAGATTGGAACTGGTCCAGGGGAGACAGAGATGTCTGAAGCTGAAACAGAGAAAGGGTGAAGTATGGAGACGTTATGGAAAGGGGAGGGGAAGAGCGAGAAGGAACGAGCAAAGGGAGAAGAGAGAGAACTAGAGAAAAGGAGGCAGAGGAAGGCCCATGGGCAATTAATGGACGCCGTAGTTATCCCGGCACTTCATCTGCAGAACAACCTTCCTAGACAGGCTTGCGTCTGGCCCAGGGAGCAGGGCTTCTTGGCTAACTAGAGTGATTCTCGAAAGGAGACTAGACCTCAGGCACCCCCAAGAAAGACAAGGGAGAGACGCTGCATCCCGGGCGCGCCCCGGGCTCTCACCGCGAATAGGCGCAGCACGTTGGCGACCATGATGGAGACAGAGCTGGCCGAGGCGCCCACGACAGCCACCACGCGCTCCGGGGGCGCGGTGCGCAGCGGGGGGACCCCGCCGGGGCAGCGCACGGCAGCCTCTTCGCCGTCGCGGCCGCGGATCAGCGCCTGCACGAAGCTCAGCGCCTGCTCCAGCGCGTACGTGTCCCGCGAGCAGGTGTCGAGCAGCCTGGCGCCCAGGCGCACCCCGGGCAGCAGCTCGGGGTCGGCGTTCACGCGATCCAGGGCGTACAGCATGGCCTCGAGCCGGTGCACGCCCTGCTCCTTCTTCAGTTGCCCGCACGCCCTGCCCGCCGCGCCGCGAGCGTGCACCGGGAACAGTCCGCCCAGCGTGAGGCCGCCCGCCAAGCGCACGGAGCCCGCGGCGCCCACCACTCCCGCCTGCGCCAGCGCCAGCAGCAGCGGCAGCAGCGCCGGGACCCCGGCCATCGGCTCGGGGGCTGCAGGAGGAGGACGGGGCGGGGACGGGAACAGACGGGGAGCACGCACTGATCGTGGACCAGAGGAAGGACCCGGGTCGGGGGAAAGAAGAGGGAGCCCCACAATCCTTGGGGACAGGGGAGGTGCGCAATATATAAATGTTGGCCGAGCCAGCTGGAAGAGAGGTGAGGCATCAATTCAGCCAGCCTGCCCGGGACACCTGGCTCTCACACCCTCTGAACCTCAACCCCCGGGTCCGCCCCGCCGGACCACTGTCTCCAGCGCTCCAGTCCTGCCCATCCCCAGCGCCCACCCAGGCCCCCTCTGAAGCCACACTCACCTCCGCCAGCCGCTGTCGGTTCAGTGACAGACGCAGAGGGCCCCGAGAGAGAGAGAGGATTTAAGGATTCTAGGCAAGGGATGAAAGGCCGCCCTGAGGGCGGAGACCCGTCCTGAGCAAGGCCTGTGCACACGACTGGCCCTCTCAACATCTCCGTTCCCTCCCCCTCCTACTCCTAGGGTCTGTTTCTTTCTTGTCTTTGGATATGTGGCTGACACACACGTTTCTCCGTCTGCTGGTCTCTGTGTTTCTTTATGTCTGTTTCTGGCTTTCTCTGCCCATCCCTCTCCCTTCTCTCTTCTTCTATCTCTCCTCCTATCTCTGTCGATGTCTTTCTCTCACTGTCTCTCTCTGTCTCTTACTCTTTTTCCCTTACTCTTCCTCTCTTTCCTGGCCACCAGTGGCTTGGCTCAGGCTGCCTAAGGTACTTCCCAACTTTCTCCTTGCAAAACCCTGCAGTAAACCCATGAGTGGAGTGAGAAAGGAACACGGGTTGAGCGAAGGGGGAGTGCACCTGAACAGGAAGACGGTGAACAGGGCTGAGCCAGGAGGAGGCAGGAACAAGCAGCCCTTCCATGGTAGCGAGGTCTCTGCTTATCACACACACACACACACAGCACAAGACAGTCCTGCAAAGAAGACGCTTCTACCATCAGACTCTTTATGCAGACAGGGAAATAGACACCTCAAGGAGTTAAATGACTCAGTCAAGGTCACACAGTTGCCACGTGTCAGCATCAGGATTGGTACCCAGGTTGGTGTGAAAGGACCAGCCTTCACTGCCTTTGATGGAGGGAGGGGACAGGGAGAATTTGCCACGCCGTTCCCACCCCATCTCTTATATCTGATGGTAGAATCCTAAGGAGTTACTCTCTTGCTGGTTCATAAAGCCTTCTTGGCTCTGGGGGCTGAAGCAGTAACATACCATGTGAGGGTCTTTGTATCTGAATTTCCTCATCTTATATTTTGGGCCAAGGTGACAGGGATTGGCCAAGAATACTTCTGCCACCATCCGCAACTGAGGCCCTGGATTTGCCTTTGACACCAGGCCCAAAGTGCATCCTGGAGACAGGTGGTCAGCTCCCAGCCCTAGGCATTAGCAAGTTCTAAGGGGGAGGGGTAAGGGGGACTGAGCTGGGGGGGCTGAGCTGGTTTGGGCTCCATTAGAGGGTGGATTAGGTCGGCCGTGGGGATTTGCGTAAAGCTGTCAGAGGAGCAAGCAAAAACCATGTCATCCTTCTCTCTTCTCTCCCCACATAGAAGGGCCCTGAATATCTCTGTTTTCAGAACCATCCAGGCACCTGTGCCTGCCACAGTTGGGCGGTCCAGCTTGGTCTGTTGGACCAAGGTTGGCAAGGATGGGGCACTTAGCTAGTGCCAGGCCCCAAGCTTGATGTTGCAAAAGTCTGTATGACCTGGGCATTTGAGGTGGTAGGGCGCTGCTGCTGGGCTCACACCATCCCTCAGAGCCCTCCCCTGCCTAGGACAAGTCAGACAGGGCCACAGCTGACATCACAAAACAGCCTTCTGACTCATAGGATGAAAGCATCCTGTTGGTTCTTTGAGAGTAGGACGGACCAACAGCGAGCTGGGGCATTAGCCCTCACTGCCGTGCCTGAGGGAAGCAAGTGAGTGACCAGGAAAGGGAGAGAAGCAGGTGGGTTCCAGGCCAGGGGAAGAAATGGCTCTGAGAGTGAAAAGAGGGGCATCATGGGTGGGGCACCTGGGAGAAGGGCTTAGCCATCCCTGCAAATGTGAGGACCAGGACCAGGGCTGAGCGGCTCAGAGGAAGGCAGAAACCAAGGCTTTGACTTTGGACACAGGAAAGCCAAGAATTTCATTTGAGATTTGAGAGGATAGGTCAAGCTCCTGGTTAGATTCAGTAAAGGGAGAAGTTTAATATGGCAAATACCACAGTTTTAAAATTTCAGTTTACTGTTTTGAATACCAGTGTCTAGATTTCATATAGTTTGTTCTGGGACTTATAGGAAGTGTCCAGAGTAGTAATTAAATAATTACAATGAGTGTTGAAAGCTTGCATTTATTGTGTAATATGTGTGTGCGTGTGTGTGTGTATTGCTAGTGCTAAGTTGCTTCTGTTGTGTCCTACTCTGTGATCCTATGGACCATAGCCTGCCAGGCTCCTCTGTCCATGAGACTCTCCAGGCAAGAATACTGGAGTGGGTTGCCATTTCCTTCTCTGGGGACTGATCCCCACCCAGGGATTGAACCTGGTTCTCTTACTCTCCTGCATTGGCAGTCAGATTCTTGACCACTAGCACCACCTAGGAAGCCTCACAACACTCTATGAAGTTCGTATCAGTATCATCCCCGTATTACAGGTGTATACTGAGGAGCACGGAGATGTCGGGAGCTAACTTACTCAGGACTACACAAACATTAGGCAGTGGGCTTGGGATAGTGAAGCCAAGTCAGGCTGAACTCTGAGCTAGGCTACTCACTGGGCTACACAGATGAGTCAGTACATGTAGATCTTTCTAACTATACATTTATGCCCCTACCCCACAACCCTGCTTGTTGTAGATGTCATCCTGACAGAAAGGGAAGAGAGTGTTACAGAAATTACAATTTGTTTATTTTGAACATGTGGTTTTTTGGTTCCCGGGGAATTCCAACTCTGGAATTCCTTTGGAAGCAAGAGTCTCTCACCACATTTGCTAAGTTGCTAGAGCTGCCAGAACAAAGTACCACAGACTTAGTAGCTTACCCAGCGTATTTATCAGTTTGCAGTTCTGGAACCTGGAAGTCTGAAGACAAGGTGTCAGCAGGGTTGGATCTATTCAGGGGAGGATCTGTTCAGCTGTATTCTCCCTGTGTAAAGACACCAAAAAGACACCAGTCTTATTGGAACAGGTCTCACCTTACTGACCTCATTTCACCCTGGTTAACTCTATAACAATTCTATTTTCAAATAAAGCCAACATTCTGAGATATTGGAGACTAGGATTTCAGTACATGAATTTCTGGGTAGGGAGATGCAAATCAGCCCAGGTTTTCAGCCCACATCTTTAAAACCTTTGCAAATGAACTTTCACCCAAGTCTGCCAGCCCTTTGCTTTGGAACAAGAGTAACTGATAACATGAGTCATGAGGTGAGTGGAGGCAGCTTGAGCCAAGGCTTTGACATGTGGACTCAGTAATATTACTCAGGTGTGAAATAGCCTTGAGAAGCTGTTCATTTTAAAGGAACTATTTGCTAAATAGCAGGGTATTCACTAGGAGATACTGCCTAATTGCTGTTGTTGTTAATGGCAAACCTTTAACCAGACTATACATTTTCTTCAAAATTAGAGAAATCAAACTGAGGAAAGACATAGAATGAATCTCAGGGAAGTTTTCCCAGATATAGTATAGAACAGCAGTCAGAAAAAAGTTTTGTTGGTTAATGGAACTTAGATTTAATGGAATTTTCTCCAAAATACACAGTATCAAGGTATGATCACAGCAAAACACTTTTTTAAGGGCCATATGGTAGGCCAAATAATCCACCCCTCACCCCAATCTGTCCAAGTCCTAATCCCCAAGACCTGTGAATGTTACCTTATATGGCAAAGGGGACTTTGCAGATGTGATTAAATTAAGGATTTGTGATGGAGAGATGATCCTAGATTATCCTGGTGGGCCCCATGTATTCATAAGGGTCCTTACAAGAGAAAAGATGATGTGACCGTGGAAGCAAGGAGAGATTTAAAGATGCTAAATGGAGGCTTTGACGATGTAGATAGGAGCCACAAGATGAAGAATGCAACCCTAAAACCTGGAACTGATGAGAAAACAGATGGTCTCCTAGAGTCTCCTGAGGGAACTGGCGCCTTGACTTTTATCCAGGGAAAGTGATTTTAGAACTTTATAGGAGGAGAGATTTGTGTTGTTTTAAATGACTAAGTTTGTGGCAATTTGTTACAGCAGCAATAGAAAACTCGTGCAGGTCAGGTAGTAAATATTTTAGGCTTTGCAGACCATACAGTTTCTCTCTCAAGCGTTCAACTCTGCTAATGTGAATAGTCACAGACAGTTCCCAGAGCCAGCCGCAGGGGCATGGCAGGAATGCAAACAAGGCGCTAACTGGTTGTGAGAATGGGACATCCCTTCTCAGTATTAATTTAGGTCAGGAACCCCAGCTAGACCTGATTTGGGTTCTGGAGGGCCAGCTGGAGGCTGAGAGAGAAAGAGAAAGAAAGACAGTGAGTGCCGAAAGTGGCACTGCAGAGCTTTGGATAAAAGAATTTTTTTCAATAAATAATGTGGAGAAATTGTGTGTCCATGTACACAGAATCAACTCCAGATGCATTATTGACCAAAATGGGAAATGCAAAGTGATAAAGCAGGTAAAAGATTATATATGAGAGTACTTTATCACCTTAGGGAAAGATATCATAAAATAAACATGAAAAGTAATAACATGATAACTCCAGGTGGTGCTAAAGGTAAAGAACCCACCTGCCAATGCAGGAGACATAGAGATGGGTTCCATCCCTGGGGTGGGAAGATTCCCTGGAGGAGGAAATGGCAGTATTCTTGCCTGGAGAATCCCGTGGATAGATGAGCCAGGCAGGCTGCAGTCCATGGGGTCACAGAGTCAGACACGACTGAAGTGACTTGGCATGCAAGCATGCATAGTTTGACAACTTTAAGAATTCTATCAAGAGATATCGAATAGTGTAAAATATGTTGATATCATTGAAGCTAGATTTATGGGTTCATTATGCAATTTTCTCTAGAAAACAAGAGAAAAAGACAACAAAAAGAGAGTGAAAAGGAAAGCCACAGAGTGGGAGAATACATTTAAAACTCATTAAGTGAAAGTTGAAGTGAAAGTGAAAGTCGCTCAGTCGTGTCTGACTCTTTGTGACTCCATGGGCTATACAGTCCATGGAATTCTCCAGGCCAGAATACTGGAGTGGGTAGCCTTTCCTTTCTCCAGGGGATCGTCCCAACCCAGGGATAGAACCCAGGTCTCCCACATGGCAGGCGGATTCTTTACCAGCTGAGCCACCAGGGAAGTCCAAGTATACTGGAGAGGGTAGCCTATCCCTTCTCCAGAGGATCTTCCCGAGCCAGGAATCGAACCAGGGTCTCCTGCATTGCAGGCAGATTCTTTACCAACTGAGCTATCAGAGAAGCCCTTAAAACTCATGTAACCAACAAATAACTGATATCCAGAAGGTAATAAAAAGATAAAGTACACATGAGAAAAATGGGCAAAAGATTTGAGCAGTCACTTCACAAAAGAAGATATCAAAATATCAAAAACCCAGTAACCAAATCAGCCTCATTAAAAATTCGGAAACTTCAACTTAAAACTATAATAAGCATGGCAGACCCACTGTCAAGTGAAAACTCCATGTATTCATGCAGAGGGGAAGTAGTAGGAATTCTCAGATGCTACTAGTCAGAGGGTAATCCTCAGGAACACAGTTTTGCATTATAACTAAAGTTGAAGATATACATGCCCTATTTCTTAGCAATTTTACTGCTAGGTATAAACCTTAGAGAAATGAATGCATGCTGCTGCTGCTGCTGCTAAGTCACTTCAGTTGTGTCCAACTCTGTGCGACCCCATAGACAGCAGCCCACCAGGCTCCCCCGTCCCGGGATTCTCCAGGCAAGAACACTGGAGTGGGTTGCCCTTTCCTTCTCCAATGCAGGAAAGTGAAAAGTGAAAGTGAAGTCACTCAGTCATGTCTGACTCTTAGCGAGATGCATGCAAAAGAATATTTAAAGTATTATTAATCCTTAGAGAAAAAAAAATAAATCAAAAGTGTATTAACAGTAGAGTAAATAAATATCTTGTGATATTTATTATATTTATGATATATATATCATAATATATATAATATATATATTATATTTATGAATAAATAAATATTCATATAATGGGATGGACGGAATAATACATAGAAAAATGAGTGAGCCAAAACAATGCATAACAACACATCTTACATATTGTTGAGTAAGTATACTGTGATTCCATTTTGTATAGTATTCATAAGTAAGCAAAGTAAATCATAATGTTTAGAGATGCATACTGCAGTGGTAAAACCACAAATAAATGCAAGGAAGGGTAGAGGACACAGTGCTGCTAGGGATCATACAGGTGTTTGATTTATGCTGATGACTTGTGAGTTATGCTACACATTTATGCTCTTGCATGTAAAAAATGTGTGTTATTTTTCACAATTAAAAGGTACCAAAACATAGAAAAGTTAGGACAATTAGCAAAAGTAAGATATGAGAAATATTAATAAATTGAAATATATCAGTAATTGGAATAAATGTCATTGGACTAGATGCTTCAGTTAAAATACAAAAATTTCGAGTTAAAATAAAAGAAAATTCAGTTTAGGTTGCTCCTAAGGGACACATGTAAAACATAAGGGTACAAAGTTGTGTACCCATCTGACCTATCTGATGGCTCCCTGGAAGACTCCACTTGAAAGCCTTGTCTGTATTACACCTGATTTGGTGCTCAACCAGTGCTAAAAGTCTTCCCCTGGAGAACACTTGTCAAAAAAATTTGCAAGCAAATGTCATAATATTGAGGCTATGATGATAGATAACAGTTGGTTTGGGGCAAAAAAAAATGTGTGTGTCTGTATTAGTCGCTCAGTTGTGTCCGACTCTTTGTAACCCCATGGATTGTCGGAGAAGGCAATGACACCCCACTCCAGTACTCTTGCCTGGAAAATCCCATGGATGGAGGAGCCTGGTAGGCTGCAGTCTATGGGGTCGCTGAGGGTCGGACACGACTGAGTGACTTCACTTTCACTTTTCACTTTCATGCATTGGAGAAGGAAATGGCAACCCACTCCAGTGTTCTTGTCTGGAGAATCCCAGGGACGGGGGAGCCTGGTGGGCTGCCGTCTATGGGGTCGCACAGAGTCGGACACGACTGAAGTGACTTAGCAGTAGTAGCAGTAGCAGGCTCCTCTGTCCATGGAGTTCCCCAGGCAAGGATATTGGAGTGGGTTGCCATTTCCTTCAAGCCAAATAAGCATTTTAAAAACCTGACAAATGAGATGACTCCTGGAGCTTTGAAAGGCTCTGACATATTCCTGGGAATCTAGAAGGCCACACGCATGTAGCTTGTGCACATACTCAGGAAAGATATGAGAAAGCCCTAAGCCCTCAGGTCTGGCTGACTTCGAGGCTCTGCAGAAGCAGACAGCAGAGTTGTCACCTGCCTGAGTGCTAAAGGCATGTGCCAACTTGCACACAAAGCCCTTTGGCAAAGAATGGGAAATTTATTAGTCCCAGATGTTTGAAGAAATCTCCATTAGTCATTAGCTGATAACCAAGTTCATCATTAGACAACAAAGAATACAGACTTTACAGAACTAGTTCAAAATAGTCACTAAACAACAACAAACAAACAAGCAAAAACAACAAGCCCTGGGAAAGGGGAAACTCTAAGAATCATCACATTATAATATTTTAAATATTTAGTTTTCAACAAAAAATCCTGTCATGCAAAGACAAGAAAGTATGGCCATTCATGGGGGAAAGAAAAATGATCAACTGAAATTCTTTCTGAGGGAGAACAGACATTGAAATTTCTAAACAAAGCCTTTAAATTATCTACTTTTAAAATGTTCAAAGAGCTAAAAGAAACCACCCCTAAAGCACTAAAAGAAAGCATAAAAACAATGTTTCCAAAAAAAAAAAAAAAACAATGTTTCCTCAAATAGAAGATATTAGTATTGAGACAGAAATTATTAAAATAAAACAAATAGAAAATCTAGAGCTGAAAACTGGGCTTCCCATGTGGCACTAGTGGTAAAGAGCCTGCCTGCCAACTCAGGAGACATAGAGACACAGTGTGGATCCTTGGGTCGGGAAGACCTCCTGGAGGAGAGCATGGCAACCCGCTGCAGTACTCTTGCCTGCAGAATCCCATGGACTGAGGAGCCCCAGCTATGGTCCATAAGGCCACAAAGAGTTGGACACGACTGAAGGAACTTAGCACGTTCACAAGAGCGGAAAAGTATTATACCTAAGATGAAAAAGTCACTAGAAAGGCTCAGTAACAGTTTTGAGAAAGCAGAACAAAGAACCAATGAACTTGTAGAGAGGACAATTGAGATTATCTAGTGTAAGGCAGAAGGGGAAAAAAAGAACAAGGGAAAATGAACAGAGCCCCAGGGATCTGTAGGATATTACAAAGGATACCAACATGTGAGATAAATGAAAACGAAAACATAATATAACCAAGCTTTTTGAATGCAGCATAAGCAGAGCTCAGGGGGAAATTTATAATTGTAAATGCTTACATTTAAAAATAATACAGTCTCAAATTAATAACTTTATACACTAAGGAACTAAAAAAAATTAGCAAACTAAACTGAAAGAAGAAACAACACAGTAAGATTAAAACAAGGATCATTGAAATGGAAAAGAGAGAAAAATGATAAAAACCAGAAGTTGGTTTTTTTAAAAGATCAATAAAATTCAAAAACATTAGCTAGACTAAGAAAAGAGAGAAAGTGCAAACAAGAAGAAATAAAAGTGGGGACATCACAATCAACCTCAGAGATAAAAAACATTTTAAGGGAGTACTACGGACAATTGCACACTAAAAATTAGATAACCTGGCTGAAAAAAACAAACTACCAAAATTGACTCAAGAGGAAATAGAAAATCATAACAGACCTATACTATAATCAGTAATGAGAACTTTCCCAAGAAAGAAAAACCTGGGGTCAAATGGCTTCTCTGGGTGAATTCTACCAAACAGTTAAAGATTAACAACAATCTTCCTGAAGCTCTTATAAAAAAATTAGTTCAGTTCAGTCACTTATGTCCATCGAGTCTGTGATGCCATCCAACCATCTCAACTTCAGTTGTCCCCTTCTCCTCCTGCCTTCAATCTTTCCCAGAATCAGGGTCTTTTCCACTGAGGCATTTCTTCACATCAGGTGGCCAAAGTATTGGAGCTTCAGCTTCAGCATCAGTCCTTCCAATGAACATTCAGAACTGATTTCCTTTAGGATTGACTGGTTGGATCTCCTTGCAGTCCAAGAGACTCTCAAAAGTCTTCTTCAACACCACAGTTCAAAAGCATCAATTCTTTGGCGCTCAGCTTTCTTTATGGTCCAACTCTCACATCCATATATGACTACTGGAAAAATCATAGCTTTGACTAGACAGACCTTTGTCAGCAAAGGAATGTCTCTGCTTTTTAATATGCTATCTAGGTTGGTCATAGCTTTTCTTCCAAGGAGCAAGTGTCTTTTAATTTCATGGCTGCAGTCACCATCTGCAGTGATTTTGGAGCTTAAGAAACTAAAGTCTGTCACCATTTCCATTGTTTCCCCATCTATTTGCCATGAGTGATGGGAACTGATGCCATGATCTTAGTTTTTTCAATGTTGAGTTTTAAGCTAGCTTTTTCACTCTCCTTTTTCACTTTCATCAAGAGGCTCTTTAGTTCTTCTTCACTTTCTTCCATAAGGGTGGTGTCACCTGTATATCTGAAGTTCTTGATATTTCTCCCAGCAATCTTGATTCCAGTGTGTGCCTTATCCAGCCTGGCATTTCGCATGATGTACTCTGCATATAGGTTAGATAAGCAGGGTGACAATATACAGCCTTCATGTACTCCTTTCCCCATCTGAAACCAGTCCATTGTTCCATGTCCAGTTCTAACTGCTGCTTCTTGACCTGCATACAGATTTCTCCGGAGATAGGTAAAGTAGTCTGGTATTCCCATCTCTTTAAGAATTTTCCACAGTGTTGTGATCCACACAGTTAAAGGCTTTAATGTAGTCAATAAAGCAGACTGAAGCAACTTAGCAGCAGCAGCAGCAGCAGCAGATGTTTTTCTGGAATTCTCTTGCTTTTCCTATGATCCAATGGATATTCGCAATTTGATCTCTGGTTTCTCTGCCTTTCCTAAATCCAGCTTGAACATCTGGAAGTTCTTGGTTTACATACTGTTGAAACCCAGCATGGAGAATTTTGAGCATTACTTTACTAGCGTGTGAGATGAATGCAATTGTGTCATAGTTTGAACATTTTTGGCATTGCTTTTCTTTGGGATTGGAATGAAAACTGACCTTTTCCAGTGCTGTGACCACTGCTGAGTTTTCCAAATTTGCTTTCATAGTGAGTGCAGCACTTTCATAGCACGTCTTTTAGGATTTGAAATAGCTCATCTGAAATTCCATCACCTCCACTAGCTTTGTCCATAGTGATGCTTCCTAAGGCCCATTTGACTTCACACTCCAGGATGTCTGGCTCTAGGTGAGTGATCACACCATTATGGCTATCTGGATCATGAAGATCTTTTTTGTATAGTTCTTTTGTGTATTCTTGCCACCTCTTCTTAATATCTTCTGCTTTTTTTAGGTTCATACTGTTGCTGTCCTTTATTGTGCCCATCTTTGCATGAAATGTTCCCTTGGTATCTTTATTTTCTTGAAGAGATCTCTAGACTTTCCCATTCTATTGTTTTCCTCTATTTCTTTGCATTGATCATGTAGGAAGGCTATCTTATCTCTCCTTGCTATTCTTTGGAACTCTGCATTCGGATGGATATATCTTTTTTTTCTCTCCTTTTCTTTTTGCTTCCCTTCTTTATTCAGCTATTTGTAAGGCCTCCTCAGACAACCACTTTGCCTTTTTGAGTTTCTTTTTCTTGGGGATGGTTTTGATCACGGCCTCCTGTACAATGTTGTGAACTTCCATCCATAGTTCTTCAGACACTCTATCAAATCTAGCCCCTTGAATCTTTTGTCACTTCTACTGTATAATTGTAAGGACTTTGATTTAGGTCATACTTGAATGGTTTACTGGTTTTCCCTACTTTCTTCAATTTAAGTCTGAATTTTGCAACTATACACCAACAAAATGGACAACTTAGAAGAAATGAAAAAATTCTTAGAAAGGTACCACCTTCCAAGTCTGAGCCAGTAAGAAATAGAAAATATGAACAGAACAAACACAAATACTAAGATTGAAACTATGGTTTAAAGACTCCCAACAAACAAAACTCCAGGACTGAGGTCTTCATAGGTAAATTCTATCAAAGATTTAGAGAAGAGTTAATAACTATCCTTCTGAAACTCTTCCAAAAACTTGCAGAGGAAGGAACAAATCCAAACCTATTCCATGAGGCCACAATCACCCTGATACCAAAACCATAAAAAGAAAATTGAAGGCCACTTAAAATAAATTCTAAAAATAAAATTTAAATATATGTAAAATTTAAAAAAACAAAGAAAATTGCAGGCCAATATCACTGATTAACATAGACTCAAAAATCCTCAACAAAATACTAGCAAACTGATCTAATAACACATTAAAAGCATCATATACCATGATCAAGTGGAATTTACCCCATGGGTGCAAGGTGTTTTCAATATCCACAAATCAATCAGTGTGATACACCACATTAACAAACTGAAGAATAAAAACCATATGATCATTTCAATAGGTGCAGAAGAAGCTTCTGACAAAATTCAACACCAATTTATGATAAAATCCTCTCCAGAAAGTGGGCATAGAGGGAACGTAACTCAACATAATAAAGGTCATATATGAGAAACCCACAGCCACTCTCATAATCAACGACGAAGAGCTGAAAGCATTTCCTCTAAGATCAGGAAGAAGACTGGGATGTCCACTCTTGTGACTTTTGTCCCACATAGTTTTGGAAGTCCTAGCCACAGCAGTCAGAGAAGAAAAATAAAGAAAAGCAAACCAAATTGGAAAAGAAGTATTAAAACTTCCACTGTTTGCAGATGGTATGATATTATACACAGAAAATTCTAAGGATACTACCAGAAAACTACTACAGCTCATCAACAAATTCAGTAAATCTGCAGAATATGAAATTAATACACAGAAATCTGTTGCATTTCTAATACACGGACAGTGAAAGATCAGAAAGAGAAGGAAACAATCCTATCTACCACTGAATCAGAAAGAATCAAATACCTAGGAATAAACCTACCTAAGGAGGGAAAAGACCTATACTCCAAAAACTATGAGACACTGATAAAAGAAATCAAAGGCGACACAAACATTTGGAAAGATATTCCATGTGCTTGGATTGGAATAATCAATATTGTCAAAATGACTATACTACCCAAGACAATCTACAGATTCAGTGCAATCCCTCTCAAAATACTAATGGCATTTTCACAGAACTAGAACAAAAAAAAACTATTTTAATTTGTATGGAAACACAAAAGACCCCAAATAGCCAAAGCAATCCTGGCAAAGAAAAATGAAGCTGGAAGAATCAGTCATCTGGTGACTTTAAGTTGAAGGCAATGCTTATTTACTATTCCCAAAGTTCTAGGGCCCTTAAAAATTACACTAAATCTACTCTGCTTATGCTCTATAAATAGAAATACAAAACCAGGATGACAGCATATCTGTTTACCCCATGGTTTACTGAATATTTTAAGCCCATTGTTGATACCTACCACTCAGAAAAAAAAAAAAGATTCTTCTCAAAATATTATTGCTCATTTAACACTCACCTGGTCACCCATGAGCTCTGATGGAGATGTACAATAAGATTAATGTTGCTTTCATTCCTTTAGCACAGTACCCACTTTGCAGCCCAATGGAACAATGATTAATTTCAACTTTCAAGTCTTATTACTTAGCAAGTACATAATGTAACAATATTTTGGAAGAAGTTGATTCCCACCCAAGTTGATGACTTTGAAAGTTTCAAGAATTTAGCAGAGGACGTCACTACAGATGTAGCACAAGTAGGGACAGAACTAAAATTAGAAGTAGAGCCTAATATGTGGTTGAAGCACTGCAATTTCATGGTAAAACTTTAATGGAGGAAGAATTTTTTCATATGGATGAGCAAGAAAAGTGATTTCTTGATATGAAATCTATTCCTGATAAACATGCTGTGAAGACTGTTGAAATAACAACAAAGGATTAAGAATATCATGTAAATTTCACTGTTGCCTTATTTTAAGAAGTTACCACAGCCACCCAGCCTTTGGCAACCACCAGTCTGCTTAGTCAGCAGCCATCAACATCAAGGCAAGAGCTTCCACCAGCAAAAAGATTATGACCTTTTGAAGGCTGATGACGTGTAATGTTTTTTAGCAATAAGGTATTTTTACTGAAGGTATGTACATTGTTTAAAGTTAATGCTATTGCACACTTAATAGACTACAGTATGATGTGAGCATAATTTTTAAAATTATTTATTTATTTAATTGGAGGCTAATTACAATATTGTGATGGTTTTTCCATACATCAACATGAATAAGCCATAAGTATTCATGTGTGCCCTCTCTCTTGAATACCCATCCCATCTCCATCCCAACCTGATCCCTATAGGTTGTCATACAGCAATGGCTTTGGGTTCCCTGCGGTACACATCAAACTCCCACTGGCTATCTGTTCTATACATGGTAATGCATATGTTTCAATGCTATTCTCTCAACTGATCCCACCCTCTCCTTCCTCCACTGTGTCCAAAAGTCTGTCCTTTATGTCTGTGTCTCCTTTGAACATAAGTTTTATATGTACTGGGAAACCAAAAATATTGTATGACTTGTTTTCCTGCAATATTCCAAACCTGTATTTCTGAGGTATGCCTCAGATGTGTGGCAGAGGTCCAACTTTATTTTTTCGCAAGTGGATATCCGGTTGGATATGTAGAAGATCTCTATGGTAGGTGATACTTGGGCAGAGACTGAATGAAAAGTATGATAAAGTAATATGGGTATCTACCAGACAGAGGAAACAACAGTTTGAGACTCCAGGTACAGATTGGTGGCACAAATTAGTCAAGGAATGAATACAGATGTTTCTTCTGGAGTATAGTGTGTATATATATATATATATATATATATATATATATATATGAAATTTTTCTGTTGAATAAAATTGCAGACAAAAATATAATTGGAGATGAGGCAAGAATAGGATTTGAATAGAGCATTCAAACCATAGCAGGTTTGGAACAATCCTGATAAAAAATAACAGCATAATTTAAAAGACATGATTAGTTACTAGACACCTACATACGGATAGCTATGACTGAGAGAAAGTGAGAGAGACAGGCAGACAGAACTTCTTTATTAAGAAAGGTGAAATTGGAAACAACTCCAAACCTATGGGATGCAGCAAAAGCAGTTTTAAGAGGGAAGTTTACAGCAATACAATCCTACCTTAAGAAACAAGAAAAACATCAAATAGACAACCTAACTTTACACCTAGAGCAACTGGAAAAAGAAGAAGAAAAAAACCCTCAAAATTAGTACAAGGAAAGAAATCATAAAGATCTGAGCAGAAATAAATGAAAAAGAAATGAAAGAAACAGATCAGATCAGATCAGTCGCTCAGTCGTGTCTGACTCTTTGCGACCCCATGAATTGCAGCACGCCATGCCTCCCTGTCCATCACCAACTCCTGGAGTTCACTCAGACTCACGTCAGTCGAGTCAGTGATGCCATCCAGCCATCTCATCCTCTGTTGTCCCCTTCTCCTCCTGCCCCCAATTCCTCCCAGCATCAGGGTCTTTTCCAATGAGTCAACTCTTCGCATGAGGTGGCCAAAGTACTGGAGTTTCAGCTTTAGCATCATTCCTTCCAAAGAACACCCAGGGCTGATCTCCTTCAGAATGGACTGGTTGGATCTCCTTGCAGTCCAAGGGACTCTCAAGAGTCTTCTCTGACACCACAGTTCAAAAGCATCAATTCTTCGGCGCTCAGCCTTCTTCACAGTCCAACTCTCACATCCATACATGACCACTGGAAAAACCATAGCCTTGACTAGACGAACCTTTGTTGGCAAAGTAATGTCTCTGCTTTTCAATATGCTATCTAAGTTAGTCATAACTTTCCTTCCAAGGAGTAAGCGTCTTTTAATTTCATGGCTGCAGTCACCATCTGCAGTGATTTTGGAGTCCCCCAAAATAAAGTCTGACACTGTTTCCAGTTTTCCCATCTATTTCCCATGAAGTGATGGGACCAGATGTCATGATCTTCATTTTCTGAATGCTGAGCTTTAAGCCAACTTTTTCACTCTCCACTTTCACTTTCATCCAGAGGCTTTTTAGTTCCTCTTCACTTTCTGCCATAAGGGTGGTGTCATCTGCATATCTGAGGTTATTGATATTTCTCCTGGCAATCTTGATTCCAGCTTGTGTTTCTTCCAGTCCAGCGTTTCTCATGATGTACTCTGCATATAAGTTAAATAAACAGGGTGACAGTATACAACCTTGACGAACTCCTTTTCCTATTTGGAACCAGTCTGTTGTTCCATGTCCAGTTCTAACTGTTGCTTTCTGACCTGCATACAAATTTCTCAAGAGGCAGATCAGGTGGTCTGGTATTCCCATCTCTTTCAGAATTTTCCACAGTTTATTGTTATCCACACAGTCAAAGGCTTTGGCATAGTCAATAAAGCAGAAATAGATGTTTTTCTGGAACTCTCTTGCTTTTTCAATGATCCAGTGGATGTTGGCAATTTGATCTCTGGTTCCTCTGCCTTTTCTAAAACCAGCTTGAATGTCAGGAAGTTCACGGTTCACATAATAGTAAAGATTAATAAAACTAAAAGCTGGTTCTTTGAGAAGATAAACAAAATTGACAAACCCTTAGCCAGACTCATCAAGAAAAAAAGAGAGAAGAATCAAATCAACAAAATTAGAAACGAAAAAGGAGAGGTTACAACAGATAATGCAGAAATACAAAAGATTATGAGAGACTATTATGAACAATTATATGACAATAAAATCGATAACCTGGAAGAAATGGACAGGTTCTTCGAAAAGTTCAATCTTCCAAGACTGAACCAGGAAGAAATAGAAATTATGAACAACCCAATTACAAGCACTAAAATTGAAGCTGTGATCAGAAATCTCTCAAAAAACAAAGGCCCAGGACCAGATGGCTGCACAGGAGAATTCTATCAAACATTTAGAGAGAGCTAATGCCTATCCTTCTAAAACTTTTTCAAAAAACTGCAGAGGAAGGATGTCAGGGAATGTTTAACAGGAGGATTCCTACGTGCTGTTTCTCACAAGTCCTTTGTATCCTTTTAAGCGGAACAGCACACTGCTCCCAGGACCTGGGGTCATTGTGTAAGACAGGCTTGAATCTCCTTTAGGAAACATTCTCTTTACGATAAAACTGCTTAGTCTCAATCCCCTTTCTTGCGATACGGATTGTCTCCTGACCTTGTGACCATCATCATCCCTTGTTCCCTTGGTAATGGTCACTGTACGTTTGATTTTCTGATCTTCATCATTGATTAAAGAAACTTATTGTACTACAACCTATATATACTCACAGAAAAATCATTAAAGCAACTTTGCTCCATCAAAGCTTGGGTCCCCATGTCTTTCTCTCTCTCTCTCTCTCTCTTCGGCTGATTCCCTGGAGCATAGAGACCCGTCTTGCTCACTCTCCTGCCCGGGCTTCCAAGACTCTCTCGAGAAATCACTCTGTGCCTTCACCCCTCCTCAAGAGGGCGCCCGGTACCTTCGTGAGAGATGCAAGTCCTGTATCAAGGACTTTATTGGTTTTCTGAGTAAACCAGGGAGTATCAGCCTCTTTCTCTCTTTCACTTTCTTATCATCGCCTCTGGACTACCAGGTCCTCGTCCATTAAGAGACCCCAACAGAAGGAGCATTTCCAAACTCATTCTATGAGGCCACCATCACCCTGATACCAAAACCAGAAAAAGACAACACAAAAAAGAAAACTGCAGGCCAATATCACTGATGAACATAGATGCAAAAATCCTCAACAAAATTTTAGCAAACAGAATTCAGCAACACATCATAAAGCTCATACACCATGATCAAGCTGGGTTTATTCCAGGGATGCAAGGATTCTTCAATATATGCAAATCAATCAATGTGATATACCATTTTAACAAATTTAAAGATAAAAACCACATGATCATCTCAATAGATGCAGAAAAAGCCTTTGACAAAATTCAGCACCTATTTATGATTAAAACTCCTCAAAAAATGGGCATAGAAGGAACCTACCTCAACATAGTAAAGGCCATATATGATAAGCCTATAGCAAACATTATTTTCAGTGGTAAAAAGCAGAAAGCATTTCCCCAAAGATCAGGAACAAGACAAAGGTGTCCACTTTTGCTGCTATTATTCAGCATAGTTCTGGAATTCCTAGCTACAGCAATCAGAGAATAAAAAGAAATAAAAGGAATCCAGATCAGAAAAGAAGTAAAGCTCTCACTGTTTGCAAAATGACATGATACTGTACATAGAAAACCCTAAAGATAGTAAGTTGCAGGATACAAAATCAATACATAGAAATCACTTGCATTTCTATATACTAACAATGAAAAATCAGAAAGAGAAATTAAGGAATCAATCTCATTCACCATTACAATGAAAAGAATTAAATATCTAGGAATAAACTTACCTAAAGAGACAAAAGAACTGTACACAGAAAATTATAAGACACTAATGAAAGATATCAAAGATGACATAAACAGATGGAGAGATATTCCATGTTCCTGGCTAGGAAGAATCAATATTGTGAAAATGACTATACTACCAAATGCAATCTACAGAGTCAATGTGATCCCTATCAAACTACCAATGGCATTTTTCACAGAACTAAAACAAAAATTTCACAATTCATATGGAAACACAAAAGACCCTGAATAGCCAAAGCACTCTTGAGAAAGAAGAAAGGAGCTGGAGAAATCAAGATTCCTGACTTCAGGTTATACTACAAAGCTACAGTCATCAAGACAGTATGATACTGGCACAAAAACAGAAATATAGACCAATGGAACAAGACAGAAAGCCCAGAAATAAACCCACGCACCTATGGGTACCTTATTTTTGACAAAGGAGGCAAGAATATACAATGCGGCAAAGACAGCCTCTTCAACAAATGGTGCTGGGAAAACTGGACAGCTATATGTACAAGAATGAAATCAGAATGCTTCCTAACACCATTCACAAAAATAGACTCAAAATGGATTAAAGACCTAAATGCAAGACCCAAAACTATAAAACTCTTAGAGGAAAACATAGGCAGGACACTCAATGACATAAATCAAACAAAGATCCTCTAGACCCACCTCCTAGAGTAATGGAAATAAAAACAAAAGTAAACAAGTGGGACCTGTTTAAACTTAACAGCTTTTGCACAGCAAAGGAAACTATAAGCAAGGTGAAAAGACAACACTCAGAATGGGAGAAAATAATAGCAAATGAGCTTTAAGCCAACCTTCTCACTCTCCTCTTTCACTTTCATCAAGAGGCTTTTTAGTTCCTCTTCACTTTCTGCCATAAGGGTAGTGTCATCTGCATATCTGAGGTTATTGATATTTCTCCCAGCAATCTTGATTCCAGCTTGTGCTTCTTCCAACCCAGTGTTTCTCATGATGTACTCTGCATATAAGTTAAATAAGCAGGGTGACAGTATACAGCCTTGACGTACTCCTTTTCCTGTTTAGAACCAGTCTGTTGTTCCATGTCCAGTGCTAACTGTTGCTTCCTGACCTGCATACAGGTTTCTCAAGAGGAAGGTCAGGGGGTCTGGTATTCCCATCTCTTTCAGAATTTTCCACAGTTTATTGTGATCCACACAGTCAAAGGCTTTGGCATAGTCAATAAAGCAGAAATAGATGTTTTTCTGGAACTCTCTTGCTTTTTCAATGATCCAGTGGATGTTGGCAATTTGATCTCTGGTTCCTCTGCCTTTTCTAAAACCAGCTTGAACATCTGGAAGTTCACGGTTCACGTATTGCTGAAGCCTGGCTTGGAGAATTTTGAGCATTACTTTACTAGCGTGTGAGATGAGTGCAATTGTGCAGTAGTGTGAGCATTCTTTGGCATTGTCTTTCTTAGGGATTGGAATGAAAACTGACCTTTTCCAGTCCTGTGGCCACTGCTGAGTTTTCCAAATTTGTTGGCATATTGAGTGCAGCACTTTCACAGCATCATCTTTCAGGATTTGAAATAGCCCAACTGGAATTCCATCACCTCCACTAGCTTTGTTTGTAGTAAAAGAGGAGAGGAGGTTGGCTTAAAGCTCAAAATTCAGAAAATGAAGATCATGGCATCTGGTCCCATCACTTCATGGGAAATAGATGGGGAAACAGTGGAAACAGTATCAGACTTTATTTTGAGGGGCTCCAAAATCACTGCAGGTGGTGACTGCAGCCATGAAATTAAAAGATACTTACTCCTTGGAAGGAAAGCTATGACCAACCTAGATAGCATATTGAAAAGCAGAGACATTACTTTGCCAGTAAAGGTTCATCTAGTCAAGGCTATGGTTTTTCCAGTGGTCATGTATGGATGTGAGAGTTGGACTGTGAAGAAGGCTGAGTGACAATGAATTGATGCTTTCGAACTGTGATGTTGGAGAAGTCTCTTGAGAGTCCCTTGGACTACAAGGAGATCCAACCAGTCCATTCTAAAGGAGATCAGCCCTGGGATTTCTTTGGAAGAAATAATGCTAAAGCTGAAACTCCAGTACTTTGGCCACCTCATGCGAAGAGTTGACTCATTGGAAAAGACCCTGATGCTGGGAGGGATTGGGGGCAGGACGAGAAGGAGACGACAGAGGATGAGATGGCTGGATGCCATCACCGACTCAATGGACGTAAGTTTGAGTGAACTCTGGGAGTTGGTGATGGACAGGGAGGCCTGGTGTGCTGTGATTCATGGGGTCACAAAGAGTCAGACACGACTGAGCGACTGAACTGAACTGAAGAGCAAATGAAACAACTGACATAGGATTAATTTCCAAATATACAAGCAGCTCACACAACTCAATACCAGGAAAACAAACAACCCAATCAAAAAGTGGGAAAAAGACCTCAACAGACATTTCTCCAAAGAAAACATACAGCTGGCTAGCAAACACATGAAAAGATGCTCAACATTGCTCATTATTAGAGAAATGCAAATCAAAAGTACAATGAGATATCATCTCACACCAGTCAGAATGGCCCTCATCAAAAAGTCTACAAACAATAAATGCTGGCGGGTGTGGAGAAAAGGGAATGCTCTTGCACTGTTGGTGGGAATGTAAATTGATACAGCCACTATGGAGGATGGTATGGAGATTCCTTAACACTAGGAATAAAACCACCATATGACCCAGCAATCTCACTTCTAGGCATATACCCTGAGGAAACCAAAATTGAAAGAGACACATGTATCCCATTATTCATTGCAGCACTTTTTACAATAGCTCAAACATGGAAACAACCTAGATGTCCATCGACAGATGAATGGGTAAAGAAGCTGTGGTGTATATATACAACAGAATATTACTCAGCCATAAAAACGAACACATTTGAGTCAGTTCTAATGAGGTGGATGAACCTAGAACCTATTATACAGAGTGAAGTGAGCCAGAAAGAGAAGGATAAATACCGAATTCTAACACATATATACAGAATCTAGAAAAATGGTGCTGAAGAATTTACTTACAGGGCAACTGTGGAGAAACAGACATAGAGAATAGACTTATGGACATGGGAAGAGGGGAGGAGAGGGTGAGATGTATGGAAAGAGTAAACATGGAAAATTACATTACCGTTTGTAAAATAGATAGCCAAAGGGAATTTGCTATATGGCTCAGGAAACTCAAACAGGGGCTCTGTATCAACCTAGAGGGTTGATACAGATGGGGAGGCAGACAGGAGGGAGCTTCGAAAGAAAGGCGAAATATGTATACCTAAAGCTGATTCATGTTGAGGTTTGACAGAAAACAGCAAAATTCTGTAAAGCAATTATCCTTCAATAAAAAATAAATTAGTTAAAAAAAAAAAAAAAAGAAAGATGAAAGTGGAAGTTCCCTGGTTAGGATTTCGTGCTTTCATTTCTGTGGCCTGGGTTCAGCCCCTGGTCAGGGAATTGAGATCCCACAAGCTATATGGTGCGGCCAAAAAAAGGAGTGTGAAAGATAAAGGAAACGTGATGAAGGGTTGATGCCACTGAGTCATGAAGACCACACAGAAGTGTTTCTGAGAGAGAAAGCAGGTGGCCACAGTGTGTTAGGAGAGAGACTGTGAGAGTTAAAGGTGTATCAGGAACAGCCCTACTTTCTCCAATTGTACCACTCTCAGCGTGTTGGTTTACCTGTACTCAGAATTCTCTTACTTGAAGAGTAAAATATTAATGTACTAAAGGAAAAAGTCTCCTGTGAACCAGGAAACCTTCCACATCATACCAAACTAATCCATAATAGAGAAGCACATGTGGCAAAACATATTCTTCACAAAAAATTCAGAGTAGAAGAAAAGAAAATATCTCACAATATATTTTATGAGACTAGCTCATAACTAGGACAAGAAATAAAATTTATAGCCAAACTAAGGAGCACAAATATAAAAATCCTTATCAAAACATTGCAAGCTGAAGAACATAAAAACATCATAATCAAGTCTGGTTTGTCCCAGAAATGCACTTTAGCAGATTAATGACTTAGGAAATTACTAATGTAATTCACTGCATTAACAGATTAAAGGAAAAAACATGATTATCTAAATGGATGCAGAAAAAGCACTTGAGAACATCCAATATTCATTCATAATTTTAAAAACTTAGCAGTCTAGGGATCTTCTTTAAACTGGCAAAATCATTTACCAATAGCCTCCAGAAAATATTGTATTCAGTGACAAGTCACTTTAAGTATTTATTTCCTTTAAAACCAGAAAAAAAAATACAGTTGATTCTTAACAATATAGGGTGTAGGGATGATGACCCCCTTCACGTTAAAAAAATTATGTATAAATTTATGGTTAACCACTGATCTTGATCAACAGATTCAACCAACCCCAGATTGGGTAGTTCTGTAGTATGAATTCATTGAAAAATAATCTGTATAAGTGAACCCATGCAGTTCAAAACTGTGCTGTTCAAGGGTCAACTGTAATTCCAATTATCACTCACATTAGGGGGCACTAGTCAGTGCAAGAAAAATAAGCATAATAATTGAATTTAAATAATACAATTCTCATCATTTACAGATATGATGGCCTACTGTATTTATTCAGGGTTCTCCAGAGAAACAGAACATCAGTATATTAGAAGGATATGGCTCATGTGATTATGGAGGCTGAAAAGTCTCCAGATCTACAATCAACAATCTGGAGGACCAGGAGAACTGATGGTGTAATTTCAGTTTGATTCCAAAGGTCTGAGAACTGGGAGAACCCATAATTTAAATTTGAGAACAAAAGCAGGAGTCTCAAGATCCAAAAAGACCCTATATTTCAGTTTGAATCTGAAGTCAGGGAAAGATCAATACTCCAGCTTAAGACAGTCAGGCAGAATTTCCATGTTCCTCATGAGAGAATCAGCATTTTTCTTCTATTCTGGCCTTCATCTGACTGAATGAGACCCACTTATATCATGCAGGGTAATCTGCTCCATTCAGTCTGTGAATGCAAATGTTTATCTCATCTAGAAACATCCTTACAGACATACCCAGGCTAATGTTTGACCAAAGAATAGGGCCCTCTATGGCCTATTCAAATTGAATCAATAAATTAAACACATTTTGTCAACTTGGTCACCATATGCATCTCTTTAAACCATGTCCAGACTCTAAATAAAGACAGTTTAGTTTAGTTCAGTTCAATCACTCAGTCATGTCTGACTCTTTGCAACCCCATGGACTGCAGTATGCCAGGCTTCCCTGTCCATCACCAGCTCCCAGAGCTTGCTCAAACTCATATCCATTGAGTCAGTGATGCCATCCAATCATCTCATCCTCTGTTGTCCCCTTCTCCTCCTGCCTTCCATCTTTCACAGCATCAGGTTCTTTTCCAAGGAATCAGTTCTTCGCATCAGGTGGCCAAAGTATTGGAGTTTCAGCTTCAGCATCAGTCCTTCCAATGAATATTCAGGACTGACTTCCTTTAGGATGGACTGGTTGGATCTCCTTACTGTCTAAGGAACTCTCAAGAGTCTTCTCCAACACTACAGTTCAAAAGCATCAATTTTTAAGCACTCAGCTTTCTTTATAGTCCAGCTCTCACATCCATACAAGACTAATGGAAAAAACATAGCTTTGACTAGACAGACCTTTGTTGGCAAAGTAATGTCTCTGCTTTTTAATATCCTGTCTAGACATGAGTCTGAGTGAACTCCAGGAGTTGGTGATGGACAGGGAGGCCTGGCATGCTGCGATTCATGGGGTCGCAAAGAGTCGGACATGACTGAGTGACTGAACTGAACTGAACTGAACTAGGTTAAGTCACAACTTTCTTCCAAGGAGCAAGTGTCTTTTAATTTCATGGCTGCAGTCACCATCTGCAGTGATTTTGGAGCCCCCCAAAATAAAGTCTGTCATTGTTTCCATTGTTTCCCCATCTATTTGGGGAAAATAAAGATAGTAACAAGGTCAAACTTCCTCCCAACATGATACAACTACCCTGCCTACAATTAACAACTCACTCACTTCTTCCCCAGAAGAGTAGGTAATGTCCTTGAGTGATGTTTACTCTTCTTGATATTTTATAGCTTAAATACTATGATGTAAAGTTTAAAATACTTAAATACCATAATATAAAATCAATATATCTTGTGTTACATGATAAGAGCATTAGATAAGGAAGAAAAACTTTCATAACCAAAAAAATTAACTCAATATTAAAGTCATTTCTGTCCGACCCTCAGCGACCCCATGGACTGCAGCCTTCCAGGCTCTTGCCTGGAGAATCCCAGGGATGGGGGAGCCTGGTGGGCTGCTGTCTATGCGATCGCACAGAGTCAGACACGACTGAAGTGACTTGGCAGCAAAGTCATTTCTATAACTGTTCACTTGGTCATAACTGGTATTTATAACCATCTTCCAATAGCATTTTGTTTTCCCTTTGCCTTCAAGAAACACCTCAGCTGGTAACAGTTCCTGACTTGGTTGGGTGACCTGGACCTTCATTCCTAAAGGGTCTGGCCCATTAGTAATCCTGCCTGGATTTGGTTGTTGTAATTTTACATTGACCTTAATTGCAGGGCATGGTAATACAAAAGACATCTTAAGGGATCTTTTGAATTCCAGACATATTCTTCCTTATTGTAAGCAACAGTTTAATTTCACCTTGGTAGTTAGGATCAATCACCCCAGCCAACATCATAACTCTTCTTCGCCTGATGATTCAGAGGCATGAGGAACTCAAAGTGGCCATCTTTACTTCCAGTTCATCGAAATCATTGTTGTGTCTCCTGGCGGAAATTTTCAGCCCTCTGGAACAAAGACCTCTAGTCCAGCAGAATCTAGTTTGTGGGAACAGGAAGCAAAATTTTGCTAGTGGGTTACTTGGGGTAATAATGGGGGGTGTCACTGTTCCCCATTTCCTCCCCTTGATTCCTGGACTTGTGAATTCTGGCTAAGGGAAAATCAGAACTGTATATTGGATGCTGATTCAGGGAATATACAGCCTTAGGGAGAAACTTGCCTTAGCCCTGCAAGGTATTCACCTAGTTGACAACGTGACTAGGTCTTTCAAAAGAGCATTCCACTATTCTATCAAGCTGGCTACTTCAGGATTGTGGGAAATACGCTAAGAGGAATGAATTCCATGACCATGGGTACATTGCCACATTTCATTTGCTGTAAAGTGAGCTCTTTGCTCACAAACAATGCTATGTGGAAATCCTTAATAGTGGATAAGGCATCAGTCTGCCTGATTACCACAGCTGCTGCTGCTAAGTCACTTCAGTCGTGTCCAACTCTGTGAGACCCCATAGACAGCAGCCCACCAGGCTCCACCGTCCCTGGGATTCTCCAGGCAAGAACACTAGAGTGGGTTGCCATTTCCTTCTCCAATGTACCATGGGAATGGTACTATATCAAGGATTCAGTGTTGGTCTCTAATTACTGGCAGGTTGGGCATTCAGCAATGGCCATAGTTGGGTTGGCCTTGGTGAGTGGAAGTCCATGCTGCTGAGCTCACATGTAACTCCCAACTTTGCTACCAGGCAACTTTGTTCATGAGCCCCTGGGTGATGACTGAGATTACTAGAAAAAGATATTGACTGGTGTCCACAGAACACAGTGAAGTGAAAGTTTCTCAGTCATATAAGACTCTTTGTGACCCCATGGACTCTACAGTCCATGGAATTCTCCAGGCCAGAATACTGGAATGGGTAGCCTTTCCCTTTTCCAGGGGATCTTCCCAACCCAGGGATAAAACCCAGGTCTCCTGAATTGCAGGCAGATTCTTTACCAACACATAAGATTATCTTCCATGGGGTCACAAAGAGTCAGACACGACTGAGCGACTGAACTGAAGATTATCTAATCCACTTAATTATTAAAATTATCCTCTGCTGAGGTCACTCTTTGGTGAGCATTCACATGGACACAAATATCTTCACATTTGTTCCTCATTCAGAAATGTATCTCTGTATCTTTTCCCCAAATTTCCTTGTCATCAATTTTCCAGTTTTGCTACAATCATGTTCCTTCCAATTCCCTGACCATCCAGGCAAACCAATGACTACAGTCCATGAATAGGTATATAATCTCACACCTGGCCATTTTTTCCCCAAGCAAACTGAACGGCTAGATGCACTGCTCAAAGTTCTGCCTACGGGGAGGATTTTCCTTCACCTAAGTTCTTTGGCGATGTCTCACACGCGAGGTATAGTGCTGCAGCTCTCGACCTCCAGTGATGCCCAGGACACAGTGGACTTCAGACGTGCAGGGTGATGATGAAGACAGAGTAAAGAAGCACTGCAGGATAGGGAAGATGAAAATCAGTGAGACATAAAAGCCAACAAGAGAAACCATCTCTGACCACCCCACATCTTTCCATCCCACCCCGCTTGGAAATTCCCCCATTGTCAGTGAGAACTACCAAATCTGACTTTTATGTTTGGTATCAGAATTTAGGTTCCTGCTCCATTGGTTTTTTTTTTTTTTTTTTTAAACAGTTTTCAGAATTTCTTAGAAGGCAAGAGTGAATTTCTGTGGATTTTACTGGTCTCAGCTTTTATGTTCTTTCAGACACTAACAGGACTGCACAGAGGTTTTTTTTTTTTTAACATTACTGTATGGTCTCCTGCCAGATGTATAAGATCACCATTAGAAATGGAAATTACATTCGAAAGCCACTAGACTTCTAGGTGAGGTGATGCAAGCACATGAAAGCAAGGTTAATCACACTGTGGAGATATGTGTGATATCATTTTCCCTTTTTCTAACTTCAAATTGAATTTTATAAAAATGTTTAAAATTAAGCAGATGTTAGCTTGAGGTGGAATGGTTTTGCTGTAAAAAGTTTCACACTCTGCTGAAATGTTGCAAAAAAGCATAGTGCTCATAACCGTTCAATAACTCATGGCTACTCATTCTTGCCTGTTTTTACTCTTCCTCTGAAGCAGGTCAGCATTGAAGGTGGTATGGAAACGCCTGCATATGTGTTCGATTCTTTGTTTCTTCTCCTTCCCTCTCCCTCTGGGCCCTGCCTCTTCCTCACTCACTCAGCCTCTTTTCTTCAGTATGTGTTCAGTTCAGTTCAGTTGCTCAGTTGTGTCCGACTCTTTGAGACCCCATGGATTGCAGCACATCAGGCTTCCCTGTCCATTACCAACTACCGGTGTTCACTCAAACTCATGTCTGTTGAGTCGGTGATGCCATCCAACCATCTCATCCTCGGTCATCCCCTTCTCCTCCTGCCTTCAATTTTTCCCAGCATCAGGGTCTTTCCCAATGAGTCAATTCTTTGCATCAGGTGGCCAAAGTATTGGAGTTTCAGCTTCAGCATCAGTCCTTCCAATGAATATTCAGGACTGATTTCCTTTAGGATGGACTGGTTTGATTTCCTTGCAGTCCAAGGGACTCTCAAGAGTCTTCTCCAACACCACAGTTCAAAAGCATCAATTCTTTGGTGCTCAGCTTTCTTTAGAGTCCAACTCTCACATCCATACATGACTACTGGAAAAACCATAGCCTTAACTAGATGGACCTTTGTTGACAAAGTAATGTCTCTGCTTTTTAATATGCTGTCTAGGTTGGTCATAACTTTTTTCCCAAGGATAAGCATCTTTTAATTTCATGGCTGCAGTTACCATCTGCAGTGATTTTGGAGCCCAAAAGTATAAAGTCTATCACTGTTTCCACTGTTTCCCCATCTATTTGCCATGAAGTTTTGGGACCAGATGCCATAATCTTAGTTTTCATGATCAGGATGTGTAGCTTGAAGCTAATTTGTACTGTTGAATATCTGACTGGAGTCACAGATGCAAAATGTGTATTGTTCTTACTAGACACTTCTAGCGATGCCTGCATATTGTGCAGAGACATCTGCAAACCCAAGTTTTCTTTTCCTTTGTCCATTGATGAGAGGGAACTCTGTATGAAGCCATGAGTGCAGACAGTGAGAGATAAGGCAGTATAGCATGAGTGGGAGTCATGGGACCACTGACAGAATAATGGATACATAAATTGTACTGAAGTCACACAATGTCATCCTAAAGAACAATGAAATTTAAGAACTTCAGTCATATATATTAAGAGATGAATCTTCCAAACAAGGTGATGAGCAAAACACAGAACTATGGGAGACTAGCAGATATTTTAGGGAACCATATTTGTTTTTAAAAAGCAATGGAATAATAAAAAATGAATCTAGGAGAATGGTTACACTGATGTGTGTGTGGAGGGGTGTTGAGGGTTGGATTGAGAATGGAGATAACAAAAAATAATGACAATAATAGAATAATAATGTCTATTACTTGTATAGCATTTACAATTTGCCAGTGTTCTAAGTGTTTTTTATACTTTAGCTCATTTAATCCTCACAAGTCAATAGGTAGTTACTAGTACTTTGTGCATTCTACAAAGGAGACTAAGTTATGCTTCCTAACCATTATACAAATATTTCCTAAATTAAAAAATAAATAAACAAATGAAACCATAGATAAAACATTATTGATATTTAATATCTTAAATATCAATAGTATTTTATTGATATTTAATATCTTAAATATCAATAATATTTAAAGAACATGAAAGAAGTTTCCTCTAGATGTGGCACTCCACTTTAATGAGGAGTTGTATAGGGCCCTGCCTTTTGATAATAAAACCTTCCCCTCTTATTTTGTGTATATACTATAGGCAACCATTTTTTATAGAAAGAATTTACTAAAAAATATAATTAGAATAAAATATATGACATTTAGCTGGTCTCTAAATGGTTTTTTTTAATTTAATTTAATTTTATTTTTTAACTTTACAATATTGTATTGGTTTTGCCATATATCAACATGCATCCTAAATGCTTTTTTTAATGTTTTCCTCAAAGGCATAAATGACAGAAAATATTGTGATATGTGAGTTACAAAAGTATTTTAAATTTTTGAATATCATGACAAATTATAAGGAAAATTAAAAGACTAATAAAATATTTGAATGATTCAAAATATGAAAGAAACACAAATGTCATGTTAAGGAATAAATAAAACAGATTAGATCATGGCTCTCAGAGAAATACAAAATGAATGCATGTCAAAGATTTTATTTAACTTATTAACTTATGCAGGAACAAGTAAGATTTTAAAATCAGCTCACAGGAAAATGCAAAGGATCACACTTACATAGGAAAATACAGAATACTGAAATAAATTTACAAATAGATGCATAAAGTTTCCATTCATAGGAATGGAGAATCAATTCCCAGACTTATTCTTAACAAGACAGGAATACCAGAATACCATACCAGACCCTAACCCTACCAGAATACCTTACCTGCCTCCTGAGAAATCTGTATGCAGGTCAAGAAGCAACTGTTAGAACCAGACATGGAACAACGAACTGGTTCCAAATTGGGAAAAGAATACCTCAAGACTGTATACTGTTACCTTCATTATTTAACTTATATGCAGAGTACATCATGAGAAAGGCCGTACTGGATGAAGAACATGCCGGGAGAAATATCAAGAACCTGAGATAAGCAGATGATACCACCCTATGGCAGAACACGAAGAGGAAATAAAGAGCCTCTTGATGAAAGTGAAAGAGAAGAGTGAAAAAGCTGGCTTAAAACACAACATTCAAAAAACTAAGATCATGGCATCTGGTCCCATCACTCATGGCAAATAGATGGGGAAACAATGGAAACAGTGACACACTTTATTTTTTTGAGCTCCAAAATCACTGCAGATAGTGACTGCAGTTATGAAATTAAAAGATGCTTGCTCCTTGGAACAAAAGCTATGACCAACCTAGATAGCATATTAAAAAGCAGAGACATTACTTTGCCAACAAAGGTCTGTATAGTCAAAACTATGGTTTTCCAGGTAGTCATGTATGGATGTGAGTCTTGGACTATAAAGAAAGCTGAGCGCCGAAGAATTGGTGCTTTTGAACTGTGGTGTTGGAGAAGACTCTTGAGAGTCTCTTGGACTGTAAGGAGACCAAACCAGTCAATCCTAAAGGAAATCAGTCCTTAATATTCATTGGAAAGGCTGATGCTGAAGCTGAAGCTCCAACCTTTGGCCACCTGATACAAAGAACTGCCTCAATGGAAAAGACCCTTATGCTGGGGAAGATTGAAGGCAGGAGGAGAAGGGGAAAACAGAGGATGAGATGTTTGGATGACATCGCTGACTCTATGGACATGAGTTTGAGCAAACTCCAGGAGTTGATGATGGGCAGGAAAGCCTGGTGTGCTGCATTCCTTGGCGTCACAAAGAGTTGGACACGACTGAGTGACTGAACTGAACTGAAATTAGATCATGTTACATTATTAACAAATTTTTACAACTTTCAAGACTGTGAAATGACTGAAAGACAATGAAAGGGTTAAATAGCCCAGAAGGACATTCAGTAAACTTCTCTGTGCATTTCAAAGTCCATCTATTTTTTTTCCTATAACTTTCAGAGATAAGTAGGAAAAGTAAGGGTTAATTTTTTTTTTTTTTACAAAAAGGAAATATAAATAAATGAAAATAAGCATATGAGAAAATGTAGTATAAGTTAAAGAAATCCTAATTTTACTATGAAAATATTTAGACACATAAGGCTTTTTTGCTTAAAAGTAGAGTTAACTCATATTTGTCCTGGCCTCGTTTTTAATATAAATTATTATTTTAAATAGTTTCAATTTATAGAAAAAATTTGAGAATAGTACAGTGATCATATAACTCATATTATATTATTAACATCTTGTATTTCACACTAAGGCACCAAAATTGATAAACTATCATTAACTAAAGTTAACATTTTATTCACAATAATTTCATTTTTGTTATTACTCAGTCACTCAGTCGTGTCTGACTCTTTGCAACTCCATGGACTGAGGAATGACAGGCTTCCCTGTCCTTCATTATCTCCTGGAGTTTGCTCAAACTCATGCCCATTGAGTCAGTGATGCCATCCAACCATCTCATCCTCTGTCACCCCCTTCTCTTCCTGCCTTCAATCTTTCCCAGCATCAGAGTCTTTTCCAATGAGTCAGTTCTTACCATCAGGTGGCCAAAGTATTTTAGTTTCAGCTTCAGCATCAGTCCTTCCAATGAATATTCAGGACTGACTTCCCTTAGGATTGACAGGTTTGATCTTGCAGTCCCAGCAACTCTCAAGAGTCTTCTCCAACACACTTCAAAAACATCAGTTCTTTGGAGCTCAGCTTTCTTTATGGTCCAACTCTCACATCTGTACATGACTACTGGAAAAACCATAGCTTTGACTATATGGATCTTTGTCAGCAAAGTGATTTCTCTGCTTTTTAATATGCTATGTAGTTGGTTATAGATTTTCTTCCAAGGAGCAAGGATCTTTTTATTCCATGGCTGTAATCATTATTTGCAGTGATTTTGGAGTCCAAGAAAATAAAGTCTGTCACTGTTTCCATTTTGCCATTTCTATGAGTCATGAAGTGATGGGACTGGATGCTATGATCTTATTTTTTTTGAATGTTCAGTTGTAAGCCAATTTTTTCACTCTCCTCTTTCACCTTCATTAAGAGGCTCCTTAGTTCCTCTTAGCTTTCTTCCATTAGGGTGGTGTCATCTGCATATTTGAAGTTATTGATATTTCTCCTGGCAACCTTGATTCCAGCTTGAGCTTCATCCAGCCTGGCATTTTATATGATGTAAGTTAAATAAGCAGGGTGACAATATACAGCCTTGCTGTACTTCTTTTCCAATTTGGAACCAGTCCATTGTTCCATGTCAGGTTCAAACTGTAGCTTTTTGATCTGCATATAGGTTTCTCAGGAGGCAAGTAAGGTGGTCTGGTATTCCCATCTCTAAGAATTTTCCACAATTTGTTGTGATCCATACAGTCAAAGTCTTTAGTGTACTCAATAAAGCAGAACTAGATGTTTATCCAGAATTCTCTTGCTTTTTCTATGATCCAACAGATGTTGGTAATTTGATCTCTGGTTCCTCTGCCTTTTCTAAATCCAGCTTGTACGTCTGAAAGCTCTCGGTTCATGTACTGTTGAAATCTAGCTTGAAGAATTTTGAGCGTTACCTTGGTACCATGTGAAATTATTGCAATTTTGCTATAGTTTGAGCATTCTTTGGCATTGCTGTTCTTTGGGATTGGAATGAAAACACCTTTTCCAGTCCCGTGGCCATTGCTGCATTTTCCAAATTTGCTGTCATATTGAGTGCAGCACTTTCACAGCATCATCTTTTAGGATTTGAAATAGCTCGACTGGAATTCCATCACCTCCACTAGTTTTGTTTGTAGCAATGCTTCCTAAGGCCCGCTTGACTTCACATTCCAGGATGTCTGGCTCTTGGTGAGTGATCACACCATCGTGGTTATCCAGGTCACTAACACATTTTTTGTACAGTTCTTCTGTGTATTCTTGCCACCTCTTGTTAGTATCTTCTGCTTTTGTTAGGTCCATATTGTTTCTGTCCTTTATTGTGCCCATCGTTGCATGAAATGTTCCCTTGGTATCTCTATTTTCTTGAAGAGATCTCTAGTCTTTCCCATTCTATTGTTTTCCTCTATTTCTTTGCATTGATCACTTAGGAAGGCTTTCTTATCTTTCCTTGCTATTCTTTGGAACTCTGTATTCAGATGGATATATCTTTCCTTTTCTCCTTTTCTTTTTGGTTCTCTTCTTTATTCAGCTATTTGTAAGGTCTCCTCAGACAACCATTTTGCCTTGTTGAATTTCTTTTTCTTGGGGATGGTTTTGATCACTGTATCTTATACAGTGTTATGAACCTCTGTCCATAGTTCTTCAGGCACTTTGTCTATCAGATCCAATCCCTTAAATCTATTTGTCACTTCCACTATATAATCATAAGGGATTTGATTTAGGTCATACCTGAATGGCCCAATGGTTTTCCCTACTTTCTTCAGTTTAAGTCTGAATTTTGCAATAAGGAGCTCACGATCAGAGCCATAGTCAGCTCCCGGTCTTGGTTTTGCTGACTGTATAGTGCGTCTCCATCTTTGGCTGCAAAGAATATAATCAATCTGGTGATGTCCATCTATAGAGTATTCTCTTGTGTTGTTGGAAGAGGGTGTTTGCTATGACCAGTGCATTCTTTGGCAAAATTCTGTTAGCCTTTGCCCTGTTTCATTTTGTACACTTTGATCTTAGACTTCCAGCATCCAGAACCATGAGAAATAGATTTCTATTGTTAAGCTTCTGTCAATGGCCTAGTAGAAGTACATGCACTCATCTCTCCTGCAAGAACACCAAAATCACAACTAGCTTTTGAACAATCATTAGCAGTAGACTATTGGAACCCACCAAAAAAAAAGACAGCCCCCATCCTAGGGCACAGGGGAATCTGCAACAAGACAATAGGAAGGGCACAATTGCGTTTAAGGTCAAACCTCATACCTGCCAGAGATGCTCGGAGGGCACAAACAAAACCTTGTGCACACCGTGACCCAGGGAAAGGAGAAGTGACCCCCACAAGAGACTGAGCCAGACCTGCCTTTGAGTGTCTGAGGGTCTCCTGCAGAGACATGGGTCAGCAGTGGCCTGCCACAGGGACAGGGACTCTGGCAGCTTCAGTTCTTGAGGTGCAGCATGTGGCCTAAGTCCTCTTGAAGGCCACCAGTAGCCCCACTATAGAGCCACCTGCTGGTGATCCACAAACTGGAGAATAATTACACCAAAGAAGTTCTCACACTTTTGGGAAAATTCTAGGCCTCACAATAGACTTCCCAACCTGGGAATCTGACAAAGGGACTGAGCATCCCTAGGGAATCTGGCTTTGAAGGGCAGTGGGATTTGATTACAGAACTTTCACAGAACTGGGGAAACAGACTCTTGGAGGGCACAAACAAAACCTTGAGCTCACCAGGAGCCAGGAGAAAGGAGCAGTGACCCCACAAGGGACTGGGTCAGCCTCGCCAGCGAGTGTTCAGGAGTCTGTAACAGGCATGGGTTGACAGTGGCCTGCTCTGGGGACAGAGGCACTGACTGCAGCAATCCTGGGAGGCATGGTGTGTTGGCATAAATCCTTTTTAAGGAGGTTGCCATAACCCCTACCATAGTTTGGCCTCAGGCCAAACAATAGGGAGGGAACACAGCCCCACCCATCAGCAGAAAATTGGATTGAAGATTTACTGAGCATGGCCTTGCCCATCAGAGCAAGACCCAGTTTTCCCCATAGCCAGTCCCTTCCATCAGGAAGCTTGCACAAGTTTCTTATCCTTATCCATCAGAGGGCAGACAGAATGAAAACCACAGTCACGGAAAACTAACCAAAATGATCACATGGATCATAGCTTTGTGTAACTTAATGAAACTTAATGAAAGAGCCATGTTGTGTAGGGCCACCCAAGACAGGCAAGTCATGGTGGAGAGTTCTGACAAAATGTGGTCCACTGGAGAAGGGAATGGAAAACCACTTTAGCATTCTTGACTTGAGAACCCCATGAACAGTATGAAAAAGGCAAAAAGATATGACACTGAAAGATGAGTCCCCCAGATTGGTTGGTGTTCAATATGCTACTGGAGAAGCATGGGAAAATAGCTCCAGAAGGAATGAAGAGGCTGAACCAAAGTGGAAACAATGCCCAGTTGTGGATGTGTCTGGTGGTGAAAGTAAAGTCCGATGCTGTAAAGAACAGTATTGCATAGAAATTTGCAATGTTAGGTCCATGAATCAAGGCAAACTGGAAGTGGTCAAACAGGAGATGGCAAGAGTGAACATCAACATTTTAGGAATCAGTGAACTAAAATGGACTGGAATGGGTGAATTTAATTCAGATGACCATGGTATCTTCACTGTGGGCAAGGATACCTTAGAAGAAATCGAGTAGTCTCATAGTCAACAAAAGAGTCCAAAATGCAGTACTTGGGTGCAGTCTTAAAAACAACAGAATGATCTAGGTTCCTTTACCAGACAAACCATTCAATTTCACAGTAATCCAAGTCTATGCCCCAACCACTAATGCCAAAGAAGCTGAAATTGTATGGTTCTATAAAGACCTACAAGACCTTGTAGAACTAACACCCAAAATAAGATGTCCTCTTCATCATAGGGGACTGGAATGCAAAAGCAGGAAGTCAAGAGACAACTGGAGTTAACAGGCAAGTTTGGCCTTGGAGTACAAATTTCAACAGATTTTGCTTTTTTCAATTTCAAGATCCTATCCATGACACATTACATTCAGTTGCCATGTCCTCCTTAGGCTCCTGCTGGCTGTGACACTTTCAGACTTTCCTTATTTTTGATGGCATTGACAGTACTGATGACCTTGAGGAGTACTGGTCAGGCAGTTTGCAGAATCTCCCTTTATTGTGATGTCTGTGATGTTTTTCTTATTACTAGGCTGAGGTTACAGGCTTTGGGGAGGAAGACCACAGAGGTAAAGTGCTGTTTTCATCACATTGTATCAAGAGTACATACTATCAACATAATTTACAACTGTTGATGTTGACCTGAATCATCTGGCTGAAGTGTCTCATCGTTTTTCTCCACTGCAAAGTTACTTTCCCCCCGCCCCCACCCAGTCTTCCTGTACTGTCCTCTTTAGAAGGGAGTTATGCTCCACTTCCTTGAAGGCAGTGTCTATATTAACTGTAAGTGAGTGAGTGAAGTCGCTCAGGCATGTCTGACTCTTTGCGACACTGTGGACTGTAGCCCAGCAGGCTCCTCCATCCATGGGATTCTCCAGGCAAGAATACTGGAGTGGGTGGCCATTTCCTTCTCCAGGGGATCTTCCCTACCCAGGGATTGAACTCAGATCTCCCACACTGCAGGCAGATGCTTTAACCTCAGCCACCAGGAAAGCCTTATTAACCATATGAGTGATTTACCTTTTCTCACCCATTTATTCATTTATTTATTTATTAAAATATTTATCTCTGTCTCTGGGGGTGAAACCAAGAAATGTGTTTTAATTAGTCCTCCAGATGATTCTTATGTGAGCTAAAGTTTGAGGACCACTGAGATATTGGGGTTGTTAGCATAACTTAATCTAAATAGATTGATGCAGGATTCAATTTCATTTTTCTCTTTTCCATATAGTATCCAACTATTTCCATTCATTGACTAGTTCATGCTTTCCTCACTGATCTGCCATGTTAAAACCATGATATAATAGGTGGCCAATTGCACAAAGGTATGTGTTTGGGCTCTTCAATCCATTTCACTAATCTGTTTTTCTAACCTTGCAATAACAATACGTCACAACTGTGCTATCTTTATAATAATGCTTGGTATCTTAGAGAGCAATGTCTCTCATATACTGGTATTTCGTCATTATCCTCACTATTCTTGACACTATGCATGCTGATACAAATTTTACTGTCGAGCTGTTAACTTCAGCAAACAATCTGTGATAGCACTGAATTGATAAATCTGTTGGGAGTAATTGAACATACTGAACAATTTTTAAGTTTCTAATTTATAAACATGGTCTTTCTCCATTTATTTAAATTTTTTAAACATTTGCCAATAAAATTTCTAAAAATATTTATTCATTTGTTGATTTGGCTGTGCCAGGTCTTGGTTGAGGCATGCGGGTATTTATTCATTTGTTGATTTGGCTGTGCCAGGTCTTGGTTGAGGCATGCGGGTATTTATTCATTTGTTGATTTGGCTGTGCCAGGTCTTGGTTGAGGCATGCGGGTATTTATTCATTTGTTGATTTGGCTGTGCCAGGTCTTGGTTGAGGCATGCGGGTATTTATTCATTTGTTGATTTGGCTGTGCCAGGTCTTGGTTGAGGCATGCGGGTATTTATTCATTTGTTGATTTGGCTGTGCCAGGTCTTGGTTGAGGCATGCGGGTATTTATTCATTTGTTGATTTGGCTGTGCCAGGTCTTGGTTGAGGCATGCGGGTATTTATTCATTTGTTGATTTGGCTGTGCCAGGTCTTGGTTGAGCTATGCGGTATCTTTCAGTTGTGGTATTTGGGATCTAGTTCCCTCACCATGGATGGAACCCGAGCACCGTGAATTGGGAGCAGAGTCTTAGCCACTGGACCACGACGGAAGTTCCAATAAGCTTTTAATTTTCTTCAGCGAGGCCTTGAACATCATTGTTAGATTTATTTTTAAGTACTGCATATACTTGATGCTGCTGTAAATGGTGTTTCTTTTTCATTTCACGTTTAAATAGTTTGTGGCTGATACATAGGAAAACACATTATTTTGTATCAGTTTTATAATAGCTATTAATTTCATTAACTCTCAATCATTAATTCTAATAATTATCAACAGAATTATGCTGGAGTTTTTATATGCAGGAGCATATCATCTACAAATAATGTGATTCCTTTCATTACATCCTTATCCTGTTAAATTATTTTTTAAGCCACTCTTGATTATTGATGATCTCTTAAAAAACCCAAATAGAACAGATGATATTGGACCTGTGGTCCTATTCATGATCTCAAAAGGAAAATTTTTTTCATTATATCATCATTTGGAATGGTGGTAAGCTGGAAGTATTTGACAGAAATCCAGTATCAGATTAAGGGGATTTCCTTCTATTTCTAATTTGCTGCAAATCTTTATTATGAATTGATGTTGAATTTCATGAAATTTCTGCATCTATTTAGATGACCAATTTTTCTCCTTTCATTTTTTAATATGGTGATTATATTAATTGCCTTTTCCCAGGGATTTTTAAAGTTCAGGTTTATTGAAACACAATTTACATACAGTAACATATACCCTTTTCCAATGTAGTTTGTTGAGTCCTGGCCTACAGTCATGTACTGTGTTAAGTGTTACTTGCTCAGTTGTGTCCAACTCTTTGTGACCCCATGGACTGTAACCCATCATGGTTCTCTGTCCATGGTATTCTCCAGGCAAGATCTTCAGGCAAAATCTCCAGGGGATCTTCCTGATCCAGGGATTAAACCCAGGTCCCTGGCAGATTCTTTACCATCTGAGCCACCAGGATAATACCAGAAAAATCCAGATACAGAATATTTACATTACATCACCACAAAAAATTCCGTTGTGCCCCTTGGCAGTCATTCCCTTCCTCCTCCTATTCCTTGCACCAGGGAACCACTGATTTGATTTCTGTCCCTATCAGTTCAGTTCAGTCTCTCAGTCGTGTCTGACTCTGTGACCCCATGAATCGCAGCATGCCAGGCCTCCCTGTCCATCACCAACTCCCGGAGTTCACTCAGATTCACGCCCAACAAGTCAGTGATGCCATCCAGCCATCTCATCCTCTGTCGTCCCCTTCTCCTCCTGCCCCCAATCCCTCCCAGCATCAGAGCCTTTTCCAATGAGTCAACTCTTTGCATGAGGTGGCCAAAGTACTGGAGTTTCAGCTTCAGCATCATTCCCTCCAAAGAAATCCCAGGGCTGATGTCCTTTAGAATGGACTGGTTGGATCTCCTTGCAGTCCAAGGGACTCTCAAGAGTCTTCTCCAACACCACACTTCAAAAGCATCAATTCTTCAGCGCTCAGCCTTCTTCACAGTCCAACTCTCACATCCATACCTGACCACAGGAAAAACCATAGCCTTGACTAGAAGAACCTTTGTTGGCAAAGTAATGTCTCTGCTTTTCAATATGCTATCTAGGTTGGTCATAACTTTCCTTCCAAGGAGTAAGCGTCTTTTAATTTCATGGCTGCAGTCACCATCTGCAGTGATTTTGGAGCCCAGAAAAATAAAGTCTAATGCTGTTTCCACTGTTTCCCCATCTATTTCCCATGAAGTGATGGGACCGGATGCCATGATCTTTGTTTTCTGAATGTTGAGTTTTAAGCCAACTTTTTCACTCTCCACTTTCCCCTTCATCAAGAGGCTTTTTAGTTCCTCTTCACTTTCTGCCATAAGGGTGGTGTCATCTGCATATCTGAGGTTATTGATATTTCTCCCAGCAATCTTGATTCCAGCTTGTGTTTCTTCCAGTCCAGCATTTCTCATGATGTACTCTGCATATAAGTTAAATAAACAGGGTGACAATATACAGCCTTGACGTACTCCTTTTCCTATTTGGAACGTCTGTTGTTCCATGTCCAGTTCTAACTGTTGCTTCCTGACCTGCATATAGGTTTCTCAAGAGGCAGATCAGGTGGTCTGGTATTCCCATCTCTTTCAGAATTTTCCACAGTTTATTGTGATCCACAGAGTCAAAGGCTTTGGCATAGTCAATAAAGCAGAAATAGATGTTTTTCTGGAACTCTCTTTGCTTTTTCCATGATCCACTGGATGTTGGCAATTTGATCTCTGGTTCCTCTGCCTTTTCTAAAACCAGCTTGAACAGCAGGAAGTTCACGGTTCACATACTGCTGAAGCCTGGCTTGGAGAATTTTGAGCATTACTTTACTAGCGTGTGAGATGAGTGCAATTGTGTGGTAGTTTGAGCATTCTTTGGCATTGGCTTTCTTTGGGATTGGAATGAAAACTGACCTTTTCCAGTCCAGTGGCCACTGCTGAGTTTTCCAAATTTGCTGGCATATTGAGTGCAGCACTTTCACGGCATCATCTTTCAGGATTTGGAATAGCTCCACTGGAATTCCATCACCTCCACTAGCTTTGTTCGTAGTGATGCTTTCTAAGGCCCACTTGACTTCACATTCCAGGATGTCTGGCTCTAGGTCAGTGATCACATAATAGCCCATAATTTGAAACACAAATGTCCAGTCAGTGATAAATGAATAAACAAGTTTGGTACTTTTTTAATTAAAAGAAACAGTTCTGTTACATGAAGTAATGTAGATGAATCTCAAAAGCATTATGCTAAGTAAAATAAGCAAGACAGAAACAGGATACATAATGTGTAATTCCCTTTATACAATAAATAAGAAAAGGCAATTTATCACTGACTGGACATTTGTGTTTCAAATTATGGGCTATTATAAATAAAGTTGCTACAAAAATTTTCATTCAAATTTTTGTATGGACATATTTTCATTCCTATTGAGTAGACACATAGAAGTGAGATTGCTGATTCATAAAAGTGTATGTTCAATTTTATAGGAAACTAACATGTTTTTCATGGGGTTATAAAGAGTCAGACATGATTTAGTGACTGAACAATAACTGTTTTTCAGAGTATGTGAATTCTAGTTGCCTCATAATTTTACCAGCTTTTGTATTATCTATTTTTAAAAGTATTTATATAATTTTAATAGGCGCATTGCTGCTGAAATTCAGTGGCTTAAAACAACATAAATTTATTCTCTTACAGTTACAGAGACCAGAAGTCCAAAAAGCTAGTTTCACTGAGCCAGACTCACATTGACTCCAGAGGAGAATCCATTTCCTTGCCTTTTCCAAATTATAGTGGCTGTCTCCAACCTAGTGGTATCTTTTAACCTTGCTAAGCTTACTTTCTAGTTCTAGTAACATTTTTGTAGATTCCATCAGATTTTCTGTATTGCTTCTCATCCTGCTTGTGATGCCAATTTTCTTGCTTCACACTGTCCACACCATTTGTTGAACCCATGGTAGGCAAGGTGCAAGCTAAAAAGCTAGAAGAAAATGCAAGGAGCTGTAGGAACTGCAAATACATTTATTTTCTCCTGGCTGGGGCAGCAGCCATAGCAGCAGTCGTGCTATATTTCTCTTCTTTCATGGCTGAGCCAAAGGAAACAGCCGTGATGCAGCAGTAATGCCGCTGCTTTCTTTAGGCGAAGCTTATATATGGGAACTGTACAAAATAACCTGTTACCAAGCGAGTACCTCATGACACGCATGTGCAGGGCTGTAAATGATCTCAGCTGTTGTTATTCAGTGGTTCAGTTGTGTCCAGCTCTTTGTGACCCCGTGGATTGCAGCATGCCAGGCTTCCCTGTCCACCACCAATTCCCAGAGCTTCCTCAAAGTGAAGTCCATCGAGTTGGTGATGCCATCCAACCATCTCATCCTCTGTCATTCCCTTCACCTCCTACCTTCAATCTTCCCCAGCATCAGGGTCTTCTCCAATGAGTCAGTTCTTTGCATCAGGTGGCCAAAGTATTGGAGCTTCAGCTTCAGTGTCAGTCCTTCCAAAGAATATTCAGGATTGATTTCCTTTAGGATTGACTGGTTTGATCTTCTTGCTATCCAAGGGACTCTCAAGCATCTTCTCCAACACCACAGTTCAAAAGCATCAGTTCTTCAGTGCTCAGCTTTCTTTATACTCCAACTCTCACATCCATACATGACTGCTGGAAAAACCATAGCTTTGACTGTACAAACCTTTGTCAGCAAAGTAATGTCTCTGCTTTTTAATATGCTATCTAGGTTGGTCATAGCTTTTGATCCAAGGAGCAAGCGTCTTTTAATTTTGTGGCTACAATCACCATCTGCAGTAATTTTGGAACCCAAGAAAATAAACTCTGTCACTGTTTCTATTGTTTCCCCATCTATTTTCCATGAAGTGATGGGACCGGATACCATGAATGAATCAGTTTTTTAAATGCTGAGCTTTAAAGCCAGCATTTTCACTCTCCTCTTTTGCTTTCATCAAGAGGCTCTTTAGTTCTTGTTCACTTTCTGCCATAAGGGTGGTGTCATCTGCATATCTGCTGGTGCTGCTGCTAAGTTGCTTCAGTCGTGTCTGACTCTGTGTGACCCCACAGATGGCAGCCCACCAGGCTCCCCGTCCCTGGGATTCTCCAGGCAAGAACACTGGAGTGGGTTGCCATTTCCTTCTGCAATGCATGAAAGTGAAAAATGAAAGTGAAGTCACTCAGTCGTGTCCGACTCTTCGCAACCCCATGGACTGCAGCCCACCAGGCTCCTCCATCCATGGGATTTTCCAGGCAAAAGTATTGGAGTGGGGTGCAATCGCCTTCTCTGCCGCATATCTGATGTTATTGATATTTCTCCTGTCAATCTTGATTCCAGCTTGTGCTTCATCCAGCCTGGCATTTCACATAATGTACTCTGCATATAAGTTAAATAAGCATTGTGACAATATACAGTCCTGACATAGTCCTTTCCCAATTTTGAATTGTCTGTTGTTTCATGTCTGGTTCTAACTGTTGCTTCTTGACCTGCATACAGGCTTTGGAGGAGGCAGGTGCAATGATCTGGTGTTCCCATCTCTTTAAGAGTTTCCACAGTTTGCTGTGCTCCATGGTCATCATTCACAAACTGTGGGGGCGAAAGAGCCTGACCATGGCATCCTGGCTAATTTGCTCTCTCCCACACTCCATCCTTTCAGCGTCCCTCACCTCATATTCTGTGCACAGTCCATCTTCTGCAATAATCCTTTGGCAAGTAACACCGACCCTTGGATTTACATCTTGCAACAGCAGTAACTACAACAACATACAGTTACATCCCCAATACACAGCAAAACCCAATGTCAGGTATCACCTATAATTCATCTGTGCTCTCACAGGGCTAGATGGGCCACCCACCACAGGGGCAGTGCCTTTGTCTTCCATGGCCAAGTCCAGTCCACCGTCTGTTCTTATGAAATTGCAAGAAAGCCTCCACAGGAGAAACTCCACCCTTGTGGGATTTCTCATTCAGTTCAGTTCAGCTCAATCACTCAGTCGTGTCTGACTCTTTGTGACCCCATGAATTGCAGCACACCAGGCCTCCCTGTCCATCACCAACTCTTGGAGTTCACTCAAACTCACGTCCATCAAGTCGGTGATGCCATCCAGCCATCTCATCCTCTGTCGTCCCCTTCTCCTCCTGCCCCCAATCCCTACCAGCCTTTTCCAATGAGTCAAACTCTTCACGTGAAGTGGCCAAAGTACTAGAGTTTCAGCTTTAGCATTATTCCTTCCAAAGAACACCCAGGACTGATCTCCTTCAGAATGGACTGGTTGGATCTCCTTGCAGTCCAAGGGACTCTCAAGAGTCTTCTCCAACACCACAGTTCAAAAGCATCAATTCTTCGGCACTCAGCTTTCTTCACAGTCCAACTTTCACATCCATACATGACTACTGGAAAAACCATAGCCTTCAGGACCCACAAAACTTCCCACAGGTCCAGAGCCCACCCCTTCAAAGAGGGGATTTTTGTAGTTTTCACAGACCACCTACAAGATTCCAAATGCTCTCACACTCTTCTAAATCTGCAAGAGAATCAGAGGTCAGTAGCACATCACAGAACACAGCCTTGACAGTACACTGTTCTACTAAATGTACGTCACAGGACACAGACTAAATCTACATCATGCATCACAGAACACGGCCTTTACAGTACACCTCCCCATAAACCTGCCCACATTTGCATCCACACAACCAGGAAGGGATCCCTGCCAGCTTGGGCCCCCTTTAGGGACTTTATGTTTTCAAAATGGCATCTCCAATGCCATCCCTCTACTTCTCTCAGTAAAGACCTGAAACGCACCCCCAATAGGTGTGGGGTCAACCCCTGTGTCCCAAAGTCGCAAGAGCCATGCTGCCAAAGGTTCCTCTTGCTTTTGTCAAAATTGCATACCCAAGTCAACCAGCTCCACCTGAGTGTATGGTCAATATGTTATGAACTCAGTCACACTGGGTGCCCCTTGAGGATGCCCGCCCTGGGCCATAACGTGCTCATGCGTCACTTTCTGCTGTACAATGGGCCTCTCTGCCAAGCAGGGACCTGCAGTCTCATAACGTTCATCATCACTGTCACTTACCGCCTCACTGTCAGAGATGCTGCGTTCTTCAGGGCCATGGGGTTCTTGCTCTAAAGCCAATATACCTTACTCTAGTTCTTCCAAACATCTCTGCACATCGCACACTGGTGTGGCATCACGGAACACTACTCATATTCGCCTTCATGGCAGTCAGCAAAATCCACCCCACAATGCCAATGGCAGTCCATGCCACCTTGTTCAGCAAATAAGAACTCACCACCTGTAACACTTTTTCAATGCTGGCCAGTGAACCGTCCACCACGTCCCAGTCTTCCACCAGAGCCCAAGCCAAGAGAATCGTAGCCACACGGCACCACATGCTACATGGTGGCCACTGGCTTCCTCCATCCAGTGGAGCCTCAGGCTCCCCTATCTGCTGGGTATCCTGCCCACTATATCAACTGTATTGCTTCTCATCCTGCTTGTGACACCAATTGTCTTGCTGTTCACACTGTCTGCACCATTCGCTGACCCCATGGTAGGCAAGCCGCAAGCTAAGAGGCTGGAAGAAAATGCAAGGAGGCATAGGAATTGCAGACCATTTATCTTTTGCTGGCTGGTGCAGCAGCCGTAGCAGCTGACACGCTATATTCTCTCCTCTCGTGGCTGACCCAATGGACACTGCCGTGATGCAGCAGTAAGACCGCCACTTCCTTTAGGTGAAGCTCATATATGGGAATTGCACAAAGTAACCTCTGGGGCTTCCTGGCTCACCCATGGTTTGGGGTCGTGGGCCTGAGACTTTCAGGGTCATGCTGGCGGCTTTGAGTGACTTGAGGAGAGTGAAACAACACCCACAAGAAGGCCTCTCCTACGAGGACCCACGGCACCAGGCTCGGACTACAGGCCTTTGCCAAGAGACTTCAACCAAAGGGCAAATTAACCCTTTAGTGGTTAGCAGCTTAACTAATTCTAGCTAGAATCACTGATTCTAGCTCATCAGTGTTGTTGTTTACCCTCAACTACCTCCAAAACCCTGGAATGTATTTTTTGTCATCTGCATCTCTTGGAGTAGTATTACTGATGCCAACCTGGGTTCTTGAGCTCTTTAATCCATAGAAACTTATGAGGTCAAATGAGAAATTCAGGCAAGGCTTTATTGGACTGGTGGAATGTGAGGGAACAAAAACAAATAATAGATTCCCTTGCTCACTTCCATGGGGCAGAAGGAGTGAGCCGGTCACTTAAGTGGGAACCTATACTTCCATATGTGAGAAAGTGAGACTGGCAAGGAGAAATACTACATATAGCACTATATGCTAGATAAGGTATGCTAAAGACTCTCACTGAAATCTGACAGAAAATTTTCATGTGTCAGAAAATCTAAATTTCCACTTGCTAATCTAAATTCCAGGGGAGACATATCATAGATCACTTTGCTTTTTCTTTAAGGGGTTGGTACTATTAAACATTCCTACCCTTAAAGTTCAAACAGCACAAGTAATTGTCACTTTGAAATTGAACTACTTTATACTGTAGCTCAGTTGGTAAAGAATCTGCCTGCAATGCAGGAGACCTTGGTTCGATTCCTGGGTCAGGAAGATCCACTGGAGAAGGGATAGGCTACTCACTCCAGTATTCTTGGGCTTCCCGGGTGGCTTAGCTGATAAAGAATCCACCTGCAATACAGGAGACCTGGGTTTGATCCCTGGGTTGGGAAGATCCCCTGGAGAACGGAATGGCTACCCACTCCAGTACTCTGGCCTGGAGAATTCCATGGATTTTATAGTCCATGCAGTTGCAAAGAGTCGGACAGGCCTGAGCAACTTTCACTTTCACCTTCTTTTCTTTATACTGTAATTGCAAGGCAGAGGCTATATAATACCTAATCTTGTATTTTCAGACACAACTCCTTTTATTTCTGTTAAACCAAATACATAATTATTGTTCCCTAGGCAACCAACTTTTGCTTATAACTACAATTTAATTTCATGTTAACAAAATATAGTGAAAAGACAACTTTGATTCTGAAGAACTGGTTGCTATAATAAAGTAATTTACATTAAAAAATGTTGAATTTAGTTTGAAATTACTCAGAGGAATCAAGATGGCCGAGGAGTAGGAGGATGTGGAGATCTCCTTTTCCCACATATGCATCAAGAATACACTGCAAATGAAACAATACTCAGAGAGCACCTCCTAAACACTCACAAAGGAGCTTGGACACCTAAAAGGACAAGAAAGATCTCTACATAACCAGGTAGGATGAAAGAAAGAAGGGAAAAGGAAGAGGAGAAGTGGGAGAGGACTTGCACCCCTGGGGGGAGGTGAAGGAGAATAGAGATTCCCTCATCTAGGGAAGTCCCTTCACCAGCAGAGAGATCACCTAGGACAGAAAAGGAGCTTTGGGGGCTTCAAGGAGAGTGCAACCTGGTCTGTGGCAGGCAGGACAGAGTGAAACACTCACAGATGGTCTGTGTCATAGCACTGCACTCCCCAACCTGAGACATATTTCCACCAGTGTGGATGGGGCTGGGTGATGGAACATGGGGTTTAGAAAGAAGACCCAAGGAGAAGTCTGCTGTTGGCTATGAGGAGACAGCCTGAGCGATGGGAGTGAGGCGCTCTGCTAGCCCCTAGCACCAGGAATGCTAGTGGTGGAAGTCTAGACTGTCACAGAAGCTAAGTGCCGTTGTTGAGTGGTGTGCAAAGGATGGGTCTGCCACTGCAGCTTCTATCCCCATGTACCACCCCCTGCCTCCCTGGGCACTAGAAGTGGTACCCACCAGAGTGGGCTCTCACATCCCTGGCAGCTGCCTCCTCCTCCTCCTCCTCCTCCCCAGTCCCTGGGCTTGTGTGGTCTGGGGCAGCCTTGGGAGCAGATGCCAGTGGGTGGCCCACATGCAGAAGTAGGACTGAAATCACCTCTTAGAGATCCCCTTGAAGCCATGCACCCAAGGAAGAAGAGCTTAAATATCTCATGGCTACACAACATAATTGACTTTGTAAACTCGGCATTTGCAAACCATCTGAACAGACAGTGAGTGCTCCTGCAGCTAGGACAGGTTTAGCTTTAGCAACTGTGGGCTTTGTGGGCACGTACATGAAGGAGTCGGGCCAGGCCAGAATCTGGGCTGCCCCCATTGCACCCAGAGCAGGTCCAGATCCATATAATCGAGGTACCTGACTTCAGTGTATCTATGCTGGTGGCCTGGTGAAAACAACACCTGAGAGATATCAGGACCAAGTGCTGGCACACCCACCATGAAGATGGGGCCAAGAGCAGTACCAACAGTAGTGTAATCTGAGAACTCACACAGTGGGTGAAAGGCGACAGAACAGAGCACATCTTGTCTTCTCTGCAAGTACAAGTGCTCCGATCCCACCTTCATCACACCACAAATCAGAAACACAGCTAAGACACACATATGTGGGCCTCTAGTTCAATAACTAGGGAGCAGACCCTACCCCTTACAGGACAGTGACAACCACAGAGCAAAAGGAAGGCACTATTCAATATATAGTGCAAACTTCAGGCACCACATCAGCAGTCATACCTCCTATCAGGGAGATAATGGCCATCATAAACAGAGGAAAGAGGTGGCAGATAGCTATACTGAAAGAAGCCCTCACACCAAAAAAAAAAAAATAAATCCATGCATGATATGCAGGGACATTCCCACATAAAATTAGCCCTCCAAGAGTATCTGAGGGTCTGGCCTCAGAGAATTTAGCCTCGATGGCCAGTGGAGCTTGAGTGCACGAGCCCCACAGGGCTGGAAAACAAAGCCCACTCTTGGAGGGTGCACACAGTGTCTCGTGCGCGCTGGGACCCAGCACAAAGAAGTGCTGTTGCTGTTCAGTTGCTCAGTGCTGTCTGACTCTCTGTGACCCCATGGACTGCAGCATGCCTGTCTTCCCTGTCCTTCACCATCTCCCAGAGTTTGCTCACACTCACGTCCACTGAGTCAGTAACTGCTATCCAACAATCTCATCCTCTGTTGACCCCTTCTCCTCCTGCCCTCAATCTCAATACCTCCACAAGAACTTGGCCTAGGCCTACCTAGGGGTTTTGGAGGGTGCCCTTGACAACAAAGGTCCGTCTAGTCAAGGCCATGGTTTTTCCAGTGGTCGTGTATGGATGTGAGAGTTGGACTGTGAAGAAAGCTGAGTGCCGAAGAATTGATGCTTTTGAACTGTGGCATTGGAGAAGACTCTTGAGAGTCCCTTGGACTGCAAGGAGATCCAACCAGTTCATTCTAGAGGAGATCAGTCCTGGGTGTTCTTTGGAAGGAATGATGCTAAAGCTGAAACTCCAGTACTTTGGCCACCTCCTGCAAAGAGTTGACTCATTGGAAAAGACTCTGATGCTGGGAGGGATTGGGGGCAGGAGGAGAAGGGGACGACAGAAGATGAGATGGCTGGATGGCATCACTGACTCAATGGACATGAGTCTGCGTGAACTCCGGGAGTTGGTGATGGACAGGGAGGCCTGGCGTGCTGCAATTCATGGGGTCACAAAGAGTCGGACATGACTGAGTGACTGAACTGAATTAAACTGGGGAGGGAAGGGTCAGCTGAGCTCATTGTGGGAGCAAGTATGTCAGTAGCAGAGGACCCAGGGAATATTGATTGGCATGAACTCTCTGGGAGTCCTCATTCTGGCACCAAGACTTGGCTCAACTCAGCAACCTGCAGGCACCAACCACAGAAAAGCCTCCAATCATACAACAAACAGGATTGGAATACAAGGCCTCCCCCATCAGAAGACTGGCTGCCTAAAGTAGTACTGAGCTCACAGTCACTCCTTGATATTGCCCTGTTTACCAGAGGGGCAAGAACTAGCTCCACCCATCAGAGGACAAGCACCAGTCTCTTCCACCAGGATGCCTAAACAAGCCCCTGGACCAACTTCATCCACCATGGAGCAGATACAAGAAGTAGGAGAACAGTCCTGCAACCTGTGGAAAAGAGACCATAAGCACAGAAAGTTAGACAAAATGAGATGAAAGAGAAAAGTGTTACAAAAGAAGGTACAAATTAAAAACCCATAAGAACATCCAAATTAAGAGGAAACAGGAAAACTACCTGAAAAAGAATTCAGAGAAGTGATAGTAAACTTGATTCAAAGTCTCAGAAAAGAATGGAGGCACAGACTGAAAAGCTATAAGAAATATTTAAGACATAGACGATTTAAATAAAAAAACAGAGATAGACAACACTATAACTGAAAAAAGAAATGCACTAGAAGGAGTCAATAGCAGAATAACTAAAGCAGAAGAGCAGATAAGTGACATGGAAGACAGAGTGGTGGAAATTACCACCACAGAACAGAATAAAGAAAAAAGAATGAAAAGAAATGAGGACAGTGTCACAGACCTATGGGACAACAGTAAACACACCGACATTTGTGTTATAGGGGTCCCAAGGGCAAAAGAGAAAGGAAAAGGGCTTCAGAAAAATATCTGAAGAGATTATAGCAAAAATTTCCCTAACACAAGAAAGGAAATAGTCACCCAAGTCCAGGAAGCACAGAATTACATGCAGGATAAACCCAAGGAGGAATACACTGAGACACATGTTAATTAAAGTCACAAAAACTAAATACAAAGAAAAGTATTAAAAGCAACAACTAATACACATGGGAAGCCCCATAAGGTTATCAGCTGAGATTTCAGTAGAAACTCTTCAGGCCAGAAGAGTGTGGCACAATATATTTAAAGTGATGAAAGGGGAAAACTTACAACCAAGAATATTCTACACAGCAAGGCTCTCACTCAGATTCATTAGAGAATCAAAAGCTTTATAGGCAAGGAGAAATTAAGAGAGTTCAGCATCATCAAACCAACCTTACAACAAATGCCAAAGAAACTTATCTAGGCAAGGAAGAAAAAAAAAACAGGCCACAACTAGAAACAAACAAAAAAATCACAAATGGAAAAAGTTCACAATTAAAGGCAAATATAAAGTAGTAGGAGGAAATAATCATACACAAATATGATATCAAAACCAGCAATCATGAAAGGAGAGTACAAATTCAGGAAGTGGGAAATATATTTGATATTAAGAGACCAGCAACTCAAAACAACCTTGTACATATAATATATATGAGGACAGCTATATCAAAACTTCATGAGAACTGCCAACAACAACAACAAACAATAGATATACAACAAAAAAGAAAAAAGCAGCTCAAACCCAACATTAAAGATAGTCATCAAACTAGAGGAGAAAAGAACACAAGAAGAAGAGAAGAAAGAAGACCAACAAATTCAAAACAATTAATAAAATGTAAATAAGAATATATACATCAATAATTACTTTAAATATAAATGGATCAAATGCTCCAACCAAAATATCATCCAGACAGAAAATCAATAAAGAAACAAGCTTTAAATGACACATTAGACTAGATGAACTTAATTGATTTTTACACAGGATTCAGCAGACTACACATCCTTCTCAAGTGCACATGCAACATTCTCAAGGCTGAATGGATTTAAAAAAAAAGAAGACCCCATATATATGCTGTCTACAAGAGACTAACTTCAGACCTAGGGACACTTGCAGACTGAGATTGAGGGGATAGAAAAAGATATTCCATGCAAATGGAAATCAAAAGAAAGCTGGAGTGGCAATGCTCATATAAGACAAAATAGATTTTAAAATAAAGACTGTTATAAAAGACAAGGAAGGACACTACATAATGATCAAAGGTATCAATCCAAAAAAGGATATTACAATTGTAAATATATATGCACTCAACATAGGAATACCTTAATATATAAGACAAATGCAAATAGCCATAAGGGCTTCCCTGGTGGTTCAGTGGTAAAGAATCTGCTTGCCAACCCAGGAGACACAAGAGGAATGGGTTTGATCCCTAGGTCAGGAAGATCCCCTGGAAGAGTAAATGGCAACACACTCCAGTATTCTTGACTGGACAAGTCCATGGACAGAGGAGCCTAGCAGGTTACAGTCCACAGGGTTGCAAAGATTTGGACATGACTGAGCAACTGAGCACATATACATACAATAATATACATACAATAAAAGGAGAAATTGATAGCAACACAACAATTTATCATTCCATTTACACCAATGGACAGATCATCCAGACAGAAAATCAATAAAGAAACACAAGCTTTAAATGACACATGAGACCAGATAGACTTAATTGATTTTTTTTTATATAGGATTCCATCTGAAAACAGCAGACTATATATCCTTCTGAAGTACACATGTAACATGCTCCAGGATAGATCACATCTTGGGCCATAAAGCAAGCCTCAGTAAATTTAAGAAAATGGAAATCATATTAAGCACCTTTTCTAACTGCAATGCTATGAGATTAGAAATAAATCACAAGAAAAAATTGAAAAAACACAAACAAATGGAGGCTAAACAATATGCTACTAAACAACCAAACAGATTATGGAAGAAATCAAAAAGGAAATAAAATATACCTAAAGACAACTGAAAAAGGAAAACAGGACAATAGAAAAACCTGTGGGATGCAGCAAAAGCAGTTCTAAGAGGGAAGTTTATAGCAATACAGTCTTACCTCAGGAAATAAGAACATTTTCAAATAAACAGCTTAACCCTATACCTAAAGCAACTAGAGTAAAGAGAACAAACAAAACCCAAAATTACTAGAAGGAAAGAAATAATAAAGACCAGAGCATAAATAGATGAAATAGAAATGAAAAGAATAATAGAAAAGATCAATGAAACTAAAAGCTGGTTCTTAGAAAAGATAAAATTGAGAAGTCTTTTTCTAGCTTCCCTGATGACAGAGACAAGTAGAGAGATCTCAAATCAGTAAAAACAGAAAAAGGAGAAGCTACAATAGACACCACAGAAATACAAAGGATAATAAGAAACTACTACAATCAACTATTCAAATACTTCAATAAAATGTACTACCTAGAAGAAATGGAAAAATTCTTAGAAAGGTACAAACTTCCAAGACTAAACCAGGAAGGAAAAGAAAATATGAACAGACCAATCACAAGTACTGAAATCAAAACTGTGATTTAAAAATTCCAACAAGCAAAAGTCTTGGTCCAGATTACTTCACGGGTGAATTCTATCAAATATTTAGGGAAGAGTTAATACCCATCTTTCTGAAATTGTTTCAAGAATCGCAGAGGAAAGAACATGCCCAAGCTCATTCCATGAGGCTACAGTAATCTTGATACTAAAACCAGACAAACATACCACAAAGAAGAAAATTAGAGGTCAATATCAAAAAGTTATGACCAACCTAGATAACATATTAAAAGCAGAGACAGTACTTTGTCAACAAAGGTCCGTCTAGTCAAGGCTATGGTTTTTCCAGTGGTCATGTATGGATGTGAGAGTTGGACTGTGAAGAAAGCTGAGCAACGAAGAATTGATGCTTTTTCACTGTGGTGTAGGAGAAGACTCTTTAGAGTCCCTTGGACTTCAAGGAGATCCAACCAGTCCATTCTAAAGGAGATCAGTCCTGGGTGTTCACTGGAAGGACTGATGCTGAAGCTGAAACTCCAATATTTTGGCCACCTTATGTGAACGGTTGACTCATACCCTGATGCTGGGAGGGACTGGGGGCAGGAGGAGAAGGGGACGACAGAGGATGGCTGGATGGCATTACCGACTCGATGGACATGAGTTTGGGTAAACTCCGGGAGTTGGTGATGGACCGGGAGGCCTGGCGTGCTGCGATTCATGGGGTTGCAAAGAGTCGGACATGACTGAGTGACTGAACTGAACTGAACTGATCACTGATGAATATACATGCAAAAATTCTCAGCAAAATACTTGCAACACAAATCCAACAACACATTAAAAAGATTATACACCATGATCAAGTGAGATTTATTCAAGGGTTGCAAAAATTTTTCAATACCCACAAATCATCAGTGTGATTCAGCACAGTAACAAACTGAAAAATAAAAGGCATACGATCATCTCCATAGGTAAAGAAAAAAAATCAACATCCATTTATGATAAAAATTCTCCAGAAAGTGGCAACACAGAGGGACCATACTTCAACGCAATAAAAGCTATATATAACAAATTCACAGTTAGTATCATTCTCAATGATGAAGAACTGAAAGCATTTCATCTAAGATCAGGAACATGACAAAGATTCCACTTCTGACACTTTTATTCAACATGGTTTTGGAAGTTCAAGCCACGCAATCAGAGAAGAAAAAGAGATAAAAGGAGTCCAAATTTTGAAAAATAAGTAAAACTATCACTGTTTGCAAATGTCATGATACTATCAGTTCAGTTTAGTTCAGTTCAGTCGCTCAGTCGTGTCCGACTCTTTGCACCCCATGAATCGCAGCACGCCAGGCCTCCCCATCCATCACCAACTCCCGGAGTTCACCCAAACTCACGTCCATTGAGTCGGTGATGCCATCCAGCCATCTCATCCTCTGTCGTCCCCTTCTCCTCCTGCCCCCAATCCCTCCCAGCATCAGGATCTTTTCCAATGAGTCAACTCTTCGCATGAGGTGGCCAAAGTACTGGAGTTTCAGCTTTAGCATCATTCCTTCCAAAGAACACCCAGGACTGATCTCCTTTAGAATGGACTGGTTGGATCTCCTTGCAGTCCAAGGGAGTCTCAAGAGTCTTCTCCAACACCACAGTTCAAAAGCATCAATTCTTCGGCGCTCAGCTTTCTTCACAGTCCAACTCTCACATTCATACATGACTACTGGAAAAACCATAGCCTTACATAATAGTAATACTAAAGACACTGCCAGAAAACTATTAGAGCTCATCAGTGAATTCAGTAAAGTTGTAGGGTATAAAATTAATACACAGAAATCTTCTGCATTTCTATACACTAACAACGAATGGTCAGAAAGAGAAATTAAGGAAGCAGTTCCATTCATCATCACATCAAAAAGAATAAAATACCTAGGAATAAACCTACCTAAGTAGGCAAAAGACCTGTGCTCTGAAAACTAAGATGCTGACAAAAGAAATCAAAGATGACACAAACAGATGGAAAGATACACCATGTTCTTGGGTGGGAAGAATCAACATTGTCAAAATGATTATACACCCAAAGCAATCCACAGATTCAATGCAATCCCTATCAAATTACCAATGAAAATTTTCACAGAACTAAAAAATTTTACAATTTCTATGGAAACACAAAACACCTCCCCAAGGCCAATGCAATCCTGAGAAAGAAAAATAGAACTGGAGGAATGAGGCTCCCTGACCTCAGACTATACTACAAAGATACAATAATCAAAAGAGTTTGGCACTAGCACAAAAACAGAAATACAGATCATGGAACAGAATAGAAAGCCCAGCGATAAACCCACTCACATATGGTCAACTAATGTATGACAAAGGAAGCAAGAATATAGAAAGAAGAAAAGATAGTCTCTTCAATAAGTAGTGCTGGGAAAACTGAAAAGCTATATGTAAAAGAATGAAATTAGAGCAGTCCCTAATACCATACACAAAAATAAACTAAAAATGGACTAAAGACCTAAATGTAATGGCAGATACTATAAAACTCTTAGAGGAAAACATAGGCAGGATATTCTCTGATGTAAATCGCAGGACTACTTTTTTTGATCCACCTCCTAGAGAAATGAAAATAAAAACGAAAATAAACAAATGGGACTTAATTAAAAGCTTTTGCACAGCATAGGAAACCATGAACAAAATGAAAAGACAACTCACAGAATGGGAAGAAATGTTTGCTAACAAGCAACAGACAAGGGATTAAGCTCCAAAATATACAAAACAGCTCACGTAGCTCAATATTAAAAAAAAAAAAAACTGAATCAAAAAATAGGCGGCAGATCTCAATTGACATTTCTCCAAAGAAGACATACAGATGGCTGCCAAACACATGAAAAGATGCTCAACGTCACTAATTATTAGAGCAATGCAAATCAAAACTACAATGAGATATCTCCTCACACCAGTCAGAATGGTCATCACGAAAAAAATCTACAAACAGTAAGTTCTGTAAAGGATGTGGAGAAAAGGAAATCCTCCTACACTGATGATGGTAATGTAAATTGGTGCTACCATTATGGAGAACAGTATGGAGTTTCTCTAATAAACTAAATGTAGAACTATCATATGATCCAGCAATCCCACCACGAGGCACATATGCAGAAAAGCCATACTTCTAAAAGATACATGCTAAAGCAACTATATTCCAATAAAAATTAATTTTTAAATGCATACAAAAAAGATACATGCACCCCAATGTTCAGTGCAGCACTATTTACAATAACCAAGACATGGAAGCAACCTCAGTGTCCATTGACAGACGAATGAATAAAGATGTGGTATATTACTCAGCCATAAAAAAGAACCAAATAGCCATCTGAAGCAATATGGATGGACCTAGAGATTGTCATGCATGGTGAAGTAAGTCAGAAAGACAAATATCATATTCTAGTGTCTCTATCTGGATTTTTTTTTTAATTTTATTTTATTTTTAAACTTTACATAATTGTATTAGCTTTGCCAAATATCAAAATGAATCCGCCACAGGTATACATGTGTTCCCCATCCTAAACCCTCCTCACTCCTGCCTCCCCATACCCTCCCTCTGGGTCGTCCCAGTGCACCAGCCCCAAGCATCCAGTATCGTGCATCGAACCTAGACTGGCATCTCATTTCATACATGATATTTTACATGTTTCAATGCCATTCTCCCAAATCTTCCCACCCTCTTCCTCTCCCACAGAGTCCATAAGACTGTTCTATACATCAGTGTCTCTTTTGCTGTCTCGTATACAGCGTTATTGTTACCATCTTTCTAAATTCCATATATATGCGTTAGTATACTGTATTGGTGTTTTTCCTTCTGGCTTACTTCACTTTACAAACAGAAATAGAGTCACAGATATAGAAAACAAACTTATGGTCACCAGGGAGAAGAGATAAATTGGGAGATTGGGATTGACATATACAGACTACTATATCTAAAATAGATAACTAACAAATACTTACTGCATAGCACAAGGAACCCTACTCAGTACTGTGTAATCACCTACATGGGAAAATAATCTGAAAAATAGTGGTTATATGGATAACTGATTCACTTTGCTGTACACCTGAAACTAACACATTGGAAATCAAGTATACTCCAATAAAAATTATAAAAATAAATAAGATTTGAATCTACAAAAAAAAAAAATCACTCAGCAACTGGTTAGACATTCATATATTGTATTTCTATTTGCCTAATTGGTTCTATTAAATACTTAACATACACATTAAAAGATTTTTAAAAACTTACATCTGAAATTATCTATCACTCCCCTGAATAAACAAGAACAGTAGTCTGCTACTATATTCTCTTTGCCATTCTTTTTTGTAATCATTTTGGGTTTTGATCTATGATTAATGACCTTCACATTATCCCTCAAGTGTTATTTTGACTCAGAGATTTTACTGATTAATTTACTTGCTTCATTTTCTTATAATCCATACAAATTTTACTTTCTTTGATTTTCTAGTGAATTAAATTCATAAGTAATCCCACCAGAGATATGATAGTAACTATAATCTGCATAAATACTTTTACTACCCAATACAAGTTTGTGTACCAAACTAACAGAAAAGTCAGAGTTTGGAGCAGAGAAATGTTGTAGCAGGGTCATATGAGGAGACACGCAGCTCATGACCCCCAAACTCTCAACTCTTGGAAGGGTTTCAGCAAAACACTTTTAAAGGCAAGGTGAAGGAGGGGCATATTAGTTGTTGCCAGCTTCTTGGTGTAGAAAATCTTTGTTCTTCCAGCTTCAACAAGACAAATGTTATTCCCTGTTATGCACTTTTCAGTCTCTATATGAATGCACTCTTAAAGGCCAGGGCCTTGAGAATAGGCTATCCTGTGTATTTGAGACTATAGGTAACATTATTTTACAAAAGGTTTAGAACCAGCATGACTACATACAGGTGACAGAGCACAAACGTTAACGTAAAAAGGAACAAGTCTGATATAGGGTCAGGTTCGTTCTTGCCTATTACACCTTTAGCTCCCAAATACCTTTGCTTTACTCACAACTGAATGACTAAGTTATGAGTCATAGAATTTTAAGTTATAAATTATTTTACTTTGGAAATCTGAGGATATTGCTCCACACTGTTTTCTAGAGCCCAGTGCTCCCGGTGAGAGTCTGAATGGTATGGACATTCTTGTCTACCCAATATACATCCCCTCTCCTCTTCCTATTTCCCAACAGAACCAGAAGCCTGATTCTGTGTCCATATCCATCGTCCAACCAGCACCTGAGGAGCAGAGTGAACAGAAGATAGAAACCTGATTTTTCGATGACCTTACTGAACCACTGATTCTGCTAAGCTGTAGTCTGGACCACATACTAGTAAGATTATACTCAAAATCCAAGTTAGACTTCAGCAGTACATGAACTGAGAACTTCCAAATGTACAAGCTGGATTTAGAAAGGGCAGAAGAACCAGAGATAAAATTGCCAGCATCTCATTGGATCATAGAAAAAGCAAGGAAATTCCAGAAAAACATCTACTTCTGTTTTGTTGACTACAAGAAAGCCTTTGTGTGGATCACAGCAAACTGTGGAACATTCTTAAAGAGATGGGAATACCAGACCATCTTACCTGTTTCTGAGAAACCTGTATGCAGGTTAAGAAGCAACAGTTAGAACCAGACAAGAAGCAACAATATGGTTCAAAATTGAGAAAGGAGTACAACATGGCAGTATATTGTCACCCTGCTTATTTAACTTATACGCAGCGTACTTGTGAAATGCCAGCCTGGATGAATCACAAGCTGGAAGCAAGATTGCCAGGAGAAATATCAACAGCCTCATATATGTAGATGATACTACTCTAATTGCAGAAAGTAAAGAGGAACTAAAGAGCCTCTTGATGAGGGTGAAAGAGGAGAGTGAAAAAGCTGGCTTAAAACTCAACATTAAAAAAACTAAGATCATGGAATCAGTTCCATCACTTCCTGGCAAGTAGACTGGGAAAAAGTAGAAGCAGTGACAGATTTTATTTGGGGGGCTCCAAAATTACTGCAGATGGTGATTGTAGCCATGAAATAAAAAGATGCTTGCTCCTTGGAAGGAAAACTACGACAAACCTAAACAGCCTATTAAAAAGCAGAGACATCACTTTGCTGATAAAGATCCATATAGTCAAAGCTATGGTTTTTCAGTAGTCATGTGCGTATGTGAGAGTTGGTCCATAAAGAAGGCTGAGTGCCAAAGAACTGATGCTTTTGAATTGTGGTGCTGGAGAAAACTCTTGAGAGTTCCTTGCACCTCAAGGAGATCAGCCCTAAAGGAAAGTCAATCCTAAAGGAAATCAAACCTCAATATTCATTGGAGGGACTGATGCTGAAGTTGACACTCCAATACTTAGGCCAGCTGATGTGAAGAGATGACTGACTGGAAAAGACCCTGATGCTGGGAAAGACTGAAGGCAAACAGGAGAGCATGAAATGGTTAGACAGTATCACTGACTCAAGGGACACGAACTTGAGTAAACTCTGGGAGACAGTGAAGGACAGGGGAGCCCGGTGTGTTGCAATCCATGGGGTCACAAAGAGTCCGACACGACTTAGCGACTGAACAACAGCCTGGCCCAAGATTTCTTGTTGTGCCTTTACATGCGTACTAAGTCGCTTCAGTCGTGTCAGTCTCTGTGCAACGCTATGGACTCTTCTGCCGATGGAATTATCCAGGCAGGAAATCTGGAATGGATTGCTGAACCCTCCTCCAGGGGATCTTCCCAACCCAGCAATTAAACGCACGTCTCCTGCATTGGCTGGCAATGCAGTGCTCCTGTATTGGTGGGCAAGTTCTTTACCACTAGCACCATCTTGGAAGCCCTTAAATGCTTTTACATTTAAACTAATTTGAGCAGTCCTGTCTTCTATTATTGTACAAGTAATATACAGGATATCTTGTGTTTCCTTTTTATACCCTGGTTGCTTTTAAGATTTTAGAGTTCTGAAATTTTCTCCAGGATGTATTTCCTCCTCCTTTTCCCCACCCTCCTGGCCCCCTGCCAGTCATGCTCAGCACTTTATCTTCTATTTCATCTGAAGAAAGACCCAGGCTTTCTTCAGTTTGAATATGTTTTCTACTATATCTCTACATGTAATCTATTTGGAATTATTTCTTTCTCTTTATTTTCTATTTTCTTCTGAATCTTTCTGTTAGATAGCCTTTGGCTCTCAGGGCACATATCTGCTGCACACCTTCCAAGATTTTCAATTTCTGGTACTCCGATGGCATTTTCCTAGACCTGTATGGGTTTTATTACTTTAAAAATTGTATATGGGGCTTCCCTTGTGGCTCAGCTGGTAAAGAATTCACGTTGCAATGTGGGAGACCTGGGTTTGAACCCTGGGTTGGGAAGATCCCCTGGAGAAGGGAAAGGCTACCCACTCCAGTTTTCTGGTCTGGAGAATTCCATGGACTATATAGTCCATGGGGTTGCAAAGAATCGGACATGACTAAAAACTATATATGGAAGTGTTTTTATTTTAAAGAATATGAAGAATATGTACATTTCAATGCTGTCTTGCCAATAATGGTTCACAATTATTTTATTTTAAATTATTACTTTTATTGTGGTAAAATACACATAATAGAAAATTTACCAGTTCAACCATTTTTTTAAAGTGTATGGCTCAGTAGCATTAAGTATATTTTCACTGTTGTGCCATCATCACCACTAGTTATCTCCAGAACTTTTTCATTATCCCAATCTGAAATCCAAACCCAGTAAACAAGAAATCCTCACTTCCTCCTTCCCTTAGTCCCTGGTAACCAGTATTCTACTTTCCATCTATGAATCTGACTATTGTAGACACCTCGTATAGGTGGAATTATACCATATTTGTCTTTTTGAGTTTGCCTTATTTTACTTTTCATGTCTTCAAGATTCAGCCATACTGTAGCATATATCAGATATTCCTTCCTTTTTATGGATGAACATTTCATTGTATGCATAGACCACATTTTGTTCACCCACTTACCAGTTCGGTGACACTTGAGTTCTTCCTACTTTTTCACTATTCTGAATAACACTTCTGTGAACAGTAGTGTATAACCTGCTTGAGTCCTTGCTTTCAATTCTTTGGGGAATATACTTAGAAGTGGAATTGCTGGATTATATAGTAATTCTATTTTTAATACCGAGGATCCACCATACTATTTCCACAGCAGCTGTGTTGCAGGGAGGAAGCCAATTTTGACTCCATGTTGGAAACTGTTTCTTTGACTCGCTTTTCATTGCTTTAATTATTATAATCATACTCAGTGGCTTGCCTGAAGCACCCTGCCCCTCTGTTTGATTAAAGTACCTTTGTTCAATTGGTGAAGAGATAGTTTGTCCCTGCCCACCTGTGAACAGAAGAGATTAACACACCACTTCTGACGGCTGGACATTCCCTTGGAGATGTTTTGCAAGACTGAAGGCCCTTTCACTTTGTTTCCCCATTGCTTCTCCTTCTCTAGTCTGCCTTTTGACTTTAGTTCCTCATTGCTTCTTTCTCTCTGATCTATAAAATAACCTGGCATCCAGACCCCAATAAGATGATTATTTTGAGGCGCTAGCCTGCCATCTTCCTGGTCTGCCGTTCCCCTGATTAAAGTCTCCTCCTTGCCTCAACACCTTGAAGCTCAGATTTGTTGGCCTATGGTGAGAGGAGCAGACCAAACTTGGACTCGGTAACAGCTGCAGCATTTTACATTCTCAGCAGCAGTTCACAAGGATTCAATTTCAACAAGTCCTCACCAATGCAAGTTGCTTTCTGAATTATTTTGTTCTTGTCTTTGTTTTGATAGCAGCTATCCTAATGGATAAAGTGCTAGCTCATTGTGGTTTTGATTTGCAATTCTCTAAGGTTAGCAGTGTGTACTGTTGCATTTGACTATTTTTGCTTCAGATCTCTTTCTCATATTATTTTCCTGGTATATAATAATTAATCTTTTTATTCTCTACCTTAGGTGTCCTTTGGTTTTAGGCCTGGTTTTGTAAACTTTAATGGTGGCTATTTAAAAAAGCATTCACTTGATATTTATAGAATTGTATTATTTGGTATGTACAGTGCCAGACAATGAGGATGGAGTGGGAAAGAAGGGGGTTACTCTCAATACTGGAAAACAAGCTTTACAATTTAAAGGAACCCTTTTAAAAGAAGTAATGAATGTCACGAAAAGGGCAATACTAGGTCTATGTTTTTCTTTTTTCACCCCATGTGTCAGTTAAATTATATATATATATTTTTTTTTATTATAGGTTACAAAATTTAGACAATTTTTAAATTAAAAAAGTCGTTAAATAGATACTAACAGTTTTCTCAATAACCAAGAAAAAGCAGCCGCAAGCGGCTAGTCTTCCACATTTTCTACTACATGCTCACTTTTTCCACTTATTATCATTGTCATCATAATTTTAAATTCAACGGGTGCACGAAAGGACACGTGGTTACAGCAGAGGCTTCAGCCTCTGGCTTTTGCAAGACTGCTTTCTCTAGCCTTCCCTTCCTTAGACCTTCTCGGTCTCCGTAGAGGGCCGTGCCGTGGAGACGTCTGGGAAGTATAGTTCGAAAGGAAAAGCGCTAGGGTTCTCCTGTACGCACGCGCAGTTTTGCCCGGTGGCCTGGCGGCGGCGACGCTAAGTATCCTGCACTAGGTTCTCCTCTTACCTTCTGTAGGGTCCGCCGCTTCCCACGTCCCGGCGAGCACAGGTACAGACTGCCTTTGAGAGTGGGCCCGGGGTGTTAGGCTCCTACAGCAGGGGGCGGACAGAGGGTCAGCCGCGGCGAGTCCCAGCTTCGGGCGTCCAAGCCCGGGCGGCCTTGGCAGGTGAACGTGGCCGGAGGAGGGGGCGTTGCCCCGGCAAGGCCCCTCGACGGACGGCGCGGCTCAGTCTGGGCCAGGCTCCCAGAAAGGTGTCCCTCGAGAAGAGATTGCAAGGAGCTGTGTCTCATTTCGGGATTCGTGAGCCCTGAGGCGGTTTTCAGCTTTTACCGTTTGTTGGTATTTTCCCCCTGCAGTTGAAACTTAATGTTTATGCCTTTTGCCAACCTTGTATTTTGGCATTGTTCTTCTAGGCTGAATCCTGAGTGACTTAACTGTTTCCTTTTGTGTTTAATTTTGTCCACTTGTTAAGTTACGTCCCTTTCCTCTAAATGTTAAATTCATTTCTAGCCAACGAAGGTATTTTTTATGTCTTGTACTTTTAGGAGCGTGGGGGTATGGAAGGTGGATCGGTAACGTTTCCTTTTACAGTTAAGGATGTTTAATAACTTTCTTCACAAAGGAAACACAATGTCCAAGAGGAAGAGAAGAGGACTAATTTTTGGTTGGCTGTTTCTGAAAAGGACACCAATTCTTAAAATGACATTTGAAGAATTATTATAATGCTAATTACTACAGCTCAAAATACCTAAATGCAGGTGTGAAGAATATTTGTCATGTCTCATCAGTTTAATGTCTCTGTGAGCCCGGTGAGACTGCTGTTTACAGTGTTAATTTGTATCAGGTGGTTCTAATACCTTCATTTAATTCATCTTTATTCATGAATCATTGGCTGAAAGGTTGCAGGCTCAGGGACTGGAAGTCTGCTTACTGTGCACTCCTGGTTTTGGTGGTCAAGCACAGGTCCCCTCCAACTCAGAAATGCCTGGGCTTCCAGGTTTCCTTTGGTTTCTACAGGGTGCTCAGCCTGTGGAAACTTCTTAACCTGGTCTAACCCTAATGAGGAGGGGAGTGCAGATAGAATGGAAAGACCTCACAGTTTCTTTCTCCCTTTTAGGTGCCCTCTCTAAAAGGAGCAGCAGGAGGGAGGGAGAAATGGCCACAAGGTTGCTGCCAGCCCAGGCTCTGGTGAGTGAAGGTTTCTTTCTTGAACTGCCTTCTGGGCTTAGAGGTTGGGGACATGCGTCATCTATTGTTGAGCTTTTCTAGGTAATGAAGCCCACTGAGGGACCAGAATTGAGGAACTCCAAAAAGACGGTATTTCCCTTGCTGCAGGGCCAGCCTCTTTGTGAATTTTCCACTTAACCAGTTAGTGCTTGTTGACTTGGAAATGAATGGGCCCACAGGCCCCATGCCAATGCCATGCCCAGAGCTTTGTGAAGGATCCAGGTTTGTTTTGCCCCATGGAGGGCAGAGACATAGGGGAGTCAAATCTAGGAAATCAACTGAGAACTAATCTACTACAGTAATACCTGATCAGGGTCTGGGTGATTTTCTAAGAAGATCCTAGAAAGAAGACCTAGTGGTCAGAGATGCTTCCTACTATTGTGGTCAGAGATACTTCCTACTATTGTGCAGTTTTATACATATGAGCAGTATTAGGCTTATACAGATGTTGAAAGGAAAAGAAGTTACAATTTGGGCTGTGGTTTGGAGGAGGGGACAGATTCAGGGAAGTGAGACTTCCCTGAGGTGAGAAGCATCTGGTTCACAGTGATTTCTTCCCTTCTTTGCCCTTTCACTTGGGGAACAATTATTAAAAGCATAATCTCTTTCTAACCCAGAAAACCTTTCCACATCAGTAGAAGAGAAAGAAAACACTTTTATTATTGAGTAAGCATTACACCAGAATGTATTGTGTATCACTGGCAATCCACTAAAGAGATTGCAGAGACAGAAAGCTCACTTATATATCGCTAAGTGCATAACCCAGTTTTGCAGTTTGGAAATTTGTCAGGTAGCAAGTTAGGCCCATCTCCTCCTAGGAAATGGTGACCAGGTCCTTGAGGAAACAGTCCTGAATTGTGAGACTTATTTAGCCATTAAAAAAACTTACATACATTTGGTAAGGGAAATTGGAAGAAAATGAAGGATGGGGTTGGAGTCTTCTCACTTATTTCTAACAGCCTTTTATTTTTAATTTGCCATTGCCCTTACCAATCAAAGAACACCATGGCCTTGTGACTGCCTTTCTGCATTTTAGGGATAAAGTGTGGAAGTATTTTTACCTCTAGAAATGTGTCCTAAGAAAATAAGCTTTTTTGTGATGTGCAGGGACACTCAATCCAGTATTTTTAGAGTTACAAAAATGGAAATAACCTAAATACCCACAGTAGATTAGTTAAGTAAACCATCTAATAATCTATAAGTAATCTATACAGTGAGATATGTGGCAGCAAGTAAAAAGTGTTGAGTGGGGTAAAGTTATCTGTGTAACATTTTATTTTTATTTAAATTTAGAGCCATATTATCATGTAAAAAGTCTGAAAGAACACACAACAAGAAGTGAACAAACCTTGTATTTGATGGTAGGAAGTTAGATTAATGTTGCTTTTTCTTTTTTTGTCTGCACCATGTGGCATGCAGGATCTTAGTTTCCTGACCAGGGATGGAACCCATCCCTCTGCAGTGGGAGCATAGAGTCTTAACCACTGGCTATCAGGGAAGTCCAACATTCCTTTTTCTTTTGCTTGTTGATCATTCCTAATTTGCTTAAAGAAAAAAAAAAAGATTCTTAATAATAAAAGAAAGGGACCACCAGTTTAAAACAGGTGACTTGTGATGCACTGAAGCCGGAGATGTTCCCAAAGCCACATTCATGTGTCTGATGTACCGTGAGGCCAAACAAACCAAAACATCAGAGTTTGGAGTGGGAAAGGTTTACTATAGGGCCAAGCAAGAAGAACAGATGGCTTGTATGCAAAAAACTCAACTCCCTGATGGTTTTCAGGGAAAAGGTTTTTTAGGCAAAATTTGAGATACGGGCTGCAGACTGTAAATTTCTTCTGACTGGTTGGCAGTGAGGTAACAGGGCAGTGTTCCAGCACTGTTGCGCTCAGCCTTGAGTAACCATCCTCTGCCTGGGTGGGGGCCTTAGTTCCTGCAGAAGAACTCAAAGATACGTTCTTATGTGTGTCCCTTGAGTAGGAACCAGGACCCTGCTTTTTGGCTGCACAGTTGTTTCTTGACTCCTGTTCCTTTGTTTCTGCATTCCCTCAATTCCCTCATTAGCGACTGTTTGAATATGCCCCTTGGGATTCAGAAAGGTCTAGGAGGTTGAAGCCCTTTTCCTACAAACAAGAAATGGAGACCATGGAAAGGCTTTATGTATATAGGAGGGCCCCTCAGGGCTCCTGCTTGGTTTCAGAGAGAAGTAGAACAAAGGCTTCTGGGATGGGGAGAGTCCCAGCTGCAGCCTTGTCACTTGGCTCTTCAAAGATTGTACAGCCCACATGCTGGGCCTGCTTCTGGGAAAGCCACGCCTGGGGCCTTCTCAAAGCCTCCTTCACTGTGACTGGCAACATCCTTTCATCCGAGACAGAGGTGGTCCAAGGTGACCACAGAATCCAAGCACACCTGTTGCTCCCTGAGTGAGTGTACCGGAGGCTCCTTGTAAAACCCAGTTCTCATGTCTCACCTGTAAAATGAGTTTGGTCTAGGTGATTGTTGTACCTTTCTATGCCTAGAGTTCTGTGTTTCCCTCATTCTGATTTTATTCCACGACTTCAAGTGTTTTACGTTCTTTGGCTGCTGAATTTCATTTTGCTGGGAGCACAACGCTTCACTGACAGTAGGTAGGTGACAGAGATGTATGTGCTGAGTACAGGAGGGGTGGTCAGGAAGTATTCAGCTTGAAACTGCTCAGAACCTAGAATGGCGACAGGGTTGCTGCTCAGTCATCCCACTGCGGGTATGGTCCTGGGTGAGCAGGAATGGGTTTCTGTTACAGGTGTCTGTGACATTCAGGGATGTGGCTGTGTTCTTCAGCCGGGACGAGTGGCTGTGCCTAGACTCTGCGCAGAGAACCTTGTACCAGGAGGTGATGCTGGAGAACTACAGCACCCTGTTCTCTCTGGGTAAGGACATTTCCTTGTGATGTAGAATCTGCTGGGGGAGCACCTTGGTGCCCTCTCCGAGGAGGGCGTGGCCAGACTCAGCCCACAGGTAGACTCAGAAAGCAGCGGGTGCTGTTGCCCTCAGCTGCAGGGACAAGTCTCAGCTTGGCACAGTTGGTGATGGGCATCCTCTCTGTACTCTCCCTGTCTTCTGCCCCCTGGACTCTGTCCCTCTGCGTCTTACAGGAGGTTCCAGCTTAGAGGAATGCACAACCAGAGCCCTGACTTTCTTCCCGAGACCACTTCCTGGCCCTCCTCTGGGAGCCTGGTTTTAAGCCCTTCTCAGAACAAATCTATTTACTCTCAACTGTCCTTTGCCCCAGACTCTGGGGCTGGATCTGAGTGAGTGACTGGCCACTCATGTCTGCACCATGGATTCACTCTCTTTCTTGCTCATGAACAGGGATTCTGTTTTCCAAACCAAAAGTTATCCTCCGGTTAGAACAAGGGGAAGACCCCTGGATGGTGGAAAATGGAGTTTCTCAAAGCACATATCTAGGTGAGTGACAGGAATTGGGAAATGGGCATAGCATTTCCGAGCTGCTTGGGCTTTGCTGATCGGTAAGGACGAGATACTGGCCATGCTTGGGAGATACTGACCAAGACGCTCCTTATGTTTCAGGATAGGTGGGAAATGCTGGGAAGGGCATATCGTCACTCGACCTTTTTGAGTACTTGGTATAGCAGGCTCAGAGGGAGAGCTGAATTCTTCCAGTATGAGTTGTACTTTGTCATACGTCCTTTGTAATTTGAATGCAGAGCATGTAATGTGTAAAGGTTTGTGATTCATATCGTCTTCCTTTTTTCTTTTACTGGTTTGATTATTTTCTTAAATTATTTTCTTTTTGTGATTTGAACAGACCTTTTATCACTACAATGCATTCCTCATTGTCCCACCTTGGGTCTTTGCTTTGACTAACCTGCTACTTTTTACACATGGTTTAGCTAAAAAACCAAAATGATGCATGTGTATTTATGTACTATGCAAGAGAGAGACAGCAAGGTTAGCAAAATGGTAACAGTTATTGAATTTAGGCAGAAGGTTTGCAGATATTAAACATAGCTTTCTCCTCATTCTTTTGGTGTGAAACAATTTTAAAATAACATGTTCCATCACTTCTCGGCCTTTTGGCTAAGATCTAAGTGTAGTATCTGTTCTTAACAGTTTAAAATAGTATGGTCCAGACCCTGGCTGCTAAAATGTATCTCTCAGTCTCTAAAATCCCTGTGGGTTGCTGAATCATAAGGTCTTGGTTTCTGTTGCATTTTAAATTTTGTCTTTGTTTCTCACACTGGAGGATGACTCACTCTTTTGAGTTTTGCTCCTTGTCAGGAATTTATTTATCCTGATGGCAAAAGATAGGTTTTCTGTGTCAGTTCAGTCTGTGTTTCTATTTATGAGTTCTGTCTTGAGATTTTTACCTTTGGTTTGACTAGAGTATTTCCTGACTAATGTTTCAGAAAGGTTCATGTATACTCTATTTGTACCTGTCTAATATCAATTCTTTTCCCTCTCCTGTGGGAATTATGTTTTGAATCTAGAACTCTGGCATCAGTTTTTATTTCCTAGAAATTGTTCAGCCTTTGTTCCACTGCTTTGGGGTTGAGTATTGTTGACTGGAAGCCTCTCTTTCCCCCACCACCTCTGTTTCCATTTAGAAAACCCTTTTCTCCTTTTTCATTTTTTGATATCCTTTTCATCTTGAAATTCACAAGTTTCATTAAGCTATATCAAGGAAGTTTTTTTTTTTAATACTATTCAGCATTCATGGGGGCCACTGCTTTGAAGACCCAAGTCTTTTTTTCATTTCAGTGATTTTTTTCTCTACCCACTTACTGACAAATATTCTGCCATATTCCATGGACAATTGGAGGTGCATGACTGTAAGAATAACAATATGAAACAGAAATTCAGTCACAGCTGTCAGAAATAAATGTATCTGTTGAATGAGTTTCAAATTTGGTTGTGAGCTTTCTGATTGGCAAAGAAATTACTAATTTCAAATTGACTATATTCTTTTGTAAGATTTTAAAAATTAATTATTTTTAATTTATTTGAGGTGTGCATGGTATTAAAGTGAGAAACAGAAAAACAAAAGAAAAGATTGATTTGAAATTTTACCAACCATACTGAGTCATTGTTAATATTTTACTATTCTTTCAGACTATGAATATTTGAGTGTGTTTGTATATGAGAAAGACACACAGAGAAACAGATTGATTGTACATACTGTTCTTGAGCTTGTTTTTAGTTATAAATGTTCAATTATTTAGCCATCATTGAATAGAGGTCTACCTCATTGAAAGAACTCTGCTGTATTGTTAAGCCATATTTTATTAAACAGTCTTCCTTTTGGAAATTTTAGTTTCCCATTTTTCACTATTAATATTGTTATCCTCGCTGTCATGGCTGTGGAATACAGAAGTAAAAGGAAGGGGTAAAGTTCCAAATAATTATAGCACAAAGGCACAAGTCAGTCAGTTCAGTCGCTCGGTTGTGTCTGACTCTTTGTGACCCCATGAACCGCAGCACGCCAAGCTTCCCTGTTTATCACCAACTCCCAGAGTTTACCCAAACTCATGTCCATTAAGTCAGTGATGCCATCCAACCATCTCATCCTCTGTTGTCACCTCTCCTCCTGCCCTCAATCTTTCCCAGCATCAGGGTCTTTTCCAATGAGTCAGCTCTTCGCATCAAGTGGCCAAAAATTGGAGTTTCAACTCCAACATCAGTCCTTCCAGTGAACACTCAGGACTGATCTCCTTTAGGATGGACTGGTTGGATCTCCTTGCAGTCCAAGGGACTCTCAAGAGTCTTCTCCAACACCACAGTTCAAAAGCATCAATTCTTCTGCACTCAGCTCTCTTTATAGTCCAACTCTCACATCCATACATGACTACTGGAAAAACCATAGCCTTGACTAGATGGACCTTTGTTGACAAACTAATGTCTCTGCTTTTTAATATGCTGTCTAGGTTGATCATAACTTTCCTTCCAAGGAGTAAGTGTCTTTCATTTCATGGCTGCAGTCACCATCTGCAGTGATTTTAGAGCCCCCCAAAATAAAATCAGCCACTGTTTTCCCATCTATTTTCCATGAAGTGATGGGACCGGATGCCATGATCTTAGTTTTCTGAATGTTGATCTTTAAGCCAACTTTTCACTCTCCTCTTTCACTTTCATCAAGAGGCTTTTGAGTTCCTCTTCTCTTTCTGCCATAAGGGTGGTGTCATCTGCATATCTGAGGTTATTGATATTTCTCCGACAATCTTGATTCCAGCTTGTGCTTCTTCCAGCCCAGTGTTTCTCATGATGTACTCTGCATATATGTTAAATAAGCAGGGTGACAATATACAGCCTTGACGTACTCCTTTTCCTATTTGGAACCAGTCTATTGTTCCATGTCCAGTTCTAACTATTGCTTCCTGACCTGCATACAGGTTTCTCAGAAGGCAGGTCAGATGGTCTGGTATTCCCATCTCTTTCAGAATTTTCCATAGTTTATTGTGATCCACACAGTCAAAGGCTTTGGCATAGTCAATAAAGCAGAAATAGATGTTTTTCTGGAACTCTCTTGTTGATGATGCTTTTTCCAAGCGGATGTTGGTGCTTGGATCTCTGGTTCCTCTGCCTTTTCTAAAACCAGCTTGAACATCTGGAAGTTCACAGTTCACGTATTGCTGAAGCCTGGCTTGGAGAATTTTGAGCATCACTTTACTACCGTGTGAGATGAGTGCAATTGTGCAGTAGTTTGAGCATTCTTTGGCATTGCCTTTCTTTGGGATTGGAATGAAAAGTGACCTTTTCCAGTTCTGTGGCCACTGCTGAGTTTTCTAAATTTGTTGACAAATTTAGTGCAGCACTTTCAAACAGCATCAACTTTTAGGATTTGAAATAGCTCAACTGGAATTCCATCACCTCCACTAGCTTTGTTCGTAGTGATGCTTCCTAAGGCCCACTTGACTTCACACTCCAGGATGTCTGGCTCTGGGTGAGTGATCACACCATCATGATCTGGGTCGTGAAGATCTTTTTTGTATAGGTCTTCTGTGTATTCTTGCCACCTCTTCTTAATATCTTCTGCTTCTGTTAGGTCCATACCATTTCTGTCCTTTATCGAGCCCATCTTTACATGAAATGTTCCCTTGGTATCTCTAATTTTCTTGAAGAGATCTCTAGTCTTTCCCATTCTGTTGTTTTCCTCTGTTTCTTTGCATTGATCACTGAGGAAGGCTTTCTTATCTCTCCTTGCTCTTCTTTGGAACTCTGCATCCAAATGGGTATATGTTTCTTTTTCTCCTTTGCTTTTCGCTTCTCTTCTTTTCACAGCTATTTGTAAGGCCTCCTCAGACAGCCATTTTGCTTTTTTGCATTTCTTTTTCTTGGGGATGGTCTTGCTCCCTGTCTGCTGTACAGTGTCACTAAACCATGTCCATAGTTCATCAGGCACTCTGTCTATCAGATCTAGTCCCTTACATCTATTTCTCACTTCCACTGTATAATTGTTAGGGATTAGATTTAGGTCATACCTGAATGGTCTGGTGGTTTTGCCTACTTTCTTGAATTTAAATCTGAATTTGGCAATAAGGAGTTCGTGATCTGAGCCACAGTCAGCTCGTGGCCTTGTTTTTGCTGACTGTATAGAGCTTCTCCATCTTTGGCTGCAAAGAATATAATCAGTCTGATTTTGGTGTTGACCATCTGGTGATGTCCATGTGTAGAGTCTTCTCTTGTGTTGTTGGAAGAGGGTGTTTGCTATGACCAGTGTGTTCTCTTAGCAAAACTCTATTAGCCTTTGCCCTGCTTCATTCTGTACTCCAAGGCCAAATTTTCCTGTTACACCAGGTGTTTCTTGACTTCCTACTTTTGCATTCCAGTCCCCTATAATGAAAAGGACATCTTTTTGGGGTGTTAGTTCTAAAAGGTCTTGTAGGTCTTCATAGAACCGTTCAACTTCAGCTTCTTTAGCATTACTGGTCAGGGTTATAGACTTGGATTACCGTGATATTTTTATGGTTTGCCTTGGAAACAAACAGAGATCATTCTGTCATTTTTGAGACTGCATCCAAGTACTACATTTTGGACTCTCTTGTTGACTGTGATGGCTACTCCATTTTTTCTAAGTGATTCCCGCCCAGAGTAATAGATACAATGGTCATCTGAGTTAAATTCACCCATTCCATTCCATCTTAGTTCACTGATTCTTAGAATGTTGATGTTCACTCTTGCCATCTCCTGTTTGACCACTTCCAATTTGCCTTGATTCATGGACCTAACATTCCAGGTTCCTATGCAATATTGCTGTTTATAGCATCAGACCTTGCTTCTATCACCAGTCACATCCACAACCGGGTGTTGTTTTTGCTTTGGCTCCATCCCTTCATTCTTTCTAGAGTTATTTCTCCACTGATCTCCAGTAGCATACTGAGCACCTACTGATCTGGGGATTTCATCTTTCAGTGTCCTATCTTTTTGCCTTTTCATATTGTTCTTGGGGTTCTCAAGGCAAGAATTATGATTAAAAAGACTTATTGAAAAACTACTCAACTTCATTATAAATCAGAGAAATTCAAAGTAAAGAAATATAATTTTTCCCTTTAATAGGGAATATTACAAAAGGTTAAGAAATACACATTCATTGTTTTGCTGCTGTTCTGAGCAGTAAGCACTATCTTTAGTGGGATTTTGATTGAAGTATTTCTGACTTTATTCACAGAAATCCCAGGCTTAAGAATTTTTTTAAGAAAATAATTCATAATTGTGCAGAGCTGCAAAGATAGTGTAAAGGAATGTTTGCTTTAACATGAGGCATTACTCGAAGTAAAGAAAGCTAAATGACTTAGAAGGGGATTTATTAAATGTGACATATTCATGTACTGGAATATTCTGTAGCCATCAAAATGATATCAGCCTACTGTCATTTACATGGAGAGAAGTTCATGATTTTTATCCCCAAACTTTAAAGTTTTTATTTTGTATTGGTGTATAACCAATTAACAATGTTGTGGTAGTTTTAGGTGAACCGAGAAGGGACTCAGCCATACATATACATGTATCCATTCTCCCCCAAACTCCTCTCCCATCCAGGCTGGCACACAGCGTTAAACAGAGTTCTATGTACTATAGATCCTTGCTGAATATCTGTTTTGAATATAGCAGTGTGTATGTGACCTTCCCTAAGTCCCTAACTATCTCTTCCCACTGGCAACCATAAGTTCCTTTTTCTAAGTCTGTGAGTCTCTATGTTTTGTATGTAAATTCATTTGTATCATTTCTTTTTAGATTCCACATATAAGGGAGGTCATATGATATTTCTTTCTCTGACTTAACGTCACTCAGTATGACACTGTAGGTCTGTCCACATTGCTGCAAATGGCAAGATTTCTTTCTTTTTAATGGCTGAGTAATATTTTATTGTATATATGTACCACACAATAATTTTGTTTAAGTGAAGTGGTGCAGGAAGGTTAGTTTCAACCCACTTTAATTTTTTAAGTAAAAGTGTTTTCTTTCTCTATTGAAAAATTCTGGTGAGCTAAATTCCACATTTAGCAGTGATTGATTATATTTGCATGATATGTTTATGGGTAAACTACATTTTCATTTTAATAGTTTTCTGGAATTTCTTAATTTTCTTACAATGATTATACATTTCCTTTTTATATAAGAATATTAAAGCTCTATTATAAAATATATTCATTCCTTTTGAATCAGTAACCCCATTCTTGAATAGTAATCTAAGTGATAAAAATGGTAGACAAAATCATTTTCAAAAATGTACTCTCCCAGTGTTCCTTGTATCACTATATAGCCACATCTCCATTGGATTCCCCAGGCCAGAGTGTTAGTTGCTCAGTTGTGTTTGACTGTTTGCTACCCCTTGGACTGTAGCCCACCAGCCTCTTCTGTTAATGGAATCCTCCAGGCAAGAATAGTGGAGATCCCTTCTCCAGGGGATCTTTCTGACCCAGGGATTGAACCCGAGTCTCTTGCATTGCAGGCAGAGTCTTTACCATCTGAGCCACCAGGGAAACCCCAAGCCAAAAGCTAGGCATTACTGTTGAGTCCTCTCACTTATTCTGTACTCCTTATTCACAGGTGAACATCCCTGTGGTCTCTGTTTTTAAATACCCCAGTGTGCCTGCTTCCGTTACCATGCCAGTGCAAACTGCCGTAACCTTCATCCAGGAAGACTGGCAGAGCCTCCTAATTGGCAGCCCTGCACCTGTCTTTGTTTTTTTTTCCTCTTTTCCCCCAGTTACTGTCCATTTGTCACACAACTCCATAGTTTTCCTTTTTAAACAAAACCATCATGTTCTTCCAACCCCGCAGTGATCCTTAGAAGAAATTCCAAACACTGCCCTATATTTTACAAAACCTTGCATGATGTGACCCACTGCCCATCTCATCTCCTCCTCTTGAAGCACTCTCCCCCGTTTCCCTCTTGCTTAGGCCACACTAGTTCTTTGTATTCCGCAAACACACAGAGCTTTTTCCTGCCTTATGGCCTTTGTAATTGCTCTTCTTACCCAATTTTTACATGGACAACTCTTTATGTTATTTAAATCTTTAATTTTATTTCCTCACCATAGTTTGAAATATCACGTTGTACACATCACCTTGTTTTTGTTTATTTTCCCACAGTTGTCATCACTCCCAGTACTTTATTTGGTTACTTGGTCATTGTCAATATTGGCTGTTAGAATGTAAGCCCTGTGAAAATGCGACTCTTATGTGGCATGTTCTCTCTAATCCTGAGTCTTGACCTTTGCGTGGTACATACTGGATACCAAGTAGGCACTGTCAGTGAAATGGATTACATTATTCATAGCACTCAAGGGGTCCCCAAACTTCACCAAGTAGGCACTGTCAGTGAAATGGATTACATTTTTCATAGCACTCAGGGAGTCCCCAAACTGCACTAGTTGAGGCTGTGTTTCAAAGAGACTTTTAGAGGCAGTGCTTCTCCCACTTGTTTATAGCCCCTCTGCAATTTTCTCTTGGTTTTGGCTTGAATGTACTGGTGGCTGACCTGAAAGATGAAGCTGAATAATATACAACCTGCTGTACGCAGATATACTGTATACCCTGCTGACCTCTGCTTTGTTACTAGATCAGGCCTGGTTCCTTTACTAGAAGAGCTCCCATCTCAGTTCCTCAGCCCACCCACATATAGTTTTCTTCAGACTTTTCCCCACCCAGGTAGATCTTCCATTCTGCTTCTTTTTCTTGCTCTTCTTTTTCTCACCCTTTTCTCAGTTCAGTTCAGTTGCTCAGTCGTGTCTGACTCTTTGCGACCCCGTGGACTATAGCATGCCAGGTTTCCCTGGCCATCGTCAACTCCTGGAGCTTACTCAGATTCATGTCCATCAAGTTGGTGATGCCATCCAACCATCTCATCCTATGCCATCCCCTTCACCTGCCTTTAATCTTTCCCAGCTTCAGGGTCTTTTCCAGTGAGTCAGTTCTTCGCATCAAGTGGCCAAAGTATTGGAATTTCAGCTTCAGCATCAGTCCTTCCAATGAATATTCAAGACTGATTTCCTTTAGGATGGACTGGTTGGATCTCCTTGCAGTCCAAGGGACTCTCAAGAGTCTTCTCCAACACCACAGTTCAAAAGCATCAATTTTTTGGTGCTTAGATTTCTTTATGGTCCAGCTCTCACGTCCAAATCTGACTACTGGAAAAACCATAGCTTTGACTAGATGGACATTTGTCAGCAAAGAGATGTCTTTGCTTTTTAATACACTGTTTAGGTTTGTCATAGCTTTTGTTCCAAGGAGCAAGCATCTTTTCATTTCATGGCTGCAGTCACCATTTGCAGTGATTTTGGAGCCCAAGAAACTAAAGTCTCTCACTGTTTCCGTTGTTTCCCCATCTCTTTGCCATGAAGTGATAGGACTGGATGCCATAATCTTGGTTTTTTGAATGTTGAGTTTTAAGCCAGCTTTATTACTCTCCTTTTTCACTTTCATCAAGAGGCCCTTTAGTTCCTCTTTGCTTTCTGCCATAAAGATAGTGTCATCTGCATATCTGAAGTTATTGATATTTCTCCCAGCAATCTTGATTCCAGCTTGTGCTTCAGCCAGCCCAGCATTTTGCTTGATGTACTCTGCATATAAGTTAAATAAGCAGGGTGATAATATATAGCCTTGACGTACTCCTTTCCTGATTTGGAACCAGTCTGTTGTTTCATGTCCATTTCTAACTGTTGCTTCTTGACCTGCATACAGATTTCTCAGGAGGCAGGTAAGGTGGTCTGGGATTCCCATCTTTTTAAGAATCTTCCACAGTCTGTTGTGATCCACACAGTCAAAGGCTTTGACATCATCAATAAGGCAGAGTAGATGTTTTTCTGAAATTCTCTTGCTTTTTCTATGATCCAGTAGATGTTGGCAATTTGATCTCTGGTTCTTCTGCCTTTTCTAAATCCAGCTTTAATATCTGAAAGTTCTTGGTTCACGGACTGTTGAAGCCTAACTTGGAGAATTTTGAGCATTACTTTGCTAGCGTGTGAAATGAGTGCAGTTGTGCAGTAATTTGAACATCTTTGGCAAGTACCTCTTCTAAGCACTCCATAAATATAGTTGTTAGCCATCCTTGTATTTTTTGATGTTATTTTTCTTTATTCTCAGTGCAAGAGAGACTTACATGTTTCATTTATTTTAGGATGGGAGAGCTTGTTTGAAACCAGAATTTCTGAAGAAGAAAATCAGGAAGTAATGAATCAACTCTTAGGTGATGGTCCTTTTGACTTTAGGTTGGGAAAAATCTACATAAACGAGGAAACCCTAGAGATTCAACAAAGCAAAGAAAACAGAGCTTTGAGGGAAGTCTTAGTTACCATCAAGAAAACATGCATGAAGGACAAGAGCTTTATAGGTATTGACCTTGGGAAAAATCTTGATCTGAAATTATCACTTATTAGAAAACCCAGAATCGTTTCCAGAGGAAGGAAACCTTGTTCACAGCAGTATTCAATTCTATTTAAACAGCTGGGAATCAGCACAGTGCGTAAGTGTTACAAGTGTAATATCTGCGGGAAAATCTTCCTCCACAGTTCTTCCCTGAGTAAACATCAGAGAATCCATACTGGAGAGAAACTCTATAAATGTAAGGAATGTAGGAAAGCTTTTAGCCAAAGCTCGTCTCTAACTCAGCACCTGAGAGTTCATACTGGAGAGAAGCCTTACATATGTAGTGAATGCGGAAAAGCCTTCAGTTTCACTACATCTCTCATTGGACATCAGAGAATGCATACTGGAGAGAGACCCTATAAATGTAATGAATGTGGAAAAACATTTAAAGGTAGTTCATCCCTTAATAATCACCAGCGAATTCATACTGGAGAAAAGCCCTATAAGTGTAATGAATGTGGGAGAACCTTTAGCCAGTGCTCATCTCTTATTCAGCATCATAGAATTCATACTGGAGAGAAACCATATGAATGTAGTCAGTGTGGGAAAGCCTTTACTTCAATATCACGACTAAGTAGACACCACAGAATTCATACTGGAGAGAAACCTTTTAATTGTAATGAGTGTGGAAAGGTGTTTAGTTACCACTCAGCCCTTATTATACATCAGAGAATTCACACTGGTGAGAAACCTTATGCCTGTAAAGAATGCGGGAAAGCCTTTAGCCAAAGCTCAGCTCTTATACAACATCAAAGAATTCACACTGGAGAAAAACCCTACAAATGTAATGAATGTGGGAAAGCTTTCTCCTGGATTTCACGGCTTAATATACACAACAGAATCCATACTGGAGAGAAACCATATAATTGTAAGGAATGTGGAAAAGCTTTCAGTTCGCACTCAGCAGTTAATACTCATCGAAAGATTCATACCGGAGAGAAACCTTATAAATGTAATGACTGTGAAAAAGCTTTCAACCAAAGCTCAGCACTCATTCAGCACCAGAGAATTCATACTGGAGAGAAACCATATAATTGTAAAGTATGTGGGAAAGCCTTTAGACAAAGTTCATCCCTTATGACACATATGAGAATTCATACAGGAGAAAAGCCCTATAAATGTAAAGAATGTGGGAAAGCTTTCAGTCAGAGCTCGTCTCTTACAAATCATCAGAGGACTCATACTGGAGAAAAACTATAAGTTAAATGCATGGGGAAAAACCTTCCAACTGAAGTTCATTCCTTACAAAATATCAAAGAATTCATTCTGGGGAGAAAATCATGAGTAGTTAATTGTGCATTAAACTTCAGGATTTAGACCTTGCCAAACATCAGAAACTTATGATGGAAGGTAACCTTAGAAATATTAGGAAAGCTTGTATAAAATGTTTCTTCATACATTCTTAACTTATTACTGACTATAAAATAGAAAATTTATCAGATCAAAGGGTTGGTATTTTATTTTTTTTCTAGTGATATGTGGTAACAGCCACCAGCTTTCACAGGCATCACTGGGAAGCTTGTTGATTAATGGAAAAGTGCAGCCATAAAATCCAGACTTTGGATTAGTCTAGGATTGTATATTTTTGAAACTGCATTTGAGTTTCAAAGCCAGTTGTACTAAGAAAAATGTATTAGAGATGAAATGTAAACAGATGACCTGGAACTACCTCACTGTCAGTAAAATTTGTTTTTTTAAGAGTTTAAAAGCAACTTCTGTACTTGGTGGTTGTTAAAACTTTTGAGTTATTTCTCCTGTGCTTCCTAAGCCATTCACCTGAAAATAAAATCACTCTGTAAACTGGTTTAAGTTTTGGGAGTGTTCTCCCTGACTACTTGTTCCAAATTCTGAATCAGATCTAAAGTTACTTTATTTCAAATCACAAAATACATGGTATTTCACTTGTTTTTCTCATAAATTGATTACCAGTGTTGTATTACCTTGAGAATTAAAGATAATTTAGACAACTACTGCTTTTGCAAGTTGATTTACTGATAAGAGTTGTTAAAAATTATCTTGCAATGTAAGCATAGGGAGCATGACTCTTGGCCGCAAGGCTGTGTGCCTGCTTCCTTGAGTTCTCTGGTTACCAGCCACCAGGAAGACCCAGGAACACATGGAACTCTGGTTGTCCTCCTGTTAGGTCAAGTGAACAAGGTAGTTTTCACGCTTATGTTTTACTTTCACCTCCATCAGGTGATGCTTGCTCTGTTTCACACTGTGAGGACCACTAGACAAAAGTTGAGGCTCTAAGTTCAGATGCTTTTTCCTCCAAAAATTGGGCTGTGTCCTTTAACAAGTTATTGATCCCAGAAACCATTTCTACAATGTGAACAGTAATTTGAACAAGATAAAAACAAATCATGCTAATATTGTTGAGCTTCACAGAGGCTAACATCTAATTTTGCCAATTTTATCAGGAGTAAGCAAGCACTTAAGAACCAGAATACTCATTTCATTGAAAAAACTGTTAGTTTTTTTCTATTTGCCAAGGTGCTTTAAAAAAAAACCCTCCAAAATGGTTAGGAGTGGAGATTAAGTAAAGCAAAAATTAGTGAATTCAGTTTTGCCTCTTAGGACTAATCAGTCTCATTGTTTCAGACTTGTGAGGAACAAATTCTTCAGGGTCGTTTAGTATTCTGCTTGCAATGTCCCTTTTCATATAACCATTCTTTTAAATTCTCTGATTACCTAAGGGAAGTTCCTAGGAAATACATAACTTTCCTAGGAAAGATAGAGCTTCTTAGTTTGGAGTGCTATACCAGAGACTGGATAGCTTATAAACAATGGACATTTATTTCTCACAATTATGGCTGGGAAGTCTAAGTTCAGGGCATCAACATGGTTGTGTTGTGGTTAAAATCCCCTTATTTCTGGTGCCTTCTCACCATGTCCTCATGGTGAGGGATCTCTCAGGGCCTCTTTTTTTAAGGGCATTGATCTATTCATGAGGGAGGTAGCCTCATGAGAGATACCTCCCAAGGCTCCACCTCCTAATAACATCACCTTTGGGGTTGGATTTCAACATGTATTTTGAGGGGACACAAACTTTCAGACCATAGCATTCCATAAGTATCAATGACCTAAAATCATCAAAAATCACACAATATTTTTAAGGTGAGGCCTATCAAACTTGCAGGTAATATTTATATCTTTAGCAGGATCCTTCAGAGGAGATAATCTGTAAGCTTGATGATTTCTAATATAACCCAGTACCAAAATCAGGCAAGGAAAATACAAGAAAGATTGCAGTCCAGTATCAGCCATCAACACATGTAAAAATCCTAAACAAGGCATAAGCAGATGGTACCAAAAGTACCTAGACATAGTACTAGTTTTACTGATAAGTACAGGTTATTCATGGAGATGCATGGGTTGTTTTAACATTAGGAAGCTTACAGATGCTATGTGCCATTTTAATATTAACAGAAATCCATAGGTTCGTCTCAATAGATGCAAAAAAACAACCAAAATACTCAGCACCTACTCATGATTAAAAACTTTAACCAAGCAGCAGTAGGAAAGAAGTTTATAACTGGATAAAAAGCTATTTACCAAAAAACCTGCTGGAAAAAAAATGGTAAAGGATTAGAAGTATTCATGACATGACAAGTATGGGGAAAGAATAGACTACTCAATAATGGTTCTAAGAAGCATAAATGGTTCATCCACATAGAAAAAAAACTTTTTTTCTATGCCTACTGTCACCATATCAAGAGTTATATGCTAGGCAAAACTGACTTTTGGAAGAATATGTAAGCAATAACTTTATGACCACAAGATAAGGATTTTTTAAACAGGACACAAATAAGCTTTATAAAATGTTTATAATGTTTGCTCACATTGAAATAGGGAACTTGTGGTTATCAGAATATACCAAAAAGGAAAAGACACAAAACAGAATGAAATGTTTCTACAACATGCCCAGTATGTTTTCTGGAAAATCTGAATGATTTGTATGGATCAATTAAAAAGAAAAACCTAATAGAAAAAAAGTGATCTGAATACATGACTACTTATTTCATAGATGAGAAAAGAGAAATTTCTAAAAACATAAAAGGATATTTCATTGGGACCAATGTAAATTCAGACCATAGATATGATTTTATAAGTACAGATGAACAAATATGTATTACAATACTGAGTTTCGGAATATATGTGAAATAACTGGGATTCATACCCTACTAGTGGGAGTATAAATCAATACAGATCATTGACATCTTACAAAGTCGAATATTTGCTTGCTGTAATACACTGGCACCTGTACATGCTAGATAAATGTTTGCATATGAGCACAAAGAATCATATATAAAGATACTTGTACTGATCATAATAGCAAATATTTGGAAGTAGTCTGAATGTCCATTAGTAGGAGAATGTATTCAGTAAACACCAATGAAAATCAATGAACCAAAGCTATATACAATGCAGATGAATTTTAAAACATACTGAGTCCTAAAAAGTCATGGGAAACTACATTAGGGATAACATTTTTTGCAAAATTAAGTTTATACTAAGTGATATGTGGGGAAGATCATAAAAACAAGTGATTGGATGAGATGGTATTTTAGTTATAATTAACCACCCAAACATAGAAGACTGCAAATAAGAAAAAGTATTTGAGGTCCTAAGTATTGCAATCAAGAGGCACAGATTCTAACAGCAACTCAAATGTGCTCCAAGGGGACTATTTATTTCCCAAGGGAAATAAAACATTGGGGTTTATAAAAGCAACAGATAAGGCATTCCAGAGGTGTTATATAGATGTATTTTTATAGAAATATTGTGGCATTCAGTCACTTGTGGACAGCAAATTGTTTGCTAATCCATGATCTTTAATGAGTAAGGAAAGCAGGTTCTAGATGGTCTCAGGAACTTGTGACTGTGTCGAAAGTTTATATTGCATCTGCCTTAATGGCCTCTTGGCTCCTTTTTAGATCCCTTGAACATAAGTGACTCCATTTCATTGTTCATGGTCCACATTATCCATCACTGTGTAACAACTCTTGCCCAAATTTAACAGTTTAAAAAAAAAATTATTTATTTCTGTCTTGGTTTCATGTTTGGGCTCAGCTGGACAATTCTTACTTAGGGTGTCTTAATGTGTTTGCATTCAAGTAGCAGGTGGGGCTAGAGGCACAACTGGGCTTGATACCCAAGACTGTCAGTTTTTGATGACTGTAGGCTGGGAGCATGGTTGGATTTCTCCATGTAGATTGGGCTTCTCACAGAAAGGTAGCTAGTTTCAGAGAGACCGTGTCCCTAGGTAGAAGCGCAAATCTTATAACTCAGTTTTGGAAGTCACAACATTAACACAGATTTGGTCCAGATTCAAGGCAAGAAAATTATAAAAGGACATTGATACCAGGGAGCATGGTTCATTGGATGACCATATTTGGAAACTAGCTACCACAAAAACAGAAAATTCAGGAGATAATTAACTCTGTGAGGCAAGGAAATGACTTGGAGAGGAGCAGAGAATTCCTCAGCTTGTTTGATGCCTGAAAGAGAGTCCCTCATCAAGAAGAGGCTGCCCAGGCCAGTCACAATGATGATCAATATGAAGACCAATGTGTATGTCAGTAAAAATAAATACCAATTTTTGGTCCAACTCTGCACTGAGTGAGAATAAAACAAAGATCTTCATGGCTGAAGAACTTAGATAAGCTGAACATATAGTTTAAAATAAAGTTTAAGGAACAAATAGTTTAAGGATAAAGTTTAAGATGTAATGACCTCAGATGTTGTACAAAGGGCAAGCTCAAGGTCATAGCATTCTTCAGTTCAGTTGCTCAGTCATGTCCAACTCTTTGCGACCCCATGCACTGCCACATGCAGTCTTTCCTGTCCATCACCAACTCCTGAAACTTGCTCAAACTCATGTCCATCGAGTCAGTGATGCCATCAAACCATCTCATCCTATGTCATCCCCTTCTTCTCCTGCCTTCAGTCTTTCCCAACAACGGGATCTTTTCCAATGAATCAGTTCTTTGCATCAGGTGGCCAGAGTATTGGAGTTTCAGCTTCAGTGTCAGTCTTTCCAATAAATATTCAGGACTTATTTCCTTTAGGATGTACTGGTTGTATCTCCTTGCAGTCTAAGGGACTCACAAGGGTCTTCTCTAACACCACAGTTCAAAAGCATCAATTCTTAGGTGCTCAGCTTTCTTAATATAGTCGAACTCTCACATTCATACATGACTACTGGAGAAACCATAGCTTTGGCTAGATGGACCTTTGTCAGCAAAGTATTGTCTCTGCTGTTTAATATGCTGTCTAGTTTGGTCATAGCTTTTCTTCCAAGGAGCAAGAATCTTTTAATTTCATGGCTGCAGCCAGCATCTGCAGGGGTTTTGGAGCTCAAGAAACTAATGTATGTCACTGTTTCTATTGTTTCCCCATCTATTTTCCATGAAGTAATGGGACTGGATGCCATGATCTTAGTTTTCTGAATGTTGAGTTTTAAGCCAACTTTTTCACTCACCTCTTTCACTTTCATCAAGAGGCTCTTTAGTTCTTCTTCGCTTACTGCCATAAGGGTGGTATTATCTGCATATCTGAGGTTATTGATATTTCCCCCGGCAATCTTGATTCCAGCTTGTATTCATCCAGCCTGGCATTTCTCATGATGTACTCTGCATATAAGTTAAATAAGCAGGGTGACAATATAAGCCTTGACTTAATCCTTTTCCAATTCTGACTAGTCTTTACCATGTCCAGTTCTAACTGTTGCTTCTTGACCTGCATACAGATTTCTCAGGAGGCAGGTCAGATGGTCTGGTATTCCCATCTCTTGAAGAATTTTCCACAGTCTGTTGTGATGCACACAGTCAAAGGCTTTGGCATAGTCAATAATGCAGGAGTAGATGTTTTTCTGGAATTGTCTTGCTTTTTCGGTGATCGAATGGATGTTGGCAATTTGATCTCTGGTTCCTCTGCCTTTTCGAAATCCAGCTTGAATATCTGGAAGTTCACAGTTCACGTATTGTTGAAGCCTGGCTTGGAGAATTTTGAGCATTACTTTGCTAGCGTGTGACATGAGTGCAATTGTGTGGTACTTTGAACATTCTTTAGCATGCCTTTCTTTGGGATTGGAATGAAAACTGACCTTTTCCAGTTCTGTGGCCACTGCTGAGTTTTCCAAATTTGCTGGCATATTGAGTGCAGCACTTTCACAAGATCATCCTTTAGGATTTGAAATAACTCAACTGGAATTCCATCACCTCTACGAGCTTGGTTCCTAGTGATGCTTCCTAAGGCCCACTTGACTTCACATTCCAGGATGTCTGGCTCTAGGTGAGAGATCAAACCATCGTGGTTATCTGGGTCATGAAGATCTTTTTTGTATAGTTCTTCTGTGTATTCTTGCCACCTCTTCTTAATATCTTCTGCTTCTGTTAGGTCCATACCATTTCTGTCCTTTATTGTGCCTATCTTTGTGTGAAATGTTCCCTTGGTATCTCTACTTGCAGAGATATCTAGTCTTTCCCATTCTATTGTTTTCCACTATTTCTTTGCATTGATCACTGAGGAAGGCTTTCTTATCTCTCCTTGCTATTCTTTGGGACTCTGCATTCAAATGGGTATATCTTTCCTTTTCTCATTTGCTTTTCACTTCTCTTCTTTTCACAGCTATTTGTAAGGCCTCCCCAGACAGCCATTTTGTCTTTTGCATTTCTTTTTCTTGGGGATGGTCTTGATCCCTGTCTCCTGTATAATGTCATGGACCTCAGTCCATAGTTCATCAGGAACTCTATCTATCAGATCTAGTCCCTTAAATCTATTTCTCACTTCCACTGTATAATCATAAGGGATTTGATTTAGGTCATACCTGAATGGTCTGGTGGTTTTGCCTACTTTCTTCAATTTAAGTCTGAATTTGGCAGTAAGGAGTTAATGATCGGAGCCACAGTCAGCTCCCGGTCTTATTTTTGCTGATTGTTTACAGCTTCTCCATCTTTGGCTGCAAAGAATATAATCAGTCTGATTTTGGTGTTGACCATCTGGTGATGTCCATGTGTAGAGTCTTCTCTTGTGGTGTTGGAAGAGGGTGTTTACTATGACCAGTGCGTTCTCTTGGCAAAACTCTATTAGCCTTTGCCCTGCTTCATTCCATATTCCAAGGCCAAATTTGCCTGTTACTCCAGGTGTTTCTTGACTTCCTACTTTTGCATTCCAGTCCCCTATAATGAAAAGGACATCTTTTTGGGGTGTTAGTTCTAAAAGGTCTTGTAGTTCTTCATTGAACCGTTTAACTTCAGCTTCTTCAGCATTACTGGTTGGGGCATAGACTTGGATTACTGATATTGAATGGTCTGCCTTGGAAATGAACAGAGATCATTCTGTCGTTTTTGAGATTGCATCCAAGTACTGCATTTCGGACTCTTGTTGACCATGATGGCTGCTCCATTTCTTCTAAGGGATTCCTGCCCGCAGTAGTAGATATAATGGTCATCTGAGTTAAATTCACCCATTCCGGTCCATTTTAGTTTGCTGATTCCTAGAATGTTGACGTTCCCTCTTGCCATCTTGTGTTTGACCACTTCCAATTTGCCTTGATTCATGGACCTAACATTCCAGGTTCCTATGCAATATTGCTCTTTACAGCATCAGACCTTGCTTCTATCGCGAGTCACATCCACAACTGGGTATTGTTTTTGCTTTGGCTCCATCCCTTCATTCTTTCTGGAGTTATTTCTCCACTGATCTCCAGTAGCATATTGGACCTACCGACCTGGGGAGTTCCTCTTTCAGTATCCTATCATTTTGCGTTTTCATTCTCTTCATGGGGTTCTCAAGGCAAGAATACTGAAGTGGTTTGCCATTCTCCTCTCCAGTGGACCACATTCTGTCAGACCTCTCCACCATGACCCACCCCTCTTGGGTGGCCCCACAGGGCATGGCTTAATTTCATTGAGTTAAACAAGACTGTGGTCCATGTGAGAAATAGATTTAAGGGACTAGATCTGATAGATAGAGTGCCTGATGAACTATGGACAGAGGTTCATGATATTGTACAGGAGACAGGGATCAAGACCATACCCATGGAAAAGAAATGCAAAGAAGCAAAATGGCTGTCTGGGGAGGCCTTACAAATACCTGTGAAAGAAGAGAAGTGAAAGCAAAGGAGAAAAGGAGACATAAGCATCTGAATGCAGAGTTCCAAAGAATAGCAAGAAGAGATAAGAAAGCCTTCCTCAGCGATTAATGCAAAGAAATAGAGGAAAACATCAGAACGAGAAAGACTAGAGATCTACCAAGGGAACATTTCATGCAAAGATGGGCTCGATAAAGGACAGAAATGGTACGGACCTAACAGAAGCAGAAGATATTAAGAAGAGGTGGCAAGAATACACAGAAGAACTGTACAAAAAAGATCTTCATGACCCAGATAATCATGATGGTGTGATCACTCACCTAGACCCAGACATCTTGGAGTGTGAAGTTAAGTGGGCCTTAGAAAACATCTGGAGAAGGCAATGGCAACCCACTCCAGTGTTCTTGCCTGGAAAATCCCAGGGACGGCGGAGCCTGGTGGACTGCCGTCTATGGGGTTGCACAGAGTCGGACACGACTGAAGCAACTTAGCAGCAGTAGCAGCAGTAGAAAACATCACTACCAACAAAGCTAGTGGAGGTGATGGAATTCCAGTGGAGCTATTTCAAATCCTGAAAGATGATGCTGTGAAAGTGCTGCACTCAATATGCCAGCAAATTTGGAAAACTCAGCAGTGGCCACAGGACTGGAAAAGGTCAGTTTTCATTCCAATCCCAAAGAAAGGCAATGCCAAAGAATGTTCAAACTACTGCACAATTGCACTCATCTCACACACTAGTAAAGTCATGCTCAAAATTCTCCAATCCAGGCTTCAGCAATACGTGAATTATGAACTTCCAGATGTTCAAGCTGGTTTTAGAAAAGGCAGAGGAACATGAGATCAAATTGCCAACATCCTCTGGATCATCGAAAAAGCAAGAGAGTTCCAGAAAAACATCTATTTCTGCTTTATTGACTATGCCAAAGCCTTTGACAGTGTGGATCACAATAAACTGTGGAAAATTCTGAAAGACATGCGAATATCAGACCACCTGACCTGCCTCTTGAGAAACCTATATGCAGGTCAGGAAGCAACAGTTAGAACTGGACATGGAACAATAGACTGGTTCCAAATAGGAAAAGGAGTATGTCAAGGCTGTATATTGTCACCCTGCTTATTTAACTTATATGCAGATTACATCATGAGAAATGCTGGGCTGGAAGAAGCACAAGCTGGAATCAAGATTGCTGGGAGAAATATCAATAACCTCAGACATGCAGATGACACCACCCTTATGGCAGAAAGTGAAGAACTAAAGACCTCTTGATGAAAGTGAAAGTGAAGAGTGAAAAAGTTGGCTTAAGGCTCAACATTCAGAAGACTAAGATCATGGCATCTCGTCCCATCACTTCATGGGAAATAGATGGGGAAACAGTGGAAACAGTGGCAGACTTTATTTTTGGGGGCTCCAAAATCACTGCAGATGGTGACTGCAGCCATGAAATTAAAAGACACTTACTCCTTGGAAGGAAAGTTATGACCAACCTAGATAGCATATTGAAAAGCAGAGACATTACTTTGCCAACAAACGTCCATCTAGTCAAGGCTATGGTTTTTCCAGTAGTCATGTATGGATGTGAGAGTTGGACTATAAAGAGAGCTGAGTGCAGAAGAATTGATGCTTTTGAACTGTGGTGTTGGAGAAGACTCTTGAGAGTCCCTTGGACTGCAAGGAGATCCAACCAGTCCATTCTAAAGGAGATCAGCCCTGGGATTTCTTTGGAGGGAATGATGCTGAAGCTGAAATTCCAGTAGTTTGGCCACCTCATGCGAAGAGTTGACTCATTGGAAAAGACTCTGATGCTGGGAGGGAATGGGGGCAGGAGGAGAAGGGGACAACAGAGGATAAGATAGCTGGATGGCATCACCAACTCGATGGATGTGAGTCTGAGTGAACTCCGGGAGTTGGTGATGGACAGGGAGGCCTGGCGTGCTGCAATTCATGGGGTTGCAAAGAGTCGGACACGACTCAGCGGCTGAACTGAACTGTGGTCCATGTGATTAGATTGACTAGTTTTCTGTGATTATGGTTTCAGTGTGTCTGCCCTCTGATGCCTCTCGCAACACCTACAGTCTTACTTGGGTTTCTCTTACCTTAGACGTGGGGTATCTTTTCACAGCTGCTCCAGCAAAGTGCAGCTGCTGCTCCTTATTTTGGATGAGGGGTATCTCCTCATCGCCGCCCCTCCTGATTTTGAACGTGGAGTAGCTCCTCTCGGCCCTCCTGTGCCCGCGCAGCCACTGCTCCTTGAACATATATTAATATATTGATAGATTAATAATGAGATATTAATATATATAATACATAACATATATGTATAATGTATTAATTTACATATATCATACATTAATTAATATTATGTTTATATATGTGAAGTCACTCAGTCATGTCCGACCATTTATGATCCCATGGACTGTAGTCTACCAGGCTTCTCTGTCCATGGGATTTTCCAGGCAAGAGTACTGGATTGGGTTGCCATTTCCTTCTCAATGTTTATATATAATACACAATTTATTAATTTATGTAATATATACAATATTTATAATAGATAATATTAATATATCATATATATGGCATGTATATTATATGGTATATATAATATATATTTATAATTATATAAACCACTAATATTACTATATTTATATTGTAATATATATAAAATATTATAGAAGATAATCTATTATATAAAATAAACTATTATAATAATAGTTTTCAAATGGAAATTTTCTTGTTCTGTTATTTTTTTTTTTACACTTAATAATTGACTTTCCACTTTACGGAAGAGTCTCATTTTCTGTTTATTTCTGTGATTCTGGAAGCACAGTTTCTCTTTTCATCAGTTGACTGTAATCTGCTGATATCAGTATTTAATTTGATGCTGAAATTGTCCCAGAATTAGCCTCTAAGATTCCCAGCAAGGTGTTGTCTGTGTCCTTTCTGTCACAACAAGTTTGGGTTGTGTCCAAGATTTTGAATTCAAGTACACTTAGTTCTTTCTGTGTAGCAAAGTATGATTTATCGCCTAAATTTCTTGAGGATTGTGGAGAAAAATTGCGGGGTCTACAATAGAGTGATTTTTTTCTTTTCCAGGATATTTCCTCCCTTGAAATATGGTTTCCACACCTGTTTCTTTCTGTTAACAATCTTCCCCTGAAGCATTACCTTCCCAGTAATGCCCTCTTGCATCCAGCGTGTACTTAAAATTTTTTTGGTAAAATATTTATAACCTAAAAGTTGTCATTTAACCACTTTACCATGTACAGTTTAGTAGCAATGTGTGAAGTCACAATGTGGGTGTAATATCACCAGAATCTATTTCTAGAACATCGTCATCATCTCAAACAGAAATTCTGTACTCATTAAGGAGTCACTCTCCATCTTACCCTTCCCGCAGACCCTGGTAACTTCTGTTCTACCTTCTGTCTCTGTGAATTCGCCTTTCCTACTTTGTTCATTTAAGTGGAATCATAGCGTGTATTTCTTTTTTTGTGTTTGGCTTATTTCACTTGTGTAATGTCTTAAAGATTCATCCATGTCATAGCATGTTTCAGAAGTTCCTTCCCTTTTTTAAGGCTGAGTAAAATTCCATTGTATGTGAAGACCACATTTTGTTTATCCATTCATGAATCAATGGACTTTTGAGTTGCTTCCACCTTCTGGCTACTGTAAATAATGCTGTTATGAACACCCGCATGCATGTATCTGTTTGACTCCCTGGTTTCAATTACTATCCCATAGTTTTCCCTTTTATAGAGTATCATATGTCTGGCTGCTTTTTCTTAGGCTAGTACATTTGAGATTACCCCATGTTGTGTGTATCAGTATTTTGTGCCTTTTAATTGCTGAGTGATACTCCATTATATGAGTGTACCACAATTTATTATTCTCCACTTGAGGAACACTTGGGTTATTTCCAATTTTTGGAAGTTATGAATAAGGCTGCTGCAAACAATTGCATACAGGTTTTTGTGTGAACATTGTTTTAATTTCTGCTTGGGTAAATACCTAAGAGTGGGACTGCATCATCATTTGAGAAGTGGATATTAACCTTTATATGACACTGTCAAACTATATTCCACAGAGGATGCAGCATTTTACATCCCCATCAGCAATGTACAAGTGTTCTAATTTGAATATGGGTTCTACTATCTACATCTTCAACAACAGTTGTTAACACTACTTTTTCTTTTTTTGTAATAACTGTTCTAACAGTTGTGAAGTGGTATCTCATTGTGGTTATGAGTTGCATCCTTCTAATGACTAGGGATGTCGAGCATCTTTTAAAATGCTTATTTGGCCATTTGTATTGTATCCATTTTATTTGGAGAATTGTTTATTTAAAACCTTTGCTGGTTTTTGAATTGCATGGTTTTGCTGTTGTTATTGAGCTATGGAAGTTGTTTATATATCCTGCATGTACTTTTAAGCACTTACCTATATATGGTTCTCTTAAATACCAGTAAACTTGTGTATATTTTCACACAAAGGCTGTACTTTCTCTTTCTGGTGGTGGTTTTATATCAATTTTAAGAACCCCACTGCCTCTTTTGTGTTCCATGTCCTTTATTGTTTTTTTAAAGGATATGGTGGGAGCTGTAGATTATACCACCATTGCTACCTCACCTCCAAGAATTATCTAAATAAACATTTTTATTATCCAAACAACCATACATGATTTTTATCCGATTTTTGTTTATTCCAAAAATATTATTTAAGTGCTTATTACATGCCACATCCAAAAAACTTGCTGTTTCTTAAACACAACAAACCCTTGTCATACCTGTGGCAAGAAGTCTAGAAACTGTCAGTGCTCCAACATCTGTTTTGTGATCTCTACTTCAGTAGAAAGATACGGGCAAAGGAAAACAAGCTGGCGAAGCATCCATTTCTTTTAAACAAATAGATTGTACATAATACAAATCGTTTGTAGTTTTTCATGACTCACCCCGTAAATTTATAGAGTTGTGATGGAAAGACCTGGATAGATTTAGCCCCCGAATCCCTATATTTCAGCACCATCCAGCCTGTACTTCTCTTCATTTAGATCAGTGGGTTTATTTTTTCTAAACAAATTTTGCAGTCACTTTTATTTTTGTTTTTGGCAGTGCTGGATCTTCAGTGCTGTGTGCGGGCTTTTTTCTGTCTGTGGTGAGCAGGGGCTACTCTTTGTGGTGGTGTGCAGGCTTGTCCTTACAGTAGCTTCTCTTGTAGGCCATGGGTTCTAGGTACCTAGGCTTCAGTATTTGCAGCTCCAGGGCTCTAGAAGGCAGGCTCAGCAGCTGTGGCACACGGGCTTGGGCTTAGCTGCCTGTGGCATGTAGAATCTTCTTGGACCAGGGTCGAACCCATGTCCCTGCACTGGCAAGTGGATTGCCAACCACTCAATCACCAGGGAAGACCTTGCAATCACTCTTAAATGTGTTTATACAAATATCCTTTAAACGTCTAAGAGTTTATATATATATAGGACAGGAAGATATAAATCACTTATTGCATGTTTCTATTATAACACTCAGGTTTGCAGTAGTATTTGGATGGCATTTTAAACAGTATGCACTCTTGTGTTCCCCAAATCTAGCCAGTCCATCAGCCTCAATTGCACATGTACGTATAGGGATGGATGTCATTAAGGTTGAGAGGGTAACAGGCAGGAAGGCCAGAGGTCCCCCAGAGGCAGGAGGAAATAAACTGCAAGTGGCAGATTTTTTTTTTCCTTCTCTACACAAAATTAAGAGAGGCTTCTTTCAATTCTGTACTGTTGACTCCTGGTTCTGCCTTGAGCAAATGCGTTTTTCTTATGTTAATGAAACTATGTATTTGCTTAGGAATTTGCCTTTCTTCAAAATGGTTCCACCTAAGACTAACTTTTTTTCTTTTCTCAAGCCTTGGGCTCAACAAACCAGAGTTCCCGTCAATTGTTTTATGGCTGGGGGATGACACACCCAATGCCATCCTATCTCAAAAGTGCATATTGTGGAAGAGGGACCTGGTGAAACTCCCTCAGCCTTGATTTAATAGCTTTCTAACAGACATAAAACACCTTGCTAAAAATTAGCAAGGGGACACTCTGTCCCCTTCTGATGTCTATGTCAGAAGCTTTCCCTGTCTCTATTATACTTTAATAAAATTTGGCTACACAAAAAGCTCCAAGTAGTTAGGCCTCGTCTCTGACCCCGGATTGAAATCCTCTCCTCCGGAGGTCACGAATCCTGGCATAATACACAGCTTACAGCAGCAAACTTTCAACCTTTCAGCTGATTAATTAAGAGAATAAGATGGAAGAGAAACTGTAATTTAATTTTAAACACTTCACATATATTTCATTTTAGCCTTTCAAATTTTGAATAGTTGGAAACAATTCCTACTTTTTTTCTTTTCTACAATTTTTCTTCTTATTTTCCCATTGTTAAAAAGGAAGGGAAGATGGGAGAAAGGGAGGCAAGAAAGAAAGGAGAAAGTAGTTGACCTTCAGTTACACTACAGTGGACCCAAGCGGCCTGCTGGGTTAAGGTTTCTTACTATTTCATGGATGTTGTATGTAGTGCAGACATTTTTTCAAATAAAGTAGATGGTCATTTCTTTTAAAGCAGTAAACTACATGATAAAGTGGAAGAATAGTCCTTTATTTTTTTAACTTGGGAGATAAATTTGAAACCCCTCCCATAAAATGGAGGAAAGGACAAAGAATTAAATGTGAGGTTTTCACATTGTCCTGAAAGCTGTACACCAAGAATAACAGTTTAATATGTTGCCAGTGAAGAAAGGAGAAAAAATTAGAATTGAGCCTAAAAATAATGGAAAAAACCAAGTGCTAGCTACAGGGGGGAAAACAAAAAAGGACTTAAAGATACAGGAAATGGGGAGTGGGGGAAGATTTATATAAGTCAACGTAGAGAAATAAACAAAAGAAGCTTTCCTAAAAGAGAAGAAAAATGAGATTGGCTTCAGCTGTCTCTAGAAAACTAAGTAAAGAGGTTCATGGAATAACTGAGAGGGCACAGATAAAAACTAAACTGTGACAATGTGAAAAAGAAACAGAAATGTCGAGACCAAAAGTGAAAATTAGGAAGTGATGGTATAGACATGGTCAAGAATCCATCTGAAATTGCAGGAGACACAAGAGACCTGGGTTCAATCCCTGGGTCGCGAAGATCTCCTGGAGAAAGAAATGGGACCCCACTCCAGTATCCTTGCCTGGAAAAATCCATAGACACAGGGGCCTAGTGGGCTAGTCCATGGGTTTGAAAAGAGTCGGATACGACTGAGCACAAGCATCTCATCATCAGTAAAGAAACTGATTAAGTATAAATTTAATTGCAAATAAATTATAAAACTTAAGGAAATTACCAAAATTCACAGCTGAGAGAGAAAATGGAATACAGAAGTATTAAAATTAGATAGCCTATTAGTTCATATTTTTAAAATTTTAAGTGGGACAGAAAATAAAATTGTGTTTGGTTTAAAATATTGGAATATTCAGAAACCTGAATGAATTTTTGGCCAACCCAAATGCAAAGTGTAAGAAAGCAATAAACAGAAACCTCAATTAAATAGAGATAGGAGACCAGAAGGGGTGCTCTCACCCCTACAACAGGAAGAACCCAACAGGAAAAGCAAAGACTTCCCCTTCTTTGCCAGCAAGAGATCAGCCAGTGACAGTCTGTCAGGACTCAGCCAATGAAAACACCACGGACTCTTTATCATAGCCTTCTCAGCTTCTTTTCCCTCTATAAAAGAGAGCTCTTCTCCATTTTTGCTAAGGACTTGCACAGACATGTTTACAGACCTCAAATTGCAATTCTTTTGTTAATCCTGAATACACCCATTTTGCTGGAGGAAAAAACTGGCTGTGTATTTGTTTTAGGTCAGCAAAAGGAAATCAAGAGACAAGCTAATTTTTTTTTAATGGATTTATTTATTGGCTGTGCTAGGTCTTTGTTGCTGCAAGGACTTTTCTCTACTTGCAGCAAGTGGGGGCTACTCTTCATTGCAGTGCATGGGCCTCTCATTGCGGTGGCTAAGAGACAAGCTAATTCTTAATAATCAGACAAATAAGCATAAAGAATGTTTTTAAAAAATTAATATAATTACCAGGACTATTTAAAAGGAATAGATATACTTCCTAGTTGAAAAAACATAATATTCCAATGTTAACATTCTCATCTTTTCCATATTTTGAATTTTAGTATTTCCAGACACTTCTCATAACTTCTACTCAGTCCAAACTCCTGTCTTCCCTCACAGATTTACTACAATAGCCTTCTAGTCTTAGTTGCTCTACTTCTTCCTTTAAACTTTTAGTTTATTCTCAGCACAGCAGTCAGTGATCACTAAAAAAATGGACATAAGAGTTTATCTCTGCAGTGCCCAGAGCATTCTCTTTCAGAGTCAAATCCAGTGGCATAATGACCAATAAGAGCCTATAAATTTAGTCCTCTTGCCTCTGATCTCCTGCTTCTCTGTCTCCTTATTTCTGTTTCAGCAACTGTAATCTTACTGTCTCCTCAATAGGCCAGGTATGCTCCTACCATAGGGCACCTGCCTGTTGGTCTGTCAGAAAGCTTTCCACCAGATATTTAGTTTGGCTCACTTCTCATCTTCCGCAGGTTCTTCTTCAAATGTTTGACCTTGTCAGTCAAACATGTCTTAACCACTTTGTGTAAAATTGTAAAATCGCTCTCATCAAGGGTCCTGGTCCCCTTTCTTGTTCTTATTAGCATGTGGCAGTATCTAAATACATACCATTTATTTATTTTATTTACATAGAGTTGATTTACAATGTTTTGTTAGTTTCTGGTGTACAGCAAAGTGATTCAGTTATGCAGCTATACATATTCTTTTTCAGATTATTTTCCCTTATAGTTTATTACAAGATATTGAATATAGTTCCCTGTACTACACAGTAGGACCTTGTTGTTTATTTTATGTAGTTTGTATTTGAAAATCCCTAAATTCTAATTTATCCCTCCTCTACCCCTTTTCCCCTTGGTAACCATAAATTTGTTTTCTGTGTCTGTGAATCTGTTTCTGTTTTGTAAATAAAGTCATTTGTATCACTTTTTTAGATACCACATATAAGTGATACCATATGATACTTGTCTTTCTCTGCCTGATTTACTTCACTTAGTATGATAATCTCTAGGCCTATGTATTTTGCTGCAAATGGCATAATTTCATTCTTTTTTTTTTTAATGGCTGAGTTATTTTTGCTATTATTTTTCTGCTTTCTCTCCCCTTGACAATTTAAGCTGCATGAATGCAGAGGTTGTGCCAGTTTTATTTACTGGTTTATTTCTAGCATCTACAACAAAACCAGGTGCAAGACAAGTGTTAAATATACTTTGTTAAATATATGAATAATGCAATCATACAACAGTGAAAATGAATAAACTTTTCATATATGAAGATAGGTGAACCTAATAAGTTTAGCATGTAAGTCACATTCAGCGTGTAAGTCACAGAAAAACATATAGCAGATTCTATTTAGATAAAGATGGAACACCTTGCAAAAGTAAGCACATTGTTTTAGGGGCACCTGCTTGAGATGTACGAATCAGGCTAAGCCAGGAAGTGCTTAACACAGTTTAGAAAAATGAGGAACATCGTGGACAGGTCTTCCGAGATTCTGGTCAAGTTTTCTTTTGAAGCAGAATGTTGAGTATATGGGTTAGTTTCATTATGCTTAAACATACCTGTTCATACACTATCCTCCGTGTACACATTAAAATAATTAAAAACAATCAAAACTAGCTGGTAGGAGCTAGGTAGCACTGACCTTAAAGGCGTCAAAATTCAGGGTTTTTATTCAAATGATTTTGCCTGTCTAACAAAACAAGTCACGCAGCTGATTTAGGCAGGAAGCATTTTGGAGGAGATAACCGGCCTTATTTGTTAACGTGAACGGCCCCTCGCACTGCATCCCCAGGAGACAAACAGCTAGGCCCAACAGCGTCCCAGAAGAGAGAATAATCCCGTCTGGGAAGTTGCGGCGCCCCCGGCGCCCCTGGGAAGTGTAGTAGGCGCGAGCCCATAGGCATGCCGGGAGTCGTAGTTCTCCTGGGTTTGCGGGGCTGCAAGGAGGGCTCGCGGCTTTCTCGGGGCTCGTGGCGCGGGTGATCCCGACTCTGCTAGGGCGGCCTACCAGGGACTGAGAACCTCTCGGTTGCATCTTCCGGTGGCAGTCAGAGCCAGCACGTGTGCGGGTCTGGGCTGGGAGGTGTGCCGGCCGGGCGGGGCTGCGCGCAGGCACCAGGAGATACCGAGGCCGAGTGGGTCTAGAGGCGGTCTGCACGGCCCAGGCCGCGATGCTTCAAGGGGAGTCGCTGCCTTGCCCCCACTCCCACCCCTCCCCAGGGAGAGTCGCGGGCAGGGAGCGCCCCGTCAGGTGAGTTCGGGTCGTCCGGGACTGCTGTTGGTGGGAGTCTTTTGTGGCTGGCTTTTCAGAAATTTCTGATGAAACAGTAACAACAATAACAATGCCTATGGAGACCTTATCTGTGCCAGGTGCTAGTCTGGCGCCTTGGATGAATGAATTCATTTCAAGCTCAGATAACAGGTAGATCCTGTTTTACAGATGAAGAAAATGAGGCACAGGTGGACAGCTAATTTGCCACATTAACTGGGGCCTTGGACTCCACCATGATCCTTTTTGCCTCTACTGTGTACTTAGCAGTTTTGTTTCTTGGGGAAGGTCACTAGACTCCCTGGTTCTCAGTCTCTCTCACATCTGTAATATGAGGTAGCAATACTTTTTAGAGTGGTTGTGCGGATTAAATAATACATGCAAGATTCAAGATGGGGAGAAGATGTGCATCGTAGAGTAACTATGGCACTTGTACAGCAGCTTTCCTTCTCTGGCTGACAGTACACAGCACACTCGGTTTGCTGAGCTTTCATGCCAGGTGCTATACCTGTAGAACCTCCTGCAAACTTAGGTGGCTAGTGCAGCAGCCTTGGCCACCACTCTTCTCTGACAGTGGTCTGCCTACGTCTCTTACCTGGCTTTCCCAGTTGGGGTTTGTGTATGAAGAATAAAGGATTTGGGGAGCTGTGGATGCTAAAAGAGGTGGCACTTGCGGAATTTGTGTTTAGGAGTGGCATCCAAATCGGTGTGCATGATGTGCGACACTTCCCTGGAAAGAACACAGCAGTCCAAGAAGGAGCCACTCAGGAGCACCTGTTGGTCATCCTGTTGAAGGAAGGGGGACCCCTTCCAGGGCCCGAAACTGGGCTCTTGTCTAACACTCGGAAATGAATTGTCTGAGGAGACACATGTGCTGACAAAGCAAGAGATTTTATTGGGAAGGGGCACCCGGGTGGAGAGCAGTAGGGTAAGGGAACCCAGGAGAACAGCTCTGTCACATGGCTTGCAGTCTCGGGTTTTATGGTGATGGGATTCGTTTCTGGGTTGTCCTTAGCCAATCATTCTGACTCAGAGTCCTTCCTGGTGGTGCACGCCTTGGTCAGCCAAGATGGATGCCAGAGAGAAGGATTCTGGGAGGTGGTCAGACAGGTGATGTCTCCTTTTGACCTTTCCCGAACTCTTCTGGTTGGTGGAGGCTTATTAGTTCCCTGTTCCTTACTAGGACGTCCTATTGTAAAACAACTCATGCAAATAGTTACTATGGTGCCTGGCCAGGATGGGTGGTTTCAATCAGTGTGCTTCCCCTAACAACTCCATAGAAAAAGAGACGATATGTGTGGGCAAACTCCTTTATTGTGGTTTCTTCAGGAAGGAAATGGTGAAGCAAGGCAAACAGGCTTAGGATTGGCTAGATATGTTTGAAAGTGGCAGTCTGGGACACTCACGTTCGCTGTGACCATTTAAATGTATAGTTTAAAACTATCTTCAGGACTCCAGAAGTCTGTGATGAGTTGCAGTTTGCTTAGATACAGCTAATAGAGCCCATTGGATGTTAAAAAGCATCTATATATGGAAATTAGAATTATGGTTAATACAAGGTGGAGGTAGAGGTTGACAAATTGTCTTAGAACTTAATTGGCTTAGTAGGCACACTTTTAAACTTGGTTTGCCTCATTTATATGGCATGGCTTTGTTCGGACCTAATGGACATTATGGGTAGTTGTAACTTCCTTTTTCCAAGCCGTGCTTTGACACCAGAGTTCTTCATGACACCTTTTTTCTTTGCAGACCTACCTTGTCAAGCACTCTGCTCTCCCTTGACAGGAAAACTGAGAAGGAAAGAATGGCCTTGGATTTGCTGCCTGCTCAGGTGACAGTAAGTACATTTTGTCTTTTCCATGAATTTCCCACTGTATTCAGAGATGGTAGATATATTTCCATTCTTTGTCCAGCTACTTTGCTTTCCAGTGAAAACTATGGTGAATCTAGAGTCTGATGGTTTTTCCCATGGTCCTGGACTTACCAAGGGGTTGCTGAGGAATGTGCATCCTCTGTCCCTAGACAGAGGTCACTCTTAATTCACACCCAAACTCACTTCATGAGCAAAGATTGAGTTGGCTCTGAACATAGGCTTCCAGATAGGATAGGTGCTTGGTGAAGAGTAAGGGTATAGGCAGTCTTTATCTTCACCGGTGATAGAGTGTCACTGGAGCAAAGCCATGGAAGGGCCAAGAGACACGCTCAATAGGCATTTGTTGAGCACTGACAATGTACAGGGTGCTGTGTGTCACTGGGGATACAGAGGGGATATAGAGAGGAGAGGTGTTATTTCTGTCCTCAGGGAGTTTGGTACTGATCTTAGGAAATGACCAAATGCCCAAGAAAATTCAGGGAAGAGATTGGAGAAGTGGAGTTATTTTGAGCTGATACTGAAGGTTAGGACTGATGCCTGGTGGGCATCACAGAAGGAACTGAACTTGACCCGGGCTCTCAGGCTGACACTGGGAGGACAAAGGACTCCCTCTTTCTTGGCACTTTCTCTGCCTTGCGCAACTGTGATGCTGAGCCATCTCATATCCCTCTCGTCCATTGGGCGCCTCTGTCTCCTTCTCTTTTGTTTTTTCCTGCTATTTCAGATCCCCCTCCGGCTCTTGTTTCTTGGTCCTTTTGAGATCTCTCTTCATTATTTAACTCTCATTTTTCTCAGGATCTTTATCGACTCTCTCTCCTCAGACCTGAACTTTTCCCTAAAGATCCAGTTTGTCATTCCCAAACTCTTATGAAATGTTTCTACATGGAACTTCTGTTATTCTCCCAACACCAACTTTCTTCCCTTGTTTGTCACTGGCTGCTTTTCTAAAAAGTAGTAGCAGCCCACAGTTTGAAAATGTGGACTCTGGAAGTTGATTTTATGAGTTCACATGTGGACTCACAATGTGATGAAATAAAATTATTTTCTTCCTCTGTGCTTATTTCCTCATATGTAAGTGTGGTTAGTAATATACATGCCTCATTTAAACTTGCTAATAGAGGACTGCTAATATCTGCATTTTACAGATGGGGAAACTGGGGCACAGAGAAGCAATTAACTTAATCACAGTTTTGTTGTTCAGTTGCTCAGTCATGTTCAACTCTTTGTGACCCGTGGACTGCAGCATGCCAGGTTTCCCTGTCCTTCACCATCTCCCGGAGCTTGCTCAAACATGTCCATAGAGTCAGTGATGCCATCCAACCATTTCATCCTCTGTCGTCCCTGTCTCCTTCTGCCTTCAGTCTTTCCCAGCATAAGGGCCTTTGCTAGTGAGTCAGCTCTTGACATTAGGTAGCCAAAGTATTGGAGCTTCAGCTTCAGCCTCAGTAATTCCAATGAATACTCAGGATTGATTTCCTTTGGGATTGACTGGTTTGATCTCTTTGCAATGCAAGGGACTCTTAAGAGTCTTCCAAAACAGTACAGTTCAAAAGCATCAGCTCTTCGGCATTCAGTTTTCTTTATGGTCCAACTCTCACATCCATACGTGATTACTGGAAAAAGCATAGCTTTGACTAGATGGACCTTTGTCGGCAAAGTAATGTTTCTGCTTTTTAATATACTGTCTAGGTTTGTCATAGCTTTTCTTCCAAGAAGCAAGTGTCTTTTAATTTCATGGCTGCAGTCACCATCTGCAGTGATCTTGGAGCCCAAGAAAATAAAGTGTGTCGCTTTTCCATAGTTTGTTGTGATCCACACATTCAAAGTCAGTGAAGTAGAAGTAGATGTTTTTCTCGAATTCTGTTACTTTCTCTATGATACAAGAAATGTTGGCAATTTGGTCTCTTGTTCCTTTTCTAAACCTAGCTTATACGACTGGAAGTTCTTGGCTCACATACTGCTGAAACCTAGGTTGATGGATTTTGATCATAACCTTGCTAGCCTGTGAAAAAGTCCAATTGTACCATACTTTGAACATTCTTTGGCAGTGCCCTTCTTTGAGATTGTAATGAAAACTGACCTTTACCCGTCCTGTGGCCACTGCTGAGTTTTCCAACTTGCTGGCATATTGAGTGCAGCACTTTCACAGCATTATCTCTCGGATTTTAAATAGCTTGGCTGGAATTCCATCACCTCCAATAGCTTTGTTCATAGTGATGCTTTCTAAGGCCCGCTTGACTTCACCCTCCAGGATGTCTGGCTCTAGGTGAATGACCGTACCATCGTGCTTATCCAGGTCATGAAGATCTTTTCTGTATAGTTCTTCTGTGTATTCTTGCCACCTCTTCTTAATCTCTTCTCTTTCTGTTAAGAGCTTGATATTTCTGTCTTTTATCATGCCCATCCTTGCATGAAATATTCCCCTGATATCTCTACTTTTCTTGAAGAAATCTGTAGTCTTTCCCATTGAGTTGTTTTCCTCTATTTCTTTGCATTTTTAATTTAAAAAGGCCTTCTTATTTCTCCTTGCTATTCTCTGGAGCTCTGCATTCAGTTGTGTATATCTTTCCCTTTTTCCCTCTCTTCTTTCCTCAGCTATTTGTAAAGCCTCCTCAGACAACCACTTTGCCATTTTGTATTTATTTTTCTTTGGGATGGTTTTGGTCACTGCCTCCTATACAGTTAGAAACTCCATCCATAGTTCTTCAGGTGCTCTGTCTACCAGATCAAATCCCTTGAATCTACTCATCACCACCACTGTATTATCAAGTGTGCTAAGTCACTTAAGTTGTATCCAGCTCTTTGCAACCTTATGGACTGTAGCCCACCAGGCTCCTCTGTCCATGGGATTCTCCAGGCAAGAATACTGGAGTGGGTTGCCATTTCCTCCTCTGGGGGATCTTCCCAACCCAGGGATCAAATCCATGTGTCTTATGTCTCCTGCATTGGCAGAGGGGTTCTTTACCACTAGTGCGACCTGGGAAGCCCTACTGTTGAATCATAAGAAATCTGATTTGTGTCACACCCGATTAGCCTAGTAGTTTTCCCTACTTTTGGCGTCTCTGGTGGCTCAGATGGTAAAGAATCTGCCTGCAGTGCGGGAGACCTGGGGTTGATCCCTGGATTGGGAATATCCCCTGGAGAGGGGAATGGCACCCCCTTCCAGTATTCTTGCCTGGAGAATTCCATGGACAGAGGACCTAGGTGGCTACAGTCTATGGGGTCCCAAAGAGTTGGACACAACTGAGCGACCAACACTTTCGTTTTCAGTTTTCCTTCTTTCTTCAATTTGAGGCTGAATTTTGAAATAGAGTGCTCATCACCTGAGCCACAGTCAGTTCTGGGTCTTGTTTTTGCTGACTGTATAGAGCTTCTCCATCTTCTGCTGCAAAGAATATAATCAGTCTGATTTTGGTATTGACTTTTTGGTGATGTCCATGTGTAGAGTCATCTCTTGTGCTTTGAAAGGGTGTTTGCTATGGCCAGTGTATTCTCTTGACAAAACTCTGTTAGCCTTTGTCTTCTTCATTTTGTATTCCAAGGCCAAACTTGCCTGCTATTCCAGGTATCTCTTGACTTTCTACTTTTGCATTCCAGTCCCCTATGATGAAAAAGACATTTTTTTTTTTTGGTATTTGTTCTAGAAGGTCTTGTAGGTCTTCATAGAACTGATCAACTTGAGCTTCTTCAGCATTAGTGGATGGGGCATCAATTTTGATTACTGTGATGTTGAATGGTTTGCTTGGAAACAAATTGAGATCGTTCTGTCATTTTTGAGATTGTACCCAAGTACAGTCACCATCACTGCAGATGGTGATTGCAGCCGTGAAATTAAAAGACACTTACTCCTTGGAAGGAAAGTTATGAACAATCTAGACAGCATATTAAAAAGCAGAGACATTACTTTGTCAACAAAGGTCCATCTAGTCAAGGCTATGGTTTCTCAGTAGTCATGTATGGATGTGAGAGTTGGACTATAAAGAAAGCTGAGTGCTGAAGAATTGATGCTTTTGAACTGTGGTGTTGGAGAAGACTCTTGAGAGTCCCTTGGACTGAAAGGAGATCCAACCAGTCCATTCTAAAGGAGATCAGTCCTGGGTGTTCATTGGAAGGACTGATGTTGAAGCTGAAACCCCAATACTTTGGCCACCTGATGCGAAGAGCTGACTCATTGGAAAAGACCCTGATGCTGGGAAAGATTGAGGGCAGGAGGAGAAGGGGACAACAGAGGATGAGATGGTTGGATGGCATCACGGACTCAATGGACATGGGTTTGTGTGGACTCCAGGAGTTGGTGATGGACAGGGAGGCCTGGCATGCTGTGGTTCATGGGGTTGTAAAGAGTTAGACACGGCTGAGTGACTGAACTGAACTGAACCCAAGTACTGCATTTTGGATTTTTTGTTGACTATAAGGGCTACTCCATTTCTTCTAAGGATTTCCTGCCCACAGTAGTAGATATAATGGTCATTTGAATTAAACTTGCCCATTTTCATTCATTTTAGTTCACTGATTTCTAAAATGTCAATGTTCACTCTTGCCATCTCCTACTTGACCACATCCAATTTACCTTGATTCATGGACCTAACATTCCAGGTTCCTAAGCGATATTGTTTATTATAGCATTAGACTTTACTTTCACCACCAAACACATTCACAGCTGTACATCATTTTCACTTTGACCCCATTGCTTCATTCTTTCTGGCTCTAGTAGCAATTGCCCTCTGCTCTTCCCTAGTGGCATATTGGACACCTTCCAACCTGGGGGACTCATCTCCCAGTATCGTGTTTTTTTCCCTTTTCACACTGTTCATGGGGTTCTCACGGCAAGAACATTGTAGTGGTTTGCCATTTTCTCCTTCAGTGGACCACAGTGTGTCAGAACTCTTCACTATGACCCATCTGTCTTGGGTAGCCCTGCAGGGCATAGCTCATAGCTTCATTGAATTATGTAAGCCCCTTCACCATAACAAGACTGTGATCCATGAAAGAAGGTATTCCGTTATCGAGTAATTTTAAATGATCAAATTTAAATGTTGTATTTTGAACAGGGAAGATGATATATGGTATGTCAGTAAGAATTTTAAGGGCATGTAACAGTAATCATTTTTTATTAGTCACAATTGCTCTGGATCGAGAATGCAGGCTGATAGCAGAAACAATTTCTCTCTCCTATGCAAAGCCTGGGGTCTTAACTGAAAGGCCCAAAGTTTAGAGGGTAGAATCATATAAAGTATCTTTCCCTCGCATGTATCGTAGTTGATGCCAGCTTGTGGCTGAGACCTTAGTTAGGGTTGTTGGATCAAACAGCCACCTGTAGTCTCTATGTGTCTTGTGCTTATAGGGTGGTGGCCAGATTCCAAGGGTGAGCATCACGTGAGCCAGGTGGGAAGCACCTTCTTGCCTCAGAAGTCATGTAACATTACCTCCACTGAATTCTAGTTGTCATAGCCCCCAGAATCCCCTGTGCTGATTCAAAGAAAGGAAATGTAGGCCTCACTTCTTGGTGGGAGAAGTGTCAGTGTCACATTATAGAAAAGCATGTTATATGGGAGGTGTATTGGTGTGGTCATCTTGGGATAGTACAGTCTGCCACAGCTGTCAGAATTAAAAGTGTACATGTACTTTGAGCCAGTAGTTCAATCTCTACCAGTTTATCTTTTTCTAAATAATATTTTTATCTGTTTATTTTTGGCTCTGCTGGGTCTTCATTGCTGCACAGCTTTTCTCTAGTTGCAGAGAGCAGGGGCTTCTCTCTGGTTGTGGTGCATGGCCTTCTCATTGCAGTGGTTTCTGTTTTGCAGAGCACTGGCTCTAGGGCACATGGGCTTCAGTAACTGCAGCTTCCAGGTTCTAGAGTACAGGCTCAATAGTTGTGGCATACAGGCTTAGTTACTCTGTGGCATGTGGGATCTTCCTGGATCAGGGATTGAACCCAGGTCTCCTGCATTGGTGGGAAGTTCTTTACCACTGAGCCACTAGGGAAGCCCCTCTACCACTTTATGTTATAAATACAGGTGTACACATACCCAGAGATATCTGTGTGAGAATGGTCACTGCGCATTGTATGTGATAGCAAGAAACAGAAACCATCTAAATACTCATCAATGAAGGAAATGATAAATAAGTTTTGGTATCTGTTCAATGGCATATATCATGAAGTTGTTAAAAAGAATAAGATTTGTATATGTAGATATGGCAAGTCTGTACAATACAAGTTAAGCATGATTCAGAATTTTTCCATTAAAAACAAGAATACATATGTGTATTTGCACAAAACATTTCTGGAAAGAAAGACGAGAAACTTTATACCATTACCTATAGGATGGAGCTACTAAACACATCACTGTGTGTTCTTTTGTGCTCTTCATATTCTTTAGCATGTGTCTGTTTTCCTTTTGTTTAATGAAATGGCCAAAAGAACACATGAATGTTCAGTTGGATATGAATTTTGTAATATATTCTTAAAACATGAATAAAACTTGTCATTAATATAATAGGATTTAGTGTGATATATATTTGTTCATTTTATTTTCAGTTTTTTTTTTCTGATTTTTCTGAAGTTTTTATGTTTAATTGTGCACTTTTTAAAAAGTTAATGACATTTAAAAGGAAAAAGAATGTCATTTTGCTGGGAGTGTTCTAAGGCCCAGGGAGATGGGATGGAAGTACAGACAGAATATAGGGTTGCTGTGAGTATTCTACGTATAGCAGCAAGATGCCTGCTCAGGCTGCCATAACAAAATGCCACAGACTGAAAACAACAGAAATGTATTTCTCATAGTCCTAGAGGCTAGAAGTCTAAGATCAAGATGTTGGCAGGTTTGGTTTCTTCTGAGGCCTGTCTCCTTGGCTTGCAGAAGGCAAGGCGCAATTCTCACTGCATTCTTACATGGTCTTCCCTCTGTGCGTGTACATGTCTGGGTGCTAATCTCTTCTTATAAGGACACCAGGCATGTTGGATTAGGGCCCAATCTAAAGACCATATTCTAATTTACTTACATCTTCAAAGACCTTATCTCCAGAGTCTGAGAGTTCTAGAGGTTAGGACTTAAACATATGAACTGAGTGGTGGTGGTTTAGTCGCTAAGTCATGTCTGACTCTTGCGACCCCATGGACTGTAACCTGCCAGGCTCCTCTGTCCATGGGATTCTCCAGGCAAGAATACTGGAGTGGGTTGCCATTTCCTTTTCCAGGGGATATTCCAGACCCAGGAAATGGACCTGGGTCTCCTGCATTGCAGGCAGATTCTTTACCAATTGAGCTACAAGGGAAGCCTATAGTTTCACTTGCACTGGGTAGTTCAGTTCAGTTCAGTTGCTCAGTCATGTCCGACTCTTTGCGACCCCACGAACCGCAGCACGCCAGGTTTCCCTGTCTGTCACCAACTCCTGGAGCTTACTCAAATTCATGTCCATCAAGTTGGTGATGCCATCCAGCCATCTCATCCTATGCCATCCCCTATTCCTGCCTTCAATCTTTCCCAGCTTCAGGGTCTTTTCCAATGAGTCACATCAGATGGCCAAGGTATTGGAGTTTCAGCTTCAGCATCAGTCCTTCCAATGAACACTCAGGACTGATCTCCTTTAGGATGGACTGGTTGGATCTCCTTGCAGTCCAAGGGACTCTCAAGAGTCTTCTCCAACACCACAGTTCAAAACCATCAGTTCTTTGGCACTCAGCTTTCTCTATAGTCCAACTCTCACATCCATACATGACCACTGGAAAAACCATAGCCTTGACTAGACGGACCTTTGTTGGCAAAGTAATGTCTCTGCTTTTCAATATGCTCTCTAGGTTGGTCATAACTTTCCTTCCAAGGAGTAAGTGTCTTTTAATTTCATGGCTGCAGTCACCATCTGCAGTGATTTTGGAGCCCAGAAAAATAAAGTCTGACACTGTTTCCACTGTTTTCCCATCTATTTGCCATAAAGTGATGGGACCAGATGCCATGATCTTAGTTTTCTGAATGTTGAGCCTTAAGCCAACTTTTTTACTCTCCTCTTTCACTTTCATCAAGAGGCCCTTTAGTTCTTTTTCGCTTTCTGCCATAAGGGTGGTGTCATCTGCATATCTGAGGTTATTGATATTTCTCCCGGCAATCTTGATTCCAGCTTGTGCTTCCTCCAGCCCAGTGTTTCTCTTGATGTACTCTGCACATAAGTTAAATAAGCAGGGTGACAATATACAGCCTTGATATACTCCTTTTCCTATTTGGAACCAGTCTGTTGTTCCATGTCCAGTTCTAACTGTTGCTTCCTGACCTGCATACAGATTTCTCAAGAGGCAGGTCAGGTGGTCTGGTATTCCCATCTCTTTCAGAATTTTCCACAGTTTATTGTGATCCACACAGTCAAAGGCTTTGGCATAGTCAATAAAGCAGAAATAGATGTTTTTCTGGAACTCTCTTGCTTTTTCGATGATCCAGCAGATGTTGGCAATTTGATCTCTGGTTCTTCTGCCTTTTCTAAAACCAGCTTGAACATCTGGAAGTTCATGGTTCATGTATTGCTGAAGCCTGGCTTGGAGAATTTTGAGCATTACTTTCCTAGCGTGTGAGATAGCAGAGGAGAAGGGGACGACAGAGGATGAGATGGCTGGATGACATCACCGACTCAATGGACATGAGTTTGAGTGAACTCCAGGAGTTGGTGATGGACAGGGAGGCCTGGCGTGCTGTGATTCATGGGGTCGCAGAGTCGGACACGACTGAGTGACTGAACTGAACTGAACTGAGATAGCAGAATAAATAAAAAGGAAACCACAGTTCGGCACATCACTGATCAGTGCTGTGCAATAGCAGTATAATATGAACCATGAATGCAAGCCACATATGTAACTTAAAACTTTTGGTGTAGCAGATCAAGATGGCAAAGGAATAGGATGTGGAGCTCACCTTCTCACCATATATACATCAAAAATACATCTACATTTGGAAAGACTCTCACAGAACATCTACTGAATGCAGGCAGAAGACCTCAGACCTACAAAAGAGCAAGAGTATCTCCGTGTAACTGGGTAGGACAAAAGAAAAAAAAAAAAAAAGAAATCAGAACCGGACCTGTGCCACTGGGAGGGAGGAAAAGTTGTGAAGGAGGAAAAGTTTCTACATACAGAGAAGTCCCCTCACTGGTGGGTAGATTGGCCAGGACACAGGGAGAACGTTGAAGCCTCTGAAGAAAGCACAGTAACAGGTTTGCAGAGGGCAAACCAAAGAGAGAACTATACAGACAGTTGTTGTTGACTGGCACTCCCCAGCTTGACAAGCTCATCCATTGGAGTGGTTGGGGCTGGTTGCTGATACTTGGACTTTGGGAGTCAGACCCAGGGGAGAGCATTAGGGTTGACTGTATGAAGACAGCCAGAAGGTCTAGGGTGTGGTTTGCCGAAACCAAGGGAGTCCAGGAAGAAGCCTGGACCTGCCAGAGATGCAAGACACCATTGTTGGGAGTAATGCAAGGAGAGGGGCGGGCCCTCCAAAGGAGCATCTTTCTCTGTGCACTCTTAGGCAGCAGGGTACCACCTGCTACCTACAGGGGCAGATGCAAGCCACTGCTGCCATCTTAGACTCCAGAGGCAGCTGCAAACCACTGCCACCACCAAGCATCCTGTAAACAGGTGCGGGTCTCTGCCCCCACCTTCCCAAGGGTGTGCCCTTAGTGACCCATCACTGCTGCTGAAAGTCCCACAACACAGCACCAACCACTGCCCCTTCCTCCCCAGAGTATGTGCAACCAGCTGCCTATGCTGAGGGACCCAGACTGGGAGCCAACCGCTGCCCTTGCCTTGCTGGGAGTGTGGGAGCAGGCCATGCACTTGCATAACGCCTATCAATGGCCAGCACATGCTGAGGAAGGAGACAGCAAATATCCAAACCAAAAAAAGGCCTCACATCAAAAAAATATTAAACCCACACAAGACATTTAGGGATGTTCCTGCATATAAATAGCTCTCCAAGACTACAGTAGATATTTGTTTTTTTGAAACTCATTGAGTTAGAAAAATATAAGCAAACAGAAGAAGCAAAGAAACCACTGTCAGTTAAAAGACCAAGAGAATTTCCCTGAAGGAACAAACAATGAAACAAACTCTTCAGTCTAACAGACACTGAGTTCAAAAAGGAGGCAATGAAAATATTGAATTACTTAAAAAAAAACTGTCAGCAGAAATGCAGATTATTGTAAAAAGGAGTGGAAACTATAAGGAGGAGTCAAGGAAAATTGGAGCATTCATCTGCCAAGATAAAAGCTGCACTCAAGACAGAATAGAAGAATGACTAATACAGAAGAAAGGATAAATGATCTAGAAGATTGAATAATGGTATTTACCCAATCAAAACAATGAAAAGCCAAATGAAAAATGAAAGCCATATAAGAGACAAATGAGATAATATAAGGCAGGCCAATCCACAGAAGGAGAAGAAAGATAAAAGGGGATTGAAAATATATTTGAAGAAATTATGGCTGAAAACTTCCCAAACGTAGGAAGGAAACAGATATCCAGATAAAGGAAGTACATAGGGCCCCAAACAAGATAAGCTCAAGCAGACCTTCTCCAAGATATATTATAATAAAAATGTCAAAAGTTAAAGATAAAGGATTCTAAAGGTAGCAGGAGAAAAACAAAGAGTTAATTACAAACAGATCCATTAAGGCCATGAGCAGATTTCCCTCAGAAACACTGTAGGCCAGCTGGAAGTGACAAAATATATTCAGTCTTGAAAGAGAAAAATTTCCAACCTAGAATACTCTATCAAGTATGATTATCATTTAGAGTGGGTGAAAAAAAGAATTTCTCAGACTAGCAAACATTTAAAAAATATAGCAATACTATAATATAATTATAATTAGGTATTATAAATATAATACCTAAAAGAAATATTGAAACATCTTCTCTAAACAGAAAAGAAGCAAGAAAATATAGGAAGGAGGAAATCATAGTTGGAAAATAGCCAGTATACAGATTAAAAAAAAAAAAATCCTATTTGTGAAAGCAATGACTAAACACAAGGAACAGCAAAAGGCATAGAAAAGGGCATCAGAATCATAAAATCTGGGGAAAGAGGATAAGAAAATCTAGATTCGTTTTCTTTCTTTCTTTTTCAGAATGTGTGACTCATATGACTATGAGTGTAAAGCAAGCAGATGAAGGAGTTAACATACTTGAAAAACAGGGCAGCTGTAAATCAAAAACATACAATAGATTCAGAAAAACCAAAAAGAGGAGAGCACAAATATAAAACAAAAGAAGTCATCAAACCAGAAAAAGGACAAAGAATCAACTGGAAAGCAAGATTTGAAATGGCAATAAATACATCACTTTGCTGATAAAGGTCCATGTAGTCAAAGCTCTGGTTTTTCCAGTAGTCATGTACAGATGTGAGAGTTGGGTCGTAAAGAAGGTTGAGTGCCAAAGAATTGATGCTTTCAATTTGTGGTGCTGGAGAAGACTCTTGAGAGTCCCTTGGACTGCAAGGAGATCAAACCAGTCAGTCCTAAAGGAAATCAACCCTTCACTGGAAGGACTATTGCTGAAGCTGAAGCTCCACTACTTTGGCCACTTGATGGAAAGAGCCAACTCATTGGAAAAGACTCTGATGCTGAGAAAGATTCAAGGCAAAAGAAGAAGTGGGTGACAGAGGGTGAGATGGTTAGATAGCATCATTGACTCAGTGGACAGAGTTTGAGCAAACTCTGGGAGATAGTAGAGGAAAGAGGGGCCTGGCATGTTGCAGTCAGTGGGGTCGCAAAGAGTTGGACACAACTTAGTGACTAAACAACAATAATTACCTTAAATGTCAATGGACTAAATAATCAAAACACATAGAATGGCAGGCTGGATAAAAGAACAGGAATGTTTGATATGCTGCCCCCAAGAGACCCACCTTAGGGCAAAGGATTCACATAGATTGAAAGTGAAGGGATGGAAAAAAGGTACTTAATGCAAATAGAAATGACAAGAAAGCAGGAGTTGCAGTAGACTTTAAAGACTATAAAGAAAGAAGGACACTGTATAATGATAAAAAGATCATAACAAGAAGAGCATATTACACTCATCAACTTAATATGCACTTAATATAGGAGCACCCAAATACATAAATACTAAATAAAGGGAGAAATTGATGGAAATACAATAACAGTAGGAGACTTTAACACCCCACTCACATCAGTGGACAGATCTCCTAGACAAAATCAGTAAGGCAACTAAATAAAACAATAGAACAGTTAAATTTAATTAGTGTTTTCAGGACATTACATCAAAATGAAGACAAATCAGAATACACATTCTTTTCAAGTGCACACGGAACATTTTCTAGGATTTATCACACATTAGGGCACAAAACTTAATAAATTTAAGACTATAGAAATTATTTCAAGCATCTTCTCTGATCACAATGGCATGAAACTAGAAATGAACCACAGGAAAAGAAGTGAAAAAAAAAAAAATTACTACATGGAGACCAAACAACATGCTACTGAAAAACCAGTGGGTCAATGAGGAAATAAAAAGGAATATTTAAAAAGAACCTTGAGACAAATCACAGTGAAAACACAACCATACAAAATCTGTGAGAGGCAGCAAAAGCAATTTGTACAGGGGTGTTCACAGTGATACAGGCCTTCATCAAAAACCAAGAAAAATCTCAAGTAAACAATTAAAACTACCACCTAAAAGAATTAGAAGAACAATCAAAACATAATGTCAGCAGAAGGAAGGAAATAATAAAGATCAGAGAGGAAATAAATCGAGATTAAAAAAAAAAAAAAACAGTAGAAAAAAAATCAATAAAACCAATAGTTGGTTCTTTGAAAGGATAAAGAAAATTGACAGCCCTTTAGCCAGGCCCACGAAGAAGAAGAGAGAACCCAAAGTAAATAAGACATGAAAAAGGTGAAATCTCAACTGATACTGCAGAAATGCAAAAAACCCTCAAGAGAATACTATGAACAATTATGCATGCAGGCAGGCAGTGCATGCTTAGTCATATCTGACTCTTTGTGACCCCATGGACTCTAGCCTGCCAGGATCCTCTGTCAAAATTGACAACCTAGAAGAAATGGATGACTTTCTAGAAACATACATACCACAAGTTGAATCAAGAAGAAATTGATGATTTGAACAGACCAATCACTAGATGTGACATAGAATCTGTAATTTAAGAGAGAAACTACCTACAAACAAAAGTTTAGGGCCAGATGTCTTCATAGGTGAATTCTACTAAACATGCAAAGGTGAACTTATGCTGATTCTTCTCAAACTCTCAAAAGATCAAAGAGGAAGAAACACTCCCAAAGACATTCTGTGAAGCCACCATCACCCTGATACCCAAACCAGGGAAAGACATCACCAAAAAAGAAATTTACAGTCCAGTATTTTGAATATGGAGCTTCTCTGGTGGCTCAGAAGTAAAGAATCTACCTGCCAATACAGGAGACATGGATTCAATCTCTGGGTCAAGAAGATGCTCTGGAGAAGAAAATGGCAACCCACTCTAGTATTCTTGCCTAGGAAATCCTATGGACAGAGGAGCCTGGTGGGCTACAGTTCATGGGGTCCTGAAGAGTTGGACATGACTGAATGACAATAAAATATTTGAATATAGTTGCAAAAATTCTCAACAAAATATTAGCATACCAAATCCAACAACACATAAAAAAGATTACACATCCTCACCAAGTGGGATTCATCCCAAGTTCACAGAGATAGTTCAACATTTGCAAATCAATCAATGTAATACACCACATTAACAAAAGAAAAGTATAGAAAACTACAGGATCATCTCAATAGAGGCAAAAAAAGTGTCTGACAGAATTCAACATTCATTCATGATAAAAACTCTTACAAAAGTGGGAATAGATGGGCCATATCTCAATATAATAAAAAGTAAATCTCAACATAATAAAAGCCACTTATAAAACCCACAATCAGTACAGTACTCAGTGGTAAAATGCTAACAGCCTTCTTATTGAAAAACTGAAGCAAGACAAGGATGCCCAGTCTTACCACTTCTACTCAGTATAGTACTGGAGGTCCTGGCCAAGCAATCAGACAAGAAAAAGGAATGAAAGACATCCAAATTGGAAGGGGAGAGGTAAAATTATCATTATATGCAGATGACGTGACACTATATATAAAACCCTAAGGACTCAATGCAAAACCTACTAGATCTGATAAATGAGCTCAGCAAAGTAGCCATATAAGATTAACATTCAAAAACCAGTTGCATTTCTGTACACTAGCAGTGAAATATCAGAAAGGGAATGTAAAAAGATACATTTAAAAATAGCACCCTTAAATATAAAATACCTAGGAATAAACCTGACCAAGGAGGTGAAAGACTTGTACACTGAGAACTATAGACATTAATAAAAGAAATTAAAGAGGATTCAAAGAAATGGAAAGATATTCTATGCTCTTGGATTGGAAGAATTAATATTATTAAAATGGCAATACAACCCAAAGCCATATACAGATTTAATGTGATCCCTATCAAAATGCCTATGACATTTCTTCACAGAACTAGAACAAATAATCCAAAATTTTATATGGAATCGTAAAACCCAGAATTGGCAAAGCAGTTCTGAGGTAAAAAAAAAAAAAAAAAACCAACGGGCACAACTCTCCCAGACTTCAGACAATATCACAATGTTACAGTAATCAAAACGTGTGGTACTGGTGTAGAACAGACATACGGATCAATGGAAGAGAATAGGGAGCCATAAATAAACTCACACACCTACAGTCAATTAATATTTGACAAAGGAGACAAGAATATAAAATAGGGAAAAGTCTCTTTAACAAGCGGTACTGGGAAAGTTGGACAGCTGCATGTAAATCAATGAAGTTAGAACACATCCTCACACCATGCACAGAAATAAACTCAAAAGGGCTTAAAGAGTTAAACAAGACATGACACCACAGAACTCCTAGAAGAGAGCACGGGCAAAACATTCTCTGACATAAGTCATACCAATGTTTCCTTAGGTCAGTCTCCCAAGGCAATAGAAATGAATTAACAAATAGGACATAATCAAACTTATGAGATTTTGCACAGCAAATGAAACCATTAAAAAGAAAAGACAAAAAGATTATGAAATGGGAGAAAATATTCGCAAATCCTGGGACTTAATTTTTAAAATATACAAACAACCTGAACAACCCAACAGCAACAGAACCCCATCAAAAAATGGGCAGAAGATCTTAATAGACTTTCCTTGAAAGAGGACAAATATGGTCAGTAGGCATATGAAAAGATGCTCAATGTGGCTAATTATTAGAGAAATGCAAATCAAATTACAATGAGGTACCACCTCACACTGGTCAGAATGGTCATCATACCAGGAGAGTGGAAGAAGATGACAGAGGAGTGAGATGAGGAGATTGTCAACCTCCCCACAAATACATCAAAAAACTCATCAAGATACCAAACAACCCCTACAAAACAACCTCTAGGTGATAGCAGAAGACCCCAGGCCTCCAGGAGGGGCAAGCTAAGCTCCCTGAAATGAGGTAGGAGAGAGGATGGAGACATAAAAAGGGAAAAGACAAAGAACTCCTGGACAGGAGCATGTACCCCAAGAGAGGGAGTCCTGAAACAGGAAGGATTCCCATGCACTGGGAAGCTCCCTCACAGGCAGGCCCAAGGGCGAGCGGCGGAATCTCAGAAAATTGGGCAAAGCAGGGACTAAGAGGGCAGAAAACAGAGAAAGCTGCAATTCTCAGCCTATAAAAGGTGCTCAGACTGTGGCCCCGACCAGACAGTGGGCTTGGGGAACTGAGAGAAGCCCATAGAAGTCCCACAGCACAGAAGGCAGGCTGGGTTGCCTAGAGAAGGGAAGCATACAAACTTCTGCAGCGCACACAACCCCTGCGGTGCAGAGGGCAGGCTGGGGTAGCTGAGAGTGGTACAGCATACAAACCTCCCCAGTGCACACAAACCTCAGGGTGCACAGGGTGGGCCTGGGGAGCCAAAAGAACATACAAGCCCTGCAGCATAGAGGCTGGGCCAGTGAGCCAAAGACAATTCCTGTGAAGCAGAGTGGCTGGTGAGCCGAAATAAGTGCACATAAGCCCTATGATAATAGAAGGTGGCCTGGTGAGCTGAGACAAGTGCACACAAGCCCCATGACACAGAGGGTAAGCTCAGGGGGCTGACAGAAGCCCATGCAAGTCTCTGAGACGCAGAGGGTGTGGTCGGGGAGCTGAGAAAAGATCCTCACAAGCTCCTACCTAGCAAGCTTTGGCCTGTAGTGCAGGGTGGGACCAGGGAACAGAAGCATTGGCAAAGGTTCTAGGGACAAATAGAGGGTTGGCGGCAGATAAGATATGCTGAGAGGGCCACTTTGATGTGGCTGTGGAAATAGAAGTGTCTAACACTGACTCATTGGAAAAGACCCTGATGCTGGGAAAGATTGAGGGCAGAAGGAGAAGGGGACAACAGAGGATGAGATGGTTGGATGGCATCACCGACTCGATGGACATGGGTTTGGGTGGACTCCGGGAGTTGGTGATGGACACAGAGGCCTGGTGTGCTACGGTTCATGGGGTCACAGAGAGTCGGACATGACTGAGTGACTGAACTGAACTGACTGAACACTGCCAAGGCCAGAGGATTGCCCAAAGACATACTGAACTCATAGACACCTCAAAACCTACTACTGGACACTGCACTGCCCTTCAGAGAGACAAGATCCAGCTCCATCAACCAGAACACAGGCACAAGCTCCCCCAACCAGGAAAACATCACAGGACACTAATCCAACCTCATCCGTGGAGGCAGACCACAACCAAGAAGAACTATGACCTTGAGAACTTTTCTTATAAAGCACACTGTTTATTCCTCCTACATGTTTCTACCTTCACGTTAGCCTTTTTCAGGGCTGTAGAGTTTTCCTCTTTGTTTTTCTTGTTTAAAATTTTCATTTTAAGATTTTTTTTTCTTTTTTTTTTCACCTTTTTGTGATTTTTCTGATTTGTTTTTGATATATTTTACTGCTTTTCTTATAGTTCTTTACCAGCTAATCCTGAATATATATAAATATTGTAGTTTATATATATATATATATATAGTGGCTAATCCTGAATATATATAAATCTTTCCCACATATGTCTATTTATCTTTGCTTTTCTCTTTTTTAACCTTCTTTTCCACCCCTTCCTTTTCTTTTCTCTGCCTTCTCCTCTTTTTTTCCTCCTTTTTCTTTTTTCACCAAGCAAGTTAAATTGCTGAGCTCTCTTTGCTATGTTCCCTAGTTTGCACTCTGCTCAGGCTCAGTTTTCCAGATTGAGCTTTAGTTAGCTCTGCTTTTAATTGGTCAATATCACTTTGGGTTTCCCTTGTTCACCAAGTCAATCTCCTGTACTCTTTTCCTTAGAATGCTTTGGTTATAACTGTGTGTGTGGAGTGTGTGTATATATCCCATTATTTCTGTAATTATCTGCTTGATCGCCCACTAGAACACAGGCACAAGTCACCCCTAACAAGAAGTCAACACAAACCACTCAATAAACCTTTCCCTCCAAGGGCAAAAACCAAAAGGAAGAATGAATACAACCCTAAAGGGAGACCTCAATTGGAGCAAGTTAGAAAAAAAAAATGAAAAGACAGAGAAATACAGCACAAATCAAAGAACAAGGTAGAAACTCACAAGACCAAATAAACAAAGAGCAAATAAGCAATTTACCTGAAAGAGAATTCAGAATAATGATAGTAAAGATGCTCCGAAGATGTGAAAATAGAATGAAGAAAATGCAAGAAACAATTAATACAATCACCAAGGACATGGAAGAAATTAAGAATAAGCAAACAAGTGAGTAACACAACTACCTGAATTAAAAATACCCAAGAAGGAAGCAGTAGCAGAATAACTGGGGCAGAAGGGATAAGTGAGCAGGAAGATAGAATGGTGGAAATAACTGCTGAAGAGCAGGATAAAGGAAGAAGAGTGAAAAAAAATTGAGGACAACCTCAGAGAAGTTTGGGCTTCCCTGGTGGCTCACCTGGTAAAGACTCCCCCTGCAATGTGGGAGACCTGGGTTCAATCCCTGGGATGGGAAGATACCCTGGAGAAGCAATGGCTACCCACTCTAGTATTCTGGCCTGGAGAATTCCATAGACTGTATACTCCATGGGGTCACAAAGAGTCAGACACAGCTGAGCGACTTTCACTTCACTTCAGAGGCCTTTGGGACAATATTAAACACACCAGCATTCGAGTTATAGGGATCCCAGAGGAAGAAGAAAAGAGAAAAGCACTGAGAAAATTTTTCAAGAAATTACAGTCGAAAACTTCCCCAACATTGGAAAGGAAATAGTCAATCAAGTCCAAGAAGTGCAGAGAGTCCCTTATAGGATAAACCCAAGGAGAAACACATTGAGACACATATTAATCAAGCTAACAGAGATTAAACATAAAGAAGGCATATTAAAAGCAGCAAGGGAAAAGCAACAAGTAACATATGAGGGAAAACCCATACAATTAACAGCAGATCTTTCAGCAGAAACTGCAGGACAGAAGGGAATGGCAGGATATATTTAAAGTACTGAAAGAAAAAATCTACAACCAAGATTAGTATACCCAGCAAAGATCTCAGAATTGATGGAGGAATCAAAAGCTTTATAGACAACAAAAGTTAAGAGAATTTAGCACCACCAAATCAGCCTTCCAACAAATACTAAAGGGACTTACATAGCCAGTAAACACAAGAGAAAGGAAAGACCTACAAAAACAAACCCAAAACAATCAAGAAAATGCTAATAGGAACATACATATCAATAATTACCTTAAATGTAAATGAATTAAATGCACCAACCAAAAGATACAGACTGACTGAATGTTCAGATACAAAAGCAAGACCCATATATATGCTGCCTACAGGAGATCCATTTCAGACCAAGAAACACATACAGATTGAAAGTAAAAGGATGGAAAAAATACTCCATGTGAATGGAAACCAAAAGAAAGCTGGAGTGGCAATCATTATTTCAGACAAAAATAGACTTTAAAATAAATATTATAAGAGACAAAAAAGTACACTACATAATAATCAAAGGGTCAATCCAAGAAGAAGACATAACAATTGTAAATATTTATTCACCCAACATAGGAGCACCTCAATACATAAAGCAAATACTAACAGGCATAAGAGGGGAAATCAACAAGAACACAATAATAGTAGGGGATGTTAACACCCCATTTAACACCAATGGACAGATCATCAAAACAGAGAATCAATAGGGAAACACAAACCTGAAATGAAACATTAGACCAGATGGACCTAATTGATATCTTCAGGACTTTCTATCCAAATGCAGAAGAGTACTTTCTTCTCAAGTGCACATGGAACATTCTCCAGAATAGACCACATCTTGGGCCACAAATCAAGCCTCAGTAAATTTAAGAAAGTTTAAATTATATCAAGTATCTTCTCTGACCACAACGCTATGAGACTAGATATCAACCCCAGGAAAAGAAATGCAAAAAACACAAACTCATGGAGGTTAAGTAATACATTACTAAGTATCAAAGAGGTCATTGAAAGTATAAGAAGGGAAATAGAAAGTTCCTAGAAACAAATGACAATGAAAACATGATGACCCAAAACCTATGGGATTCAGCAAAAGCAGTTCTAAGAGGGAAGTTTATAGCAATACAATCATACCTCAAGAAACAAGAGAAACATAGAATAGATAACCTAACTTAACAGCTAAAACAACTGGAAAAAGAACAAAACCCCCCAAAATTAGTAGAAGGAAAGAAATAAGAAAGATCAGAGCAGAAATAAATGAAAAAGAAATGAAGGAAACAGTGGCAAAGATTAATAAAACTAAAAGCTGGTTCTTTGAGAAGATAAACCAAATTAACAAATCACTAGCCAGACTCATCAAGGTAAAAAAGAGAGAAAAATCAAATCAACAAAATTAGAAATGAAAAAGGAGAGCTTAAACAGGCAATGCAGAAATACAAACGATCTTAAGAGGATATTATGAGCAATTATATACTAATAAAATGCAGTCCCCAGAACTCTCCAGGCCAGAATACTGGAGTGAGTAGCCTTTCCCTTCTCCAGGGGATTTTCCCAACCCAGGGACTGAACCCAGGTCTCCCGCATTGCAGGTGGATTCTTTACCAGCTGAGCAACAAGGGAAGCCCAATAAAATGGACAGTTCAGTTCAGTTCAGTTGCTCGGTCATGTCCGACTCTTCACGACCCCATGAATCACAGCACGCCAGGCCTCCCTGTCCATCACCATCTCCCAGAGTTCACTCAAACTCACGTCCATTGAGTCGGTGATGTCAGCCAGCCATCTCATCCTCTGTCGTCCCCTTTTCCTCCTGCCCCAATTTCTCCCAGCATCAGAGTCTTTTCCAATGAGTCAACTTTTTGCATGAGGTGGCCAAAGTACTGGAGTTTCAGCTTTAGCATCATTCCTTCCAAAGAACACCCAGGACTGATCTCCTTTAGAATGGACTGGTTGGATCTCCTTGCAGTCCAAGGGACTCTCAAGAGTCTTCTCCAACACCACAGTTCAAAAGCATCAATTCTTTGGCACTCAATGGACAACCAAGAGGAAATAGATTCTTAGAAAAGTTCAAGCTCCCAAGACTGAACCAAGAAGAAATAGATATTATGAACAAGCCAGTTACAAACACTAAAATAAAAACTGTGATCAGAGATCTCCCCCAAAACATATGGCCCAGGGCCATATGGCTTCACAAGGGAATTCTATCAGATATTTAGAGAAGAGCTAATGCCTATTTTTCTGAAACTTCCAAAAAGGTGCAGAGGAAGGAATACTTCCAAACTCATTCTACGAGACCACCATCACCCTGATACTAAAACCAGGCAAAGACAATACAAAAAAAAAAATAAAATTATAGGCCAATATCACTGATGAATATAGATGCAAAGATCCTCAAGAAAATTCTAGCAAGTAAAACTCAGCAACACATTAAAAAGCTCATACACCAGGATCAAGTTGGGTTTATTCTAGGGATGTAAGGATTCTTCAGTATACACAACTCAATCAGTGTGATACACCATATTAACAAACTGAAAGATAAAAACCATATGATCATCTCAATAGAAGCAAAAAAAAGCCTTTGACAAAATTCAGCACCCATTTATGATAAAAACATGTCAAAAAAGCTGGCATAGAAGGAACCCACCTCAACATAGTAAAGACCAAATATGATCAGCCCACAGCAAACATTATTCTCAGTGGTGAAAAACTAAAAGCATTCCCTCTAAGATCAAGAACAAGACAAGCGTGTCCACTCTCACCACTATTATTCAACATAGTTTTGGAAGTCCTAGCTATGGCAATTAGAGAAGAAAAAGAAATAAAAGAAATCCAGATCAGAAAAGAAGAAGTAAAACTCTCACTGTTTGCAGATGACATTATAGTATATATAGAAAACCCAAAAGAAAGTATCAGAAAAATACTAGAGCTAATCAGTGAATTCAGCAAAGTCATGGGATACACGGTCAACACACAGAAATCACTTGCACTCCTATATACTGATAATGAAAAATCAGAAAGAGAAATTAAAGAATCAATCCCATTCACCATTGCAGTGAAAAGAATAAAATATCTAGGAATAAACCTACCTAAGGAGACAAAACAACTGTATACGGAAAATTATAAGACACTGATGAAAGAAATCAAAGATGGAGAGTGATTCCATGTTCCTGGGTAGGAAGAACCAATATTGTGAAAGTAACTATACTACCAAATGCACTCTGCAGATTCAGTGTGATCTCTATCAAATTACCAATGGCATTTTTCATAAACCTAAAACAAAAACTTTCACAATTCATGTGTGCTTAGTCACTCAGTCATGTCTGACTCTTTGCGACACGATAAACATTAGCCTGCCAGGTTCCTCCATCCATGAGGATTCTCCAGGCAAGAATACTGGAGTGGGTTGCCATGCCCTCCTCCAGGGGATCTTCCTAATCCAGGGATCAAACCCAAGTCTTCCACATTGCAGGCTGATTCTCTACCATCTCTACCAGGGAAGCCCACAATTTATATGGAAACACAAAAGACCGTGAATAGCCAAAGCAGTCTTGAGAAAGAATGGAGCTGGAGGAATCAACTTTCCTGACTTCAGACTATACTACAAACCCATAGTCATCAAGACAGTATGGTACTGGTACAAAACAGAAATATAGACCAATGGAACAAAATAGAGAGCCCAGAGATAAACCCACACACCTATGGGTACTTTGTTTTTTTTACAAAGGAGGCAGGAATATACAATGGGGCAAAGATAGTCTCTTCAATACGTGCTGCTGGGAAAACTGGACAGCTACGTGCAAAAGAATGAAGTCAGAACACTTCTAACACCATACACAAAGATAAACTCAAAATGGATTAAAGTCCTACATATAAGAACAGAAACTATAAAACTCTTAGCGGAAAACATAGGCAGGACACTTGATGACATAAATCAAAGTAAGATCTTCCATGACCCACCTCCTGGAGTAATGGAAATAAAAGCAAAAATAAATAAGTGGGACCTGCTGCTGCTGCTGCTAAGTCACTTCAGTCGTGTCCGACTCTGTGCGACCCCATAGACGGCAGCCCAACAGGCTCCCCTGTCCTTGAGATTCTCCAGGCAAGAACACCGGAGTGGGTTGCCATTTCCTTCTCCAATGCATGAAAGTGAAAAGTGAAAGTGAAGTCGCTCAGTCGTGTCCGACCCTCAACGAACCCACTAATTAAAAGCTTTTGCACAGCAAAGGAAACTAAAAACATGGTGAAAACACAACCCTCAGAATAGGAGAAAATAATAGCAAAGAAGGCAACTGACAAAGAATTAATTTCCAAAATATACAAGCAGCTCATACAACTCAAAACCAAAAAAACAAACAACCCAATCAAAAAGTGGGGAAAAAAATCTAAACACATTTCTCCAAAGAAGACATAACAGTTAGCTAACAAACACATGAAAAGATGCTCAACATCACTCATTATCAGAGAGATGCAAATCAAAACCACAATGAGGTACCATCTCATGCTGGTCAGAATCAGTTCAGTTCAGTCGCTCAGCTGTGTCCGACTCTTTGCGACACCATGAACCACAGCACGCCAGGCCTCCCTGTCCATCACCAACTCCCAGAGTCCACCCAACCCACATCCACTGAGTCAGTGATGCCATCCAACCATCTCATCTTCTGTTGTCCCCTTCTCCTCCTGCCCTTAATCTTTCCCAGCATCAGGGTTTTTTCCAATGAGTCAGCTCTTCACATGAGGTGGCCAAAGTATTGGAGTTTCAGCTTCAACATCAGTCCTTCCAATGAACACCCAGGACTGATCTCCTTTAGGATGGACTGGTTGGAATCTCCTTGCAGTCCAAGGGACTCTCAAGAGTCTTCTCCAACACCACAGTTCAAAATCATCAGTTCTGGTCAGAATGGCTGCCATCAAAAAGTCTACAAGCAGTAAATGCTGGAGAGGGTGTGGAGAAAAGGGAACCCTCTTGCATTGCTGGTGGGAATATAAATTGATACAGCCATTATGGAAGATGGTATGGAGATACCTTAAAAAACTAAAATCACCATATGACCCAGCAATCCCACTACTAGGCATACTACCCTGTTGGGGGCCAGCGCAAGGCACTCCGCCTGTGGCAAAGGTCATGAGGAAGGAGGCTCGACATACGCAAAGGCGGGATCGAGCCTCAGGAGTCCCCCTGGAAATCCTCGAGCATCTACCCCCATAACCAGAGCCTGCCTACTTTACTACTTTGTGCTCTCACCTACGCCTCTGACTTTACGGGGGGCTGTCCCCCACCACCTCTTTCGGAGAAGGAGTTAACTTAGAGCTCCAGTTAGTAAAAACTCCTGGGCATGACAGAGTGTTTTAATCTACAAACTCCTCTGAGGGTTCTCTAGCTTGCCTGACAGGCTTGTCCAGCCACATGTGATTGCTCACAGCCTCCCAACCGTGAGAGGCATGAGATGCTTTAAACCTTCTGAAAACAGGTTCCTTAGAAAAGTTAGAAAACTATTAGTATAAGTATAGTGGGCTGATTAGAAATTGTATTGGTGAAGGGTTTTTCATTTGTTGAGCCAATGTTTGTTGCTAAGTCTCCACATCCCCTGCCCTTACACACATTAATGAATATATAGAAGAAATAAGTATTAATCTTTGATATTAATCACGTTAGACCTTAGGCTAAGTAAATTCTATCCTTAATTAAAACCCACTACACCCTCACCCTATAGGAATGTAACTTTATCTGATACCTTCGGAAGGTGGGGTCTGTTTTAAGAATAATCACCCCTGGAGAAATAAGTGTCCTGGTTGACTGACCGCTGTCACAAGGAGAGGGTCATAAATTGTCAGCAGGCCCCCTGGCCAGAAGATGATGTAACACCCCTAAGACCTCTGTATACATTTGTATGAAGCACCTGACTTTGATAAAAGTCAGGACTGCTGACCCCACGTGACTTTTGCATAACATCTCAGTGTATAAAAGTAGACCATGGAAAATAAAGAATTGGGATCAGTTGCTCGAAATACTGGTCTCCCCATGTCGCTCTCTCTCTCAAACTCTGGCTGAGTCTCCATCTGGAGCGCGGAACCCGCCATGCTTACTAATTATGCCTGGGCTTCTAAGATCTGACCAGGGAGACCTCAGTGTCTCCTCTCCTTCGGGAGAATGGAAGGACGCCTGCGGCCTACATAAATGGTGCAAACTTCTTGTCTTGAAGTTTTATTGGTCTCCTGCGTAAACCAAGCTACTCAGCCTCTTTTCTCCACTGAATTTTCCTGCTGAGCTATTCTCATTCTATTACTCTTTACATCTCTAATTAATATCTAATTGAAGCTATTGTATCCTGATCTTCGCCGACGCCGTCCCCGCTTGGAACTCCCTGGATCAGCCAGGGCTGGACCCCGGCACTACCCTGAGGAAAACAAAATTGAAAAAGACCCATGAACCCCAGTGTTCATTGCAGCACTCTTTACAATAGCTAGACATGGAAGCAACCTAGATGTCCATTGACAGATGAATGGATAAAGAAGCTGTGGTACATATACACAATGGAATATTATTCAGCCATAATAAAGGAACACATTTGAGTCAGTTTTAATGAGGTGGACGAACCTGGAGCCTATTATACAGAGTGAAGTAAGTCAGAAAGAGAAATGTAAATATTGTATACTGACACATATATATGGAATCTAGAAAGATGGTACTGATGAATTTACTTGCAGGGCAACAGTGGAGAAACAGACATGGAGAACAGATCTATGGACACTGGGGAAGGTGGGGGGAGAGGGTGAGATGTATGGAGAGAGTAACATAGAAACTCACAATACCATATGTAAAATAGATAGCAAGCGGGAATTTGCTGTATGACTCAGGGAACTCAAACAGGCCCTGTGACAATCTAGATGGGTGGGATGGGGAGGAAGATGGGAGGGAGGTTTGGGAGGGAGGGAATATGGATGATTCTTGTTGATGTTTGACAGAAAACAACAAAATTCTGTAAGGCAATCATCCTTCAATTAAAAACTAAAGTGGCAAAAAGGTCTACAGATGATGGAGAGGGTGTGGAGAAAAGGGAACCCTCCTACAGTGTTGGTGTAAGTTGATGCAGCCGCTGTGGAAAACAGTGTAGAGGTTCCTCAGAAAACTAAAAATAGAATTACTGTATGATCCAGTAGTCCCACAGCTGGGCATATACCCAGACAAAATTATAATTTAAGAAGATACATGCACCCCTATGTTCATGGCAGCCCTATTCACAATAGCCAAGACGGGAAGTAACCTAAACGCCCACTGACAGATGAGTGGTTAAAGAAGATGTGGTGTGTGTCTGTGTGTGTATATGCACGTACAGTGGAATGTTACTCAGCCATAAAAAGAAAGTGGTAATGCCATTTGCAGCATCGTGGATGTGACTAGAGATTAACATAGTAAAGTAAGTCAAAAAGAGAAAGACAAATGTCATATGATATCACTTTGATGTGAAACCTAAAATAGAGCACAAATGAACCTATATACAAAACAGAAACGGACTCACAGAGAACAGACTTGTGGTTGCCAAAGGGGAGGGGATGTGGGAGGGAAGGACCGGGAGTTTGGAATTAGCAGATGTAAACTGTTATATATAGGATGGATAAACAACAAGGTCCTACTGTATAGCACAGGAAACTATAGTCCACCTCCTGTAATAAACCATAGTGGAAAAGAATATTAAAAAAGGATGTCTATGTGTGTATAACTCAGTCACTTTCCTGTACATCAAAGATTGGCACAACACTGGAAATCAACTATACTTCAATTTAAAAAGTAAACTTTCTAGTAGTCCCAGTAAAAAATAAACAGAAGCAGATTAATTTTAATAAATATTTTACTTGACCCAGTATACCCAAAATATTATTTCAACATGTGTTGTTGTTGCTCAGTTGTGTCTGACTCTTTGCAATCCCACGGACTGCAGCACACCAGCCTTCCCTGTCCTTTGCTACCTCCTGGAGTTTGCTCAAACTCTTGTCCATTGAGTCAGTGATTGCATCCAACCATCTCATCCTCTGCAGTCCCCTTCTTCTGCCTTCAGTCTTTCCCAGCATCAGGGTCTTTTCCAGTGAGTTGGCTCTTCAAATCAGGTGGCCAAAGTATTGGAGCTTCAGCTTCAGCATCAGTCCTTCCAGTGAATATTCATGGTTGATTTCCTTTAAGATTGACTGGTTGGATCTCCTTGCTGTTCAAGGGATCTCAGGAGTCTTCTCTAGCACCACAGTTTAAAAGCATCAACTCTTTGGCGCTCAGCCTTCTTTATGGTCCAGCTCTCACATCCATACATCTCACATTTCCACATGTTATGAGTATTAAATTATTGAAGTATCATATATATATATATATATGTGTATATATATATGTATGTGTGTATATATATATAAATATTTTTAGTAAATATTCTGATGTGTATTATATAAATAGCACTTCACAATTCAAACTAGCCACCTTTTAAGCACTGAACATCCATTTGTAGATGGTGCCAATAGTATCAGGCAGAGAAGTCATAGACAAGTCACCAAAAACCAGAGATTTTAAAGCAGACAGAGGGAAAAAACATGTTATATACATAGAATCAATATCTGAATGTCCATTGGCTCCTCATTCGAGACAACAGTGGCCAGAAAACAATAATGACCTTTTATATGCCGGAAGAAAAACACTGTCAACCCCAAATTCTGTAAACAATGAAAATATTCTTCCAGAATGAAGGTAAAATAAAGGCATTTTCAGATAAAAGAAAACAAAGCTGATGCATCATCAGCAGTTCTGCAGTATAAGACGTGCTAAAGGAAGTTCTTTGAGTTAAAAGGAAACAATGCCAGATGTAATCTTAAGAAGGAAATTAAGCGTATTAAAAGTGGTGACTGGATAAATATATATATTATAGAAATACATAAGTAATTTTTCCTCTCAGTTTCTTTGGTATGCATGCTGCTGCTGCTGCTGCTAAGTCACTTCAGTTGTGTCTGACTCTGTGCGACCCCATAGATGGCAGCCCACTAGGCTCCCCTGTCCTGGGGATTCTCCAAGCAAGAACACTGGAGTGGGTTGCCATTTCCTTCTCCAATGCATGAAAGTGAAAAGTGAAAGTGAAGTCGCTCAGTTGTGTCCAACTCTTTGCAACCCCATGGACTGGAGCCTACCAGGCTTGGTATGCATGTGCTTGTTTAAAGCAAAAATATAATCTTGTGTTATGGAGTTTATCATGTAAGTGGATGTAATGTGTATGACAACTGTGAATTTAGAATTCATTAAGGTCTGGACTGGAAAAGTTTTGTCTCCAGGGATGCCTGAATGGCTGTTTTTTTGTTCCTGGCCAAGATAAGGGCAATGGATGTGCTCTTATTCTATTTTTTTATAATTTTCTTTCTTTCTTTGACTGTATTGGGTCTTTCTTTCTGCATGGACTTTTCTCTAGTTGCAGAGTGTTGGGGCTACTCTCCAGTTGCAGTGCATGGACTTCTTACTGTGATGGCCTCTCTTGCTGCACAGCCCAGGCTCTAGGGCATGAGGGCTTCAGTAGTTATGGCAAGTGGACTCAGTAATTGCAGCTCCCAGGTTCCAGAGCACAGGTTCAATAGTTTTGCACAAGCTTAGCTGCTCTCAGGCATGTGGGAACTTCCTGGCTCAGGGACGGAACCTGTGTCTCCTGCATTGACAGGCAGGTTCTTTACCACTGAGCAACCAGGGAAGCCCTGGATGTACTCTTTAAATGCCACTGACCACCCTCAGGGTCATCTTCACTTGATTTGCAACTGGCTTATATGGTATGTCAAGCCATGCTTGATGCATAAAAGCCCCTGCTGAGCATTTCTCCTTTAAGCTCCCCCAAACCAAGAATTCTTGTCTATTAATAGATCCAATGACACAGCATAGTCTGTGCATGCAAATAAGGAGACTCATGAAGCATCTCTGGCTTCCAATACTTTCCTACACAGTTTTTATTTTGCTGCAGTGTACCCTTCGGGCTTCCAGGTGGCTCAGTGGTAAAGAATCCACCTGCCAATGCAGGAGATGCAGGTTTGATCCCTGGGTAAGGAATATTCCCTGAAGAAGGAAATGGCAACCCTCTTCTGTATTCTTGCCTGGGAAATTCCATGGACAGAGGAGCCTGACAGGAGGACAGAGGAGACATGTGGTTGCAAAAGAGTCAATGACTAAATAACAACAACAACAAAATTGTACTGTTTGCCTTCCTTGAGCAGTCTCGGGGTGAGCTGCTGAGTCCTGTCAACTTTATGATCTGGGAATGTCTTTGTAATAACTTCGTAACAACTACAACATGAAGAAGAACCATATGTTTGCAAGGTTTTTACCTTCTATGTGAAATCATATATTAGCTCTAAATATGCTGTGAAAAACTAAGAATGTATATTATGATTCTCAGCAGCCACCAGAAATGCAAAGCTAAAAAATGAATATGTAAATTAAAGTGGAATCTTAAAAAAAGTCAAAACAAACATACGCCCTGTAAAAAATGTAAGCCTAATGAAGGATATAAGTGGTAGAGTGCCATTCTGTCCCTCTCTAAAATATCAAATAATAATCTGGGACAGCTTGTTTTCTTCCAGATATTTTTGTATGCACCTATGCATATAGAGATAAAGAATTTTTCAACACATATTGACCGGGAGTTTGCTTTTTCATATGAATCGATAATATATCACAGTCAAATTCCAATGTCAGGCATACAAATCTACCTCATTCTGTTTAATGGCTTTATAACATATCATGGGCTAAATGCAGTATAAATTGCTTATCTATTCTTTTATTAATAGATAATGTAGGTTGTCTTGAAAATTTCACCATTGTATTAGTTTCCATTGTTGCTATAACAAATTATAACAAATTCAGTGGCTAAAACAACATAAATGTATTCTCCTATAGTTGTGGAGGTCAGAAGTGTGAATTCAGTTTCACTGACTTAAGGTCAAGTTCTCAGCAGGGCTGATTCTGCCTTGGCTGTAGGGCGAGGGGTGGGGAATTTGTTTCCTGGTCTTGTTTTCATCTTCTAGGGGCCCCCTATTTTCCTTGGTCTGTGGCCTTTTCAAGCATCTTTATTATTTTTTTTAAATTTTATTTTGTTTTTAAACTTTACATAATTGTATTAGTTTTGCCAAATATCAAAATGAATCCACCACAGATATACATGTGTTCCCCATCCTGAACCCTCCTCCCTCCTCCCTCCCCATACCATCCCTCTGGGTCGTCCCAGTGCACTAGCCCCAAGCATCTAGTATCGTGCATCGAACCTGGACTGGCATCTCGAAATATATCATTTCAGTCTCTGCTTCCATCATTACGTAGCCTTCTCTTCTAACTCCTTTTGTGTTCTTCTTACAAGGACTGTTAAGATTACACGAGATCACCCTGTATAATAATCCAGAATAATCTCTCCCCCGCTCAAAATCCTTCAACAGATCCTCAAAGTCCCATTTGTTATATGTACAATGTTTACAGGTTTATCATTCATCCTACCATAACGATTAACTTACAAGTAATGCTTTAGTGAACACCCATGAGCAGATATCCCTACCCAGCTGTGTGATTATTCCTTGTAGTAGAATCCTAGAAGTAGAAATGCAAAGTCATAGTGATGTGCCTTTCACCTTTTGATAGATTCTAATAATATCCACTAAGCTTTGTATCGTTTGTCATTCCCTTCAGCCCTTTCATAAAAAAAATTGGTATCTGCCTTCTTATATTTTGTGTTTGACTGAGATTCTCTTGGAAAGTCTTAGCTTCTCAGCATTTCCTTTTTGCACCTGTGTAGTACTTGAGTTCTTCTAATTTTTTCTAGTCCACGGAACCCATCTGACAATATAGCTTAGAGATGTGTCTACCTGAATTCACTTAGGAGCTCCACCACTTGAACAGTATTAGCTAGGAAAGATTTTGTAATTTTTCTGGACTGTTTCTTGATCTGCAAAATTATTTATAGTGTCTTCCTAATAGAATATCTATGAAACTTTAATTGGCTACTGTATAAAAAGTTTCTATCATAGTCTCTAACATCTTTGTGACCCCATGGACTATAGCCCACCAGGCTCCTCTGTCCATGGAATTCTCCAGGCAAGAATACTGCAGGGGGTAGCTCTTGTCTTCTCCTGGGAATTTCTGACCAGGGATCCAACCCTGGTCTCCTGCACTGCAGGCTGATTCTTTACCATCTGAGACACCAGGGAAGCCCATCGATAGACATTAACGAGTATTATTTTTTTATTCTTTGCTTTATGTCTCAGAAATTCCTTTTTATTTCTGTTCTACTAGTTACATTTCTCCTACTTTTCTAGCATTGCTCTAAACGTACTCTGATTTTTTCTTTTCATTTAATTTGGATTTTGAATTGGAAGGAGGAGATAAATGGACTCTGACAGATCCCAGGGTGCAATATAAATTCCTTCTCAGCAGGAAATTTGCCCTGTTTTTCTATGCCCTCACAAACATGCCATGTGTCTTTGCTCCAAGTGGGTACTCGATAAATATTATTTGTTAGTTGATGGGTGGTTCCAAAAGTAACATAAACAGTTGCTTTGAAATATTTAGAATCCTGAGACATTTTCAGAATAGTTGCTGCACATCCCAGTGTCACCTTCTTACCGAGTCTTCCAGGGGAGATGTTCCTGGGTAAACAGGAATGGGTTTGCCGTTACAGGAGTCAGTGACATTTAGGGATATCGCCGTGCTCTTCAGCCGGGACGAGTGGTTGCACCTGGATGCTGCCCAGAGAACCTTGTACCGGGAGGTGATGCTGGAGAACTACAGCACCCTGGTCTCACTGGGTAAGGAGGTTTGCCTGTCATGGAGAGTCTGCTGTGGGAGGACTTTAGAGCTCCCTTGGAGGTTCAGAGTCTGCAGGTTTCTGTCCTCTGCCCTGGGAAAGGACAAATCTCTGTAGAATTAAAAGTGTACCTGTTTGTTTTGATGCCCTTCATGCTGCTCTTTGTCCTCTGCCTTCCTCCCACCCCACCTCCTTAATAGTTCCCTCCTACTCCAATGATTGGACCCCCGTTTAGATTCTGAAAAATGCAGAGGACTCCCATCATCATGGCATTCATAGACAGGGCCCCGTATTGTTTCTGAACCAAGACCCACCTCCTGCTCCATCCCTGTGAAGGCCTCAGTCCTCTCAAGAGTGCTTTTGCTGCCTACTTTGCCTCTCTATCTAGACTTGTATTATCTTTCCTGTAGGTTCTGGTTTGAGTTTGGGGCTTGCTTTTCATGCCATTTGTTCAAACTCCATTTCCTTCCTGATGAGCAGGGATTCCATTTTCAATGCCAAAATTGATCTGCCAGTTGCAACAAGGAGAAGATCCCTGTATGGTGGAAAGAGAAATCCCTCAAGATACCTGCCTTGGTGAGTAAGTGACTGGGGGATTGGGCACAAGTGTCTTTATACATAAGCAGGTTGCGAGGAGTGTTTGAAAACTCTCCTAGAAATTCTGAGCCCTGTTGAAATGCTCAGGACCACCTGACAAGCTTCCTTGGCTGTAATGGTTTTCTTTCATCAAGAAGGTCCTTGCCTTGACATTTTCCTTCTCATACCACTCCCTGCATTCTCTTTCCCTCCCCACCACCTTTTGTTTTGCAGCCTCACTCACTTCCTTCTATCACCTCTTGCTCTTCATGTTAATTTTCCATCTGCATTTACACATGTTCATGTCTGACAGATTTTTTTTTAACACTTTACACCTTCTGCCATATTTTGAATTTTTTTAAATAATTTTTTCATTTCGTTTTTACCATCCACATATTTCAAAGTATTATTAACATTCCTTTGTCTCTGATTTCTTATTTTCTTGGTGACTAGATTGTCATGTCCCAGGATTATATATTCAATCAGCTGTTGTTAACATTACCCCTGTAGCCTTTCCAGTCCAGGGGTCAGCAAGCACGTTGTTCCTGGTGGGCTGCGGTGCATGGAGTCACAAGGAGTCGAATGTGACTGATCACACAGGACCACCACCACCAGGCATTAAGGATCATGGTTTGAATTCAGACATTCCGAATTTTGTCTTACCCTTACCCCTGCTTACATGAGCTATAGGAAAGTTACCTACCTTCTCTGAGCCTCTTTTTTCTCACTCATTTTCCATGCTATGAGCACAGTGATCTTTTTAAAACTCATGTATTTATCCTGTACCTTAAGAGACTTCATTGTTTCTCCATTATCCATGGAGTAAAGAAAGATTCCTTAATATGACGTTAAACCTACATCTTAGCCTGTCTTCATATTCCTTTATGGTCTCCTCAGTGGCCACTTCCTCTTCAGCTCAGTGTTCTGGCTACATCTGCATACTCACTGTCATTGGTGTGTTATTCCTTCAGCTTGAATCACCTTTTCTACCTTGTCCATTGGGAAACTATTTATCTTTCAAGATCCATTTGTCCACCTAATACACCACTCTTATCTGTAGATTTTTCTTATCTTTCCTACTTGCCTCAGTTGTTTGCTTGCTCAGTCATGTCCGACTCTTTGAGACACTATGGACTGGCCTGCAAGGCTCCCCTGTCTATGGAATTTTCCAGGCAAGAATACTAGAGTGGGTTGCCATTTCATACTCCAGGGCATCTTCACAACCCAGGGACTGAACCCGTGTCCCTTGCGTCTCCTGCATTGACAGGCAGAGTCGTTACCACTGCACCACCCGGGAAGCCCTCCTACTTCCCAGGCAGCATTAATTTTTCCATCATTCATGTTCATACAGCACTTCCTACATAGTTGGAGTGCATTGATTATTGTATCTATCAAATGAATTGTAGTTATGTTTGTTAATTATTTTTATAATAAGATTGTGCATATTTAAGGGAGAGGCCAGATCTTTGAATTCTGTTCCTCAAGCATCTGATATATTAGATTTAGTAATATTTTAAAATTTTTTAAATTCTGTTTTAATTGAATTAATTACCTCTCTGATTAACTCAGTGCTGATGAAGCTCAAGTTACTCAATTCAGCCAGATCACTGCAGCTACATTATTTTTCAGATTCCATTCTGTCCTTCCTTTGATCCAGGCTGCCCATTTTACCAAATATAAACATTTTTGCCTTGTTATTATCTGTCTAAGAATTTATAGCACCTTCTATTAGTAAATTCTTCTAGTTATTTAGTAACTGTATATTTGGCCTTACTGTGCTTAACCAAAATTTTAACTAATTCCAACTCAAATTCCCTTCTTTAGTCAATAAGCCCCCCCACATAGGTTTACTTTCTCCACAAATGACTTTAACAGACCTTCTTTTTGACTCACAGGGTCCTCCTTTCTTTTTCTGTTGAAATCCAACCCACCTCTATTGTGTATCTTCCATTCTTTACCAATATTATTGATATTGGTATCCTCATTTTCTGAACCTCAAATCTGAATATGCAGTTGAGTCTTCTCAGATCATGGAGAAATGAACTATTACTGTTTGGCCATTTATTTTTTTCCTATTATCATTGCTAATTATTCAGTATTTGTTCAATAAATGACTGAGTCTCAGGAATCCAGTAAGAGAGGAGAGGTCTCTTTTCATTTTCAAGGTTACCTGCCCTTCATAATAATTTTTCCAACTTGGCCACTCTGCTCATTCATTCTTTATTTTTTATCTAAGACATTCTAATTGTGTACTTATCTTGTACACAATAAAGAATTAACAAATCATCATAAGACATAGCTACTGCTCTCCTTGAACAAATAACTTTGAATTATTTCCACAAACTTTATATATGTAAGTTAAGTGATTGGATGTTTGGAAAATATGTTTTGAAATTTGCAGAAAGAGGTGGATTATTTAGGCTTAAGTAATTGAGTTTTTGTAAACAAATAAGATTAGAGTAGTAGGGTACATTTCTAGATAGACAGGGAAGATCATATTGTAAGAAAGAGTAAAAAGAGAGAAGGTACCTGGTTGATCCTTGAAAATCTGAACTGCTAGGTTTCCGATGGATACCATTAAGAAAGATCTATATTCTTATGCAGATTTATAGCCTATATTTCATATTCTTATTTAATTTCATTAAATATTTTTATTACTAAAACCAGATAAACTTTATTAACATAGATAATCTATATTTTATTTAATTTGTATAGTTTATTTAAGCACACACAGTCACCTAGTGATATAACTTTAATCTATTTTCAATCATGGATTGATAAAAGTAAGCCAGGTTTTAACTCAGAGTTTCTTAGAATCAGCTCAAGCTAAATCTTTTCACTTTAGAATCAGATCTGAGCTTGGGGCTTGGGCATACTTCAGAACGTCACATCTCTTGTAGACTTTTGTTAGTCTCAAAAGATCCCTGCCTTTACTTCTCTCAGATGGCAATATCTTCGTTGTCACTGTTAATTTGTCTACTATATTCTCCCACACTACTCCTGTTTACTTCTCCTTCCATTCTATCCTGTTTTTCTCTAGATTCAAGTCCATATTTGAAATTATATGGTATCAAACTCTCTTCTAGCAGAGGAGCCACTATTCTGATTTATTCCAGGTTTCAAGATATGGCCTGAAATAGAAGCATTGCCTCGCAAACAGGACATTTCTTCAGGAGAAACATCTCAAGGAATAATAATGAAAAACTCCATTAAGTTGGACATCAAGTATGGAGAAGCTTTGGAATTTGAGGGCAGGACACAAGAGCAACAGAAAAAAACCCTCAGGCAAATGGTAGCCTCACAGAAGCAAACCATCAGTAGAACTGGAGACCAGACAAGTCTTGAATTAGGGAAAGGTTTATTTATAAACACAGTTCTTATTAGACAACAAAATGTTCCTACAGAAAGAGTACCCAGTATATATTATACTTTTGGGAGAGATTTTAAACAGAATTTTGATCTAATGAGATGTTTCCAGATTTACCCAGGAGAAAAACCTCATATTTACAATGAATGTGAAAAAAGCTTCAATCAGAGTCTTCATCTTATTGAACACCAGAGAATTCATACTGGTGAGAAACCTTACAAATGTAGTGAATGTGGGAAAACCTTCAGCCACAGATCATCACTTCTTGCCCATCAGAGAATTCATACTGGAGAGAAACCTTACAAATGTAATCAATGTGAAAAAGCATTTAGTAGCAGTTCAACCCTTATCAAACATTTGAGAGTGCATACTGGAGAGAAACCCTATCAGTGTAAGGACTGTGGTAAAGCTTTTAGCCAGTGTTCAACCCTCACTGTACATCAGAGAATTCATACTGGAGAAAAACTCTATAAATGTGGAGAATGTGAGAAGGCCTTCAATTGTAGAGCAAAGCTTCATAGACACCAACAAATCCATACAGGTGAGAAACCCTATAAATGTAGTGAATGTGGGAAAAGTTACAGCCAGTTTACATCCCTGGCTGAACATCAGAGGCTTCACACTGGAGAACAACTGTGTAAATGCTTGGAATGTGGGAGAAATTTCACTCGCATCTCAACCTTTATTGAACATCAGCGGATTCATACTGGACAAAAACCATATCAGTGTAATGAATGTGGGAAAGCCTTCAACCAGTATTCATCCTTTAATGACCATCGGAAAATTCATACTGGAGAAAAACTTTACACGTGTGGAGAATGTGGGAAAGCCTTTGGTTGCAAATCTAACCTTTATAGGCATCAGAGAATCCATACTGGAGAGAAACCATATCAGTGTAATCAGTGTGGTAAAGCTTTCAGCCAGTATTCATTCCTAACTGAACATGAGAGAATCCATACTGGAGAGAAACTCTATAAATGTATGGAATGTGGGAAAGCCTACAGTTACAGATCAAACCTTTGTAGACACAAAAAAGTTCACAATAAAGAAAAACTCTATAAATGGAAAGAATATGGGGTCAGAGATTTCTTAGAGGAGATAAGCCTATAAGGTTTAATTCATCTCTGAAATAATTTAAGGGTTCTCATTGGAGAATAATCAGGAGAATAATAAATAGGGCACAGACTTCTAATAGATCAAGTCTTTTTCACTTCTCTTAGAGAAAATATGCAAGTTATCACTAAGTAATGGTAAAATTGACCAACGAATATTAAGAGCACTGCCGTGTCAAATTTTATAAGAACCAGTAAATTTAAGGTTTCTAAAAACAAAAATTTTAAATTCACAAAAAATTGTAAAAGACCTAACTTTAAAAAATGAAAACAATGGAATATAAGTTTTATTTCTTTCATTAGACTTTGTTGCCTTTCTAACAGTAAGCTTCAATATGAATTTTCTTTTAAAGGCAATCACTGAGTTATTAATAATGTGAATAAGTGTGGGGCCATATTTTCTAAAATGGCAGATAGACATAGGACATGCTCTCTTTCATAAAGAGAAGCTAAAGATAAGAAGAAATTCTTTAAGTTTAGATTTTCACATGGAAATAATTAAGCTCACTTTTCATGAACTGCCTCACCAGCAATTTATATTTATAAATATACATGTATGTATATGTGTGTTAGTTGCTCAGTCATATCTGACTCTTTGCAACCCTGTGGACTGTAGCTCACCAGGCTCTTCTGTCCATGGAATTCTCCAGGCAAGAATACTGGAGTGGGTAGCCATTCCCTTCACCAGAGGATCTTCCTGGTCCAGGCTGGGTCTCTTGCTTTGCAAGCAGATTCTTTACTGTAGCCTGAGCCACCCGTGATAGACATAAATGTGTGTATGTATTCATGTGTATATGTGCACACAGAAAGAGTTTTGGTCTATATTTTTTCAAAATTCTTTGATGATTAAAAAATGTGGTTTTATTACTTTAGAATTTAGTTTTGAAAATTAAAATTTTCCCCAATGGTGTCTCTTCCTTTTCTTTCCTTACATTATTTCTTAATTTGATATGATTCTACATTACTGAACAGAGTCTTAGAGAAGTTGGTGTAAACTGAAGCAAGTGGAGAGACTATCATGCAAATACTGTCTTGTGTGTTGCAAAAGGGATATATTTCCAGACTCTGATTATATACCTGGTAGCTTATTAAAACCAGGGGAGATTTTAATTTAGTTAGTTATAGCTTTTCATTTTAATTAATGAAGAAATTGAGCTTTTTGAGTACAATTAAGACTAGAAGCTAGATCTTCAGCTCTGGTTTTCTGTAATAATTATAGGTTAATTTACAACTTCAGGCCCCAAGAGTCCAAGTCCCAAAGCTGTTTGTTTTGTAAACTGGTTAGGCACAATTGCAGTAATTTAATCAGTTTTATTTTTATGTTTGGTAAGTTCCCTCAATTTTAACCTTAATAATTGACTTAGTCATGTTTTCCTTTTTTCTTATGAGTCCCTAGTTATACCTTCTTTTGTAGTAACTGTACTTAAATCCTAAAAGCTAGCTATAGTCCAGATAGTGAAACTACATTTGAGGGGTTCACATATAAAATTGCCTTTTTGTTTATTTTTGTTACACATCTTTTAGGACTTCTTTTATGTAAAGTGATATATGAGTATCTTATTATTAAACATTCTAGTTATTGGTATAAGTTGGTTATCCAAAAACATTCCATGTTTTGCAGAAAAATGTCATTTTCCCCTGGGCCTACTTCCTTCAGTTATATTTACTTTCACAGTGGATATCATTCAATAGAACTGTTCTATTAATATGAAAATTAGCTAGAACCCCCTGAGACATCTAAACTTTAAACTCAAGCATTCAGCATTTGACTTGTCTTAGCTCATTAAAAAGTATTTTCTTGGGGATTCCCTGCTGGTCAAGTTTTTCAGAATGTGGTGCTTTCACTGCTGGGGCCCAGGTTCCTTCCCTGGTCAGGGAACTACGATCCTTCAAGCTGGGTGTCATGGTCAAAGAAAGTGAAGTGAGGTGGGGGGTGTTTCTTACATATTCAAGTATATTTATAAGGAAAATGGGGCTTCCCAGGTGGCACTGGTGGTAAAGAACCTGCCTGCCAGTGCAGGAGACATAAGAGATGTTCCCTGGGTTCGATCCCTGGGTTGGGAAGATTCCCTGGAGAAGGGTATGGCAACCCACTCCAGTGTTCTTGCCTGGAGAATCTGATGGACAAAGGAGCCTGGTGGGTTCCAGTCCATAGGGTCGCAAAGAGTTGGACATGACGGAAGCAACTTAGCACATAAGGAAAATGAAGCTTTTAAACCTCAGTTTTTCATCATACAGAGCCATTTGCAAGATATTCTAGATAAAAACCCATTTGATTACCCAATAGCAGTATCCACACATTATGCAGATTTTGGTCTCTAAATGCTATTCCTCACTAAAAGGAAGTAGGGCTCCTTGGAGAAATGGCTGATTCCATATGTTTGGAACAGGGAAAATGTAAGATATGTTTGGAACAGGGAAAATATAAGATATGCCTTGAATACTTTTTTTGTGAAACAAAAAAAGAACTCAAAGACTAAAGGGATAATGTCAGAAGGATGTGAGGGCCAATTTAAAGGAGCTCCCACTAGTCAAATTTAGGACAATTTGAACATCAAAAAGAATAATCACAATAATTGGATATAACATGCTAAATAAAATGATCCTATAATGAAGAAATAGAGGAAAATAGAAAAGCTCTTTATATACTTATTTGGAGAATGTCCTCTCTTCATTGTACATGGTGTGATAGATTTAGAAAAATCACCGTTTTACAACCCTTAATGTAATTAAATTAGGCACATTCAATGGATGGAAAAACCCTATTACATGAAAAAAAAATTAAACATTATTTACACGGTGTCAAGATCACAGATACCAATTACAGATGAAAGATATGCCTTTATAATGGAGAAATCTGGCTGTTAAACTGAGTTTCTCTAGCAGTGGAACAAGCTGACATGTGACTCCTGATGAGATGCAGTATAAAGTAAACGTGATCATCCTGTGATGTATTCTTGGGGAAAAAAAAAGAAACTCTAATTAAATCTCTTATCTAGACTTTTCTTCCTGTTTACAAGAAATACAAGAAATAGAAGAACAAACTGAATTACATAGTGAAGAATTAGACAAGTCTAGAGTTTGAGTTATTGTACAAGATAGCTTGTCTGGACTTTTCAAGAAACCAATATAATAAAACAGGAGTGGAGTCATCTAGATTCAGAAACTTGAGATATAACCAAATGCAAGGTGTGATTCTTATTTGGCATCTGATTCAGAAAATCAAAACAACTGTAAGGCATTTAGGGGGATGTGGGGAAATACGAGGATAGAATGGGTTTTAGGTAATGTGGTACGTTTAATTTTCCTAGAGGTATGATATTGATGATGTTGTTGAAGTGTGAAAAACAGTACCCTTCTTCTTAGGAGATGCATGCGAAGTTTTCAAATTTAAAGAGTCATGATGTTTGTAGCATATTTTTAAATAAATATGTAAAAAATTAGTCAGCTGTTGCTGAATTTTTGTGGAAGATATAGTATGTTCACTGGTCATTCTGTAAACTTCTGTAAAAATTTTTAATAAAAAATTGAAGCAAAAATTTGATTGGAAAAGTGATGCATATGAAACTTCCAGTCAGTATTCTTCCTTTATACTCAAATTTCTGGTTTGAGAGTTTATCCTATATGGATGTGATCATTGGAGATAACTTAACCATCATTTGTTCTGGTTCCTCTTATAGAATAAGCACACAACACCTTATATCTCCTACTAAATATGACTAAAAATCTTAAAGAATGCATGGAACAGCAGCCTTAGGGTCCTGAAAAGTAATGATGGTAGCAGCCAGATTTGGGAAGGAAACAAGATTTGAAATAAGACCAGTCTGTTACTCTCAGGCATGTCTGTGGTGAGGACACTGGTGGTTGAGCAGACACCTAAACCTCTCAGAGAGGACAACATTTATTTCTGGTCAGAGAACTGTTGGAAGAATCCTCATTGCTTTTCATCTCTCACTTTTTGCTGCTTGGACCTGGAGGTAGGTATATCCATTATGTGTGCAGCAGAGAGGAGAACCTAAAGCCTTTGTATTTTAATCAAAAGACCAGAAGAGGAGTGGGCCCTGGAAGCTGGAAATTGTCAGGCTGGTGACAGAAAAGGAAACTCAGGAAAGTAATTTCATAAGGTTGTGTATATAACCCCAGACTCATCCCTAATCTCAATCCAGAATCTCATAATGTAGAATTGCACAAAGTGTAAAAATCAGGAAAGTCTCAACAGTTCATAAGGAAAAAAGACAACAGGCACTGCCCCAAGATGACACAAATTTTGGAATTATAAAAGCATTATAACAGTGTTTCAAAAAAAATGTGACCATTCTTGAATGGAAACTTAAAAGTTCTCAGCAGGAAAATAGGTAATACATTAGAAGGAACTAAATGGAAATTTTAAAACTAAAAAATACAGTCATAAAATATACCAAAACAAAAACCACTGGACATACTTAGCATCAGAATAGAGATGACAGCGAAAAGAGTCCATAACGGAAGACAGACTGACACAGATCAAAACTGAACTAGAAAGGGGAAAAAAAACATGTCATATCAATTGATGCAGAAAAAATTTTGACAGTATTTGTGATAAAAACTAAGAAAATCAGAAATAAAAGAGAAATTAGCCTAATAAAGGGCATCTACCAAAATCCCACAACTAACATCCTGCTTAATGGTGATCAGCTGAATGATGTTAAGGTCAGGGACAAGTCATGATGTCCACTCTGAACACTCCTAACCAATCCTTGCTAATGCAATCAGCCTAAAAAAAAGAAAATACAGTTTATAAAGGAAGAAATTAAATGGCCTCTGTTTAAAGATGACATGATTGTCCTCTTAGAAAAACCCAAGGAATCAACAAAAAAAAAGCTCTTAGAACTGAGTTTAACAAGGTCAGAAGATATTAGATTAACATGCAAAAGTTTCTGCATTTGTGTACTAGCAGTGAACAATCAGGATTCCCTGGTGGCTCACTGGTAAAGAATCTGCTTGACAATACAGAAGACAGATTTGATCCCTGGGTCGAGAAGATCCCCTGGAGAAGGAAATGGCTACCCACTCCAGTAGTGTTAAATGGGAAATCCTGTGGACAGAGGAGCCTTGCAAGTGAGAGTCCATTGGGTCACAAAAGAGTCACACATGACTAAACAACAACAAAAGAACAATTAGAAAATAAATTTAAGCAATATACACCATTTGCTGTACTCTGGAAAGTAAAAAGGAAGTGGAAAGTAAAGAAATACATAGCTACAAATATGCAAATGTGTAGGATCTCTATACTGCAAAAAAAGCCCACCAGGCTCCTAGCCATTCCCTTCTCCAGGGCATCTTCCTGACCCAGGGATCAAACCCAAGTCTCCTGCATTGCAGGCAGATTCTTTACCCTCTGAGCCATCAGAGAAGCACCATACTGCAAATTACAAAATGTTAATGAATGACATAAAAAAGATGAATTAAGGAGACATAGTTTACAAGTGAGAAGACAATATAGCTAGTATGGCGATTCTCATCAATTTATTCTACAGATTTAACACAATTCCAGTAAAAATTTCATTAGGATATTTTTTCTGTAGCTAGAAAAGCTGATTCTAAAATTTAGGTGGAAAAGCAAAGGAAGTAGGGTAGCCAAAACAATTTTGAAAAAGCAGAATAAAGTTAAAGGACTCAAAATACTCAACTTTAAGCTACAGTAATAAGTGAAGGAATAGATATGTAGATTAATGGGACAGAAAGTGAGTTCAGAAATAGACTGGTTAAACAGATGGTGGAACATCCATATATTCGAATCAGTTCAGTTCAGTTGCTCAGTCGTGTCTGGCTCTTTACAACGTCATGGACTGCAGCACACCAGGCCTCCCTGTCCATCACCAATTCCCAGAGCTTCCTCAAACTCATGACCATCAAGATGGTGATGCCATCCAACCGTCTCATCCTCTGTCATTCCCTTCTCCTCCTGCCTTCTATCTTTCCCACCATCAGGGTCTTTTTCAGTGAGTTAGCTCTTCCCATCAGGTGGCCAAAGTATTGGAGCTTCAGCTTTAGCATCTGTCCTTCCAGTGGATATTCAGGACTGATTTCCTTTAGGATTGACTGCTTTGATCTTCTTGCCATCCAAGGGACTCTCAATAGTCTCCAACACCACAGTTCAAAAGCATCAATTCTTCAGCACTCAGCTTTCATTATAGTCCAACTCTCACATTCATACATCACTACTGGAAAAACCATAGCTTTGACTAGGCAAACCTTTGTCGGCAAAGGAATTTCTCTGCTTTTTAATATGCTATCTAGGTTTGTCATAGCTTTTCTTCCAAGGAGCAAGCATCTTAATTTCATGGCTACAGTCACCATCTGCAGTGATTTCGGAGCCCAAGAAAATAAAGTCTGTCACTGTTTCCATTGATTCCCCATCTATTTGCCATGAAGTGATGGGACCGGATGCCATGATCTTAGTTTTTTGAATGTGGAGTTTTAAGCCAGTTTTTCACTGTCCTCTCTCACTTTCATCACGAGGCTGTTTAGTTCCTCTTCACTTTCTGCCATAAGGATGGTGTCATCTGTGTATCTGAGGTTATTGATATTTCTCCTGGCATTTGTGATTCCAGCTTGTGCTTCATCCAGCCTGGCATTTCGCATGATGTACTCTGCATATAAGTTAAATAAGCAGGGTGACAATATACAGCCTTGACGTACTCCTTTCCCAATTTGGAACCAGTCCATTGTTCCATGTCCGGTTCTAACTGTTGCTTCTTGACTTGCCTACAGGTTTCTCAGGAGACAGATAAGGTGCTCTGGTATTCCCATCTATTTAAGAATTTTCCACAGTTTGTTGTGATCCAAACAATCAAAGGCTTTGGCATAGTCAATAACGTAGGAGTAGATGTTTATCCAGAACTCTCTTGCTTTTTCTATGATCCATCAGACATCGGCAATTTGGTCTCTGGTTCCTCTGCCTTTTCTAAATCCAACTTGAACATCTGGAAGTTCTCGGTTGAAGCCTGAGAACTGTTGAAGCCTGTCTTGGAGAATTTTGAGCATTACTTTGCTAGCATGTGAGATGAGTGTGATTGTGCAGTAGTTTGAACATTCTTTGGCATTGCCTTTCTTTGGGATTGGAATGAAAACTGCCCTTTTCCAGTCCTGTGGCCATTGCTGCATTTTCCAAATTTTCTGTCATACTGAGTGCAGCACTTTCACAGCATCATCTTTTAGGATTTGAAATAGCTCAACTGGGATTCCATCACTTCCACTAGCTTTGTTCATAATGATGCTTCCTAAGGCCCCCTTGTCCTTGTACTCCAGGATGTCTGTCTCTAGGTGAGTGATCACACCATTGTGGTTATCTGGGTCATGACGGTCTTTTTTGTACAGTTCTTCTATGTATTCTTCCCACCTCTTAATATCTTCTGCTTCTGTTAGGTTCATCCATTTCTGTCTTTTGTTGTGCTCATCTTTGCATGATATGTTCCCTTGGTCTCTGTTTTCTTGAAGAGATCTCTAGTCTTTCCCATTCTATTGTTTTCCTCTATTTCTTTGCATTGATCACTGAGGAAAGCTTTCTTATTTCTCCTTGCTTTTCTTTGGAACTCTGCATTCAGATGGATATAGCTTTCCTTTTCTCCTTGCCTTTTGCTTTTCTTCTCTGCTATTTGTAAGGCCTCTTCAGACAACCATTTGGCCTTTTTGCATTTCTTTTTCTTGGGGATGGTTTTGATCACAGCCTTCTGTACAGTGTTACAAACCTCTGTCCATAGTTCTTCAGGCACTCTGTCTATCACATCTAATCCCTTAAATCTATTTGTCACTTCTACCGTATAACCATAAGGGATTTGATTTAGATCATACCTGAATGATCTCCCTATTCAGGTCTCCCTAAAAAGTAGTGGTTTTCCCTACTTTCTTCAATTTAAGTCTGAATTTGGCAATAAGGTGTTCATGGTCTGTGCCACAGTTAGTTCCTGGTCTTGTTTTTGCTGACTGTATAGAGCTTCTCCATCTTTGGCTGCAAAGAACATAATCAATCTGATTTTGGTGTTGACCATCTGGTGATGTCCATTGTAGAGTCTTCTCTTGTGTTGTTGGAAGAAGGTGTTTGCTAAGACCAATGTGTTCTCTTGGTAAACTCTGTTAGACTTTGCCCTGCTTCATTTTGTACTCTAAGGCCAAACTTGCCTGTTACTCCAGGTATCTCTTGACTTCCTACTTTTGCATTCCAGTCCCCTGCAATGAAAAGGACATATTTTGGGGGTGTTAGTTCTAGAAGGTCTTGTAGGAAAGTCTTCATAGAACCATTCAACTTCAGCTTCTTCAGCATTAGTGGTTGGGCCATAGACTTGGATTACTGTGATATTGAATGGCTTGCCTAGGAAATGAACAGAGATCATTCTGTCATTTTTGAGACTGCATCCAAGTACTGCATTTCGGACTCTTTTGTTGACTATGAGGGCTACTCCATTTCTTCTAAGGGATTCCTGCCCACAATAGTAGATATAATGGTCATCTGAGTTAAATTCACCCATTCCAGTCCATTTTAGTTAACTGATTCCTAAAATATCTATGTTCACTCTAGCCATCTCCTGTTTGACCACTTCCAATTTACCTTGATTCATGGACCTAACATTCCATGTTCCTGTGCTATATTGCTCTTTACAGCATCGAACTGTACTTCCATCACCAGTCACACACACAGCTGGGTGTTGTTTTTGCTTTGATCAGCCTCTTCATTCTTTCATGAGCTATTTCTCTACTCTTCTGCAGTAGCATATATTAGACTATCACTTAGCAATAAAAACATATGAACTGTTGATACATTCTGCATTGAAGAATGTCAAAGGCATTATGCTATGAAAGAGAAACCTGACACAGAGCTTATATGCTTTGATTTTATTTATATGGCTCTATGTAAAAACCAAAAACTAGAGACACAGAGACTAGATCTGTGGTTGCCAGGGACCACAGATAAGATAAGCAGAAGGTTTGACTATGAAAGAACAGCACAAGAGAGTTTTCTTGGGGACAGAATTGTTATACCTGTTTGTAGTACTTGTACAGATCTGTAGTGTGAAAATGTTAGAACTCATGAAACTCTACATTAAGAAAATGCAAATTTATTATATGTAAATTTTAAACATAGTTTTTTTAAATAAGATAAACATTTGTGTCTGTTCAGGACCTGTGTGTTTGTATGTGTCTGCATGATGTTGCATTAAACTGTGGATGAACCATGGAGGAGCCCATCATAAGAGGCAATTTAAGGCCAAAGAGATGAATGTTGTGCCTGAGTTAATAAGATGAAAGCAACCAAGAGAAAATAATATAGAAGTCTGAATTTATATCAAAATTCACAGCTAATAGAAAAGCAAAGTTGGTATGAAAGTGAAAAAGTGAAGTCGCTCAGTTGTGTCCGACTCTTTGCGACTCCATGGACGATAGCCTACCAGGCTTCAGGTCCATGGGATTTTCCAGGTAAGAATACTGGAGTGGGCCGCCATTTCCTTCTCCAGGGGATCCTCCCAACCCAGGGATCAAACCCCAGTCTCCTGCATTCCAGACAGATGCTTTACCATCTGAGCCACTAGGGAAGCCCAAAGTTGGTATAGAATTGACTTATCCTCTGCAAGGCCACACGTAATGAGGACAAGTGAAAGTAGAACAGGAATTTTACAAATGAAATCTACTATGGCCCATATGGGAAAGTGGTATGGTTTACAAGTGAAGCTACAGGAAAACATTATGAAGATGTTTTGGTTTCAAACACAATTCTAAGATGTAGAAGAAACATTGACTTCAGAATCAAAAGACTTGAGTTAATAAAGCTGATTGTACCACTCAATGTTGTGAACTTGGGAAAGTTTGATACTCTCTCTGAATCCTACTTTTTTATATCTGTGAGAAACATAGACATATAGATATGTAGGTATGGACCAGATTAGTTGACAGAATATTTTCATTTATATCATTAAAATATCCTAAGCCAAAGAAAACTGCCTCACCTGTCTATGTTTCTGTTCAATAATTTTCACCATTATTGTACCAAGAATTTCCTGCATTGAGTCCCCAGCAATTAATGCAACTTAATGAAAGAAGCTTTCTTACTTTTTTTTTAAAATCTATATCCTGTGTCCTCTAATGAATTCCTTCTCCTGTTCCCTATCCCATCCCTGGATCTTCCATCTTATAAGAAAGATCTTTAAAGAGGACTGGCCGAATAAGTGACAATAAATGTTGTCAGAAGGAATGCAGGATGAAAATAATTTTCTTTCAACCCTATATTTAGTACTTGGGAAGTCCTGGTGTGAAAGATAAAAAAAAAAGTTGTGTGATGTACACCAAACACGGTGCTGATGGCCTTTTTATGTCTTGTTGGGACTCAACTGGTAGAGAGATTAGTTTGCTCCATATGGCAACTTGTAATACTGTTTGCTGTGGTAGCTTTGTACTGCTCTCTGCTGCTTCATCTACTTCCCCCGCTTATTTCTCCCTTCGCCCACAGGAATCACATTTACTACACCAGAATTAACATATTTTAAAGGGTTTTCTTCATTAAATATGTTATACTTAATAATTCATTATATAGTTTTATAATTGTAATTATAATATGGCTATACTATATGTTATGCTTAACAGAGTTCCCTAATAATGAAGGGGCTGAAACTAGAAATAGACTGAAAACCTGAAAAGTGAAAGTGAAAATCACTCAGTCATGTCAAACTCTTTGCGACCCCATGGACTATACAGTCCATGGAATTCTCCAGGCCAGAATACTGGATGGGTAGCTGTTCCCTTGAACCCCGGTCTCCCAGGTTGTAGGTGGGTTCTTTACCAGCTCAGCCACTTGGAAGGCCCAAAAATACTGGAGTGGGTAGACTATCCTTTCTCCAGCGGATTTTCCAGACCCAGGAATCGAACCGGGGTCTCCTGCATTGCAAGCATATTCTTTACCAGATGAGCTACTAGGGAAGCCCCCCAGAACGTTCAGCACTCCTCGTTGGGGAATCGAATTCCAGTCTCCCACGTGACAAGGGGGGATACTCACCACTATACTGAGGAGTGAGCCGAAAACCTAGATTGGGATAACAGTTGAACCACATTTAAAACACAGGAGCAACCATGTTCATCGTGGATAAAGCTGCTTCCTCTGGAAGGGAAATTGGTCTCTTAGGGTCAGCACAACAGGACAAGGATGCAATCCGATCCCACCTACAACCAGTGAAGAGATGAGCTAGCAAGTGTGATGAAACCCAGGGAAGAATTTGCTCCCAGAGGAAAAGAAAAGAAATACGACTCTCCCTGGGTCTGGGAACCCAGTACAAAAAAAGTTTATAGGATTAAAGGCTATCCCAAGCAGTGTAACTGCATATTAGTCATCAACCTAACATCAATGTGAAATATCCTCCTATTGATATAGAATTTATGTGTGTGAGCTCAATCATTCAGTCATGTCCAACTCTACAGCTGTATGAACTGTAGCTTGCCAGGCTCCTCTGTCCATAGAATTTTCCAGTCAAGAATACTGGAGTGAGTTGCCATTTATTTCCCCAGGGGATCTTCCCAACCCAGGTATCAAACTTGTGTCTCTTATGTCTCCTGGATTGGCAGATAGATTCTTTACCACTGAACCACCAAGGAAGCCCTTATGGACTATAAGATTGTAACCTGTCAGGCTTCTCTGTCCATGGGATTCTCCAGGCAAGAATGCTGGAATGGGTTGCCACTTCTTCCAGGAGGTCTTCCTGACCCAGGGTTGAACCTGCATTTCTTGCATTGGCAGGTGGATTCTTTACCGCTGTGCCACCTGGGAAGCCCTGCCCTCTCCCCCAACCCCCTGCCAAATGTATATGGCTCTGTAACTTAGGCTCCAAAATAGTAGTGATGATACCTGTGCTGTAAGGAACTGCATGTTTATCATATTGAGCAGTTCAGTTCAGTTCAGTTCAGTCGCTCAGTCGTGTCCGACTCTTTGCGACCCCATGAATCACAGCACGCCAGGCCTCCCTGTCCATCACCAACTCCCAGAATTCATTCAAACGGACACCCATCGAGTCGATGATGCCATCCAGCCATCTCATCCTCTGTCATCCCCTTCTCCTCCTGCCCCCAATCCCTCCCAGCATCAGAGTCTTTTCCAATGAGTCAACTCTTCGCATGAGGTGGCCAAAGTACTGGAGTTTCAGCTTTAGCATCAGTCCCTCCAAAGAACACCCAGGGCTGATCTCCTTCAGAATGGACTGGTTGGATCTCCTTGCAGTCCAAGGGACTCTCAAGAGTCTTCTCCAACACCACAGTTCAAAAGCATCAATTCTTCAGCGCTCAGCCTTCTTCACAGTCCAACTCTCACATCCATACATGACCACTGGAAAAACCTTGACTAGATGGACCTTTGTTGGCAAAGTAGTGTCTCTGCTTTTCAATATGATATCTAGGTTGGTCATAACTTTCCTTACAAGGAGTAAGCGTCTTTTAATTTCTTGGCTGCAGTCACCATCTGCAGTGATTTTAGAGCCCCCAAAAATAAAGTCTGACACTGTTTCCCCATCTATTTCCCATGAAGTGATGGGACCAGATGCCATGATCTTCGTTTTCTGAATGTTGAGCTTTAAGCCAACTTTTTCACTCTCCTCTTTCACTTTCATCAAGAGGCTTTTTAGTTCCTCTTCACTTTCTGCCATAAGGGTGGCGTCATCTGCATATCTAAGGTTCTTGATATTTCTCCCAGCAATCTTGATTCCAGCTTGTGCTTTTTCCAGCTCAGCGTTTCTCATGATGTACTCTGCATATAAGTTAAATAAGCAGGGTGACAATATACAGCCTTGACGTACTCCTTTTCCTATTTGGAACCAGTCTGTTGTTCCATGTCCAGTTCTAACTGTTGCTTCCTGACTTGCATATAGGTTTCTCAAGAGGTGGGTCAGGTGGTCTGGTATTCCCATCACTTTCAGAATTTTCCACAGTTTATTGTGATCCACACAGTCAAAGGCTTTGGCATAGTCAATAAAGCAGAAATAGATGTTTTTTGGAACCTCTTGCTTTTTCGATGATCCAGTGGATGTTGGTGCTTGGATCTCTGGTTCCTCTCCCTTTTCTAAAACCAGCTTGAACATCTGGAAGTTCACAATTCACGTATTGCTGAAGCCTGGCTTGGAGAATTTTGAGAATTACTTTACTAGCATGTGAGATGAGTACAATTGTGCAAAAGTTTGAGCATTCTTTGGCATTGCCTTTCTTTGGGATTGGAATGAAAACTGACCTTTTCCAGTCCTGTGGCCAGTCTTTCACTCAAAGATGGGCTCAATAAAGGACAGAAATGGTATGTACCTAACAGAAGCAGAAGATATTAAGAAGAGGTGGCAAGAATACACAGAAGAACTATACAAGAAAGATCTTCACGACCCAGATAATCACAATGGTGTGATCACCAACCTAGAGCCAGACATCCTGGAATTTGAAGTCAAGTGAGCCTTAGGCAGCACCACGATGAAAAAGCTAGTGGGGGTGATGGAATTCCAGTTGAGCTATTTCAAATCCTGAAAGATGATGCTGTGAAAGTCCTGCACTCAGTATGCCAGCAAATTTGAAAAACTCAGCAGTGGCCACAGGACTGGAAAAGGTCAGTTTTCATTCCAATCCCTAAGAAAGACAATGCTAAAGAATGCTCAAACTATCACAAATTGCAGTCATCTCACATGCTAGTAAAGTAATGCTCAAAATTCTCCAAGCCAGGCTTCAACAGTATGTGAACTATGAACTTCCAGATGTTCAAGCTGGATCTAGAAAACAGAGAGAAACCAGAGATGAAATTGCCAATATCTGTTGGATCATCAAAAAAGCATGAGAGTTCCAGAAAAACATCTATTTCTGCTTTATTGACTATTCCAAAGCCTGTGACTGTGTGCATCACAGCAAACTGTAGAAAATTCTGAAATAGATGGGAATACCAGACCACCTGACCTGCCTCCTGAGAAATCTGTATGCGGATCAGGAAGCAACAGTTAGAACTGGACATGAAACAACAGACTGGTTCCAAATCAGGAAAGGAGTACATCAAGGCTGTATATTGTCACCCGGCTTACTTAACTTATATGCAGAGTACATCATGAGAAATAATGGGTCGGATGAAGCACAAGCTGCAATCTAGATTGCTGGGGAAAATATCAGTAACCGTAGATATGCAGATGACACCACCCTTATGGCAGAAAGTGAAGAAGAACTAAAGAGCCTCTTGAAAAAATGAAAGAGGAGAGTGAAAATGTTGGCTTAAAACTCAACATTCAGAAAACTAAGATCATGGCATCCGGTCCCATCACTTCATGGCAAATAGATGGGGAAACAGTGGAAATAGTGACCATCTATTTTTTTAGGCTCAAAAATCACTGCAGATGGTGACTGCAGCCATGAAATTAAAAGACACTTACTCCTTGGAAGAAAAGTTATGACCAGTCTAGATAGCATATTAAAAAGCAAAGACATTCCTTTGCCAACAAAGGTCCATCTAGTCAAAGCTATGGTTTTTCCAGTAGTCATGTATGGATGTGAGAGTTGGACTGTCAAGAAAGCTGAGTGCCAAAGAATTGATGCTTTTGAACTGTGGTGTTGGAGAAGACTCTTTAGAGTCCCTTGGACTGCAAGGAGATCCAACCAGTCCATCCTAAAGGAAATAAATTCTAGAATATTTGTTGGAAGGAGTGGTACTGAAGCTGAAGCTCCGATATTTTGGCTACTTGATGTGAAGAACTGACTCATTTGAAAAGACCCTGATGCTGGGAAAGATTGAAGGCAGGAGAAGGGGACGACAGAGGATGAGATGGCTGGATGGCATCACTGACTCAATGGACATGAGTTTGAGTTAAACTCCAGGAGTTTGTGATGGACAGGGAGGCCTGGCATGCTGCAGTCCATGGGGTCTCAAAGAGTGGGACATGACTGATCGACTGAACTGAACTGAATATTAGGGGGGAGAATTTAAATCATTTTTTAAATAAATTGTTCTATTCATGAAGATAAAAGGATAATGTTACCAACAGGAGATACAGTTAGAAATCTGTATGCCCTTATGAGATGTCAAAGTAGTAAAATAGCTTATTTTTTTTTTAAAGACAGTCAAAAATGGATAAAACTGCAAGGAGAAATAGAAAAATCCACAATCAGTGGGAGGTATTAAGACAACTTTCTATCTAGTTAATGGAACAAGAAGAAAACTAAATCAAAATACAAAAGATTTGAATAATAAACTAACACATTTGACTTAACAGACATATATAAAATACTGCATTCAACAGTTACCAGTGCATATTCTTTAAAGCACATGTGCAGTTCTTTAAAAAAACAAAAATTGACTACATCATGGGCCATGATGTAGTTTCAAAGGATTGAAATATTTCCCAAAATAGTTTTCTGATCATAATAAAATAAGCTAGAAATCTGTAACAATCCATAACCAGAACATCCTGTGCATGCTGTGTGCGAAGTTGCTTCAGTTGTGTCTGACTCTTGGCAACCCCATGGACTGTAGCCCATCAGTCCATAGGATTCTCCAATCAAAATTACCAAAGTGGGTTGCCATGCACTCCTTAGATGATTACCTAATGTTTGGAAATTCAGCAACATGCTTAAAATAACCTTTAGGTAAAAGAGAAAGTCACATTGGGAGTTAGAAACTATTTGGAATGAAATGACAAAAATGTATGAAATATCAAAATATTTAGGGCACAGCTAAAGCTCTAGAGAGAGAAATTGATAGCCACAATTGCATAGGATTTTTAAAAAATGGAAAATCAGTGATCTAAGTGTTCACCTAAAGAAACTAGAAGAATCTTATTTGGACCAAGGCACTGGTTGCTTCAGTGTGCCATAGGGGCACTCACACATTGTGTAATCTTTATGTGTATTTGAGGTTAATCCCTGAGGAGCCCCCAGAGATGAAGCAACAGCTGTGTGGGGTCATGAGGTTCAGGGAGAACAGGCTACATGGCCTCTAAATGGAAGTGTACTGTGTTCCCCTAGGTTAAGAATGCACAGTGGAGTATAAGCCCCTGGGTATGATCAGGGCACGGCTGCTCTGTGAATGGTAATCAAGGACTCACAGGGTACCTAGAGGAGGGAGTGGTGGCCGAATCCTCTGTAATGACATCATTTGGTTCCTGCTAACCATTTATCAACATCCTTCGGAAAGCACAGACTGGGCCTTCCTTACTACTTATTCTACAACCCAGGGCCTGTTTTCTAAAACAACCTCGCTGGGCTATCCAGTTATGAATTACCTGTGCCAATACTTAGTCTCAGTTCCTGCTTACCCAAAGGCTCTTAACTCTCCACTTCTAACACAGACTCTCACACACACCCATCCCAAGTTCCTCTTCCCCATTTAAAATAACTAACTGTACTATAAAAACAGAGTCAAAACAAATTACCGCAAAGAACAAGAAAAAATGCTGTGCATTCCTAAGCCACGTACAACCCCTGTACAAATTAATGTCTTCTTTTTTCATATAGACCATTTTTTTTTTAAATTTGTGACCATTTCTAAAAATGAAATGACTATTTCCTTCCAAATAGTTTCTAGCTTGCATATTTATTGGCTGTGGTGGGTCTTCGTTGCTGAACGCAGACTTCCTCTAGTTGCAGCGAGTAGGGGCTTCTCTTTGCTGCAGTGCCCGGGTTTTCTTATTGTGGTGGCCTCTCTGTTGTGGAGCATGGGCTCTAGGTATGCGTGTTCAGTCGTCACGGCTTACAGGTTCAGGAATTGCAGCTTGCAGGCTCTAGAGTGTGGGCTCAAGTTGTTGCACAGGCTTGGTTGCCATGCGGCTCATGGGGTCTTCCTGGAGCAGTAATTGAACCCATGTCCCCTGCATTGCAAGGCAGATTCTTAACCACTGGGCCACCAGGGAAGCCCCCAAACTAATACCATTTCTGATTGTTTCCTCTCCCCAGCACTGTGTACACATTGCCTGATTCCTACTTGGTCAGGGTAGCAGAAGAAGAAATCACCTCTTCTGCCCTTCAACCTTTCTCTTCCCCAGTATCTGCTAATATCAAAGAGGGCCAGAGAGAATGCACTTTTCTTTAAAAGTGGAATCCTGATTGTAAGTAGGATTACCAAATTTAGCAAATAAAAATACAGGATTGTCAGTTAAGTGTGAGTTTCAGAGAAACAATAAATAACTTTTAGTTGAAGTGTGTCTTTTTTTTTTAGCTGCGCTTGATCTTTGTTGCTGTGTTGGCTTTTCTCTAGTTGGGGCGAGCAGGCGCATATTCTAGTTCATAGTGTGGTGGCTTCTCGTGTTGCAGAGCACAGGCTGCAGGGCACGTGGGCTTCAGTAGTTGCAGCAGGTGGGCCCCAGAGCACAGGCTCAGGACTTGTGGCCCACAGGCTTAGCTGCTTCATAGCATGTGGGATCTTCCCAGACCAGGGGTTGAACCTGTGTCTCCTGCATTGGTAGGCAGATTTGTTACCACTGAGCCACCAGGGAGGTTCCCCATACTTTTTTTTTTAATTTATTTATTTTAATTGGAGGCTAATTACTTTACAATATTGTATTGGTTCTGCCACACATCAAGTTCACTGCTGTTTTCCTGAATTTAAAATTTAACTCAACATCTAGTTTTTTCTTTTCCCCTGGAAACCCAATTATAGGAGAGAAGGGGTTGTAATCAGGGAGGAGGGAGTGTCTGGAGATACTTCACCTCCACTTTGAACTAAAGGTTGACTTGGGAGCCTTTGGCTAAGTTATGTTTCCTGGAGAACTGACTCCATGGGAAACCGGGAGAGGGATCGGTCCTTATGCGTGCCTCTTGCTGTTCATGGGATCCCGCCTTGGCTCACTGCATACTGGTCCCTCCAGACCTTTTGGCTTTGCAAGGGCAGCACATCCTTCTGTCTGCTCAAGTTTAAGCTGGGAATGGAGGACAAGTATAGTCAAGGTAACAAGCAAACACAGGCATGATATGCAAAAACACAGACGTTTTTACTTTAATAAGTTATAAAATCAAGGAGCCAAATTTTACTCTACAGAAAACAAATGTATTGATTGCTGTCATCAGAGAGATAAAAACACTGTGATTGAGTTCAGCACCAGAATAACCCATGCGACAGCTGCCTGTCAGACAGGGAGTACATAGTTAAAATGCTTCATCTGATAAAGACTTTGCTATTGAGCACCATTTGTATACTCCAGACAAACAAAATACCTTAAAGTACACATGAAAGGCTTATACATGAAATTCCATGGGTTTTCCAAAAGGAGTAGGTCAGAGAGCCAGGTCCCAAAACTCCAGCGGAGTCTTCCCACAAACATGAAGTGACTCTTGGGCCCCTCAGCTGACTTTCCAGAGCAGTGGACAAAAAGGACCTCTGAATCTCAACCTGGTATTAGGAAACCTTAGCTCAAAGACGGCCTCTGCCTCCCCCAGGCTCTCTGGAAGCCTCTCTGGAAGCTCAGGACTGTTGCTAAGCCAGCTGTCCAACCTCCTTAAGCTCAGTGGAAACTTACAGTGTCTCAGAGCAGGTGAACACTGCCTTCTTGGAGAGACCTCTGAGGACCATCTAATCCAGAGAACTCTGTGGATATATGGCCCAAGGCATTAAGTATGGCATGTTGAGCCATGCCCATGTGGTCTATAGTTCCCAGAGGGCATCTTTCTTCCTCCTGCAAAAGACAGATTCCCCTGGGAGTGTCCCACCTGGGGTTCTCCCCAAAGGCTTCCAGCCCCCAAGACACACAGCCTTGCTTTGCTGAGATACGAGAATGGAGTGTTCCCATCCTGTGGCTTCCAAGAAAGTTAAACTGAGTAATACTCTGGCTAGGACTAGAGCTTCCTCAACATTCTAGAACAGACCCAAGCCAGCACTGCCCAGCCCTTCAGTCTGTGAGGAGCACCAGTTGCCATGCATTCAGCCAACAGAGGAAAGCCGTGGGTCTATTTCCTAATAATAGAGAGGTGGGGTTGCAGAAGTGCTTCACACTACATCTTGTTAAATAAGTAACACTAATGATATATTTTCAGAAATATTTCCTCCAGTTGGGTTCTCAGGAGCCAGCAAGCTCCTAAGAGGACACGTATGAGAAAGTGTGGAATGTGGTGGCAGAGGGGAGGGAGGCGGGCTGTGCTGGGGCGACGGCAGGGCTGGTCCTCAGCCGTGTGATGGCTCGGCATCGTCCCACATGTTCCTCACTGTTTCCTAGAACCTTAACCTGTCCCTAGACACACACAGATACATGCACACACACGCATGGGTTCAGATAAAGGTATTTAGCACCTCAAAACTCAAAAAGTAAACATCGTGGTGTTATCTTGAGCCTCAGTATTTTCATCCACAGAATGGGGAATGGAGCAAGAAAGAGTTCTCTAAGATCTATGACTGGTGAGAATACAAAGTCTTTAAAACCTTCCTGGATGTGAAAAGCTTAAGAATTACATGTCAGGCTAGGCCCGGCTAAGGAGCTAATGTGCTTGGGTCCTGTAATTTCGGGAAGTTTAAGCTACATGTTCACACACAGAAAAATGAGCCCTGACCACTCACTGGATTTTCCAGCAGAGTGCATGCCTCCTTCATCCTTCCAGTGACTTGAGGAAGCAGAGAGTGTCTCTGGGGAGCCCCAGGCCTGAGGCCAGGCTGGCCAGAGGTGACAAGCAAGGCCAAGGTTAGTAAAGAAGAGAGAGGGGTGAGAGCCTGGGAGTGCCAGCTGGTGACCACACTCATCCACGCCACCTGCCTCACCACCTCGTCCTGGAGTTTGCTGGAATTCATGACCTCCACTTCGCTGCATTCGTCTTTATGACTGGTCACTTAGTAAATAAATCACTGTTTCTTCTAAGAGCCCCATGGGTCTTGTACCTCAACCTGGAGATTGGTAGGAACTGTCCTGCGTCTCCAGTAGGGTTGTCACCGCAAGGAAAAGATTCACAATCACTGCTCAGAAACTTGGGGCAAAGGTTTTTCCTCTCCCTCCTGCTGTCCCTCATTGATGGGAGGTGTAGAGCCTCCATATTCCTCTCTACCCCACACCCAACCCCAGTGCAGGACTTAGAACATTCCAGGACTAGGAAACATAGGTACCAACCTAGTTGCCACATGCTTACAACTATGTGTGTGTGTGTGTGTGTGTGTGTGTGTGTGTGTATGATGTAAATATAGCTATATATTTACATTATTCTCCTTCTTTGTTTCCTCAAAACCTTTTGGAGTCAGGAATCTGACTTCATCTCCACAACACAGGAGTTGCCATGGAATATCTCTATAAGCAAGAAAAAAAAAGCTATTGATGCTATCTTTCCATTTTATTAGAACTTTCCGAGCATCTCTTTCTTCCTCATCTCATCAATGAGCTCTTGGATTCTTTGGTTTCTGGTCTTTTCGTATGCGGGCTCGGTCGTCGAGGGATCAGGTTGGGTGGCTGGACTTCATCTTCCAGGCCAGGGATTTTGTAGGGCACATCCACAGCATTGGTTTCTGGATGGTCCTCGGTGGCATTGGTGCTGGAAGTATTGAGAGGCACCTCCAGGGGTATGCCTGGCGGAGGCTGCACCTCCATGACTAGAGTGGGCACTGGAAGGGTGGGCATGAGCTCTTCAATGTCATTGTGCTTCCCAGAGGGTGGCTCTGCCCTGTCGTCCACATCAGTGAGGTTGTTGTGCGGGTTACAGGACTTGCAGCACAGCTTATTGTAGCCTGGGATGGAGCAATAACGAGACAAGACTTCCATCCTACAGAACACTGACTTGTCACCTTGGCAGCGGCCCTCTGAAAGAGAAAAGTGGGACAAATAACCAAAGGACAGATAAGGGGGACCTTCTTCCCCCACAGGAAGCAGTTTGCTGGAGGAGGCATTGAGAAGAGCCCAGAGACAGCACAGAGGCAAGCGAGCTCACACAGAAACTCTGTGTGGTTTAGATACGAGGGAGCCCTTGGGCAGGGCGGCGTCCGGGGACCCCCGCCCTGGAGTGGTGTCACACTAGCTGTGAGCAATGCTCCCCTCCTCCAAGCAGGCCCCAGGTGAGTCCAGATGTTTCAGTATCTGTCAAAATTGGAGACAGAAATGAGGTCTGTCTGTTCTTAAGGAGTGATTCCAAGCCCCAAAATTTGGGCTTTGTCAGATCTTCACATGTGAGATCCCAGGGGTAACCTCAGTGACATTCTGTGGCACAATTTGACTCTATTTACAATCATCTTTAACCTGTAACTGTAACAAAATTAAACCTAAAAGAACCAATTGCTAACACCCAAGAAAACAAATCCCAGAGCCTCAGTTATGGCCTCGCCATACTCCTCCACATCTTGTTTCCATCTTCATCCAAATCCCCCAGAAGAGCTTTGCTTCTGAAAAGTGCCTACATAAAAATTAAAAGTCACCCAGACTTATCTGGGATTTCTTCCACCTGCCTCAACTTATGTGACACCCCGTGTCCCACCACTGCATCACCCACCACACGGCTCTGCCACAACTGGGCTTCTGGTCGTTTTCCAAAGTGCTCCAGAACTCGATGCCTTCACACAGGCCAATCCAGCCTTACATGTAGATCCAGCCCAGCATATCTGCCACTTTCTTTCCCACCCAAGATCTGCTCATCCATGGTCCCAGTGCATGGAGAACCCTGACCCTGCAGGCCACTGTTGTCTCTCTTGTTTCCTCTTTCCTCATGGCTGTCTCCTTCTTGGCCTAGCTCCAACCCTGTCTGCAGCGATATTAATAAGACCCACTCTTCTCCTCTTGTTCTCAGCCTCTGTCTTCTTCCCGAATTTCTACCCGCTTCCCTTTCTGCTAACACCTAATTCCACACATAAATTAGGTGTTATTGAGATGATTTACAAAAACGCATTCAACATAGAAGAATAAACTAACAATATAACAGGGGATATTTGATCCATCATAAATTCCTAATCACTGACCTCAATGGGCCCCACTTTCCAACTATGTTCCCTGCTCAGCCACTCTCTATTCTTCATAATGGGCATTTCAGACTTTTCCCGTCTGCTGTGCCCTCCTATCCCCTCAGTCCCCTTAGGGCAGATGACATCTCCTACTGGAAGGAACCACATAGGGGAGATGGGAAGGTAGGAAGGAGGGAAGGGGCAGCCACTGGTGGGAACCACACCTGACATAGTTACTCTTTGCACTAATGAAGGGCGTGTTCTACATCTACAGGTAAAGCTATGCTAACTCATTGGGATTTCCTGCAATAACAGACAGGCAGGCCCTCTCCCATGTAAAAGCCAGTGGTTCTGACATCTGCCCTCTGCATGGCCTTTGCTCCAGCTTATAATTTCACATTACAGTGAAGTGGCAACCCACTTACTTGGACACCAACCTCACACTTTTGGAGCTTCAGACTCTTGGATACAACTGCCTACTAGATACCCTTCAATTTCTGAGGTGCCAAAAGTTGACTCCACGTGTCCAGCCCAAGTCCATGACCTCCACTGGCATCATCTATCTCAGAGATTGGTCCTTCATGCACACAAGCCAGATCCCAGGGATCCCCTGTCCGGTCATCTCCAAGTCCATCAGCATGTCCCCCGATGCTCTTGACATATCCACGTTCCCCTCTCTCCTGCCTCCACCAAGCCAAGCTACCTTGCCTCTGGGCTGCACTGTGGTGAGAGCTTCCTTTCTGCCTGTCTCCTTTCTCCCTCCTTCCTATCTACTTATCCTGCTGCAGGTTCTTCAACTGGAGATATGAACATATCACGACGCAGACTGAAGCTCCTGGAATGCCCCTCCCTTGTTTCAGGATGAGGACCTGCCTCCTGCACCTCTCCAGGTTCACTCGGGCCTTGCTTGCCTTGCTCTGCAGGGTGCTCCCTGTGGCTGCAGGCCCTTTGCACATACTATGTCTCTCTTCTTCCTCATCCTCGAGGCTCAGCTGACACACGTCCTCCTCGGTCAAGCACTGCCTGACCGCCCTTGGAGGTGGCATCCCACAGCATGTAGTCTAGTGGTGCCGCGGGTCTCCCCTTCCCAGCACTCCATCACAGCTACGAAGTCCACATTTGCTCTCAGGTAAGGTAACTAACTGGAGAGGGCAATGGCACCCCACTCCAGTACTCTTGCCTGGAAAATCCCATGGATGGAGGAGCCCGGTAGGCTGCAGTCCATGGGGTTGCTAAGGGTCGGACACGACTGAGCAACTTCACTTTCACTTTTCACTTTTATGCATTGGAGAAGGAAATGGCAACCCACTCCAGTGTTCTTGTCTGGAGAATCCCAGGGACGGGGGGAGCCTGGTGGGCTGCCGTCTATGGGGTCGCACAGAGTCGCACACGACTGAAGCAACTTAGCAGCAGCAGCAGCAAGGTAACTAATGCCTGACACTTTCATTATCCTGAAAGCTACAAAGGGCAGAGCCCAAAGCTGTATCCGGGTGTCCCTTTATCCCAGAGCCTAGAACAGAGAATCAAAGAATATGTAAGTGTTCAATGTGAATAAGACAGATGCGAGTAACTGAGTCCAAAACAAGGAATTCGTGGATGTTAGAATAGCAATGCTACAGGCAAGAACATACAGAGGCATATATCATCAGAGAGGGACCCAACCTTGACTCTGAGCTGCTAAGTGGCTGAAATAAGGAGGAAACATGACTGGGCAAGGGCTGACGACATGAAGAGCTAGGGACAGATGGGCTGTTTAGGAAAAGCCCCGGTCTTCCTAACCCTGAGACGGAGGAACAGGCCAACGTGTGGAGGGGAAAGGCAGATGGTCTTGCACAGAGGGTCAATTCCTGAAATCAAACTAAAACGATCCTGAAATGTGGCTTTCAGGGTTTTAAAACCTTGGATAAAATTTTACATTAAATATTCAAGATCTGAGACAGATGAAATCAGAACAGTGCTGTTTGAAGCTGGGTGGAGCATGCTCAGAGCCTCTGCTCCCTTCCTCCCTCCTGGCCCCTTTACCCTCCCTGGCAGCCACTGAGGTAGGCACGTGAAAACCATGCCTACTGCCCTCAGGAGACACACGGGGCTTTGGTAACACTAGGTGTGGCATCTCCCCCAGGCACTGGCCATCAGCTGGGGCAGGGAGGCCAGAGGCCAGGTCTCAACAAGGATGGGGCAGGCCTGGCCATGCTGCTGGGACTGGGCCCCCCTGCCCCAGAGACGCCCTCTCCCGTCACCTGTGCCGCCTCCTTCACAAAAGATCAGGACTGGCATTAAGCATCTCCCTCACTTGTCTCCAACCAGGCGGGGATCCTGAGACGCCGGTGTCGCGTCAGTCTAGGGTAGGGGTCTGCCAACCACACGTGTTGGCACGTTGGTCCGTCCACCTGGTTTTGTGAACAGGGTTTTATTGGAGAAGTCCTGCTGGTGGCCTGCCTGCAACGCTATAGACAGGGTGCCCTCAGCAGGGATTTCTCCTGACCTGTCTGGGCAAGGAGACTTAGTGGACACAGCTCATCAGGCACAGTTGTCTTGATCTCCTATCTCTGGAGCTGGGAGTCTTTCAATGATCAGAGCTCTGGGCAGGCTGACCTCAGTCATGGCTACTCTGACCCCCACCCCAAGGCTGCTACCTGGCACCCTGTGCCCTGATGCCCATCTCCACAGTGCTGGGTGGTCATCATTTCTCATGAACTCCCTCCGCCCTGGAACAGGACTCCTTCATGGGAATGGGAAGGAGAGATGCCCAGATTGGGAGGTCCCACGGTGGACCTTGACATGCTGTGTGGTCCTTGTCAGCAAGGGGAGTGGACACACAGGCCCCGTGGATCCTGAGGGCAGGCCGTGGGAGACAAGGTAGGCATGGCTGGGCACACACTTGTGTGACTGCTGCAGGCCAGGAGCTCAGAGCCACAGCTGCCTTGTCCTTCTCCAGCCTAGACTCTCCGGAGGCTGGCCTAGGCCCTGAGTTGTGCCAGGAGCCAGGGCACTGGCCTGATGGTGGCTCAGGGCACAATGACCTGGACATTGTCTCCACTACTAAACACAGATTCCCATTCCACAGGCTCAGATCCCAAAGACGGGCCCTGTTCCTAACTATGAGGCCTTATCTACAAGGAGAAAACCGAGGTGTTCCTGCAAGCTGCCTGTTAGCACTAAAGGTTCAAAAATCATGGTGGGGTGTCTCCATGGGCTGCTATCATATTTTGAAAAATGCCTGGCGAGGGGGCCTAGGCCTCAGGTGGGGGAGGGGCCCTCAGCATCTATGCTGAGCAGGGTAAGGGGGACAGGAAAGTCACTGGAATCAGAAACTGAGGAACTGATGTCCCAGAACGGCACCTGCAGCTCTACAGCGCCGTCAGCCACAGAGGTGAAAAGAAGGAGGCAGCAGTGTGCCAGACCCAAGCATCCAGTTTCACTGAACTTTTATTGAGTTTATTTGTGGGATGCATGACAGGAAGTCTTTCCACGGTTAGTAAGAGTAAAAGGTCATTTTCACAGTCACTTTGGCACACACTAACGTTGTCTCATAAAAAAACCAGAAAAGCAACGACAATGGAACCTATATAATACGTCATTAGATACATACAAAACACTAATAAAATATCCCTGATGAACCAAAGTGCATATAGACAGGGAGCACAATGCCCAGGACCGCATTGCACCTTCCCAGAGTCACGCGTGCCACTCGCATCGCCTAAGTCAAAGTTGGAAGTTAACAGTCGTGAGAATTAGTATGTGTTACACCGCATATTTACATAACAGTAATTAGTGCCAAGGGAGAGCTGGACACTGTCCAGCGGGGACGCTACGAAGAGGGGCCAGGGCTGGGGCAGGAGGGGAGTGGCCGGCTGGACTGTTGCACTCGTCACACCAAGGGCCAGGCCAGTCACCCCCTGGTGTGCGGCCGTGCCAGCGGCAGGGCGCTCAGGGCTCCAACAACAGTCAGGGCCAAAGGGCCTCCAGCGGGTCTCCTTTCCACAGAGGTGATCCCGCACCTGGGGCCCTGCACAGGCCTGGGCCTCCTGGACTCCTGGACTCAGCCAGGCCTCCTGAACTGAGAAGTCTTATCCTTGGCCAAAGGTGGGTGAGCCGGCCGCCTGCCTCTAGGTTGCACTGCCTGCCTCCTGCCTGGGTCATGTCTCCCCTCGGAAGCTGGAGCTAGCAGCCAATTCTGTTACCTTTCAACTTTAAGGCATCTTCTACATAGTTTTATCTAAGCAAAAAAGCAATAAAAATTGAGGTAATTCTGTAGTTGTTCACACGGGTAGGCGGCCACATCCACGTGAGACAGCCTTGAGCTCTCACTTTCTCGCCCCTGTGCATGGGGCCATGTGCACACGATGAGAAAGGCCATTGGAGCAAATGGACAGAGAATGGAAGTGGCGGTGTGTCCCGATGTCCCACCGCAGGGACACATTCCCTGCCTCTTCCGCTTTACCTGAACCCCAAGAGGGGCCGGGTATGGGGGCCAAGGGTTGTGTGAGCTGGGCACAAAGGCCACAGGAAGCAGGCCACGGTCACACGAGTCAGGAGGACACATTGAGCACAGGGGCAGCAGCAGCAGCAGCAGCAGAGGAGGCTGGGGAGCCCCTGGCACACTGCTGGACACGGGCCGGGCGCCAGGCTGGTGACGCACAACTGCACGCCCGAGACCCCTCTGGGCTCCCTCGCTGGGAGGCGGCATTTAAAAGGGGGCAGGTGGGGGCCCCCTCAACTTCCAACCTGCAGCTCCAGCCTGGAGGGCTGTGGCCCTGGGAGGCGGTCACAAAGTGGTCACATTCACACTTGGGCCTCTGGCCCCTCCAGCACCACGACAGATCTTTGCCCCTTTAAAAGCCATCACCACCAGGTCCTGGCACCCCACAAGAGGCCAGTGCCCCGGGCCGTGCCTCTGCAGGACTGGCCCTCCCGGCCAGGTGGCTCCAAAGGAGACAGCCGAGCACAGATGCCCGGAGAAACAGATTCCACCAACAGAGCTCAGGAAGAGTCAGGGGAGTTTTCCATAGACAGAGAGGAGGGGCGCCCACGGCAAGCTCCACAAGGCGCAGGGCATGCACTGGAGGGCAGAGACAGAGTTATAAACGGGCCGGTTACTTGACGAGGTCTCCTGGACTGGCGAGTTGGGGTCCGGTCGGGATAGCCACTGGACCACGTAGCTCTTCTTGGAGGGGTCAGAGGTGTTTCCTAGAGGGAAAAGACAGGCACCTGTGGCTGCTAGGGTACCGGGTCTGGGCCTCCAATCCCCCCACCCCAGACAGGAGGGCTCCATGGACTCTGGTGTCCCAGGGACAGGCGGGCCCCAGTCACCCTCCAGGCCCAACTCCTGCCTCTCCTACACCAAGCATCTTGGGCCTCAGCTACACAGGGTCACTCCCCATGCAGGCCCCACCAGCACCGCCTTATCTTGAGAAGTGCTGGGAACAAGAGATCCTGGCTCTACACTCCCCTCGGCTGGGGCAGACACACCTGACCGCCAGAGCTCCCTGGTCTGTAGCAGGCACTCCTGACTGGGTCTATCTCATGAACTGTCGGGAGCAAAGAGGTAATGTGTGTCCAGCCCTTGGCAAGGCGCCCAGCACAGTTAGGGTTCTGGCTGGTTTCCTTTCAGGGCATTAGGCACCCTCTGTACTCACACAGGTACCCTCTACTCACATGGGTACCCTTACTCACACTGGTACCCCTACTCACACAGGTAACCCTACCCACACAGATACCCCCTACTCACACAGGTAACCCTATTCACAGGGTGCCCTACTCACACAGATACCCCCTACTCACACAGGTAACCCCTACTCACACAGGTAACCCTACTCACACAGATACCCCCTACTCACACAAACACCCCCTACTCACACAGGTAACCCTACTCACACAGGTAACCCTACTCACACAGATACCCCGTACTCACACAAATCCCCCCTACTCACACAGGTAACCCTACTCACACAGGTAACCCTATTCACAGGGTGCCCTACTCACACAGATACCCCCTACTCACACAGGTAACCCTACTCACACAGATACCCCCTACTCACACAAACACCCCCTACTCACACAGATACCCCCTACTCACACAGGTAACACAACTCACAGGGTGCCCTACTCACACAGATACCCCTTACTCACACAGATACCCCCTACTCACACAGGTAACCCTACTCACACAGATACCCCCTACTCACACAGATACCCCCTACTCACAAAGGTAACCCTACTCACACAGATACCCCTTACTCACACAGATACCCCCTACTCACACAGGTAACCCAACTCACAGGGTGCCATACTCACACAGATACCCCTTACTCACACAGATACCCCCTACTCACACAGGTACCCCCTACTCACACAGGTACCCCCTACTCACACGGGTACCCCCTACTCACATGGGTACCCTCTATACTCACAAAGGTACCCCTACTAATATGAGTACCCCCTACTCATACAGGTAACCCCTACCCAGACAGGAATGGGCTGAGCCCTGACATGCAGTCACCATGAATCTGGTTTCTCTCCCAGACCAAAAGGGAGTGCCAGGAAGGCAGCGATGGGCGTGCCAGGAAGGCAGCGATGGGCTGAATCCATGCCATCCTTCTCTAGGGCCTGGCCTGGAGATGAGCATGGCAAATGCCAGTTCCTTTCATTTCCTGCCAGGGAAAGGCCCCAGACCAGGCCTGGGTGGCCCTGGCTTCTCCTTCAAGTTCACAGATGCTCTATTTGGCCAGTTGTGGGAAGAGCTGCATTTGCCTGGGCTACCCTCCTCCCCGGACCTGCTGCATGCAGAGGGCTTACGGGGACAGGGGCCAAGCCTGCAGATCCTTGCCGTCTCAGGCCGCTCCTCCCGGCACACCCCGAAACTGTCGTCCGCAGTTCGGCAGAGCACCGGCCGTTCCTGGGTGCCATTTCCACAGGTTACTGAGCACTGCGGACAAAGAGTACCAGTCAGGGCCCACCTCCCACGCTAGGCTAGGTCTTCAAGGGCTCCCCAAGTGGGTGACCCCACGACACTTGGGAGGTGGAGAGGGACAGAGGGGAGAGCGTGAGCTAGAGGTCTGCCCGGCCTTGCCCTGGCCTCTGGAAGCTGCCTCAGGCTCTTGGGCTCTCAAGTGAGTTGGAGAGAGCAAATCTGCAGGGCCAGATAGAGCCCGGCACTTCTGGACTCGCATCGAGTGCTTCCCTTCTCCATCTAGAGGAGTTGAGGCCCGGAGAAACGGCTATGCAGTGCAGATCACCAGGAAAGCTCTGCCTGCGTCCAGGAGGCGTTAGCAGAGGACGCTCCCTCCCCCTGGACACAGAGCTCTGTGCCACCAGCACCCGCACCGTCCCCTCCAGCCTCTGGCCCCCTTGGCGTCACCACACTGGGAGGGGCCAGAAGAAGCCGTCATGCCCAGACTCCTGGCTCTGCTCACAGCTCAGCCCAGCCGAGCCAAAGGATGATTCTCAAGTTCTTGCCTCCTGTGTGAGAAAGGGCTGACTCAGCAGACTGGGTTGCTTGAACCTGCCCAGTCCCAAGAAAGGCCTATTTTCAGAACTAGCCCTTGGTTAACTCCTGGGAACCGAGTTCATGGAACGGTCTGTCTGGTAAGAGCATATACCTGTGTGCCTGAGGTCCTGAATCAGGCATTACCAACTTGTTTGGTTGGTTTACACCAAGAATATTATTTGTGGTGAGCATCTGCTTTCCTTCTGGGGTCCAGGGCTTCAGTAATGGATGTCAGTCACGCAGGCACCCTGTGCTTCCATGAGTGATCCCCAGTGAAAACCCTGGACACCTGGATGCTTGTGCCTGGTTTCCTCCAGATGCTTCACCCAAGCGCTTTTTCCCTTTACTGATTCTACTCTGTACGTGAACCATGAACTCCCAGATGCTGAAGTTGGATTTAGAAAAGGCAGAGGAACCAGAGATCAAATTGCAAACATCTGTTGGATCATAGTAAAAGAAACAGAGTTCCAGAAAAACATCTACTGTTTCATCGACTATGCTAAAGCCTTTGACTGTGTGGATCACAACAATCTGTGGAAAATTCTTAAAGAGATGGGAATACCTGGCCATCTCACCTGCCTCCTGAGGAACCTGTATGCAGGTCAAGAAGCAACAGTTAGAATCAGACATGGAACAAGAGACTGGTTTCTAACTGGGAAAGGAGTATGTCAAGGTTGTATATTGTCACTCTGCTCATTTAACGTATATGCAGAGTACATTATGTGAAATGCCGGGCTAGATGAAACAAAAGCTGAATCAAGATTGCCAGGTGAAATATCAATAATCTCAGATATGCAGATGACATCACCATTATGTCAGAAAGCGAAGAGGAACTCAAGAGTCTCTTGATGAAAGTGAAAGAGGAGAGTGAAAACACTGGCTTAAAATTCAACATTCAAAAAATGAAGATCATGGCCTCTGGTCCCACCACTTCTTGGCAAATAGATGGGGAAACAATGGAAACAGTGACAGACTTTATTTTCTTGGACTCCAAAGTTACTACAGATGGTGACTGCAACCATGAAATGAAAAGATGCTTGCTCCTTGGAAGAAAAGCTATGATCAACCTAGACATTGTATTAAAAAGAAGAGACATTACTTTGCCAACAAAGGTCCTTCTAGTCAAGGCTATGGTTTTTCCAGTAGTGATGTATGGATGTGAGAGTTGGACTTTGAAGAAGGCTGAGTGCTGAAGAATTGATGCTTTTGAACTGTGGTGTTGGAGAAGACTCTTGAGAGTCCCTTGGACTGCAAGGAGATCAAATCAGTCAATCCTAAAGGAAATCAACCCTGAATATTCATTAGAAGGACTGATACTGAAGCTCCAATAGTTTGGCCACTGGGGGCAAAGAGCCGACTCATTAGAAAAGATCTTGATGTTTGGAAAGATTGAAGGCAGGAGGAGAAGGGGACGACAGAGGATGAGATGGTTGGATGGCATCACTGACTCAATGGACATGAGTTTGAACAAGTTCCAGGAGTTGATGATGGACAAGGAAGCCTGGCATGCTATGGTCCATGGGGTTGCAAAGAGTCGGACACGACTAAGCGACTGAACAACAATAGAACTTTCATTGTAATAAAGCATAACCATGACTATAGCAACTTCTGTGGGAACCTTTGAGCCCAAAGCTGGTCTTGGCAACCCCTGACCCACCAGGCATGTGGGCTGGATGTCAGTGCTCACATCAGCTCAGCCTTGCCCCCAAAACTCTCCTCCAGCCCCTGAGACTATCCTCACTATTTTTTCAGCTAGATCTAAGCCCTCCTTTGCTCATGTCCCCTCTTGCAAGTCTGATTGGCCTTTTAGCCACAGTTCTGCCCCAGAGACAAAAGTCCAGGCTTCCTTTCGCATCTTGGAGCCCAGGCTGCCCCTAGTCTTCTGGGGTTCCAGTCCCCCGTAGCACATGGGAGCCTCTGCCCTGCAGAGTAAAGATACACATTCCTCTGAGTTTCACACAGAACAGTAGCCAGGGAAGCATGGGTGCCCTGAGACCTACGGACGTGGCCTAGGGCAAGAACGGCATCCAGGCCAAGGCGGATCACCCTGGCCACCTCAGTCCCCCCCGAGCTTGGTTTCGGGGCTGAGGACACAGGGCTGGGGAACTGCTCACCTGGGACCAGGATCCAGCCCGCCACCGGCCAGGGCACAGCTCGCGGTTGCAGGCCCGGCGGCCCTCGGGTCGAGCGTCATTGCAGTGCTTGGTGTGCACGGAGCGGGTGGTGTTGTTGTGCAGAGGCTGAACACAGCGCACGGAGCGAACCTGCATGCCTGTCCGCCCACAGCTCCGGCTGCACGGCTCCCACTCGCCCGTGACCCACCTGCCAGGGCACACAGCACATGGTCAGCCCCTGGAGAAACCCCGGTGGACAGGGGCAGGGCAGCCTGTTCCTCCAGGCGCATCTTCCCTGTGTCAGGAAGGTGCCCTGGAGGCTTGCTGTACCCCTGCCTGAGGACCATGAACCCCAAGCGTGCCCATTGCAGGGAGACCCTGGTTTGGGGTGGCCTTTGTCCTTTCTTAGCCTCCTGACTCTGCCCTCTGACCTCACCAACCCTTCTGGGCAGCAGCATGGACGCCCTCAGCACCTGTCCTCAAAGGGCCCCCACCTGCCTATTTATCCACCATCTTCCCTGCTCGGGGCCCTGCAAAAGGAACCTGGGCCCAGAAATGCAGCCCCATCAAATTCCGGGTCTGGAGGGTCAAGGCTGCAGCCCCTGGGGTGAACTGTAAGGGAAACATCTACCACAGGGCCAGAAGCAAGCCCGACACCCTCAGAGCCTGAGTTTCCCCATCTGAGCATTAGTACTTATTGTCATTTCTAGCATCCCAGGTGGCCCTAATGGTTAAGAACCTGCCTGCCAGTGCAGGAGAGGCAGGTTCAATCCCTGGGTTGGAAAGATCCCCTGGAGAAGGAAATGGCAATACACTCCAGTATTCTTGCCTGAAAATCCATGGACAGAGGAACTTGGTGGGCTACAGTCCACGGGGTCACAAAGATGTACATTATTGTTTCCTTCTAGCAAGTCTGAAGGAGGAGGCCACTGCACAGCCTCAAACACCTTAGACTCCATAGAACATGTTGAGTGAGAAAGACTCTGAAACATCTCAGGGCTGTGGGGCCCAGAGCCACCAAGAAACCTGATCCTGCGCCACCATCCACAGAAGCCCCAGGACGCTTCCCCCGTCCTCTAGTGGGGTTGGGGGCCAGAGAGCCCCGGCACTCACACGGGCTGGGAGCACTCCTGTGGGTTGCAGGTCCGGCGGATGGCTTTGGGCTTTGAGACGGAGTCGCAGAAGCCTCGGTGCACCATCTTGTGGTCCAGCCTCCGGCGGCAGCCATACTTGGTGAATTGGGACCCTGAAGATGAGAGCTTGAGGGGGCTCAACGGGACAGCATGGGCCCTCCCGCAGGCGTGGAGGGGCGGCTCCTCAGGCCACTTCAGCCCTGCTCTCCCTGTCCTGCTGATGGGGCGAGGGTGGGGCAGTTTGGACAAGTCCAGCCTGGTGCCCGCCCAGCACTGCAGGCCAAGTGAGGGTGCCAGGCCAGGGAGAGCAGCCTCCTGGGTAGCTTCCTGGGGCAGGAGGGAAGGTTCTATTCCTTCTCCCAGCATTTAGTCATTGACGATACCTTGGATTAATATGCACTGAGAACCTCACTAAACATGAAACACAGCCTGCAAGGCTCCTTCAGCCAGTCTAGTGTAGCAGCTCTCAGCTGCTGCAGATTTTGTCCCTGGGGACATCTGGCAATGTCTGGGACACTTAGTTGTCACAACTGGAAAGGAGATGCCACCAGCACTGAACAGGGAGAGGCTGGGGATGCTGCTCAGCATTCTACAGTCAGGGGACAACCTCCAAAACAGACGACTATAGAGCCCAAAGTGTCAACTGGGTAAGTCTCAAAATCTCAGCCTAGTGCATTAGACATGACAGAATATGACAGGACAGCCTGAGCTAGACTGGGCATCTGGGGTGCCCCAGGAAATACAGCACCCCAGTGCTCTGGTTTCATGGAAAGCAGTGAAGGAGGCTCCCCAGGCAGGAGATGGCCTGTGCAAAGGCCCCGAGGCAGAAGCGCAGCATGTCCAGAAAACCAGCTAAGCCAGCACGGACAGGCCTAAGTGAGCGAGGGTTGGGAGTGCCGGTGGCAGAGGGAGACGTCAGAGAGTTGCTTCGACCTTGGAGGCCATGAGGAGCATTTTGTTTTTTTTTATCAAGAGCAGAAGGATCTGCTGATAACTACGACACCAGGAAAGGGTATGGTCTAATTTGCCCCTTTAATAGTTTAAAGTGGGGGCCAGTCGGGTAGTGAGGATGCCACCAGGACTGGGAAGATGGTAACAGCAGATGAGTCCAAGAGAAATGCAGGAGGGAGGCTCAACAGGACACACTGATAAAATCCAGGGCTGGGTGGCTCAGGGGACGGCTGGGTGCCACCCACTTAGGCAGCAGCACTGGGAGAACTCCCTGTCTCATCTTGGTATGGGAGCCTGCGTGGTCCTGCATCTGAAGGTGGTCTGTCCTGGGCACCTGCTTCTGCAGGCTGAGTGTCCTCTCCTGCTTCTCATCCCCTCCAGCCCCCAAGGAGCAGCGAACACACTGGGCAGATCAGAGCTTCCTATCTGTTACGTCGTACCCAAGTTTGAGGTCCAAGGCAGGTGGGACCTCCTTGCACCCAGCCCTGCCCCAGAAAGGAAAGGCCTTTCTGAATGAACTCAGAGGTGACCTGCAGAGGAGGCCTCTCCACTGGTCTCCAGCATGGCCCGGTCCTTCCTGTGGCCTGCCTCCCGATGTCACAGTGATCTATCCAAACCACCCTCACGGTGACCTCCTGTCAGGCCAGACCTCCTTCTCATGATGACGCAGGTGGGTGCTGGTGTCAGGCAACCCCACACATGCCCCCCTGCTGCCTTTGGCCAGCAGCCCTGAGCACCTGCCCTTCCTGTCCACCCTCTGGCACCTCCCTGGCAGGGCTAGGCCCTTGTTACCTGGGCAGAGGTCACTGCTTGTGTTCTCATAGCTGGCACAGCCCTCACTCCAGGCAGTCAGCAGAGACCACGGGCGGAAGGGAGCTCCTCACCCAGGAGACCCTTCCTGCTCATCCCCCTCTCCTCTGGGGCCCCGGCTCTGAGAAAGCCCCTCACCTCCACCGCAGGGCTTGGAGCAGGGCGACCACTTCTTCAGGGCCCACTCATAGCCCACAGAGTCATCTTCCAGGACGTTGTTGTCATCCACATTGAGCGAGTCCTCATGGATCATGTACTTGTAGGTCAGTGAGATGCGGGCGTCCCCCTCTGGGATGACCTGCCCCGGAGACAGGGGTGAATATGCCCGCCCCCCACCACTCTCCCCCAGAGACCTGGTTAGGAAGGTCAGCCCGAGGAACATGCCTGGCCAAGTCTCATTATTCCCGGTAGTCAGGTTCTAGAAAGTCCCAGCAAACACTGAACCTGCCCGTACTGAACCACTGGGGAACACAGGGTCTGGGCCAGCGAACCTCTGGTCATGACATTTTCATCAACAGCCTATGCATAAGCATATTCTATGGGTATTTCTGTTTAGACACCTTAATCAGTACACACTGTTGATTCACTGATACTGAACTCACAGCCAGCACCCAGGCACTTGTGCCTGGACAAAGCTCAGTAACACATGCATTCTTGTCTCTCCACGGGGCAAACCCACAGCCTCCACGCAGAGGGACACCAGGCACACTTCACAGCCACAACTGGGGACATTTTAAACAGTGAGATTATCTTCCGAAAGCTTAAAAAGGCAAAGAACATGGCAGTAAATAGAGTGTGAAAAGACGCTTGTTTACAGTAGGAGCTGAAATAAGTAGCAGAACCAGGCCTGGCTCCGCTCTGCTGGGAGCATGCATGTCAGGCGCTCACACTTGCCCTGCTCCGCCGAGAGCACAGGCAGACCTCGCTTTATGGCGCTTCGGTTCACTGTGCTTCACAGACGTTATCTTTTAACAACTTAAAGGTTTACGGCAGCCCCACGTGCAGCAAGTCTATTGGCGCCATTTGTCAACAGCATTTGGTGACTTTTTGTCTGTCTGGGTCACATTTTGGTACTTCCCACAATCTTTCAAATGTTTTCATTATTGTTGGACAAATCAACGGAAGTAGTCTTGTTAAGGCTTCAAAAGCTACTGACTGTTAAACAGAGACCCTGAAAGGAGTTACATGCCAAGCTGCTGACTAGCAGAAATGGCAAAAGATCCTGGGAGCCAGCAGATAAGGAAGGGAGTAAGTCACAAGAAAGGGAGTAAGTCACGAAGCTTCCTGGGCCTTGGGAATCTGCCTTTTCCCAGGCATCTGCTGACATTCTGAGACTTACGAATAGACATACAAGGCTTCAACATAATAGCCAGAGCTGCATCTCCACAAAAAGGTACTTGTGGCTTGAAATAAAAGCAGGACTGCTTTGAACAGAGTTCTGAAGTCTCAACAGTGAGAGAAGGGATGGGAGGTTGAGGGGGACAAACTGCCCAGAACCTCTCAACTGGGGGTCCAGACTGCTATTCCAGGGATAGCCCAGCATCGCCTGAGTATGGATGCATGCATTTGTGTCTTGCTGTACCATGTACTGGGAGCTCCAGATTAGATCTGGATGGTTCCCAATTTAGTGATATATATCATATATATATATTTATGTATATATATAACATTAATTAATATAATAATATTATATATTATAATATATATAACATATAATATATCATGTAATATAGTATATAATACATACAATTATATTATAAATAATTATATTATTATATATAATACATTATATTATGTATAATCGTATAGAATATAATATATACAATTATATATTATATTAATTAAATTAATTAATTATATTTAATATATATAATATATTATACAATTATATATAATATATAAAATATAGAATTATATATTATATATATTTTATATATTTATAAAATATATTTATATATTTAAAATTTTTTATAAATTTATATATTTATAAGATATTTTATATTGATATATTTTATATTATATATTATATAAATAATATAGAATATATAGAATAGTATTATATAATTATATAATATTATATAATATATTGTATTCTATATAGAATATAGAATTATATATTTTTATATATTTATAAAATATTTTATATATAATATATAACATATAGTATATTATATTAATATAATTATTACAATATAATTATATTATAATAATTATGAATCTAAATACACAACATATTTATTATTATATATAATTTATATATTATATTATATTTATATAATATAATTGTATATTATTATTATATTATATATAATATATATTTATATATCAAATATATCAGAGAAGGCAATGGCACCCCACTCCAGTACTCTTGCCTGGAAAATCCCATGGATGAAGGAGCCTGGTAGGCTGCAGTCCATGGGGTCGCTAAGAGTCAGACACGACTAAGCAACTTCACTTTCACTTTTCACTTTCATGCATTGGAGAAGGAAATGTCAACCCACTCCAGTGTTCTTGCGTGGAGAATCCCAGGAATGGTGGAGCCTGGTGGGCTGCCGTCTCTGGGGTCGCACAGAGTCGGACACGACTGAAGCGACTTAGCAGCAGCAGCAGCATCAAATATATATATATTTCTTGTGGCGATGTATGTATAATAATTTCTTACTATATTACTTGTCCTCATACTATAACTCACTGCTAATGTAATAAACTTCCTATTTCTTGCTTACTAAATGTGCTCTGTATTTGCTGCTCAGATGTGTCCGACTCTTTGTGACCCCATGGACTGTAGCCCACCAGGCTCTTCTGTCCATGGGATTCTCCAGGCAAGAATACTGGAGTGGGCTGCCATGCCTTCCTCCAGGGGATCTTCCCAACCCAGGAATCGAACCCAGGTCTCCTGCATTGCATGTGGATTCTTTACCATCTGAACCACCAGGGAAGCCCAAGAACCTGGAGTGGGTAGCCTATCCCTTCTCCAGGGGATCTTCCAGACCCAGGAATTGAACTGAGGTCTCCTGCATTGCAGGCAGATTCTTTATAGTCCAAGCCACCAGGGAAGCCTAGGGTGGTTATTTTGCCAGTGAATCCTCTGAGCCTGAAACCAAAAGTAAGTCTCAGCAGGACATAACTCTTTCAGCAGAACAATTATTATCACTTTTATCATGGTGATCTCTGACCAAGTGGTCTTTGATTTTATTATGTAGTTGCCTTTTTGCTCTTTATCTTTAATTGAGGTATGTACATTGTTTTTCAGGCCTAAGGCTATCAGACATTTCACAGACCACAGGATAGTATCCCATGTGCTCTGGGAAACAAACACATCCACATGCCTTGCATGACTATGATATTCACTTTACTGTGGTGGCCTGGAACCTAACCTACCTATTTCTCCTGAGGTGTGTCTGTACCAGTTTGGAGATTAGAAATACTTTCAGTAGGTGAATTTACCAACACAGAAACAGCAGGACTGAGGCCCGACTGTATGTGCACTGACAAAGGCAGGGCAGCAGAGGCATCTCTGGGGACGGAAGTGCACGCGGGCGGGGTGAGCAGAGCATGGTGCGCGTGAACACCCCAGCCCCCGGCTGCACACCCTGGTGTGGGGCGCTGAGCCCCAGCACTGTGTGCTCACCTTCACAGAGGGCCAAAAGGCACCTGAGCCTTATCTGCAGTGTTTTAATTTCTTTTTACTGACAAAACATATTGCATATGCAATTGAAATTAATTTTTAAAAAGTAAATTAGGAAATCAAACCCTCTCTGTGTTCCTATCACCAGGAGCAGCCTGTGGTCCTGGACTCAGGGGACCCGGGGTCCAGTGCTGCTCAGAGACAAAGGCTTAGTGTGACTTGGGTCTCGCACTCTAATTTCCTGCAGCCCCATCGGTCACCCCAGGGAGCTTCAGGGTTTGAATGCAGTGGCAGACAAGAATAAGCATGATGAGAGGTGGCCGTGAATGTCGCCCAGAGTTGTTTGTGGAGGGGAAGCCTAAATGCTTACAGGGGATTTTGTCTCTGGTAGCCCAGGGACACAGGGCAAGGAGCCAGACCGGTGGCTCCATGCGTGCTCCTCACTCTGACACAGAGACGGAGGTCCTCATCTCAAAGGTCAGGCCGGAGGGGCCGTGCAGAACATGGCCTGAAGGCTGCAGGGAGGCTCAGGGCTCCCAGGCACCGCCCGACCCCTTCCCCAGCAGCCACCTGCCTCACCCGCCTCATGCTGCAAGAGGCGGCGGGCCGGGCCCCTGTCTGACTTACCAGCACAGTGATGGTGCCGTGGAGGGGGCCCATGGTCTGCAGTGTCTCCCGGCCGTCCTCATCCCGGTACTCCCACTCCACGCCCATGGCGATGAAGGTCTTGGAGTTGGGATCCACGTCATTCTCCTCATTTAAAATGAACTTGCCTGTCTCCAGGTTTTTGACGGCTGAACGATAAAAGACAGAAGGATGGAAGACAGCCACAATCACCCGGGGGCAGAAGCGTGGGAGGTCATCAGGGTTCACTAGTTTGAACAGGTTGGGGGAGTTGTGGGGAGCAGAGCCCCTTTTCTTCCTTCAGTCCCACTGACAGCCCAAGCCGCCTTGGGAACCTGCCTTGTCCCCTTTCTCTGCACTGGACCTAAGTTTCCCTCCAACCCGCCCTCCTGCCAGGTCTGGGGCCCTTTTCTGGATCTGCCTCTCAGGCCCTGGAGGAGAGGCTCCATGGTAGGGACGTAGGAGCCACCAGGACCACGTCTCTGCAGTCTACTTGGAGCACTCAGGGGGCTCTCAGGGCCACTGCCCTCCCTGACCCAGCTCCCTGGGTGAGGGGTACCTGCTGGACACCAGGGCTTCCTGCCCTGGGGTGAGCATGCGTCCCACACACCCTCCCACCCTGTTGATAACTATGGCTCAGCCTGGTACCCCACCAGTCCCCTACATCCCAAAGAGGCCTGACCTGACTCGGGGACCACCCAGCCTACTGCTGCTGCTGCTGCTGCTAAGTCGCTTCAGTCGTGTCCGACTCAGTGCGACCCCAGAGACGGCAGCCCACCAGGCTCCCCCGTCCCTGGGATTCTCCAGGCAAGAACACTGGAGTGGGTTGCCATTTCCTTCTTCAATGCATGAAAGTGAAAAGTGAAAGTGAAGTCGCTCAGTCGTGTCCGACTCTTCGAGACCCCATGGACTGCAGCCCACCAGGCTCCTCCATCCATGGGGTTTTCCAGGCAAGAGTATTGGAGTGGGGTGCCATCGCCTTCTCCAGACCCAGCCTACTATGCAACCACAAAGAATGTCTAGGAGATAAGAATCAGCTGGCCACAAAGCCCCACACTTGCCAGAGTGTGGAAAGCGGCTCCTGGGGGGCTGCTGGAAGATTTTAGCAGGGAGGCCACAGACTGGGCACAAAAATCACAGGATAACAGTGAGGAAACCGTTCCCTGCACAAGTTTCCTAGACTCCCTTGAGAGCCGTGGTAAGTGCCAGGAGGTCCCCGGCTTGCCCCTAACCCTCCCTCCTTGTTTGCAGGGATAGCCCTGGGCAGGAAGCAATGTTTAGGTAGAAGTGTCTTTTTTTAAGGGATTGACTTTTATATTTGCCTCCTACTTAAGACAAGGAGTACTGGCTGTCCATGTTGGGACAGCAACATAAAAGTCTCCTCTAAAAATAAGGAAGAAAGAAGCATCTGCATTTTAAAAAGAGTGGTGTTTGCTCACATCAGCGGAGGTGCTAGATGCCCGCAGTCATGGAACCCCTGACCCCTCCAGGGCACAGGGAAGAAGATGGGACCCAAACTAGGAGAAAGGACTTGTGTGAGGTCCCCTCACTGACCCCCAGCATCACTTCCTACTTTGGTCCTGCAACTTGGGGGCGTGTGGATGAGTGAACCCCTGTGAGGGGTTCCAGGCAGCCTGCAGGAGCACAGTGCCACAGAGGCTGCCATGTGAGAAGGGGCATCCTGAGTTGTCAGAACATCCAAATTTCCAAGAGATGCCAGGCATCTCTATTCCAAAAGAACCGCTCGAATTTAAAATGAAACTAAATGAAAATATGCAAACGCACCATGGGAGCCCATCTACCAGCTGGCCTCGGCACCCACTGCTTGTGGAACTTGCTGACTTCCAGTGAGCGAGGCGCTTCCCCTTCGACTTTGAGTGGGAGGTATGCCATGTCTTAGACACATGTCCCTCCAACTGCTGTGAGGGAAGGCTTCTCCATTGGGAAAGTACTAAAGGAGAGATCCACCCATTGGCTGGGCCAAGCCAGGGGCAGAGGAGATAGGGTTGCAGCCCATGCCTCCCAGTCAGGCCCCCGACCCCCAGAAGAGTCAGGCTGTGGAGCCACTGCGCTGTCTGGCTCTGGCACTCACCCAGGTGATGGCTGGTGGTGTCTGCTTCCTGGATTAGCAGGTGTCTGGCTCCTGCCGGGATCTCAAACATCTTGATGTAACCTTGGTTGGGATGTGGGGAGACAAAGCCAAAAGAGAAGGGAGTCGCTGTCAAATGCGGACAATGTGAGGAGGGCCTTGCCCTCCATGGTGGTTCCAGAGGCCCAGTGTTTGATGGGCTCTGACTGCCCACTGAGAGAGGGGCCCATGGGAAAGCTAGTATATCCCAGACAGCAACAGCCCTCCGGCTCATTTTCAAATCCCGGTGCTTCTTCAACCTCTTCCATTGAAAACCTGGTGGGTGTCCTCACGAGTAGCCCCGGAGTCATGCCCGCATGGAGCTAAGATGCCACAACCAAGAGAGAGGCTTTCAGCAAACTGCTCGGTCTCCCTGGACCTCAGCAGCTTAATCCCTAAACAAAAGACAGCCTGCTCACATGGGACTGTGCAGCAGCCAGCTGGCAGCAGCCCAGCACCAGCTCTGAGTGGAGTGTGGCAGGTTTGCTCCAGGCCCTTCTTCCAAAAGAGTTGAGCCAAAGTGCCTGCGTGCCTGCGTGTGTGCTCAGTCACTCAGTCTTGTGCAACCCTGTGTGACCCCATGGACTGTATAGCCCACCAGGCTCCTCTGTCCCTGGGGTTTCTCCAGGCCAAAATACTGGAGTGGGTTGCCATGCCCTTCTCCGGGGGATCTTCGTGACCCAGGGATGGAACGCTCATCTCCTGCGTCTTCTGCATTGGCAGGTAGCTTCTTTACCAGTGAGGACCCGGGAAGCCCACCAAAGTGGCTTCTCCCCATTTCAGTCAGAGGCAGAGCAGTCAGCTGCTGCAGGCCCACCCAGAGCCCCGAAGCCAGGTGGAGGGACCACTCTGGAAGGAGGTTCATCCAGAGGGCTGTTTTCCCAGAGCCCCCTTGGCCAGGGACCCCAAGTTCCCCAGCCCCAAATTTCCTGTGGCCCTGTTGGGACAGGCCTACGTTTCCCTAGGCCGCAGGCTGCACTGGCTAGCTCGTCAAAGGTCCCACCCACAGGCGCCTGGGGGAGGCAGTGGTGGGGCAGAGAGCAAGGGAGGCCAGTGGTGGCTAGAAAGCCTTGGAGAGCTGGGGAGGGAGCCCTCAAATAAAGGCACTGAAGACTCACCTTGTGCACCCCACACCCTGTCCCCACCCAGCCTGGGGCCTGACACAGCGACCCCTAAGGTTGCCTCTCCACCTCACCCTCCCAGACTTAGAGCCCCTCTTCCCAGACAGCCCCCGGCTCGGGCCTCTGGGCAGGGGGAGGGAGGGGTGCACTCACCAAGCTTCTTGGGCGAGCGCGAGAACGTGCCCTTGACCACCTTGCAGTGGGAGTTGTCCCCTCCGCACACACCACACTTGTCCTCCTGCTTGCTGGAGCCGATCACCCCGTCACAGCCCACCTTCTGCAGAGGGATGGGGGAAATGCGGTGCCCGCTGAGACCCTACTCCCCATTGGGCCCTGGCGCCTGCTCCCTTGGCAGCCTGAAGCAGAGGAAGGAGAGGGGGCTTCGGAGCAAGAAAGAGCCTGTGTGCCCACTGCAGGGAGGGCGCAAAGTGGCCCAGATGGCGTGTGCAGGCTCTCTCACCCCACATTTTGTAAATAATGACCATGTAACAGCTGAGCGCATTTGTGGCCTTGCGCATGCGCATCACGAGGTGCTTGCTTAGCCGCGAGTTACTTGCGCTGTAGGGATATGTGAGCTCCACGTAAAAAGGGGCGGCGTGACTGCTGCCTCACGGCTGTGTCCCTTGGGTCAGCCACGAGAGGAGAGAACACAGCGTGAATACTGCTACAGCTGCTGCGTCAGCCAGGAGAGACGCTGTGTGCAGTTGTGTTATGTCTGCTGCTATGGCTGCCGTGTCAGCCAGGAGAGAATAAATGTGTCTGCAATTCCAGCGGCTCCTCGAGTCTCCGTCCAGCCTCTTAGCTCGTGCCTTGCCTACCCTGGTTTCAGCGAATGGTGTGGACAGTGTGAACAGCATGACAATTGGCATCATGAACGGGATTAGCAAGACACCCACCCAAGGACCAGCCTTTTCCCTGCTCACTCATCCACTCATCTGGACACTGTAACCTGTAGCGGACTCTGCACAGCCTAGTGTGAGAGTCGCTTAGTCCTGTCTGACTCTTTGTGACCCCATGGACGATACAGTCCATGGAACTCTCCAGGCCCGAATACTGGAGTGGGTAGCCTTTCCCTTCTCCAGGGGATCTTCCCAGCCCAGGAATAGAAACCAGGTCTCCCACATTGCAGGCGGATTCTTTACCAGCTGAGCCACCAGGGAAGCCCAAGAATACTGGAGTGGGCAGCCTATCCCTTCTCCAGTGGATCTTCCTGACCCAGGAATTGAACCGGGTCTCCTGCATTGCAGGTGGATCCTTTACCAGCTGAGCTACCAGGCCTTAGTCCCGAAGCTGCCCTGGCATAGCACACTGGCGTCCTCGTGAACATGAATCAGACGTGGCCTCTGCCCGTGTCCCGGCGTCCACGCAGCGGCCCTCTGGGGCTCCCCACAGAGCTTCGGCCTGCAGGTCCCTCCCTCACACTGCTCCCAGGAATGGTGCCCTCTCAGTCTGTCTCGGGGCGTGTGGGCGGGACACAAGAGCTGGTAGGACCGCTTCTGCCTTCATTCTCTCGATGAATCCTCTCAACACTGTCCACCCTAGTATTAAAACTCGTTCCACACAGAGCAGGGATGTTTCCTTGCCCGAGGCCACCTGGTGGAGGCAGTAACACATTCCGGTCCTTTTGCTCGCTACAGCCCTGCGACAGCACACCATTCCCAGCCGCAGAGCTCTGTGCGGAGCAGACCCAGGGTGTGAGCACACTGCCTGAGGCCACGTTCACACCCATGCCCACACTCAGCAGGGAAGACAGCCTCTCCTCTAGCTGCTCTGCTCCCCGCCTGTTCTAGCATGCGCCGCAGCTTCACAGGTTTCCCTCTTTGCCCTGGCTGCCAGGAAGCCCAGAGCCAGTTCACCCCTCAAGATCCTCCTCTCACCACCTCTTGTGAGACTGCTTCCTTTCCCTTTTCTCTTTGATTTCTGCCTTTTGTCTTACAAAGACCTTTGAGGGCTGGGTCTCCAGACTACGAAGGGGCTACAGAGCCAGTTTCTGGCCATGCAGTCTTAGAGAATTATTCAAACTGGCCAACCCCAAGCTGTTTATTCTGCCTGCCTCCCCTTTCCCACTATGGAAACCCCAATAAAAGCTCTGGCCCAGACTTTCCCCTGCTCCTTCTGCCTCCTAACTGAACCTGGTGCACAGCACAGCATGCTCTTCCCTCAGGAAATGAAAGTAATAAGCTCTTCTTTAATGACAAGTGACTTTTCTGTGTCATCATTCAGTCACCTCCCTCAATTAAAATCCCACGATTACGGAAGAGACATTGCTGTCTTTGTTTTCAAGTATTAATACTTGGTTGCGTGTTTGGAGCGTGAGCAGACTACGTGGCTTGCCCTCCCTGCTGGCTACAATCCTACTGAAACACGTGTGGAGAGAATCCCTGAGCTCTCCTCCCACAACGCCACACCCCACTTCTCTGTTCTTCGAGCCTCTTCCACCTCCTCCAGGGGACCTGCCGCAGGCTCTCTGCCAGAGATAGCCTGAGGATGCTCACTTCTCAGGAAGGTGAGACGGGAGTCAGCCTCGTCGACACTGCAGTCTGCCGCATTTATAGAAGCTGCAGAGGCTCTCTGCTCTTTCTAGAAAAGGGGGCAGATCTGCACTCACGTCGCTAATAACATGCTGAGTGTGCCCCAGAGCTGTCTCCTGTGACATCCAAAGACAGTACAGTAAAAAACACAGCATTTCAACAAAGAACCAAGCCGGCAAGAACCACAGTGGGCTCCCCTGAGCAAGAGTAAGCTGTCCAGTGCCCAGCGGAGTGCAAGGACACAGTGGTGCTTCCCAAGGGGGTCCCCAGGACCTAGTGTGTCCGGGCCACCTGTGGCGCTGGTGAAACTCATGTTCTGGGCCACGGCCTCGTCCTACACAAGCAGAATTTCTGAGGTGGGGCCCTGAGCTCCTCAGGGGGCTCCTCAGACTCAAGTCTGAGAACCCCTGTCATGGAGGAGGACAGCAGGGAGTAGGGGCTGGGAACCAACATTTGCTGACAGCCTGCCCTGATCGAGGTGCGGTTTGCAGTACTTTGCATGCTTAACCTCAGCAAGTCTTCCCAAAGCCCCAGAAAGCCGAGGCCCTGAGCCATCGCTGCCCCTGCTCCTGGGGCACTCACCCTGCAGTCCCCACGCACGCAGAGGCTGAAGGCGTCCTTGTAGGAACAGCGTGTCCCGTCATGCACCATACGCTTCATGGACACCACCTCCCCGGTCTCCTTGGACTCACAGTAGAGATGACACCGCTCCTTGGCTGGAAGGGAAGCAGGGGGTGTTGGCTGGCTGGCCGCACCGCTCACTTTCTTGTAGTTTCCTTCCTAAGTTTGCTACAGGGAAGCACCTCGCAAAGAGAAACTCCCACCCAGGAGCGTTTCCTTCTGATTCACCTGCCCCCCGCCCCACGTCTGCCCTGGGCCAGGGGAGAAAGGGAAAGAGGAGTAACGACAGCAACCTGCTTCATGACCCTGTTGTACGGGACTTAGCTTCCCCCAGCTGAGCCAGGCTGCTGTGGATGCAGCCAGGTCTCGGATCGCTGGGGTCCTCCCTAGAGAACCCCATATTCAGGGGAAGGGCAGCTGGCTGTTTGCCAGCTCTCTACTTGAAGACCTTTTCCAGTCCACCTCTGTAACCCCAAATAAGATGCCCCTTGCTTCAGTCTCGGGTACCGGGCACCTTCCCTTCTCAGCATTTGTCTCAGAAGTCAGAGACACCTCATCATTATTTGATTTTTTGCCAGACCACAGTCCCCCTCTTGGGGTCCCATCTGCTCTGGCACCTTCTCCTTGCATGCACACGTGGGGCTTGCAACAGGTGCTCAGCTGAGGTAACAGATACAGCAGAGCAGGCCGCAGACCCCGCCTCCCTCTGCTCGATGCCTGAAAAGAACGGAAACTGCGTGGGATCCAGTTGAAATACAAACACTCTCACGCCTGAAGCTACCAGACTTTTCAGTCCCAGCAGCCAACAAATGCCTTTTGGTGCTTAAACCAGTTCAAGTCACTTGGAACGGAGAGTTCTCACTGAAAGATGAGAGGTCAAAGGTAACCTGATTCCTTGGACAACTCTGGCCTGTCCCTGCCCTGCGGCTGAGCAGGGCTAATGGTGCAATGCCAGCCTTGTCCACCAGAGGGCAACTGCAGGCGCCTGGGGCCAGCTGGAGCTTCCCTATCTGCTGCATCCTTGGCCAGGCTCAGTTCCCTGGCTTTTCTGGGACTGCAGTCCTGCCATGAGCCCCCAGCCCAGGGTGGGCTCTGTTGGCACGCCCATACAGAATCAGTGGCCCAGGGAGCCCTGACCCCTCCACCGAGTGCCCACACCCCTGGGGCTCACCGTCCCGGTGCTCGTGGGGCAGCCAGTGGCCCAGGGAGCCCTGGCCCCTCCACCGAGTGCCCGCTCCCCCTGGGGCTCACCGTCCCGGTGCTCGTGGGGCAGCCAGTGGTGTTGAGCGTCACCATGCTCGAAGTACAGGTCCCACTGCCGGCACTGCTCCTCGCGGAAGTCGGCCAGCGCGTCAGGGCAGTCCTGCGAGTTGCAGAGCTGGAAATCGTAGGCGAGGCCCGAGCATGTGCGGCCCCCATTGGCTGGGCTGGAGGAGAAAGCAGAGAGGGCTTCCAATGGGGTGCCACCAGGAAGAGGCCAGCACTTAAGAGTGCCACCTGTGGGATCTGAGGGGATCCCTGAGCCTTGGGGGTGAGGGGGCAGCGCTGCTGAGTGAAGGAACACAGCCCTGCCCTGTCCCAGAGGCTTGGCGCATCAGTACAGGAGAGGCTGGTAATCCTCCTGGGGGCCCCAAGGGGAGGGAGCAGCTACTCAGGCCCTGTGCACCCCGGGCCCCACCCCAGCTCCTGTAGCTATGGCTGTGAACCAGCAGTGATCTGTAACAGGGCCTGTAGGGTCTGCCACGCCCCTGGCCATAAGCCCCAGGGTGGAGGAGCTGGGTGAGCCTTCCCTACATCCTCCCGACCTGGGCCTCACACACAGTGAGAACTCACAGTAAATCTGAAGTAGTGGAATCCTGCTACAGGTGTTCTCAACAAGTGTCAGGTACATCTCCAGGTTTCCTCCACCTCAAGAAAACTTGGGCTGTACATCTGTAATTTCCTTACTTTGCTGAGAATCTCACCAGTCCTAAAAGCACTAACTCCATGGGAAATGTGCTGGCTGGTGGCCAGCAAGTGCCCCTGGAAGTCAGGGTGCTGGAGCATGGCAGGCCAGCACCTTGGGAGGAGGGGGGGGCTTCAGTGTTGCCATCTGCCAGGTGTGACAGAGCCAAGCAGAACCCAAGGCCCCACCTGAGTCTTGGGCAAAAGCCATGCTCTGCTGTGATGGGGGTGTACAGCATACAGCATTGCAGAATGGATGATGGAAGGGGCTGGCTTCCATGAGGCTCCTTGCACAGTGCCATGTTCTTGGGGGAAGTCAGTGGAAATAATGATCGCAGAAATTTGTGGAGTAAGAACCAAGAGGCTCAGTGTTTGAATGGGACCATGAAAGAAAGGGTGACTTTGAGATTTACATCATGGCCCCTGATGGGACGACAGACAAATGACAATAACAGCTTGGGCATTACCAAGAAGGGGTGCAGGCCTGGGTGTGTAGGTATGGGAAGCCCAGGGCATCGGGCAGCAAGAAACAGCAGGAAGGGGCCAGCCTAGGCAGGAGACAGACATATTCAAACAGAAATCCGGGATAATCCCAAAAGAGAGCGTGAGTGGGAGAATACAGGGGAGGCCCGGGAAGAAGAGAAACTGGGGAGCTTGAGCTCATGCTGCAAGCTGCAGTTCTGCAATCACAAGAGTGGCAGGGCAAAGAACACAGAGGGAACTCAACCCAGGGAGCAGGGGCCCAGCGGGGAGCCTCAGAAGTCTTCATACTGGCCCCAGAATCCCAGGAAGAACTACTGAGCACAGGGAGCAGCAACTAAAGATTTGGCAGTGGGAGGCCCAGCCATTATCTCCAGGAGGACACACGAAAGGGGAGGCCCATGGGGGTGCCCTGGAGTGTGGAGGCCTCCAGGCTCTGCAGGGCTCTGGAGGCTGGGTGCTGATGCAGGCCAGGCTGGCATGAGCAAACCACAGTCAGACCTCTGTGCGCACATCTGTGCTGTCTGATGGTCACTGATGTGGAGGGAACGGCAGCGCTGGCCTGCACTGGGCAGGCCCGATACTGTTTGTGAACAGATGGGCTGGCAGGTGGTTCTGGCGGTTTTGTTCATGTTACTGCTGCCCTTCAACCCTTGCTGCCTAAGAAAGCTGGACCAGCCAGAGGGGGAAAAATATCCCTAAAGTGCACATGTGGGGAGGGACAGAAGATAGAGCACCTGCAACCTGCATGATCTCCCCTAGGGCCAGACCTGGGCTGAGTCCCCTGAGCCCCAAGAGCCTGGCATCAGGCAGGCACCAGGAGGAGTCAGGGCCTGGTGAGGAGCGAGGGGGAGGCCAGGCCAGATCTGCTCCTCTGACGGTGCATCCTGGACCAGAACCTGAAAATCCTTGCCCAGCACCCTGTAGCCTCTGAGTTTCTAACTTCCTGTCTTGTCGATCTAAGTACGTGAGGCTCGAGTACTAGCCCCAGGGTGCTTGAGAGGCGCCAGGGGCGCTCTGAGGATAGCACAGGGGCTGGGGCTTGCTTGGGAGGCTGGACAGGGCGCGTGGGTGGAGGTGGGAGCCTGGTGGGCCTTCGGACACCTCTCCAGGCTTTCCCCTTTTGGGCAGCTGGGCACGGGTGGCATGCCGCTTGACCTTGCCTCTTGCCTGATTGCAATCATTTGCTCTCCTGCTCAGGCTCTCAGCCTCCCAGGGCCCGAGAGAGCCCTTCTCTTTATCCCCACTGCCTCATCTCTGTTCCACCTTCTGTCTTGATGCCCTCAAGCAGGAAGAGCAGAGCAGGTTGGGGTCTAGAGTAGGATGCAGGCCAGGAGGAAGGAGACCAGGTTTCCGAGTCTCCAGGGCTGGCTCTGCCCCCAGCAGACTGTGAGCCTTCCCCTTCCTAAGTCTCGGTCCCTCCCAGGGAGGATGAGAAGGGGCCAGACTTGCCTACTCTCACACCCTCTCCACACTGACATCTGGAGGAGCCTTGCAGGATAGGGTAGGCTAGCAAGGGCCCTTGGGGACCACAGCTGCCCCCCAGGAAGACTGGGAAACATCAGGGCAAACTCACTGTGGGTTGTCGCACTGACGGGTCCTGAACTTCACACCTGTGCCGCAGGTACGCGAGCAGGAGCCGAAGGGACTCCAGGCACCCCAGTTGCCATCTCGTTTGAGAATGTCAGGTGTCAGCCAGATGCAGTGTCCTTTAAAGCAGTGCTGAAAGACAGAAGGTCATATGCCCCCCATTCTTCAGCTTGCAGTGTCTGTGATGAGTGCCCGGCCCTGGAGGTACAAGGAAGAAGGCCCTACTGACCCCTGGAAGCTCAGAATCTCTTTGGGAGGTGTGGTAAGGTGTTGGCCTGCCCAGATTTGGGCACCACCCTGGCCTCCACCCTGGCCTCCTGCCACCACCACCACCACCCTGGCCCCCTGCCACCCTCAGTGCCTCATTTAGCCTGCTCTGTCCCCTCACCAGAGCCCACCCCACGCCATGCCTGCAGGGTGAAGCCCCCAGGCCAGTGTGCCCACACAGTGCCATTTATAAAGATGCAGGCGGCACACCAAGCCAGTGACTCTAGAGACATACAAGGTCTACTGTTTAAGTTAAAAAAGCAATTTAAGTGAAGTACGGAAATGAAGGACAGGTGATATGCTGACATGGTAAAAATTCGTGAATATAGGACGTAGAACACTGGAGCGCAGGAAAGTCAGCCTGAACCTGATCACACTGCTGCCCTTCTTACCCCAAGGAGGAAGCTTAGACAATTTAGGGCCGACTTGAAGAAGAGTGAAAAATTAAAAATACTAAATGAGGTATGCAATGGAATGTTGATTTACAACTAGAAAAGTATACAATATAAAAAAGTTTAAAATTTAAAAACTGACAAATACCACAAACAACCAAAAACAGAAAACAATGATTTTTTTAGAATTGGTTGATTTACACAATGTTTGCTGCAATTCTAATTGCATACTCTTTCATCCCCTCTTCAGATGACAACAATTTGGTCAGCGTGTATTTCACAGGGAGAGTAGAAAGACGATTCCCCAGCAAGCTTTTTCTGTAAGGACCAGGTGGTAACTGTTTTAATCTTTGAAGGTGACAAGGTCTCTACTGCAACTACTCAACTCTGCCATTAGAGCATGAAAGTGGCTAGAGACAACACATAAACGGATGGATATGGCTGCATTCCAATAAAACATCATTTACAAAAGCAGGCAGCAGATGGAAACTTCTAGAATGGAGCTGAAAGAGGCTCAGTGAACTCGCTCGTCAGTAAAACAACCATTTAACTGGTGAAAATTATTTTCTAAACAAACTATTTAAATTATCTGGACAATAAGGACTGAGTTATATCATAGGGAACTACATTAAATATCTTGTAATAACTTATAATGGAAAAAATCTGAAAAAAATATTACAGAATCACTTTGTTGTATACCTGAAAGTAACACAATAATGTAAATCAACTATACTTCAATATAGAAGGAGAAGAGGGCATCAGAGGATGAGACAGCTGGATGGCATCGCTGATGCAATGGACATGCACTTGGCAAACTTCGGGAGATGGTGAGGAACAGAGAGGCCTGGCGGGCTGTAGTCCATGGGGTCACAAAGAGTTAGACACGCCTGGGTGACTGAACAACACCACCAACAACAAAATACTTCAATAATAAAATAAGGTATCTGGAAACTGTCCTAAGCTCAATACAACAAATGGAGAAAATATACTAATTCTTGTAAGAATTGTGAAAGTCTATACATTTGAGCCACAACCCTCTCCCATTCTTTCCCCATCTTAGTGTGATGGAGGCCTTACCACTTAAAAGACAGAGATTCCTTGTTTCCTCAGCTTCCAGTCTAGGGCTATAGTTTCACCCTGGGAAAGGCAGGCCATTGGCATCTCCCATACCATGCAACTCTGTGTTGCAGAAAATCTGTTTCAGGCAGGGAACTCCCTTTGCCCACCCAGTCCTCACTCCTAGAGTGGAGGCTCTACCCCAAGTATAGAAAACCAAGAATGCTGTACTCTAGTAACCCCTTCCCTGGTTTGCTTGTAGGGAAGACGTTCTATGCTGAAAGGGAAGAGCCAAGAGTAGGGTCCTATCCCTATTCACTGGCCTGTTTGTACACCAAGAATGTCACTCTGGAAGTGGAAAACCCTGCTCCTAGTTCCAGGGCAGTGCTGCAGTGGTCTTCCCAGAAGGGGAGGTAGAACTAAGAGCTCCATAGCTCACCCTAAGAAGACTAAATTTATTTGGAATGGAGCATGAGGAAGTTCATGCCTAAGGGCATTGTCAAAAACAACAGAAATCTCGGTAGTGAGCAATTAAGAGGAGACCAGTAGCTCCACGATACTAGTAAGCAACAAGTAAAATAGTAACCCAACTAGAAGTGAAACAGAGAGAACCAGGGAAAGGACAGCTAGAGTACTTCTGGGATCTGTACTGTGCTGTGCTTAGTCACTCAGTCATGTCTGACTCTTTGCAACCCCATGGACTCTAGCCCACCAGGCTCCTCTGTTCATGGGGATTCTCCAGGCCAGACTACTGGAGTGGGCTGCCATGCCCTCCTCCAGGGGATCTTCCCAACCCAGTGACTGAACCCGGGTGTCCCACATTACAGGCGGAATCTGAGCCACCAGAGAAGCCTGAGCAAGCTTCAAATACTGGTAACACCCTGCCCCTGTGAAGGGTCCAGAATTTAACTGGGTCAGGCTGTGGACAACTTGTACCCCAGAGCATTATCAAAAACAATACAGCAATCAGCTAGCAGCTAGTGAAAGCTAATTGGGTGTGATACCAATAAAGGCAGAATAGCTAGAGCTTAGCAGTAAAGCCAGAGAAAAAGACAAAGAGAACCTGGCTAATCCCACCGTTCTGGTGGTGGAGGTGGAGCTGTGTGGCCTCAGTGACTATGTTTCTGCCCAAGGCTATGGTCTCCGAGGAGAAGGTGATGGCAACCCACTCCAGTACTCTTGCCTGGAGAATCCCAGGGACGGGGGAAGCCTGGTGGGCTGCCATCTATGGGGTCACACAGAGTCGGACACAACTGAAGCGACAGCAGCAGCAGCATGATCTCCAAGGGGCAATATCAGCAGCTGCATGCTGCAGGGCAAATAAAATTTATTAAAACAGTGCAGCCAGGTCACTAAACAAATAAACAGGTAAACAAGCAAACAACAGCACAACAAGGTCTGGGGGAATCAATATAACGAGTATCCAGAGTTTCTTCAATGTATTATCTAAAATGTCCAGTTTCAACAAAACTTACTGAGACATGAAAAGAAATGTAATCCATACACAGGAAAGTAAGCAGGCAACAGAAATTACCTTTGAGGAGGCCCAGATGCTAGACTTAGTAGACAAAAATTTCTAACCAGCTATTATAAATACATTCAGAGAACAAAAGGAAACCATGTCTAAAGAACTAAAGGGGAGTATAAGAACAGTGTCAAATAGCATCAAGAAAGTGATAGAAACTAAAAATGAAAAAGAAAAAAAAACTAAATTCTGTAGCTCAAAAGTACAAAAACAAATGAAAAACTCACTAGAGGTCTCAGTAATAGATGTGAGCTGGAAGAAGACTGCATGAACTTGAATACAGATCAACGGAAATTATACAAGCTGAAGAGCAGAGAGGGGAGAAATAAAGAAAATTGAACAGAACCTCTGAGAAGTATGGAAGACCATAAGTTCACTGAAATGTGCATAGTAAAAGTACCAAAAGGAGAGGACACAGAGGACGGAGTAGAAAATATTCAAAGAAATAATGGTTGAAAACTTCCAAAATTTGATTACAAACATTAATGGAAACATCCAAGAAATTTAAGCAAGGACGATAAATGCAAAGAGATCCACTCCCACATTATAGTCAAAGTTGTTGAAAGACAAAGCAAAAATGTCAAAAGAAGGAAAAGAAAAATGACTCATTGGACACCCAATAAGATTAACAGCTGACTTTTAATCAGAAATAATGGAGGTCAGAGGTAATGGTGTCCACCAAGAATCATATATAACAAAGCTATCTTCCAACAATGAAAGTGAAATAAAAATATTCTTAGATAAACAAAATCTGGGATAATTCACTGCTAGCAGACCTGCCATAGAGCAAATACTAAATTAGGAGTTTAAGATCAACATACACACACTATTATATATAAAATAGATAACCAACAAGGACCTATTGTATAGCACAGGGAACTCTACTCAGTACTCTGTAATAGTCTATATGGGAAAAGAAACTGAGAAAGAATGAATATATGTCTATGTATAACTGAATCACCATGCTATACACCTGAAACTAACACGACATTGTGAATCAACTATACTTCAATACAGTTATAAAAAAGAAATACTAAAAGGGGTTATTCAGGCTGAAAACAAGTGACAACAGAGAATAATTGAAATCCACATAAAAAAAACAGAAAGTTCTGAAAATGGGCAAATTTCTAGAAAGACACCGACTACCAAAGCTCATTTAATGAGACCTAAAAATTTCAATAGACCTGTAACAAACAAAAGAGATTGAATTAGTGATTTAAAATTTCTCACAAAAAATAGCTGAAGGCCCAATTACTTCACTGACGAATTCTATCAAACATTTAAAGAAAAATTAATACCAATTCTTCACAAACTCTTCCAAAAAATGGAAAAGAAGATTTTCCCCAGTTCATTCAATGAGGCTAATATTACCCTGATACCAAAATCAGACAAAGATATTTTAAGATAAAGACTAGAGAACAATATCTCTTATAAAAATAGACTTTAAGTTCCTCAATAAAATTTTAGCAAACCAAATCCAACAGCATGGTAAAAGATTACATATCATTACCAAGTGAAATTTATCTGAGGAATGCAAGGTTTAGCATCCTAAACCTTGAAAAGAATAAAGGAAAAACAATATGGTCACCTCAAGACTCAAAAACTAAAATTGGCAAAATCCAACATCCTTTCCTGAAAAAAGCACTCAAAAGACAAGACTAGAAGTTCCTCAAGTTGATAAAAGACATCAATGAAATACCCCATCATGCTTAATGGTGAAAGAATGAATGGTTTCCCCCTAGTCAGAAGAAAGAAAAGGGTGTCTGCCCACACTACTTCTAGTCAACACTGTACCGTAAGTTCTAGCTAGAACAATTAGGCAAGAAAAAGAAGGAAAGGGCATCCAGTCTGGAAAGGAAGAAGTAAAACTGTATCTATTTGCAGATGAAATGATCTTCTATGTAGAAAATCCTATGAAAGTGAAAGTCACTCAATCGTGTCCGACTCTTTGTGACCCATGGAATTCTCCAGGCCAGAATACTAGAGTGGGTAGCCTTTCCCTTCTCTAGGGGATCTTCCCAACGCAGGGAATGAACTCAGGTCTCCCACATTGCAGGCGGATTCTTTACCAGCTGAGCCACAAGGGAAGCCCTAGAATACTAGAGTGGGTAGCCTGTCCCTTCTTCAGCAGATCTTCCTGACCCAGGAAGCGAACCAGGGTCTCCTGCATTACAGGCAGATTCTTTACCAACTGAGCTATGAGGGAAGAAAATCCTATGGAAACCACTAAACACTATTGAAAAGCACTAAAAACTAATTTTTAAAAGTTCAGTGAGATTGCAGGATTCAAGATCGATATACAAAAATCTATTGTATTTCTATAGACTAGCAATGAACGAACTGAAATGAGATTAAGAAAACAATTCTATCAGAGACATTGAGAACAGACTGGTGGTTGTCTAGGGGGAGGAAGGTGGGAGAGGGTTGAATTGGGAGTTTGGAATTAGCAGATGCAACTGGTGTATACAGAATGGATAAACAACACAATCTGACTGTATAGCTCAGGGAACTATATTTAATATCCTGCAGTAAACCATAATGGACAAGGACATAAAATATTCATATAATTACAGTATTTATATTATACAATTTATAAATGTTTATATAAATACAAAAATTTATATAAATAAATGAGTCATTTTCCTGCACAGCAGTAACATAACATTGTAATTCAGCTATGTTTCAATAAAAAGTAAAAAGAGAAATTAGAAGCATTTTGAGTTAAAAAAAAAAAAAGAAAACAATTCTACTTACAATAACATCAAAAAATGACAAAAAAAATTTTAGGGATAAATTGAAGGAAAAAAGTGTGACATTAGTACACTGAAAACTATAAAAACTTGTTGAAAGATCAATGATCAAAAGTCTAAGTAAATGGAAAGACATCCCATGTTCATGGACCAGAGTTTAATATGGCAGCACAGTCATACTCAGAGACATTGCTGGTTCAGTTTCAGACCACCACAATAAGTAAATATCAAAATAAGGAGGGCCATATGAATTTTTTTGGTTTCCCAGCACATGTAAAAGTTATGTTCACACTATACTGTAAGCTATTAAGTGTGCCATTATGTCTTAAAAAAACAACGTACATACCATACTTTAGAATATTTTATTGCTAAAAAATGCTAACGTTAACTGATAATGCAGGGTGTTAGGGAAATTAAATGAATAGTCTGTTTAAGCTTCAGAGACAAAGCAGAGCAGGCCTCTGACCTTGCTTCTAACCTGCCTGGACACCGCCCTGGCTGGCAGTGACTGGGAGTGACTGCCTGCTGTGAGGGCAAGACTTGTAGCAGCTTAGGTAAGAAGGGGGAGCAATCTTGAGATTGTTGAGCCCCTGAAGGGGGCCTGGCCACCAAGTCCCAGGCTTAAAAGTTTTACAAGACAAAACAAACAGCATTAATATGAAACCAGGCTTGCAATTTGGTCATAGATGGATGATGATATCAGTTTGCTTCCATCCTGGGATTATAAGCAGGAACTCCTGACTGCAACCTTTAAAGTCTCACCCACAGAGCTGACTTGCTGACCTCTCCCAATTGGGACTCCAGATGCTCTGGGACACGGGACTTCCCAGCACTGATTAAGTCTGGATGTTTGTCAAAACCCAATTTCATGATGTATCCTCTGCTCTTTCTATTTCTCTTTTCTTTTAATCTTAGTATATTGAAAGTAAGCTAGATAATTCTCTAATAAATATTTGTATCATTTATTTGTATTATCAAGTGACTTATTTTGTTAACAAATCCTTTGAACCTGAGACGAAAGTGAAAACTTTCAGCAAAACACAGGTAGCTACAAACCTTCAATTTGTTAAAAAAAAAAAAAAAAAAAGAAAGTAGTGTCTGCAAAGCACAATAAAGCAAAGTGTAATAAATCGAGGAATGCCTGTATTCCCCATATTGATCTGTGACTCAATATGACACTTATGCTAGAATTTTGCAGACACCGAGATACTTGTAAAAATTCAAATCAAAGGATCAGGAATAGCCAAAACAATCTTGAAACAAAAGAAAGTGGAAGGACTCAGACTTAACCTGTTTCAGAGTTTACCACAAAACTAAAATAAACAAGACAGAGTGGCTCTGGCATAAAGAAACAAAATTATTAATGGAACAGAACACAGAGTCCAGAAAGGAGCCTTTACATATTGAAGGAGGAAACAGACAGAGCTGGGCTTCATCTTAGGCCAGGCTGTGAACATTAGGCTACACGCGTGGTCACCCCCCTAATGGACTCTGAACTTTGTGCCCGGTGTCTATAGAGATGGCATACCAATGGAAAACCAGACCTCCAGATAAAAGAGCCTCAGGACTTGTCCTTGGACTCTCTGTTGCCTAAAAGAATATGCTAATTATCTCTGTAACAGAACAAAGTGGTAAATTCCCATTATGTTTATAGGGATATGACCACAATCCTACTGATAAATGTCCACTGTTTATCTAGTCTTGTGACACATGAATCATGGGTTAACTCTGATCTTTTATCTCTCTTTTACCTTGTCCAGACTAGTTTCAAGGAATTTGGGGAGGTGGGTTTGAACACGTACACTTAGGGTATATAAGGTTTTCACAAAACTGGTCGGGGTCCTTGGCTAAGAGGAGACTCTGCCTTGGGCCCGCCGGTGTAATAAACTGCGCTCCGCTATCTGCATTGTCCTTCTGAGTGAGTTTGCTTCCCGGAACGCATGGCTACAACCATACGCTTAACTGATTTTCAGCAAGGGTAGCAAATGATTCATTGGGAAAAAATAGCCCCTTCAACAAAGGGTGTTGAGACAAATGGGTATTCACATGCAAAAGAGCAACGCTGGCCTCCTTCCTCACACCTTACACAAATCCTAACTGACAGTGAGTCACAGATCCAAAAGAAAGAACAGGAACACACCTTCTCCACTGGATGGCAATGGTTTCTTAGTTACAACACCAAAACCAAGTGACAAAAGAAAGCATATCTACATTAGACTTCACCAAAATTAAAAACTTTTATGCATCAAATGATACTAACATGAAAGTGAAAAGACAATAATAGGAGAAAATATTTGCAAGCCATTCATCTGAGCGGTCTGATAAGGGATTTGTATCCAGAATATAGAACGATAGAATGAATAAAGAATGATTATAACTTGATCATAAAAAGATAACCCAATTAAAAATAAGCAAAGGTGATAATGAATAGACATTTGTCCAAAAAAGATACATACAAGCTGTCATTACGCTCATGAAAAGGTGCTCAAAACCACAATGAGATCATACATCACATCCACTGGGATGGTTACAATAAAAACACAGGTAATACGTTTTGGTGAAGATGTAGAGAAAGTGTTAGTAGGAATGTGAAAAGGTACAGCTGCTTTGAGAACTAGTTTGACAGTTTCTCAAAACATTAAACATAGAGTTACCACAAGAACCAACAATTCTACTCCTAGACACATATTCAAGAAAAATGACGCAACCACGGAATAACTTGTACACAGATGTTTTCAGCGGCATTTCTTATAATAGCTGAAAAGTAGTTAACAGCTCAATGTCCATCAACTAATAAACTGGTAGATTAAAAAATAGTATGTCTATACAGCAGATTATAATCGAGCAATAAAAAGGAATAAAGTCCTGACAAATGGTATAACATGGATGAACCTTGACAACATTGTGCTAATTGAATGAAGCCAGTCAAAAAGGGCCACATATTGTACAATGCCATTTATATGAAATATTCGGAAGAGGCAACTCTAAGGAGACACAAAGTAGTGATTGCCTAGGATTGAGGAGGAGGGGTGAGGATTGAGGAGGAGGGGTGAGGATTGAGGAGGAGGGGGTGAGGATTGAGGAGGAGGGGTGAGGATTGAGGAGGAGGGGGTGAGGATTGAGGAGGAGGGGTGAGGATTGAGGAGGAGGGGTGAGGATTGAGGAGGAGGGGTGAGGATTGAGGAGGAGGGGTGAGGATTGAGGAGGAGGGGTGAGGATTGAGGAGGAGGGGGTGGATCATGTTGTAATGGCTGTACACCTCCAGGAATACAGTGAAAACCATTGAATTGTACACTTCAGATGAGGGAATTTAAATGTGAGTCACACCTTTATAAAACTGTTACGGGAAAATAAACCAGGAGGCAGGTAGAATTGGTGTGTGTGCTGTAGCTTGCCAGCACTTGCTCTAGCATGTTGAGAGAAATATTCTTTAATTTTCTGTAATTTAGAGAAGTTATTGGTGATGCTATACGAATATTTAGGTGACGAAATTTGGAGAAACTGCATCTGGTGTGCTTCTGGATGTGGATTTCAGGGTGTCTGACGTTTTCTTGGTCGGAGACTGATTTAAAATGCTTTTTAGATTAGCAACTCAGTAACTGTTGCTGTCAACATTTTTACTGTAGAGGCAATATTCTGAGCTTTACATTGTCTTTGATGTTGTTTCATGTCAAAATCAGAAAGAAGTTTAAATGCTTTTCCAATGTGTTCATCAGATTTACTCCTCTTTGTTAACTGCACTGTCAAACACTTCAAGAGCCTGTCTATTACTTACTTCTCTTGGATATTTTTATCTCTTCCTCTTAATGAATGACTGCTTCAGTCTGATCTGAAACTTTTTGGTTATAATTAAATTTTTTGAAGTCAGATTTATTTCTACTGATTTCTTCACTCATTTTAAACCTTTATTTATTTTCCATGGATTTTTACCTGAGTTTTATTTAATAAATAAATTTAAAATGATAAAAGAAGGTATATTAATACATATCGAACTACTGCACAATTGCACTCATCTCAAAATTCTGCAAGCTAGTCTTCAACAGTATGTGAACTGAGAACTTCCAGATGTTCAAGCTGGATTTAGAAAAGGCAGAAAAACCAGAGGTCAAATTGCCAACATCTGTTAGATCATAGAAAGAGCAAGAGAATTCCAGAAAAACATCTACTTCTTCTTCATTGACTAGGATAAAGTCTTTGACTGTGTGGATCACAACAAACTGTGGAAAATTCTTCAAGAGATAAGAATACCAGATCACCTTACCTGCCTCCTGAGAAATCTGCATGCAGGTCAAGAAGCAACAGTCAGAACTGGACATGGAACAACGGACTGGTTCCAAATTGGGAAAGGAGTATGTCAACGCTGTATATTGTCACCCTGCTTATTTAACTCAAATGCAGAGTACATCTTGCAAAATGCTGGGCTGGATGAAGCACCAACTGGAATCAAGATTGCTGGGAGAAATATCAGTAACCTCAGATATGCTGATGACACCACCCTTATGGCAGAAAGTGAAGAAGAACTAAAGAGCCTCTTGATGAAAGTGAAAGAGGAGAGTGAAAAAGCTGGCTTAATACTCAACATTCAAAAAACAAAGATTATGGCATCCAGTCCCATCACTTCATGGCAAATAGATGGAGAAACAGTGGAAACAGTGACAGACTTTAGTTTCTTGGATTCCAAAATCACTGCAGGTGGTGACTACAGCCATGAAATGAAAAGATGCTTGCTCCTTGGAAGAAAAGCTAAGACAAACCTAGCATATTAAAAAGCAGAGACATTACTTTACCCACAAAGGTCCGACTAGTCAGAGCTATGGTTTTTCCAGTAGTCGTGTATGGGTGTGAGAGTTGGACCATAAAGAAAGCTGAGCACCGAAGAATTGATGCTTTTGAACTGTGGTGTTGGAGAAGACTCTTCAGAGTCCCTTGGACTGCAAGGAGATCCAACCAGTCCATTCTAAAGGAAATCAGTCCTAAATATTCATTGGAAGGACTGATGCTGAAGCTGAAGCTCCAATACTTTGTCCGCCTGATGTGAAGAACTGACTCATTGGAAAAGACCCTGAGGCTGGGAAAGATAGAAGGTGGGAGGAGAAGGGGATGACAGAGGATGAGATGATTGGATGACATCACCGACTTGATGGAAGTGAGTTTGAGCAAGCTCCAGAAGCTGGTGATGGACAGGGAGGCCTGGCGTGCTGCAGTCTATGGGGTTACAAAGAGTGAGACACGACTGAGCAACTGAACTGACTGAAATCAGAAGTCTTCATCTCTTCCTTATTTTATTGTAAGCCAAAATTTTCAAAATAGCAGTTTAACTGGTAACAGCTTTATCAACATTTTGAGCAAACTTTTCACATCCTGTCTGCATTTAAGTTTCTCTCCTGGTGTTTGAAAATTATTTTTAATGCCTGTTATGCTTTGTAATATGTATGTTTAGAGGTCTGGGCAGTTTTTCAAGAAGCAAATCATCTTGTTACACTTAGCATTTTCAAAGAACTATCCAAGTTGGATCTGTGTTAATAGTCCCAAGTACAAGACAAACCCCAAAAGGAAACAAACTATTGCAAACACAGAAGTAATCACAACCTCTAGTACAGTTGAGGCCCCTTGTCTCCAATCACTTGAGAAGGCTGTGCTGAACACAGCACATATTCTTCAATGACCTTGGGTGAGTCGGTACCGAGGCAGAAAGAGTATTTCTAGAAGCTAAAAGTATACCTGGACAGAATCAACAACCTAGCTGTACATATAGGGCACTAAAAGCCAAATGCACGCATGCTCAGTCGCTCCAGGCGTATCCGACTCTTTGTGACCCCATGGACTGTAGCCCCTCGGCTCCTCTGTCCAGGCAAGAACACTGGAGTGGGTTGTCATGCCCTCCTCCAGGAGATCTTCCTGACCCAGGGATCGAGCCCGCATCTTTTACACCTCCTGCATTGGCAGGCATGTTCTTTACCCCTAGTGCCACCTGGGAAATCCCCAAACCATATAAATTAGCCAATAAATACACCCCAAATACAATTTCTCCTTTGCCAAAGCCACAAAACACCTGTGGCTGCTTCAATGTCAGCCAACAGGAGAGGTGTATCAAAGGGGAAGCAGGAGTAAAAGCAGGAGTGGCCCTAACTGATTATAGTCAGTGAAAACGTAAGACCATGCTGACACCCTGCTCTCAGATTTCTAGCCTCCAGACCTGCTGTTTAAGTCACCCTGCTGCTAAGTCGCTTCAGTCGTGTCCGACTCTGTGCAACCCCATAGACGGCAGCCCACCAGGCTCCCCCGTCCCTGGGATTCTCCAGGCAAGAACACTGGAGTGGGTTGCCATTTCCTTCTCCAATGCATGAAAGTGAAAAGTGAAAGTGAAGTCGCTCAGTCGTGTCCGAGTCTTCGAAACCCCATGGATCCCAGCCTACCAGGCTCCTCTGTCCATGGGGTTTTCCAGGCAAGAGTACTGGAGTGGGGTGCCATTGCCTTCTCCATAAGTCACCCTAGTCTCAGGTATATCTGCCCCACCTGACTAAGACAACGAGGGTGGGAAGGGTCCTGGCACCTCTGAAGTTGTGATGGGGCCCAGCCTCTAAATCACTGGTGGCCACAGGGACCAAGGACCTGGGGAATGGAGGAGGCCACGCGGTGGTCCCCCTGTCCCCATTGGACTAACTGGTCTTCAGTTTGTAAATGGGGAGCTGGGCATGGGGCAACTCAGGACATGCCACAGGCCCATGGTGTGATGGACCACCTCCTCCACAGACTTGGGTCCAAGTGCAGAGAGGCAACACATACACATTATAGGAAATATGAAAACAGGGCAGAAAGACAGGAAAATCATCCTGAATTCCACAACCTAGAAGCTGTCCCTCTAATATTTTGGTTTATTTCTTCCTGGATGACTGTGAGCACTTGAAAGAGTACAAGCAAACGGAATGAACAGTTTTAAACTCTGATGCCTCAGTGTTATTATGAAAGAAACACGTTTAATATTATTAAAAAGTGTTCTATAAACGTATGTTTAAATGCTTATAAATATTTCATCCAGTAGAGGGGCTTAAACCTTTAAAAGCACAAAGTCACACGTCATGAGTGAATTGGAACCACACACACCCATGAACAAAGCTGACCTGCCTCTCAGGATAAGCACCATGGACAGCACCGGTGCACTTTAGCAGGGCCAGGAACACTGCCAGGTTGGTCTGAAAGCCTGAAAGGCAGACTGTTCTTTTCAGGAAGTGCACATTTAGCATTTCTGAACCACTGTGGTCCTGGGTTTCCGTTCTCCACCCACCAGCATGTCCTGAGCTGGTGCCATGTGCCAGGAGCCTGGGATGTGAAGATAATTGAGTCGGACACTTAGGTGACTCGCCCGAGGGGGGACAGGATGGCTCAAGGTCACACAACGGGGAGGGAGGGAGGGCTTAAACTCCCACGCCCAGACCCTGGGCGATCCCTACCGTTATGCCTGCCTGCCAGTCCTCGACTGTGCGGCAAAACATGAGCATCACAGGGCCTCTGCACTTGCATAAGCACTGTGGCACATGTTTCTGAAACAGTCCTTCTGAATTCATGAAAACGTAGGGTGAGTGTTGTTCCCAAGACACTGCATGTGAAAGTGAGACATGAAGGACTCTTTTCTGCCAGGACACTCGGATGCAGGAGCCATCTTCACCCAGTTGGATCTGCACCCTGGCTCAGGCAAGGAGGGCAAGGCAAGCCCACTAACCCAGCCTGCAGAGTAGAGGCACCTGGGGGGACCCTCTGTGCCTGGCCTAACCTTGCCTCCAGGGGATGAAAGGCATCCCCGTGTGGCCACAGGGAGCTCCTGTCTGAGAGCAGATCTGAGCCAAGTCTCCAGCACCCTGGACAGGGCAGGACATAACTCACGCTCAGGAAGAGTCATCATCAGTTCAAACAGTCCCTGCCTCTCTCCCGCCATCATTCTAGTCTCTTGGGGAGCCATAAGTGTCAACTATGTCTTTTGTTTTCTGGATTCTGATGCTTTGACATCTGGGTCTTGCCCTCCCTGGAGGGACTCCCCCTCCTAGGGTTAACCAGCTCCTAGAGATAGTAAACAACTCATCCACAAGGGTAATTTTCAAGTGCAAACTAATCAATCCAGAGCACACATACCCCCTTCTCCCCGACAGCCTCCTCCTTCATCAGCGCTCCTAAATTCCAGGCCACCATCTCCCATCCTAATCACTCCAAGCCCAGTCAGGTACTAGGAGCACCCCGATGCCCCAAAGCCCACTGAAATGATTCCCACCAGCCGACCCTAATCCTGCTCACCTTGCTTTGGCATTTCTTTCTGTCCAAACGCAGTTCCTGCCTCCACCCCCTGCCCTGCTCTCTAACTGATCCTGGAGCTCCCCTGTGAGGCTGACCACTCCTCCCGCTACTTCCTTGGGATTTTTGAGGAACTGTCTTTTCAATGACAACTCTCTTGATTTGTTGGCCTTAGCACGCTTCAACTTTTCCCTTAGTACATTACATTTTAAAATACCGTGCTCCTCTCAACCACCCTCCCCAGCCATCTTCCCCATGCTCCCACCCAAGGAGATCCCCCCACTTGGAGCACTGGTCCCACTTCTCCCCAGTCTTTGGGCTTTGGCTGAACTCCACTGAAAGCCTCTCTGTGCTTCCTCCAGGCCCCTCCCCATCCCCTTGCTCACCATCACATCATTGCTGCCTTGTCACATTGATGGCCAACCATCAGAGACAGTGACACCCGGTGGAAGAGAAAGCCTGACATACGGATGGATGGATGGGTGGATGGATGTGAAGCCGAGGTGACTAACCAGCCTAACCCCCAGGCCCACTGCACACATCTCTTCCAAGAACAACAAGCTCAGCTCTCCCCTCTCAGCCAAAAGTGCCTGCTCAGAACTCCTGATTCTGTAAGAAAGCTACATGCCCACAGGCCCTCATTGCTCACTGCCCATCCTCTCCACCTGACCTCACCTTCCCATCCACTCCACAGTGTGCAACCCAGGCAGACAAGGAACAAGTCATGAAACTGGGGGCAAAGGATGCAGGTGGCTCAGCTGTAGGTTTAATCCCTCTTCCCAGGTCCTGTCTGTGGATGGAATAAAGATACGTGGTTCTGTCTCTGGGAAATGGCAGGTGCAGGAGAGGAAGATTTGCTTGGGATGACCCACTGTGGACAGTGAGGAGACCAGGAAGAGCCTGAGTGCCGTGTGACCTCCTGCCCAGCGTCTGGGGTGGGGGCAGCAAGGGACAGAAAGGGACAGCTGTGCCTGGCACAGCCCTGATTCCCCAGACAACCTGCTATTTCTCCAGCCTGCCTAGTCGTTACCCTGCTCCCTTCTCACTACCTTCTCTCCTGGGCCTGGTGGCTATTCTTAGAGGAAAGGAAGAGATAAAGGATGACCGCTTTCCAGATACAAGATTACACTGCCATAAGTAAGACACTAAAACATACAAACTCACAAGGGCAGAGGATTCTGATGGAGCCCTGGGAGGTGCCCCTCCTCCGCTCTGCCCCTGCACCAACCCCACACACACCAGGAATCCCTGATCCAGCTCAGCTTTCTCCCTGTGCTCCTCGTGAACCGGGGCAGGCTGAGCAAAGCCCGAGCACCCCCTCAATCAGCACGACTGGGCTAAATAAACTGAGGGTCCTACCGGCAAAAACAGTGAAGAGTCATCACTGGGTCAGCATTTTCCGTGTGAAAGAGTGCTTTGGCCACACCTTCCCCCTTCCTCTCCATCCCGCCAAGGGGAAATGGGCCAGTAAGCTGGTGCTCAAGCACTCCCTGGCCCACCTTTGGCAGTGGCCAGGATTCCTGTGGGAAGGCCTACCACTGCCCCTCCACCCCGGACGAGCACACCACACAGTGTCTGCCCCCACCCCTTCTCTCCAGGCCAGGGTTGGACCTGAGGGGCAGATTGGGATAGGGGTCCATGCCAAGCTAGTCTCATTCTCCAGCTCAGCATTTACTGAGTTCCCCATTGGGGTTATGGCAAAAGTTTTGGAGCCCCTGTCTTCTCCATCGAGGTCCCTTGGAGAAGAAGGCTATGAGGTCCGTTCTGGCACAACATCCCATTTGCAACGTCTAGTCTACAGGCACAGCTAAATCATCTGAATGCCTCTTAAAAACACCAATTCCCAAGTGTTCTAACAAAAACATACACATGAATGTTCATTAGCAGGACTATTCACAGATACCAAAAGGTAGAAAAAGCCCACATGCCCACCAAATGGTAAACAAATGTGGTATATCCATATAATGGAATGCTATTTGGCCATTAAAAAAAGAAACGAAGCCCTGATATCTGCAACAGCACAGATGATCTTTGAAGTTAGGATGCTAAGTGCAAAAAGTCAGACACAAAAGGCACATACTATGTCATTCCACTTATAGGAAACTCCAAAATAGGCAAATCCATAGACAGAGAAAGCAGGTTAGTAGTTTCCAGGACCTGGAGAGAGGACAATAACGGGGAGTCACTGGTTCGTGAGGTTTCTTTCTGGGGTGATGAGAAGTTCTGGAAACTAGAGTGGTGATGGTTGCACAACACTGTGAAAGTCCTAAAAGCCACCGAGAGTGATTTAATTGATGAATTTTATATTATGTTGGATTTTAACATAATCTTACAAATAAAGAACCAAACAAAATAATTCTCAAAGCTTATCCCAAATCAAAATCTTCAGGATGGACCTGGAAATCCATATCTCTAACAAGCTCTGCCAGGGACTAAAATAAAGCAGAATTTAAAACCTGCGGTGCAGAAACCTCAGGCCCAGGTGGTTTGGGTGTCTTTCTAGGCCTAACACTGGGGGACACTGGAGCCCTCTCCTGGACCTCACAGGATCCTGCTGTGTCTGCTGTGTTCCCTGGGCTGAGCTCTCATGGGCTCGTCTGCATAAGGAGTGGGAGTGTGAAAAACCAAGATCTGGCATCCGGTCCTGTCCCTTCATGTCAAACAGAAGGAGACAAAGTGGAAACAGTGACAATTTTATTTTCTTGAGCTCCAAAACCACTGTAGATGGTGAGTGCAGCCGTAAAATTAAGACGCTTGCTCCTTGGAAGAAAAGCTATGACCAATCTCGACAGTTTGTCAGAGACCTCTGAGACATCAACAGAGACAAAGCAGAGACATCGCTTTGCTGACAAAGGTCCGTCTAGTCAAAGCTATGGTTTTTCCAGTGACACATGTGGACATGAGAGCTGGACTATAAAGAAAGCTGAGCGCTGAAGAATTGATGCTTTTGAACTGTGGTTTTGGAGAAGACTCTTGAGAGTCCCTTGGACTGCAAGGAGATCCCACCAGTCCATCCTAAAGGAAATCAACCCTGAATATTCATTGGAAGGACTGATGTTGAAACTGAAGCTCCAACACTTTGACCACCTGATGCAAAGAGCCAACTCACTAGAAAGCACTCTGATGCTGGGAAAGATTGAAGGCAGGAGGAAAAGGGGATGACAGAGGATGAGATGGTTGGATGGCATCATCAACTCAATGGACATGAACAAACTCAGGGAGACAGTGAAGGACAGGGAAGCCTGGTGTGTTGCAGTCCATGGGGTCACAAAGAGTAGATGACTCAGCAACTGAACAACAAAAATGAAAATCAGGCCCAGAATTTGGGCTGGAAGGAGAAGCCCTTTGTCTTGCTGCTTCCATTGAAAGTGGGAAGTGGGCCTGGGGTAGCAGGCAGGCACTGGTAAGTGGCCATCCAGCTACCTCTAGGGACAAGTGTGCCCACCAGGGACCAAACAGCAGTGTGCTAGGGGGTAAAAAGGCCAAGCCTGATGCTGGGCCTGAGGATCCCAGGGCCACCAGAATGTTGGCCAATGTTGGTGTCAGGGTGAGGTGATGCAGGCACCCACAGTGTGCAGGGGGTATGGAAGGCTTCCGGAACCCGAAAACTGGTCCTTAGAGGAGAGCATTCCCACAATGGGCTTGAAGCACAGTGAGGAGCTCTGAGACATCAGGTTCCCTCTGACAGAAGAAAGAGTGTATAAGAGGTTCAGAGGGCAGGAGCTCTGGAGAGTGGAGAGTGGGGTTACTAGGAGAGAGGCAGGGGTCCCCTGAGACAACCCCGGCCCTACTCCAAGGCCCTGCAGGACCTGCTCTGTAGAGCTGTGCGCGTCCGTGTCTGCCCTCTGCCCTGACTCACCTTGCCAGGCGCACACATGGTCCCATCCAGGGGTGGCCCCTTCTTTGTCTTGCAAAAGTAGGGGTTGTCAGGGTGGCTGCACCACAGCTGTTTGCACGGGTCGAAGGTCCGGAACTGGAAGAGAGCAGCGGCAGCTGGCAGGCTGCCTCCCACTGCAGGGGCCCTCCAGGGTTGCCCGTCACCCCAGGCTCTCGCGCACGGCTGCCCAGGACAGGCCTGTGTGTTGCCCTGAGCTCTGTGTGGTTCTGGTGCTGTGAGGATTTCGGGCGTACTTCATGCTTCATGACTGTACATGACGCAGGGACAGCGCCTTACGTCCCTGGGGGCTGCTGGGCCTCCCGAGCCTGCAGACCTTGGTGGCTACACCTTTCATGGAGCCTGGACCTCTTGTGGAGCCGGCTGGGCACCAGTGTGCTTGGCATGAAGGCTGGTTGGCATTCCTTTGGCCCAAGCAGGCGTCCCATGGGCACCCGCTATCCCCCGGCTGAACACTCCACTGCCTGAATCCCTCCCGAAGCCACGTCTGGACCAGCCAGGAGGGCACGGGCACCCACTGGATATACAGCAGTAGGTGTGGGGAGAACCTGATGTTTGGAGGGCTGCTCCACCCCGTCCCGGGGAGCCACCCCGACACCAGCCACCTCCCAGGAGACCAGGCAGGTCTGGGCTAAGCTCCCGCTCAGCCCTTGCAGGTGTCCTGGGCTCCGACACTCACCGCGGTACACATCATGTAACCAAGGCCAAAGTCGAAACGGCACTGCTCGTTCATGGAGTAGTGCAGCCCGGGGAGCTGGGGCAGCGCCGGCCAGTCGTGGGTGAAGGGGTCATCCCGCAGGCAGTCATAGGAGCTGTGAGGGGACACGGGGCACCGCGAGCTGCCTTCAGCAGGACCGGGCTGTCCAGACCAGGCGGCGGCTGAGGCCCCCCATGGAGCCCTGGTGGTGGGGCGGCTTGCACACCCAGCCCTAAGGCTGTGTTACTATGGTTTCCTGTTGCACCTCTTTTCCTGGCATGGTTAGGCAGGATCTGGCTTGCCTGGGCCCTAGGCATCCATTAAAGGTGCAGTGTCTGTAACCACTTTCCATCCAAAACTTAGCCCCCAACAATGGGATCCCCCCACTGCTGTCCCCCTCTGCCCTGCTTTGCACTTGGGGCTAGAGGCGCCCTCCTAGAGCTGAGTCCAGCACTCAGGTTCCTCCTCAGGGGACAGGGTGGTACTCACTGCAGGTAGCGGCTCAGCTCCTGCTGGCTGCAGCGGGACCAGTGGAAGCGATGGAAGGCTGCCTGCACCAGGGGCGCCATGATGCTGCCCAGCCGCACCTCGTCACCGCAGCGGTTGCCCTGCCCGTCATGCTCCATGCCCAGCCTGTGAGAGGAGCCAAGACAGCCTCACTGGACCCTCACCTGTCAGCCCCACCTCCTCCAGACGCCGGGAGGGGACTCCGACCTCCCTGAGCTGACTCCCCTCGCCCTTAGCTGGCCTGGTCAGCCCTGAGCCAGGTGGTATCTGATTTCTCCCAGCTGGATTTTAGAGCTGGGGCGCTCTGAGGACATCCTGGGGACGCCCTGTGGGGTCCTGTCCCCAAGGCAGAGCGCTGCGGCATAAGAAAGCAGCGGAGGTGGAGGCAGCCACTGCCCTCCCTACACACCAGCAGCATGCACACCCGAGCTCCAGCTCTCTGTTCCTGGGGGAGGCTCCCTTGCACCCTCATCTACAGAATTGGATGAGAAGACCCTCCTGCCCAACTGCTTCGATGGCATAATGAGTGGGCAGCCCCGGCTGCTGCCTGGCCCTCGGTGGAAAGCGGGCCTGCCGCCTGCCCAGTGCAGCACGGGGTCAGGACATCATATCCGAGGGGCTTGTCATCCAGGGTGTGTCCCTCTCAGGGCACAGAGGATAAGCGGGGCCCCTTGAACCCCGACCTGCCTCAGACAGCGGGGCCTGCTGAGGCCACTTACACATGGCCAGTCTCGTGGGCCACCACGAATGCGGAGGAGAAGCCGTCCTCGTGGTTCAGCGTGCAGCTGCGGACGGGGTGGCACATCCCAGTGACAGGAGCATAGCCTGGGAGAGACAAAGGGGGCTCAGAGCCCTCCCCACGTGGAGGGGCCCAGACCCCAACATGTCCTGGCATCACCAGAGCAAACGAGCACAGCCAACTGCCCTCAAGGCTGGCACAGCTCGAGACCAGCTTTCCCCTCCCCTAGGGGAGCGGGCCTCAGCCCTGCCCATCAGCAGCCACCCTGCAGCCAGCTCAGTTTCCCGTGTCCAGGTCTTATCTGCCAAGACTTTCTGCCACCTTGGTAGCCTCCTGCCCACTGTTCTCTTTCAGGGCACCTTCCACTTTCCTCCCCCTCTTGGCTGAGTGGCCTTTTGATCCCCGAGGCTGCAGGTTGCTTCCTGGGCTGTAGGCACTCTGGCCCTGGTGCCTGGCACCACACCCTGAGCCCGCTCCCTCGGGGCCTCCCTGGGGCCTCTGAGACCTCAGCTGGCCCCTTTCCCACAGTGCACAGATGGCTGCAGGGAGGGTGGTCCCAGGCTGTTCAGGGCAGTGCTGTGCTGCCTGCTGAGCTGTGCAGAGGAGACCGACTATGTAGACTGGCACGCAGACCACAGATGATGAGGCTCCTGGAGCCCTTGGCCTGGGAACCCTGCGCTCTGACTGGGGAGATTCTGAACCACATTCCTGCTGAGGGGTCCAGGGGTCTGTCCTGGGCAAGGCACCCCCAGAGGTGGAGAATGGGGATCAGAGGGGGAAGGGCAGCTGCAGCAGACTAACCTCTGATGTGAGAAGCCACAGACCCTCCAGCCACCGCTCAACCCACCAAGGGCTCCCGAAGAGCCACTGAATTAACAGGTCACAGTGAGGACACACAGTGGGTTTTGCCTGCCCAGTTACAGCGTGTGGGCCAAGGAAGAAGTTGGGAATGGAGTCTCACAAGGAGAGAGGGCAGGGAGGAAGCAGGAGCCTGAACCGCCTGAGCAGGCAGGTGGGAAGGCCACCCTGTGATGTGACTGGTCTGCAGAAGGATGATCCCCCCTGACTGGGCTGATCCTGATCACAGGGAGTCTTAAGATGCCCCCAGGGAAGGACCACGTTCCCGCCCACGGGGAGAGGCAGAGTGACGGGAGGGCACGATGATCCCACCCAACATGGAGGAAATGCAGACAGTGGGGCCTCGCCACTTGCCGCTGGGTGAGATACAGAAGTGTGTGCAGAGCGTGTGTGCCAGGCAAGGCCTCTGTTTAAAGACCTGGGCATCCTGGAGGCTGTCAGCCACAAATCAGCATCGCCATGGGCACTTGCCATCTGCCCATGGTTAAATCAGGTGCCGCTGTACCTGCTGACCTTCAACACCCCCTGAAAGGGGTTCAGGGTGGAGATCAGGGATGAGGCACTCTGTGCTCTGGGAAAAACTGGCGGGACAGGTCTTCAGATACTTATGTTCAGGGGCCAATTTTATGAGCTCAATTCTTGAATCTCCTTGTAACTTGAAAAGCACTAAATTCCTTTATGGTGATGTCTGCTCCTCATGACTAACAGGAATTCTCAAGAGACCAGCAGAAACCTTCTGCAAAAAAATACATACTTGATTGCATGTGTTCCCTCTTCACTAAAATCACAAGTGTACTGACCTTCCCCACTACCTCTTTGGAGCAGTTTCTCAGAGCTATCTGAAATGCTGTCTCCCAGGCTATAGGCCTCGTTTTGCCCCAAATAAAACTTAACTCGCAACTCTCAGGTCATGTACTTTTTTAAGTCAGCAAGACCCAGAAAATTAGAAACCCGGACTGTCCCCCTACTGAGCCTCACTCATCTGAGACCCCACAGAGAGGTCCTAGGCAATGTGCTCCAAGAGAAAAATACAGAAAGGAAGAAGCGTGACCGGGGAGTGCTGGTTTCAGAACTGTCTAAAAGCAGTATACCCAACCATTGTCTATTTCCCTTCTAATAAACAGGAAAATATGTGTCTTAAAGTATTTTTTTGCTCTGCAGATTTTGAGATGCTTGTTCTTGAATCAGCGCCAGGGCCAACCTTTGTGGTCTTCTCTTTGTCCTTTGTATGCAAAGCCTGCATATGAATATGTGCCTCAGTCTGTATTTCTCATTCACCCACACTAGCATTACATAAACATTTAGCATTTGAAGATTTGAAAATGTATCTATATTTTTTCTTTATATCCTCCATTCTTAGTTTATTTTGCTATTATTTTCTTTCCAGAAATCCTTTTAGATAGACAGTGTTCTTCCTGGATTAAGCCTCTACATCAATTTTTCTCTCATATTTTGATCCTTTTGGGTGCCCTTGACTTTTTATCTCAGCTTTTGAATTTTCCATTTCACCCACTGAGAAATGGAATATTTCTCCCCATATCAGTAAAGAAAGGATGTCACAGCATCAGCAGTTGCAGCCACCATGGATGGTGAGCTGGTGAGCCCCGAGGAAACTCAGGATGTGAAAACACTGGATACTGGCCCCAGATGGCTGAGACGCATATCAAAGGAATGATTTCAGTGAGCCCAGACTCCCGCATCTTCCCACACATAGAAAAGCACTTAATTCCTTATCTTGAGATTTCCGTTTTCTTCAATTAACAGTAAGCTTTGTTCTTATTAGCTGCCCTTTGTTGCAAAACTCCTACATATCCTAGCCCCCTCGCCTCTTAAGAGCAGCTCAGTTCTCTCAGGGTTACTTGAGATGCTGTCCCCCAGGACTGAAGTGCTAAACATTTCTGATGAATTAAAACACACACACAACTTTCAGGTCAGACATTTAATTTTTTAGTCAACACCATCAAATCTTTAATGAAAACCCTTTTTTTCTCTGATTCTTCTTTGTAGCCTGGTCTGAGTTTACAGATATATTTCCTCAAACATTTTGGAGATATGACTTTATAAAAATGTACTTTTCCCTTCTCCAAATTATCTGTTTCCTCTGGAGTTAGCTTTTTAATTTTATTTTACATGTCGGTCCATCTTTTTCATCCTTTCCTTTTTTTTTTTTAATATCTGGTAATTCTTGGCTGTCCTTTCACATTTTTAAATGAAGAATGAAGTCACTTAATATAAAGGTTGTGTTGGTTTCTCTCCCACAGAACAGTTCTGCTCCCTGTTAGAGCTCTCACCCGGACAAAGGGGGACAGAGGGCTCTGTCAGCTGGCCACACAGACGGGCTTGAAGGGGAGCGAGCAACCCCTCATGGTGGAGAGGCACCAACACCAACCAGGAGGCAAAGTGATCACACCTGTGTGGCCACCCCGCTGACCAAGAAATAAAACTGTCCCCACACTGCAGAAGCCTCTTCTCGGTTCCAACAGCAACTCCCTCCCTCCTGCCCACTCTCCTGACTGTGAACACCACCGATCAGTTTTGCCCACTTCCAACCCTAAAATAAGTGGAGTCATGAGTATATATTCTTCTCTGTCTTATTTCACTTATTTTATTTAACAGTCACTATGTGAGACCTTCAACTATGATTGTAGACTTGTCAGTTTTTCTTTTAGATCTTTCAGTCTTAAATAGTTTGGATTTTTAAGTAAAGTCCCTTATCTTTTAAAGATTGAAAATTTATTCAAATTTGTTTTACAAAAGGTGGAGGAAGCAAGGGCTTCCCAGGTGGCACTAGTGGTAAAGAACCCACTTGCCAATGAAGGAGACATAAGAGATGCGGGTTCAATCCCCGAGTAGGGAAGAATCCCTGGAGGAGGGCCCCGTAACTCCTCCAGGATTCTTGCCTGGAGAATCCCATAGACAGAGGAGCTGGGTGGGCTCCAGCCCATGGGGTCGCAAAAGAGTGGGACACGACTAAAGTGGCTTAGCAAGCACGCACGGAGGAAGCAAACAACTTAAACCCAGCCTCAGAGCTTGTCTGGCCCCCAGGCTGCCAGCCCCAGACTCTGCCCATTTCACTCCCTTTGATCTTCCCTGTCCCCGGAGAGATGCAGTTTCCTGGGGGACATGTCAGAGTTCCTGGTAGTTTTGAAGAGCCAGGAGGAGACTAGCACTTACCCTCAACCCCGACACCCTTCTCAGCACTTACCCCCTTGCCCAGACACCCCTCTCATCCCAGGCCAAGGCTGCCGGGGGCCCTGGCAGGGTCAGGCACTCACGTGCAGCCCCCCTCCTTTCTGTGTCCCCGCAGGCCCGAGGCTCACCTTGCATGCCCGAGGGCCCGAAGTCCTGCCGTGTGAGGAATATGGCGTGATCGTGGTACTCGTCGTGATCAGTGTCTGGCTTCTGCTGGAGGTAGGCCCAGCGGCAAACATTCTCCAGACTCTGAGAGGGGTTCCCAATCTCAATGAGGCTCATGGACTGCAGGGGCAGGAGAGACAACAGAGACAGATTGGTATCTGGTGGCCCAGATGGGAGTTGAGCAGACTCCGTAGACTGGGGACCTGGCCCAAGTGGCCTCTCAAGAATTCCCTCCCACGTGGCTCCATTCTCCAGAGTGGTAGAAAAGCTCCCTGGCCACACAGACCTGCCTGAGCTTCCACACAAAGTCACTGCATCATTTTGGGTGAGACACAGGAACAAAACTCTGAGGCCTCAAAGCCTCAAAGGGTCCATTCAGCCCCCCACCCCCACCTCCAAGGTCCCTGCATCCTACTTGGCACCTGCTCTGTGCAAGCTCTGGCCAGGAGGCCAATGCAGTGGGCCTCGGTTACCCCAAAGAGTTCACACTCTGGCAGGATCTGGGACAGGGAAGACAGAACTCCCAATATGGCTACAAGCCCAAAGAAGAGGAAAGGAACCCTGTGTTTCCCCCTTGATAGAAGCTATTTGCAGAAAACAACACAAGGGAGGGGGAAACTCTGCAGCACATACAGTGAAGGAGCCACATAAGGAACAGGACCACTGGGGTAATTCCCGCAGGAGCCATGGGCAGGAAGCCACTGGGAGCAACCGCATTCCATTTGTACCATGACACATGCCTGCTAGCCAAGGCTGACCACCAGACTGGCAGTATCGCAGGCCAGTCTGCCTCATGGCATTGGCATTCACTCTCCTACTCAGTTTTCACAGTTACCCAGAAAGGCAAGAAACTGAGGCTCAGAGAGGTCAAGTAACTTGCCCCAGGTCACACAGCTCAGAAGCCTAAAGCCGAATGTCTATATTCCATCCACTTCCCTAAACTCCCTCTCCAAATAAAACACACACCATATCGTCTCAGAATCAGGTCTCACAAGCTGCACTCACCCCTTTTCTATCTGCAGTCAGCAGGCATTCCGGTTTCTGCTCTCACCACATACTCCTACCATCCAAGCGGTTCCCTCTAGGCAAACCTGTCCATGAAGTAGAGCTATGCATTCCTTGGTAGACCTGAAAACATACATTTTGCCTCTTCTCTTGCATAAACAAATCCAACAAGCATAGTCACATATTTCTCTGTGTGTGTATAAGTAGAATGGATTTGGGCTGTATTTATAGGGCACTGTTAGTAAGCCAGCATGTTGCAGAAGAAGGAAGAATGAGTCAAGGCCAGGGAAAACCCGTCATTGCCAGGCATCCCGTGAGTTACCCAAGTCAATGGTTTACAAAACGGTGGATCTGTTCCCACGTCCTAAGCACAGAGCCAATTGCTCCTGAGAGATGAAAATACTTGTTTTAACAGCCTTCAGTGAGTCCTAATGAAGTCAGTCACAGATAGGAACGAGAGATCTGGTGGCTGGGACCTACTGGACATTCCCCAGAGATGGACAGCCCCAGAGGATGCTGGGAAAGGGGAAGAGAGGCACCTTACTGCCCTCCCTGTGACTGGGAAAGCATGTGACTACCTCCGGCCAATTAGTTGCGATCAAAAGTGATGTGTGTCTCTTCCTGGTCTGAGCACTTTATTGCCCACATGAGAGCCTTCGGAGATCTCTCCTGGCTGGCATGGGAAACAGCGACCAGGCTGCTCTGTCGCCCAGGTCCTGAGTGAAAATGAGACCAGGGTCCGATGCCAATTCACACTGAAGACACCAGTGTGAGCAAGAAATCAAGCTGTGTTGTTGTAAGCTGCTGGGACATGGAGCTGGTTTGCTTCTGCAGCACAGTCTTGCCCACCCCAAGTGACACAGAAGGGGCAAAGGAAGGGGACATGGCATCTGTATCTCATCCAAGCAGGTCAGCCCAAAACACTACCAGGAGATCACTGCCTCCAGAAAACCTTGAGAAGCCACAGCTCTGGAGGAGGAAGCAAGACAAAGACTCTCCTTTCTAGGGAAGGAACTTTGGGTGGAATGAGAAGGAAGGGAACTTCAGGGATGGATCTAATTTGGTGCTTGAGTTTGGACCCCATTGGGCTTAAGAGTGCCACCCCAGTTTGGACCACAAGGGCCACTGACCATCACTCGATCAAGGATGGATGCAGAGCCCCCATGGGAGGGGGACCCTCCAGCTCCACAAAGCCCAAGACACGTGCAGATCACTCAGTCGTGTCCAGTCTTTGCAAGCCCCATGGACTGTAGCCCGCCAGGCTCCTTGTTCATGGAGTTCTCCAGGCAAGAATACTGGAGTGGGTGGCCATTCCCTTCTCCAGGGGTGGAACTGGGCTTTCCTGCATTGCAGGCAGACTCTTTACCATCTTAGCCACCAGGAGAGCCCGGAGCCTTGCTAAGCCACTTTCAGCAGAAGGACCTTGTTCTCTTTAGGGCCATGTCTCTCAGCCCAAACATGAGGGGACCGAACCCCTGGTTGGTTACAGTTACTTTTGCCTGCGTTCTTCTGACAACAACAGCCCAATCTCCCTCTGGTAAAATATCTCCTCTGTTAATCTGGGTCTGACCTCGGGCTCAGCGGCAGGAGAGGTCAAGCCCAGACAACCCCACCTAGCACCTTCCCAGCACCATGATGGTTGGGGCCAAGGAGTTGGAAAGGTGTGTGACTGTGAGGCTGGAGCTTCCCCCAGAGCAGAGAATTCCAGGGAAGGAAGAAACCAGAACAGACAGAGTGGTGGAGAGAGCTTGATTCCCAGTGTCCTCACACCACCACGTGGCTCACCCAGGCCTGAAACCAGCTGCCCACAGGCCTGTTTATTTCCTGCAGCCATGAAATTAATAGACGCTTACGCCTTAGAAGAAAAGCTATGACAAACCTAGACAGTCTGTTAAAAAGCAGAGACATCACTTTGCCAACAAAGATCCATATAGTCAAAGCTATGGTTTTTTCCAGCAGTCATGTATGGATGTGAGAGTTGGAACATAAAGAAAGCTGAGAGCTGAAGAATTCATGCTTTCGAACTGTGGTGCTGGAGAAGACTCTTAATAAAAGACTCAAACCAGCCAATCCTAAGGAAATTAGTCCTGAATATTCATTGGAAGGACTGATGTTGAAGCTGAAACTCCAACACTCTGGCCACCTGATGTGAAGAGCCAACTCATTGGAAAAGACCCTGATGCTGGGAAAGATTGAGGACAGGAGAAGGGGTCAACAGAGGATGAGATGGTTGAATGGCATCACTGACTCAATGGACATGAGTTTGAGCAAGCTCCAGGAGATAGCAAAAGACAGAGAAGCCTGGCTTGCTGCAGCCAGTGGGGTTCCAAACAGTTGGATATGACTTAGCAAATAACAATGAATAACAATAACATAATGAGTTATTTCCAAACTTTATGATCTGAAAAGTTTGGAAATCTGAAAAGAGTTTCCCTGGTGGCTCAGATGGTAAAGAATCAGCCTGCAATGCAGGAAACTCTGGTTTCATCCTGGGTCGGGAACATCCCCTGGAGAAGGGAATGGCTACTCACTCCAGTATTCTTGCCTGGAGAATTCCATGGACAGAGGAGCCCAGTGGGCTACAGTCCATGAGGGTCGCAGAGAGTTAGACACAACTGAGTGACTAACACACACACACACACACACGATCTGAAAAACCCCAAACACGTGTTATCTCATGGTTCCTGGGTTAGTAATCCAAAGGCAATCCAGTAGGGTCCTCTACTCAAGGTTCTCCCATGAGATTGCTGGCAGCTGAGACTGGGGCTGCAATCTCAGCTGAAGACTCCCCTGGGTGGGACACACTCCCACACTCACTCATGTGGTTACTGGCAGGATCCAGTTCCTCACGTGCTGCTGGACCTACGGCTCCTTGCCACCTCACATGGACCTCGCCACAGAGCAGTCACACAGGGCAGCTTGCTTCCCCCAGCATGAGTGACCTGGGAGAGCATATCTGAGACACAAGCCATAGTCCAGTTAGAGGCAAATCTCGGTCCTGCCCACGCCTGCAGGGAAAGGACTATAGCAGGGAGTGACCACCAAGATGTGGGCTCACAGGGGCCATCCTAGTGCCTGCTTGCAGCAGAGATGTGTCCCACATATGTTGTCAGGAAATTCCTCCCATGAAAGTCAACTGGAGGTGTGTTATTGTCACTCACAGCTGAAAGACCATGAGCAGCGGACTTCCTCCTTGGAGACTCGTGGGAAGCCCAGTCGAGTGCACTGGCTGGATGGTTGGAGGGATCACCTAGTGTGTCCAGCACCAGTGGGAGAGAAGCTCTAGTCACATTTTTGAAGAGAAGAGTCCCAACTAGAAAGACACATGGTGTCAGGGCCAGAGAACAGGAATAGGGCATGGAGTTGGAGACAGAGCCAAAGGCTGAAACAAGGTGAGAACAAGCAGTCTGGGGGCTCAGAGAGAGGCCTGACTGCTCAGGGAGTGGGCTCACTGGAAGTGATGGGTTGGTGTTGCAAACCCAATGCCCACAGGCCAAGGCTGGTGATGTGAGTCAGTGAGGCAGGTTGGCTCAAAGAAAAGCAAATCTGTCTTTTGTTTGCCAGTTTAGAAGTTTACAGAAGAATATTTCCCTGTTATGATAAAGAAGTTGGGGTGATAAGGAGTGGCAAGAACTGGCAAACCAAGGAGCCCATGCCCCGACGCAGGGGCAACAATACTCAGCCCCAGCTCCATGGGCATGGTATGCAAGAACAGAGCCCAGAGCTGTCGCCGGACTGATCTCTCAGGCCAGTCTTTACATTTTACAAAGAAGTGTGTGTGTGTGTGTGTGTGTGTGTGTGTCTGCAAGTTGCTCGGTCATGTCCGACTCTTTGCAACCCCATGGATTATATAGCCCGCCAGGATCCTCTGTCCAGGGAGTTTTCTAGGCAAGAATACTGGAGGGGGTTGCCACTCCCTTCTCCAGGGAGATCTTCCTGACCCAGGGATCAAACCTGGGTCTTCTGCATTGCAGGCGGATTCTTTGCCATCTGAGCCACCTGCGAAGCCCACAAAGAAGTTCTGTGGACCAAAGAAAACACATCCCTCACGTCACCAGCGGAGAAGGAAATGGCAACCCACTCCAGTGTTCTTGCCGCGAGAATCCCAGGGATTGGGGAGCCTGGTGGGCTGCCGTCTATGGGGTCGCACAGAGTTGGACATGACTGAAGCGACTTAGCAGCAGCAGCAGCATGTCACCAGGTAAGGAACCCTGGAATAAAGGCCCTTCCGGGCTGGACCCAACACTGGCATGCTGGTGAGTGCCTCCTGCCTCCCAGACACCAGGCCCTTGGATTCAGCCCAGGTTCCTAGGCCCTCTCAGCAGCCACCGTGATCTCACTGCTGTGGCAGGATCATTTACTGAAGTATTGATCTGCATTTTGTTCTTGCCTTGTCTTCCCTTCCTCCACTCCAAGAAGCAGCCCATCACTTCTGTTTTCCAGGCCCACGGGGGTCTGTGCCGCAGGACCCAGAGCAGAAGTTGTCTGGGACTCTCTCCCTGCTTTGGGGCTTCGAGGAGACTCCCCAGGGGGAGGGGCAGAAGGAATGGCTAGTAGGGGTTCCACCAGGACGAGGTGGCCCTGAAGAGGCAGATCACAAAAAAAGCAGTGGCCATGTGCCGGGCCCTGGGAACCTGCAGCCCAGATGGGGCCTGGAGGAAGGTGACGTCAGCGTCTGACATCCACAGTCCGGAGCTGCTTGGACTTCCTGTTTCTTTGCCCACGTCCCACTTCTCCCAAGGTTCTGGCCATTCTCAAGGAATTATGGGCTGGTATCGTCCTCCATGCTGGCCTAGAGAGCTCACGAGGGTGCAGTGTGCCTCGTGCTGTGTGGCAGGTGCCAGACCCGTATGCATTTTAGAAAGAGCTGAGTCAGTGAGGAGAGAGGACACAGTCAGGACCGTGAGGCGGCAGGAGACGGGCAAGCCAGCTGGAAGGGGAAGGAAGCATGGTTTCTGGCCATGGAGCTTGTGGAGGAGGCACGGGAGAGGCCCACACACGTGCGTCCAAAGGGAGAGTCCGCAGTGCCCTGGGACACAGGCCAGAGACGGTCTTTTCGGGCCCAGGTTTCCTCCTTGGTAAAAGTTCAGCAATTTTCCCTTGGGGAGCTCTGCTGCTTCTCAGGTGCAGCTCCTGGGGGAATCGTTTAGAGCCAGCTGGGGATTCAAGTAAGGTCAGCGGATCCGAGGCTCAAAAGAATCAAAACACCAGGTGAAGGAGGCTTGCCCAGAGGCAACCCCCACCCCCAAACAACCACCCATGAGCTTCTAGGCAGAAGGCTGCACCCCAGACTCAACTCTTCCTTGGCTTACTTCTCCCCCTTCCTGAGAGCTGCCAGCCTTCCCATCGGTTCTGCCTGCCTTGAAGGGCTCTTCACAGACACAGCTGTCCAGGCAGAGGGCCCAGGAGGGAGGTCTGGACACCCACAAGGGTCACTCGGGCTCTAGTGGGATCTCCCCACACTGCTCTGCCACCTGAATCACACTCATAGCCCTCCATCCCCTGTCTTTGCCACGTATCACGCAGCACATGGACTGTGGTCCTATCCAAGCAAGGACAAGAGACATGTCTATCTTTCTTTCAGAAGCGATGGCGATCCGTGCCGCCATAATAGTGTGTGTGAATGTCCGGGCTGATGCTCTGAAGAATATCAACAGCGCTGAAAAGAGAGGCAAACGCCAGGTGCCCATGCTCCAAAGTCATCGACGGGCTTCTAACTGTGATGATGAAGGGTGGTCACTTTGGCGAATTCGACATCACCGAGGATCACAGAGCTGGGAAAGCTGTGAGCTTCACAGGCAGGCTGAATAAGTGTGGAGCGCTCAGTCTCAGATTTGATGCACACCTCAAGGGCCTAGGAAAATGGCAGAATAACCTGCTCCCACCCCGTCAGCTTGGTTTCACTGTCCTGACAACCTCCGCGGGCATCAAAGACCACGAAGAAGCGAGACGAAAGCACACAGAAGGAAACAAATCTTTGGATTCTTTTTCTAGGGACGTAATACATACAAATAAAATGCCTCAGAGGGGCGCCTGGAAGCCACGCCACCTCTGAAGGCGTTCTCTGTGTGGGGCCATATCTCCCCTACGCAGGCAGGACAGGAAAGGAAGGGCGAGAGACGAGGTGGCCACCAGGTGGCGCTGCTGCCGCAGGAACAGCAGCGGGAGCCTCGTGCGCCTGAATCAAAGGGCTGCTTGCTGCTGCTCTTGAGACGCTGGCCACTGGCTCAAACGGAACCACGGAGGCCCCAGCCAGCCTCTGGGGTCCCACATTAAACAAATCAATTAAGACTTCTGCAGAAAGTTCTGTCCCAATCTCTGCTCTCTGACATCTCCATTGTTTGCTCTAGAATGAGCTGAATTATTTATGCTCTTATCTCCTTTAGTCAAGGAGACAGGAGAAAAGCGGGACCAGCAGCGCGGAGGCTCCGCAGGTTCCAGGATGTATCAGGGAATCCCTCAGATCACCAATCCCACACACCAAGGTACCTGCGAGTGATGGTGCGGCTCCCCAGGCAGCTCGGGGCCCTGGGGGTGGAAGCCTGCTTCGCTGTCATCGGCCCTGTGCCCCTGGACATGTTCCCTACATCACTGTCCCGGGCGCCCCCTCCTCAACCGCAGCGTACAGCTGGGAGCTCAGGCGCTTCCCGCCACGGCGATCAGCATCTTCAATATTCTCATCCAGCGGGAGCCAACCGAAACCTTCTCAACTGCTCTGACCCCAGAGGGTCCTCCCCGACCCCACCTCGCAAATCCGCCCTCCCAAAGAAGCACAACACAGGACCGCGTGCACAGAGTGGAGTCCAGATCTGCTGGGTTCAAGAAAGCAGAGCCCCCTTCTCAACCTCGACACTGCTAAAATTCTCTGCGGTGGGGGCCAGTCTGCGCACTGAATGATGTTGAGGAGCATCCTGACTTCTTCCTGCTAGACCCCATGAGCATCTCCAAGGTGGGGGGCTGCAAAATCGCCCTCTGAGGGGAGCCCTGCCATGGGAAACCCCCAAGGGAAGCAAACCCAAGGAGCCCTGTGGAAAAACAGCCCAACCCAGCCTCCCTGAGCAAAGCCGCTTGCTCCCTGTTGTGTGACTTCGGCAGTCCTCACCTGTCCTGTCGGCGGTGGGTGGTGAGGTAAGTGCCCCAGAGAGCTGCTGTGAGGGTAGGTGAGGTGAGTGAAGTCACACGAGGGGCTGCAGACAGGACCCGACCCAAAGAGGGCACTGCAGGCTGAAACTTGCAAGAACCCTCGCTCCTGCGGCCATTGCTAGTGTGCGCTCACCTTACAGGGGACCCTAAGGCTCAGTGATGGTAAATGACTCACAAGGACCAACAGGAGCCAGAATTAACACCAAGCTGGGGGTCTTCTCCAGGCTGCTCTTGGGTGCCAGGGACTACCTGGAGCTCAAACCTCACCACAGGCATCCACACTCCCAACACCAGTGAGGGCTAGAAGGCGTGATCCATATTTCTGTGCTCAGGACTCCCAGATCATCAAGGCACATTCCAGGCATCCTCCTGGAGGCTGGGAATCTATTCCCAGAGAAAGCCAAGCTGCCAGCTCAAGACTCTTCAAGTGAACCTTCCCAGCTCAAGCCTGTAGGGCACACATGTGCCTCCATTGCTTCCTGTTCTTCTCTGGACCCTGGAGACTCTGGCTCAGGAGGTGGGCCACAGTGGCCAGGGGCTGGGCACCAGGCCTGGCGCCAAGTGGTTGGGGGTTGGGACTCAGACTCTGAGGAAACCAGGGGGCTGTCCCTGGGATGTTCTGAATCTCCTACACAGCCCCCACACCATCAGGGAAGCAGAGGTCCATATCGGGTCAGCAATGGCCTGGCATATGCAGGAGAGGGCGGTGGCACCAGCCCCTTGAATGCTGAGCCCAGCCCCAGCACTTTCTTCTCTTGCCTTCCCCTGAGAGACTCACAGTCAGAATTTCTCCGACCCTTCGCCTCTAATGCTGAAAAATTCCTAGGAGCCTTCCATACTTTGTCCTGACCTGGTCTTTCACAACAAGATACCTTATGTTCTTTGACTGTCCCCAAGTCTCCGATTTCCATTTGCTTTGATTTTCATCATCTTAGGAAATATTTAAAATGAGAACAGTTCAGTAGCTTTGGTTCCTTCTCAAAAAAATCAATTGAAAAGCCAGTTGCTATGCAACCCTCAAGCATTGCTGATGTTCTGCTCCCTGGCTGATGGCATATTGTATAAAATAAGATAATCTCTTTTCTTCTGCTGAGTTTTTTTTTTTTTTTAAGAAATGGAGAAAAATGTTGTTTTAGGAAAAACTTGAGATAACTCAGAGGCTCCTCATAAGCTGGAAGACAAACAACATGTCCTTTGCACAAGTCTTCCTGATTTTATCCCCAGCGGGCCTCGGTGGGGCCTGGGACAGGTGCAAGGGGAGCAGAGGGCAGGGAAGCTGGGCTGCTTCCATCACAGCTTGGAATGAAGAGCAAATCTGAATACCCAGGCCACCTTCTGCCCCCAGTCTGGGTCTCGCTCTCACTGCTCCCAGACCCACCCCCTTGCCCTGACTCTGCAGACCTTGGAAGACACAGCTCAGGGCCCTCTCCTGGCAGGGGTCAGCCTGCAGTCCCCTTGGCCTTTCTGTGCTTCAAGCCTTGCAGGGACAGGGCCTCACTCACTGTCAGGAAGCACGTGGCTCCTTTAAGAGCAGCTCATCAGAATCCATTCTCCTTGGGAACCAAACTCTATTTGTGACTCTCACCCAGAAGCCCTTCCTGGCTTTTCCCGCAACAAGCAGAGCTCACTCCCTCTACACGAGTGCCAGCCAGGCAGTCCCCTCCGGATCACCCCACCCAAGACGCCCAGTGTCCTGTCTCCTTCGTGGTGCTCACCACTCCGAAACGACCTTATTTACTGGTGAACTCACGGGGAGCTGGTGCCCCAGGCCTGGGGGCAGGCACATCCCAGGATCCATTTGCCCAAGAGATGGGTCCTCCCGCTTCCGGAGGTCCCTGAGAGCCCTGGAAACAGGGCCTTACCCCTAGAACTCTGCCAGGTGGTGTCTGTGGCTGGTGGACACAAACTGTTATCAACCACAATGAGATAAGTACAGAAATGGGAAACTTTCATAGCAGTTTGATGGACTGACTTTATGTCTATGGAATTTAATAATAAAAAGTCGGGGCTGGTATTCATGAATAATCTTGGTTTTGTCACATTTCCCTTTTCCAGTTAAACGTACTTACAGAAATATTGGTCAGTGGTGCGACCTCCGGCTCTGAGGCGTTCTGTCTGTCTGGCCTGGCCTCCTTGGCCCTGGCACCTACTCTGCAGCGACTGTCACTGCCAGACTTCCTGTTTGATTGCTTCAGGTCCGTGGAGTGACCCCTCCTTTCCCAAGGGTGTCTCCCCTGAGCCACAGCCAAGCATCCCACACTTTCCCTGGGCTCCTGTGCGAGGTGCGCCCACTCCAGAGCCCCACCCCTCTGCATGCGATGTCTGTCCAGCACCGGCCTCCCTGGACGTGGTCAGCCAGCCATGTCCTCCTGACTCTCCTATCCCCCCGCCTGTGTTTCTGCAGCGTGTCTTCCCCGGGGAAAGTGAGATCCCCACCTTGGACCCCACTTGCCTCTTACAATCCCGCAACTTGCTGAGGAGGCCAGAGTCTGGCCCTGTACCTTTCTGGAACCCTGCAGGACACACAGGCTCTGAGGGGCGGCAGCCTTCCCCATGGTTTCCTGAGAACAGGAAGGGTGTGGAGGTAGGGGAGGCGGGCAGGGCGTGGGGCAGGGCCTGGGGGAGGCTCTGCTGCAGGAGACGGGCCCCTGGGCCCAGGGGAGGGGCAGCAGTTTCTTTTCCTTTCTGGCCAGGCTTGGGGGCTGGGGATGGATACGGGGACCGAACTCCACATCCTAGCATGTCCTCTATCCTGACACCTCTGAACTCCATGGCAGAGGTCTGAGTCTGGTCAGCTGTGCCCTGCTAGGCTACAGTGGGTGCAGTCTGCGCTCTGCCGAAAGCACGCATCGAGCTCCACTTTCTCCCTTCCTGCCACCTCACCACCACGGATTCCCAGCTTCCCAGCAGGAAGTCAGGGAAGTGAGCGGGGACCTCGGGCCCCCTGCGCCCTCTCACTTCTCACTGCATCGGTCCTGGTCTCGCTGGAGCTGTCCCACTGCCCAGGTGGGCTGCGGCCACCTATCTTGTTGGCCAGGGGCTCTGGTCAGACCCATGGCCCGCCCTCCCCATACCATCCCCAGAAAGAGGAGCGTCACAAGGGGCCCATGCCCACTCCCCTTACCCTCACTCTACCTGTGGGGGACTCCGAGGGTATCAACATGGCCCAGGCAAAGCAGAACCCCTCCCAACAAGGTGGAACGTAAGGAGCCGTGGCCAGACTGGCCGTGGCCATGAGGGCAGGCCCTGCCACACTTCATAACCTGACCTCACCTGCAGGCGAGGCCATGCACTGGTGACAGCCTGCATCCCCCTCTAGCCGAGGTGGCTTGCCCGAAGTTTCCACAGACACTCGGGTGACAGAGGTTCCAGGCCCAGGCCCAGGAAAGGCAAGATTGCCCACAGGGTGAAAGAACACAGAGGCCTCTCCACTACCTCCAAGCCATCACAGAGAAGAGGAGCCAAGTAAAGCGTGAAGTCCTTCCTGCATCCTCCTTCAAACCAGAAATAAAACACTGGACACGACACTTGTAGCATGCCACTAGAGACCCTTCCCCAGGTGCTAGCGCTCAGTTAAACAGAAATACTTGGACTCTCTCATTTTTAAATTATTGCTTTTAAAAAAAATAAGCAATTTTTCCATAGTTAAAAATGTGCTATAAGTGTATAAAAGAAACCCTCAAGTATAAAAGAAACATCCTTATCATGATACATTAAGAAAATTCACCAAAGTAGAAGGAAGAAAATAAAAATCCATGACCTACTACCCAGAGATAAGTACTGTTCACATTTTATGTATTCCTTCAGTCCCTTCTGTGTATATATTTGTACACAAAATCGAGATCAAAATACTGGAAGCTTATATCCTTCTTTCCCCAAAAGCAAACCAACTTGACTTTATGCTGTAACCATTTCCCAAAGCCCTTACACATGCTTTGAAAATGGGATTTATTGCCAGTCTAATAACCCACCATTGAAAAAGCAAGAGAGTTCCAGAAAAAACATTTATTTCTGCTTTATTGACTATGCCAAAGCCTTTGACTGTGTGGATCACAATAAACTGTGGAAAATTCTGAAAGACATGGGAATACCAGACCACCTGACCTGCCTCCTGAGCAATCTGTATGCAGGTCAGGAAGCAACAGTTAGAACTGGACATGGAACAACAGACTGGTTCCAAATAGGAAAAGGAGTACGTCAAGGCTGTATATTGTCATCCTGCTTATTTAACTTATATGCAGAGTACATCATGAGAAACGCTAGGCTGGAGGAAGCACAAGCTGGAATCAAGATTGCCAGGAGAAATATCAATCACCTCAGATACGCAGATGACACCACCCTTATGGCAGAAAGTGAAGAAGAATTCAAGAGCCTCTTAATGAAAGTGAAAGAGGAGAGTGAAAAAGTTGGCTTAAAGCTCAACATTCAGAAAACTAAGATCATGGCATCCGGTCCCATCACTTCATGGCAAATAGATGGGGGATTTTATTTTTGGGGGCTCCAAAATCACTGCAGATGGTGATTGCAGCCATGAAATTAAAAGACACTTACTCCTTGGAAGGAAAGTTATGACCAACCTAGACAGCATATTAAAAAGCAGAGACATTACTTTGCCAACAAAGGTCCATCTAGTCAAGGCTATGGTTTTTCTAGTAGTCATGTATGGATGTGAGAGTTGGACTGTAAAGAAAGCTGAGCGCTGAAGAATTGATGCTTTTGAACTGTGGTGTTGGAGGAGACTGTTGAGAGTCCCTTGGACTGCAAGGAGATACAACCAGTCCATTCTAAAGGAGATCAGTCCTGGGTGTTCTTTGGAAGGACTGATGTTGAAGCTGAAACTCCAGTACTTTGGCCACCTGATGTGAAGAGCTGACTCATTTGAAAAGCCCCTGATGCTGGGAAAGATTGAAGGCGGGAGGAGAAGGGGACAACAAAGGATGAGATGGTTAGATGGCATCACCGACACGATGGACATGGGTTTGGGTGGGCTCCGGGAGTTGGTGATAGACAGGGAGGCCTGGCGTGCTGCGGTTCACGGGGTTGCAAAGAGTCGGACATGACTGAGCGACTGATCTGAACTGAACTGAGAATTTCCAAAACCTCAGTAACAAAATTATATGTCTCTTTCTTGTTGCCCATTTTACTGTAACTGTCTCATAAGGGCAGCATTTCCCAAAGTAAATTCTGTAGAACGTTGATTCCATGAGGAAAAGGGTTCTGTTGAGAAAGAATTTTGAGAAACCATGTGTATTAACCCACCTCTTGGAGATTCACCCTGCACATTTTCATAGTAAAGTCTCTGAGAAATTTTGTTATCAGAAATACCTGTTTTACTTTGTCATATAGGCCTTTCCCAGACTCATTTGACCATGGAACCCCTCTATTCTCCTATGCAAACATCTAAGAACATCCTAAGAATTAGCAATGCAGAACACTTTTAAGGACAATGTGCTTCTTTTTCTACCTTTAAATAAAATTTGGGTTGTGATGTTACCATCTGTTACCAATTCTCACCCTCTCAGCTCCCAAGGAGCTGATCAGGCTCCCTGCCCTGCTGGTGCCTTCAGCAGAGGCTCCTGGGCTTTGCCAGGTGCCCCAGACTCGGGGTGCTCCCCTGTGCCCTCCAGGCTTTAGCCCCGCGTGCCAGTGTCTCCCTGGCTGGCCCTCCTGGAATGGCACGAGGTGCCCCAGACCCAACACATCTCCTCTCAGCTCGCTGCCTTTCTCCCCAATGTGCCCTGTCCCCTCCTGTGCTCTCCCTCTCAGGGGCCACCTCATCACCTAGCAGGCTGCCCAAGGCACAAGCTCAGTGGCCTTTCACCTTCATCCACGTAGCAGCCATCCCCTCCTGGTCTGGCTTCCTAAAATTCTCTCCCTTCTCTGTGGCTATGGTCCCAGGACAGCCCACGACTGTCCTCCCTTTGACGCTGCCCACTTTCTCCCAAGCCACCACTCCCACGGCCATTCTGCACACTGGAGCCCGGGGATCTTCTTAGAAATGCAAATCGGATCGTGTTACTCTCCTGCTAGAAACTGCCCTAGTGAGAAAACCAACCCCCTTGGCAGGAGGTACAGAGCCCTGAGGATCCGCTCCTTCCAGCTAGCTTCTTCAGCACCAACTTCTGCTGTTTTCCCATCTTACGCTGTCCCCTTCAGTCAGATTCAGCTGCCCCCTGTTCCTCCCACGGCCTGCTCTCTTCCTGCCTTTAATTTGAAACATCCCTGTGCTGGTTCATCCCCTTTTTCACTCCCTCCCTGTGGCTGAAAAGTCACTGCCTCCAGTCATCTGCCTTGACCTCTAAGGAAGGCTTGCCTGCCCCACCTTTCCCCTGCCAAGTCTCTGAGCCCTCGGTTATAACTGTTTCCCTGTCTGCACCTCCACTCCAGAGCAGCCCCTGAGGTCCAGGGGGTGACACCTGATGCACAAAAACCCTCAAAAAGTGCTTGTTAGATGATGAGCTTTGTCCTGAGGCAAATGGATGTGGCAAATTATCTGAACAGACTTTCTGATATTAAACAATCATCACCTTCCTATAATAAACCCTATTTAATCATGAGGGGAATTTCTCTTTATGCATTGTTGAATGAAAGACTTAAAGCCTTAGGATTTTTTACATCTATTTTTAGAAGTGAAACAGGTCTGTACTTTGTCTTAGATATGCTACCTGTGGCAACTTTGCATGTAGGAATCAGATCGTCCTGAAAGAGAAATTGGGTGGATTTTAGAACATATATATATTCTGAAATTGTTTATATGATATTGCATTATTTTTGCTTAATAATTCCTTGCAAATGAATAAAATATACTGGCAAAAACAGGTTACCTGATTCTCTGTTTAGAGGTAGTTTTAAGATAACTTTGAAAACAGTGAAGCACTTGAGTTCTCACATGATTATGGGGTTTCCCGTTTCCCCAAGAAATCCTGAATTTCCCAAGATCTTCTGGGTCCCTGACCCAGAGTTTCTCAAAATCTTACCTTCAGGTTTTCTACTGGTTTCTACCAGGTTTCTACCTGCGTGAGATACTTAAGGAAAGAAAAACAAGAAGAAACATCTTTGGGTGGGGACAATTTAGCACAAAGCCTGTCAGGAAGTAGTTAAAATAATCAAGGCTTTGTTCCATGGAGTAATTAACATCGGGAAGGAGACAGACAGTTCCTAGGCCAAATAAGAACCAAAACATTGCCAGCACTGGTAAGCAGTTAACCACACAGAGCCCTCCAGTTTTTCCTTTTAGTGCCCTGACCACTCGGTAGCTCTTCTCCTCTTCCTACCCACTGCCCTCTGCAGAGGCAAAAAGTGGGGAGGGGGCTGGATATAACCATGCCCATCCCTCACGATACCAGCCTCGAAATTCCTCAGATGCCGAAGGATGCTAATGAGGGGTCTCAGGCTAGGAAAGGGGAACCCAGCCTGAGGAGGGGGCGGGAGGGGGAGGAACAGGGAACACGTTGATGACCGCTCTAATGGGGATGCACAAGTCCCATTGGACATTCCAAAGCCCTTTGTCAGCAAACGGAGGCTGGAACTGTATCACTGGGCGTGGGTCACCCTAACCTTACCCCGCTGTATACTGCTCCTGCGTGCCGAGAATGTCCCACTCTGCCACAAACTGCCTGCTTACCTGCAGAGGAAGGTGTGCACGCCCCTCCTTCACAGACCACCACTGGGTATCAGGGTGGAAGGGTCGGGAAAAGGCCCAGGCAGCAACTGTCCCCAGAGCTTTCCCTTCAGCCAGGAAAAGCACCCCACTGTGGGTTGCATTGTACGTATGCTTTCTGATCTTTTAGCTTATGCTTCCCTCTTCTTTCTAGACTAAATATGCCAAAGATTTGCTTTCCCCAAGGCTCGCTTCTCGATGGATCCTATTGTTACTTTCTATTTGCTACTTTATTGATTTTTGCCTTTTCCTAAACTATTTCCTTTTTACTTTCCTTAGGTTTTGGGGTTTGGGTAGTTGTTAATATCTGTTCTAACTTACTGAGTTGAATACAGGGCTAACTTGTTTTCATTCGCTCAGTGTGATCTTGGGAGGCGCCTGCTCCACAGGTTTTGATCTGTAGTGCTCTCATTTTGATTGGTTTTCCCCAATAGTCTGCAATTGAGGCTCCAACAGTATTCTTCCCAGGAGATTTTTTTTTTTTTTCAGAGAGACTGGACTTACTCTTTTTATATATCCCTTTCCTCCATCTAGTTTTAGAGCACTGAGTATAGTCCAAACAATTTTTGCTGTATGAAATTCACTAAAACTTTCTTTACGACCTAAAGTACATTTGTAATTGTTAAATGTTCTATGATTCCTCAAAAAGAAGGCATATCTTTCCATAGGTATAGCAAGGGGAAAAGATGATATAACTAATTTAACTTTACCCATTATATTATTTGTGCTTCCCAGGCAGCTCAGTGGTAAAGAATTCGCCTGCAGTGTAGGAGACATTGGGTTCAGTTCCTGGTTTGGGAAGATCCCCTGGAGTAGGAAATAGCAACCCACTCCAGTATTCTTGCTAGGGAAAACTCCATGGACAGAGAAGCCTGGTGGGCTACAATCCATGGGGTTGCAGAGTCGGACACAACTGAGCATACTAAGCATGAGCATTGTATTATTTGAAACTCCTGTGCCTTTAAGAATGTAACCTGTTAAAGGTTTTGGAAAGGGTATGAAAGACTCCTGCAGTTAGGTTTTTGCAGATTTCCCCCTTGTTCTGACAGTCTGCTTTGGTACATTTTACGTTGTCCTTGGGACATTGAGGGACCATGACTACCATCCTCTGCAGTGGTCACTTGTATCACTATAGTGTAACACACTTCCCAAGGCAGGAAAAGTGGGCTCGAGGCCCAGCATTGCTGGGATTTGTCCAATCACAGAGTCCTTCATCATCATGTCTATACTGCAGACCTTGTATGTTGTGTGCAGTTCAATTTCATTTTGTGAGACTAAGGCTCTGCCTCTGAGTAGAGGACTTAACCCTCCCCATAATTACTACGCCTGATGTGCCTCGGCTTCATCTTAATACGACTTGACTTTGTTCATACTGAGTGAGGTCAGACCACGGATTCCAGAATTTGGCTGCCAGGGTGAGAAGCTGGACTCCTAAGGAGCCAGAGAAAGAAAGAAAGAAAGTGAAGTCGCTCAGTTGTGTCTGACTCTTTGTGACCCCATGAACTGTAGCCTACAATGCTCCTCCGTCCATGGGATTTTCCAGGCAAGAGTACTGGAGTGGGTTGCCATATCCTTCTCCAGGGGATCTTCCCGACCCAGGGATTGAACCCGGGTCTCCCATATTGTAGGCAGACGCTTTACCATCTGAGCCACCAGGGAAGTCTAAGGAGCCAGACGCTACTGGCTACTCATGCCACTGAACTGCCTTAAACCTCAGTTTAAGTTTCACAGGTCCTTACTTGTGAAATGGGATCATCATAGCTCTACCTCCTCCTCTGTCCTTGGATTGAGTTAATTTCATGTAAAGTGCTCCCAAGCTGCTTAGCACAGGCCTGGCTCAGTCCACACTGGCCTGGCACCACGAGGCTCCTTCCTTCCTCACCAGCTCTCCTTTCAGCCCACCCTGTTATCTTTCCGTCTGAGGGCTTCCTAACCCCACTTGCATAGACCTGTGCATGCTGATAGGAAAAAGGCTTCAAGTCTGACAGCAAAGGGGTGTAAGAAGGGCAAGAGTGCTCAGTGAGAACAGCAGCTACGTGGCATGAGAAGAGGACGTAGGCTGAAGACACAGGCAGGTGTCAAACTGAGGGGCGTCTCAACCTTGGGTTTCTGCTGCTTTGACATCCAGGGCCTCGCTGACCTGGGAGGAACTGTCGCTCCCAGGCTTAACCAATTCCCAGAGTCAGTAAAGTGCTCACTCTGAAGCACATGCTGTTCAAATGCAGACCAACCGATGCAGAGTCCAGACCCCCAGCCATCTCCTTCATCGGGCGCTCACGCTCCAGCCCATTATCCCCAGAGCACATCCCCAAGGACCAGGTACCAGGCACTCAGAGGCAGCCCTGGTTCCCCAGAGCCCACTGAGATGATTCCCACCGGCCAGTCCTAAGCCTGCTTACCCGTGATTAACCTGGTCCTTCCCAAGGAAACCATAATGAAGGTGCTCACCCAGTTTCCCTCTCCTTCCCCAGGCCTCCCGACCAACCCTGGTGCTTCCCTGTGCAGCCCTGCAGGGCCAGAAACTGTGGGTAAAACCCAGCTCTTCCATGGCAGTCACCTCCTGAGCTGTTGGTCTCACCAAACCTGAACCTAAATTTTTAAAGAGAAAGTGAGGTTGAAAGGAGAGCAGGGGCGGCTCACAAGTTCCTTGTTTCTTACAGGAAACACGGGGCAGCTGGGGAGAGGCGAGGTGGTTTTGGCCAACATAAAGGCTTTTCAAGGCGGCCTCTGCCCCACTGGAGGGCCCCATTCATCCCACAGAGGTGGGGGCCCTGGTGAGGTGCCCACTCACCTTCCCGTAGCTCAGCAGGATTATCCGCACCAGGACGACATTGATGTGGGCCCCCAAGGACTCATCGTGATAGATTTCGTTGACCTGAAAGACAACCAGGGACACGTCAGCAGAAACCACAGGCTCACAGACCAGCCCTGGCTTTGTAAATGGCATCGCCACCAGCTCAGCCCCGGGGCAGAACCCGGGCACACCACCCCACCCCTTCCTCCTTGCCACACTTCATACTCAGGCATTACCATCAGCTCTGAATCAACCCCTTCCTTTCCCTCTGCTCCTCCTGCCCACTTACAGCCAACCACTGAGTGGACACTGCCCCTCTCTCCTCAGCAGCCCCTCCGACCACCCCAGGGAATCTCCACCTAGAGCCTACACTGGGATGTGGACACTGCCCACGCTAAATGCCGGAGCCGCTAACTGCAACACAGCCCTTTCTGCCAGGGTGAACACAGCTCAAACCTCGGTAGAAGGGGCAATCCTGGGACTGTCATTGGTACAAATTACTCCATAGGCGCTGTCGCTGGTTGTGAAATATTATCTGTACTCATCACAGCTTGGAAAGGGGAGTCATTTTAGGTGACCCCTAGATCTAATTTTTAATGTGCTAATTAAGAACAGATATTGCTGTACCACAAAGGTGCTTTCTGTGTTCTGTTTTGGGAACTACAGCTGACTCAGTGGGCTTCCTTTGTATTTTATCATTTTTACTTTCTTTTTCGGGCTTCCCAGGTGGCGCTAGTGGTAAAGAACCCATCTGCTGGGTTGGGAAGATGCCTTGGAGGAGGGCATGGCAACCCACTCCAGTATTCTTGCCTGGAGAAGCCCCAGGGACAGAGGAGCCTGGTGGGCTACAGTCCATAGGGTCGCAAAGAGTCGGACACAATCGAAGTGACTTAGCACATGCATGTATTTTATTTTTTACATTTACAAACATTATTTGAACAGGTACCCGTGGGCCTCATCAGAAGTCAGAGGAGTCCACGGCACAAGAAAGGTGAGGCACCTCCCCTCCCCACAGCATAGCCTGCATGGCCTTCCAGAAACACTGGTTATGGTTAACCCCACGTTCAGGGCCAGCCAAGTCTCCCTTTCCCACTGATCGCACCCTCACACACTCTCAGGATCTTCCCTGGAACAATGCTCTCACTACCAGCCCCTTCATTCATTCACTTCCTGACCAAACTTGACTCTTCTGGAGGCCCAGCCTCCAGATCTCATCTGCTTCCCAGGAAGCATCAGGGTCCATTACTTCCTGAGTTCTCTGTATTTTCCCTGCATGTCTCCAGCACTCAGGATGCAGTCGCACCCAGCAGATACTCAGGACACACTTGTCAAGAGAACAAATCCACTCATGCCATCACTCAGTGGAGAGGCATGAACTCGTCGTGCAGGGCCTCCCTGTGTGCAGACCAAACCCCAGAACGCTGACCTTCCCCTGGTGAGGGCAGATCCCGCCACAGGCATGTCCCAGAGCCCACTCTGTCATCTCAGGCCAGGGCCCTTCTCCCCCGGAATCCCAACTTTTTGAATCTCTATCTGAGCAATGGAAATTGCTACCTACAAACAGCAGGAAAACCCTTTGGGAAATCTGAGAGTTAGCAAGTAAAATCGATTCACGATGGATGGGATGTGCAGGCACATGGGGCATGGTAGACAAAGAGCCTCGTGATGACTGTCACCCTTGCTGTGGCACCAGTGGGAGGGAAAGAGGGGTCCTGGGACGCCTCCAGCCAGCCCTACATGTGGCCCCGTGGGAAGCCTCCTGCCCACAAATCTACTTTCCAATTATAATTTCTCTGCCCAGACCTGGCTTTCCTCCAGGGAAGCGATGACCGATAGCCTACAGGATGGTCACTGCAACTCGTGCATGAGTCTGGAGAGAGTGAACACTGGCCTGAGAGTCACACGCCGACAAGGTGAAGCTATGACTGGCAAGGTGGAGCCAACTCACCCACACTGGGCCTTCCCTTCAGTAAAACAAGATGAAGTCTCAACTTGCTTTGTGAGGACTAGACTTCCACACGTATGTGATGGACTGATCCTGGTGAAAACAGCAAAGCTGGGGTTGTTACTGCTGCTAAGCCATGTCACCCTGCAGCCCCTAGGAGGTCGCAGTGGCAGGGTGCACACCCTCTAAATCCGGATGTCCTTGCCCACCTTTGAGGGTCAAACCAGACTAGGCTTTTTGGTCCATAGTGAGACAATAACCCTAAAAGTCAGTTTTTCCTAAGAGAGAGGGTTTTTTTTTTTGTCTGTCTCCAAAGTATCATTTTATCTCTCACAAGCAATTTGGCTCACAGAGTTTGACCGAAAGTTGTGGTGTAGAACAGAAGAAGGCAGTGATACAGGGAGGTTCCGCTGCCCCTGGGGCGGGGAGCAGGGGTGGGCACGAGAGAAGAGAGGGGGCAGAGAGGGGGTGAATGGCAAGCTTCATTCTACACGCTTCACTTCTGACTCCCAGGTCATGCTTCGAGTGAAAACAGTTCAGATACTTGGGAAGAAGATGAAAGCAGAGAAAGCTTGAACCTTCTCTCTGGGACCTGGGAGGGGACAAGGTCACATCAAGTCCCCGAAGTCTGGGTGACTTCAGATAGCTACGCCTGGGGACCCAAAGACAGTGGCAGGGTAGCCTGCTGTTCGGAAGGGATTCAGGGCTGAGTTTACAGAATTATCTCCTTTGATGTTCTCAATAGCTGTTGGAGGCCAGAGGGAGGGGTGTCAAGCCCTCCTGAGAGATGAGGAAGCTGAGGCTGGCCCCAGAGGGAGGAAGGAGATGCAGGGCTGGCCCCACCTCAGTTGCTGGCCCAGAGCCTGCCATCAAGGCCCTCCTGTCTCCTGGCCCCACCACTGGGGCTGAGGGTGGCCACTCTCATCTCGGGGAAGGGGTCTTCTGTCCTTCTTGGACAGCAGGCGGGTCTAATCCTGACTCCTGATTCCAGACAGAAGGGGGCAAGACCCCCCAGCAACTCCACCACTAGATGCCAAGCTCTGCGAGGCAAAGCCCCACCTCCTGCTGAGGGTGATGGCCAGGCGCTCAGGCCCAGGGGTGTTGGGCTGCTGCACAAGGCCCAGCTGTATCTTCTGAGCTGCCCACCAGCCACCAGCTCCTGGCAGTAGGGCTGGGCACCCTGCCTCTGGCCTTGGAGACCAACTGGGCCTTCAGGACTGCTGAGGATCTAGACAGGGCATGTTCAGAGCTTGCCCAGGAGAGAGCCAAAAAGGACGCCAGGCCTGCTCTTGAGGTGCCCCAGCCCTGCCTGCCCTGGTGCCCTCCACTGAGGTGCACCTTTCTCTGTTTCTCCTAGAAAGCCTCCGCCCTTCCACACAGAGACACAGCTCCACACAACCTGCTTCTTTGGGAATCGGGGCTTTGAGCTGGGTGTGCCCCAGCCCCTCTCTACAGCACAGGCACCTCTTGGCAGCTGCTGGACCTTCTAGGTGGTCCCCAACCCAGATCCCCACTCCTAAGCCCTCCTGATGGCTCGGCCCCTGCAGACCCCCCAGCGGGTGGGAACCCCACAGTGACCAGCTGGCGGGGCATGTCTTCTTGCCCATTAGGTGGTGTGACCGAACCCTTACGCCTGCAAACACGTCCCCCTCTGGCGTCCGGCTCCCAGTGCCCATGCTGTGATTCATCAGGACCAGAAAGAGCAGAATGCAGGGCTTATGCGGCATGGAGGAGGTAGGCTGTGCTGAGGAGAGGGCCCTGCCCTGCCCCCCAGGGCCACGCCAACTTTTTAGTGGGTTGTGAAATTGCCACCGCCCCACAAAGCTAGCTGCACCCCATTCCCCACAGGATGCTCCAGCAGGGCCCACTGTGGCCTGGAGACCCCCATGAAGGGGCAATATTTCTGCCAAGCAGAGAGCCCACAGACACAGCACAAAAAGCCACAAAGACATAGGCAGCTTCCCAACATCTCCCTTCCAATGCCCCTTCCTCCTCAACCCCCATTCCACTTTCTCAACAGGCAGACAGGAAGCAGCTCCTCTCCACCCCATGTCCTCCTGCCCAACCTCCCACCCTCATGGATCATTCTTTATGATGGCTGCCACTCTGAAAGTTCTGACTTCCTCTTTCCTCTGCCTGAAACCCTCAACGGCTCCTCAGTGCTTTCAGGAACAGCCCTCAGCCCTCAGCTTGGCACGTGGGGCCCTTTCAAAGGTGGCCCTGGCTTGCTTCTCTGAACTCCACTTCAGCTACTTTCTTTCAGGAACCCTCACTCCTGACAGCTCTGCCTTCTCCTGCTTGTGCAATGCTTTGTACCTGTAATTCCCTCTCCAGCCTCTGGATTCTTGAAAAGCATTTGAAAAAGCAAAGGGCAATCAATGTGTCTCAAAGGAGGAGGGCAGTTATCACCCTGCGAGCGTCCCGCAACCCCCAGCCCAGGGCCTTCCCCCTACAACGGGAGGAAGCCCGCTGCGGCTTCTCAGGTTGCCCCTGCTTGCTCACAAGGATCCAGTCTGAGCTTCTTAAACAGGGAGTCCTACCCTTCCCCGGGACCTTTGTACTTGCTGTGCCTCCGGTTTCTCACGCTTTTCCCCCAGCACAACTATCCCCTGCTCAAAGTGAGCCCTGAAAAGTAGTTGCTCCCAGAACAGCATGGAGGTTCCTTAAAAAACTAAAAATAGAGCTACCACATGATGCGGCAACCCCACTCCTGGGCATATATCTGGAGAAGCATATGGCCCGATGCAGCACTGTTTACAATAGACAAGACATGCAAACAACTAAACGTCCATAGAGGAATGGATAAGGAAGATGTGCTATATATAGATGTATATAGTGGAATATTAGGAGCAGGCAATGGCACCCCACTCCAATACTCTTGCCTGGAAAATCCCATGGACGGAGGAGCCTGGTGGGCTGCAGTCCATGGGGTCGCTAAGAGTCAGACACGACTGAGCGACTTCACTTTCACTTTTCACTTTGATGCATTGGAGAAGGAAATGGCAACCCACTCCAGTGTTCTTGCCTGGAGAATCCCAGGGACGGGGGAGCCTGGTGGGCTGCCGTCTATGGGGTCGCACAGAGTCGGACACGACTGAAGCGACTTAGCAGTGGAATATTACTCAGCCATTAAAAAGAATGAAATAAGGCCATTCGCAGCAACATGGATGGATCTCGAGAATGTCATACTGAGTGAAGTCAGTCAGACAGAGGAGAAGTATTATATGACATCTCCTACATGTGGAACGTTAAAAAAAATGATACAAATGAACTTACAAAACAGAAAGAGACTCACAGACTTAGAAAAGGAACTCATGGTTGCTAGGGGTAAGAATAGTTAAGGACTTTGGGAAGGTCATGTACACAATGCTATATTTAAAATGGATAACCAACAAAAACCTATTGTATAGCACATAGAATTCTGCTCAGGGTTACGTGCCAGCCTGGATGGGAAGGGGGTTGGGGAATGCATGTATAGGTATGGCTGAGTTCCTTCACTGTCCACCTAAAACTATCACAACATTGTTAAACGGCTACAGCCCAATACAAAATGCTTTTGGTGTTAAAAAAACTATATTTCAAAAACAGCCGTTGCTCCCATACTGGACTATGCCCTTGATGCGGACGCACCCCTCTTCCTCACTCACTGCTGTGTCCCCAGCAGTGCTGAGCACACAGTGGATGCTCAGTAAACAGTTTTGAATGGGTGAACAAGAGAATAACCGGAAAATGCGGACCAAGAGGCAACGGGGCAAAGTGCAACAGCAGCAGGGCGCGCAGTGCCCTGCAATGATCGAAGGTCAGGCCAAGTGCCCCAGAGCCTGCCTACCCTCCCTGCCCTCCTGAGGCCTCCTGTGTGCTGGGGAGAAGCTACTCACCTCTGTCCAAAGCCGCAGGGCTTCTCTGCGCAGAGAGAGGCCAAGGGCTCTCTTGTTTGGGGAAATACATTGTAATTCACCTTTTGCTTATGCAAAGGTGCAGCCAAGTTTCTGTTCTGGAATAGAAAATAAGAAAGGATGCAGGCTCTGCATGATAATGTAAAAGTTGGCTTTCTTTGTGGCAGACTTCTACCCTGGACACCAGTGAGCCTTGGCAGGTGGCCTGCGGCTACTGGGCAGAGGTGACCTTCTCCCCTGCTGAGGTGGAAGGACAGGGCAGGACAGAAGAGGCTGGTCCAGGCAGTGGGGCCCTCCCGGGGCAGGCAGGGGCGAGCTGCTGGTTGGGTTCTCATTCCTTATGCCCAACCATCAGGAAAGTTACCACCTCTTCCTCTGAGCCAAGCTCTGCCAGCTAAGGCGCCTAGGCACCCAGTGAGGAGAAGGCAGGCCTGGAGGAGTCTGTTGTGAGGCCTTGGAAGCAGGCACAAGCTGGCTCTGCTTTGTGGCTTCTCGGAGCCTTTGACATGACTGGGAAGAAGGTCTGTCTGAGCCCTCCAGGAGGAGGCTTGTACATCACAGTGGAGGTGGAGGTGAAGGCAGTGCTGGAGAAGCTGGGGCAGAAAGTCTGCGGGCCGCCAGTGAGCATTTTCATTCGTGCCCGTCTCATAACACAAATGGGGCTGCAAAAGCCCAGTCTCACTATGAGAATGAACATTCCCTTTGCAGATCTTCTTTACCACTCGCTTCTCAGCAAACGCTTCGCAGGCAAAGCAAGAACAAACACGACTCTAGCCTCTGCTCATAATATCAAACTGTCTTGAAACGCAAATGAGCAGGATAGGAATTGCTAAGATCGTATTGTGCACAAAAATCCAGGCCCCACCACTGTGACTCCTCCCATGACGGTGAAACCATCCAGTCCCCAAGCCTGCACCAGGCCACTCTCTGCTGGGCCTGGGGACATCCCTGCAGGTCTCCAGGGTGGAGACGGGTTCCTCCACTCCCAGACAAGTAGTTCGATGCCCAGAATCTAGATGGAGCCTCAACAAATGGTTACTGTGCAAACAAAGAAGCAAAGCTGCCTTAAACCATTGCCCGTGTTGGTGCTGATTACTTCCAAGAAGCTGCCCGTTCCAGTCACTTCGTCAGGTTGCAGGGGTTCCAGGGTGGGCTCGGCTGCCATCTTGCCCTGTGACTTGGGCTTGATATTTTGCCCGTTTGAGCCTCAGTGTCCTCATCTGTGAAACGGAGGCAATACCAGTTCTAACCTCTCAGGCTGTTACCATGAACCAAACTCAACACTATATTTAAAGCATCCAGCAAAAATCCCAGGCACATAGCACAGACTCAGGAACTCAGTAGAGCTGTCATGGAATGACAGAAGGTCAAATACCGGAGTTCTTTCTCTGGCCCCACTGGGGGTCTCCTCAGGGCAGCCAGGAAGGGCTTGCTTGGACCACAGTGCGCAGCCAGGCTGTTTCCCAAAGCCCACGCTGGGCCTCAGCAGGCACCTGTGTGAGACCCAGACCTGGGGTTCTCCCCTCTAGCTCTGCCACAGGGCAACCAACAGCCACACCAAGACTGGAGGCCCAGCCCTCCCACTCACCACCAGAGGGCTCATCAAACAGGGATAAGGCTGCAGACCAGGGAAGAACAGCTCTGCCGAGGCTGCGGGACACAGAAGGATCTGTCTGAGGCCGTGGGACACAGAAGGATCTGTCTGAGGTCCATGTGGAGGGCGCTGACAGGAAGGAGCAGGGGAAGACAGGGACCTTGATTCCTTCTGACAGCGGCCCTGGCCCTGGAGAGCCCTGGGGTGTCGGCAGCCTCCCTGTGCCCCCTGAGCTCCAGCCCCGGAGCCTGGCGTAGAGTCTCCTCTGGAGGAAACCCTTCGGAGAGGCCCTGGTGGCGACGCCACGTGACATCCCCATGGCCCCACCAGCCTCAGAGACCGTGAGCAAGACAACCAACCCCCCGCCCCGCCCCTGGCCAATGTCAGCAGTTGGGCACTGGCAGGGCATGTGAAAACAATGATTTTTCATTCCTCCTATGATTCATGTTCTTCTAATTCCCTACCGCTCTTTGACCCCAGGAAAGGAAGAGGGAAAATGCCATCATGGGGAGGGGAGCCACAACACCTGGGAGGTTCCCGGGGAGGGGAACAGGGAAGCAGCAAGTGCCCTGGCTGACGGGGGTTAGTGGAGGCGGCTGAGGACAGGCAGCAAGGCAGACCTAGGCTATGCCCCCAACCCCTGCTCCTGCTTCTCACACACCTTTAGGGTCAAACGTAGATCCCGAGAGCTGTGGGCCCCACTCCCCACTGGGACCCTAAGAGGAGATTACACTGCAAGAGCAGAGTCCCCTCCCCAGGTGGCTCTAGCAGGAGGTGATGGGACCCTGTGAGTAAAGTGGCCTCAACCGCGGCTGGCGCCACCCGCCCCAGCCCTGAGAGGTGTGTGTGAGCTCCAGAAGCTCCTGTCCAGCTGGCTGGGTGGGAGGTGGCGGCTGTGGGCTGGGAGAGGCCGCAGAGTGGATAGGTCATCACAGCGCCAGGCCTGGACCGGGTGGGATAAGCACACCCGAGTAGTCCAGGGCAGGAGCCCAGCCCTGGGTCTGAGGATACGCAGGGCAGGCATTCAGGCCCGCCTCTCCACCGCCATGAGGGCCTCAGGGTCCCTCACCCGAGGAGGACAGCCAGGCCCAACCCCTGGGTCAGAAAGACCCCCTGGAGGAGGGCACGGCAGCCCACTCCAGCATTCTTGCCTGGAGAACCCCATGGACAGAGGAGCCTGGCAGGCCACAGTCCATTGGGTCGCACAGAGTCAGACGCGACTGAGTGACCAACTCTTACTTACTTACTTACTGCATCAGGCCTGCCTCCCCACTGCCACGAGGGCCTCAGAGTCCCCCACATGATGAGGAAGAAGGAAGAGCTCCGCCCAGCAGGCACTGACCCAGAAGAGACTGGGGACACCCTGGCTACCTGTGCCTTTGGCACAGCCAGGGGGTCATCAGGAATTCCGATCTCCCAGCAAAATACAGAAGTTTCAGAGCACCGCTCCCTATAGTATTACAGAGTTGTCTGCTGTGAACATATCCCTCCTCTGAAGTGAAATCCCTCAGCACGATTCCTAACATCCTGAACATAAGGAGCCTCCCCGACTGCAGTAGGAAGCCACTCTGTCCACGTAGCCCACTGCCTGGCGCCACAGGAACCTGTTGGGGTCGTGGCGCTCCCTTGCCAGCCTCTGTCCCCAGGCAGAGCACTGCGCTGACTGCCTGGGCCAGGGTGGGAGCAGGGACCCAGAAGCGCGGAACCAGAGAACAAACAGGTGGCCGAGAAGATGGGTGAACATCCCGTGACGCAGCGAGCCCAGAGCCAAAGGCAGAGGGCCTGAGCTCACAGACACGCGAGGAGCTGCCCCAGGGCACTGCAGGATCAGAGGGGCCCACTGGAGCCCACAGGCCCGCCTCACTGCCAGGCCCGGGTGCTCCACCCCCGCACCCGGCTGCCCCCCATGCTGTGAGCTGCGGACATCCCCACAGAAGGGGCTAAGCTCCCTCGGGTGCTGCTCTCCTCGGGGCTGGCCCGTCTGCTGCACCACCGTGGCCTCCAGTGCCTTCAACGGGTTGTTACGTTGTTAACTGCCACCTCCCTCCATTGGGCCCGTCTGTGCCCACTGAGAACTGGGGGCTCCTCTGCATCTTCAGCTGCCGCGTCCTCAGTGTCTAGGACCCGGCTGGCTCCCAAAGCTTCAGGATCAATCCAAGCTCGGCCGTTCTGGCCAGCTCTGTCCCTCCAAGGCCTCCTGTGCCACAACCCCACACCTGCCCTGCTCCGTGCCTCCCGGGACACGCTGAAGGTCCACACGGGAAAGCATGCTCCCCAACTTGTCCACTTTGCCAATATGTGGTCAAAACCAGTTCCAGACGCACCTCAACTGTGACCTCCCCAGCCAGGCAGAGGGCGCTGGCTGTGTCTCGAGGCTGCCGAGGCCCCTGTCCTTCCTGTTGCACTAAGGGAAGCCAGTGTGTCCCCAAGAGAGCCAAGCTTCTCAAGGACAAGAGTGGGGCTGCTTTGACAGACCTCGTAGACAAAGAAACAAGGGCTGCACCTCATTGGCCAGCTCTGACCTTCCCAGACCTGTGCCAGGCACCTCCTCGCATCACCACCTTCCACTCCCGCAGTCTGCAAGTGAGTGTTGCTGCCCCTGTTTACCTGTTGTGGGACAGAGGCTCAGAGAGACTGAGAAACTCGCCCACACGAGCACTAGTGGGACAGGGCAGAGGCTTTGGAGAGCACTGGGCAAAAGTGCTGACATTAAAGCTGCGTATCCCTCACCCTGGCGACTCAAACCTCCAGCACCTATGCCAGAGACAAACAACCTTGAGCATCAAGGAAGGCGGACGCGAACATTCATGCTACTAGGGCTTCTTTTCCATGGGAGTCTGTGGGACCACCGTCATCCTATGAGAACTCATTTACTCAGTGATTCGTTCATTCACGAGACACTTCCTCAACCCCTGCTGTGTGCCTGACCCTTCCCCAGCTGCTGAATGTGCAGAACCAGGTAAACAGACCCTCTAAATCGGACATTAAACTTGGGGCACCCAGCCCTCCTGAGACATGCCGCCAAGGGGCCCCTCAGGCAGCAGAGGGGTCTGCTCAGCTACAGCTCCCACAGCACAGGGGGCAGACAAGGAGGAACCTAGGTGGAAGGGACAGCTGGGGGAAAGCAGCACCCTCTGCTCTTCAGGCTCGACTGTCACCTCCTTACTGGAGTTTGCGGGCGACAAGCTCTGCCACTTCCCAGAGCTGTCACCAAGGAGTGACACTGCCCAGCCTTCCTCATCCACGGCGACTCACACTCCTACTTTGGCAACCGCCAGCTCCCCAGGAGAGGCCAAGGACAGGCTGCTCGGAGCCTTCCCTCCTCACCTGTCAGGAGGCCTCCAGGAGCTGGGAGGAAGGTGCAGGGGAGTCCTGGGGGCAGGAGAGAGCCTCACATTTCAGGGCAGAAGAGGCAGAGGGAAGGACAGATCTCGGCTCCCCCCATCAAAATGTCCTCTGCCTGTACTGTCATCCCTGGGAGGAGGGACATGGTCTATTGTCTCCCCCACAGGAAAGTGACTTCTTGCAGCAGGACCTCAGGCCTGCTAACATGACGCTTCTAGCACCTGGAACTGTGCTCAGAGTAGGTGCTCTGTACATAAAATGAAGTGAATAAGTCAGTGGGTGAGGGGGTGAACACACCCTAGAACGAGGAGGAAGACACAAGCCCAGGGGAAACGCCAGGAGAGTCACAGATGGAAAAGACAGTCAGGGCCGTGGGCAGCGGGAAGAGGACCAGTATCCAGGGCACACGGGTATGTGAATCCCATCTGCCATGCCCCAGCCATGCCACTCAGCCTCTCTGAACCTCAGTGATCATATCCAGGAAAGGCAACCTCATGGGGCACTGGGGCAATGTAGAGACACATCGTGTAAGTACTTCCTTACATGTGTGTGAAAACTCAGCCCCCTAGGCCACAGGGAGAGGTGTCTGGAATGGTATCAACAGAAGGCATGAGCCCTGGACTCCCTAAGAGAGATGATTCTATCTCTTTAGAACCCAAACCAACCTCATGATTCCACTGATAGTCTATTGGGATCCCAGGCCCCTTAGCCTGGCACAGAAGGCTTTGCCAACCTCATTCCTGCCTCTCCCCCAGCACTCTACACTCTGATTGGCCCCAGCCTCGAGCTTTGATGTGGTGATGCCATTGAGCCTTTACACATGCTGCTCTATCACCCACAACACCATCAGCCCACACCACGCTGCCCTGCAGGTTAACTCTGCCTCTGGGGCCAGGCAGCTCAGCAGTAAAGAATCTGCAAGAGCTACAGGAGACACAGGTTTGATCCCCAGGTGGGGTAGATCCTCTAGAGGAGAGCATGGCAACCCACTCCGGTGTTCTTGCCTGAAGAATCCCACGGACACAAGAGCCTGGTGGGCTACAGTCCATAGGGTCGCAAACTCAGCTTAACACGCATCCAACCTGGGAAGCCCCCAGTACCCAGCATGGGGCCCAATTTAGACCAGGCTTCTGAGAGTGCCCAACAATTAAATACAAGACTGGGGACAGCTTACACTCAAGGCATGCTCTCCGTGTGCCCAGCACGCTGTTAAGCACTTTTCTGGTATTTAACTCAAGTTATGCTCCCAACAGCCCTGGGAGGTAGTACTAATTATCCCCTATCCCAGCATACAGCAGGGCAGGCCGTCGCCTCCTTTCTTCTAGGCCTGAAGGAACAATCTACCTGCTGAGCAGCCAGTCATGTTCCGACTCACTAGTGCAGTGTGAGGTCTTAATTTCAATTTGTTGCCAACATTAAAAAGTAATTAGATTTCCTGTAAATTTGGATTTCCAGCTTCTCAGGGGACATGGCGGGGGGCGGGGGGAGGGGGCTCACAATGGTTCACCTTTCATTCACAATGGGGCTCATCTCAGGGGATAAGGCGGGGGGGGGCGGCTCACAATGGTTCACCTTTCATTCACAATGGGGGCTCATCTCAGGGGACATTGTGGGGGGGGCTCACAATGGTTCACCTTTCATTCACAATGGGGGCCATCTCAGGGGACATGGCGGGGGGGGGGCTCACAATGGTTCACCTTTCATTCACAATGGGGGCTCACCTGTTCATTCCAAAATGACCACAAGGGAATGGGACCCAGGAGGGGATCTCCAGGGCTGTAGCCTCTCTTGTTGCCCCAGTCCCAACCACGCCCTATTGTCCACAGCCCGGACACCCGGATTAGGCTTTCTGCCCGGCTCCCACCAGCATCTGAGGTGCTGCCCCTTCTAAGTGCTGTATTTGCTGGCAGTCACACCTCCTGGCGGCTCATGGGGCTGTGCTCTCAGAGCAGTGGGATAAACGTGAGGAACAGGAACAGTGCTGGGACGCCCGGCTGTGGCTACACGAGGAGCAGAGCCCGAGCCCTGGGGAGCCACCATGTGACAGTGGGAGCCTGTTCTGCCCATCCTCACATCCCTTGCTACACCCAGGCCCAAACTCAGTGTGTCCTCTTTATCCCGGGAGCCCTGCTCGCTTCCCTTCAGCTTCAGGGAGCCAAGCTTTCATGCCCAGTTTCAGACATGTGTTTCTCTTCCCAGGAACCAGAGCCAGAGACATGTGAAAGGGACTGGGGCCTGCGCCTTTCCTCTCTGCAGCTCTGCAGCCAGTTCATGGGATCATCCCCGAGACCCGCAGAAAACACGCCTGTCCTGTCTCAGCCTTCCCTACCATCACCACATGGCCCCAACATTCTTGGAAGTTGGTGAGAAATGGAGCCCATGGGCCTGATTGTTTGCAAACCCTGGCAAGGCTTTGGTGAGCCCAGGCCAATTTCTGGATTAAATTAGAAAAGAGGAAAAATATCTGAATCCTGGCACAGAGAGAAATCATTCAACAAAAATTGTTTAAGAACATCTCATGCTAGGAAGGGTCAAAGGGTACAGTCTCTACTCTCAAAGCTCAGAAGCTCCTTTGGGTCCCTGTTCTCCACAAGCCTAAAGAGTATGTCTGCCCTTGACAGAAGACATGCTTGGGGTGGGGGTGGGGGAGCAGGAATTCTTCCAGAACATGAGCAATTAGCCTAGCTAGGAGGGGCAGCTATGTCTGCCCAGAAATCTTGCTCCTCCTGCTCTGTTGTTTTAAAATGCTCGCTCAGTTGCTTTAAACAGAATCCCTAAAGGGACTTCCTGGATCCATTCAGTTGGCAAAGTCAGGGTGGGGGTGGGCTGGGGTCTGAGCAGGGACAGGGTGGAGCTCAGCTCAAGTGTAAGGTCCCTGCAATGGCCTTCAGAAAAGGTTGCTCTAGCTGCAGGGTCTTAGAGGCCTGAAGGGGATAGAGGGAGCTCGTATCCTGGGGGCACCTCAGGAGTGCCTTTCCTTCCAGTCTTTATTGATCAGGGTGTGTGGGAGGTGTAAAGACAAAGAAACCAAGTTTTGGGCACGGCAGGACCTTTGCCAGGTAGGTAAAAGCCAAGATTAGGATGCAACTGTTTCTGACTCCAAAGCTGGTCTTCATTCTATGCCCAGTGCTTCCCTAACACATGCGCCCACATGCATTGACACAGTGGGAGGCAAATGAAACTATAAAGTGCTGGGGTTCAGCTCAACGTGTTGTTGCTGGTTTCCAGTTGCTCAGTCGTGTCCGAATCCTTGCAATCCGTGGACCGCAGGAGGCCAGGCTTCCCTGTCCTTGACCATCTCCTAGAGTTTGCCCAAACTCATGTCCATCGAGTTGGTGATGCCATCCTACCATCTCATCCTCTGTCAGCTCAAGGTGGGCATTAAGCAAGTAGAAGATTTCTTTAGCTCTAAGTGCACATATTTCTTGAGCCCCAGGTAGTGGCTTTGCGGGCCGTATGGTCTTTGTCCCAACCACTCACCTCCACCACGGTAGCACAAAAGCAGCCATAGACAATTCACAAATGAGTGGGCATGGTCACGTCCCAATAAAACTTTATTTTCAAAAACAGATGGGCTGAATTTGGCTCTTGGGCTCTAATTTTGGCAAGCTTGCTTTAGACTACCAGTTCATCCTGAAAAAAATCATGTGAATTTGCTTAAACCTACTAATATGTCCAAGTTTCAGTTCAGTCGCTTGAGTCATGTCTGACTCTGCAACCCCAAGGACTCCACCACAACAGGCTTCCTACCCATCACCAACTACCGGAGCTTACTCAAACTCATGTCCATCGAGTCAGTGATGCCATCCAACCATCTCATCCTCTGTCATCCCCTTCTCCTTCCCTCTTCGATCTTTCCCAGCATCAGAGTCTTTTCCAATGAGTCAGTTTTCGCATCAAGTGGCCAAAGTATTGGAGCTTCAGTTTCAGCATCAGTCCTTCCAATGAATATTCAGGCTGATTTCCTTTAGGATTGACTGGTTTGATTTCCTTGCAGTCCAGTTCAGTTCAGTTCAGTTGCTCAGTCGTGTCCGACTCTTCGCGACCCCATGAATCGCAGCACGCCAGGCCTCCCTGTCCATCACCAACTCCCGGAGTTCACTCAAACTCACGTTCATTGAGTCAGTGATGCCATCCAGCCATCCCATCCTCTGTCGTCCCCTTCTCCTCCTACCCCCAATCCCTCCCAGCATCAGAGTCTTTTCCAATGAGTCAACTCTTCACATGAGGTGGCCAAAGTACTGGAGTTTCAGCTTCAGCATCATTCCCTCCAAAGAAATCCCAGGGCTGATCTCCTTCAGAATGGACTGATTTGATCTCCTTGCAGTGCAAGGGACTCTCAAGAGTCTTCTTCAACACCACAGTTCAAAAGCATCAATTCTTCAGAGCTCAGCTTTCTTTATGGTCCAACTCTCACATCCATACATGACTGCTGGAAAAACCATAGCTTTGACTAGATGGACCTTTGTTGGCAAAGTAACATCTCTGCTTTTTAATATGCTGTCTAGGCTGGTCATAGCTTTTCTTCCAAGAAGTAAGCATCTTTTAATTTCATGGCTGCAGTCACCATCTGTAGTGATTTCAGAGCCCAAGAAACTAAAATGTCTAAATCTTTCCATTATTTCCCCATCTATTTGCCATGAGTGATGGGGCTGGATGCCATGATCTTCGTTTTTTGAATGCTGAGTTTTAAGACAACTTTTTCACCTCCTCTTTCACTTTCATCAAGAGGCTCTTTAGTTCTTCACTTTCTGCTGTAAGTGTGGTATCATCTGTGTATCTGAGGTTATTGATATTTCCCCCTGTAATCTTGATTCCAGCTTGTGTTTCATCCAGCCTGACATTTCTCATGATGTATTCTGCATATAAGTTAAATAAGCAGGGTGACAACATACAGCCTTGACATAGTCCTTTCTTGATTTGGAACCAGTCTGTTGTTCCATGTCTGGTTCTAACTGCTGCTTCTTGACCTGCATACAGATTTCTCAGGAGGCAGGTAAAGTGGTCTGGTATTCCCATCTCTTTAAGAATTTTCCACAGTTTGTTGTGATGCATACAGTCAAAGGCTTTGGCATAGTCAATAAAGCAGAAGTAGATGTTTTTCTGGAACTCTCTTGCTTTTTTGATGATCCAACGGATGTTGGCAATTTGATCTCTGGCTCCTCTGCCTTCTGTAAATCCAGCTTGAACATCTGGAAGTTCACGGTTCACATACCGTTGAAGCCTGGCTTGGAGAATTTTGAGCATTACTTTGCTAGTGTGTGAGACGAATGCAATTGTGCAATAGTTTGAACATTCTTTGGAATTGCCTTTCTTTGAGATTGAGTTAAAACTGACCTTTTCCAGTCCTGTGGCCACTGCTGAGTTTTCCAAATTTGCTGGTATATTGAGTGCAGCACTTAAACGGCACTATATTCTAGGATTTGAAATAGCTCAACTGGAATTCCATCACCTCCACTAGCCTTGTTCATAGTGATGCTTCCTAAGGCTCACTTGACTTCAGACTCCAGGGTATCTGGCTCTAGGTGAGTGATCACACCATTGTGGTTTTCTGGTTCATGAAGCTCTTTTTTGAATAGTTCTCTTGTGTATTCTTGCCAGCGCATCTCAATATCTTCTGCTTCTGTCAGGTCCATACCATTTCTGTCTTTTATTGCGCCATCTTTGTATGAAATGTTCCCTTGGTACCTCTCATTTTCTTGAAGAGATCTCTAGTCTCTCCCATTATATTGTTTTCCTGTTTCTTTCCATTGATCACTGAGGAAGGCTTTCTTATCTCTCCTTGCTATTCTTTGGAACTTTGCATTCAGATGGGTATATCTTTCCTTTTCTCCTTTGCCTTTAGCTTCTCTTCTTTTCTCAGCTATTTGTAAGGCCTCCTCAGACAACCATTTTGCCTTGTTGCATTTCTTTTTCTTGGGGATGGTCTTGATGCCTGCCTCCTGTACAATGTCACGAACCTCCGTCCATAGTTCTTCAGGCACTCTGTTTATCAGACCTAATCCCTTGAATCTATTTGTCACTTCCACTGTATAGTTGTAAGGGATTTGATTTAGGTCATACCTGAATGGTTTACTTTCATATAAATGGTTTACTTTCATGTAAATTTCATATAAAGTTGATGTTTTAAAAAGTCTTGCCATTCAAAACAAGTGGCACTTTACAGAAAGACTCCTCACACCTGTGTCCTGGCCTCATGACACAGGCCTCCTGAGAGGATGACTGGCCACCTCACCAATGCAAGGAGGCCAACTGGACCAGCAGCTTGGTCAGGCAGCGCTAGGTCACTACGGAGCCTGAGAGCCCAGGCAACCAACAAGGCCTTTGCTTTGTCAAGGAGGAGTAGGATTGAAATGATATAGCTTTCGTTAAATGCTATAAGCCGCATAGGAAGCACTGATCTTGAGCCCAAGATTTTATATTTTTTGAAGTCTGGGCACAAGTAGGTTTTACTTTTAAAAGTGCATATGTAAACATGTATGTATGTATGTTCATCACTCAATCGTGTCCAACTCTGCATCCTTAAGGATTGTAGCCTGCCAAGCTCCTCAGTCCATGGGATCCTCCAGGCAAGAATACTGGAGTGGGTTGCTATTCCCTTCTCTAGGGGATCTTCTCAACCCAGGGATCAAACCAAGGTCCCCCACATTGCAGGCTGGTTCTCTACCATCTGACCCAACAGGGAAGTGTGTATGTAAACATCGCCTGCAGTGCAAGAGACCCCAGTTCGATTCCTGAGTCTGGAGGCCCCCCTGGAGAAGGGACAGGCTACCACTTCAGTATTCTTGGGCTTCTCTGGTGGCTCAGTCGGTAAGGAATCCACCTGCAATCCAGGAGACCTGGGTTCAATCCCTGGGCTGGGAAGATTCCCCGGAGGAGGGCACGGCAACTCACTCCAGTATTCTGGCCTGGAGAATCCCCAAGGACAGAGGAGCCTGGCAGACTGCAGTCCATGGGGTCACAACGAGTCGGACGTGACTGAGTGACTATAGCATATATAGCATATACAGCATATAGCATATATAAACATACGACTCTGAAAACGGCTCTTCAGTCTTCTCCCAGAGCATTCCTCCCTAGCCTCCCATACAGCTGAGCCTAGAGAATAGCTGCTCTCCATGCCTGACAAGCTAACTGGAGTGCTGTGAACATGGGGGGTTGTGTCCCCACATGGCTCCTTGGGATGCCCGGCTCACACGCCCACAGCACTGAGTTTGCAGGGAGAGACTAGCTCAGGGGCTGGCAGCGTAATCCCAGCAACACCAGAGTCAGCTGCAGGTATGTTCAGGAGGGCTGATGGCCTCCCAGCCTGGGAGCACCAGACACAGTGGGGAGCACGTTTCCAAGGAAGAAGAGTCAAACAGGACGTTTCTCAGCACAGAGGGGAAGCCTAGGGATGGCAAAATTCATGATTATAATTAAAAATCCTAATTTTTCTTCACTTAGAGTGATGATAAACAAAATTTAAAAATCTTGACAAGCTGAGGGACTGTGAGAGAAAGAAAAAGGCTTTAGTATTAATATATGTACCTTTTATGACACCTTTTTCTACTCTTTGAATAAAAGAACCATATTTTCAATATGCACTTGGCCCAGGAAGTTTTGTACCCAGTAGACATTCTGGGTGTGGGGCTGCCACAGCTGAATGTATAGCAAGAACAGTTAGTGGTCAGTGAGAGCCAGGGTCTGGGAAATGATGCTGCTGACAGCAGGCCATGGGAGTCACTGTTGAGGGCAACCAGAACGAAACTCCAGAAGTCTAGCTTCTGGGGAGGGCACGAAACGCCAGACACAGTCCCCAAGGGGAAAAACCAGGGAAGGAAAGATCTCAGGACATGACTTCAAACAAAAATGTAAGCCATTGACAAGCCACCCCCAACCAAAATAAAGGCAAAAAACAAAACTGGGGGAAATGCTTCCCACACACACATCAGACATAAAGTTAACCTATCTTAACAGTCCTTCAAATTAACACAAAAGAAACTAAAATCCTAGTAGAATAAAGAAAATGAAGAGACCAATCATACAAATATAAGATGATGGCGGTTTTAAAACACATGTGTATATATTTTAAATGGAACCTCATTACCATCAAATATCTACTGCTGCTCCTGCTACTAACTCGCTTCAGTGTACAACTTACAACAAAAGTATACCCTTGTTGTAGCTATCAAATTGCCACGGCTGAAAAAGATCTGGTGGTGTGAGCAAGTGAAAAGATGGGCATTTACTCGATGGAACGTGAATAGCTGAAACCATAACAGAATATTCTGACATAGAAAGCTTTAAAATGCACACACGTGCTGACCAGAGCTCGCACTTCTAGGAACTTAGTTTAAAGAAATAGTGAAGGATAAGCAATAGATTCAGCTACAACATTCACTACTATTAGTGGCTGAACCGATATCTAAAAGGGAAATAAATCCTGCTACATGGGCAATATAAATAATCGATCATACAAAAAATACGCTATATTCCCAAGGAGCAATGTTATGTCATCACTAGAATGAGGTTCGGTTCAGTTCAGTCACTCAGTTGTGCCCAACTCTTTGCAACCCCATGGACTGTACCACGACAGGCTTCCCTGTCCATCACCAACTCCTGGAGCTTGCTCAAACTCATGTCCATCAAGTCAGTGATGCCATGCAACCGTCTCATCTTCTGTTGTCCCCTTCTCCTCCTGCCCTCAATCTTTCCTAGCATCAGGGTCTTTTCCAGTGAGTCAACTCTTCGCATGAGGTGGCCAAAGTACTGGAGCTTCAGCTTCAGCATCAGTCCTTCCAGTGAATATTCAGGACTGATTTCCTTTAGAATGCACTGGTTGGATCTCCTTTCAGTCCAAGGGACTCTCAAGAGTCTTCTCCAACACCACAGTTCAAAAGCATCAATTCTTTGGTGCTCAGCTTTCTTTACAGTCCAACTCTCACATCCATACATGAGTCCTGGAAAAACCATAGCTTTGACTAGACGGACCTTTGTTGGCAAAGTAATGTCTCTGCTTTTTAATATAATAAAATGAGGTACCAATAAAATGAGGTACTAGGCAATGATTGGTAGGAGAAAACACTCACAACTTATAGGAATATATTCTAATTTTCCATCATAAACAGTATATCAGACATGTTAAACAGTATATTTTAATAAACAAACAATGTTACTTTTCTAGATTTGAGGAGGAAAAGAAGGAAACTAGAACTCACAAGAGGTGCTTGAATGGGTTGGTGGGAGGGTTCTGAACACAATGAGACCCTTTCTAAATCCAAGTGGTTCGCTTGAAGTGCTCAGCAAATATTTCCAACCCTCCTCACACTCCAGAGATTCTGAGATTTAAAGAGGGATGGATTCACTCCCATTTTCCTACCAAAAAAAGGGCACAAAATGTCTTGCCCATTACTTTGAAAGGAAGTGAAACTTTCACAATTTCCTACTGCCCTCATAGTCACATTCAACTCCCTCTCCTGACCCTTCCTTGGTTCCAGTTTCCCCTCTTACCTGGGCCCCTTGCTTCCCACATTGGCCCTATTTCACTTCTGACATAGAGCTGACACCCAATAAACACTGGTTGATCACACTGTATGGACAGGAGCTGTGCGGATTATGATAGAAGAGGCTGAGCTGCAGTTAAGAGAGAATCTACCACATCTCAGTAGCTCAATAGGGTAAAGGCTGGGGTGCGTTCTCCTGCACACATCAAGGCTTTATGCAGCCCCATTCTGTAGCTGCAGCTACTGGGATGTGTGGCTTCCAAGGTCCCTGTGGCAGAAAGAGAGGGAGGGAAGGGACACAGCAGCTCTCAGCTGCCTTAGCCAAGAGGCAACCTCTGTCGTTTCCACACAGGCTGTCAGATAAAACTAGCCCCACAACCCCAAGTGCGGTGCAAGGGAGGCTGGGAACTGGAAGGGAGGGGAGCACGTGAATACTTGATGAACCTGGAATGTCAGCATCACAGCAGGACCCGTGTCCCAGCCCCGGCTCTGCCACAAAGAGAACCCAGAGGGAGTCCTGCAAGCAGAGGAACTGAGTGATGAGGGACCCCAAGGTGGCTTAGCGCTGCCGGGGCTGAGCCACAGCGACACCTGGCCCCGCTCGGCCTTGTTGCTCCTCGGAGCCCACAGTTCCCAGGTTCTTGCCACCAGACCCCCGACAGACCCTCCTCCCAGAGCCTCTACGACCTTCCTCAGGAAACAGGCTGTCCGCCCAGGGCCAGCCCCAAGCCTGGGGAGCTGGGAACACTTCTGCCCTGGTCCTGGCCGTTCTCACTCTGGGCCAGCCTCCTGTCCTCCACGGCACCGCTCTGGCTCCAAGTGCTGGGGAGCCTCCTGATGGGCTGTGCATCTACAGGAAGGGGGAGACCTACCCTGGCCAGGCTTTGTGGGGCCCATGGGGCGCTGGCTGCAGATCCGGTGGGCCAGCACCTACAGGGTCTAAAGGCCCCCACTCCCGCGGCTGCCCATGGTACTACTGGTCAAGTTCAGAGGCAGGGCAAAGCAGGCAGGAAGTGGAATGGTGCCTCCCAAGGACTGGAGAGAGGGGGCACTGGGGAGTTATTGCTTAGCAGGTACAGAGGGGCAGTTCTGCAAGATGAAGAGAGTTCCGGAGATGGGTGGTAGTGATGCCTGGCTGCACAATAAGGTGAGTATGCTTAATGCAACACAGGACCCAAGAAGGGTGCTTCATCTCCCACGAACACCCTGCACCCTTAGAGTGGGAGGTCAGCGTGGAGGCTCAGACACCTCCCGCTGCAGTGTCTCCCTGAGCCCAGGAGAGTCCGCCAGGCCCTCTGCCTCTGCAGGACCAACCCCTGAGCCTGGGACAAGCACCACCTGCTGGATACAAGCAGGGAAACAAGACACAGCCCAGTTACTCTTTCCTGGCTCCTCCGATTCATCTCCTATAATCCCTTTTCTGTTGTCTCAACAGCAGAATTTTTATACTTCTCATGCTTTTCAAGAAACTAACCAAACCATCCCTTTACCCAAAATCGAGGTTCAGTTGGATCATGGCAGTGTAAATGAATAAAGTGAAGTTAACTGGTGAAACCAAGACAAAGTTCTAGACTTCCTCCCAGCACTTCATGGGCACAACGTGTGTGTGGCAGAGGGGGCTTCCACCTCAGGCAAAAGGCAGAGCTGGTCCACAAGCCTCAGGAAGACACTCCTGCAGGGTCCTTGTCAGACTTGATAAGAATAATTCTAAACCTGCTATCACTAAACTATTAATAAATATCACCACCATCACAATAAAACCCACATTTATTTAGAGACTGAAAAGCAAGTTCATCTTCATTTATTTAATTTAATGCTCATTGACAATTCAAGATAAAAATAACTGCCCATTTTAAAGATGAGAAAACCAAGGCTCAGAAGATTGAAGCCCATTCTCAGAGACATAGCTGGTAGTAGTAGGGCCAAGAGTAATCCAGATACAAATAATAAGAAACATATATCTGGACTCTGCCCCGCATTTCTGGCACAAACCTTCTAAAATCCTTGTAATTTCCTGAATGATAGGGGTGAGAGGAGCACCTTGTGCTATTTATAATGAGCCCGTTTCAACCTTACCTGAGCTCGTGTTAATGAAGATATTCTTGGTGGGCCCTTAGATTGTTCAGAGTTCGGGCTGGTAGCCTGAGGAACCAGCTGTATGATTAGAATTGGAACTTTCAGCCCCATCCCCAACTTTCAGGGAAGAGAGAAGAGCTGGAGACTGAGTTCAATCACCCATGGGCTTCCCTGGTGGCTCAGTCAGTAAAGAATCTTCCTGTGATGCAGGAGACCCAGCTTTGATCTCTGGGTTGGGAAGAAAAGACGCCCTGAAGAACAGAATGGCAACCCATTCCAGTATTCTTGCCTGGGAAATCCCATGGACAGAGACTTCTGGCGGGCTACGGTCCATGGGATCTCAAGAGTCAGACATGAGTTAGAGGCTAAACTACCACCACCATCCATGGCCAGTGATTCCCACCAATCACACCTACAAAACAAAATCTCCATTAAATTCTAAACAATGGAGTTTGGAGTGCTTCTCAGTTTGTGAGCACATCAAGGTGCTGGCAGGGACGTGCATCCAGAGGGGCCACGGAAGCTCCATGCACCTCCCCCATGCATTCCTCCCTTTGGCTGTTCCTCAGTTTTCCTCAGCTGTGTGCTTTATAATAACTGGGGATAGTAAGTAAAGTGGGTCCCTGAGTTGGGAACTACTCTCGCAAATTATTGAACCTGAGGTGCTGGTGGTTGGTTGGTCAAGTACAGCTGACATCTTATACTTCTGGAGCTTGAGATGAGCGTTTAAAGCGGGGCTGTCTCATGCGACTGAACTCTTACTTCTGGGGTCTATGCTAATTCTGGTCGTTAGTGTCACGAGTGTTGGTAAGAGTAGAGGAAACGAGTAGTTTTCCTTTACCAGGATTCAGGACTCTAATTCACCCCAGTCCTTTTGGCCACTGAGTTAGAGAGTGGTATAATGTTTGAGGAAAAACATATTTTGAAGGCAGACAAGATTTTATATTCTACCAATTTTATAGAGTTAGTGTGAAGATTTCCAAAGAGATGCATGATAAGTGACTAGTACAAGCCTGCCACACAGAATCACATATTAAGATCTCAATATTTGGGGCTTTCCTGGCAGTCAAATAGTTAAAACTCTCCCTTCCAATGCAGCGGGGTGGGCAGGTTCAATCCCTGGTCTGGGAACTAAGATCCCACATGCCTCTCAGCCAAAAAACCAGAACATAAACAACAGAAGCAATATTGTAACAAATTCGATAAAGAGTTTTAAAAAAACAGCTCCATATTTGTAGCCATCATGGTATTATTATTATTATATTAAAGGTAATTTTCAAAAGTAAGTGAGATTAAGTGTGACAACACTCTCCAAAGTAAAATAATATCTGCAAATGTAACAGATGTCAGCCCGCTTTGCAGATGAGGTGGCTGCATTCCAGAGTCAGTGACTTACTTAAGGCAGGTGGAGAGGAAGAGAGGCAGGTAGGCAGGCAGGGGCCTCCTGGTCCCGTGACCCCGTGGCCAGCTCACTCATCTCTTCCCTCTTGCTCCTGACCTATCTCTTCACCGGGGCTCTGGGAGCAGGGTCTTGCCCAAGGGCCAGCTGAGTCCCCAGGGGCTCACTGTGGCCCAGGAAGCAGAGCAGAGCTGACAGGCTGGGGCACACAGCCCTTCTGCTTTAGGACTCCCCATCCCCGGGGCTTCCCTGGTTGTCTCCAGCCCCCTGCAAAGCCACTCCTCCCACGGACACAGGCCCCCTGCTATCCTCCCAGCAGGGCTCAGCGGAGGCGCCAGGCGGTGAGGGGCAGGACCTCTGTGCCACTCAGGGCAGGCAGGGCTGCACTCTCTGCAAGGTCAGAATTCTGCCCCTTCTGGGATGGGAGGGCTGGCATGCAGGGAGACACGACGGTGTGACCTGTCAGGAGACTGGTGGGGCAGGTGCGCGGTGATGCCACAGGGGGCGTGGGCGGCACACAGTCACTCAGTTAAGGAGCCCGGCCTCACAGGGAGACACTGATACTCTCTTAGTCTTTATTTCTTCTGACTGCCTCAAGGAGGAACCTCGGATGGGTGTTATTCTCTGTCCTGCTCTCTGACACATGCTAATCTCCTTTCTGCAGAGCAGAAAGCAGAGCTGTCCAGCTGGGGCTGAAACTGTTGTTCAGTCACTCAGTCGTGTCCGACTCTTTGCAACCCCGTGGACTGTGGCACGCCAGGCTTCCCCGACCTTTACCATCTCCCCGAGTTTTCTCAAATTCAGGTCCAATGAGTTGGTGATGCCATCCAACCACTTCATCCTCTGTCATCCCCTTATCACCTTGCATTTTAGTTTTAGATTCAGTTCAGTTCAGTTCACCGCTCAGTCGTGTCCGACTCTTTGTGACCCCATGAATCGCAGCACGCCAGGCCTCCCTGTCCATCACAAACTCCCGGAGTTCACTCAGACTCACGTCCATCGAGTCAGTGATGCCATCCAGCCATCTCATCCTCTGGCATCCCCTTCTCCTCCTGCCCTCGATCCCTCCCAGCATCAGAGTCTTTTCCAGTGAGTCAGCTCTTCGCATGAGGTGGCCAAAGTACTGGAGTTTCAGCTTCAGCATCATTCCCTCCAAAGAAATCCCAGGGCTGATCTCCTTTAGAATGGACTGGTTGGATCTCCTTGCAGTCCAAGGGACTCTCAAGAGTCTTCTCCAACACCTTTACAATAAACTGGGCTTCCCTGGTAGCTCAGCTGGTAAAGAATCCACCTGCAATGCAGGAGCCCCCAGTGATTCCTGGGTCGGGAAGATCTGCTGGAGAAGGGAGAGGCTACCCACTCCCGTATTCTTTGGCTTCCCTGGTGGCTCAGCTGGTAAAGAATATGCCTGCAATGTGGGAGACCTGGCTTTGATCTCTAGGCTGGATCCCTGGGCTGGGAAGAATCCCTGGAGAAGGGAACAGCTACCCACTCCAGTATTCTGGCTGGGAGAATTCCATGGCCTATATAGTCCATGGGGTTGCAAAGAGTCGGACAGGACCGAGGGACTTTCAGTTTACAATAAAGTGAGGCTGCTTTTGTAAATAATTTTAAGCTTTTAAAAAATCAGTTGATTTATATGAAAACACATAGCCTACACAATATGGGTATTGTGAAAAATTAAGAAAACTAGTACACAAATCGGAGAAGGCAATGGCACCCCACTCCAGTGTTCTTGCCTGGAGAATCCCAGGGACAGGGGAGCCTGGTGGGCTGCCGGGATCGCACAGAGTCGGACACGACTGAAGCGACTTAGGAGGAGGAGGAGGAGTACACAAATGATGAGTGTCTAGAAAATGGCCTTAGCATATAAATGGCTTTGCCAAGTCAGAATCCCCACCAACATTTGCAGATGAGAAAAGTCAGGCTAAACAAGGTCGATAGGAGGGTCACCTCTTCTCACCTGTAGACCCAGAGCCTCCCTGTGACCATTTCACTCATGCCCAGCTCCACCAGGAAGCTGTGGCAAGCAAAGGTGCCCTGGCCCACCCACGCCCCCAGCCTCCCAGCCCCACCCCAGAGCCCTCCCCCGCCACCGCACCCCCACTCACAATGTTCATGAGGGTGAGCAGGTACTTCTGCACGTGCTCCTTCCCGTGGAACTGGACCACAGAGTCGTCCACCCCAAGCAGGACCTCGATGTTGTAGTCGTCGTCGGCAGCATGCCTGCGCATCCTCCGCCTGGAGCTGTTGACTCGCTCCTCCAGAACACCCAGAGCACGGCTGAGGCTATCCAGGCTGTCTGGGGAGATCCCTGAAAGGAGAGAGAGGACACAGCCTGTAGCAGCAGTCCAGACTCAACAAGGCCACTGCAGCCAGAAAAAACCCCACTCAGATGCAACTCGGCCCCTGCAAGATGCCAGTGTGGCCATCAGCCTGCCATCATCACAGCACTGTGACCCAGGGCACTTCTGTCCCCATTTCACAGAAGAGCAAACTGAGGTTCAGACAGCGCAGTTGTGATAGGCAAGTCAGCTCAGACCCAGGAGCATGGAAACCCACAGCTCGGCCATCCCAGAGGCTGGGCCTGGCACCCAGTGATGAACGGAGAGGAGGGAGCCTGGTGGACAGAGCCAGCTCTTGTCACCCATTCACATACTCGCCCAGTGCCAAAGGGCTGGTCCCCCAGGTGTTACCGGCCCATTTATAACCGGGGAAACTGAGGCCCAGCCCAGGTGGCACGTGTTTCACAGAGTCTTCCCAGACAGCTCCCCTCTGGGGCTTTTGGCTCAGTCCCTGGTTGAAGCAAAGTCCCTCCTCTCTCAGCCTGGTCCACCCACTCCCTCCTGGGCTGGGACCAGCCCGTGGGCACCCTTCCCCTGCCCAGACCTGTGCCTGCCCCTGGTGCCACGTTCTGAGGAGACGAGAGGCTTCCTGATAATCATGCAGAGCCCAGGATGAGCCCTCACATGGCAACTAGTCCACAGTCTGCTGGCCACGGCTCACTCCAGCCCCCACAGACTAACACGCGGCTCAGAGCGGGGCAGCCCGTCCGGGGCCTGGGGCCGCGCGGAGGGGCCGGGGGCTGCATCCCATCAGGCCAGGACCCCAGGGTGTCGCTGCATCTTCTGCAGAGCTGCAGCACGTCTCCATTCCTTCTGCGTTCCCACTGGGCCTGGAGCCCCCCATGGACCAGAGCCGCTGCCCCCACCTCTCAGGGCTGCAGCTGAGTTGGCTGGGCTGACCTTCAGCATTGCTGGCAGCCACAGACCACACTGCCCAGTAAGAACCAGTGCCAACGTCCCTGGAAGCCCCTCACATCCCTGCATGGATCTCTGTGTCCGCTCCAGGCCCCTGACCCCAGGGTCCCCCTATCCTCGGCATTCCTGGTGAGGGGAGAAGCAGGTGTGTCTCAGAAACTCTTGCCCTGGGAAGGACCTAGGACATCAGGTTATCATGACATCGCCAGAGAGTCTTCCAGAACAATTCTCACTCGTCCCCTAGGCTCTTGTCTCCTGGCTCCTCTGGAGATACAGCAAGGCAGCCTGTCACCAAGGTCCTGCTCCCCCAGCGGGCCCTCTGCTTATGTGTCCTTATCCAGTGCTGACAACAGGCCTCTTTGATGGGCATTACTGACTCCACTTTACAGACTGGAGGACTGACAGAGCCCCCCCAGCCGGGCAGAAGCTCTCTTCTTTACACCTGCTGTCTGTTAGTTTGGGGCACAAACCTGCCACCTGGTCGCTGACAGACCAAGAAGTGGAGGCGAAGGAGCAGTGGAAGGGGAAGCACTTCACAGAAAAGAGGAATAAGGTAGGGCTGGGCTGAGGGTCTACGGCATTCCTGTACCTCCTGGGGCCCTGTGTCCCTGCCACAGCCCTGTAGTGCCCGTGTCCCCTCATATGCACACGCGCACACACACACACACTCCACACACGCGCACACACACATGCACACACACGCACATACACACTCCACACATGCACACACACACTCCACACACACGCACACACACACTCCACACACGCGCGCACACACACACACTCCACACATGCACACACACACTCCACACGCACGCACACACACACACTCCACACACACACACACACACTCCACACACGCGCACACACACACTCCACACATGCACACACACTCCGCACACACGCACACACACACACTCCACACACGCGCACACACACACACTCCACACATGCACACACACACTCCACACATGCACACACACACACTCCACACACGCACACACACACCACACACACGCTGCACACACACTCCACATGCACACACACTGCACACACACGCATACACACACACTCCACACATGCACACACACACACACTCCACACATGCACACACACACACTCTACACACACGCACACACACACACCACACATGCACACACACACACACTTCACACACGCACACACACACACTCCACACATGCACACACTCCGCACACACGCACACACACACACTCCACACACGCACACACACACTCCACACACACGCACACACATTCCACACATGCACACACACACTCCACACACACGCACACACACACACTCCACACACGTGCACACACACACTCCACACACACGCACACACACACACTCCACACACGTGCACACACACACACTCCACACATGCACACACACACTCCACACATGCACACACACACACTCCACACATGCACACACACACTCCACACATGCACACACACACACTCCACACACACGCACACACACACTCCACACGCACACACACACACTCCACACATGCACACACACTCCGCACACACACGCACACACACACTCCACACATGCACACACACACACACCCACACATGCACACACACACTCCACACACACGCACACACACACTCCACACACACGCACACACACACTCCACACACGCGCACACACACACTCCACACATGCACACACACCGCACACACGCACACACACACACTCCACACACGTGCACACACACACACACCACACACGTGCACACACACACACTCCACACACACGCATACACATTCCACATGCACACACACCTCCACACATGTGCGCACACACTCCACACACGCGCACACACACGCACACACACACTCCACACACGTGCACACACACACACCACACACACGCACACACACACACTCCACACACGCGCACACACACACTCCACACATGCACACACACACTCCACATGCACACACACACACTCCACACATGCACACACACACTCCACACATGCACACACACACACTCCACACACACGCACACACACACACTCCACATACACGCACACACACACACTCCACACATGCACACACACTCCACACATGCACACACACACACTCCACACATGCACACACACACACTCCACACACACGCACACACACTCCACACATGCGCACACACACTCCACACATGCACACACACACACATGCACATGGCAGGCACTGCCAAGGGCCGCTCCAGGGCCGGCGCCTGTGAAGAGCTAGCCCTTCTGCTGGGCTGTCTGGAGATGATTCAGGGCCATCGTTGCTGCTCCCAGGGGAGACATCAGCTACTTAAACCTGACGGGGGGGTGAAGAATGGCTGCTCTATTTTTACACATTTATTTCTTTGCATTTTCAACAAGCAGGGACAGTTCACCTTCAGAACCACCTTGGGAAGCAGAAAGATGATAATTTTCACTAAAAAAGAACTCTTCCTGGGGAAGAGGCTGGAGCTTACCCTCTGCCCCTGTCAAGCCAGGGTTCACTGACAGGTGGTCCCTGGGCAAAACCAGACCACAGGGGTGCCTGTTAGGGCTGTGTGTTTTTTAAATACTGCATTTGGTCAACAGTATTTCAAATTTCAAGATTTCATGTTAAAAATCTAGAATAGTCAGCTTGTCTAAGAAATTAGGACACAGAGCCACTGTAGAGGGGAGAGGGGGGTTCATGCTGTGGAGTAATGGCCATGCCTGGGACACAGCACAGAGGTCTGGGCCCCCAGCCCTCCTGGCCCGCTGTCCTCTCTGCCCACCTAACCTCTGCAGGCCTCAGCGTGGGCCCCAGACCCTGAACCATGAAGACACTGTGCAGGGACTTGGCCTGACATTCTCTGAGGAGGGCTCGGGGCTACCATCAGGACATGCTGGCTGGGGTACATCTTATAGTTGCTTCTGTTGAGCAAACTCTGTTTTAACTAAACTGTATGTTACAGGTCCATAAAGACAGCAATGTTTCCTAAGAATGCACTAGAAACATTCATTTCACCACAAGCATAATTGTTCTTATCATTATTATCTCAATCATGATAACATTGGAGGGTGACTTGGACATTATGTCCTAGAACCACTCCCAAGACGCAGCCCCTATAGAGCTGTGCTTGAATCCAAAGGAAAGGGCAGATGAAGGGAAGCAAACAGGGCCCCCCAAGCAATTCGAAGGTGGCAGCCCCGCCCTGCAGTCAGTCCCTGGGAGCCCCAGCCCTGCTTAGCCCTAGCATGGCACAGGGAGCCGGCCCCAGACCCAGGGCCCCCAGTCTCAGGGCCACATGAGCACTGACGGGATCCAGCAGCCAGGCTGACGCTCCACTTTCTCATTCTTGGACATCTCCCAGTTTCCCTACAGTGGGCGCAACCCTACAGGCTAGGCCACGCGGAGATCCCAGCTGTGCCCTGGTGCCGGCTCCTAGCAGACCTGCCCCTCAGGTTGAGAGTCCCGCTCAGGTCCTCAGTGGGCTGTTCTTGGTTACTTGCAACCACACCCAGCCTCAGGGCCTGTCTGCCTGCACAGGGCTGCCTGGCCGGTCTACAGGCCCCAGCTCCTCTCAGTCCCCCTCCCGCCTCCCCTGGCAGCTCCTGCATGCTTGTAAGTGGCCAAGCCTCAGTGACCCAGCACTTACCCAGCCTTGTGCCTGACCCTTCATTTCTGGCCAGGCCTGGACACTGAGCAGTCTGCACTGTCCATCTCCTGCCGAGGACGAAGGACAATCTGTCCCGGCTCCTGACACAGCCACCTCTGCACACAGCCTCCCACATGGGGAGAAGTCACCAGTCCCTTTGCGGGCTGATCCACAGCAGACAGGAGCAGGCTGGACCCCAGCAGGCTGAGGCTCCCCTGAGTGGAGGTGTCTGCGGCAGAACCCTGTCTTTTCAATGGGCAACCACGGGCTTTTAGTTGCTGGCATTCCCTGTGCTGGGGGCACCCTTCTGGTGAGCTCATGTCTCGGGCAAAGGATGATTCAACAGGAAGCCTCCAAGAGCTGTCCCTCATTTGAGCGTCTCTACAGGAGGGCAGACAAAATCCCTCAAAGAATCAATAGCAGTCTGCGGACAGGATGGAAGAAGGGGACGCAGAATGGCATCCAGGAAACCCTGAAGTGCCTGCGCTCCAGGGGAACAAGCGGGTCACAGCAGCCAAGCTCACCCACAGTGCCTGGATCACAGGACCCTGCCCGGCTCCCGCTGCCCCTGCAGCCTGGTGCGCTGGCGCGTGTGCACAGACAAACCTCCACTACGACCCAGCCATCCAACCCTCAGCAAGTAGGAGGCTCCTCCCCATCCTCATTACTGTCTCAGTTTAGCATCAAGGAGCCTCAGGAAGATAACGCGATGCAGACAAGTCGCACCACAGAGGAGGGGCCGGGACCCAGCCCAAGCCACAGCATCCAAAGTTGTTGACAAGCCCTGGAGTGGCCTGTGTATCTCACCAGCAGCAAGAGATGGCGTGGGGAAACCAAAACTGGGAGAAACAAGCAAGCGTGTTTAGTGCAGAGAAGAGCAATCCCGGGGACCTGGGTCTATAAACGCCGTGGGAGCGCCATGCAGCAGGGGTGGGCTCAAGGGGCCTGGATGCTGGCTGTCCCTGTGCAAACCCCATGCCCAGCCCTTCGCTGCACTCGTCTCTCCTGGGATGCCCTTTCTGCTGCTGCTGCTCCTGCCCAGATTTAGCCTTCCTATCAGGTCCAGCAGGAGCCCCCAAAAGGTCCACAGGGAACAGAGCTCACAGGCCTCTGCCTCCCGCACTGGACATGGTCCCCATCTGCCTCCCCCAAGGACACATCTACAAGGGAGGAGGGCACAGAGCCTTGAGAAGCCACTGCCCAGTGATGGGGAAGACTGCTGTCCCTTCTCCAGGAAATGATCTTCCCCTCATTCCTCACTGGACCTACTCCCTCTCATCCTGCTGGTGTCAGCTAAAATGTCCCCTCCTCAGGGGGATTTGCCTGGTTTCATCCTAAATTAAAACAGGCTCTCTCTTCCCCCAGTGTCTCCGTGACAGCATCCTGTTTTCCTCCTTCATGGAATGTACCACTGTTGGCAGCTTGAATCTCATTTATGAATTTTCTTGGGCATTACCTGTCTACTCCACTTGAAGGAGGCCCCCTCGGAAGACAGGCCCCCTCGGAAGTGTCTTGTATGCCTTGGTACCCCACAGATACACACAGGTACCCGGGTACCACCCAGCAGGGCTGTGAGGGGCAGGAGCCCCCGTAGAGACACAGTGGGAGGAAGCACAGACCCAGCAGTGGGGGGTGCGGGGAGGGGTGCCCCTGGGAGCTGGGCAGAAGGAGGGCAGGCACAGCAGGGCCAGGAAGCCCAGGCTTGGGATGGGGGAGCGGGCAGCAAGAGCAACAGGAAGGCGACCGGCATAGGAGCATGAGCTGGCACAAAATCCTGCCGTAAATTACTTACACAAGGTGTAACTGAAACAAAATTACCCAGGAGAAGTGAAAACAAATGGGGCGAAAAGAGAGTTACCATGTAACTGCCAACAAAACAGAACCAGGCATAATGATATTTATGAGATAAAATATAATCTGACATTAAAGGGACAAACTGATCAACAATTCATTGGAAAGATAAAAAAGAGATGAAATTTCATTCACCTAACAGAGCTTCAGCCTGGTACAGGAGAAACAGGCAAGGCCACAGTTCATGTGCCTTGTAATATATTTACTCCAGAAAACACCAGATGAATTAGGTGAAACATTAGGCAGGATCTGAATTACTGTGCGTGCTCAGTCACATCCGGCTCTTTGTGACCCCATCGACTGTAGCCCGCCAGGCTATCCATGGGATTTTCCTGATAAGAATACTGAAGTGGGTTGCCATGCCCTCCTCTAGAGGATCTTCCCAACCCAGGAGTCAAACTCGCATCTCTTGTCTCCTGTATTGCAAGCAGATTTTTTTTTACCACTAATCCACCAGGGAAGCCCTGAATTACTGTAGAAGATCTAAGTTACTAAAACAACCTAATGTTTAAGCTCAACAAGCAGAGAATGTGTGCTGTTCAAGCACAAGTTCCAAATTTCACTTACATTAAGACAAAAGGGAAACTCAAAAATCATGCCCTCAAAAATCACAGCTGCTATCATAGATCAAAATCAAAGAAAACAAGAAGGAAGCCTCTCAAACCCTAAACACCAGAAATTAAAAACACAGTTCTAGTAAGCCTAGACTAAATAGAGAACATACATTCTAATTGTTGGCTCAAGTAGAAACCTTGAATAAACCTTAGAAAAAAAAAAAAAAAAAAAAAGCAGTCAAAGACAAGCTCAGAAGGTTTTACACAAGAGTTTTACCAAACCTACAAGAAATACCTAATTCTCATCCTCCATATAATCAGTATGCAAACATCAATACCTTTCTTGTACATAACAGACATCAGCTAGGAAACAGAATGGGAAAAGAGGCTTATCGACTATTAAACCCCACAAAATATCTAGGTATAAACAAAAATACGAAATGTAGAACGATGACACAAGGAGTAACACAATATAGTCAAAACTCTCCCGAAAAGCGTAAGGCAACCTCAGTGTTCTTGCCTGGAGAATCCCAGGGACGGGGGAGCCTGGTGGGCTGCCGTCTGTGGGGTCGCACAGAGTTGGACACGACTGAAGCGACTTAGCAGCAGCAGCAGCAGCAACGTCAGTAATTGGAGACACAATGACAGTATCCTGGGCTGCAAGCTGATTGTCTTCCAAATCAATCTATAATTTTAACACACTCTCCATTAAAAAAAAACAAAACTGTTAAAATCTAACAATATAGTTCCAAAGTTCAACTGGAAGACTACATATAGGAGATTAGCTGGAAAAAAACTATTAAAAAGGAATAATAACAAGGAGATATTTACCTTTCAAAATTTCAGAACACATCACAAAATAATGTTAATTAGATCATAGTGGCATGAGCGTTATGAAAGATAAATCATGGAACTGAATACAAAGTCTAAACACAAATCTAAGCATAGAAGGGACCTTAGGTAAAAATGATACATTAAACACATATATCCAATTTTTCTCCTCCTTGGAACCCCATTATAATTTTAGTAAAGGAATAATTTTTTTTCCTTAAATCACAAGCAAACAAGGACAGGGGGAGCAGGAGAGGAAAAAAATAACAGAACTGTTGTAGGCTGGAGAGCAGATGGCCACATGGCAATGGACTTAGTATATCCGAGAAGCTGGCCAGACGCTTCCAGTTTGCATTGCAGAATCCTCCAAAGGCACCAAGTACCTCTAGAAGCGGGATGATGAGTGGATTGAAATAAACACTAGTTGTCAGCTAAGGACAAATCCCTTTCTCACAACCTGCATCCTAGTAGCAGCCCCGTAACTCACACTGTATTGGTCTGGAAGCGCACTCTCTCTCGAGAAGATCTCTGGGCTGCAGGCACCGGGTGTAGCTGAGAGCATAGGTCCCATGCTAAAAAGGAGGATGAAATGAGTGCTGAGACACCAGCCTACTTCCACAATCCACTCCCAGAATGCTGCTACTCAAGCCTTCATCCCTCAGGCAGGAAGCTGGAAGGAGGCTTCTCAGGGAATATGACCAAAGACCAAAAGGCAACATGACTGTCCATGGCTCCCCTACTACCTGCATCGAGCTCCCAGTCACCTCCTCTCTTGCCCAGGTTGCACATGAGCAGCCAGCCAAGGATCTCCAGCTCTCCGGGGTGAGCCCAGACTCCATAGATGGAGATCAATAAAAAGCACAACAATCAAAATGAGGAGAATGGAGGAAACAGAGACTGCCTAGGAAGGTGGGGAAGCCTATTATTAGTGACCCCTGAGAGCCTGAAGGAAACACTGCACCCACTGAACAAGAACAAAATGAGGACAATCAAAAGGATCCTTTGGAATTAAAAACTTTTCAGCAGAAATAGTAAATTCAGTGAAAGGATTACGAAGACAAAGTCGAGAATCTCCCAGAAAGTAAAGCAGTAAGACCAAAAGGCTTGAACCATCAGGAAAAAGAGATAAGAAAATTGGAGGACCCAATCAAAGAAAAAAAAATCGTCCATATACTAGAAACTCCATAAAGAAAGGAAAACAGAGAGGAAAAAACTAATGAAATTATTCAGGAAAATTCCTACAATTAAAAGGTTCTCCAAGACTGAAAGGGCCCAGCTAGCGCCCAACACAGTAGATGAAAACACACCAGCACCATGGCGCATCACCGTGAACTTTCAGAACACCAGTAACATTCTACAGACTTTCACAGAGAATAAGAGAGGGTCAAGAGGAAGCAGTTACAGAAGAAATCAAAAGAACCGGAAGCAGAACGGCTTTCAGTTCAGTTCAGTTCAGTCACTCAGTCGTGTCCGACTCTTTGCGACCCCATGAATCGCAGCACACCAGGCCTCCCTGTCCATCACCAACTCCCGGAGTTCGCTCAAACTCATGTCCATCGAGTCAGTGATGCCATCCAGCCATCTCATCCTCTGTCATCCCCTTCTCCTCCTGTCCCCAATCCCTCCCAGCATCAGAGTCTTTTCCAGTGAGTTAACTCTTCACATGAGGTGGCCAAAGTACTGGAGTTTCAGCTTTAGCATCAGTCCTTCCAATGAACACCCAGGACTGATTTCCTTTAGGATGGACTGGTTGGATCTCCTTGCAGTCCAAGGGACTCTCAAGAGTCTTCTCCAACACCACAGTTCAAAAGCATCAATTCTTCGGTGCTCAGCTTTCTTCACAGGCCAACTCTCACATCCATACATGACCACTGGAAAAACCATAGCCCTGACTAGACGGACCTTTGTTGGCAAAGTAATGTCTCTGCTTTTTAATATGCTATCTAGGTTGGTCATAACTTTCCTTCCAAGGAGTAAGCGTCTTTTAATTTCCGACTCTGTGCGACCCCATAGATGGCAGCCCACCAGGCTCCCCCGTCCCTGGGATTCTCCAGGCAAGAACTCTGGAGTGGGTTGCCATTTCCTTCTCCAATGCATCAAAGTGAAAAGTGAAAGTGAAGTCGCTCAGTCATGTCCTACTCTCAGCGACCCCATGGACTGCAGCCTACCAGGCTCCTCTGCCCATCGGATTTTCCAGGCAATGGCTTTAGACTTCCCCAAACCAGCAGTAGCTCAGTTGGTAAAGAATCTGCCTGCAATGCAGGAGTCTAGTTCTATTCCTGGGTCAGAAAGATGCGCTGGAGACGGTATAGGCTACCCACTCCAGGATTCTGGCCTGGAGAATTCCGTGGACTGTATGGTCCATGGCGTCGCAAAGAGTCGGACACGACTGAGCGACTTTTTTACTTTCAAACAAGCATTAGATGCAGGAAAACAAATGGAGAAGATAACTTTCCCACAGACGACCTCCCCTGCACAGGTTGGGCCCAGGACTCTTGGCCTGGCCCGCCACTCCTGCAGGAGTCTGCACTGGTTGCAGAAGGAGAGCTGGGCTGGCCTCTGACCCCAGTCTATTCCATAAGAGCCATTCTCCCCTTCTTCACACATGGCAGTTTCTGCTCTGCAGGGAGGTAATAGAGATTTGAGCTTCAGGGGTTCCTGAACACTGGGGCAGAGAGACTGGCTGTCATCCACACAGGGACTTCCACCCACGTGCTTGTCCAGCAGAGGCCAGGGGTGTGAAAGCTGCTTGTGAGCAACAGGCAGTCCTGGGGGAACCTGGAAGGGGCACTGGCATTAGCGTTCACAGCCTGCCTAATAAAGGGATCATAAGAAAGCCTTTAGCTCAACTTTCTTCTAGCACGTTTATGACTTCATTTTCATCATCCCAGGTCACCAACTGGACTGGAACTGGTTTCTGCTTAGGTGCGAAGCCACTATTTGAGTTTTTCCTCCTTTATCTAAACAGTTGTCCCAATATCATTAAAAAAAAAAAAAAGAAGGCATATATCTCCACAACCAGCTTTCTCTCCTTTCCCCTTGCAATGAGCACCATTCTAAGATAATCAAAGGGCATCCTTCTGATAGAGTGTATTTTTGCAAAATCAATGCTGCTCTTTGACTGTGTTTGTTTTTAATTGACAAGTGCTGCCATGTTGTATCTCATCCTGTTTCTTTCACTCACCACTCTGTCTGTCTATCTTCAAGCCTGTGTGGAGTGCAGCTGCCAGATTTGCCCCTCTCGTCCACTGATGACACCCAGGCTTCTGCCAACTCCCCCCTAGCCTACCCAAGCAACGTTGCCATGAACAGCGTTCCTGAGAGACCTGTGGGACTGTGACCACCTGTGTGCCCAGTCCAGGGGAGGGGAAAAGAGCTCCCAGGGCAAGGGTCAGTTCAAGGAGGGGACTGGGATGTCCTAAGGACACCCTGTGTTTAGGATGTAGACCCAAGAGTGAAATTACTGAGTTAACATGCTCTTATAATCATCGAGTAAGGACTGCCAGATTTCCAGGATGTCCATACCTGTTCCACTTCTACCACTTACCAAATCATCCAGTTTGGAATTGCTGCCCTGTTGTCTACTAATTTTATTTATTGTTTTATTATTTGATCAGCCATTTAAAATATATATATATATAAATGAATATCAAAGGTGATTAAATTAAAACAAAAGACAAGCACACACCAGCCATGCAAGGAGAGGGCGGCACTGCCCCCAGTGGGCGGAGGCTCCTGGAGGAGATGAATGGAGCAGCCTGGGGTCATGGTTGGTCTGGCTTCTGTTTCTCTGGGAAGTGACAAGGCCCTTTCTGGGGAACTTGCGAACAAGGTCACAAGTGAGTCTTGAGAAACACAGGCCTCTCTGCAGACTGAGGTGTTGACCAGGTGCTGGACATGGTCCAGGATTCCGGCCCAGCTCTCCTTCTACAACCAGTGCAGGCCCCTGCGGGGGCAACGGGCCGGGTCCAGACTCCTGAGCACAGCACCCTGCAGGAGCACAGCGGTGCCACCAGCCAGGAGAGGTCATCTGGGGGAGAGTCTTCCTCTCCATTTGTTAACGACTGAGAGACAAGCCCTCTGTGACTGCAAATTCCCCTAAAGATGATCATTAAGATAAAATATGTTTACGCAGAAGCATAATTAGGACACAGCAAAAGCACTGTTTGGAAGCCGGCAGGATCTTTGGAGGCTCTGCAAACAGAAAGAGGCTCAGCCCCACGGGGGCCATCAGCACAGAGCCCCACTGGTGAGCTTTATTAAAAGCAGCTCGTTAGGGTTATTTCCTCCCAGCCCTTTATAACTTCATTACCAAGTCAGAATTCATTTTTGCAACTCTGGCAGACACAGCCCGTCCGGTGTCACTTTTATGAGTCGAGGTGGAGGGGAGGAGAGGTGGGGCGGCTGGGGCCCGACCAGCGTTTCGGAGCTCGTCCACCAGGGCCACATCTGTTAACGGCTGCCCCGAGTCTGAGACCAGCGCTGGGAGATGCGTGAATGCCTGGAGTCCAGACTCCTTACCATTCTAGCACTTTCATGGGGGGAATGGGAGCTCATGAGAATGGGGAAGGAGCTGCCCCTGGAGCCTGCCCTCCCAGAGACGGGGCAATGGTGCTCCTCGTGGTGGACATGAGCCACCGGGCCTCCCCAGCACCCCCGCTCCGCTGGAGGTGAATGGAGCCACCCACAGCTGTGCTGTGTGGCAACCTGGCCTTTCTCCGGGAGCTGCTCCTTGGTTTTTCTTTGGTGACCCACCACGCCCTCCCAGTCCTCAAGGGAAGTCAACGCTGCTGGATCCTCAGGTCCAGGAGCAGCCACCTGGCCCAGGCAGGCCAATGAACCCCCGTGTCAAGCATCCGTTAGGGTCTCTGGGAAGACATGTCCTCTTTTCTCTCTGCTGGGGGTGCTGAGGCGGACAAAGTGAGCCAGCGGCTGCTGGGCACCACCTCCTTCCAGGAGAAGCAGAGCTGGGACAGGAAGGGAACAGGTGATGCCATTTAGGTCCGAATTTCAGCCGTACTGGAAGCTGATATACCCCTGGACTCTCCAGCTCTTTGAGTCAATTCATTTGGATTTCTGTCTTGAAACCACAAGAATCCTAACATGTCCCCCCCAACACACACACACACACACACACACACACACTCACACACACTGCCCTAAGCTAGACACCATCTTTTGGTTTGATAACCAGAGCAGCATCAGGCTGTGGGCATCACATGGTACTGCTCTGTTATACCTCCTGTTTTTAGAGAAACCCCAAGGTAGCTGTGGAGAAGGCAATGGCAACCCACTCCAGTACTCTTGCCTGAAAAATCCCATGGACAGAGGACCCTGGTGGGCTGCAGTCCATGGGGTTGCTAAGAGTCAGACGGCTGAGCGACTTCACTTTCACTTTTCACTTTCATGCACTGGAGAAGGAAACAGCGACCCACTCCAGTGTTCCTGCCTGGAGAATCCCAGGGATGGGGGAGCCTGGTGGGCTGCCATCCATGGGGTCGCACAGGGTCAGACACGACTGAAGCGACTTAGCGGCAGCAGCAGCAGGGTATCTGGGGTAGAGGAAGTCCACTGTGGATTTAAGGTATGTGGCCGAGAGAAAGGGGCTCTGGCTCAGTTCCTCACAGATGCTTGGAAGGATCTCAGTCCTTGGAGGTAAGGGTGCCTGCACAAGTGTCGAGGCCACTGTGAGAAGAGGCCCAAACCCATGGGCCACCCAGGGCGGTGGGGAGCTCCTCGCGGCAGGACCTGGGGCCTGCGTCTGTAGCCCCCACACAGGAAGCCCCAACACCCCAGGCCTGCTCTGCACCCCCACACCAGCTGAACGGCCTCAGCTCCTCTGCACCTGCTTGCTCCCCGTGCACCACGCTCCAGGTGGCTTCTGAAGCCCACCCAGGCCCAGGAACACACGTGGCTTCTTCAGGAAGCAGGCCCCTGGGGCCCCGGGGCTGACGGCCCTGCCCCAGGGAGGTCCTGCACATGGTCACGGCAGGCGGGTCCCTAAAGCCGGCCTCAGCCTCCAGGGCACCAGACACTCTCTCCGCTGCGGTCAGCTGAGGGGAGGGAAACTGGCCCTGAGTTACCTCCACACTGCCGCTCCCCAGCACTCAGCAGCCAGATGGCGGGATACAATGGAGAGCCTGGCAGATCGCTTAATGAAAATATTTACTGTGAACTTCAGAACAAAACACAGACACCCACAGGTCCCAACAGAAGGGAGGATTCCCTGGGATTTCACTGTGAATGTAGAGGAAGTGAGAGGCTGGCAAGCGGGGTGCTGACGGCCAGCGTCAAGGGACCACGGTCCTCACAGTCTCCACCCTGGCACAGCTTGTCCAAGTGTGACACCCTCAGGGACATCCCTGCTGACAGCTCCATATGCCTTCCAGATCCCAGACTTGGACATCCAGCTCTCTGGAAGGCCCTCAGGCCTCCACACTCGGACTTCCAGGACCAAATGCCTCCTCCCCCGCCATCCCACCCCTTCAGGTGCACTGCCCACCGGGGGCTATGGCACCTGCCGCCACCAGGCCCCCACTAGGAACAGAGTCAGCTCCATCCTCATCCCAAGGGCCCCTGAATTTGCCCCCACCCCCATCCCTCTGTGATTGCTCATGCTAGGAACCAGCCGCTCAGTCTTTGGAGTCTCCAAATCCAAGCTCAAGGCATTTCTCTCCAGCTGCCAACCGGTTTCTCCTCTTGCGCCTTTCATCTCTTCAGATATTGAGCCCCGTGTCTTGCAGGGTGGGCGAGGCCACTGCAGGGTGGTGGTCCCAGTGCTCTGAGAGGGGCCTGGTGCCAACAGATGCTGCGGGTGCAGGAGGCTGCACAGCCCTGCTCTAGGCCCGCTCGTGCCAGGCCATCATGGTTGATGCAGGAACTCTCGGCACCTGTCCAAGCTCCCACCCACAAGACTGGGGGATTACCCTCCTGGCTGCACCTGGAGCCTGGCACACAGAGGGGCTGGGGTGAGGATAAAGGGCTCCTCCTCGTTGATGCTGAGACTCAGGATGGCAAGGCAGGAAGGTCCACATCCTAGCACCAAGCCAGCATCCTAGGATGGAGAAGAGAATTCTCCAGACAATCCCAGCAGCAGCATGACAGGGAAATGATGAAGATGAAACTGGTGACACGGGGACTTTATGTTCATCTCTTATTCACTCTTCCCAGCAGCCCCACAGAGCAGGGCTTGACTCCCTCCTGTGCGGATAGGGGGACAAGCCCAGGAAAGTCATGCTTCAGCCACCGCCTCATGGAGCAAAGGGAGCAGGTAAGGGTCTGACTCAGGATCCAGCCCACTGCACCTGAGCCCTGGACAGCACCCCTCAGAGCCAGCTGCACTGGAGCTGGTAGACAAGAGGCAACGGAAAGGGCTGGGGGGCCCTTGCTAAGCTGGAGACCTCGTCCCAGAGCCACACACACCGTGACCCTGCAGCACAAAGACCCACGCTCCACCTCACCACGTCCACTCAAAGCCCTGAGGTGTGGGACTCCAACAAGGACCCAGGGAGGCAGGATGGCATTTCCATGGAAGCAAAAAGTAGCCTTAGTTGCTCAGCACCCCTTCCCATCTCACTCTTTGCACTGTCGTTCGGCTCTGAACTGGAACTGTTAGATGTTCTCAATGAGAGTGTGTGCCGGATGGTAGGAGGGAGGCATATTCAGGACCCATAGTCAGGGCCATCACGTTCAGTGGTGCCCTGCACAGTTCTGGGGGAAAGGGGGTGCCCCTCCAATGGAGGGGCTCCACTCATCAGTGCATGCTGGAGGGGAGCCGAAGCGCTGCGGGGTCTAATGCTTTAAAACCTTTCCATGAGGACTTTCCTGCTGGTCCGGTGGTTAAGAATCCACCTGCCAATGCAGGGGACATGGGCTCAATCCCAGGTCCAGGAAGATGCCACACGCCACGGGGCAACTACTGAGCCCCCATTCTAGAGCCCACGAGTCACAACCACTGAAACCCCCTTACCCTAGAGCCTGTGCTCAGCAACAAGAGAAGCCGCAGCAATGAGGTCTTCGCACATGGCAAACGAGAGAGTAACCCCACTCAGAGAAGAGCCTGCACACAGCAAAGGAGGTCCTGCACAGCCAAAAATTAATATATAAAAAATTTAAAAAAAAAAAAAACCTTTCTGGGGACTTCCCTGGCAGTCCAGTGGTTAAGACTCTGCACTTCATTGCAGGGGGCACAGGTTTGATCTCTGCTCAGGGAACTAAGATCCCACGCACTGCACGACCCACAAAAACCAAAACCAAACAAACAAACAAAAACGTTCCATGGACTGAGCAGGAAAACGGACAGAAAGATTCTGAAGATCCCAGGTTGGGCGAGGCAGAGGGAGTGGGGATTTCTGACTGGAGAGATGACCTGCTGCCTGATGTTCCTCATGTCCAACCCTGTCCTGCAGGAGAGTCACCTTGGGTCAGCCCAGAGAAGTGCTCCGCACGGAGCTCACGTGCGTCCTCTCTTAAACACTGCTGACCCAGGAATAGGGAGCCCTGAGCCCCCAGCTTCCCAGCAAGTCCCAGGGACACATCAGCCCTCCCGCTACACAGGCTCAGCCTTCCTTTCTGGACTTTCTCCATCCACCACCAGCAAGAGACCCAGCTCTGCCATGGATAAATCCCAGGGTGCAGACTGAGAGGCCCCCAGTTCAGCCCACTGTGGACCCCCACCATACCAGAAATGGTATGCAGGTATGCCTGCAGAAACTGGGTTATCCTCTGCTGCCTTCCTGTGTGAGCTCAGGGGGTTCAGAAGCCTGCAGGGCTGGAGGGAACACCAATTAGTATGGATGAACCAACATGTCCCTCTCCCATGGTGCTCCTTGCCTTGAAAGGCCACATCCTGCGGTCACCAAGGGACTCCCTGGAAACCTGGAGCTGCTGCGCTTCCACCGTGGCCAGGAAGGGACACACTCTGGGCTCCCTACACAGCACCAAGCCTCCCGGCAGACAATGGTGTTGACGGGCCTTAATTTGATCAGCCTCATCTGAAGAAGGGAGGAAATGAGAAATCAGAGCAAGTGCTGAACGCTGTAAATTCAATCTGTGACACAGCCTCACAGGGGCCTTTCCTAACAGACTGGGGTGCAGAGGCGGAGGCTGCAATCCAATGCTGAGTCCCACGCCCACCAAGGGCTGCCCTTTCTGCAGGGAGGATGGCACGGGGCCAACTCACCAGGGCCCTGGCTGCCCTGGACACCCCAAGGGCTCCCAGGACAGGCCAGTGGCTGGGCAGGCGGAGACTGCAAGAATCATCACAAACTTGAACATGTTTGGGGTTTCCTTTCCTGGTTTAAAAGCAGATGTGACCCCGCCAGGGTCTGTGCAAGTCGGCTCCTGGACCACAGTGCCCTGGCCTGGCCCCAGCGGGCACCCCACCAGCCTGGCACACAGACACCACAGGGGCTACTGGCACCTGCTTCTCCCATCTCCTGCAGCTCCAAGCAGGGCAGGGAAGGCCATTTATGACCCTGCCCCGGCCCACCTGCCAGTCTCCGTTTGCTGGCTTCTCCCACCCTTGAAGCTCTCACACACTACTCCCTGGGGCAGAAACACCCCAAGCGCCAGACCTAGCTTCCACTGTCTGCCTGGCAAATTCAGCTCCTCCTTGAAGGTCCAGCCCCAACCTTCCTCCTGTTCAGGAAATGTCTGACTGGCTGCCCTTCCCTATGCCATCCACCTGGCCCCAAAATCTGTGTTTTCATTCCGTCATTGGTTCCTTCACTCCTCCAATATTTCAGTCCCAGTGATCTGCCAGACCCCTTTCACCTGAAGAATCACCCCCATGACAGCCCTCTGGGGCTATATCACCTTCATAGACTTGCTGACTTGCTTGACACATATTGGCACGTGTGCACACAAGCTCACACACTCACAATCACGTGCTTACCACACATTCACACATGCTCATTTACAACACACACACTCTGGGGAATTCCTGGAAGATTGAGCCCCCCTTGGACCTCTGGCAAAATAAATCAACAAGCCGGAGGCCAAAACCACCTGTTGGATACATGGAAAACAACTGTCTTCCTTATTATACGTCTGAGCAAACTGAGGCTGAGAGAGCTTAAGGGGCTGCAGGCGTGGAAGCAGCATTTCCTTGGGAGGAGCAGTCGCAGTCGCGGGGAGTACCGTGAAGGGAGGTGTGTCTACCGCTTTCCCCGTCATGGGGGTGGTGCACAGTGTGGCCGGGAGGTTAGGGGCTGCGTGTTCATGCCTGCGTGGCCATGCAGCTGGTGCTGTTGCTACCCATCTTCCCTATTCTCCTGGGAGAGCAGTTGCCAAGCTGCTAGCACATCCCAACACCCTGCAAGAGCCGTCTGAGAACACATCACCAGGCCCAGCCACAGGGCAGGTCTCCAAAGAGACCCTCGTTGCGGCTCCCAGCCCTGGGGGCCTAGCTGTGCCAGCGGCAAAGACTCAGCATGTGCAGGTGGCTAGGCCAGCTCTGTTACCACGTCCCTTTCTCTCTTTGACCCAGACACACGTTGTTTACATATTGAACACAGAGAAATAGTCTGCATTGCCAGAAAGAGATATGTTCTCCCATTTTTCCTGGAAACAGGGGGACTTCTTGGCTCATCTTTTGTGTTTTTCACTCTTAACTGAGAAATATCGCTCTCCTAAGAGAAGCCAGGTGGAAATGTTGACTTGGGCCAGGGACAAAAGGGCACAGCAGGGGTGGGAAGGGGAAGTAGGTGGGGTGGAATGGTGGAAGGCAGTGGCTAGGAGTGTGTAGGTCTGTGTTACTGGGCCTTATGTTTATAAAGAAGTCTGAAATCTGGATTTGCATGTGAAGTCTCTGTTCTGTAGATCAAGCAGCTCAGTCACTCAGTCGTGTCCGACTCTTTGCGACCTCATGGACTGCAGCACACCAGGCTTCCATGTCCATCACCAACTCCCAGAGCTTACTCAAACTCATGTCCATTGAGTTGGTGATGCCATCCAACCATCTCATCCTCTGTTGTCCCCTTCTCTTCTCACCTTCAATCTTTCCTAGCATCAGGGTCTTTTCCAATGAGTCAGTTCTTCACATGAGGTGGCCAAAGTATTGGAGTTTCAGCTTTAGCATCAGTCCTTCCAATAGATTTTCAGGACTAATTTCCTTTAGGGTTGACTGGTTTGATCTCCTTGCAGTCCAAGGGACTCTCAAGAGTCTTCTCCAACACCACAGTTCAAAAGCATCAATTCTTTGGCACTCAGCTTTCTTTATAGTCCAACTCTCACATACATACATGACTACTGGAAAAACCATAGCCTTGACTAGATGGAGATTTGTTGGTAAAGGAATGTCTCTGCTTTTTAATATGCTGTCTAGGTTGGTCATAACTTTCCTTCCAAGGAGCAAGTGTCTTTTAATTTCATGGCTGCAGTCACCATCTGTAGTGATTTTGGAGCCCAAGAAAAAGTCTGTCCCTGTTTCCATTGTTTCCCCCATCTATTTGCCATGAAGTGATGGGACCGGATACGATGATTTTAGTTTTCTGAACATTGTTTTTAAGCTAACATTTTCACTGTCCTCTTTCACTTTCAACAAGAGGCTCTTTAGTTCTTCTTCACTTTCTGCCATAAGGGTGCTGTCATCTGCATATCTGAGGTTATTGATATTTCTCCCAGCAATCTTGATTCCAGCTTGTGTTTCATCAAGTCTGGCATTTCACATGATGTACTCTGCATATAAGTTAAATAAGCAGTGTAACAATATACAGCCTTGATGTACTCTTTTCCCAGTTTGGAACCAGTCCATTGTTCCATGTTCGGTTCTAACTGTTGCTTCTTGACCTGCATACAGATTTCTCAGGAGGCAGGTAAGGTGGTCTGGTATTCCCATCTATTGAAGAATTTTCCACAGTTTGTTGTGATGCACACAGTCAAAGGCTTTGGCATGGTCAATAAAGCAGTAGTTTTGTTTTGTTTTTTTTTTTTCTTTTTTTTTGGAGCTCTCTTGCTTTTTTGATGATCCAACGGATGTTGGCAATCTGATCTCTGTTCGTTTACAAGGCAAACCATTCAATATCACAGTAATACTTCCAAGTCTATGCCCTGACCAGTAATGCTGAAGAAGCTGAAGTTGAATGGTTCTATGAAGAACTATAAGACCTTCTAGAACTAACACCCCAAAAAGATGTCCTTTGCATTATAGGGGACTGGAATGAAAAGTAGGAAGTCAAGAGATATCTGGAGTAACAGGCAAATTTGGCCTTGGAGTACAAAATGAAGCAGGGTAAAGATCAACAGAGTTTTGTCAAGCGAACGTACTGGTCATAGCAAACACCCTCTTCCAACAACACAAGAGAAGACTCTACACATGATATCACCAGATGGTCAATACCAAAATCAGATTGATTATATTCTTTGCAGCCAAAGATGGAGAAGCTCTATACAGTTAGCAAAAACAAGACTGGGAGCTGACTGTGGCTCAGATCATGAACTCCTTATTGCCAAATTCAGACTTAAATTGAAGAAAGTAGGGAAAACTCAGGTATGTTCTAAATCAAATCCCTTATGATTATGCAGTGGAAGTGACAAATAGATTCAAGGGATTAAATCTGGTAGACAGAGTGCCTGAAGAACTATGGACAGAGGTTCATGACATTGTATAGGAGGCAGTGATCAAGACCATCCCCAAGAAAAAGAAATTCAAAAAGCCAAAATGGTTGTCTGAGGAGGCCTTACAAATAGCTGAGAAAAGAAGAGAAGCTAAAGGCAAAGGAGAAAAGGAAAGATATAATCATTTGAATGCAGAGTTCCAAAGGATAGTATAAGGAGAGATAAGAAAGCCTTCCTCAGTGATCAATGAGAAGAAATAGAGGAAAACAACAGAATGGGAAAGACTAGAGATCTCTTCAAGAAAATTAGAGATACCAAGGGAACATTTCATGCAAAGATGGGCTTGATAAAGGACAGAAATGGTATGGACCTAACAGAAGCAGAAGATATTAAGAAGAGGTGGCAAGAACACACAGAAGAACTGTACAAAAAAGATCTTCATGACCCAGATAACCACAATGGTGTGATCACTCACCTAGAGCCAGACACCCTGGAATGCAAAGTCCAGTGGGCCTTAGGAAGCATCACTACAAACAAAGCTAGTGGAGGTGATGGAATTCCAGTGGAGCTATTTCAAATCCTGAAAGATGATGCTGTGAAAGTGCTTCACTCAATATGCCAGCAAATTTGGAAAACTCAGCAGTGGCCACAGGACTGGAAAAGGTCAGTTTTCATTCCAATCCCAAAGAAAGGCAATGCCAAAGAATGTTCTGTGGACATCAGAAGGCAATTAAAAACAGTGTGAGCCCTGTACTGCCTGATGAATCAAATCAAAGCTGGGCTCCCAGGTCAGTCTGAGGCCTCAGCCCCATCCGGCATGCACATTTCCTAGAGGCTCCTCCTGGCAGAGGAGCCTGTGGTCAGGACCACAACAAGCCAGACCAAGTCTACTGTCTGAAGTCTCACAGTGACTGAAAGTTCCTGGGCCAAACTCACACCCACTGTCTACCAGAGTCCCTTTCTCCCTCAAGCCAGGTCCTGGTGGCTGTGATCCGTTATGGAGTCTTCACACAAGGACTCAGTAGAGACCCGCTGGTTATCCACACTGCAAGACACACTCAGTGTCTCCCAGGCTCTTCCTCTTTCAGGGTCTTGGCTCATCCCCACACACAGCCAAGGAATCACCCAAGATCACGTGCACTACACACAGTGGCTTGATGTCCTTAAGAAAGTAAAGTGCTATTCTATTTACTGTAGCTAGGACATGGAAGCAACCTAGAAGTCGACCCACAGAAGAACAGATAAAGAAGCTGTGGTACATATATCCAGTGGAATGTTACTCAGCCATAAAAACGAATGCATTTGAGTCAGTGCTAACGAGATAGCTGAACCTAGAACCTATGACACAGAGTGAAACAAGTCAGAAAAACGAATATTGCATATTAATGCATATATATGCAATCTAAAAGATGGAACCTATTTTCAGGGCAGCAGTGGAGATGCAGACAGAGAGAACAGACCTATGGACGGAGAAGGGGGGAAGGAGAGGGTGGGGCGAATGGAAAGAGTAGCACAGAAACATAGACACTAACATATGTAAGACAGACAGCCAGTGGGAATTTGCTGTATGACTCAGGGAATTCAAATGGGGGCTCTGTGACCATCTAGAAGGATGGGATGGGAAGGGAGGTGGAAGGGAGGTTCAAGAGGGAGGGGACATAGGTATACCTATGGCTGATTTATGCTGATATATGGCAGAAACCGATATAATCTTGTAAAGCAATTATCCTTTAATTAAAAATAATTTTAAAAAAAAACGTAAAGTGCTCTTTCAAGTCAACAAGAAGCATCCCAGCAATCCAAAAGGAAAATGGGCAAGTGGTATGAATGAACAGTTCTTGGAAGGGAACATCAAGCAGCTTTTAACTATATAAAAAGATATCCAACCTCACCCTTGATAAAAGAAATACAGACCTGCTCAGATTGCCAAGTTTGAAATGTGTGGATCTGGGGGCCCATGTTGGTAGAAATATATCCCTGTGTGGTGAGTGAGGGGAGCCATACGCAGGGAGGGGCATGGAAGGACAAGGAGGGGGTAGAGCCAGGAAGGAAGGTGCTCAGACGTGTAGAAGCCATCAGAAAGGCCACACTGCGTGCAGGAGCTGGGCCCCCTCTGGAGGACATGCCAAGAGACACGCAGCCTCCGTAAGGAGATGGAAAGAGGCAGCGGTGGCTGCAGCCTGTGGACAAGCACACAGGCTGAGAGGCAGTGTCGCTGCTGCGACGTGTGCAGGGAGTGCGAGGGTGGGGAACTGGGCACCCTGCTACCCTGGGAAGCCTTCTGCTACAGGGAAAGCCTTGGGAGGAGTCACGTGGAAGAGGGGAGCCCACGTTGGGGCATGCTACGCTGGGATGGGAAAGAGCAAATCAGCCAAGACGGCATGGGCAGGCTCTCTTGCCCCGCGTTTTGTGAATACGTGGGTACGTAACAGCTGAGAGCGCTTAGAGCGGCACTTCTGTGCATCACCAGGCACTCGCTTGGTCAGGTTCCTTTGTGTGGGATGCCTGTATAAACAGCACCTGGAAAAGGCCTGAAGGGTTGTGTGTGGTTATGTTGCGTTATGTTATGTCTGTGGATACGGCTGCTGCGCCAGCCAGGAGAGAATAAACGCATCTGCAGATCCTACAGCTCCCTGCATTTTCTTTCAGCCTCTTAGCTAGCGTCTTGACTAGCATGGGTTCAGTGAACAGTGTGCATGGTGAGATACTGTGAGACAACTGATGCTGTGAGCAGGATCAGCAATATAGTTGGCATAGTCAGCAGGACACTCAGCAGGTAGAGGAGTCTGAGGCTACACAGAAGAAGAGCCAGCAGAATACCCAGCGAGTAGAGGAGCCTGAGGCTCTGCTGGATGGAGGAAGCCAGTGGCCACATATAGCATGTGATACTCTGTCGTTGTGATCCTGTTGGTGTGGGCTCCGATGGAAGACTAGGAGGTGGTGGACAGTTAACCGGATAGCTTTGAAAAGGTGTTACAGGCAGTGAGTTCCCATTTGCCAAACAAGGCTGCACAGACTGCCGCTGGCTCTGTGGGGTGGATTTCGTGACTGCCCTGAAGGTGAATATGGATAATGTCCTCAGTGATCCTTGACTGGTGTGCAGTGTGCAGAGATGCTCGGAAGGACTAGAGCAACGTACACTGGCGTTAGAGCAAGAACCCCGTGGCACAGAAGAACCTGCCATCTCTGACAGCAAGGCGGTAAGTGACGGTGATGATGAACGTTACGAGACTGAGGGTCCCTGCTTGGCAGCGAGGCTGTTGTGCAGCAGACAGTGAAGCACAAGCAGTCTAGAGACCAGGGAGGCATCCTCAAGGGGCCCCTGATGTGACTGAGTTCACGACATATCAACCATACACTCAGGCGGAGTTGGTCGCCTTGGGTATGCAATTTCGGCAAAAGCAAGGGGAACCCTTGGAAGCGTGGCTCTAGCGACTTTGGGACACAGAGGTGGACAGTATCCTATGCGTTGGGGACAAAATAGAATGGTTGGCATCTGTAACCATTCACCCCTCGTTGAGACAAAGGTTCCACAACACTAGGCAACTCGTGGAAGGAACACCCAACCAACGCACACCCTGATGGAATGGATTGACACTGCCATGTGCAGTGCATACTCAACACAGGAGAGTGCCCAGATACTGCGAGTAAATGGCACACCTATGCCAAGATGACCAAGTGGCGAGAAAACTGGGCATGAAGCAGTCAATGTTCAACCCAAATAACCAAGGCCCAGATGATGAGCACTTTACTGGAGCACTCGCAATGCCATTTTGAATAATATCCCATCTACCTCCTTTGGATCGCTGACCGCTATTCTTGTACCCTGTGTGGGGTGACCTCAATGGTGGCTAGCTTGTGAGAAATAGAGAGACGGTGGAGGCACAGGGGATTAGAAGGGCGAAGACCCTGAAGGGCACCGGAGCCGGTGAAGGCCCCATCCTGGTGACAAGCATGCACATGCGGGCTGATTTTCTGGCAGCAGGAGTCGACAGAAATAAAATCAACAGACAGCACACTGCTCTGCTTCTAGCGCTACAGAGGCACTGAGACTGCAGCAGCAGTTTACCAAGTTTGGGAGGCACCCACAGCAAGAGACACGGGCACTGCAATGACCACATGGTGCCCAGGATGCTCCTTCAGAGGATGCCCTTTTCCACTTTGAATAGGGCTCAGACAAAGGTGCCAACCTGAAGAACCCAAGCAAGGACTGGAGGCCCCTGTAGAACTTGCAATTTGCCAGTCACTAGCGGAGAAGGCAATGGCACCCCACTCCAGCACTCTTGCCTGGAAAATCCCATGGATGGAGGAGCCTGGTGGGCTATGGTCCATGGGATCACTAAGAGTCGGACACAACTGAAGCGACTTCACTTTCACTTTTCACTTTCATGCATTGGAGAAGGAAATGGCAACCCACTCCAGTGTTCTTGCCTGGAGAATCCCAGGGACGGGGGAGCCTGGTGGGCTGCCATCTATGGGGCCGCACAGAGTCAGACACGACTGAAGTGACTTAGCAGCAGCAGCAGCAGTGAATGTACAGAGAGTAATGGCCCTGGTCAACCCCGGTGCTGAATGCAGCCTTGTTTACAGCAAGCAGTTTCCCAGTCCTAGTGCAGACACTGATGGCCATGGCGGCCAAATGATGTAGATTTAGACTATAAAGACTTAAGCTGTGTTTGAGATTTAGAACAGTGTCCTGTGATGTAGATTTAGTGCAACAGTATCCTGTAACGGCTGTGTCCTGGGATGTAGGTTTAGTACAACAGTGCACTGTAAAGGCTGTGTTCTAAGACGTGCTACTGACCTCTGATCTTCTTGCAGATTTAGAACAGTGTGAAAGCATGTGGAATCATGTGGGTGGGCTGTGAACACCACAAAGATCCCCTCCTTGAAGGGGTGGGCCCGGCACCTGTAGGGGATTTTGTGGGTCTTTAATATAAAAACTCCACAGAAGCAGAGTTGTCCCTGTGGAGACTTTCCTGCAATCTCACACGGACAGACAGCAGATTGGATTGGCCGTGGAAGATAAAGGCACTCCACGTGTGGTAGGTGGCTTTTCTAGCCCCGTGAGGGCAAGGACTACAGTGTGAGTTCCAGGCAATACCTGGCGTTGGGTTTTGCTGTGTATTGGAGATGTAACTTGTTGTAGCTAATGCTATTGCAGGATATAAGTCCAAGGGTCAGCGTTACTCGCCAAGGAAATATTCAGAAGATGGACTGGGCATAGAATATGAGGCGAGAGACCCTGAAGGGGTGGAGTGTGGGGAGAGAGCAAATTAGCCAAGACAGTGTGGCCCTGCTCTCTCGCCCTGTGTTCTGTAAATAATGACTGTATAAGGAGTGAGATCACTTGGAGACATGTGTGTGTCACGGGGTACGCGCTTGGTCCCTGGGTACTTTGTGTGGTATGCCTGTGTGAGCTTCACCTGGAAAAGCCCTTGTGGCTGTGTGCGGTCATGTCATGCCATGTCCGCTGCTATGGCTGCTGCGCCAGCCAGGAGAGAATAAAAGCGTCTGCAGTTCCTACGGCTCCCCGCATTTTCTTCCAGCCTCTTGGCTGGTGCCTTGACTACCATGAACAGAGTGCACAGCAAGATACAGTGAGATAACTGGTGCCGTGAGCAGGATCAGCAATACAAACTCCAAAGACAGATATCCACTAGGCACTTGAGTACGAGGGGTCTGGGTACAGAGAAAGGGCTGGGGTGGAGTCTATGTCAGCCATGAGGTTTGCCTTCCAGGACACACTAGGGGAAGGACATCAAACTGACTGCAAACTGGCAGACAGAGACTCTTGCCCACTCCCCAGAATCCTGTCTGGGCAGCTGGCTGTCCTGTCCTCTCCAACCAGGGGGGCAGACGGAGGCCACCTCGCCACAGCACATGCCTCCAGCAGGGCCCCCTTGCCTGCAGCAGTCCCCGGCCAGCCCGGGTGGGAGGTGCGAGGAGCCTCTGCCACAGGTCCCAGCTCTCAGCCCAGCACTTCCTTGCATCCGGCTGTCTGAGGTCTCTCAGAGCAGCCAGTGTGCCCACGGCTGAGGGACGGACCAGACGTGTCTGGATCTGCCAGCCAAGCCCTTGGCACCAGCAGGATCCAAACCAAACCCAGGTGGCGCTTCACCGCTCTGCCCGGCTGATCCTGAGCATCCGCGGCAGACCCCGGAGGCAGTGCCTTCACACCTACGGCCTGGTTCCACATCTAAAACCACTCAACCCTGTGCCACTTCCAAGATGATCACTGGCTCGCAGTCTGGAGGGAAGTCTTAGCAGTGAGCACTGTCTCCCACACAACAAGCTCTCCCTGGCCAACAAGACCCTGTGCTTCCTTCCCACACCTGAGAGGCACCCTGGGTTCTGGCCCCCAGCAAACCGCCCCCCCCCCAGCTGTGAGATGTGGCCACACCACTCCCTCTCTGGGCCTCGGTTTCCCCATATGAAAAACAGGCACAATGATTTTGGCAACAGCCCACAGAACACATGTTCCATGCACATAAAACAGCTGAGGCTCGGGGAAGCGAGGGAGCTGTAAAGGCCCTTGGTCAGAGAATTGAGAGAAAGAAGCTGACAGCCATAGGTGGGGAGTAGTCGTGCATGCTCTTTGCGACCCCAAGGACTGTAGCCCCCCAGGCTCCTCTGTCCATGAAACTGCCCAGCAAGAATACTGCAGTGGGTTGCCATTTCCTCCTTCAGGGGATCTTCCTGACCCAGGGACTGAACTCGCATCTCCTGAGTCTCCTGCATTGGCAGGCATATTCTTCACTCCTGGGCCACCTGGGACTCTGACAGCCATAGAGTCAGAGTCAAATGGCTTGGAACTGAGTAAAATATGGGAATTGGTCACAAACACCAGACCCCTGTTTCTCCCCTCTGCCCCCTGGCTAAGAGGTATCCAGCCTGGTCCAGGCCTCCAACTGCTGCTAGAAACGTTCTTCTGAGGGGTCCTGCCCCAAGTGGAGCTCAGGGGAGTATCACCCAAGGTCCAGCCCCCCAGAAAGTGCCCCATCCCAGGCTGCTCTTGAAATCACCTCGAAGAAGAATCACTTCTGCTTCCAAAGACATCCCCAGGCAGGAAATGGGCCGCAGGCACCATGAATGTTTAATTACATTAATTGTCCAAGTCCAGTGCACATCATCACTTTATAAGTACCTTATGGGAAATTGTAATTAAGCATGAAGTGGCTCATTTTTACAATTCCCCCTGTTCATCCTTCTCCAGGCTGCTGGGAGCCCCTGCCTGCCTGCCAGGCTCTCTCACTAATGCTCGCCTTCCTTCTCCCTCATTTAATTTTTTGACCTTTTCTCTTGACATCCCTGCCCCCACACATTCCTCTGCCTTGGCATACATATACCAAGCACCATAATTACTTAACTATAAACCTCTTGTGGAAATTTGCTTTTGACTTTGTTAGAAAGCATTGTAATCAAGTCCCTGAGGGTCCCAGTCGATGGGCTGGCCTGTCAGCGGAAATGCATTGCAGGATTAAAAGGTTTAGCAAGAGGAGGTCCAGGCGGCAGGCAGGGCTGGCTAGCTAGCAAGGCGGCTGGGTACAGAGGCCTGAAGGTGTGGCCTGTCCCTCTCTGGGGCAGCAGGCATTACAAGTGCTCTACCAAGTACTCATGAGGCATGGACCCGAAAATGCTCCCCTGGGCTCAGTGTGACAAACCTGTGCAGGTCTTGAGGCTATCATTCACGTATACAATGATCTGTCCAGGGTCTGCTCCTGCAGAGGCCGGAGGGAAATCTGGCCTCAAATATACATCAAATATACACCTGTGACATTATGCCAGGAGGCTGTGCATACAGGTGCACAGAGAGGGTGGGGTTTGAAGGGGAAGACCTGGGGTCCCTTCTCTGGAACTCCTGCTCATTGGAGGCCATGGAATTGACTGGCACCAGTGCCTGGCAATGTGTTTGCACCTGGTACAGTTCAGTTCAGTTACTCAGTCGTGTCCAACTCTTTGTGACCCCATGGACATGCCAGACTTCTCTGTCCATCACCAACTCCTGGAGCTTGCTCAAACTCATGCCATCCAACCATCTCATCCTCTGTCATCCCCTTCTCCTCCCGCCTTCAATCTTTCCCATCATCAGGATCTTTTCCAATGAGTCAGTTGTTAGCATCAGATGGCCAAAGTATTGGAGTTTCAGCTTCAGCATCAGTCCTTGCAATGAATATTCAGGAATGATTTCTTTTAGGATGGACTAGTTGGATCTCCTTCCAACCCAAGAGACTCTCAAGAGTCTCCTCCAACACCACAGTTCAAAAGCATCAATTCTTCAGCACTCAGCTTTTTTTACAGTCCAACTCTAACATCCATGCATGACTGCTTTATCTCAGGCACACACTTAAAATGTACCTACATGGCACCCCTTCACTTTTTAATATGATGGGGCTTTCGAAAAATGAAAGGTAGCCAGGCCTGTCACACATCCAAGTCCATGGCCATGTACTCTGTGCACGGACTCACACTTCTGCACACACATGCCCTTTCTCACATGGAGATGCCTGGGTGCTGAGCAGGTACCAAGGACCAGACCCCAAGTTTTGGGGGATGGATCAGCATCTCCCCTTTCCTGGATCAGTACCCCAATTGTGTTTCCAGGAATCACACTGGTCCCCCATGTGCACACAGCCTTCCTCTGGACGCTCTCCTGAGCCAGGTGGTCCAGAGATAAAAAGCCATGGGCTCACCAAAAAGGGCTCATGGCTGTCCAGCCCCTCCTGCAGCCCACCTGGCTCCCAAATCCTTCCGCAGCCTGGCTCCCTCCCTCTCCACTGACCCTGTGGGTGTCTTGATTTTCTAAGGCGCTAGGACTCTATGCATGCTGCCTGCCACCAGGGAACCTCCCTGCTGCCCAGGCACCCACAGCAGGCCCAGGGACATCACTGCCCCCATGGCCTAGGCATCACAGAGCTTAACCCCTGATCTAGAGGGAATTCTGGCCCTGCAGCCTCCGCTCTCCCTGATGGGAAGTCCTAGGTGAAACCCGCCAGCTCTGCAAGGCTAAGCTCAGAGAGGGGAGTGAAGCTGACCCCACAGACTCTGGCCCCACACACCTGGGTCTAGTCACCACAGAGGCCTGCACATTCTCTAAGCTTCACACCCACTCTCCTCTCCCTTCCTTCTGTGCTTACTGCTTCCACCCACAGGATCACGTGAGGGTTGAAGGTGCCTGCCCAGCTGCAGCCTGCCCGAGGGCTCCAGACCTGCCACCAGCTGCCCGCAGCTGCCCCCAAGCACCTCCACATCAACAAACCCCAGGCGAGCTTTCCTACCCCAATCCTGGTAGATGCCACTGGTCATCCATCTTCCCTCCATATCCAAGACACCACTGAATCCCCGGCACTTTCCCCGTCTGTTCCATGAAATCTGCCCCTTTCCCCCTGCAAGGGGTGAGGTCACCCCTCATTACCTCCACCCAGCAGCCTCCTCACAGACCTCGCCACATCTGCCATATGCCCTGCAGTGGTTCCTGGGCAACCCAGAACCCCCAGAAGTGGAAGCCTCACTGGCCAGAGACTGCTGACAGGCCTGACACCATGCCAGCCCCACCACCCTGTCCCAGTTACGCCAGTCTCCTGCCTGGGAGACCAGCTGAGGACCCTGCAATGCATTTATAACCTGGGGTCCTAGAAAGCACTGCTTGCTCTGCCCGGAATGTCCATCCCTGCCTTTTCTGGCAGACTCCTATTCAGTCATTAAAACCCAGCTCCATGCCCAGTTTATCACCCCTGAAAACAGAGAAAGTCACTCCCTTTTCTAGACTTTCATAGCCCCCTGCACTTTCTTCTGTTAAAAGACTGATCACTCAGAATTATTAAATTCACGCACTCCCCAAGTAAATCTGTGTGTTGGATTCACCCCTGGATCTTCAGCACCACCCAAGAGGAAGATCTCATTGAAGACAGCACGAGAGAAGGCGTGCATGCACACTAAGTCGCTTTAGTCGTGTCCGACTCTGCCCACCAGGCTCCTCTGTCCAGGGGGTTCTCCAGGCAAGAATACTGGAGTGGGTTGCGACAGAATGAAGAAATAAACAAAGAGCAAGGAAAGGAGCCCACCCTCAGGTCACCTGACGTCATGAAATGCCCAAGGTGTATGAAACAGAGATGTCCTTCATGCCTATGGAACCAAGTGCCCATCCCTGTGTGTATCCACATTCTGCCAACTGACACAGGCCAAGACCAAGTGCAAACCAGATGCCCACCAAAGAGGATCAGCTGGCAGGCCTTGAAGAAACTCACCCGCACTGTCTCAGATGGTTAGAGGTTGGGGTTGCCAAGAGCTCTAGGTAATGGAGGAGAAGGCCTTCTTCTCATCCTTACCCCAGGAGTCCAGGCAGGATCACTGAAAAGGCTTAGGTGCCAGGCCCACCAATTTGGTCTTCTCTATTTCTGGACATTTTCCATGGACCATGTGAGTCCCAAGCAGAGCTCTCAGTGGTTCCAATCAATAGTCGTCCCCAGTAAATCCTAGAGTAGATCTTTCTGCACCAGGATTACTCCAGCAGTCCTCCCCACACACCATGGCACAGGTTGCTCCCCATCTGGTCCAGCCCCTTCTCAGACTTCTTTTGACTTCAGCCCTGCCTCTTGTCACCTTTGTGCCCATCAGCCCGAGTCCTGATTCCAGCTGTCCTCCCGTTCCAGCTGCACTGATCTAACAGGAAAAGCCTCTGCCCCTGAAACAGTGCTCAGCCGTGAAGCCCCCTGCCACTTCCTAGCTTCCATGTGTCACCAGGCCTTGCATTCTGCCCAGCCTTCTGCCCACAGCTGGCTTGACTCCAGCAGGGTGAAGAGTTGCCCAGGAGAGAAATAAAATGGAGAACAGAGGGGTTGGGAGTGCCAGGCCCGTGATGGTAGGGGCAGGGGGAGGTAGGCTACAGAATATTCAAGTGATCAAGGTAACACTCACCTAATGAGGACACGTGGGCAAAGACCTGAATGAGGGAATGGAGGGAGTTGTAGGAACATCTGAGGAAAGAGCATCCAGGTAAGGCAGAGAGGCCAGAGGGAAAACAGGATAAGGAGGCAATGGGCCAGATCGCCAAGGGAGGTGGTAAAGACCATGCCTCCTACGTCAAATCAAGCGGGAGCTATCGTGAGGGTTCAGGCAGAAGATAGATGTGATCCGACTGAAAGCATCAGAGAATCCCTGACAGGACAGTGTGGTGTATGACAGCATTTATACGAAATGCCTGGAGAGGGCAAATCCATAGACAAGAAGGTGATTAGAGGTTGCCTAGGGGTGAGAGGAGGAGAAGGCAGTGGCACCCCACTCCAGTACTCTTGCCTGGAAAATCCCACGGACGGAGGAGCCTGGTGGGCTGCAGTCCATGGGGTCGCGAAGAGTCGGACACGACTGAGCAACTTCACTTTCACTTTCACTTTTCACTTAGGTGAATTGTATGGTATGTGAATGATATCTCGATAAAACCATCAGAGAAAAAAGAATGCTTGCTGCTGCACTGGGGCTAGACTTGGGAGGGGGTGGCGGGCAGCTGGCTGGGGTAATGCAGGGAGACATGTGAGCGAACTACTGAAGTCTTCCAGGCAGAGGAGGGTGGCTCAGCCCAAGGGGCCCAGAGGAGGTGTTTAGACAAGGGCCAGTTCTGTGCGGACTTTGACAGTGAAGCCGAAAGACTTCCTGATAGACTATCCAGGGGTAGCTTCCCAGGTGGGTCAGTAGTAAAAAAATAACCTGCCTGCCAATGAAGGAAACACAGGTTGGATCCCTGGGTCAGGAAGATCTCCTGGAGAGGGAAATGGCAACCCACTCCAGTATTCTTGCCAAGAAAATCCCACGGACAGAGGAGCCTGGTGTGCTACAGTCTATGGGGTCACAAAGAGCCAGGCAGACATGACTCAGTAATTGAACACGCACACACGGGCATGTGAGAGGAAAGCATGAGCAAGTGGAGACTTGAAACCTTCAGCTGTGCAGATGGGAGGAGGATTCGCCATCCACAGAGATGGGACTCCGTGTGCAGAGCAGTGGCGTGGGTGATTCTGGGGCTTGGTTTGGGGTGTGTCAAGTTCAATATTCCTATTAAGCACTCAAAGATCAAAGAGGCAGTTGGGAATATGAGTCTGGGGTGCAAGAGAGAGGACTGGGCTAGAGATACAAATCCAGGAGCTAACAATATTTAGATGGTATGCAAAGCAGTAAGGTGAATGAGGTCACCAAGGAAGACATGTTGAGGGTAACAAGAACTCCAGAGGTGGGGCACTGGGGTTCGCCAACATTTAGAGTGAAAAGAAAAGAGGGAGCATCAGTGAAGACCAGTGAGGTAGTTGGAGCCCAGGGGAGTGGAGTATCCCGTCAGCCACAGCAAAGGTAGGAGGGACCGGCTACAAGGAGAACTAGGGCTGGCCAGTGCATTTTGCATCATGGAAGTCATCAGTGACCTCAAGGAGGAGAGTAACAGGGACAAAGGCCTGACCGAGCAGGGTTAAGAGGGAATGGAGGAGAGGAACTGAGGACAATGACTCCTCATGGGGAAGTTTTGCTGTAACGGGAACCAAAAAAGTGACCACAGCCAGTAGGCGAGGGGAGTGATCAGATGTACAGAGAATGGGGAGGTGATGTTGGAGAGAAATGACAGGAAAAGGCGCCTGGGGAGGGGAGACTGAATGGACCAGGGAGTGTGACTGCTGGCAGCCTAAAGACCCACTGGAGTCTTGTGATGATCACTGTGAAAGAGACCACCCATGCAGCTGAGCATCTTCCTGATGCTCCATTCTGGGCCCTCACTCCCAGGGTTTGCAGTAGTTACAGAACTTATTCTACCAGGATGCCAGCAAAGCCGCCGTGATCATAATGAGTGAACACTACTTAAGTAATTTCAGAAAAGGAGGTTGTTTAAGGGATGGAAAGAGACACGGACAAGGAAACAGCATGGATGGGTTGGAGGTCTTAGCTGGGCTGAAGGGTTGTTAAAGCCTACAAAAGCAGAAGGTAGGGTGCAGAAAACTTGATGCCAAAACATATACCAAGGTCACTGGCGAAACAAAGTCTGGGGCATGACCAGAGGTGCCATCAAAGGAAAACCAAGGTCGTGAGTCCTCTTGGAAACCCTGAAACCTACTGCCATCATCAAACTGGTGGGAAGTTCTGCGGAACTGGGCCCTCTGTCGGATGAGCCCCAGCAATGGGTCAGGGCGCAGGCTTGCTGCGCTGGGAGGCAGCAGCTCCAGCTCCCTGTGCCTTGCTGTTTTCTGCCTGGCAGGTACTGCTATGAGAGGCACTGACACAACTCTTGGTCACAGCAGTGACCAAGAAAACTATAAACACTCTCAAACTTTGAGTTCACATCCCATCTCTTCCAGGGACTTTTTCCAGAAAGGGAAGTGGAACTTCTGGCAGTACTTGAGGGACCTCCCAGAGGACCACTCTGATGCATTCAGCCCAAGTTGGGAGGGGCTCTCAGGTTCTGTCAACGAGAAGCAAACCCAGCTCTCAGGAGGACTGGATCCGACAACTTAGCTTGAGTCTTGGTTTTGCTGACAGATGAGCTTAGCTGTATGTATGAGGTAAACCCAGGCCCTTTGTGGGAGCTGCTGGAAAACAATGATATCCTTTGGCCAAGAAGAAACTGAAATGTGAGAGAAAAAGAGGGGTGCACCCTCCAAAGTCAGAGGCCAGGCTGCTGCAGGCTGGGCTGAGCAGCGAGTCTCATCACCATGTCAACCAAACTCCTCAGGACAGAGCAGACACGTCCTTGACCCAGGAAGCCCTCCTCTGCGACCCTGACCAGCAGCCAGTGCTTGCACTCTGAGCAGCCTCCGTGAAGCATGCCTGCCAGAGATGACCTCACACCCATGGAAAGTGAGGCCACAGCAAATCAGTCCAGCCAGGCACCCTCTCCTCCAGCAGGGCCAGGCCGGATCAGTCTGTTACTCTGTATTTTTATGAGTCAGAGTTTTCAGTCTCAGGGCCATCAAAACAGATTCAAATCAATTTGATGTCCAAAATGACATGCAAATAGCTGTGTCAAAGGCCATTCTGTAATTTTCAGTTTATTAAAGTCAAATAATGGTAGCCTCTTGGAGAAGTTTGTTTTGGGGTGGGATTCAAGTTTACCCTTCCTTTTATTTGTGCAATTTGAATGTGTTTCAGTGTTTCAGGAAGTGACCAATCATTTTGGCATGAAAAATGAAGTTAAAGGAGCTATAACTCTCATGAAATTTATTTTTAAGTTCTGAGTATATGGAAGAGATTTACAGTGGGTGAAAACTAATTGTACAGAAAATAGTGTGTGTGCCTATCTATATGCATTTTTTTAAAGGGTAATTAAAAGCTATTTGTTAATTTTTTAAGCCAGCAGCCCTCGGGACTCTTTGTGTGCAAATCAAGCCCGCCCTGCTCCCAGCTGGCTCAGGGGAGGCGTATAACTCACACCTGGTACCTCAAACCCTTCACCACAGTGACTGGTCCAGAGGGTGGACATGTGACTGCAGTGAGGCTAATCAGTGGCCCTCCATGAGGTCTGGACACTGGGAAAAAGAAACATTCCCTTCCTGGGTCAGCTTGGGGCTGCTTAAGCACAGAGACAACCTAAGGAGATATTTGTGCAGAAGACAGCCAAGTCAGGAAAGAGAGGGAGTGGCAGAGCCTTGGCAGCTTCTTTGGGTCAGCCATGCACACCGTCTCATTCACGTGTGCCAGTATTTCCTTTCTTACCTTAGTTAGATTTGTGTCTCCATCACTACGGATGTGAGAGCTGGACCATAAAGAATGCAGAGCACACAAGAATTGATGCTTTCGAACTGCGGTGCTACAGAATACTCTTGAGAGTCCCTTGGACAGCAAGGAGATCAAACCAGTCAATCCTAAAGGAAATCAACCCAGAATACTCATTGGAAGGACTTGTGCTGAAGCCCCAATACTTTGGCCACCTGATACGAACAGCCAACTCATTGGAGAAGACCCTAATTCTAGGAAAGATTGAGGGCAGGAGAAGGGGACGACAGAGGATGAGTTGAATGGATGGCATCACCAACTCAACGGACATGAATGTAGGCAAACTCTGGGAGATAGTGAGGGACAGGGAAGCCTGGCATGCTGCAGTCCATGGGGTCACAAAGAGTTGGACACAACTTGGTCCGACAACTCCATCACTTACACTTTGAAGGACCCTGATAGATACAGGGTCCTCTCTTTTCCTCACTGCTGTGGTCTGAAGAAAGGTTAAAAATGACCTGTCTTGAATTCCAGTTCTAGAATGGTGGTATGAGAATCCTATGGGCCCCTTTCTCAGCAAAACAACAGTAACTGGTGAAAATAGTTAAAAACAAAACCAATAACAACAATCCAAAGTCTCTCGAAATTGTTCTAAGGGCATAGAGCAAAGAAGAAACGTCATATATTCAAGAAATCTATTGAATCTTGCTTTTAAAAAGAACTCAGTAAGCACAGAAAGAGTCTGTGGCGCTTGAATCATAACCCACCCCCTACTTCACCCCAGCCCAGCCCATCCTCACCAAATCAGTCTAAGGGGAGCTCTACCATGAGGCATGGCTGTGGCCAAGAAGATGGAGCTTCATCTCCCATCAGATCCCAATCAAGGGGTGCAGTATCTCACTGGAATACGCTGGCCACCATCTCCAAGTTGCAGAGGCAAAATTCCTGGTGAGCCAGGCTGAAAGGTCAGGGGCTCCCTTCCTCCACTCAACCTCATTCAAAGGGAACAGCCTCTACTACAGGGGCAGCAAAGTGAGAATACTGGGGTCCCAATTCTCACCCCATTTGGTTTGTAGGAAAAAGATTCCATGCTGGGAAAGGCAAGCCGAAAAGATCAGAGGCTACCTCTTCTGCCTAGCACCTGGAGTAGTGGCTTACAGATTTTCCCTAAGGAGAAAAACAGTTCCAAAGAACAGAATACTCTGAAACTCTCCCCAGAAGGCTGAATTTATTTGAATCAGGGTGTGGACAAGTTCAAGCCTGAGCCTGCTCTCAACAATAATAGAGATTTTGGTGCTAAGCATGTAACAGGAGGCTAGTAGCTCTAAAAGGGCTTGAGCTAAATACTGGACGGGTAGCTTTTCCCTTCTCCAGGGGATCTTCCCAACCCAGGGATTGAACCCTGGTCTCCCATACGGCAGGCAGATTCTTTACCAGTTGAGCCATAAGGGAAGCCCAAATGTAAACTACTAGTTTACTAAAGAGAATCAGGAAAACAGACAGTTATGAAGAATCCTCCTACAGGCAGAACAAATCTCAAAAGACTTGCCTCAAAAACCAGTGCTACCAAAATTCAGTTGGATCAGACTATAATACAATTTATGGTTCCCAGGCATTGTTGAAAATAATAGAATAATCAGCGATCAATCAGGGGAGCCTAAATGAGGCAGAGAGCCAACAGAGAGAGCAGAGAGAGAGTCAAAGAGCCCTGCTAAAGCCACTGTTACAGTCCAAGGGTGACCATGCACATGCCCCAGGCCGTGCCCTCTGAGGAGCAACATCAGAGGTTTCACATTACTGGGGAAGCAGACTTCACTACAACAGTCTAGCCAGGTCAAGAAACAAATAAATATGCAAACATCAACCAAATTAAGCCCCAGAGTAGAGGAGGAGAATCGGCATCCAGAGTTGTTACAATACATTGCCTAAAATGTCCAGTTTTTGAAAGCCATAAAGAGAGAAGGAAAGCAACGTGAAGAAAAGAGAGAGTATGATCCAAATACAAGAAAAAGAAGCAGGCAATGGAAACTGCCTGTGAGACAGCCCAGATATTAGATGTAACAAATATTTCAAAGGAGCCATTTTAAATACATTTTTAAAAAATCTAAAGGAAAGGAGCTCTGTATGGTGACACTGTCTCATCAAATAAAGAATGTCAATAAAGAGATAGAAATTTTTTAAAAAGAACCAAATGAGAGTTCTGGAGTTGAAAAGTGCAATGAGCAAAGGGCACAAGAGTATATCTGAACTGGCAGAAGACATTTATGTGATTTGAAGAACAAGAAAAAGAAAGAAGAAACGTGAACAGAATCTAAGAGAAAGGAGGAACATCATTAAGGACATACAGCAGCAACAGAAAACTAATATAACGTGTATGGCAATAATAGTTCAAAGAGAGTAAGGAGAAATGGCGCTACATAGGAGTAACATTTTATAGCTCATTGGAATCAAGTTAACATAAATCTGAAGTGAATTCTGATAAGATGTATATGGTAATAGAGAGGACATCACTAACATATCAATAGCAGAGTAAGGAACTCCCTGGTGGCTCAGACAGTAGAGAATCTGCCTGCAATGGGGGAGACCCAGGTTCAATCCCTGAGTCAGGAAGATCCTTTGGAGGAAGGAATGGCTACCCACTCCAGTATTCTTATCTGGAGAATTTCATGGACAGAGGAAACTGGTGGGCTACAGTCCATGGGGTTGCAAAGAGTCGGACACCACTGAGCAAAGAGTTGGACAACACTTTCACTTTTTTCAGGGAACTCCAAAAATCTGTCCCTCCACAGAAGCAACAAATAACCTGGTAAAATCTGTCAGAATCAACTTTTTTTTAAACTCCAGAACTTGATAAAAAAAATTTTTTTTTACAAGGGATATGGTTAATGAAGAGAAAAGCTGCTGAATTTCAGTAAGAGAGTGCTGTGGTGTTTTAATTTACACACTTCCCATCCCCTACTCCCCATCTCAATGCTGGCCATGAAGAAGGCAGCCCAAGTTCTGTTTGTGCGCACCAGTGAGAGCAATATGAACCTTATTCCCAAAGAATTGTGATTTTGTGTTTTGACCTATCTAGTTGTTCCTTGAAAGATCAGCTCAGGGGCTTGCTTTTGTTTCTCCTGCTTTGGCCCTTCCGCAGGGCTGAAGTGGATTCCTGGGCAGTGTCTGTTAAAAGCATTTAAAGGCAAATGTATTAGCCATAGCCACTTGGGGCAATAGTCAGGGCAATGCAAATAATACACAAATCAAAAGGCCTGGGAAGGAAGAGCCTATGCAAGGAGATACTTGGAGAAATAAGTCTTCGGAAAACTCTCACATATGCCAAGGAATCTGGAAGGGCACACACATACCCAGGACTAGACACATGCCCCAGAAGACCTGGGAAGACCCAAAGCTTTCACCTCTGATTGACCTTTGAGCTTCAAGGAAGCAGGAAGTGAAGTTTAAGACAGAGTTTAATCTGGCTAAGTACTGAAAGTTGCTGCCACACAGAGCTAATCTGTAAAGACTGAAAGAGTATTATTTCTTCTTTAGTCCAGAGCATTTATTGAAATATGTCAAACAAACAGCTAACAGGACAGAGATTTCAATGGCCACACACAACAAAACAGACTTTACAAAAACAGGTTATAAAAGTCACTAGGGAAAGAACAAAAACCCACAAAAAGCAGCAACAAACCCTGAGGAGGGAGGCAAATCTGATCTCCAGAGTTGTCACATACAATACTCAAAACGTTCAGTTTCCAGCAAAAAACTTACGAGGCGTGCAAAGAAACAAGAAAAGTACAGCTCATTCTCAGGCAAAAAAAGAAATTAAGACAAACTCCCTGAGGAAGTCCAGACATTGGGCTTCCTAGACAAAGACTGTAAATCAACTGTCTTAAATATGCTAAAATAGTTAAAGGAAACCATAAACAAAAGACCTAAAGCAAACCAAGATAAAGACTGTCTTAAATATGCTCAAATAGTTAAAGGAAACCACAAACAAAAGACCTAAAGCAAACCAAGATAAAGACTGTCTTAAATATGCTCAAATAGTTAAAGGAAACCACAAACAAAAGACCTAAAGCAAACCAGGATAAAGATGTCTCACCAACAGAGAATGTCAGTATAGATAGAAAAGTACCAAAATAAATTCTGAAGCTGAAGATTATAACTAAAATGAAAAATTCACTAGATGGGTTCAACAAGAGATATGAACAAATCAGTAAACTTAAAAATAGGTCACTTACCCAGGATGAAATCTAGGAGACCTGTGAGAGACCTCCAATGCACCAACACACACATAATGGGAGTCCCAGAAAGACAGCCAAGAGAAAAAGGGCAGAAAGAATATTTGAAGAAGCAATAGCCAAAAACTTCCTAAATTTGACAAAACATCAATCTACACAGCTAAGGATCTCCAAGTTGGATAAATTCAAAGAGATACATTCTGAGACACATTATAAGCAAATTATCAAAAATCAAAGTCAAAAAGAGAATCTTAAAAGTAATAAGATAGAAGCCACTCCACATGTACGCAGGATCTTCAATGAGATTAACAGCTGATTTCTCATCAGAACTATGCAGGGATAAGAGAAACTGGGATGACATATTTAAAGTGCTGAAAGAAAAATATTATCAAGCAAGAATTCTATATCCAGCAAAACTATTCTTCAAAAATGAAGGAAAAAATCAAGATATTATCAGATAAACAAAAACTGAGGGAGTTTGTTGCTAGTAAGCCTGCCATTCAAGGAATGCTAAAGGAAGTCCTTCCAGTTAAAATAAAAGGGCACTATAGTTCAAAGGGTCACAAAGAGTCAGACATGACTGAACACACTAATACACAGCCAGTAACTCAAATCTGAAATTCTTCAAGAGATGGGAATACCAGACCACCTGACCTGCCTCTTGAGAAATCTGTATGCAGGTCAGGAAGCAACAGTTAGAACTGGACATAGAACAACAGACTGGTTCCAAATAGGAAAAGGAGTACGTCAAGGCTGTATATTGTCACCCTGCTTATTTAACTTATATGCAGAGTACATCATGAGAAACGCTGGGCTAGAAGAAGCACAAGCTGGAATCAAGATTGCTGGGAGAAATATCAATAACCTCAGATATGCAGATGACACCACCCTTATGGCAGAAAGTGAAGAGGAACTGAAAAGCCTCTTGATGAAAGTGAAAGAGGAGAGTCAAGAAGTTGGCTTAAAGCTCAACATTCAGAAAACGAAGATCATGGCATCCGGTCCCATCACTTCATGGGAAATAGATGGGGAAACAGTGGAAACAGTGTCAGACTTTATTTTGGGGGGATCCAAAATCACTGCAGATGGTGACTGCAGCCATGAAATTAAAAGACACTTCCTTCTTGGAAGGAAAGTTATGACCAACCTAGATAGCATATTCAAAAGCAGAGACATTACTTTGTCAACAAAGGTCCGTCTAGTCAAGGCTATGGTTCTTCCTGTGGTCATGTATGGATGTGAGAGTTGGACTGTGAAGAAAGGTGAGCGCCGAAGAATTGATACTTTTGAACTGTGGTGTTGGAGAAGACTCTTGAGAGTCCCTTGGACTGCAAGGAGATCCAACCAGTCCATTCTAAAGGAGATCAGCCCTGGGATTTCTTTGGAGGGAATGATGCTGAAGCTGAAACTCCAGTACTTTGGCCACCTCATGTGAAGAGTTGACTCATTGGAAAAGACTCTGATGCTGGGAGGGATTGGGGGCAAGAGGAGAAGGGGATGACAGAGGATGAGATGGCTGGATGGCATCACTGACTCGATGCATGTGAGTTTGAGTGAACTCCGGGAGTTTGTGATGGACAGGGAAGCCTCGCGTGCTGCGATTCATGGGGTGGCGAAGAGTCAGACACGACTGAACTGAACTGAACTGAACTCAAATCTATATGAAAAACAAAGAACAGCAGTGAAGGAAACTACAAGCTCTTGGTTTATAAGTCCTCTTTTTTCCCAATATTATTTAATAGACAAATGCATAAAACAACAATTATCAACCTATGTTAATGGGCATGAAATGCATAAAGATGTAATTCATGACAATAATATCATAAAAGGTGGGGGAGACTGAGGTGTATAGGAGTGTAGTTTTTTGTATATTGTTTAAGTTAACTTGGTATTCATTCAAAATAAAATTTTACACATTTAAGATAATAATTACAGGATTTCCCTAGTGGTCCAGTGGTTAAGAATCTGCCTGCCAACTAGGGGACACAGGCTCGAGCCCAGCTCCAGGAAGATCCCACATACTGCGAGGCAACTCAGCCCATGTGCTGCAGGTACTGAAGCCTGCACACTCTGGAGCCTGAGATCCACATGAGAATCCACCACCATGAGAAGCTGCAACTAGAGAAAGCCTGCACACAGCAACACAGACCCAGCACAGCAATAATAAATAAAAATGTAAAAGATCATAATTATAATCCCCTGGGATTACCACCAAGAAAATGACTTAAAAATATAGTTAAGGAAATGAGAAAAGACTCAAAACAACACATTAGAAAACGTCAATGAAACACAAAAAAAAGCGGCATTGGTGGAACTGCAGTGCAAAAAAAGATATGACATATAGAAAACAAAGAGCAAATGGCAGAAGCCCTTTCTTGTAATTACTTTAAATATAAATGAATTAAATTCTTTAATTAAAAGACAGAGATTGGCAAAATAGATTAAAAAAAAAAAAAAAAAAACATGATCCAACTATATGCTGTCTAAAAGAGACTCAATTTTGATCCAAATACCCAAATTTGTTAAAAATAAAAGGTTGGAAGAACAAATTCCATCCAAATAGTAAGCAAAAGAGATCTGAGATAGCTATACTAATGTCAAACAAAATAGATTTTAAGTAAAAATATATGAAGCTAAAACTCACAGAACTGAAGAGAGAAATAGACAGTTCTACAATAATATTTGGAGGAGACTTCAACACTCCACTTTATTTTTTAATTGGACTATAATTGATATACAATATTATATGAGTTACAAATGTGCAATATGATACACAATTTTTAAGGGTTATCCTCCATTATAGTTATTATAAATACACTCCATTTTCAATAATGGATAGAACAACTCTCCAAAAAATCAATAAGAAAACAGAGGACTTGAACAACCCTATAAACCTACTAGACCTAACAGATATAAACAGAGGACACCACCCCCCAAAACAGCAGAATATGAAGTCTTCTCAAATACAATGGAACTTTCTCCAGAATATCATGTTAGGCCACAAAATAAGTCTCAATAAACTTTTAAGGACTGAAATCAAATGAAGTATCTTCTCTAGTCACAATGGAATAAAATTAGAAGTTAGTAATAACCTCAGATATGCAGATGACACCACCCTTATGGCAGAAAGTGAAGAGGAACTAAAAAGCCTCTTGATGAAAGTCAAAGAGGAGAGTCAAGAAGTAGGCTTAAAGCTCAACATTCAGAAAACGAAGATCATGGCATCCGGTCCCATCACTTCATGGGAAATGGATGGGGAAACAGTGGAAACAGTGTCAGACTTTATTTTTGGGGGCTCCAAAATCACTACAGATGGTGACTACAGCCATGAAATTAAAAGACCCTTACTCCTTGGAAGGAAAGTTATGACCAACCTAGATAGCATATTCAAAAGCAGAGACATTACTTTGCCAACAAAGGTCTGTCTAGTCAAGGCTATGGTTTTTCCTGTGGTCATGTATGGATGTGAGAGTTGGACTGTGAAGAAGGCTGAGCACTGAAGAATTGATGCTTTTGAACTGTGGTGTTGGAGAAGACTCTTGAGAGTCCCTTGGACTGCAAGGAGATCCAACCAGTCCATCCTAAAGGAGATCAGTCCTGGGTGTTCTTTGGAAGGACTGATGCTAAAGCTGAAACTCCAGTACTTTGGCCACCTCATGCAAAGAGTTGACTCATTGGAAAAGTCTCTGATGCTGGGAGGGATTGAGGGCAGGAGGAGAAGGGGATGACAGAGGATGAGATGGCTGGATGGCATCACTGACTCGATGGACGTGAGTCTGAGTGAACTCCGGGAGTTGGTAATGGACAGGGAGGCCTGGCGTGCTGCGATTCATGGGGTCGCAAAGAGTCGGACACGACTGAGCGAGTGAACTGAACTAAACTGAATGGAACAAAACCTGGAAAGATTCACAAACATATGTAAATTAAGCAACACACTCTTTAACAACCAATGGGTCAAAGGAGAAATTACCAAGGAAATTAGAAAATATCTTGAGAGAAATACAACATACCCAAAATTTATGGGATACAGCAAAAGCAGTACTCATCAGAAAATTTACAGCTGCAAACTCCTACATTAAAAAAAATAAAGAACTCAAATCAATAAAAACTTATACCTCAAGGAACTAGAAGAAGAGCAAACTAAAACCACAGCTGGCAGAAGAAAGGAAATAATATAGATTAAAACAGAGATAAACAAAATAGAAAATAGAAAAACAATAGGGAGAGTCAGTGGAACCAAAAGTTGGTTCTTTGAAGTTGACAAAATTTAGCCAGACTGACCTAGATAAATGAGGGAAGACTCAAATTACTAAAATTAGAAACAAAAGTGGGGGCATTACTATTGACCTTACAGAAATAAAAATAATTACAAGAGAATACAATGAACAACTGTATACTAACAAATTAGACAACCTAGATGAAGCTTCGGAGAACACAATGGCACCCCACTCCAGTACTCTTGCCTGGAAAATCCCATGGACGGAGGAGCCTGGTAGGCTGCAGTCCATGGGGTCGCTAAGAGTCGGACATGACTGAGCGACTTCACTTTTTCACTTTTCACTTTCATGCATTGGAGGAGGAAATGGCAACCCACTCCAGCGTTCTTGCCTAGAGAACCCCAGGGACTGTGGGGCCTGGTGGGCTGCCGTCTATGGGGTCGCACAGAGTCGGACACGACTGAAGCGACTTAGCAGCAGCAGCAGCAGCAGATGAAGCTTAAAAATTCCTGGAAACACACAAACCACCAAAATTAACCCAAATACTAATAGATTTAAACAGATCCCTGGTGGCTCCTGCAATGCAGGAGACGCAGGTTTGATCCCTGGGTCAGGAAGATTCCCTGGAGAAGGAACTAGCAACCCACTCCACTATTTGTGCCTGGGAATCCCATGGACAGAGGAGCCTGGCGGGCTCTAGTCCACTGGGTCACAAAAGAGACTGACACAACTTAATAACTAAACAACACCAAAAATAAAAAGTAAAGAGTACAAAATTAGTATTGAAAAATCCCCAATAAAGAGAAGGCCAGGACCAGACTGCTTCACTGGTAAATTCTACCAATCGTTTAAAGAATTAACACCAATCTTTGTCAAATTCTCCCCCAAAAAATCCCACCATGACCATGTGAGATTTCCAAGAAGGCAATCGTGGTTCAAAATACAAAAATCAATCAGTGTAATACAACAGGTTGGTTGGATGGCATCACCGACTCCATGGACGTGAGTTTGAGCAAGCTCCAGGAGTTGGTGATGGACAGGGAAGCCTGGCATGCTGCGGTCCATGGAGTCGCAAAGAGTCGGACATGACTGAGCAACTGAACTGAACTGAACTAAATACAGCAAGTTAACGGAATAGAGGAAAATAAAGCACATAATCATCTCAGGTTCTTAGTCTCAGTTCAGTGGCTCAGTCGTGTCCGACTCTTTGCGACCCCATGAATCGCAGCACGCCAGGCCTTCCTGTCCATCACCAACTCCCGGAATTCACCCAAACTCTTGTCCATCGAGTTGGTGATGCCATCCAGCCATCTCATCCTCTGTTGTCCCCTTCTCCTCCTGCCCCCAATCCCTCCCAGCATCAGGGTCTTTTCCAGTGAGTCATCTCTTCGCATGAGGTGGCCAAAGTATTGGAGTTTCAGCTTTAGCATCAGTCCTTCCAAAGAACACCCAGGACCTATCTCCTTTAGAATGGACTGATAATCATCTCAACTGATGCAAAAAAAAAATATATCTGGCAAAACCCAACACCCTGCATGATTATTCAGTTCAGTTCCATCACTCAGTCGTGCCTGACTACTTGTGATCCCATGGACTGCAGCACGTCAGGCCCCCCTGTCATCACCAACTCCCAGAGCTTGCTCAAACTCATGTCCATCAAATCGGTGATGCCAGTCAACCATCTCATCCTCTGTTGTCCCCTGCATGATAAAAATATCACCCTGCATAATAAAAACATCAATAAACTAGGAATAGTAGGGAACCCCCTCAACATGAGAAAAGGCATGTTAAAAGTGACAGCTAACACTATTCTCGGTGGCAAAAGACTGAAAGCTTCTCCTTTAAGATCAGGAAACACGTAAGGAAGTTCACTTTTGCAAATGCTATTCAACAGAATACTAGAATTCTAGTCAGAGCAATTAGGCATGAAAAAGCAATAAAAGCCATCTAACTGGAAAGGAAGAAAGGAAGACGTCTTGAGGGGAAATGGGAAATGAGTGTTAATGAGTATGAGGTTTCTTTGGGGGCAATGAAAATGTTCAGAAGTTGATGTGATGCTGTGACTACACCAAAACTCACAGAGTTGTGTATTTAGAATGGGTGAATTATGACATATGATTATATATTAATAAACCTATTATAAGGGATTCTGTGGTGGCTCAGCTGTAAAGAATCCACCTGCCAATGCAGAAGACACAGGAGATATGGGTTGAGAAGATTCCCTGGAGAAGGAAATGGCAATCCACTCCAGTATTCTTGCCTGGGAAATCCCATGGACAGAGGCGCCTGGTAGGCTACAGTCCATGGGGCTGCAAGGGTCAGACACAACTTAGCAACTAAACCACCACAAAACCTATTATAAACAAAAGCTAAAAGAATGACCTGACCCTTGACCTAATTTCTCTGAGTCATTCCCAGTCAAGCTCAGACTCCAGGTGAAACTTGGTGGTGACCACATGACCACCCATATTTTGTTGCTGCTGCTCCTAAGTCACTTCAGTCGTGTCCAACTCTGTGCGGCCTCATAGATGGCAGCCCACCAGGCTCCTCTGTCCCTGGGATTCTCCAGGCACCAGCTAATGAGGCCTCTCGGTCCTGCTTTGCGGCTTTTAGGTGTTGCACGGTGCAAAGTCGTGGGAGGCCACTGAGTTAGTTGAGCTCTCAAGATGAAAGGAAATGAGTTGCCCTGGTGAGAGACAAGTACACTCACCCTCACCATACTAACTCCCTTGCACAAACAGCTTCTGCTCATGTTCCAAGCTGCAGTCAGCCCATGGGCACTTCTGCCAGAGGGGCCCTGGGTGACTAAGCAAGAAAGACGCAGAGACATCCAGGGTGCTACCTAAAGCTAATGTGAGCAGAAAGAGCCTACTATCTGCCTTAGATGGGCCTGGGTTCAAGTCCCAGCTGCTCCGGTTTCTAATCGTGCCATCTCCGAAGCTCCCATTTCCAACCCATAAATGGGGTTCTTTCCATCTCTCCAGGCCCTTGTGAAAGAACATCGTGAGCTTATGGGAAAGGAACATCTACACGACACTGGAAGTAATGTGTGCAAAGGCTCGGCAGGCAGAGAAGGTTTGAGCTTGCTACCCCAGAAAAGCCTCAGCATTTGTATTTCTGCCAAAGAGGGATTCACTTCAACACAGACCCAATGTGGAAATTATTCTCCAGTCAAAGAAGCAGAGCTCAAACCCTCTCTGCTGCCTCCTCAATTTCTGGAGAAAGCCAACAGGCCGATGCCTGAGAACATCATGTCCTCAGACGAGAGGCAGAAACCTGCAGGACCCCGCACACAAGGAGAGGCTGGTTCCTGCTAATGAGGAACAAGCAGCAGGCCTTCTCAGGCACCTACACAGGAGCTGTGAGACGAAGTCTGAGAACTCACAGTGAGCCGCGTGCACAGCCACAGACCTAGCAATGTTCTGGGGATGGTAACTGGCCCTGACACCTCCCCCCCACACAGACCCAGGAAAGGGGACATCGTGCTCAGGTCACATTGGAAAACAGTCTGGTACATTTCTCAAAAGGATAAACACGGAGTTACTATATGACCCAGCAATTCTAGGTTTGTTCCCAAGAGTAATAAAAATATATGTCAACACAAGAACTCACAGAGGAGAAGACAGCCCCGGATGAGGTGTTATATGCAGAAGAGACTCCCAGAGCCCTGGGCGCAGGGCCTGCACCTGAGACTCAGTTCCTGCCCAGTTCCTGGCCAGTCTTCCCAGGTCACCTTGTCATTCCCAGTTAACTGAGGTGAACAGCCTCTCCGAGTGCTGTTTAAGAGAAGGCAGGGCTCATAAAAGAGGTGCACAGGCCCAATTTAGGCTACATATATGTTTTGAATGGCCCATATCATGTTTTTTAATGCAGAAATTTCTTGCGGAATTACAAATTTCTGACTTCTCTTAGGAAATCAAAAGATCTGACAACACTGACCTTGCATCCTTATAACAACAACAATCATTAGAACAGAGGTTTTCTGGTTCATTGATTTCTGATCTTATCTTGTATTATCTATCCGATTCCACTTCCTTTGAGTAATTTTTGCTTTTTTCTAACTTCTTACATTGGAAATGTATTTAATTTACAGTCCTTTTTTTCCCCTTATATAAATTACGATCCAAGTTTTGACACTTAGTGCTCTTATTATCATGCAGCTTTAAGCATCCTTGAAGTTTCATTTTTAGTCCTTCTTTGATCAATGAAGTACTTAAATGTGTTTTATTTCCAAATAATGGGGATTTTCATTTGGGCAGTTATTAATTTCTAGCTTAAAGGCATGATGGTGAGGAAACAGGATCTGCATCATAAATATTCTTTTAATTTTCATGAGACTTGCACTTAACTGATCACTTTTTTTTCATGAGAGTTATACATGTGCTAGAGACAAATGAGGGACCTCTACTCAGAGGATGCAAAATCTATCTACTTCCATTAAATCAAGCTCATTATTTGTGTTATTCAGAACATTCTTGTCTTTGGTGATTTTCTGTCTACTTAATCCAACACTAACTGGAAAAAAAAAATGGCTGAAATCTCCTGAAATGATGATGGATTTGTCAATTCCTCTATTTCTAACAAAGTTTATGACAAATATATTGAGACTGTTTTATTGAACGAGTGAGCCTTTAAAACTGTTTTGTCATTTTGGGGAAGTGAACCCTGCCTCATTAGACGGTGACCCATCTTTCCTGGAAGATGCCTCGAGCCCACGGAGTCTGACATTGATGAGACAGCCTGCCTTTGCCTGCCTGGTGTTTGCTTCCACTCCTCCCCTTTCAACCTTTTCCTGCCCTGGTGACAGCGCAGCTTAGGTTTGGGGTTTGGTTTGGTTTAGTTTCTTTAATGTAACAACATCTGTCTGTGAACAGGTGACTTTAATCCGTTTACAATTACTCCGATAACTGATCAATTTGGACTTGTTTCTCCCATATTCCTCTATTATTCTGCTTCATTGTTTTGGCTTCCCTGTTCTCTTTTCTAATTCTTCTTTAAAAACGTGACTCCTTTTCCTCCAACACACCCTCTCCTGGATATGCCAGCCAGCCGGGCCCTGACAGGCAGCCCATAGACACGAGCGCACACACACACACACACACACACACGACCATCCCAGCTCCAGATCTGAGCATCAGCACCAGGCCAGTCTCCATGGCAGGTTCTCTTGGTTTTGGTATTTCCTCTTTGGGAACAGGGTTATTGTGGGGGTTGGAGGTGTTATTTCTCAGATTCCACATTTCCCAGCTTACAGCTTGTCCAGAGCTGATCCACGGCAGCATGAGCATGTCATCTTGCGAGGAACCTCAGTGCCGCTTCAGAGTCAACACAGGAGTGGTGAGGAAGCCACTCCTTCAGTGGGAAAGCGCTGGAGTTTTTTACCATAGCACAGTTCCTGCTGCTCCCTTCTGCAGTGTCACGGCCCTGGGCTTCACAAAGGCACATTGCTGCGTATTTTAGGCACGTGAGAGGCAGGCAGGCTCTGAACCCATACCCAGCAGCACCTTCCTTCTGCACTGAGTGCTATTTTGTGGCAGCAGCAGTGTTTACATTCATGTCACTGGGCACCTTCCACTCCCATAAAGAGGGGCTCCGGAGCTCCACACCCTCCCTGGGAACTAGCCTAGAAAACGTATGTGACAGAGCCTTATACTAAAGGTTTTCTGAAGAAATAAAGTTCTTTCATGCCTGTTTCTGGAGAGTACCTAGAATCAACAGAGAAGAGGTTATAGTCATAGGCAAGTCAGAAGAAAGAGCCAGGAGGCTGGTCCACGGGCCCTGCCAGGAGACTGACGCGTGGTCAGTGTTGCAGGCACAGGCTCCGGAAGACACAGCACGGCCAGCTACCCGGAGACCCAGGGCACAGGGAAGGGCCTCAGAAACCTACAGGGCCAAGACTGGGTTGGCAAGGCACGGAACAGACCATGGGCTTGCAGACCAGATTATTTTAAAAGACCAGGAGCAAAGCCAGACCCAGAAGGCCACAAATTGTGTGTGTCCATTTAAATGACATGTCCAGAGTAGGTAGAGCCATAGAGACAGGAAGTCAATTAATACTTGCTAGGGGCTGGGGGAGGGTGCATGGGAGTGACAGCTAGTAGGTACAGGGCTTCCATATGGGGGATGAAAGGTTCTGGAACTAAATGATAATGATGGTTACACAACAATGAGGATATTCTAAAAAGCAGTGGATTATATACATTTTCTGGTTTCCCAGGTGGTGCTAGTGGTAAGGAACCTACCTGCCAATGCTGGAGAGGTAAGAGATGCAGGTTCAATCCCTGGGTCAGGAAGATCCCCTGGAGGAGGGCATGGAAACCCACTCCATGGCTCTTGCCTGGAGAATCCCATGGACAGAGGAGCCTGGCGGGCTACAGTCCATAGGGTTGCACAGAGTCAGACGTGACTGAAGCAACTTAGCAGGCACATACGCACATATACATTTTAAAATAAAGTGGTGAATTTTATGTCACAAAAAATAAATTGTTAAACAAAAGTGTTAGTCGTTCAGTTGTGTCCAGCTCTGTGACTCCATGGTCTGTGGCACGCCAGGCTCCTCTGTCCATGGGATTCTCCAGGCAAGCGTACTGGAGTGGGTTGCCATTTCCTTCTCCAGAGGATCTTCCCGACCCAGCGATTGAACCTGGGTCTCCTGCATTGCAGGCAGATTCTTTACTGTCTAAGCCACCAGGGAAGCCCGCAAAAATATAAAGACCAGCAGAAATTCAAATGTTAGTAGGAGTCCAGGGGAGACATAAATGAATGACAGCAGCTGGAAGGTTGCAGATCAAGCCCTCTCGGAGCCAGAGAAATATATTTTGGTTTAAAAAAATAGACAATAGGGCACAAGGATGACGGATCCCAAGCCCCAGACTCCTGGCTCGGGGAGTCAGTGGAAATACTGGGGGCCGGGAAAGGAGCACACAGTCCACCTCCAGGGCCCCTTAGCATCCATCCACCAGAGCCGCAGGGACAGCAGCACAGGCCCAGTGTGGCCAGGCGTCCTGACCTCTCACAGAAAGCTGGGAGCCCGCGTGTATATAAATCCTCCTAAACACGAGCTCAGTTTGTCCAGTTTATTGTGTGACACTGGGACAAACACACCACAGTGTCCAGCAAGACCTACGGCTGGCAGTTCTCATCTTCCACTCAGTGCAGAAGGTCTGGGGTGCACAGGGACGGCTCCAGTGAGAGGTTCTACCAGGTTTCAGGACTACCCAGTGCCACCTTCCCCTGGATGCCTGTCCTGGCGCAGCAGCAGAGTTGATGACGCCCGCAACCTGCCCAGGGCCTCAGTGATCTATGGCCTCACACTGTGCCTGCTCCCCTCCCTGACCGGATGAAGCAGGAAAGTGAATCGGTTTGGAACAAGACTTCCCCACCCAGGGCCCATCTGAAATGGGCACGGGATAGTAGCCCAGAAACCATCTGCCGAAAAAAAGGAGTGTGGGCAGCAACCTGTGAGAGACAGCCTGACTGTCTGGTGGCCACAGATGGGGTGGGGCTTTCCCTTCTGTTCAAGGCAACGCTTCATTATTCAGGCTGGGTCCACACTGGACCCATACTGCGTTCTTCACAAGTTTGATGGGGACTAATCCTCCCAACAACCCTACCTGGTGGAAATCCCCTACGTCCATTTTTCTGATGAGGAAACCGGCACAGAGGCGGAGGGAGAAGCCAGGATTCAAACCAGGGAACAAGACCTCAGAGTCTGTGCTTTGAGCTAGCATCCCCTGTCCTTCCTTGTCCCTGGAGACTGAGCACAGCCACTTGGCCTTAGAGCCCAGCAACCACACTCTGACGAGCTTCCTGGAGCTCACCCCACCAGGGCAACATCAGCTGCTCGTGCCCTGGGCCTCTAGTGTGTTAGAAGCACTTGGCATGGTTCATCCCCTTATCCACCTCTCCCTTCAACCAGGGCTCCTCAGAAGTTTGCGATGCCCAGCACACGGCTGGCACAGGGGCGCTTGAAAACACTTTTTGAATGGATGGACGGAGGGATAAATGGATGGATGAGTGAGCGAATAAACTAATAAGTGACTAAATGAATTAATGAGTGAATGAATGGGTGAGTATGCAAGGGAATGAACAAATGAGCGAATGGACTCTGACACTGGAAAGTGAATTCTTTGTGCCCGTGACAATTGAATCAGGCAACAAAGTCAGGGACAGGAATGATGGCATGTGATTCCCAGGCATTTAGGGCATAGACCTGGTTAGGCATGTTCACAGATCAGCTCCAGATGCTGAGGGAGGGGCTGAAGATAATAACCCAGGACACTGTCTTTGGAGATCAGCAATGCCAAGGCAGCCACTGAAGTAGGACAGAAGAAGGTGCCCACCCATCAGGGAGGGGAGATTCGAACTTGAACTCCACGGGTGTGCATTCAGTTTAGGCCAGGCCTGCAGGGCTCCCCAACCCTGCATTTGGAATCCACAGTAACTCAAAGCAACGAGGCAAGTCAACACCAGAGCCCGAGGAGGGAGCAGAGGCTGCTCAGTGGCTCAGAGCTGGGGCTTGGATTTGGGTCTGGGGGTGTCTGACTCAAGACTGAGGCATCATAGCCACCTGGTGAAATCTCCAGGAGGGCGTCTGGGGTGTGGGTCTCAAGCTGGGGGTCGGGGGGACAGGGGACAGGGCTGGGGCAGCTGATGTGGCCTCTGGGTCTGAGTGGGCTGGATTTAGATCCACCTTCTCTACCACCTTCCCTCCATCCATCAGCGAGGTCAGACCCTTCCCACCATTCAGCCTTGGAGTCCCCCTACTACTGTCTCCTCTCTTGAGAGCCCACCAGGTCCTAATTCAGAGCAGGTCAGCAAACCCCTGAGGCAGGGCCAGCTCCCAAGACAGTGGGTCCTGGATTCATTCTGCCTCCTCTCAGCAGGTGGGAAAACTGCTGTGTTCCCTTGGAATTGGCCCTCAGCTGCTGCGGGAGCCACACACGACAGAGACACGAATAACACAAGGCCAGTCTCCCTGTCTCCTGCTACCAGCATCCAAAGGGAGCAGGTGACTCTGCAGAAGCTGGCACGGGGCCAGGCTGCCAGGGCCGGCAACACGTGGGCACCTTCCCCCTCCACCTACCAGGCTACCTGCCCCACCAAGCCCCTTTGCACAGAAACTGCCAGGCCAGTCTGGCAGGCCCAGGGGTGGCTTATATCCCCACACATGAGCTTTGGCAAGTCACCCATGAGCTCTCCATCACTCCCCCTCACCAGTGTCCCCACTGAGTGGCCTGTGCCCACCCAGGGTGAGTGTGCTCTGAGGCTGTCCTTCCTGCAGAAGGCCTGGAGGGTCTTGTTCTGGCCTCAGAGCACTGCAGCCCCGGGTCCCCTTCAGGAAGGAGCGCAGGTGCCTCTCATGCAGGCTGAGGGCCCAGGACCCAGCTCAGCCATTTGTCCTGGCTTATCTAGTCCTGTGACCCCTCACTTGGGTCTTGGCTGCCCAAAGGGAAAAGGACTTGGGAAACCCCTCCAGGACCTAAGGTTCATTCCAGGAAGATGTAAATGAGTCTGTGTTGTGCATGCATACGCACATGTACATGTGTTCACATGGACACATCTGTGTATATATGTGTGTGTGTAAGAGAGAGAGAGACAGCTTGAGAGTGTGTAACTACCCGCCAGAGGCCGTCTTCCTCCCAGAGCCTCTCTCCATCACCAACCAGAGCAGGCAGGGCCAAAGCGAGTCAGGGGGCCAGACAGGAAACCACGGGGTAGAAGAACTCTGGCACACGCCCGCAAACACTGTCGTCAGGAACAGACCCCGGGCACAGGGCCTTCTGATCTTTCTGAGAAACTGAAAATTAAGATTTTAATGTGAAACCTCTTGACCTTTAAGTGTTCACTTTCAGTGTTTGAAGACATTGTGTAAATCAAATAAAACATGTGAGGAGAGGGGTGTAGCCTGTAAGCTACAAGATGGGCCCGGCTTTGGTCCAACACCCCTGAATTTGTAAATGGGGAAACTGAGGCGGAGCCCCTCGGATCCCTCACCCTCTCTGGGTCACCACAGCCCTTGGGGAGCACCCACATGTTCCAGGAACTGAAGGACCCAAAGAAGGGGGCACTGGGGCCCTGGCTGCTCCCAGGTCTGTCACCAAGGGCCCAAACTGAGTTTTCTGAGATTGCCCCAGGTGGGTCCTCTCCTCGGCGTGTGAAGACCTCACGTTCTTTTCAGTCCAAGGTCCCAGGACAAGGACAGGCCCTGTTTGTCCTACTGGTGAGTTTGCCAAAAATGTAAGTAGCTTCTGGGACACAGCCCAGAACCGAGGAGCTCAGTCACTTGACCAGAGTCCTATTGCACCTTCAGCTGATCTTTGCTCCCCGAGCTGCAGGGACCGTGGGAAGGATGAGCATGCTGGGAAAGCAGAGCACAGGCCTCTGGGACTCAGCACGCAGCTGCACAGGGCAGAGGTCCATCCCCTCAGCCCTCAGGCCTGGCCATGCGGGCGGTGGCCCTAGCGCTGTGGCAGGGGCCCGTCTCCAGGGGTCTGCAGATTGATCCCAACCAAACGCCCTTCCCTCCCCACCCCCCACCCCAGGCTCCGTCTGGAGGCCTGGATGGAGCCTTCCCAGCCACACGCCCGCCCCGCTAATGCTCTGCAGATGGGCTTCGCCACTGGCCTCCAAGAAAAACACGACCACGATGACAGCAGATCTCACAGAAACAGAACTGCTGGAAAGGTCTCTCGCGATATTCTCAAAAGGAAAATAAAAATTCCTCTTCAGTGCATCTCAGCTCCGCAGCATTACCAGCCACATGGAGAGCTTGGCCCGGCTGCTGCCAGGTTCCCAGGGGCTGGGGTCCCCGGCACCGAAGCTATCCTAGGACCCTCGAGCCTCTGCTGCTGCTGCCAGGGGCCTGCGTGCTTCACACACAGCTTTTGAAAATTTTGAATCAGCTTGCCAACATTTTGAAATGAAAAGGTTTTACATAAAATCGCAATTTCCGGCTACTCCTGAGAAACCAGCGGCCCTCCTGTAACTGACTCCACATTGGCCCGCACCCTAGCAACACTGGCGTGGAAGACTCCAGCAGAAACACACTCTCTCCAGACACCTGACCCCAGGCTCTGCGCAAGGTGGCAGGGCGGTGAACCCCCATCCTTGCGGCCCTGGCCTGTACGGGGTCCGTGTCACTGACCACTCAGCCCGCCCCTCCTGAGCCTGGTCACTGGGCCCGTGGTGCCCGCACTCCAGCCTGTGGTTGCCCACAACTGAGGCTTTATAGGTTGGTGGGTGGGAATGAGCACCCCCTTGTCCCTAACCAGAGCCCTTGGCTCATGCATGACCCAATCTGTACTGCACTTCAGCCAACTTGAGACCCCTAGAGACCACTCCCCATGGGCCACTAGAGGTCTGTGCCTGGAGGCTCTGGGGATCCCACAACAGCCCTTGGTCCCTCATCCTGTGGGACATCAGCAGACTGGCCTGGTGCTCCAGCTCCTTGTTCTCCCAACTCCATCACCTGCCAAAGCCTACTTGTCCCCATACGCCTGGCCCGCCCGGCCACTGGCCCATGAACTATCAAAGCACTAAGAATAAAGACGGTTATCTGGCCCTTGGAACAACCCCATAGAGGCAGTTGGGCAAAGAAACCCCCACACCGAGTCAGCATTTCTCCTCAGCCAGGAATCCACAGATAGCATTTTTCACTTGTCCCAAAGGTGAGTTTGGAGAGATCTGGATAGAAGCCTTAAAAAATAAAAAATAAAAATAAAAAAGTCCAAACATACAAAGACCTTCCCGGGCCTGCACCTCAGCAAAGATTCTGCAGGCAGAGTAGGGAAGAGGCAGAGACGAGAGGGCGCAGCTGGGAGCTGTGGTTCTGCTCCTCCCTGACCCTGGGAGGATGCTGCCAGCCTGGATGGGAATGTGGTTCTGCCCAGTGGGCAGCACCCCTCTCTGATCACCATGGGGACCACCTAACAGGACCCCCAAGATCCTCGCTGCTCTATCACTCCATATTGCATCTGGCCATTCCTCCCTCTTCCACTTAACCGACAAAGGTCCGTACAGTCAAAGCTATGCTTTTTCCAGTAGTCATGTATGGACGTGAGAGTTGGATCACAAAGAAGGTGGAGTGCCAAAGAACTGAGGCTTTCGTATCGTGCTAGAGAAAATGCTTGAGAGTCCCTTGGATTGCAAGGAGATCAAACTACTCAGTCCTAAAGGAAATCAACCCTGAATATTCATTGGAAGGACTGATGATGAAGCTGAAACTCCAATACTTTGGCCACCTGATGTGAAGAGCTGACTCATTGGAAAAAAATCCTGATGCTGGGGAAGATTGAAGATGGGAAAAGAAGGGGACGCAGAGGACTAGATGGTTGGATGGCATCACTGACTCAATGGACGTGAGTTTGAACAAACTCCAGGAGATTGTGAAGGGCAGGGAGGCCTGGCATGCTGCAGTCCATCATGTTACAAAGAGTCGGACGTGACTGAGCCAATGAAAAACAGCAGCTCCTCTTCACCACCAGGGCCAGCCTGCCCAGGCCACAGTCTCTCCAGCCTCATGGCAGCAGCCTCTCCTGGCTCCCTGAGTCTTCCCCTCTCACCCACCTCCATAGTAACTAGGCCATACTCCTTCTCTACTTACAGCAGAGCAAATCACCCTCCCTCCAACCCCCACACCAAGAGAGCCCGCCACGATCTGCCCCTCAGACCCTCAGTCTTCACTGGTCCTTCCTCCTGGACCCCCAGACAGGCCAAGACCACTCCCCTAAGGACACTCGCCCCTGCTCCCCCGGCCCCTCCTTTCCTAGTGAACTGCAATCCACGTCCAGATCTCAACGCCAGCCCCCAGTTCCTGTATGCTGACTGTGTGGCGTCTCCCACTGCATCCCGCCTGTTCACCATGCATGGCACACGTGTATCACATGTATGACCCTGGGCTTGGGGGTGCTGTGTCTGTCTGCTTCCCAGGGTTCCAGAACCCAGCCAGTGCCCGGCCCTGTGCAGGCCGTAAGTAAATTTATCAGCTGAATGAATTGAACAAATGAGTGCCTGGGATATGGTGTCCACAGGGCACATGCTGAAAGACAGCAGCACAGTCTCTGAATGGTAGCCGGGGTGTGCCAGGCCCAGCGAGGTGGCCTCCCCTGGTCCCTGGGCGCTGTGGCCTGCTCCATCTCCCCACTGCCACCTCCCCCTGGCCCCTGGGCACTGCGGCCGGCCCCATCTCCCCACTGCCACAGTGAGGAAACACCACTCGACATCCCAGGAGCCCGAGGCCCCAGCAAGGCCCCACCTTCACAGAAACCCAAAGCCAGGGGTATCAACAAAAGTGGCAAGAACAAAAGTGGGCTTCCTTCAGTGATGAGCCCTCAAAAGTCTGCCAAGGACAGCAGCGTCCTCAGGAATGAGGGACGTGTGGCCAGGCCTCCGGGCACCGAGTTCACGGATACTGAAGCGCCAGCTACGTGCCAGATGCTCCCCCCAGTGCTGGGGGTTTCACAGCAAGTCAGAGATTCTCCCCACAGCTGCTATACTAAATGACCTGAGACACCCCCTCACTCACCCTCTCCGTGCCTCAGTTTCTGCATCCCGTAGGCTGAGCCTCAGCGCTAGGAAAGCCCCAGGTGTCCCAAAGATGGCCAGCCTTCAGGCGGGGCCCGGGAAGCTCCTCCCTGCCCAGGCAGGAGTGAACGGCCTGGCTTCAGCTGTGGCTCTACCACTCCTGAGCTGTGAGAGTCAGTGCCTCAGTTTCCTCATCTACAAAGTGAGCATAATGACACCAGCAGCCAAGCTCACGGAGTCATTACAGGAATCCACGAGCTGACGCGCCTGCAGCGCTCCGGGGACCCCTGCACAGGAAGCCCCACCGGCACGATGCTCTCCTCTGCCCAGGACTCTCAGCCGGCAGTGTTCTCTGGGCCCTGTTCTCTGCCTGCCCCCGGGGCCGCCGTGCAGATTAAATAACACACAGATGCAAGCACCTATCCTCACAGAGGCCCTCAATGAAGGCACACACCTCCAGACCACCAACTGGCTCAGAGGGGAGGAAGAGAATCACCCACAGGCTGGGCTACAGAAAAACGGGCTTTTGTGCAACAAAAACTAATGTAACGAAAAGGTAAAGGGAACTACAGCCTGGGGAAAAGGCCTGTATCAACCATGACAGAAAGTCGATATCTAAAGTAGATAAAGGGCTTATCCCAATATAAAAGACCCCAGGAGATGAACGGACAAAGGACTTAAACAGGTAGGGGAGACATACAAAGTGATCAAACTCAGGGAGATCATTCGTCCTTGCCGACCATCAAAGCCACACAAATTAAAGCAGAAAGCAACACTGCTTCACTGTGAAGTGAAGTGAAAGTGTTAGTCGCTCAGTCATATCTGACTCTTTGTGACCCCGTAGACTACAGCCCACCAGGCTCCTCTGTCCATGGAATTCTCCAAGAAAGAATACTAGAGTGGGTTCCATTTTCTTCTCCAGGGGATCTTCCTGACCCAGGGATTGAACCCAGGTCTCGTGCATTGCAGGCAGATTCTTTACCAGCTGAGCCACAAGGGAAGCCCAAGAATACTGGAATGGGTAGCCCATTCCTTCTCCAGCGAATATTCCCCACCTAGCGATCAAACCCAGGTCTCCCGCATTGCAGGCGGATTCTTTACCAGCTGAGCCACCAGGGATCAGCAAAAGATCCACCAGCAAAGCCCTTATGCTGGGGAGGACATGGTGACTCTGGGAGCCGAGGTGGGAAAGCAGCCTGGCTGTGCCCAGGACCGTGTATCTGTTGCCCTTGGATCCCATAATTATTCTGGTCACGTAGCAAGTTCTCCCTGCTTAGAGCCAGGGCTCGAGGGGATCCAGGCCATCATGCCTTTCGGGGTTGGCAACATATACCTGTTCACAGGAGAAGAACTGAGGCCAGGAGGTCCCCAAGTCAAATTCCAAGAGAGGTTGCACAAAGGGCAGGGTCATTACCACCATCCCGGCTGTGTGAGCAGCCGGCCAGCACTGCCTCCAGCCCGGCTGGGTGGACAGCAGACCTCGGCCTGCAGGGCCCGAGAAGCAGGCGTGCACAGCCCATCACGCACACTGGCATCAGCTTCCATGCACCCCAGCGTGGGGCCCCCTCCAAAGCAGCAGGCGTGGAAGGAGGACCTGGTTCACCACAAAAGCCGGGACATACACACATCCGAGGGTCCCTGGACTTTACACTATGCTCAGCTACCCCATCCTGCAGAGCAGGGCCTCTGATGCCCAGGGCAAGAGGATCCGCGAGCACACTCCAGAACCTGTCCATCTGTGGGGTCAAGTCTGGGGTCCCTGTCCCCCACCGCCAGAGTCTGGAAGCCAAGTGGGCTTGGCCTCTGGCCAGCACTGTCCCCTCTGGGAAGTCCCTTCCTCTGAGCCAGGGGAGGGAGGAACAGTGGGAGGGCCCAGCTCTGAGGTCTGAGGATTGGGCCCCAATTCTGCCTTCTGCAGTGGGCCTGCCTCTCCCCCGCCCAGCCTCCCCACCCCAGGCTGCGCCACACCCATCCACCATCCTCCCAGGAGCTACCCTTGATCCCTCGCTCGCACCCACGTCCTGTGAGCCCTGCTTCCAAAGCATCCTGTGCTCATCCACCAGGCCATCTCACGCTGGCCATCAGGACCCCCCGGGGCCCCCTGTGTACAGCCCTCCCTATAGCCACTCTCCCCACTGACAGTCCTCAAAGGTTTCCCACTGCCAGGAGAATAAGACCTCACCTCCTCCACGACTCAACCCCATCAGCCCTCCCCACCTCCCTGGGCCCTGCCCTTGCTCTCTCTCCATTACTCCTTCCCTCCAGGCACGTGGCCCTTTTTCTGCCCCTCAGCCACACAGGGCTGACTCCGGTTTCAGGAACTGGAGCAGTCTCCTGGGCGGGGCCCTCCCACCAGCCGAGTCTTTTGTCTCTGACCCAGAGACCCTCCCCCAACTCAGTTCACCCTTTCCTGGGTTTTGCTTTGCTCGCAGCTTTACCCCACTCTGCAGCAGTGCACAGGGTGCCTGTTCTTAGCCTCCACGTTCCATCCAACAGTCCCACCGTTGTTTGTGGTCTTCCCCCAGTGACTGGGAACATCACTAGAAGCCTGGCCCCTTCCAGTCCAGACCAGGCCTAGGCAGGCCCAGCTCCCAGGCCACCTCCTCCATCAGGACCTGGCCCCAGACTCCCCAAATCCTGTGCCATCCTGCAAGCTCTCACCTGAGCCTTGACTTCATCCCAAGTGTGCAACTTTGTCCTGCCTGCACATCCCTGGAAAGGAACACCAGCTGGACTCTGCCTCCAGATTCTCCCATGCGCTCTACTCACACTCTCGGAGGCCTTCCTAGCTCCAGGTCAAGGGGAAGCCCACACCCCAGGACTGAGCCCAGGCCAGTGGAGCCAGGTCAAAAGCTCTGGAAGAAACATCCCAACTCAAGAATCCAGCCCAAGTTCCAAACATGTGCGCGCGGGAGTATGTGTGCACAGCAGCCGAGAGGGCCAGACGGAGGGGGAGACGCAAAAAGGGGGAGGGAGAGACAGCCAGACACCAAGACTTCCGTCTAATTGCATGACCTTTTCCCAGCTCAGAGTTCCTTCAGTGCCAAGTGCACAGCACTGCTTGGTATTAATTTGAAAGAGAAATGGGTCAAGGAAAGTTGGAAATTTTTTTATAGAAAACACTTCAGGCTTGGAGCTGGCTGAAGTGTTTGTCAACCTGCAGAGAATTCTGAGAGGAAACAGGCCTCGGTCAGAGCCCTCCAGCTGGTACAGACTTGCAGAGTTTGGAACTCGGGCCCAACGAGCTTCTGGGCTATGCCTGGCCTCACTGCTTCTGGGGAAGGGCTCCTCTCCCCTCTGAGCTGTCTTTGCAGCCCGATCCCCTGATGCTGGGACCACCACCTCTCCCCTGTCCTTGGACCCCTCTGCTTCGCCAAGAGGCCTCTGTCCAGGGGTTCATCGTGGGACACCTGTCCCTCTGTCCCCCATTACGTATACAGCACGCAGAAAGCCCAGATCTCTTGCCAGCTGCCCCATGGGGTGTGAAGGGACCGTGTCAGGACATTCGGGGCCCAGCCACTCCCATCCCTGGCAGGCCAGCTGACACCTCTAAAGCACAAAGCATCACAGACATGTAAAGTGGCCACTGGAGACATCAAATCTCTCCCAGAAACATCCCGGTCTGCTTCACTAGAGGCCAGCAAAGAGCAAGTCTGCAGAGCCCATGGCTGATGTGATAGCCAGACACACCACTTTTGCTAATTTAATTCCAGATGCACCCAGAGCAGAGCACAACTTTGCTTCTGAGATGGTGTGTTACCTGGAAGCCAGGCATAGTCACCATGTGCCAACAGAAAGCTCTTTAGGGGACATTCACTACACAATCCAGGGGATAAAAAGAAAAGAGTATCAGTGAATTGGGTCTGTGGAAAAGAGTTCCTCAAAGATGGGGCGGCAAGGGCAGAGAGGACCTCAGGGCCCGAGACAGCCTATGATCTTAAGCATACGTAACAGCAAGCTCAGAGTGGGCACCATACCAAGGGTGAGATGAGGATTAGCAGGCCCTGCCGACACTATACCCATTTTAGAGATGCGAAAACTGAGACATGATGGGGCTGGGAAAGCTGCCAAGGCAGGCACACTCAGCCCCTAACCAAACTGCCCCTGGCCTCCGTGCTGGGAGCAGCTACTGATGTGCGGAGGTGGCTCCTCTAAGAACTGTCCCCTGTACCACAGGCAGGCCAAGGCCCAGAGCACTATCCCCGGGTCACATTCGTCATCTGCTCACAGTGCTCCAGCCAAGATTCAAGTCCTTCCTGGACCACACTCACCCAGCCAGCACCGCCCCTGAACCAGATTGCATATGAGTGTGGGAGAAGAGAGGAAGCAGGGAGGGTAGACCTTAGACACAGGAGAGGAGCTGAGTGCGTGGGCTGTCTGCACCCACCAGGCCAAGTGCCGTCACAGACTGCATCTGTGGAGTCTGGGAGGAGGGGGCATGCCGAGCAAGGCTCCACTGCAGGAGGAGATGGGCTACAGGCACCACCTCTGCCCTCACAGCCCACGGGGCAGAGCCCCCCAGCTGCAGAACCCAGTCAGAAAGACCCCAGCTCAGCCGCCAGCTCTGCAGCAGTCTCCTCAGTCTGACCCCAGATCGCAGCAGGCCTCGGCTGACCCAGCACAGCCCCCGCCCATCTCCCCAGCGTGTGGCCACGTCAGCACACTGGCATCTCCAGCGGCCGTCCAGGGGGCTGACCACAGAGCAGCAGGAGCACCATGGCCTCTGCCAAGGATACACTCAGCCCTGAAACACGCCTCCCGGAGTCAGGCCAACTGCTTCGGGTTTCACAATCAGGACTTCTCTTGGGGTTCCCTCTGGCCCCCAGGCCATAGGCACAGCCCAGGGTAGAATGAAGAGGAAGAACCGAGAGGGCCCTGGGCATAAAGCACTAAGGTGCCCAGACTTTCAGCTGCAATGCAGTGAGCTGGCAAGAGCCATCTGGGCAGGGCATGGGCCAAGTCCAAGAGCAGTGCCCTTGAGTCACCAGCCTGAAAGCGCCGGGCCAGGCCCCAGGCTCCCACCAGTGGCACAGAGAGGGGCCCTAGCACCTGGACTCTGGCCAGGCCTGGGGCTCAGGGTGCAAAACCTGCCTCTCTTGACCTCTCTTCCATTTCTGCTAGGACCTCAGCCTTCAACATTTTGATATCATGTGAGCTGAATCATGGGCCCCAGGATGTCCCATCCTAACCCCCAGAACCTGTGAGGATAGGCTCATATGGCTAAAGAGACTTAGCAGACATGATTTAGCTAAAGACCTTAAAATGAGAAAATTCTCCTGGAGTAGCCCAGTGAGCCCAATGTAATCACAAGTGTCTTTACAAGAGGGAGAAACTTACAACAGACAAGAGAGAAGTCACCGTGACCGCAGAGCAGAGGCTGGAGTGATGCAGCCACAAGCCAAGGAATGCTGGCAGCCCCCAGAAGCTGGGAGAGGCAAGGGATGGATTCCTTTCTCGAGGCCCCAGAGGAAACCAGCCCTGCTGACTCCTTAACGTTAGCTCCTTGAGATTCATTTTGGACTCCTGACTTCCGGAAGAGCATAAGCCACTGACTTTGTGGTAACTTGTTACAGTGGCCATAGGAGATAAACCACTACAGAGCAGAAAGCTTCCGCAAATGGGCTTCCAGCAAGTTAGTGCCCCCTCCACATCCCCTACTCCATTACCGCATTACTCCCCGCTCCCCCCTCCACCAGGTCTCATTCTTGACTGAGCCCTCTCCCTTATGACTCACACCCACTGCATCACCAAGGTAAGCCTGGCCACCTAGCTGGCACCGAGTGGAGCCTTGCCCACTTCCCACTAGTGTCCTGTCCTGATGGCTACGCACTTTCCCTGCAGCACTGCTCTAGGCTCCCTGCCTCCAGCCTGGACCAGAGCAGCTGGTTACAATACAGGACTGTCAGTCCCCTTCCCTGCTGGGGCAGCCCCTGTGAGCTCCCAGCATCAGCTCCAGCCCTCTGCTTCCTGGCCCTGAGCGCCCATCATGAGCTGTGCTCTTGGTGCCTTCAGATCAGATCAGTCGCTCAGTCGTGTCTGACTCCTTGCGACCCCATGAATCGCAGCACGCCAGGCCTCCCTGTCCATCACCAACTCCCGGAGTTCACTCAGACTCACGTCTATCGAGTCAGTGATGCCATCCAGCCATCTCATCCTCTGTTGTCCCCTTTTCTTCCTGCCCCCAATCCCTCCCAGCATCAGAGTCTTTTCCAGTGAGTCAACTCTTCACATGAGGTGGCCAAAGTACTGGAGTTTCAGCTTTAGCATCATTCCTTCCAAAGAAATCCCAGGGCTGATCTCCTTTAGAATAGACTGGTTGGATCTCCTTGCAGTCCAAGGGACTCTTGGTGCCTTAGCCGTCTGGAAAACTCTCTGGCTCAGGGAAGTGGGGCAGAGATATGCAGCAGGTCAGGAGGGGAGGAAGGGCTGCTGGAGACTGTGCAGGCGGGCCACGCTCGGCCACGTGGAGAAGCCACGCAGGGCTGGCACCCTGTCCTCGCTCTCCTCACAGGCTTTCCTTGGCAGCAACAGGGCACAGCATTCCCGAGGGCACCCTGCCTCCTCTGCCCGCCAGGGAGGATGGTGCAGTCTGACAGCAGCGGGCAGAGGCTTGGCACGAGCTGTTTCTGAGAGGGAGGCAGCCAAGGTCACAGGCACTGAGCTGTCTGCCTTCTTTGCCTTCAGCCCAGGGCCAGGTATAAGGCAGGGTGGGAGACTCTGCAGCCCACTAGCAGCTCAGCAGGAGTGCACAGCCTCCCCTTGTCCCAAGGCCATGCCCAGGGACTGCAGAAAGCCCATGGAGGAGGACACAGGACATTTCCACCTCCACGTCTCTGAAAACACAGGTGGTCAATAGGGGCCATTGTATTATTGGCCCATATGGTGCTTTTCAGAAATCTGAAGCAACAATTTAAAATCAGGAGAGTTCACATCAAAGTTCTGATGTCTGGATTCTCTTAACAGCAAAAACAATGGCTGCCCCAGGCCCACACTCCCACCAGGTCTTGGTCAGGGGAGCTGAGGACAGGCTGCCCTATGGATGACGTCTATTGTCTGTCCTGTGCCCACGGTGAGGCCAGGGCCAAATGCCACGTGTCACTGCTGTATCCATTTCAGCAGAGACTTTCATGTTTGTATCAAAAGAAGGAAAATTGAAACGGGGCCAAGGGTGGGTGTAATTTGTTTTCTTGCCCTCTGCCGCTCTCCTCACTGGCATTGCCTGTCGGGCCCTGCAGGTCTCTGAGTTTGCAGCCCTTGTCTTGAGATGGCAGGACTTGTTGCGAATGTGCCCGACAGAGTGAGACCACTTGCTCAGTGTGTGACCCAAGGACCTTTCCCACTCAGTGGGGACTTTCCCAGGGTCCCAAGTTCAGCCCTTCTTGGTGCAACCAGTAAGGCTATTATCTCAGTACGCTTGGTCTTAGAGTCAGACCACGGCCCGGCTGAGACTGCACTAGGGTCCAGCAGATGCAGAAGAGGGGCGTGGGTCCTGCTGGGCTGTGCCTGAACATCATCCCCTGAGAAGGAGTGAAGTCTGCCTGCAGGGTTACTCCTCCATAGATGTGCAGCCCCGGTCACTGCACAGTCAGCCTTGTAAGGGAGGCTCACTCACGTCCTACAGGACTGATGCTGAAGCTGAAGCTCCAGTACTTTGACACTTGATGTGAAGAGCTGAATCACTGGAAGAGACCCTGATACTGGGAAAGATTGAGGGCAAGAGGAGAAGGGTGCAATAGAAGATGAGAGGGTTGCATGGCATCACTGACTCAATGGACATGAATTTGAGCAAACTCCAGGAGAGAGTGAAGGATAGGGAAGCCAGAGTTGCAAGAATCAGACACCACTTAGCAACTAAACAACAACAAATAGATTGAATGGTGGTCCCCAAAGATACCAGGTCCTACTCACCAGAACCTGGGAGTATTATATAACCAAAAAAGGGCTCCACAGATATGATAGAAGTATGGATCTCGACAGGTGGAGATCATCCTGGATTATCAAGGTGAATCCCAAATGCAATCACATGCACCCTTAAAAGAGGAAGGCGACATCACTCAGAAGCAGAGGAGGCACTGTGACCATGAGAATAGAGGCTGGAGTGATGCAGCCACAAGCCAAGGAATGCCGGCAGCCCCCAGAAGCTGGGAGAGGCAAGGAACAGACTGCCGCTAGAGCCTCGGGAAGGAACACAGTCCTGCCAACATACTGACTTCAGCTCAGTGACACTGAATTCTGCCCTCCCGGAAAAGGGAAAAGAATGAGAGAATTAACTGCTGTTTTAAGCCACCCAGGTGATGGTAACCAGCAGCCTGAGATTTGGGGCATGATATGCCAGGATCAGGCAGATGAGCTCTGAGCAGGGCTTCCAGGCTGGGCTGGGGCTCCCCATTCCCCATACCCACTGGCCCTGGCGACTCCTCAGCAACCTAGAGTATACAGATGGCAGCTAGCGCAGTGCTCAGGCAGCGCCTAGAACTTGGGAGGGAGGCTCTGTCCATGCTTGTGTGTAAATGCAAACACACACGCGTGCACACGTGTGCAAACACCAGAGAAGCCAACATTACACAGCACACCTCCCAACATACTGCCCTGGGCACAAGTCTGGCCCTGACTGAGAAAGGGACTTGGGGTGCTGGAGAAAGGTCTAACCCAGGCAAGTCCTAGAGATGCCCGAACCCCCTCTCCCCAAAAGGCCACAATGGCACCCTGGCCTTGGAGCGCTGCCTTTCTGGCCCGGACAGGCTCCCAGGCCCAGCAGAGCCCAGCAGAGACGCTTCTGCAACACCTGCGAGGCCAGTGAGGGGGAAGGTCGCCCTGGTCTCCTTCAGTCCCTTGCCCACCCTCGTGCCCTCCTCCAGGGTCTGAAAGTGTGGGCTAAGCTGCCCAGGGCAACATCCAGCCCTGGCCCGAGTCCTGGAAGACACCCCCAAACCTTCATTTTCCATCCATTTCCCTGGGCAGCCAGCAAGCCAGTAGCTAACCTCAGATGACACGGACTTGGTGACAAGGATGCTCCGAGGCTCTGAGAGCCCCTGAGACCACCCCAGGAAGTCCACTGGCTGCTCAGGGAAGCCAGGGCAATGACACTGTGTCTCAATGCCCTGGAAGAGCTGTATATAAGACCCCCCCAACAAACCCCTTACCCCAGCCACACCAACCCCCACAGGCACCCTCACCCATAACCACACCACTTTCCAGGCACCCCCACTCCAACTCTTACACTGGCAGATGCTAATCTCCCAGACCAGGAGGCTCAGGACAGGTGTCTCCGCTTCCCCTTTCTCAGAGGATCCATTATATCCATTGTCCTTGATAAATGGCCAGGGTATTTCAAACATGCTTAAAGAAGTCGCCTCGTGGGGGCAGGAGGAAGCTTCCAGTTAGTACCTCCTACCTTCTTTGATTGGAACTGCACATCAGAATTCATGAGAAGAAAAGATCCCCTAGCTTACACACACACACACACACACACACACTGAAAGCCTCTGCACAGAGGCCCTGGTGTTCTGTGCCCAGTAGGTCACGTCCTCTTACAGGAAAGAGCACGGACCAAACATGCTCAGACAAGGACATTGCTTTTACGTATCTACCAGCTGCCACTGTGGGCCCTGACAAGACTGGGGCTGACGGAGAGTGGGGCTCTCTGGAGTCACCGCAGGCCCTCAGACCAGCCACAGCAAAAAAGTGTGTCTGGGCCACCTCCAGCCAGTGAGTGGGCCTCAACCCTGGGCACAGGGGAACAACCAGGCACATTCAGGGAGAAGAAATGTGCTCTCTGTGGACATCGTCTACACGGGGTCACGTGGACCCTGGGCAGGGACACCAAGGAAAGGGTGCTTGGTGCCAGACTCTAGCCTCTGGCTACCTTCAACCCATGGGCTTCAGCCCACACACCCACAGCCCTGGGCTGAGGTCCAGAGCTCAGTCCAGACAGCCCCGCACCCCCGGCCCGTTTCAGCGCACCAGCGCCAGACCCGAGCAGCTGGCCTTCCCTGGAATCTCCTAAGGTCAATGGGTTTGGGACTTGTACTGAGTTTGGAATCCCTTTTCTGTGTTCTGAGTTTAAGTGCTCACCAGAGATAGGCGGATGAGGTTAGGGAAAGGATTCCAGAGAAGAAGTCAGAAGGCCAGCAGAAGTCTGGGAAAGAAGGCCCTGCCAGGAAGGAGGGCAGCATGTTCACGAGACAGCAGCCCATGGATTTAGGGATCGGCAGCCTGACCCAGGCACCTGGCAGCCTCACTGTGCAGGCTCCACCTCACCCAGCCTAAGTGCCAACCCAGGAAACCCCCTGAATCTTCCAGTAAAGGCCAGCCCAGAAGCACCGAAACCAAAGTGGCCAGCCCTCAGCTCTCTGAAGCACAGGCACTTCTAATCACTCTGGACAGATGAGAAAGCAGAGGCCAGAGACCCAAACCTGCCCAAGGGCAGCCAGCCAGCAAGGAGCAACACCAGGGTCCTGATCCCTGATCCGAGGCACAGCGCCTGCCCCATTTCCACTCCTGCCCTCACCCCATGGGGTTACTCTCCATTCCTCCCCATGCAGAGAAGCCCAAGGGTAGGAAAGATAGGAGGGGCTGAAGCTGGGAAGGCCGGGAAGGCAGTACCTGGGGGACCCCCTCCACTGTTGGCAGACGGCTTGCAATTCATCATCTGGGAAGAAGGGGCAGCAAGTATTGATCGACTCTACAGAGCACTGGGCATCCTGATGGAACAATTCCTTTGCAAAAGTATCTGATACCATTTCTTGAAATTAGAATGGTGCCCTGCCAGGCTGCACCCAATTTATCTGTCAGCTGGGAACTCAGAGAGACCTAAATTAAATGAGGCGGGGCTGCCTGGGGGCAATGGGAGTGTCTTGGCTAATCACAGCACAGCTGGGTGGGCCCAGTGGGGCCTCCAGGGTTTCCTGTCAACATGCAGATGAGTTTAACTCAAGACCCGGGCCTCCAGCCTGCTGCCACCTGCGTGGCCATGACCGAGTGCAGCCAGGGATCTACAACTGGAAACTCAGGGCTGAGCCCAGCCTGCCTAAGCCAGGCACAGAGCCTGGGCATGGCGAGGCCTGCCAGGACCATGGCCAGAACCCAGCCTGGCCTCGCTGCAGCCAGGGACCCGAGACCCTGAGGACACTGGGGAGCTCTGGGCCAGAGGTCGCAGGTCTGGCCTCCGGGAGGGCTCTGAGGGGCTGTACCACCTCCCCAGCAGCTCCCTCCTCACTCCTGGGCCCAAGAGCACGGTTGGCTCTAAGTTGAAAAAGTTAAAACCACACAAGTGTATGCACAGGTCGCCGAGGCTGTACCTTTGGGCTCTCTGTGGAGCACTCCCCTCCCCTGCTGGCCCCCGGCTGCCTCCCAGAGGGAGCAGGATTCAATCGGGGCCAAGGAAACACTCAGGGCCTTTGTTCGTGAGCCAAGGCACAGGCTCCCAGACATGGGTACAGGACTCAGGCTTGGTCTGGGTCTTGCCTGTTTCCTGACACTAGGCAAGATCCTCAGGCAGCTTTTCCTGCCTGCTCAGGACTTCCCAGGTAGAGCTAGTGGTAAACATCCCACCTGCCAATGCAAAAGACATAAGAGATGCGGGTTCAATCCCCGAGTCGGGAAGATCCTCTGGGAGGAAGGCATGGCAACCCACTCCAGTACTCTTGCCGAGAGAATCCCATGGACAGAGGAGCCTCGTGAGCTACAGTCCATAGGGTCACAAAGAGTCGAACACAACTGAAGCGACTTAGCACATACACGCTCACGTGGAGGCCTCAGGCCTACAGGTTTATGGCTCACATACACCCAAAGCAGAGGTCCCCAACTCAGCATTTTAGCACCCCCACTGTGCTATGTGGTCAGCAAGGGTGGTCTCAGTCCAGGCCTGGAACCAGACCTACAGAAATGATGCCTGGATCCCCCCAGGGGAACATTCAAGGTCTACCGTGCAACCTCCCACCCGCAGCAGCCTTACCTGTGTCCAGGGCCTGTGGCCCCCCCAGAGGAGGGGGTCTGGAGGTGGTCGGTCGATGATACACCACGTGTACACGGCCCTGTTCGGCCTCCTTCGCCGCCAGACCTTTCTCCAGGGGCTCAATAAAGAATTCCTCCTCTTCCATACGGATCAGGCCAGCCTACAGGGCAAAGATGAGATTGTTCAAATTCCCAGGTCACAGCAGACCAAGGAGGGAAAGCAGTGAGGAGGGCCCCAGAGAGCAGAACTTCTAACCTGGCTGCGCAGGGCCCAGTGAACCCCAGCTAGGTGTGAGGCCTAAACCCCAGGCCAGGAAGGGCATGAACAGGTGGCTACAGAGGCCCCATCATGCCAGAGCCTCCACTTACAGCCATGAAGGCCAGAGCCATTTGGGGGTGGTGAACCCTGTCTGAGGAAGGGATTCTTGCCTGGATCATCCCCACCCTCCCTCCCAGGAGCTCAAAGTCCAAGACAAAGGCTAAAACTCTGAGCCAGGGACTGAATCTGCCACAGGTATGTTCAGTTGGACACAAATAGTATTTTCAAAGTTCTGAAACCAACCCTCAAAATGATAAGATTTCATGTTTGAAATATGGAATTCCATCTTCCCTTGGAAAATGCAGGCTCTGACAACAGTGCATGGTGCCCAGCAGTGGACACCATGGATGGAGCATGCACTTCAGCCTCAGGCCACAGTCCCTACTGTATATCCTTTTATCCATGACAGCCAGCAGCCCAGACTCGGCAGCAACTGAACCGCTGCCTCCACCAAAACTAATTATGGCTCTTCCATGCTGTCAAGCCCTCAAAGGACCCCCGTCCCCATCAGGATTCAAGCCGTTCTACACTCTGGCATCCAAGGCTCTCAGCCTGCCACTGTCCTCTTTGCCCCCAGCTCACACACCTCACTGCTGCTGCTGCTGCTAAGTTGCTTCAGTCGTATCCGACTCTGTGCGACCCCATAGACGGCAGCCCACCAGGCTCCCCCATCCCTGGGATTGTCCAGGCAAGAACACTGGAGTGGGTTGCCATTTCCTTCTCCAATGCATGAAAGTGAAAAGTGAAAGTGAAGTCACTCAGTCGTGTTCGACTCTAGCGACCCCATGGACTGCAACCTACCAGGCTCCTCTGTCCATGGGATTTTCCAGGCAAAAGTACTGGAGTGGGGTGCCATTGCCTTCTCCGCACACACCTCACACCAGTCCCTAAAATGGTCCCGTCCTTCCAATACAGAGCACACCACCTGGCCTTCAAGCTCCTGAATCCACGGAGCCCTCAGCTTGGGAGGACCTGCTGCTTCCCCCACCCTTGGCCATCTGATAAACTCTAATTCTCCAAGGCTCGGCTCAGACCACTCAAATGCCATCCCCCAACTGCAGGCACATGGCCCTGCCCTCCCCTTGAGGCCATCCCACCTTCACTGCCCCATTCAGCTCCCATACTTTTGATTCCATAAACCAGTTGTCACAGTAGGAGTCTCCACTGTGTCAAGCTGCAGATGTATTTTCTTTAGATCATATACTTACAAACTACTCATGGTTTGGAATTTTTTAAACCACGTGCTGCGATTCATGGGGTCGCAAAGAGTCAGACATGACTGAGTGACTGGACTGAACTGAACTGAACTGACATGTAAAAAGATGATACATAGTTAATATATACAACTCAGTAAGTTTGGGAATGAGTATACACTCACGAGGGCTTTCCTGGTGGCTCAGATGGTAAAGAATCTGCCTGCAATGCAGGAGACCCAGATTTGGTCCCTGGGTTGGGAAGATCCCCTGGAAAAGGAAACGCCAACCTGCTCCAGTATTCTTGCCTGGAGAATTCCAAGGACAGAGGAATTCCCGGCAGGCTACAGTCCATGGGGTCGCAAAGAGTCGCATATGACTGAGCAACTAACACTTTCCTTTTGACTTTCATATACTCGTAAAACCATCTGCCATGAAGGTCATAAACATATCCATCACCTCTCACAGTATCCCCCTACACTTTTTATTATTTTTTTTTTTTTTTGCAATAAGAACACTATATGTAAAATCAACCATCTTAGCAAATTTTAAGTATATTATAGACTATTTTTGATAGAGTACTGTTAGTTATAGGCACTGTGCTGTATAAAAGATTTCCAGTACCTACTTATCTTGCATACTGAAATTTTGTACTCTTTGACAATCACCTCCCATTTCCTCCTCCCTCCAGCCCCGACAACCTGTGGTTATGAGTTTGGCTGTTCTTGATTCTACACATAAGTGAGATGTTACAGTATCTGTCTTTCTGTGTCTAGATTATTTCACTTAGCATAATATCCTCCAGTTTCAGCCATTCTGTGCAAGTGGCAGGATTGCCTTCTTTACAAAAGCTGAATAAAAATATTTCCATTTCAACAGCTTCTGTAGAATACATTGTACATAAATACCACACTTCTTTATCAATTTGTCATCCACAGATGGACACTTGGATTGTTCCCATGTCCATGGTGAATAAACTGTAGTGAACACGGGAGTACAGATACCTCTTCAATATCCTGTTTTTCTTTTCTTTGGGTACATTCCCAGAGTGGGATGGCTGGTCACGTGGTAGTTATATTTTAATTTTTTGAGGAACCTCCATATTGTTTTCCATGGTGACTAAGCCGATTTCACTTTTTTGCATTCAGTTTTCCCAACACTGAGACACTATCTTTTCACACTGAAAATTCTTGGCTCCCTTGCCAAATATAAACTGACTGTATATGCATAGGATTATTTCAGGGTTCTTGATTCTGATCCATTGGTCTATGTGTCTGGTTTTATGTCAGTTCCATACTGTTTTTATTACTAGAGCTTTATAATATGTTTTGAAATCAGGACGTGTGAGGCCTCCAGCTTTGTTCTGTCTCAAGGTATTTGACGTATTTTTGTGGTTCCATAAAAACTTTAGGGTTTTTTAATATTGGAATTTGGAATTTTGATAAGGGCTGCATTGAATCTATAAATAGTTTTGGACACTATGGACATTTTATAAATATTAACTCTTCTGACCCATGAACACAGTATACCTTTCCATTTATTTGTGTTTTCTTCAATATCTTTAATTAGTATCTTATAGTATTCAGTCCTGGAGAAGGCAATGGCACCCCACTCCAGCACTCTTGCCTGGAAAATCCCATGGACAGAGGAGCCTGGTGGGCTGCCAGTCCATGGGGTCACTAAGAGTTGGACACGACTGAGCAACTTCACTTTCACTTTTCACTTTCACGCACTGGAGAAGGAAATGGCAACCCACTCCAGTGTTCTTGCCTGGAGAATCCCAGGGACGGGGAACCTGGTGAGCTGCCATCTACGGGGTCGCACAGAGTTGGACACGACTGAAGCGACTTAGCAGCAGTAGCAGCAGCAGTATTCAGTCCATAGATCTTTCACTTCTTTGGGTAAATTTATCCCTAAGTATTTTACAGTATCAGATGCTATTGAAATGGAAATATTTTATTTCTTTGTCAGTTCACTATTGGTGATTTTTGTAGGTTGACTTTGTACCCTAAAACTTTACTGAACTTATTAATTATTCTAACAGTGTTTTTGATGGATTCTTTAGAATTTTCTATATACAAGATCATGTCATAAGGAAACAGATACAATTTTACTACATCTTTCCTATCTGGATGCCTTTTATTTCTTTTCTTGCTCTGGCTAGAACTTCCAGTATTATTTTCAACAGGAGTTGTGAGAATAGGCACACTTGTCTTATTCATGATCTCATAGAGAAAGCTTTTAACCCAATGGGCTTGTCACATATGGTCTTTATTATGTTGAGGTATGTTCCTTCTACACTTAATTTGTTTAGAGTTTTTATCATGAAAAAGGTTGAATTTTGTCAAATGCCTATTCTGTGCATATTGAAATGATCATATTAATATAAATTTTATTTTTCATTCTATTAATGGTGGTATATTATATCTACTGATTTTCATATGTTGAATCAACCTTTGATCCTAGGGATGAATCTCACTTTGATCATGGTGTATAATCCTTTAAATGTGCTGTTGAATTTGGTTTGCTAATATTCTGTCAAGAATTTTTGCATCTATATTCATCGGGGGTATTGGCCTGTAGTTTTCTTTGCTTATAGGGTCCTCATTTGCCTTTGGTATCAGGATAATGTTGGCCTCACAAAAATGAATTTAGGAGTGCTCCCTCCTCTTTAAATTTTTGGAAGAGTTTGAGAAGGATTGACATTACTTCTTCAATAAATGTTTGGTAGAATTTACCTATGATGTCATGGAGTCCTGGGCTTTTCTTTGGAGATTTTTGATTACTGACTCAATCTCCTTACTCATTATTGGTCTATTGAGATTTCTATTTCTTCATGATTCAGTATTGGTAGGTTGTATAATTCTAGTAATTTCTTCATTTCTTCTAGGTTGGTCAATTTGTTGGTATATACTTATTCATGCTGCTGCTAAGTCGCTTCAGTCGTGTCCGACTCTGTGCAACCCCATAGACGGCAGCCCACCAGGCTCCCCCATCCCTGGGATTCTCCAGGCAAGAACATTGGAGTGGGTTGCCATTGCCTTCTCCAATACTTATTCATAGTAGTCTCTTATGGTCTTTCATATTTCTGTAATATCCAGTTGCAGTGTCTCCTCTTTCATGTATTATGAATCTTCTCTTTTTCTTGGTAAGTCTACCTAGAGGTTTGTCAATTTTTTTTTTAAGCCAACTCTTAGTTTTGTTTACCTTTTGCATTGTTTTTCTATTCTCTGTTTCACTTATTTCTGCTTTGATCCTTGTTATCTCTTTCCTTCCACTAACTCTGGGCTTAGTTTTTTCATCTTTTCCTAGTTCCTTCAGGTATAAAGTTAGGTAGTTTATTTGAGATCTTTCTTTTTTACCGTATGCTTTTATTGCTATAAACTTTCATATATGTATTTATAAATATATATAAAACTTATATATAATTTCAGAACTGCTTATATTATAAAATTTCAGAACATACATAAAATTTCAGAACTGTTTTTGCTATGCCACATAAGTTTGGTATGCTGTGTTTCCATTTTTGTTTGTTTCAAGATATTTTCTTTATTTCCCTTTGATTTTTCCATGGACCCTTCGGTTGTTCAGCAGTGTGTTAATTTCCATGCATTGTGAATTTTTCAGTTTTCATCCTGTTATTGATTTCTCGTTTCATACCACTGTAGCCAGAAAAGTTACTTGGTATGTTTTCAGTCTCTTACATTGGCTAAGACTTGTTTTTTGACATAATATATGACCTCTGTTGGAAATTGTTGCATGCAGGCTTGAGAAAAATGTGTATCCTACTAATATTGGGTGGAAAGTCCTATGTGTGCTGGGTCCATTTACAGTATAGCTTAAATCCAATGTTTTCTTATCGATTTTCTGGATGGATGATCTAAAGTCTCCCACTATTATTGTATTGTTGTCTATTTCTCCTTTCAGATCTATTACTATTTGATTAAAAATTTTAGGTGCTCTGATGTTGGGTGCATATACATTTACAATTGTTATATTCTTACGCTGAATTGCCACTTGACCATTATATAAAGACTTTCTCTGTTTCTTTTTTTTAATATAAAGTTATTTATTTTAATTGGAGGTTAATTACTTTACAGTATTATATTGGTTTGTTTCTTGTTACAGTTTTTGACTTAGTCTGTTTTGTCTAATATGTATAGCTTACCCCTTTCCTCTTTTGGTTTCCCTTTGCATAGACTTTTCCATTCCTTCACTTTGAGTTTATGTGTATCCTTAAAGCTAAAGTGAGTCTCTTGGGAGCACATAGGTGTGTCTTGCTTTTGTTTGCTTGTTTTTTAATCTATTCAGTCATTCTGTCTTTTGATTTGAGAATTTAACCCACTTACATTAAAGTAATTGTTGATAAGTAAGGACTTATCTAGTCAAGGCTATGGTTTTTCCAGTGGTCATGTACGGATGTGAGAGTTGGACTGTGAAGAAAGCTGAGCGCCAAAGAATTGATGCTTTTGAACTGTGGTGTTGGAGAAGACTCTTGAGCGTCCCTTGGACTGCAAGGAGATCCAACCAGTCCATTCTGAAGGAGATCAGTCCTGGGTGTTCATTGGAAGGACACTGAAGCTGAAACCCCAATACTTTGGCCACCTCATGCAAAGAGTTGACTCATTGGAAAAGACCCTGACGCTGGGAGGGATTGGGGGCAGGAGGAGAAGGGGACGACAGAGGATGAGATGGCTGGATGGCATCACTGACTTGATGGACAAGAGTTTGAGTGAACTCCGGGAGTTGGTGATGGACAGGGAGGCCTGGCGTGCTGTGATTCATGGGGTTGCAAAGAGTGGGACACGACTGAGCGACTGAACTGAACTGAACTGAAGGACTTATTAAAGCCATCTTGTTAATTAATTTCTGACTTTATTATAATTCATTTCTTCCTCTCTTCCTGTCTTCTTTTGTGAATTGATGATTTTCTATAGTGGCATACTTTGAGTCTCTTCTCTTCAGTTTATGAATATGTTCATGTTGTGTGGTCCCTGGTGACAACTACTGCAGTGCGTCCATAATGGTTGCAAGGACTCTTGGGGTCCTCGGTGTGGGTTCAGCAGCCAGTTACCAGAGCTGGCAGTGGAGGCAGCCAGAACAAGCAGTATGCACATACTTAGCTTCAGGGGCCAGCTTCAGGGCCTGTGTAGTGGCAGTGTCCACTTGTTGTTCATGACAAGGGTCGGGCCCAGCAGGAAGGACCAACTGCAGGCACACGAGAGCCCTGGCTGTTGATATGCACTCCTATGGCTGCAGGGTCTCACCATGGCGGCACACGTGGCAGTGGAGGCTGAGGATGGAAACCAAGTTGATGGCAAACATGTGCACAGCTGGAGGCTAATCCTGAGTATATGCATACTGGTGGGGGTTAAACATGGTCTAGGCAGGTATTCCACACTTGTCATTCAGTCGCTAAGTCATTTCTTACTCTTTGCAACCCCATGGACTGCAGCATGCCAGGCTTCCTTGTCCTTCACTATCTCCCAGAGTTTACTCAAACTCATGTCCATGATACCATCCAACCATCTCTTCCTCCATCGCCCCCTTCTCCTCTTGCCCTCAATCTTTCCCAGCATCAGGGTCTTCTCCAATGAGTCAGCTCTTTGCATCAGGTGGCCAAAATATTGGAGCTTCAGCTTCAGCATCAGTCCTTCCAATGAATATTCAGGGTGGATTTCCTTTAGGATTGACTGGTTTGATCTCCTTGCAGTCTTTGAAAGGGACTTTCAAAGGGACTTTCAAGAGTCTTCCCCAGCACCACGGTTCGAACATTATCAATGATTTTGGAGCTCAGCCTTCTTTGTGGTGCAACTCTAACATCCGTACATGACTACTGGAAAAACCATAGCTTTGACTACATGCACCTTTGTCGGCAAAGTGATGTCTCTGCTTTTGAATACACTATTTAGCTTTGTCATAGCTTTTCTTTCAAGTAGTAAGTGTCTTTTAATTTCATGGCTGCATTCACCATCTGCAGTGATTTGCAGTCCAAGAAAATGAAGTCTGTCACTGTTACCACTTTTTCTCCATCTGTTTGCTATGAAGTGATGGGACTGAATGCTATGATCTTAGTTTTCTGAATGTTGAGTTTTAAGCCAGGTTTTTCACTCTCTCACTCTCATTGAGAGGCTCTTTAGTTCCTCTTTGCTTTCTGCCATTAGAGTGGTATCATCTGCATATCTGAGATTGTTGATATTTCTCCTGGCAATCTTGATTCCAGCTTGTGATTCATCCAGCCCTACATTTCACATGAGGTACTCTGCATAAAAGTTAAATAAGCAGGATGACAAAAATAAAGCCTTGGCATAATTCTTTCCCCGCTTTGAGCCAGTCTGTTGTTCCATGTCCTTATGTCCTGCAGTTCTGTAGCTGTAAAGGCCTGGGCCAGCTGCCCATCCTGTGTTGAGGGTGGGGAAGGGAAGGGTGTCATCAGGAGGGCTCGGGTGCCTTGTGTCTGTGAATGCAATTACCCATAGAGCAAAGCCTCAGCAGTAAAATCTGCAGGAGGTCTGCAGCAGCCGTGCTGGCCATTGGTTTCTTCAGCAGTGAAAGCTATTGGGCGCTGCAGAGCAGGCCACTGAGAAACACGGTCACTCCCACTACGCAGCTCATGGGAGCCCCCATTCTTCTTCCCAGTGGTTTCTATTCGTCTCAGTTTTGCTGGTCTCTGGGTGAAACCAAAGTTGGTTCTTTGTGCATTACCCAAAGAAGCTAGGAAAGCCAATGGCTCACTCCTCTTCCCAGTGAGGGAAACATTCTTGCTGGGGATGACAGGATGACACATGCAGAATGAAACCATCTTCCTTCTCTTCGTGAGCTGTTATTCTCAGGGGTTTTTTGGGGGTTCCACTGTGTTACTGAGGTTTTTAAGTGGACACCAGAGCTCTCCTAGGGCTGCTTCTGTTCATGGATAGCTGTTTAATTGTTCATCTTTGCTGAGGGATGGAGGTTGGGGTCACCTAACACATCTACTTAGTGACTTCACTCAGGAGTTTTAAAAGCTTGAATTAGTTGCTCCAACTTAGGAATCAGAGGGTTCCACATAAATGGACAGATTTCAAGATTCTCTCAGAGCATCAGAAAGGCTGGCACTTCCTGTTTCCCATCAGCTTAGCCAGCAGTGGCCAGAGGTTCCCTCTAGGGTTCTCCCCTTGAGCCTCCAGAGGGAATACAGCCCTGCTAATAACTACTTTGGCCTCCAGACACAAGAGAAGACGTTTCTCTTGTCTTCAGTAATTTCCAGCAGCTGCAGGAAGCTAACACAGGGCCCAGGTGGGCAGAGGGGTGAGGTGGGTGGCCATTCTCTGAGGGCCACAGGATGGGGCGCAGGGGTTGCAGACCCCTGAGGACACACGTTTGAGGCATCCTGCACTTCTGGGGAAGGGGTCTAGGGCAAACAGGAAGGGCAGGAAGAATGACAGCCAGACTGGGGCACCAAGAGCACCCGTCTGTGGGAAGAGAGAGGAGAAGAGAGACCCATGGGAACCGTACAGGCCCCCACACTCTGACTCATCCCTGAGTCCTAGGGCCCTTCCATGTTTGGAGAGGGTGAGCAAATATCTGTGAGATAAGTGAGTAAGTGACCCTGAAACAGCAGGACATGTCTCTGAGAGGAAGACGGATGGCGGGGCGAGGATGCTACAGGCCATCCCCTTGTACTGGCCCGTGGTTAATACTGTTCACACTGGCAAACCTCTCTGTATGCTGCCATGGACTCTTCCCATGTCTATGGTTTGGGGGCACACTGGTGTCTCGAGCCCATCTCACTGATGGAACCCACGGACACGTGGCCTGGGAGTGGTCTGGGAGTTTAGTGTCCTGAGTTCCCAGCACCATTTCTGTCTGACCAGGCGGCCTCAGCCCAGGTGTCAGAGCTCCTGGGCTTTTGATACACTTGCCTGTAAAGGAGGGAGGGTTGTCCCTCCCCTCACGTGGTTGCTGCAGGTACACAGGCAACCTAGGAGGCACTCAGAATCAGGGCACACAGGCAGCGCTCTGCAACCCAAGTGGTGTCATCTACCTGCTTGCTTTCCAAAGAAGAAAACTGAGACCGAGGGGCAGGAAGCTCTGCCAGGGACACACGAGGTCCAAGAATCAAACCCCAGACCCCAGATGGAATGAATATCTCCTAGGTGGAGACCCAGGCCTATCCTGCCTTATTAAGGCATGGCATGGAGAACATCCTCTGGAGTAGGAATTGGCAACCCACTCCAGTGTTCTTGCCAGAAAAATCTCATGGACAGAGGAGCCTGGTGGGCTGCAGTCCATAGGGTCACAAGGAGCAGACACCACCGAGACTGCGTGCATGAACTGGGGCATCGGGGTCCAGTAGGGCAGCCCCCTCTTCTGGAGGGAAACTTGCACCCCAGAGTCAGAGCCACCCGTGCCACAGGCCCAGCTTCCTGGGATCATTCTGGAGGGACCCAGTGTGACAATGACCCAGAACCTAGCCTGATGAGGAGCCAGTCTTCTCTGGCTTGAGAGATTCTAGGACTCTTTGGGGTCCGCCTGTCCAGGGGGATCGGGTTCTCTTCCCTGGCGAGATTTTTCTGGTTAAAGGTCATGGGGCTGATGAACGGGCACTGGATTTGTTTGATGCTGACCTCCACCTTGCTGTTATCAGAAGCCAGGGTCCAAGGTGGCTAAGCTGCCTGGCAGGGACCCTCCAGAGTGCCATCTGAAGGGCACTGTAGTGCTCTGAGAGAAATCTGAAGTATGGTGCCAGTTTACTCAAGCGTCCTCACGCAACCAGAGACTTCTAAACTGACAGTTCTCTCATGGAGAAGTTACAACCCTCACCAGCATCAGCCCATCCCTGAGAAGTCCTGAGGAACAAACGCAGGGGTCACACTGATGTATAAGCTGGGCCTGCCCCAAGAGCAGCAGCTGACCATTCCGAGACCGGCGGATGACCACTGAGCCCAGCGGCCGATCGCCCCTCAAGACCACCAGCTAAAGCGCTGCTTGGTAAGGCGCTCCCCACAAGGAAAGTGGGGTCCCTTTCATTGCCTGCTTCTCAGGCATTTTAGTATGCATGCCGGGAATAATCTGTCTGAAAAACTGCAAAGGAAAATCGACAAAACAACAAGGTACAGAATGTGGGGTACATTTTGCTGAGTCTTCTCCAGGACTTTGATTTTTTTTCTGCTGCCAGTGGCAAATATATCTGGGTTTACATGTAATTTTTATTAATAAGAATCAATTTCCTCTCCCCACTTAATAAATATTGAAGAAGTCTCTGAAGCACACTGATGTGAAGGGCATTCAATCAGGAGCCTGCCCGTGTCTGTCCAGCCTGATGTTACGTGGAGGGGCTGGCTCTCACCGGAAATCCACTCTGCTCCTGACCGTTGTGGCTGTCGGCCTAACCTGGCCAGGAGGCAGGCTCACGGGAGGACCCTGTCCCTGACCCTCAGGGTCCACCACTGAGACCTGGCAGGTCTTTGGTCATCAAATCACTAGTTCTCAGATCTTGGTGAATTGTAAGATGCCTGCCCTTTTTCCTCCTTTCTCTAAGGCCTTGTTCCTTTGCTGTTTGGTTTTTTACAAGTATGGCTTGTGGCATCTTAGTTCCCCGACCAGGGATTGAACCTGAGACTCACCAACGAAAGTACCAAGTCCTCACAACTGGACCACCAGGGAATTTCCTGCTGTTTGGTTTTTGATGAAGTGACTAGGAATGGAAACTAAAAGTTAAACATTTGTCAGAATGAAGAGGCTTGACACATACCCTCCGTCACTTTGAACTCTAAGCACTAGAGACACTGACCCTCTCGCGGTCGCGGTCTCACAGGAAGGCCAGCATATACCCTGCTTCCCTGTGTGAGGCGCCCGGTCTGCAGCCCCCAGGGGCTCCCCCGGTGGAAGTCACAGGCCGCAACACACGCAGATCCCCGTGCATGCAGGACAGGGGCCGGGGCTGTCACTCAGCCTTGTCACGCTTGCAACCTGCGGTGCCACGACCGTCATGTGTCTGTCAGGGTTGCGGTAGTGATGACCGAGAATAGAAAGAAAAAAGAAGCTGGTCCCAAAACAGAAGGATCCAGACTGTGACAGGACAAGACAGCATGTGTCTGCAGCAGTTCACAGATGCCCCAAACTTGACTTTCCTCCGAAGCATACACGCCTGTGTGTAAACGCACATGTCCATGTGCACACACACTCTTGCCACCGAAATCCTCCCCAGTGCTGGCATCTGATAAGCATGCATCTGTCCTCTCCCCTGCCTGTCAGCTCCTGCTCTGCCCCTTACAGAACATCACCTTCTGGAGGGGTCTGCCTGTGGATGCCCCAGTGGCAGAGCCCCTGCCTCCCCTGCTCTCTGCCTCACTTGGTGGACAAGTAGGCCTTGCCATGAGCCATCCAAATCCTCCTTCCTCTTGGGGAGCCATCCCTCCTGCTGGTGTATAATCTCTCTCCTTATAAACAATTAGAGAGGTGTTAAAGATCTGTGAGTATCAAACCGAGACTATCTTTGATTCAATCATCAAGTTTAAAATAGAACTGAAAAGGGAATAATTTTCTCACTATGAATTTCATGCTTTCTAAACTATGAAAGAGCTTTACTGGGCTGTAATTCATATATCATGCAATTCATTCACTTACACCATACAACTCAACTACCACCACAATTTTAGAACATTTTCAACATATCATACACATTTGCGGCCAGTCCCCATTTTCTCCTAGTCCCCTCATCGACCCTGCTGCCATGCATCGGCCCCTGGCAACCACTTAATCTACTTTTATTTCTCGATGGATTTGCTTATTCTGGACATTTCATATACATCGAATCATACAGTATGTGACCTTTTGTGATTGGTTTCATTCACCTAGCAAAATGTTTACAAGATTCCTAATATGTCAGCACTTAAGTTCATTTTTATTGTCCAATAATACTCTATTTTACATATGTTCCACATTTTATTTATCCATTCACTGGTTGATGGACATTTGGATTGTTTCCACATTTTTTGGCTTTTATGAATAATGCTGCTTTGAACATTTACGCTCAAGCTTTTGTGTAGACATATGTTTTCATTTTTCTCGAGTATAGACCTAGAAATGGAACCATTGGGCCATATGGCAACTTTATGCCAAACCAGCTGCACAATTTTACATTCCCACCAGCAGTGTATAATGGTTCCAATTTCCCCATGTCCTCACCAACATTTACTATCTACCTTTTTCCTTCTAGCCACCCCCCTGTGTATGGACTGACGTCCTATTGTGATCGTGATTAGAATTTTCCTGATGACTAAGGAGTTGGGCATCTTTTCATGTGCTTATTGGACATTTGTTTCTCTTCTTTGAAAAAATGACTATTCAGTCTCACTGCTCATCTTTTAACCGGATTAATTTCATTTTTGAGTTGTAAGAGTTCTTTATTCTAGATACAATTCCCTAATAGATATGTGATGTGCAAATATTTTCTATCATTCTGTAGGTTATCTTCTGACTTTCTTGATGGTGTTCTTTGAAGTTATAAAAGACATTCATAAAGTACACCTTATCTATTTTTTCTTTTATCATTTGTGTTCATGGTGTTATATCAAAGGCTTTGCCTCAGTTCAGTTCAGTCGCTCAATCGTGTCTGACTCTTTGCAACCCCATGAACTGTAGCACGCCAGGCTTCCCTGTCCATCACCAACTCCCAGAGTCCACCCAAACCCATATCCATCGAGTCAGTGATGCCATCCAACCATCTCATCCCCTGTCGTCCCCTTCTCCTCCTGCCCTCAATCTTTCCCAGCATCAGGGTCTTTTCAAATGAGTCAGCTCTTCATATCAGGTGGCCAAAGTATTGGAGTTTCAGCTTCAGCATCAGTCCTTCCAATGAACACCCAGGACTGAATAATAAAGATTTGTTCCTACATTTTTATGAGTTTTATAGTTTTAGATCTTACATTTAGATCTATGATCCATTTTGAGTTAATCTTTATATGATATGGGGTAGGGGTCCAACTTCAGTCTTTTGCTTGTGGATATCCAATTGTCCCAATACCATTTGTTGAAAAGACTATTCTTTCCTCCACTGATGTCTTGGCACTCTTTTTAAAAATCAATGCAAAGAGTTATTTCTGGATTCTCAGTTCTATTTCATGGATCTATATGTTTATCCTTCTGCCAGTACCACAATCTTGACTACCATAACTTTGTAAGTTTTGAAATCATAAAGTGTGAGTTCTCTAACCTCATTCTTTTTCAACATTGTTTTGACTATTTTGGGTTTCTTGTATTTTCATATGAACTTTAGCTTGTCAATTCCTGCCAAGAAGCCAACGGGGATTGTGATAGAATACAATGCATTTTAATATCATGTTTGGTGTCACACTGATTCACCCTTATGCCAACCCTTGAGGAATGCTGGCCTAGAGAGAACACTGCATTAGAAACCGAGAGACTGGGATGCGAACCCTAACTCTGTAGACTAACCAGATATGTGACCTTGAGTAAATCAGAGCCTCAGGAAGCTGCAGTGTACAGATGCACATACCACCTCTGCTGCTAGACAGAATCTTCTCAATAGCATCACCTCAGCTCCACTTCATATCTCTTTTTATCATTCCTCTCCTGCCACTTAAGGCAGCCCAGACTTGAATTAAAAATTTAGTTCCCACAGATAAGGAAATCACAGGTTAAAAGTATCAGAACTGACTTCTTCATCTATTCCACTGCAACAATTATGGTTACAAACCAGAAGTCATTTACCATATATTCTGGAAAGGAAATCCATGCAATGTAAAAAATAATTTATAATTCAACTTTAATAACTTGGGGCAAAAACTGTCAAACAAGTCAGCAGAAATGAAAGAAAAGGGTAGAGGAGGTAGAAGAAGTAGTCTAACTGTATTAATTTCTTAAACGGACATAAAAGGATCAGTAGTTACTGACAAGCTGGTAAAGTTGATAGCCATAAGTTTAAGAATACTAAAAAAGCCATAACTAGAAAAATTAATATATTCCTTCCAAATAACTGAACATGGAGAATAGAAAATAGAAAAACAGCACAAAAAAAAACATTAAAAAATGTAAGTAGGATGATAGAAGTAACAACAAATATATCTGTTATAACAATAAATGTAAATGCTCAGATTACTTCCAAAAGTTTCTATGACTTGCCAAAAAAAATGAAAAAACTTATGCTAGACCAAAAGAGTTTTACAGATAAGACTTTTCACCCCTTAAACAACAAATACATCCATGTCATATCATTGACTGAGAAGGCAGGCCCAGCTCTACTGTGACGATGAACTTAGGTGAAGTCTTAGATGTCTCCGAGCCGATTGTCAGCGCAACCTAAGGGAGCAGGGCGAGCCCGCTAAGGTTCTCGGCTTCGATTCAAATGTTGCTTCAGCACTGGCTAACTGGATTCAGCTCCAGTGTTTCCAACCTAAAATAAGGATAATGATAATCTCGCACAGTTGGTTTGAGGGTTAAACCAGGTAAAGCACTCAGCACACTGCAAAGGTAACAAACTAGCCAATATCATCCTTATTAGGAAGACAAAGGGAAAGCTGTGTGGACACACAGAGAGAGCTAGCAAAGAGCTAACAGAGCCACGGTTTGCAATGGGTTTTGCTTTCTTATCACTGTTGTCTGTATTTTTTGATGATTTTTTTCTTTTTTACAAAAGGCACACATCAAAACAGACAATTTGTTTAAAGAAAGGAGCAGGAAAAGAGGGGATGGGCAGGGAAAGAAAGATAAGGGAGAAAAAAAATGGGATAAACAAGACACTGACAAGAATGCTTCACGGTGACCAAAGGAGAGGCCAGCCCGCCAGTCTTCTCACTAAATCAAGCATTCCCAGGACGGCTCCCACGGGAGCTGGCCTGTCCGGCCTGCTGGGGAGGGCCTCCAGGAGCTGGTCTCCCAGCCAGGCTAAGAGAGAGGGGTCAGCAGGTCAGGCCCAGACCCCAGGACCGTAACAGGCCTGCCCATCCATCACAAGAACTGACACCCACCCCTGCCAGATGCTCTAGCTGACATTTCCCAGGTCCTACTCAGCATGAAGGCTGTGTCGGGGAATGTCCCCAGTCACAAATTAACATTCGCATAAATAACAAGGCACTCTCTAGTAAAGAAGAAAAATGAATCTTGCTGTAGGAACATTTGCCAAAATACCAAAAAAGTGGACTTTTTCTTTCCGAGCTTCCATATCTCACCAGCTGGGCCCCAGCAGACTATGGCCTTGAGACACGAGGTGGAGGTGAGCTAACAGAATAAAGTCCAAGTTCCTTGTTCAACATCCTGTTAACAGATCCTCCCCTGAGCTGGCACCCAACCCTAGGGCATCCCAGCCCGCACAGCACACATACCAGCAGCTAAAATCCAACACATTTGCACTGCTGTCCAGCAGGCCTCCCTGCCTCCTTGGAGACCACACACACCCTGCTTTTCCTCCTCTCCTCTGACTTGTCGGGGACCAGCATGTCTGAGCCCCACCAGCCCTAGCCTGGTCCAGACATAGTCTGGTAAGGGGCTGAGGAACTGGAACCCTTATCTAGGAGCACCACTGTCTGCTTTTGCCCCAGATGTGTGCTCTTTGAGGTGCTATTATGAAGGCACTAACGCCCCCATAGGTAATGTCACAGGTGGCTGGGGTCCTGGGCCGAGGAGTCACCAGCCACCTGCACCCACAGAGCTCCAGACTCTGCACACACTGTCACTCAGTCATCCTTGGCGGCCAAGAGATGTACACTGGCAAGCAGAGCACACAAGGTCCCACTTCAGGGCCCAGGTGCCTGGCAACCCCAGGACCGTCCCTTGGCATTCAAGCAGACGCACTCCACACTGGCCAGCTTCCTCCCACAAGACGCCAGGGTCAGCACCTCCTCCACTGCCTCTGCCTTCATCTGTTCATCTCATCAAAATACTGTAGCCTGCGTGTCTTCAACCATAGAGATTTATCTTCCTGATTTCTGGAAGTCAGAGATCAAGTCAGCGAGGCGGTCAGCAGGGTGGTTTCTCCTGACGCCTCTCTCCGTGACTTGTAGGTGGCACGTGTCCTCCCATGGTCACCCTTCTATGTGAGTCTATGTCCAAATTTCCTCTTAATAAGGAAGTCACATTGGATTAAGGCTCCACCCAGCTGACTCATTTGAAAAGACCCTGATGTTGGGAAAGACTGAAGGCAGGAGGAGAAGGGGACGACAGAGGATGAGATGGCTGGATGGCATCACTGACTCAATGGACATGAGTTTTGGTAAACTCCGGGAGTTGGTGATAGACAGGAAAGCCTGGTGTGCTGCGGTTCATGGGGTTGCAAAGAGTCGGACACGACTGAGCGACGAACTGAACTGAACACATAACCTTAATGGAACTTAGTTAATCTCTGGAAAGGCCCTATCTGCTATTTTGGGGTCACATTCTGAGGTACTGGGGGGTTAGGATTTGCCATATGAATGTGGGTTGAGGGGCCTTCCCTGTGATTCAGATGGTAACGAGTCTGCCTGCATGCAATGCAGGAGACTCCAGTTTGATCTCTGGATTGGAACGATCTCCTGGAGAAGGAAAATGGCAACCCACTCCAGTATTCTTGCCTGGAAAAATCCCATGGACAGAGGAGTCTGGTGAGCTACCATCCATGGGGTCACAAACAGTCGGACATGACTGAGTTACTAACAATTTAGCCCAGAACAGCCTCTGTGCACCAATGCTGCCCAGACTCAGAGGTAGTTGCTGGTAGGGGTGCCAGGTAGTCCTTGGGCCCAGAATAACAGAGCTGGGCAGGGCTGCTGCTCAGGGAGCGACTCTGGGCAGTAGTAAGGAGGTCACTCTCTGAGTCACACCTAAGTCGGCCAGCACTCAGGCAAGCTGGAGCACAGCCTAGGCTGACCTCATGGGACTCCTGACTCTCACTCCTTCTAGCGTGGACATTCTCATTTCCATGACTCAGAGTAGTGAGTGCAGTCCCACGGGGGCGGGAAAGCTGCAGAGCACGCACGAGGACCCCGTCTTCCAAACCAACCGCCGTCCTGGGAACCAGAGAGAGCCCTGCCCCAGAGCCCCCCTGGGGGCAGGTCCCTCGATCCTACACGCCTATAGCAAGGAGACAGGCCTCCTGCCAAGGGGCTCCCCCCATGCCCACAGGACCCCAGAATTTTAGGGGCTCCCAAGGCTGAGTCTTCACAGTTGCAGAAGACTTGGGAATGCAATGCTAGTTGGGCAGCACATCCAAAGAGGCAACACCCCTTCCAGGAAGGAAACCCTCAGCTTCAGGGGCCCAGGAAGCAGTGTCTTGCTCCGTCCCACGTGGGATGCTCCTCCAGGACCAGGGGGAAGACACAGGCTCACCAAGGGTCCAGCGGCCTGGTTGATGGATGGACAAAAGGTGGGGGGGGTGGGGGGAGGAGGGGGGGGAAGGGGTGGGAGGAGGTGGGGGGAGATGCCCCACCCAGTGGGTGTATCCCTGAGAGACACAAAATCCCTGGCAGGGAAAGCGCAGCCTGCCACTCGGACCCCAGAGCAAGTTCGTGCACTTCACTGGGCAGCGCTGGCTCAGCTCTCCTCTTCCTGAGCCTGTTTCCCAAGGTAGAAGTCAGTGTCACAGAGGGCGGGTTGAGGGTGTCCTGGCACAAACAATTGCTGGGCACCCAGGTCTTCAAGTTTTCCAGGCAGAGGAGCCTCGCTTTCTGTGCTCACCATGGGCCATCGCGTCCCTGGGTCTCTGGGCGACCAGCCCCTCTCCAGGCATTCAGGCCTCGTGCTCACAGAGAGCCTGGCGCCCTGCCTGACTTTGGTTTCTTTCAAATCCGGCTTCTTTTCCTACTTGGATCTCTAGGGCCTGTGGTGGTATCCGGGGCAGGCTGACCGCCAACCGTCCTCTGCCCGCCTGCCCAGCTGCTTCTCTCGGGCAGGCAGCCCTGCCAGGGCCCAAGGCTCTCCACTGTCCCTTCTGGTCCAGATTTCCCAAAACAAAAATCAGGCCACACCATCTGACAAAGAATCTCGTCTGGTTTATTTATGGGGAAAGACAGGGCTAGAAGGGCCAGGTTCTCTGGGCGGTGGCCAGGCTCCTCCACAGGCCCTTGGATGCTGCATCCTCCCTTCTGAAGCACTGATGTCCAGGGTGACGGGCTGGGCCCCTGCAACAGTGACCTTGGGATGTTGATTATTTCCAGAGCCAGGATGGCAGCCATATGGCCCTGGACCCCTCTGTGGGTCGCCGTTGCCTAGACATGGAGCCTGAGCAGCAAGACCAGCAATGACCAAGGGTACTGCATCCAAAGTAAAGGCTCAGTGGGCCCACTGTCTCTTGTCACTGTGGGAAATCCAGGGGAAGTTCACACATGGCATCAAGTGCCCCGTGGGATCCTGCTCCCGACAGGGGACAGGCCACCAGGTGCCCCCCTGGGAGACGGTGGTAGAGTCCCAGAGTATGAAAGCAGACATCAGACAGATGTCCGATTCACTCCCTGAATCCAAACTCATCTGCGGAAACTCCAGGCACCGCATGGAAACCACACACACTAACCCAGCCTGCCTACCTATGGGGCCCCGCCTGGGCTCTCAAGGCCTCCGCTGGAGGCCAGCAGGTGAGCTGACAGCAGCTCAAGCCGGCAGAGACCACACATGCTCCAGGCCAAGTCCACGAGGAGACTGCTGCCCCAGCCAGCCCTCCCCGCCTCGGGGCTGCCTGCCCTCCTTCAGGGTTCCTCTCACGGCAATGCTCTTTCTGCATAGACGGATTGCCTCACCACCCCAGGTGAAACGGTGCAACCGCTGTGAGAAACACTTCGACTGTTCCTCAAAAAATTAAAAATAGAACTATGATATGATCCAGAAACTTCTGGGTATATACCCTGAAGAATTGAAAGCAGGGTCTCAAAAAGTTATTGGTACATCCATGTTCACAGCAGCGTTATCCACAGTTGCTAAACTGTGGAAGCAACCCAAATGTCCCTCAGTGGATGAAATGGATAGCAGCATGCTGCATGCGCATACCACGGAATGGAAGATATTAAAAAGAAAAGAGGTTCTCACACATGCTACCACCCGGATGGATCCTGAGGACATTATACTAAGTGAGACCAGACAATCACAAAAGTACAGACACTGTATGACTTCACTTATACGAGGCACTTAGAGCAGCAAATTCATAGAGACAGAAAGCAGAACAGTGGTTGCAGGGGGCTGTGGGGAATGGAGAAGTGGGGAGCTACTGTTGAATGGGTAGAGAGTTTTGCTTTCACAAGATGAAGAGAGTTCCAGGAACGGATGGTGGTAACAGTTGCACAAAAATATGAATGTATTTAACACCACTGAACTGTGCTCTTAAAAACTACTAAGATGGTAAATCTTAGGTTAAGTGTATTTTATCACAATGAAAAAACAACTTCTTAAATCATACCTAAGCATATCAACGGAGAAGGCAATGGCACCCCACTCCAGTACTCTTGCTTGGAAAATCCCATAGACGGAGGAGCCTGTTAGGCTGCAATCCATGGGGTCGCTAAGAGTCAGACACGACTGAGCGACTTCACTTTCACGCATTGGAGAAGGAAATGGCAACCCACTCCAGTGTTCTTGCCTGGAGAATCCCAGGACGGGGGAGCCTGGTGGGCTGCCATCTATGGGGTCGCACAGAGTCGGACACGACTGAAGTGACTTAGCATAGCATAGCATAGCAAAGCATATCAAAAGGGTAGAGGATCCAACCTGAAGATGCTCTCATTTGACAAATCAGATAACTTTAATAAAAGAAAAAATAATTATAGTAACAGGCTAAAATCCACAGAATAAAATACATATCCACAAGTCCATACTGGTATAAATAAATAACTGAATAAGGGCTTCCCTGGTAGCTCAGTCGGTAAAGAATCTGCCTGCAATGCAGGAGACTCAGGTTTGATACCTGGATTGGGAAGATCCCCTGGAGAAGGAAATGGCCACCCATTCCAGTATTCTTGCCTAGAGAATCCCACGGACAGAGGAACCTAGCAGGCTACAGTCCATGAGATCCCAAGAGTCGGACATGACTTAGGTACTAAACCACCGCAGAAGAAAGAACAGTTCTTCCTTACAGTGGAATGCAATTAGCAAATGTAGGAGAAACGATGGAGACTGAAAGTCACCAAGGTAAACACCACAGTAAAGGATCACTGCAGATAAGAGTCACCCACGGGTGCTAATATCACTGGGCGAAAGCATGAGAAACAGAAGGCTTGCATAATCTCCGAGTATCTCTTCACAAGATATTTATGAATTAGAAAGGAAAAACCCAAAGGTTTACAGAGGAGAGCCCCAGGAGACGAAGGTGGCGGGGGAAGGAGGTTCCTCAAAGTGCTGAAGATTACTGTCTCTAACAGCCAGACAATTTGACATCACGCAGCACAATGTAGTCCCATCACTTCGTCTGGTCCCATCACTTCATGGCAAGTAGATGGGGAAACAATGGAAACAGTGAAAGACTTTATTTTCTTTGCCTCCAAAATCACTGCAGGTGGTGACTGCAGCCATGAAATGAAAAGACACTTGCTTCTTGGAAGAAAAGCTATGACAAACCTACACAGCATATTAAAAAGCAGAGACATTACTTTACCAACAAAGGTCCATATAGTCAAAGCTATGGTTTTTCCAGTAGTCATGTATGGATGTGAGAACTGGACTATAAAGAAAGCTGAGTGCCAAAGAACTGATGCTTTTGAACTGTGATGTTGGAGAAGACTCTTGAGAGTCCCTTGGACTGCAAGGAGATCAAACCAGTCCATCCTACAGGAAATCAGTCCTGAAGATTCATTGGAAGGACTGATGCTGAAGCTGAAACTCCAGTACTTTGGCCACCTGATGTGAAAAACTGAGTCACTGGAAAGACTCTGACGCTGGGAAAGATTGAAGGCAGGAGGAGAAGGGGACGACAGAGGATGAGATGGTTGGATGGCATCATGAGTTTGAGCAAGCTCTGGGAGTTGGTGATGGACAGGGAGGCCTGGCATGCTGCAGTCCATGGAGTCACAACGAGTCAGACACGACTGAGTGACTGAACTGAACTGAGCCCAATGTGGAGCAGGCAAGCCTTCAGTGATATCCCTGGCCCAAACGTGTAAGTCATCTAACCTGAGAAAACATGAGACAGAGCCATGCAGAGGCCATTTACAAAGCAACTGACTGGGCCTCTTCAAAAGAGCCAGGGCCAGGAATGACAGACTGAGGATCTCAGACAGGAGAACACCTCAGAGACACAACTTCTAAATGCCACGTGGGATCTTGCCTGGGATCCGAACCAGATAAAAAGACAGGAGACAGAAAACAGGTGAAAGGCAAGTACAGTCTGGAGTCTAAGTAATGACAAGAGGTTGTTCAGGGTGAACCTCCTGGTTTCGATCCTAAGAAGGATCTTTGCTGCACTGACTGGACAGTAAACCACCAGGCTGGCACCCCTTCTCCCCCGTTCCCCTAAATCTGCATCAATACATCACAATTCCAAACATGGGCTTGTGGATCTTGGAACACACTTTAATTAAATTATGTATACAGAAAACAAATATCTGCCCGGGACCCACCAAATACCCTAGAGACAGCCATACCACTGGAAGCAGTCTAGAAGAACTGTTACTAAGGAGCCCAGGTGAGGAGAGGTGGGAGCCAGCTCACCTATTTTAACGCGCTCTTCCCGGAATGTACATCTGAGACAGAAGAACCACAGCGGGGCCAACCACACCCCTCACCCCATGCTGGTGCCCTGACCACTGCGCAAGCAGCTTTCCATTTCTAAGTCTCCATCACCAGTTCCCAAGGCTTGCCTTTAATGCCCTTCTGCTTAAGCGAGTTGAATCAGGCCAATACTGCCAGCTTCTGCGCCCATCTTCCTGGTGGCTGTCAGGGGCTCTGAGCCCCAGCGGTCCCAGCCATTCCCCCTGCAGCCCCCCGCACTGTGAGCTCACCGGCTAAGGGCCCGCGGATCCTCTCGCGCGTGCAGTAAGTGCTGACACACCGCCTCCCTCCCTGGCTGCAGAGAGGTGGTGTGGGAGAACAGTCTACCCCTCATCCCTCTGCGCTCCCAAAAAGGGGGCGCAATGGCCGTCATGTTCCTTTGTCCCCACAGAGTCACGCTTCCTCAGAAAGTGCTAATCTTCACCAGAGTCCAGGGTGCTATGCGTCCCTCTAAGTAAGGCAGATTAATTAGCCAATTCACACTTGGGGAGCCTCTTATTCTTGCAGGTTTTGTTTACAGGTCAGAAATTAGACTTGAAGCGAAAACTGACATCTCAGCATGAAGAGTGCTTTCCTCACAATACGGCGACTCAGGGCCGGGGGCTCAGACACGTGTGGAACATCCCTTCCCTTCACTACGGACCAGGGCGTGGCAACGGCCGGCAGGACACCGGGGACGTGAGTCTTCCATGGCCGTGGACCAGGATGAGCCGAAGGACTGGAAGGCCTGATGCGAACTGGAACCTGCCTTCCCGAGTCGTCTCATCTTGTTTAGTTGTTTTATTGAGATGCTGGTGCCTCCTGAGCACTCAGCTTTATCCCTGAGATCTGGGTGTGTGGTGCTGATGAAGGTGTGTGGCCTGTAGCCAGAGCCGACAGCCTAGAAACACAGCCAGCCAGCCAATCATCTTCAGCTGATGCTCTTTCCTTAGCAACTCAATCCCATGAACAGGGACGAGGGGAGCCTGACTAGAAGCTCCATCTGGGTTCTGAGCACGATCCTAGCAGTGCTCCTGGGGACCTGACCCCTGGGGACGCTGGGCGCAGCCTGGCCCAGGGTTGCCAAGCAGCCCCGGCTGGTCTGATCTGCTCAGCACATTCTCGCGTGGGCAGCTTGTGGTGCTCAGGAGTGGTGGCCCTGAGAGCCCACACCCTTGGCACCACAGGCTCTGGGAAGCAGCGGGGCTGCCCCAGGCCCCGGCCTCAGCGCCTCCTGCAGCAGCGCTGCAGCAGAACCTGCAGGGTGGCCTCAATGCAGCGCTGCAGCTTCTCAGGAGGCCTTGCTGGCTGAGTGGGAAGGCATATCGCCAGCAGCAAATGTCAAGATTATCCCTGAACAGCCCTCAACTCCTGCATCAGGTCGAGTAGACGTGGGTTTCATGGGCACTCAATATGGTAACTGTTTTGCACACAAATGTGGACTCAACTCCTGCATCAGGTCGAGTAGACGTGGGTTTCATGGGCACTCAATATGATAACTGTTTTGCACACAAATGTGGGGACCCACCAAGGCAGTCTAAAGGAAGAAAAGAAACCCCACGTGCAGATTTCCAGTGCTGCTACCATTTCAGTCTGCCTGTCTACTGCCTCCTGGCGATCAGGGAAGGCTCCTGCTGGCTCCATGGTCCCTTGGTTTCTGCTCCAAAACCAGGCCTGGAACACCCTCCTGGAGGCTGGTTTGTCATCCCCGCAGTATGACAGCACCCAGCAAAAGACCCAGTACCTACTAGTGCTAAATAAATAAGCTCTGGATGGAGAAGGAAAGCTAAACTGGAAAAGACAGAGAGAATGGGGTCGGCTTCTCTCCTTTCAGGTTGAACCTCGGGGCTGGCTGTTCTCCTTCTGCCTCCCAACCCCTTCACCTCTATCCTGCGCTGCGCTGCACGTGGACCAGGCCAGCGGCCTCTCCCTGGCTGTCTTGGCCAAGGTGGGTGGCGGCAGGAAGTCAGGGGCTGGAGAGAGACTTTCTCTCTGCTCGGCCCCGCAGGTACAGCGGCAGTCTCGGCTCCCCACCCACCCTGCGGGTCCCCTAATCCTGTCCAAGTCTCAGTGAGGTGTGCAGTGGACCCCCAGGTCCTCTGGGGCCCTGGCTGATGCACTGTCTCTGTTTCGGGATGGGACTCCCACACTTAAGGAATTGCCTTAAGGCACAATTCCTGCCCTTAAGGACACAGGGTTAGCCTGCTCCCTGCAACCACGCAGACTCAGGCAGACAGAATCCAAGGTCACCCCAGAGTACGCTGAACAAGGCATGCGAACCACCCCGCCTCCCCCACCTTCTGTGCTGCTGCAGGCCATCCCAGACAGGAGGCAAGGGTCATAGGGAAACTGGATGCTCTGGAAAGAATTTTGGGATGGCTGCTTGAGGCCACTCTTCACACACAGGCCCTAAACCTTCCTCCCAACTGAAAACAACCAGATAGATCTGTGCTGGGAGCAAGGGGGTGATGTAGACGTGGGCCTAGGGATGAGCCTGCCCCGCGAAGAGGAAAGGAACCCCCACCCCAGGAGGAAAGCCCCTTCTGGACAGTAGTTTGGGGACCATGAATGTGGCCCACAGGTCTGCAAGGGTATCATGACCTGTAGAGAGGGTCACCATCCTGGTTAGAAGAGGGATTCGCCACCACCAGGAAGGCCCCCAGCCAGCTTGGGGTGAAAGAGAATGAACAGGCACACAGGGAAGACTGAGACCAGAAGTGACAATGCAGACAATTGTCTGTGTCTACGCCGGTCTAGAGCATCCTAAAGCAGCTGTGAAACTTAACACAGACATCAAACTGTGAAAACAGAAGGTGCATATTAATTTTTAAAAGTGGTGGTATAACAAGTACCAAATTCTAACCACAGTGAAATTCGTTGGGTTTGAATATGGTTGGGAGTGAGATGCTCTAGTCCTTTTGAAGAGAAATAGTCCAGAGCTTTGTCTAATTCTTAGGGCAACTTAAGTTTAAGAAGGTTTTAAAAATTGAAAAATAATAGCTGGCAGGATAAAAACAGGATGTATATCTTCTAAGTTACTGTAGAATGGAGCAAAGTAGAAGACATAGTCCAGATAACAAAAGACAAGAAAAAAACCTTTAAAACCATAAGTTAACGAATCTATGCTGAGACCTAAGGAAGGCCAAGGCCCAGGGCAGAAAGGAGCTGCAGAGAGCTGAGTTGTGACATTCACAGACAGAGGAGGGGGAGGTGAGATGGCTGGAGCGCAGCCAGACCCTGGCCAGAGCTGTGGGATTTCCTCTGAAAGCAGTGGCAGTCAAGAGAGTGTCTTCAGGAGAGGTGGGTGGTCTGATACAGCTGTGGACGGGCCAGCTTCAAGGCCCTCTTTGGAAGAAGCGTGAGGAGACTTGCCAAGGGCCAGTGGTGGGGCAGGGATGGTGGAGATCAGGACCAAGGCCAAGCTCCCTCGTGGAAGCCCCTGCATGGGGGTGCCCTTTACCAAGATGGTGAAAGTTCAGGATTAGAGGCAGGACTCGGGTCTTGTTTTTGGTTCAATTTGGGGGTTGAGAAGAAAGGAGCTGGGGCGGGGGGAGGAATAAATCCTTCCATTCTGGACTTCCTGCCCTCATCAATGGGTAAGCAGGCACATAGAGAGTCAAGACTGACTTGGAAAGGCCAGCCAATGCTGGAGGATGGTCATGATGGCCCTGGGAGGAGATGCAGGGAAAGGACAATAGGTCGAGACCTCAGGACTTCTGCCATGTCCAGGTTAAGTAGAAGAGGGCCAGTGGCATAGGAAGAAAGTCAGGGGCCAGGGGTGCCAAGGTCTATACTGTGGCACAAAAGGAACAGGGGAGCCTGAGACACGGGACAGATTAATGACCACCTCCTGTGGACAGGGGGCACTGTATCTGGACACTGTCAGTGATACAGGGGGGTCGTGGAGGAAGTAGAGGATGGAGGCAATGCTTCTGAGAAGGCTGGGAACTGGCCAGTAGCCCCAGGGACAGCTGGGCCATGGGTTAGGGGCAGTACCAGGGCCTAATGTACCCCGAAGTGGGAAATGGGCTTCTAGAGGGAACTAAGGGAGAAGCAGGGAATAGCTGCTGGGCAGGTGGGTGGGCAGGGACCTGGAGTGGAGGAGGGGCCTGCAGTCAGGAAGTTAAAGGTAAATTTCTTCAGCTACGGTGGAGAGTTTCCTCTGCCTGCAGGCAGGAAAGTGAGGGGGTTGGATAGGGTTTGGCTCAGTAATTCACTGAGGATGACAAGGAATGGGGACGTGTAACCACAAAGACAAGCTGTGGTGTCCAGGTTGGATGAATAAGGACAAAAAGGCAGGGCAGGTGGAGATGGGGCTGGGCTGGGTGAACAGGGTCCTGAGAGGGCAGGACAGAGGTGGGATTGGGGGGGGCGGTGACTTCAAAGTGAGTGTCAGGGTGCAGCAACTGGTGTCAGAGCAGCTCCCCTGTGACCCCGCAACTGCGGGCGGGTGTGGGGGTCAGGGAGAACAAGTCACACTTAGAGATACAGGCCAAGAAACAATGACAACATCAAGACCACACGGATCACTACCAACCAGCATTGGGTTTACGTTTGGGTTATAGATCCGTTAGGGCTTTTTTCTCTATTGGCACGCAGTACTGTACAAGTTTGAGGTGTTTAGCATAATGGCTTGAAATACATGTATTTCAAGATGATCACCACCATAAGTTTAGTTAATATCAATAGTTCGGCTGCCTGATGTGAAGAGCTGCCTCATTAGAAAAGACCCTGATGCTGGGAAAGATTGAAGACAAGAGGAGAAAGGGACCACAGAGGATGAGATGGTTGGATGGCATCACCGACTCGATGGATGTGAGTCTGAACAAGTTCTGGGAGGTGGTGATGGACAGGGAAGCCTGGTGTGCTGTAGTCCGTGGGGTCGGAGAGTCAGACATAACTGAGCGACTGAACTGAACTCAACTGACTGAATATCTATGACCTCACATAGTCACAATTTCCTCTCCTTGTGATTAGGTTCAGTTTAAGTTTTAAAAAATAAATGATAATGCTGTCTAAAAAAAATAAGTAAAGGGACTTTCCTGGTAGCCCGGCAGTTGGGGCTTCACCTTCCAATGCAGGGGTGTGGGTTCAATCCCTGCTTAGGGTGCTAAGATCCCACATGCCTCCCCTCCAAAACACGAACAACCAAAACATAAAGAACAGAAGCAATACTCAATAAATATTCAATAAAGACTTTTAAAATGTTCCACGTAAAAAAATCTTTAAAAAATATAATAATTGAAAACAAGTAAAAACGCCAAAAGATAAACAAATACACTCACAGAAAGCAAGGAATCTTTAGTATCACAAACAGAGAACTCAGATCAAGAAGCATGAAATACATCTGCATCTCCATTCTTTCCCTGCAAATGGTTTCATCAGCACCATTCCTCTAGATTCCATATCTAAGCATTAATACATGGTATTTGTTTTTCTCTTTCTGACTTACTTCACTCTGTATAACAGGCTCTGGGCTCATCTGCCTCAGTTCAACTGGGTCACATTTGTTTCTTTTTATGGCTTAGTAATATTCCATTGCATATATGTACCACAACTTCTTTATCCATTCATCTGTTGATGGGCATCTAGGTTGCTCCTGTATCCTGACTACTGTATTGATAATACAATATAAAATAATAATAATAAATAATGGACACAATGGGGGAAGGAGAGGGTGGGATGAATTGAGAAAGCAGTATTGACATATATATACACTGCTAAGTCGCTTCAGTCGTGTCCAACTCTGTGTGACCCCATAGACCGCAGCCCACCAGGCTCCCCAGTCCCTGGGATTCTCCAGGCAAGAACACTGGAGTGGGTTGCCATTTCCTTCTCCAATGCAGGAAAGTGAAAAGTGAAAGTGAAGTCGCTCAGTCGTGTCCAACTCTCAGCGACCCCATGGACTGCAGCCTACCAGGCTCCTCCGTCCATGGGATTTTCCAGGCAAGAGTACTGAAGTGGGCTGCCATAGCTAGTGGGAAGCTGATGTATAGCACAGGGATCCGAGCCTGGAGCTCTGCGACAACCTAGAGAGGTGGGATGGGGGTGGAGATGCGAGGCTCAAGAGGGACGGGAGAGACATATATGTTTATATGTGTATATAGTTACAGCTGATTTGCATTGTTGTATGCCAGAAACCAACACAACATTATAAAGCAATTACACTCCAATTAAAAAAATCTAAAAAAGAAGTATGAAATATCTCTTAGAGACCCTCGTTTCGTCGACAGTTCACAATGAAAATGCACAGCCAGCAAGTTCGCAAAGCAAGTGACGCAGCCTCCGCCTCTGTTAAAGCTGTGAGGACAGCGCGAGCAGACGGTGGTGTCGGCGGGCCTCTCACGACCCGTCTCAGCTGAGGACAGACCGTCTGACAGGAGCAGAGGGGTACAGGGCGTCTCAACAGTGAAACACGTGGGGCTCACTTACTCGGGAAAGCACATGGAAACATTTACCAAAATTGATCCAGCCACTTCAGCCAGCCAGACTAAATGCCCTGACCGGCCACCCTGGAACCCCAACCCCCCACCACACAAAGCCACGGCCCAGACCCCTCCCAGATGCTGCCTCTCGAGAGGTGAGAGGGCTGTCTCCACCGGCTCCTCCCCATCTACACTCCTTGACCAGAAGCTCCCCGCCCCCCAGTAGAGCCTGCCTGGCCTGTCCTGTGACCTGCCTCCTCACACCCCCTGCCCCAACACCCAAGATCCCCGGTTCTGGAATCATGGAGCATAATGCCCAAGTCTCCACCCTTCGACTGATGAAGCCACTTCACGAGCTCCTCACTCCCTTTCATGCAGTCTCAGAGCAGGAGGAAAGTCCTATGAGTCAAAACCCCCACACTGCTCCACTGCCTTAGCCTGCTCAAGAATTGCACGGTATTCCTTGCCCCTCACCCGGCTGCCTCTTCAGCCACCTCCACTTCAGGACTCCTTCTCTAGGGCCAGCAGCACACCTGGGTCTGCCTGTCCGATTCTAAGCAAGAAAACCCTGCCTCTCCCTCCAGTTACCATCACCAATGTCTGCTCCCCTCCATCCACTCTTTCCAGCACACTGGCCTGTGCTGGTCCCAGATTTACATCCCCTGTGCTGCACACCCAGCACCCACGTCCTCTGCCCCACCTTCAGGGACTTCTCATCGCCCTCTTTCAGCTTTTCTCTGATGCCATCTGGTTTCCATGGCACCAGGGGCTACAGGTTTCCTCTCAGTGTATTTGCCCTGAAACAGAGAACGTACGTTTCCTTGAGAGTCCACTAACATTCACAAAGCCGAGCAAACGCCAGAGACAAGGACAATTTCAGAAACTCACCAAGGCTCTTAGCACCCAGGTCAGCTGCCACACTCATAACTCAGAATCTGCTGGCCTCGACCATGGCATCTCTGCCAAGTCTCCATGGAGATTGGCTCTTCTCCTTCCTCTGGAGTCTGGCAGCTGAGGAAGGTGCCCGAAGCTCCATGAAGCCTGGGGCACTGGCTGGGAGACTATAGATATCCAGACACCTGGCAGGAGGGTGCAGACAGGCTCTCTGGAACTGAAAGAGAATCCAGAGATGCCCAGAAGCGTTTGATCATGTTGCAGTGGAAGTAGGAGAAGTGGGCCCTTGCAGGAAACTTGAGTCTGCAGTGTCTAGTGGTAGGTGTGAGTGAATGGGTGAAGAAACCGGATTCAAACCCACAGGCACTGAGATCTAAAAACATTTGGGTCGTACTAGGAAGTAACTTGGAGAAGGCAATGGCACCCCACTCCAGTACTCTTGCTTGGAAAATCCCATGGATGGAGGAGCCTGGTAGGCTGCAGTCCATGGGGTCGCTAAGAGTCGGACACGACTGAGCGACTTCACTTTCACTTTTCACTTTCATGCATTGGAGAAGGAAATGGCAACCCACTCCAGTGTTCTTGCCTGGAGAATCCCAGGGACGGGGGAGCCTGGTGGGCTGCCGTCTATGGGGTTGCACAGAGTCAGACACGACTGAAGCGACTTAGCAGCAGCAGCAGCAGCAGGAAGTAACTTCAAAGGAACAACCTAACACCCAACCACTTGGAAGTCTTTTAAACTTTCTCCTAAATAACTCAGGTTATTAGAATCAAAATAATAATTTTTAAACTTTTTATTTTGTTTTGGGATATGCAGATGACACCACCCTAATGGAAGAAAGCAAAGAAGAACTAAAGAGCCGCTTGATGAAGGTGAAACAGGAGAGTGAAAAAAGCTGATTTAAAGCTCAACATTCAAAAAACTAAGATCATAGCATCTGGTCCCATCACTTCATGGCAAATAGATGGGGAAACAATGGAAACAGTGACAGACTTCATTTTCTTGGGCTCCGAAACCCCTGCGGACAGTGATTGCAGCCATGAAATTAAAAGACACTTGCTCCTTGGAAGGAAAGCTATGACCAACCTAGAGAGCATATTCAAAAGCAGAGACATAACTTGGCCGACAAAGGTCTGTATAGTCAAAGCTATGGCTTTTTCAGTAGTCATGTACGGATGAGAGAGTTGGACCATAAAGAAGGCTGAGCACCAAAGAACTGATGCTTTTGAACTGCGGTGCTGGAGAAGACTCTTATGAGCCCCTTGAACAGCAAAGAGATCAAACCAATCAATCCTAAAGGAAATCAACCCTGAATATTCAGTGGAAGAGCTGATGCTGAAACTGAAGCTCCAAAACTTTGGCCACCTGATGCGAAGAGGCAACTCATTGGAAAAGACCCTGATGGTGGGAAAGATTGACGGCAGGAGGAAAAGGGGGCGACAGAGGATGAGATGGTTGGATGGCATCATCAACTCAATGGACATGAGTTTGAGAAATCTCTGGGAGATAGTGAAGGACAGGGAAGCCTGGAGCACTGCAGTCCATGGGATAGCAGAGTCGGACACGACTGAGCAACTGAACAACAAGATAACCAATTAAAAAACAACATTGTGATAGCTTCAGGTGAACAGTGCGGGGACTCAGCCACACATATACATGTATCCATTTCCCCCAAATACTTTTTAAAATAACAATGAGAATTCAGCATAACAAAATTAGTAGATAAAACCACAGGTGCCATCAGAAGCAAATTCACAGCCTCAAATGCTCCACAATTATAAAACAGAATGATAATAAACAAAGCAGGCACTCAAGAGGCAGAAAGAAAAAAATAAACCTAAAGTAAATAGTTAAAATAACATGTATATGATCCCATTTATGAAAAAATACATCTTTGTAAAAAAGGAAAATGGCCCCCCAAATATCAGTGGTGGCTAAACTCGTTTCTATGGCTGCTGTAGCAAAGTATTGCAAACACATTCCATTATTCTACAGTTCTAGAGGTCAAAAGCCCAATATCTGTCTCACTGGGCTAAAATCAAGATGTTGGCAGGGCTAAGTTCCTCCAGAAGCTCTAGGAGAGAATCCATTTCCTTGCCTTTTCCAGCTTCTGGAGGCCACCACATTCCTTGGCTTGTGATCCCTTCCTCCATCTTCAAAGCCAGCATCTTCAAATCTCTCTCTCACACTGATCTCCTCTTTGGCACCCCTCTCGCATGTTTAAGATGACTTGTGATTACAGGGGGGCACTGGACAATCCAGGAGTGTCTCCTTACTGTGAACTCAGCTTATTAAAACCTCACCTCCACTGCGCCCTTAATTCCCCCTTGCCACCTAGCAGAACATGTCCACAGCGCCCAGAGACTCGGTTATGGGATCTCCGTGGGCTATTATTTCGCCTCCCACAGTGGCTATGTCAAAATGATAGGATTCCGTGTTTTTAATCTCCTTCCTTATACTTTTCTACACTGTTGGATGTTTTTGGTTTACAATAAGTATATACTTACACGCTTAAAAAATAATGAGCATAACAGAAAAAAAAAAGAATTAATAACTTCCTCTTACATGCCCCATTGACAACACCTCTGCAACACCATTTTTTGGCTGGTTTTTCTATTCTCCTCTCCTGACTGTGACCTGCCTAAGGACAGGGCAGACCTTTTCCTTTCTGTGTCCCTAGCACCGGGCACAGGCTTTTTTTTTTTTTTTTTTAAGCACAGCAGGCTAAAGCAAACATGTCTTGAACTTAGGATAAATCCCTTTATCAAGAAGACTGGTTCTGGAGGAATGATGTGCACACTCAAAAATGTGCCTCAAAGCCAACATCCAAATAAACACAATGATATTACTGACAAGTCCTCATACACAGAACTTAATGCAGAAGCAGTATGGAAAAGGCAAGCCAGCAGACAGAGAACATGTTATTGCTTGGGCTCTGGAGAAAACCCTTCCTCTGAATAGAGCCAGAACAGAGATGTTAAAAGCCAGAAAGCCCCGCAGAACACAAGGCTTCCAAAAAACATTTAACTCCTCAACCTGACCAAGAAGGACATGCTGGTCTCACTGCAAGAACACCCCCACCATGACCTGAGCTAGGCTCTGGGGGCCTAGCTTGTACCTGACCCCCAGTGGGAAGCCCCAGAAAACAGAGGGAATTGCTCAGAGGCTCAATCTGATTGTGCCATCCCCAAATCCAGGCTGGAGCAAAGTGTGAACTGGCCCAGCTGAGACTTGTATGAGGCTTCTAGATCAAATCCCTGCCCTGTCATTCCCGAGCTATTTGACCTCTTTTAGCCTCGGTGTTTTTACATGTAAAATGGCAAAGTGTTACCTACTTTATAGAGTTGTTAAGGAATAAAAATAAGATGATGAGGCAAAGTTAGTGAGAGGAGTATCATTCCCATTTTACAGATTGGGAAGCTGAGGCTCAGTAAGATTACATGACTCTTTCAGGGTCAGGCAGCTAATGACTGGCTGACTCTTCCCCCACCAAACACTGTGATGGGGTTCCCCATGGGGCTGCCCCTGTGGCTCATGGATGCCACCCAGATGAAAAGCTGTTCACAGACTTCCCTCTTCATAGTAGCACTTGAGTTACTGAGGGACTGAAGAGGATTTAAAGAGTCTCCTTCATGAATGCTTTGGGTTTGGGGATGCTGAATTCCGGATTTGATGCAGAACTTGAGACCAACCCACCTCCTGGGAAAGGAATACAAATTAAGACGGAATCCCCCTAGTAGTGTCCTCTTACCCAGTGGAGACTTTAAGAAGGAGAGAGCTGCCAGAAACCTAGACAGCAGTGGGGAGTACTGGGGAAAGGAGGAAGGAAAAGCCTCCTATAGATCCAGACAAGTTGGGTCCACACACTCAGCCTGTGGGCATCCTTTGGAAGCAGCCCAGGCTGTGGGTTCAGGGACTCCCTGAAAGGAGCTTGGAAAGTCAGACTTGACCAGCATCTGGCCAACCTCTGGCCAGTTTCAGGAAGGAAAGCATAGAGTGAATTGAAAGCCCATGCAGGCATCGCGTGGGGCAAAGCCCTCAGCAGAGGTTGGGCTGCCAGGATGTCTGCCTCGTATCTAAACACATTTATGAAAATAGATGGGGTGGTCAGGTCAAGGTGCTGCAAGCTGAGGTCACCAAGATTCTCAGCAGAGGAGAGCTGCCTCCTACTTGGGTCCCCAAGATCAGAAAGGATCCCTAAGGTCCTGGGGTCCACAGCATCCAGCTCCCCAAACTCACCTTGACAGCAGTACCATCAAGATACACCCACACCTTCACACACATGGCCAACGTCTGTGATCTGGAGCTGGCTGCAGACCATGGGGAGCAACTCCTAATGGCACAAATGGGCAGCAAACAGGCAAGCAGGAAGTAAGGAGAATAAGAGAGTGACAGAACCATGAAGACAGCAGTGGAGGGCAATGTCATGGGAATGACAAGGAAAGCTTCCCGGAGGAGGTGACACTGGAGCTGAGGCCTGGCTAAATGACATAAAGGAGCCAGCTATTCAGAGATCTAGGGAAGCAGGTTCCAGGCAGAGGGAACAGCAAATGCATAGGCCCTGTGGCCAGAATGAACCTGACGTGTTTGAGGAAGAGAAAGAAGACCAACGTGATTAGACGGTGGGAAGGTCACGAGGTCATGAGAGGTGGGCCAGCCCATTAAGTAGAGCCTAATCAGCTGTGCTTAATTCCCATTTCTCCTCTCTGTAGTGGGAAACCCCTGGGAGGTCTTAGGCAGTGGCTGATATGATCTGATGCCCATCTCATTTGCGCCGGGCGTGTTGCAAGAACTGCAGGGCAGCAAGTATGAGAGCAGAAGGTCAGTGAGGAAGAGGCGCAAAGCCTCCCTCCCCTCTCTATCAAACGCCCTTATCCAAGTGGGAAGTCCCTCCCCAGACTATAAACCGCCCGACACACAAGGTCTCCTAAGCAAGCGTGAGCACACTTCACTTAGTCTCGCCCGTTGAACGCAGCTAAAGAAAACAGACTGAAGGCATGCAGCAGCTTGCAACTGGAGGAGGAGACCAGAATCGGAGCTACCTCCAAACGGACCGTGAGTTCACTGTTTTTCTAACCTCCAGTATCTCGCAGTCTGGGTATACGGCAGGGGAAACCCCAAAAGTAGGCTCGGGGGTGCAGATAGCTGAGAGAAGCCCTCTAGTTGCGGCTCAAGGAGAAAGAAAGGACTTTCTAACACTCAGAGTAGGGGAAACACCCAATTTTTCTTTTTTATTTCATTTTTCTCTCCTCCATTCTCTCACACTCTTCTCCATTCCCTGTCACATTCTCTCACACCTATCAGTACACTCAAAAAATTTGAGAGGGGGGAGCCTTACTTTCTAATTGGTGTGGTCCCAGGAGGGTGAACCACACATCTGTTGCTCTTCTCTTTCTGTATCCTCTCATGTAGTTTCAGGAAATGTACAACAGAGCAGAGTAAAGAGAGCCTCAACTTCGTGGTCAGAGAGCCTTAGGAAACACCAGGAAACCAGAAAACACCAGGGAGATGATGGATAGAGTGGAACTTTGGAAACTGACGTCATAAGTTGTTTATAATCTCCTGGGCTCACCACTGAGCTGTGCATCCATAGATCTGACTCTAAACAGCACACCACAGGCTTTGGGAACTAAACTAGGAAATAAAACAATGCCTGGGTCCCAGAATGGCCAGTGGGTGTTGCACACAGGGAACTAATACAAATATCACTGCACGATCTTCAAAAATGTACCTGACGTTGAAACTACAATCCATAGAAGGCAGGTTACAACTTGTAACCTGAACCTAGCTGGGTCAATTATCTGATAAAATAAAAATATCAACCTTCTCCATAGGACTTAAATAAGACTACAGCATTTAAACAAAACCAAAAGTTTCATAGCATAGTAACGAAATGTCCAGCATCCAATCTAAATCCAATCTAAAATTACTTGGCATCTGAAGAACCAGGAAAATCTCAACTTGCATGGGAAAAGACAATCAACAGATATCAACACTGAGATAACATATATGTTAGAATTATCTGACAAAGATTTTTAGGCAGCTATCATAAAAAGTCTTTATAATGTAAGGGCAAAACCTCTTGCAATGAATGGAAAGATAGTCTCTGGAAGAAATATAAGATAGAAAATAAGGAAAAAAATGGAAACTTTATAACTGAAAAATACAATAAGCAATTTAAAAAAACTCACTGAATGGTTGCAACGGCAGAACGGGAATAACAGAGGAATGAATCAGTGAACTTGAAGACAGATTCACAGAAATTATCCAATTTGAACAGCAGAGAGAAAAAAATAAATTTTTATAAAGAAAAGAGCCTTAGGGACTGATAAAATACCAAAAGAATCTAACATTAATGTCATCATTGTTCCAGGAGAAGAGAATGAGTATAGTGATTTAAAAAAAAAAAAAAAAGAGTGAAAAATCCCCAAATCTGGTGAAAGATACAAACCTACAGATTCAACAACACAGGGAACCTCAAACAAGATAAATCCAAAGAATTCTACTCCTACACATGTTATAATCAAACTTCTGAACACTATACAAAGAAAACAACTATACAAAGAAAAGCCTTGAAAGCAGCCAGAGAAAAACAGTGCATTACTTATAGGGGAAAACATGATTCAAATTAGCACAGATATCTCGTCAAAACCATGGAGTCTAAAGGCAGTGGAAAAACAATTTTAACATGCTGAAAGAAAATAACTACCAACACATAATTCTAATATTTCCAGCAAAAAATATCCGTCATGACTTATGGAGACATAAAGACATTCTCAGAGGAAGAAAAACAGAGAGACTGTATTACCAGCAGACCTACCCTAAAATAGGTGCTAAAGGAAATTCTTTAGGCAGACAGGAAATGATACAAAAGACAATTTTGAACATCATGAATAAGAGAAGAACAATGGAAATAGTTAACAATGGAAATAGTTAACTATTCCATTGTTCCATCTCTTCTCCTGGAACGGTGATGACATTAATATTAGATTCTTCCAGTTAATATATCTGGGAAAATATAATATTCTCTTAAGTAGGAATTATATTGTCTGATAGCTCACTGTATGCATTTGTAAACATAACTAGAACAGAAAAGGAGTTAAGGGACCTATATGATGCTAAAGTTTCAACATTCAACTTGTATTGGATCTAATAGACAGTGAAAAATTAAGTATGTTTATTGTAGTCCCTAGAGCAATCAACAAAACAGCTATACAGTTATAGTCACACTGCTGCTAAGTCGCTTCAGTCGTGTCCGACTCTGTGTGACCCCACAGACGGCAGCCCACCAGGCTCCCCCGTCCCTGGGATTCTCCAGGCAAGAACACTGGAGTGGGTTGCCATTTCCTTCTCCATATAGTCACACAGACAAGTTTAAATTCTAAAAACAAAACAATTCATTAGTTGTTAGAAATATTAAAGTTAAAGAAACCCAAAGCAAGCAGAGAGAAGGAAATCGAAATATGAGTAAAAATCAATAAACCTGGGGTTTCCCTGGTGGCATAGTAGTAAAGAATCCACTTGCCAATGCAGGAGACCGGTTCAACCCCTGATCCGGGAAGATACCACACGCCATGGAGCAGCTAAGCCCGAGCACCAGAACTGTGGAGCCCGCGCCCTAGAGCCAGAAGCCGCAAGTGCTGAGCCCATGTTCTGCAGCTACTGAAGCCTGCACATACTAGAGCAGAGCTCCACAAGAGAAGCCACCACAGTGAGAAGCTTGCACGCTGCGACTGGAGAGCAGCCCCAGTTCACCACAACCAAAGAAAGCCCATGCAGCAATGAAGACCCAGCACAGCCATAAATAAATAAATAAAATTTATTTTTTAAATCAATAAACCTGAACACACAAAAATAACAGAGAAAAATCAATGAAGAAAAAAACTGGTTCTTTGTAAAGATCAATAAAATTGATAAATCTCTATCAAGACTAACATTTTTTAAAAGGAAAGAAATGTATACTAACAATATCAAGAATTTTTAAGAAGGATATCATTGAAGACTTCACAGGCATTAAAAAGATAAAAGAATACCACAAACAAAACTGTGCAGATAATGCAACTTTGATGAAATTCATAATTTCCTTGAAAACCACAAACTACCAAAATTCACCCCAAGATAAAATAGATAGCCTGAAAGTCATATAACCATCAAAGAAATTGAACTTATAGTCTAAAAGCTTCCAACAAAGGAATCTTTAGGCCCAGACTATTTTATTGGCAAATTCTACCAAATATTTAAGGAAGAAATGACACCAATGTTATACAATCTATTTTAAAAAATAGAGGAGAGAATATTTCTCAATTCCTTTTATGAAGCCAATATTACCCTGATACTAAAATCAGACTAATATAGCTCAGGGGAAAAAAATGATGGACCAATTTCCTCAAAAACATAGATGCAAAAATCCTAAGCAAAAAGTGTTGAATCAAATCCAGCAATGCATAACAAGTATAATATATCACAAGTAGAATTTACCCTGCAATGCAAGCTGGCACAATATTTAAAAGTCAATGTATCTACCATATTAACAGAAAAAAAACATTGTCATATCAAATGTTACAGGAAAAAATTTTGACAAAATTTAACATTCATTTACAAGTAAAACTTTTTAACTTTCAGCTAACCAATATAGAAAAATACTTTCTCAACTTAAACAGAATATAGCAATAAACCCTAAAGCTAATATAATACTCAATCTTTAAAACTAACTATTTTAGTTCCTAAGAAAGGAAACACATTCTTCCTACTCTTATTCAGCATTGTACTGAAAGTTCTAGACAGTGCAATAAGACAAGAAAAATAAATACAAGGCATACAAGACTGGAAGAGAAGAAATAAAACTGCCCTATTCCCAATAACATGATTGTATATGCAAAAAAAAATATATATATATATATATATATCTCAAGGAATCTATAAAAGAAACTTCTAGAAGTAACAAATGCATAAGGTAACAAAATATAAGGTCGAAACACAAGAAATGAATCATATGCCTATATTGCAGCAATAATCTCTTGGAAACAAAAACCATGAAGCCGTTTACAACACTGAAAACAAAACACTTAGATATAAATCTAAACTACACACATGAGATTTGTATACTGAAAACTAAAAATGCTGATAGAAAGTAATTTTAAAGGACGTAAATGAATGAAGAAATATACTATGTTCGTGAGGAGGGCATGGTAACCCACTCCAGTGTTCTTGCCTGGAGAAGTCCATGGACCGAGCAGCCTGGCAGGCTACACTCCACAGGGTCACAAAGAGTCAGACACAACTAAGCAACGGAGCACACACCATGTTCTTGGACTGAAAAACTCAACACAGTAAAGATGTCAGTTCTCCATAAATTGGTCTGTAGATTTAAAGTGATTCCAACTGAAGTATGAGCAGGATTTTTTACAGATATAGACAAAATAAGCCATTAGGCCATAAGCCATTTAGCTTGATTTAGTAGTCAAGACAGAGTTGGCAAAAATAGACACATGAAGTTGAGGTTAACGGGGGCTCTGCAGACAGCAGATGTGGCCAGAGCCTAGGTGTACATCCCTAGAGAACAATAATCATGCACCTCAGCCAAGGGCTACAGTTTCCAAGGTGATGCAGTGAGCACTTAGGAGAGTGGTGCTGACTCTGATTTGGCACAAGCCAGCACAGATAGGTCAAAGATAGTTCTGAAACTACCACACTTACTCAGTGGCTTTCTCAGGAACTGTCCTGAGGAAGGCCAGGGAGAATAGTTTGTGCCCACGAATGTCCAGAAGTAGACCTTGTCTGTGAGCTTCACTAGTGTCCGAAGGAGGGACAGAAGGTTGGTAACGACTTGGTAGCACGGCCAAGTCCCCCACACTCCAGGCCGCCGTGCGTGGCCTCTGCCTCTCAAGCCCTATTGCACTCTCTGCCTCTCCACGACCTTCTTCTGGCATTCAGAAAACTAAAAGTCTGGCTGTCTCTGCACTGCTTCTCAATACCCTAACCCTCATCCCCGCCTGAAAAACTCCTACTCAACTTCAGGGCCCAACTCCGATGTCTTCTTCCTCCTTCCACAGATACAACTTCGGTCCTGGACAGAAAGTTTGAGGAGGAGCAGGGCGAGGAGGGAAGTAATAAAATACAGTCAGCAAATAAAGTGCTGTGGGAGAGGCTGGAAACAGCGCCCTCAGTGCCCCCACTCCCCACACACGGGAAAGCCAGACCAAGAATCAGCCCACTGCACTGAATCTCTGATCGTTAAAAGGCCCACACGCTCTGTTCCAGCAGTTCCACTCATGACATCCACCCTACAGACACCACACCACCTCAGAACACCAGGAATTGCGCTCACTGAGTTTCACTTTTACTGGCAAAAGGCTGGAAATGACCCAGGTACCCAATCACATGGGCCCATTTAATATTCCATGAGGTATTCACACGGTACAGTGCTGGATAAGGGCTTGTAAAATGAGTTCAATCTCTGCACATCAACATGATGTGGTCCCAGGATATATTTTTGAGTGAAGAACACAAAATTACAGGGTGATAATTATGGAATGTGTTTTAAACATATATGTACTTTTTAAGGGAAATATACAAACAACTTTATATACTTTTCTCCAAGTACATTTAGGTGCATGTAAAAACATAAAAAGATCTAAACATATATTTTTCATTTTCTCAAAGGGGTGGTGGCCAAGAGTCCAGGGTGTGGCAAACTATAGCCTTGGCCTAATCTGCACAGGTGTAGGTTTTACAAGGAGAACATATTCAAAAACCTTGGGTGACTAAAATATAATGAAAGTAGATTAATTCATTAAAATTAGAATTTCTCTCAATAAAGAAAACCCTGCCGTGAAATCTCCAAGGTTGAACCTGTGGCCAGGGCTTTGTAGGGTGAGGCCAGGGTGCACACACAAGGTTCCCAGTCTTCACTCTGACGAGATGAGATTGCACTGGTATGAGAGAGAGGAAGGCTCAGCACAGGGGCCCCCAGGACAGAGCACAGTCAGATTTGTCTGAGGGCAAGCTGGCCTGGCAGCTTAGAACACCCACATGCACACACGCTCACATGTGCAAACACAATCATACATACACATACATACAAACACACACCACACAAATACATATCATAATCCCATAAACATATACTCAGATACACTCGCATAAATGTACATACATACACCCACACCACACACACACACACACACCACTTTCAGTCACACAGATATACACTACAAATTCAAGCTCACACACCATTCACATGGATAAATACACACTCACAGACACATAAGTACACATTTGTACACAACATTGGAACACACGTTTGCACATTCTCCCAGGCACATGATCATGCTCACTCACAGACACGTTCACACATTCCCAGCACTCACAGATGCCTGAGGTCGGAGCAGCCAGTCCCAGGAGCCTCAACCCTGGGACTGAGTCCTTGGGGCTGATAGGGGAGCCCAGTATGTAGCAGAGGATGCACATTCACCAGGAGCAGCCAAGGGAAGTGAACCTTGAGATGAGCCAGGAGCCAGCCAGCCTGAGCCCAGCCCAAACCCTCACTGCCAGCAAGGGGCAAACATGAGCACCCACACGGCGGCAACCTTCCCGCAGGTCATCCGTCCCTGCTGTGTGCTGCCATCCCCCCAGCAGATGCTGTGGAGGGATCACTACCCTCCACAGAGACCATCAGCCATCCCCTGGTCCCGGCACCAGGCACTGCTCACCATGCAAGGAAAGGTTTGTGGTACAGCGGAAACTTTGCTCACAAGGGCTCAGCAGCTTAAGAAGCCGGCCCTGGAACCCCCAGCCTGCAGGCGTCTCCTGGGCCAGGCTGTGCTGATGGGTGACAGTGCCGTGGAGCGCTCCAGGCTGGGAGCCAGGGCTTGCTGAGCCCATGTGACCGCCATCCCCACATGGTTGTGCGATGGAATCCCTGGGACATGAAGCAAACCCGTCCCGTATCCCCCAGAGGCTTCCCACAACATGACTGCCCTGTCCCCTGACTTCCTCACTCAGAGCTCCCGTCCTTAGCACACTTCAGCTTAACTCCTGCCCGGGGCCTTCACACCTGCTGCTCCCTGCACCTGGAAGTCCAGGTCTCAACTCAGAGGTCTCCTCCTCAGAAAGACCTTGGCTATAAGCACTCCTTCTCTGTCATTCTCCATCCTGCCGTTCTGTTCTATTTTTTCCATCAAACCGTTTCCCAGTAATCGACATATGGGTTCTTTACTGGGTCACTGTCTGCCCTCCAACCAGAAGATCTCAGCAGAGTGGGGTTTTCCCTGCTGGATCCACGGCCCCCAGATCAGTGCCTAGCACCTCAGAGGTAGTCAATAAACATGGGAAAATCGCCTCACCTTTGGAGCCCCTCCTTCCCCTGCTTGCATGAGGCTTCCTTCTGAAGGTCAGTTTCACAAATGGGCCACGTTTACTGCCTTCCACCATGAGCAGAGCATAAGAGGAAGTGTAAAAGAAATGTTTATGTTGAGAATTCTGGTGCTCTGATTTCTCTCTGGTTTATAAAATATTCGGGTTGCCTGCGTGGAGGTGGGAAGACAGGCACTGGGAGTTGTCTGACACAGATTATCTTAACAGCAGGGGAATCTGAAGGGATGTCGGGAGGCTCCAGGACCATCTGACAAATGACCACCTCGGGGATCTGCAGAACTCAGCAGTGCTGGGAGAGAGCACTTGAAATGCCAGCTGGAAAGGTCGTATGCACCAGCTGGAAGCGGAGCTGTGTAGCCTCACGGGCAGGCAAAAGGTGGGCACACCCCTGCAGACCCCACGCCATAGACCATCTCGTTTTCTTTTTTTAGACAAATATTTTGAAGGAATTTTTAAAACTGTATTCACAGAATACCTTCTCCCAAAATGTGCACCAATGGGAAGGCAGGGAAAGAAGGTTTGAGCACTCCCAGAGAAGTGACCCCTCCTCTGGGTGGTGGGCCCAGAAGGTGCATCAGCAATCCCGGATAACCGTGTGTCACCTGGGAGCTCGACAGAAGTGAGGAACCCCAGCTTCACCCCAGCTCCTCAAACCAGAACCTGCATTGTTGCATGTTCCCAGGTGAACGGATGCTTATTAAAGTCTGGGACATACTTTCCTTTGTGTGTGTGTGTGTGTGGTGTGACAGCACCTGAAATCTACCCTCTTGGCAATTTTCCAATACTGAGTACAGTATTATTAACTCTACCATGCATGCTGTACATTAGATCTCTGGACTTACTCACCCTGCATAACTGCAACTTTACACCTCTGACCAACATCTTCCCCCCACCACCTCATCCCCTGGTAACCACTGCTCTACTCCCTGCTTCTGTGTCCTGGACCTTTTTAGATTACACAGATCAGTGAGATCATGTCGTGTTCTTCTTTGGCGTATTTCACTGAGCATAATGTCTTCCAGGTTCATCCACATTGCCATAAATGGCGGGATCTCCTTTTGTAAAAGCAAATAATATTCCACAGTGTGTGTGTGTGTGTGTGTGTGTGTGTATATATATATATATGTCATAATTCTTTATCCATCCATTCATCTGTATAATCACTTTAATAATCATTTCACTATGTGTGTGTGTATCAAATCATGTATACCTTAAATATACACAAGTTTTATTTTAAAAAAATAAAATATAACTTAAAATCAGCCTAGGACATGCCACTCAACACTCTCCAGGGCCTCTCGAAGATCAGCTGTGTGGCCAGGGCGGTGAGCTCTTCCTGTTCACCGGGTCTCCTTCCCCAGCAGTAAAATGAGAGGACTCTCTCAGGTTGGCAAAGGCCCAAGGGAGAGGAGGGCCAGGGAGAGGAAGCTGGGAATCCCTGGAGAAGCAGGAGCCCCAGGGCCTTGATTGGCCTCCTCGTGATGGTAAGAGGGCTACCACACCGTACAGAGGCCACTGTGGGGTCAGGGAGGCCTTAACCTGGGCGAGCTGCCCACCCTCGCCATCCAGCACCCAGGACCAAGCCACCCACCTACCCCAGCACACCGTCACCGACCGGATACCTCTTTCCTCCTGGCCTTGGCCCCCTGTCTTCCACTTTGGGGTGGGGCCAAGGATCCCCATGAGGGCAGGACCTGTGTTTGCCATCCACCATCTCAACAACAACAGGAAACAATTTTTCCAAACCACTCTCCAAACCAGATTATATAAGGGAAAGATGCGTGCGTTCAACAGATGTCTGCTCAAATGTCAATCTTCCCCAAGCCCTCTGAGCAGGAAAGCCTTCCCCACTTCTGCTCGGGACCAGCCCTCCCAGCCCAGGGAGAGCTGGCCTCTGGCTGAACACGCCTCTGGAAGGCCTGGTCCTAGGCTGCGCTGAGCCAGGCTGCAAGCCCAGCCCTTCTCCAAGAGCGCTCACTGCTCTCAGTAACCTAAGGGCAGGCGCAGGCCCTGTGCAGAGGCGCCATGAGTGGCCAGGACCAACTGGCTTCAAGTAACACACAAAGAGTCAGAGCAAGTAACACAAGTCTGCTGGCAAAGGCCCAGCCACAGAGAAGAATGTGAACCGTGAACACCTTGCCATGCAGAAGGGGAGGCAGAGATGACGGAAATGGGGAGGGGACAGAGGGGGCACCAGGGACCCCAATCACACAGTAAGAGAGGTCAGCTGATGCCAGAAGAAGCAGAGATGCAAGCATGGTACTGAAAGGTCCATAGGGCGTGGTCAGCTCCAAAGATACACCCTAGTCCTAATCTCTGAGGACCTGTGAATGCTGTTACCTCGTAAAGCAGAAAAGCACTTTTATATGTGATTAAATTAAGAAACTGGAGGTGGGAAACAATCCTGAATTAGCAGGGCAACCCTCAGTGCAATCACATGTCCATTTCCTTATAAGAAGAAGGCCAGAGAGACCAGACACCCAGAGGAGAAGGCCTGGCAAAGACAGAGAAGAGCGAATGAAAATTCTGGCCTTGAAGACAGGAGCGAGGCAGCCACCAGCCAAGGGATGCCTGGAGCCACCAGAAACAAAGACGCAAGGAATGCATTTTCCCCTGGAGCCACTGCTGAGAGCATAGCCCTGCCAACACCCTATTTTCTGCCTCCAGAACCGGGGTGTTAGTCGCTCAGTCGTGTCTGACTCTTCGCGACCCCATGGACTATAGCCTACTAGGCTCCTCTGTCCATGGGATTCTCCAGGCAAGAATACTGGAGTGGGTTGCCATTTCCTCCTCCACTCCAGAACTGGGAAGCAATACATGTCTGTTGTTAAAGCCAGTAAATTGGGGGTAATTTGTTACATTCAGAGGCAGAAAGTTGATAAAAGAGGGAACCTTGATATGGGACTAAACTGGTGAAAAAAGTACTGTGGAAGACTGGGGCAGTTAAGGGGCAGGAGGGTTGTCAGAGAGCTAAATCCTCATCTTCTGTGGCAGGAAGTCAAAAGATGGAGTCAAAACCTGACACACCAAGAAAGTGCCAGGAATGCATGCAAAGGCACGATAGTGACTGCTGAACCCACAGCCCGAAACCCTCCATGGGCCCCATGCTTGGGGATGGCCCTCGAGGAAGGGGCACACACGCTCACACACTCATTCATGGGGACACACACCCAGTCTCTTCCATACTCTCACACTAACAGGCACCCTTACATTCATACACACACGCGCACGCGCGCACTCAAAACGCATTCTCACACTTGCATGCATCCTCAAATCCATTCACATCTACACATACAGACACACACTCATACACCACACCAGAAGGGGAGCCAGAGGTCCCCCAGAGCCAGCATGTCAGCTCTGGCGCTACGGGTCCCAACCAGAAGCTGAGGAGGGGCCCCTGCGCCCAGAACACACAGGGCCACCCAGGGCTCCGCAGCCCGAGCACTGCGCTTCCGCACCCACTTGGAGCAGGCGGGGCTGTGCCAAAGCCAGGCCATGGATGGCACTTGCCGGGCTCCAGGCCCTTTCCTGCCCCTGCCAGGCCGGCTCCTGTCCTTGTCTTACTCCGCTCTCGGGAAGCACCTCTCGCCAGCCATCTGGGGTTTGGCCGAGCCTCAGCCTCCTGGCTGCCACGTCTCACTCGGCGCTGGGCGGGTGCCAGCTCTGAGCTAAGTGAGTGCGGGCGGAGGAAGGGGAGAGCAGGGAGCAGGGACAGGGCTGCTCCTCCTCCCGCATCGCGGCCGGAACAGACACTGTTTTCCCATCCCTTTTGAAATAAGAGGAATAAATCCACCAGCCTTTACTCTGAGCTCCCTGGGCTCACAAGCCCTCCTGCCTGCTTGCCCTCTGCGGGCCCAAGGCCATGTCCCTCCTCTCTTGGTGTGTACTCTGCCACATCCTCACTGAATTATGGCCCCGTTTTATAGATGAGGGGAACAAAGCCTGCAGGGGCCAATGTGCCTGCCAGGTCACAGAGACCACAGGAGGTGATCCTGGCCAGACTCCAATCCCCTGGCCCTGGAGTCTGCCCCCTGCCAGCCAGCCCTCATGGCCTCTGTGCCCCCAGGTCATGTCCTGCTTGTACGCCCATGCCAGTTGACTCTCCAACCAACGGGCTGGGGTCCCCATCTCCCTATGCCAGGGCCAACCAAGAGCCATGGGAACTCAGGAGCCTCCCTCCGCACGGTATGAAGAGGCTCAAGCCCAGCCTGTCCAGACAGAAACTCTTCCTTCCTCTACACCCTGCTCCTCCCCTGCCTCATCCACGGGCACAGGCCCTCCTCCCAGTCACACAAGCCAGGAGCCTGGAGGCTGTCCTGGGCTCCTCCTCCCTCCCACTCACATCCCCAAGGCTCAACTCCTCCACTTCTCAACTACCCACCACCACCACCACATTGCCTCTCCCTGCCCCTTCCTCAGCATGAGAGCCACCTCTCTCTCCTCTATTCCTCCAAGGGTGTCAACTCAGGCCCTGTCCACCCAGCACAGTCTCTTCCCAACCCCAGAGAGCTCTTCCCAAGATACACATCACAAGGTAACCACGGATAAGATGAAATACCCCCACGTTCCAGAATACACTGAAACCAGATCCCTGTGTGAGGGTCATGTCAGCGTCCTGGAGCCAGCCCACTGCACTCCCGTGGGTAAAGTGTGGGTGTCCCCAGGAGCACCCATTTCCCTCCGCTGTTAATCCAGGGAGCCAGTATCAAGGGTCAGGGAATAGGAGCCGGGATCAGGAGGTGCACGCAGGAGTGGGAGGAAAGCCAGCTCCGGAGACAGTCTTCCTCACCTCCCTTGTCCCATTCACTAGAAGGGACTCAGACCCTCCACCCACATAACCAGCCACGGTCATACGCCCTGGGAAATAAGAGGTCACATTTGAGCAGTACGTTAAAAGAAAAGCCATACCCAAGACAGCCTATAGATGAGAGAGAACTGAAATAAAGATATCATGTATTCACATGGAGACAACATTTATCTCTATTCACATAGAGATAACATTGGGAACATGGAGAAGGAATGCTGCTGCTAAGTCACTTCAGTCGTGTCCGACTCTGTGTGACCCCATAGACAGCAGCCCACCAGGCTCCCCCATCCCTGGGATTCTCCAGGCAAGAACACTGGAGTGGGCTGCCATTTCCTTCTCCAATGCATGAAAGTGAAAAGTGAAAGTGAAGTCAGCAGCTACCAAAAAACCTAGTTAGGACAAATGTTTCTAATTGGAAAAAGACCTAGTTACTGAACTGAACAGCAGAAAGAATGAGCCAACCAACCAACTCAGAACCTGAGGGTGTGGTGGGAGCACTCCCTCTGGATGCTTCGGGATCAAGCCAGAGAAGGCATATGGGAAAACTCAAATGACGTAGATGAACCCATACCATCCACATGATGCAGGAAAGGAGGGAGAAAGAAGAAATTTCCCAAAATTAGTTGAAATATTTCAACTTAAATAGAGAGCTTAACTTAATTTTCAACTTAAATAGGTTCATAGAGAGCAGATCAAGATGTATGTGGAAAAAAACTCATTAAGGAAAGAACTCACCGAGATACAGTATCCTGAAACCCAAGAATATCAAAGACAAAAAGAGCCTCTGACAGTTCCCAGAGAGAAAGAGCAGATCAATACAGAGGAAAGCGTCTTCAGACAGATATGCAAGTTTAGGATCAGGACCAAGCACCAGAGGCAACAGATAGAGACTGGCATCAGGCAGCAATATCTGCAAAGAATTCAAGAAAAGGATCTCTAAGGGAGTGGGGTGGAGGGACACAGCCCATTCCCTGAGGCCAAAGTGACAGCAGACACAGCGGAGAATATCCAAGTCCCTTCGGGAAGGTGGGCAGCGGCAGAGGCCACGGCAGAGTAGAAGAGACCCCCTGACCTAGTGGGTCAGCATCCTGGGGGACACTTAAACAGTTAGAATAGGGGACTCACCCCACCGTGAGCATGGGAGGTTCCTGCCTAAGTCCCGTAACGGCTCCCGACTGCAGAACACGCCTTTGCTCCCAGGGATGGCATTTCAGACCCTCCTGATGTTGCTCCTGGAGAACACTGCCTCTTCACAGTGTCCACAGGGCCTGGCCAGGGAAGCACAGACAGATGTGGTTGAACAAAGGAGGAGCAGGGAAGGAAGGAAAGAGAAAGAAGGGAGAGAAGCAAGGAGGAAAGGAAGACAAGAAGGAAAGATGAAAGGAAAAAAAAAAAACAGGAAAGAAAGAAAGAAATCACAGCTAATTCTCAGCAACATACAAGTGCAGGGATGTAAGGACAGCAGCAGAGCCCCAGCCCTCCTGCCAGCTCGTCCGGGGGGCCACCTGGGGGCCACTGCAGCCACCAGCAACCAGCAGCCTCAGCCCTTTGCCCCAGCACCTCGGTCTCTTTCCTCCTGATGGCTTCCAGGTAATTCCTCACAAACCAAGCTTGGGCTCTGGCTTGAGCTGTCCTTGTCCCCGAAGTCTGGCTCAGCTGGCAGAGCAGCTGACATTACAACACATCACACTGCAGGGCCAGCCTGCTCGGGTGGTGCACTTCTGACCCCAATTTCTGACTCCAATGCAACAAGGAGGGAACATGAAAACCTCCAAAAACCCACAGCACAGCTTCACACACACAGAGACACACAAACAGCTGAGGGTCCAGGGAGGCAACGACGCTGGTCTGCAGTGAACCTTACCCATGGGAGGGAGGCCCCAGGGATATGAGTGGGCATCCCTTCCCACTGTTCTCACAGCACCCTGCTGCCACCCAGCTGTCCGGAGGGGAGGCTAACTGAGGGAAAGAAACAGGATCTCATGCCCTGGAGCAGAGCCAAGAGCTCTGCAGCCGTCAAGGACCACTGGGCTCATGGCCGGACACGCACCCTGAGACTTTCCAGGAATGCTTCTGGCATTCAATACCACGTGTCCCAATAATTACAGGGAAAACTCACTCACTTTCTTGTATTAATTACACAAGTATTATGTCAACATACTCTCCTGAGCATCATCCTGCCATCTGCTCCTCCCTTCCACGTCTTCCTGTCCACTCTTGCCCACCCCTGTGCCCACACTTCCAACTCACTCCTCGACACCCCTCTGCTCCACTCAGGGGAGCCAATTCATTTGGACAGACGTGGAGACATCTTATTTCAGACATCTTATCTTGCAGGATGGTGCCCTTTGCATCTATGTCTCAGGGAAATCTCAAGGACTGGAGCGCAGGATGGGTGCCCACCCAGTGGGTCTTTGCCCTAGACACAGACCCGGGCCTTGCTGCTGCCTACCCACAGGGGGCCAAGAGCATGGCCGCACTGGGATAACTGATGTTTCTCTAACAGCCAAGGCAACTCAGAGTTTATGCTTGTTAGACACAAGCTAACAAACATCTGTCTCGGCACACGTCTCACTGAGGACCGTGCGGCCAGCACCAGGCAGGCCATCCTGGCCAGGCGAGGAGAGAGGTGCAGGTGTGCAGGGGGGAGATATGCCAGGGTCCCAGTCAGCAGGAGATGACAGGGTAGACTGAGGCCTTCCAGCGTCTCTGAGAGCCTTGTCCACGGCTGACACGGAGCTGGGACAAGAGGAATGGGCAACAGGAAGCCCAGTCTCTGCCTCCCAGCAGGATCCCTATCTGAAAGCCCTCCCCAGGCCTCGGGGATGCTGACACTGGGTTGATGGTTGCCCTGGTTCCTAGCAAGAAGGCCGTCCCTGGAGCAGGCAGGTGGGGCAAGCTAGCCCTTCTGGCCCCCAAGCTCAGAGCCCCAGCCCAGAGCCCACAGTGCCCACCCTGGCACTGCCACACAGAAGGAGATCCTAGACTAATACATCCCGGCAGAAAAGGCCATTCATCTCTGGGCTTAACTAGCCTCTTCCAATTAGCAAAGAATAAAATGGCAGCATTTACTCTGAAGAACTGCAATGTCAGATTATTAATTAAATGCACTGCTGCTGAGCCGCCCCACACAGGAGGCCAAGCCCTCATTAAAACGGCATGAGACTAAAGCCAGGAGAGGGAGCGGAGGCAGAGGGGGAGCCAGACCTGAGACAGGAGAGCGGGAGACAGCGGTCAGGGGCAGACGCGGGGCAGACAGGGCCAGCAAGGCCACGGGTGCTGTCACGGGGAGGGCCGCACCGTAAACCCCTCTGGGAGAATGTGCCTGCTGCAGCTGCTTCGAGTCCTTTCTCAACACGATTGGAAGGGGGGATAAACGCAGTGTGCACTGCAGCGGCTGCAGCAACACTAGGCCTCCTCTTCACAAACCTTAGCAGGGAAACACACAGGGCACAGCCCGCAGGTGGCCTTCACTCCCACGTGGCAGAGGGCAGCTCCTCCCTGGGCGCAGGGACCAGGCTGAGGCCCTTGACTCAGGCAGGGGCTGTCCTCTGGCAATTTCCTGGGAGGAGAGCTAATGGTACTCTCTTGAACCCTGAGACGTTGAGCCCTGTCCTCTCCTGGGGGAGAAGCTTGAAGGGCCATCCAGGAACGTCAGACCCAACCCAAAGGAGTAGGTCACAGACAGCACCATCCACTGGGCAGGAAGGCCTTCTTCAACTGGGCACTTGGGAAAGGGTCGCTGCTTGCTATGCTGACTTTGCTTTCCCCCTGGGTGTTATTTCTCTTCTGTTTTCCTCCAGCCATGAGTGCGATGTTGTGAAAGGTTACAGGTTGTTCTCACTCATGACGGTGGGTACCCAGCAGCTCTAACCCTTGACAAGCACATGTGCACCACACACACATGAATGCACAGTTGTGTGCACTCCTACATGCTTCACACATGTATCCACATGCACAAAACAGGCCCTTGTACACACACATCACACACACACGTGTGCCCACACAACACACTACACATATGCAGAAATCCAACACGCATGCACATGTGTTCACACATGTGTGTGTGTCGTTCCTGCATGTGTGTCACACATGTACCTACAGGCACTTGCTTGCACAAACACCCGCCCTGTTAGCTGCTCTTGGGCTCATTCTCTGCTTACTTATTTTCATGTTTCTTACCACTATCTGAAATGATGTTCGTTCCTGTCTCCCCCATTCTACCTGCCCACAGTTTGTTGTGATCCACACAGCTAAAGGCTTTAGGGAAGTTAATGAAGCAGAAGTAGATGTTTGTCTGGAATTCCCTCCTGGAATTTCTTCCAAGGAGTAAGCGTCTTTTAATTTCATGGCTGCAGTCACCATCTGCAGTGACTTTGGAGCCCAAGAAAATAAAGTCTGACACTCTTTCCACTGTTTCCCCATCTATTTGCCATGAAGTGATGGGACCAGATGCCATGATCTTTGTTTTTTGAATGTTGAGTTTTAAGCCAGCTTTTTCACTCTCCTCTTTCACTTTCATCAAGAGGCTCTTTAGTTCCTCTTTGCTTTCTGCTATAAGGGTGGTATCATCTGCATATCTCAGGTCATTGATATTTCTCCCAGCAATCTTGATTCCAGTTTGTGCTTCATCCAGCCTAGTATTTTGCATGATGTACTCTGCGTATAAATTAAATAAGCAGGGTGACAATATACAGTTTTGACGTACTCCTTTCCCGATTTGGAACCAGTCCATTGTTCCATGTTCGGTTCTATCTGTTGCTTCTTGACCTGCATACAGATTTCTCAGGAGGCAGGTAAAGTGGTCTGGTATTCCCATCTCTTGAAGAATTTTGCACAGTTTTTTGTCAGCCACACAGTCAAAGACTTTGGCGTGGTCAATAAAGCAGTAGTAGATATTTTTCTGGAATTCTCTTGCTTTTTCTATGATCCAACAGATGTGGCAATTTGATCTCTGGTTCTTCTGCCTTTTCTGAATCCAGATTGAACATCTGGAAGTTCTCGGTCCACATACTGGTGAAGCCTGGCTTGAGAATTTTGAGCATTACTTTGCTACCATGTGAGATGAGTGCAATTGTGCGGTAGTTTGAATATCCTTTGGCGTTGCCTTTCTTTGGGATTGGAATGAAAACTGACCTTTTCCAGTCCTGTGGCCACTGCTGAGTTTTCCAAATTTGCTGGCATCTTGAGTGAATCTCTTTAACAGCATCGTCTTTTAGAATTGGAAATAGCTCAATTGGAATTCCATCACCTCCACTAGGTTGGTGCGTAGTGATGCTTTCTAAGGCCCACTTGACTTCACATTCCAGGATGTCTGGCTCTAGGTGAGTGATCACACCATCATAGTTATCTGGGTCACTAAGATCTTTTTTGTATAGTGCTTCTGTGTATTCTTCCCACCTCTTCTTAATATCTTCTGCTTCTGTTAGGTCCATACATGTGTGCCCCACCTCTAACAGGCCCCAATAATCCTGGTCTCTGGCTCCTGAGGGAGGAGGACTCCCTGCGTGGCCCTAGTGCTCATGTTTCTGCATTCAGGCCACTCTAGCTGCCCAGCCTGAGGGCTCCCAAGGCAGCCAGCAGGTGGTCAACCTCCTCCAGCCTGACACTCTCCTTCCAGGGCTGGCCAACCCCCACGAGAGTTACGGAGCCTGGTTGGCAACTTCAGTGTCCCTGCCCTGCCCAGCAAGTGAGGGGAGGCCCCAGAGGAAACTCCCTCCTGCCCCATATCATCACCCACACTTTCCTTCCATCCTGTGGGGCAGCAGCTGCCTCCTCCAGCCATCTAGGGCTCCCGCCCCCTGCCCTGCCTCTTCTTTGGGGACCTCGGCCTGCCTAAACCGCACTGCCCTCCTTCTGATAACATAGCCCTGTGTTTGTCAGGAGCCACGCCCCACCACCTTCCCACAGGTCCCGTGGAGGTAAAGGGCCACACAGCCCAGGCAGGACAACCCGGCCGCAGTGAACACAGGCTTAGGGACAAGGACTTGCCACAAGTCAGCCTATTGGGTTAAATCCAGAAACCACTGCTGCAACTGGGGCTTCCCTGGTGGCTCAGAGCGTAAAGAATCTGCCTGCAATGCAGGAGACCCAGGTTCGATCCCTGGGTTGGAAAGATCCCCTGGAGGAGGGCATGAGTCAGGAGAATCCCCATGGAAGAGGAGCCTGGTGGGCTACAGTCTATGGGGTCACAAAGAGTCGGACACAACTGAGCAACTAACACTGCTGTAACTATTTAGAAAACCTGTTTTCCCTGGGGTTGTTATAATGTACAAACCCGAGGAAGCATCTACCTTCAGCCTTTTTTTCTGGATGAATAAAAGAGCATGAATGAAATCAACACTGAGAGGAGTACAGCCAAGAGCTGGAGAAAGTAAGAGATGAAAACTTTACTTGGTTACCTGGATCCAGCCCCCTGGCATAGGCTGCCATGCGCTCCTCCAGGGGATCTTCCCAACCCAGGGATAAAACCCAGGTCTCCCACATTTCAGGCAGATGCTTTACTGACTTATCCAGCACGGAAGGCCACAATAGAAAACTATTTGTCCATAAAAAGCAGCCATGAAATTAAAAGGTGCTTGTTCCTTGGGAGAAAAGCTATAACAAACCTAGACATCATATTCAAAAGCAGAGATATCACTTTGCCAACAAAAGTCCGTCTAGTCAAAGCTATGGCTTTCCCAGTGGTTGTGAGAGTTGGACCATAAAGAAGGCTAAGCAGCAAAAGAATTGATGTTTTTGAACTGTGGTGCTGGAAAAGACTCTTGAGAGTCCCTTGGACAGCTAGATCCAACCAGCCCATCTTAAAAGAAATCAATCCTGAATATTCATTGGAAGAACTGATGTTGAAGCTGAGGTTCCAAAACTTTGGCCACCTGATGCAAAGAGCTGACTCACTGGAAAAGACCCTGATGCTGGGAAAGATTGAGGACAGGAGGAAAAGGACATGACAGAGGATGAGAGGGTTGGATAGCATCACCGAATCAATGGACATGAGTTTGAACAAACTCTGGGAGATAGTGAAGGACAGGGAAGCCTGGCATTCTGCAGTCCATGCAGTCACAAAGAGCTGGACATGACTGAGAGATTAAACAACAGCAACGAAAAGTAATAAAGTTCTAGACTTGCCTGGTGGCACAGTGGATAAGAAGCTTCCTGCCAATGCAGGGGACACAGCTTTGATCCCCAGACTAGGAAGATTCCACAGAGCAACTAAGCCCATGTGCTACAACTGCTGAGCCCAAGCTCTAGAGCCCAGGAGTCACAACGACTGAGCTCCTGGGCCACAAGAGAAGCCACCGCAACGAGAAGCCCACACGCCGCAACCAAGAAGAGCCCCTGCTGGCCGCAGAGAGAGACAAGCCCATGTAGAGCAACAAACCCCTAGAGCAGTCACAATAAATAAATAAGGGTCCGTCCAGTCGCTCAGTGAAGGTAATGGACCCAGAAAAAGTAAAGAAGTTCTGTCACGTGCTGCAACACAGAAGAACCTCAAAAGCGGTAAGTGAAAGAAGTCAGACACAAAAGGACAAACATCGTGTGATCACATCTACGTGAAAAGTACTGTATAAGCAAATCTGAGTCATAAAGTAGAACAGTGGTTCTCAGGGACTAAGCGGACAGGGCACTTGAGTCTGATAGCCACAGGGTCTGGGGTTTCTTTTGGGAGTGATGAACATGTTATAAAACTCATTGGTGATGGTTGCACAACTCTATAAACATACTAAAGCCATTGAATCTTATTTTAAATGGGTGAAATATATGATATGTGAATTTTATCTCAATAAGTCATTACCCAAAAAAAGGCACGATGACAAGAAAAAATTTAAAAGCACATGCGCTGCTGTATTATAAACTGTTTTGATGTTAACAGGTTTATTTCAATGGAATTGGTGTTCTTTGTATTTTAAATTATGACTTAGAAACATTATTCTGGTGAAGGGTCCGAGGGCCTCCACAGACTACCAGGGGTCACGACACAGAGTGAGGAGGACGAACCGGAACGTGTGTGCTGTGATGCAGCTGTGTCACCTGCCGTGGCAAAGAGAACAGGCAGGGCCTCCTGAAACCGACGATGAGGAGTTATCCAGGCATATGGGACTCCCAACACTTAAGACAAAGGCCCAGAGGTCCTTGGAGACGCCCCCCACTCCATCTGCTCTGTTAATACAACCCCAGATGAGCCCACGGAGTCCCGGCTTCCTTGCCCACTCAGACCTTTGACTTGTCTTAGGCCCCAGTTAAAACTTCTCACCTTCAGGTTGTCTTTAGGTCTAACTGCAGCCTAGACAATCAGCTCCCTCCTAGTACCGAGACAAGGGTATTCTGCAACATGGGCTATCTGTAACACTCCCATTGGTGGGAATGTATGGTCTTTGGAAAGCTCATCCCAGGCCCGCAGGATAGAAGAGAGGGAGCTGGGTAAACTAAGTCATAAGGGATCTTGAATGCTGGTTTACCCAATGGATGAAGAAGAGCCATTGAAGGCGCTCAGGGGAAGGTACAGCAAGACAGACTAGAGCAGGAGAAATGGGAGTCAGGAGAAGGGGCAAGACAGGCAGAGATCTGGGAGACAGAGAAGGCAGCGGGCCCTGCTGCTATCCCCTACAACAGCAGTCTGGCTTCCCACTGGGTACCCAACCCTCCTTGTCTGTGTCCTAGAGCTTCAGACCATAGACTCTACCCTTGGAGCCAGTGGACATGTGACCAGACCTGGCCGATGGAAGCCCTGCTCCCTGCGCTGGCCACAGTGATTGCTCAATACTTGACACGTGACCTAGCCTAAGTCAGTAAGAACTAGACTCAGGACACTTGAAACCCCAGGGGGAAAGAAGGTCTTTCTGCTGGGCTTGAAGCTGGTGGGGGGTCGGCCTGCAGCCCTGCACTGGAGAGTGCCTGCTGAGGTCACATCAGGGAGGAGGGAAGCGGAGCTGAAAGAGGGCAGCAGGCCTGAGCATCCTCTTCTGGCCTGAAATGATTCACACGGGGTTTTCTGTACGTGCGTTGGCAGGGGTCTGGACCTGGGGATCACCAGGGGACCAGGGCAGCAGCAGCAGCTTCACGCGTGTTGGTGACAGGATGGGAACAAGGAGTCAGCCTCACAGTCACACCCTCCAGATTTACACCCAGAGAAGAAATTAGAGGACAGGCTCTCCGCCTCAGGGGGTTGTGCTAGGAAAGTAGGAAGGGACAGGTAGGGAAGACAGGAAGAGACAGGAAGGGAAGGGAGGAAGAAATTAGAGGACAGGCTCTCCCCCTTCTTGCCCGGCCAGTGCCTCCAGACAGCTCTTCACCCCCAAAAGCTGCCCCTCCGTCTTACAGAGTAGGCCACTCACCAACCTGGCATGCCTTTCCCCTCCCCAGCCCACTGCCAGCACGAGCTCTTCTCTCCTTCCCGGCTGGAAATCTTTCCCACATCCTGGCTAATTGTATTCAGGTGAGGAGGATTTGGCAGAAGAAAAGTCGTGTTTGTGTGTGTGTGCGCGTGCACACATGTAAGTGTATGTGGGTGTGTATGTAGGTGCATGTGTGTGTGTCCCCGCCCCAGCCCTGGCAGCTGTCCCAGGAATGCTGTGTCGACAGGAAGGGACGGAGGACCCTCAGCCGCAGTCTGTGTCCTGACGGGCTCTCGGTGACGTCAGTGGCTCTTGGCCGCATCCAGTAAACATCTGGTCTCCTTATTCTGACCCAGGAATTCCATTTCAGAATAGTCACGGCGGCATCTGGCAACATGTCCCAGGCTAGTTACGGCCTGGGGCAGGGAGAGCGTCCTACTCAGGGGCCTGCCGGCCCACAGCCCTGCCTCCCTCCTCCCCACGCCCAGCCCCAGCTCAGCCCATGGAGCGCTCAGAAATGATAAGTATCTGCACTGCGCTCCATTCGTCTCTGAGTACTCTCCCGCTTTGGCTTCTTCTAACAGCACCCCAAGGAAAATACTATCTCGAAGTAACAAGGGCCTTTCGCTACTAAATGCCAGCTGTGGGCCCTACTTCACTGAATCCTCATAACAACCCATCAAATTTACCTTTCACAGAGAAATAGGAGGCTCTGTCGGGAGGGAAGGAGCCAGAATCAAACACACCGTGTTTGTGGGACCATGTCTGACTTCCGCGCACAGGGCCCCACACAGAGACAACATTCTATAAGTCAAAACCGTGAGTTAGAGGCAGGAGGAAGAGACGACTGGCCGCGGAACCCCTCGGGCATCCCACCTCAACACGCGAGAAAGCCAGGTGCCAACACAGGGCCACGTGGGAAACGAAAGTGACCAGGCGGTGGTGATCACAGCGCGTGGTGGAGGCCGTGAGATCCCTCGCGAGGGCTCTGGCCCCGCTCAGCTCCAGCCCTCGGAAATACAGGCCGAGCAGCTCTCCCAGGTTCTCAAGAGAAACGGGAAATCTGGAGCTCTCTGAGAAATTTGTCAAACACTGAGAAGGCCAAACAAAACTCATCTGTGGGTGGACATGGCACGCAGCCCACCCGCTCGCAAGCTCCGCCCTGCACGATGAGAACACTGAGCTTCAGATGCCGTTCCATTGGTCAGGGGCAAGGCAGGGGCTCAAAACGGGGTTTCAAAGTCCAGATTCATTCAGACTTTGAGGTTATACGTGTGCATGTACCTGCCAGCCTTCCCCTGCAAGGGTTTCACTGAACTGCTTCCCCAGCTGAAATTCAGAACAGTCTTTGAAAGACCATGCCTTTCCTGCCAGCCTTGCAAACAATGGGGCTCAGGAGCACTGCCCCTCAGCTGCAGGGAACACAACAGCCCAAACGGGGCTGAGAGAGACTCCCTGACTAGTGGAGGCCTGCCAGTCACTGCTGCTCATCCCCCCAGAAACCACCGTACATCCATGTTCTGTGCTCAAGCTCTACCTAACGCAACAGACCAGGGAAAGAGAAGTTGCTCCACCAAGGGAAAGTGAGGATGGGAGATCACCTCCTCCCAGACATGCCCACTTCCGGTCGGCCATCTGCACATTCACAGAGAGAGAGGCAGGACCAGGTCCTGCTCTCCCATGGATGGCGGCAGGCCAGATGCTCTGCATACACAGTTGTGGCTCCCACACAGAATTGCTAAAATTCAGCGTTATACTGTAACCAATGTAATAAGACATAAAATGAATAAACACTGAAAAAGAAAATGCAAACATATTATGAACTGCAGAAGATAATAGCATATGTAAAAAATTCTCACCCCCCCAAAAAAAATCCAACAAAACAGGACAAAAATAATAATACAGAAGTTCATGAAAATGCCTGCTGCTGCTGCTAAGTCGCTTCAGTCGTGTCTGACTCTGTGCAACCCCATAGACGGCAGCCCACCAGGCTCCCCCGTCCCTGGGATTCTCCAGGCAAGAGTACTGGAGTGGGGTGCCATTTCCTTCTCCAATGCATGAAAGTGAAAAGTGAATGTGAAGTCGCTCAGTCGTGTCCGACTCTTAGCGACCCCATGGACTGCAGCCTACCAGGCTCCTCCATCCATGGGATTTTCCAGGCAAGAGTACTGGAGTGGGGTGCCATTGCCTTCTCCGTGAAAATGCCTAGATGTGAAATAAATATAGAAACGTGCGCATCTGGAGTGCAAACATGGGAAACATCCAATCGAGAGATTTACTTTAAAAGGGTTTTTTCGTGATTATCCATGTTCTGCATCTGTGCCACTATGATATTGGAAGACTGATTCTGCTGAAGCGCAAGAGAAAGATGCAAGCCATCAGGAGCAAGTGACGAGGAACAGGAGGGGCCTGATGGGGTCTGGGTTTGCCAGGTCAACGGCAGCTGTCGTGTTTAGAAACAATTATGCAAATGCTTATATAATTTGTACTAAAACGCTGTTTATATTTCTGTTGGCTCTTTGGGAATGAAGGTGTCTAAACTCTAAGGCAGTTGGATGGCATCACTGACTCGATGGACATGAGTTTGCACAAACTCTGGAAGCTGGTGATAGACAAGGAAGCCTGGCGTGCTGCAGTGAGTCAATGGTCTCACAAAGAGTCCGACACCTGAGCGACTGAACTGAACTGAAACTGAGGATATCATTAATCTGGAACAAGTAGGTTCTGGGTATTCTGAGTAAATGATCATCTACTGTATCCTAGATTAAAAATATTCCTAGACATCTATAACAACTTACTATAAAACATAACAGAAAAGATCCTATTTGTAATGGTAATAACATTCTAACTCTTGGTAGTAAACCTCCTGGGATATATTTTAAAAGGTATGAATTAATGTTCTTATTTCCCTGAGAAAAATAACCATCTTGAAGATGTCAATCACTTGTTTTCAGCTACGATTTGCTGCAGTTCTGTTGAATGCTGGACGCTAATTTAAGCAGCAGTATCACCCAAAATAAAGATCCTCGTGATCTTCATGATTGTTTAAAAACCATAAGAAAACAAACCCAAAAGACATTTGATAAATGGACAAAAGTAGCTAAAACATTTTAAGTCACGATGGTGATTCTTGCCCTATGTGGTTTTAGAATATACTGTTGCTGCTGCTAAGTCGCTTTTGTCGTGTCCAACTCTGTGCGACCCCATGGACTGCAGCCCACCAGGCTCCTCCATCCATGGGATTTTCCAGGCAAGAGTACTGGAGTGGGGTGCCATCGCCTTCTCCGAAAATATACTGTTAAGCACAGTAATTACAAGACTCTTGTGCTAGTGCAAAAAAGATAACATTTTTCACGTGAAAAATGAGCCAGATCACCTCCATGAACTTCAGAGATACGAAATATGCACCCCAAAGTCAGGAGGAAGGGTGACTTAGTACATGAAGGGTGTTGAGACCACAGAGTGGCAATTTAGAAAAAATAAACACTTAAAATCTTTAATTTATACAGTACAAGAAACACTTCACTTGAAGTAAAGAAGCTAAATACTTAAAATTCAAATCCGAAAACAATATCAAAACATATGAAGTACCTCTTTGAAAGGCTGATTATTTTCTACAATCTAAATAAACAGAAGAAATCAGTAGGAGGGACCTCACAGAGTTGACCAGAAGAAAGCAAAGTCAGCAAGGTAAAATAAAAAAGGAAACTTGAAGACTATGTCTGCCCAAGCTAACAAAGGGTTAATGTTTAGCCGCAAGAAGGACGAGCCAGCTTCAGAAGAGGAAAAGATTCAGCAACAATAGGATCATACCCACACCCATATAATTAACCCAAAGCAAACGCCCAGGGCTGAGGGGCCCAGTCCAGCCCTTGCACTCAGGAGCAGAGCTCATTCCACTGGAAGCAAGGAGCACCTTCAGGTTGGGGAGGACTGTGAGGACCCTGCCCCTGAGCAGCACAGGCTGACGCTGGGACAGAGCATCTGCCAGCATCTGTGCTCCTCCCTCGTGCCCAGTCCCAGAGGATCCACTCTGGTCATCAAAGCCATCATCAACAGCCATCAGTTCTCTGCAATTGGCCTGGCTTTGGCTCTTAGGCTCCAAATCCTACAGACCCAAGAGCTCCTCAAAGAGAATGCAGTGACTCCAGTGACCTTGATGGTGGGGGCAGATGCCAGGCACACTTTTCTTGCCTCTCCAATGTCCACCATCCCCACCTAGCTGTGGCCACCCCCTGCCTTCTACTCCATCCACTCCCAGACACCAAGCGGGAGCCAGCCTCATTCATCTCCTTGTTCACATGTCCGTCTCCTTGCTCAGGCGTCCTTGTGCAGGACACCACTTGCACAACCTTTCATGGCAACCCCAAGCAGAGCACAGTTTGGCCCAACTGGCCTCCCTAGTAAGGACACAGTCAGCAAGGGCCTGGGAACCCTGGCAGAAGAGATGGCACCCAAAGGCCAGGCCACCCTATCTGAAGTGAGGGCCACTCCAGCAAGGCAGAGCAAGGCCTTGACCTCATTTGCTGGGAAGTGCACCAAGAACTCAGCTCTTCCCTGGAAGCAATTAACCCTGCTTGTGTGGACGGTCGAGGGGTGACGTGTGCTCTGAGATCAAAAGGGCTTTATCCAGAGCTTCAGCGGGAGGGGCTCAGGCTCTGGACTCTGTGTGACCTGGAGTAAGTCACTGCCCTCTCTGAGCCCTGCTTTCCTCCAAGTCCAGCGGGATCGTGTCACCATCCCTGACTGCGCCTATTGTCAGGGGAAGCTTGTGAGCATCGCAGGAGGTGACTGTGAACAGAACAACACGGTGCCGCCTGGGGCTAAGTGTGCAGCCAGAGATGAAGAGTCCACTGCCCAGGAAGGGTACCCAGGAAGGGCCATCCAGGGTGACGGAGGGGGCTCCCCTCACTGTGGGAAAGAAGGGGAGGACAGACAGAGGAGGAAAGAGAAAGGGAAGTAGGGAGGGGAGGGAGTCGGAAGAACTGAGGGGGAAAAAGAGAGAAGAGGGAGGGAGGAGAGGAGGGAGGGGGTAGAGAAGGGAAGGATGGGGGAAAGAGAGACAGAGGGGAAGCGAGGGATGGGAGGGGAGGTGCGGGGTGAGGCAGGGAAGAGAGAGGGACAGAAGCGATGCCAGGGAGTTTGAACCAAGACCCCAGCGCCACCCCAGAACCCAGCACCTCTGCCTGCTTGGAGCTGCTCTGGAGAGACTGGCCCGCCCTCTGTCTGCTGAGCGGAGCCCAGGCCCGGGACCTCCTTGCTCTTTGCAGGCAGGTCTCAGACAAACCACTCCAGGCGGTGTCAGACCCCGCACCCCGGGGGGCGCCGAGACCCCAGCCCAGGGCTAGTGAGCTCAGGCTAGTAGCTAATGGCCAGCCGGCAGGTGCAGGGAGCAGAGGGGAGGGGAGCAGGCGAGGAGCCTCAGGGGCCTGTGGTCTGGCTGGGGGCATCAGTGGGCGCCACGAGGAGGACACCCTGCATCTACCCTGCCCACTGGATCTGCAGCATCACACCCACTGAGTTCCACGTGCCTGTGGCGGGCAGCCAGCCCTTGAGATGGCTGTGCAAGGGAGGGCACCCTCCCTCTGCCAGATTCTGAATTCCCAGATGGGGGACCCAGGGCAGAGAGGGCCAGGAGGCAGCTCCCCTGGTCCCAGGCCGCCTGGAGGCCTGGCCATCCCTCTTGGCCATCACCTTTCACCCCAGTCTCCCCACAACATTCCTTTAGACCGAGGCCAGCCAGACTCATTTCCCATCACTCCCTCACAGACACATGCCCTCCGAGGCAGGTGGCATGGCAAGGAAGGAAACTGAGGGGCACAGGCCAGCAAAAGGAAGGTAGGGCCCCAAACCTGGCTCTGGGTGACCTCAGGCCTCCCCATCCCCAGGTCCTGCCCAGATCTGATGAGTCAGACTCTCTCAGGGTGGGACCTAGGCACAGGCATTGTTCAAACTGCCCCAAATCCATGCCTGTCTGTGGGCAGACAGCTAATATGATGGAAAACAAATTTATTTTTACAGGCCACAGATTTCCTCTAAGGGGACAATGGTCTTTGGGAAAAGACCTTCTAGGCGTGAGTGAATAAAGCTAACAATGGGAGGTAGGAGGTCTATGTCAGCAGGTGTCAGTGACTCAGAAGGGGGATAAAAAGGGGGCCTGCCCCAGAGAAACTGGAGGATGGGAAAGCCATCACTGAGAGGAGGGGGACCTGCCATCAGAGGGACAGATGGCCTTCCTGAGGATCGCTCCCTGCGCTACAGGGAGCCAGCGGCACAGCTAGGCAGGGCAGCCCCCTCCGCCTTCCCGCACCCCGCAAGGGCTTCCTGTGAGGGGTCAACAGCTGTTCACAGGGGTCGCAAGCTTGCAACTGAGGGGACCGGGCAGCAGTCCTGAAGTCCAGGATGGCAGGGGCCCAGCCTCTGGGAACTGCAATGCCTTGAGCCTTTAAGGAGGGTGGTGGTGGTGTGGGGGTTAGACACATTTTACCTAGATTTCAGTTCCTTTGCTGATGAAAAGGGGATCTTAGAAAACTAGAATTCAGAGGATCTTGCCTTCGCATGAAATCCATCTTAGTCCACGAGCAAGCATTCTATTAAGCAGAGAAATGCCAGGGGCGTTCCCATCAGAGTCGGGCGCAGAAAGGAATACACAAAGCCACCGCGGGTACTTAACGTTACTCCGAAGGTTCTCGATGGCACAGATCGAAAATTAAGCTCCAGAATTATCATAGGCCACAAATGGTACAGCTGTTTACCCAGAAAACCCAAGGGAACTCACAAAGATATATGAGAATTGAGTTCAATCAAGCAGCCTGATAAAAGATAACTGCACACAAATCAATAGTCACCCTGTATACCAGCAATAGACGGAAATGCTTTAATTCACAATGGCAAAACGAAAAAAACCCTTAAAATGGCCCTGGTTTTAAACAATAGGTGACCCACATAAAAAAATGTGCGATACTTTACTAAGCAACATCAAAGTAGAATCTAATTAATCAAAAATATACCATATTCTTGATAAATACTACAAATTATGTCCATTCCCCCTTTAATTGGTGTCTAAGTTTAATTTAATGTCAATCAAATTCACCAGGGATGTTTCTAACCTGACAAAACAATTCTGAAATTCAATTGAATGAATAAACAGATGTGACCAGCCAGGAAAATTTTGCAAAATAACAGCAAAATGGGAAGTATCCAGTCAGATGTTTCAAAGCAGCACGATCCAACAGAGATGGCATATGAATGCTACATGCAGCCATGTTTTTAAAAAGGTAAATTTAATTTCAGCAATATATTTTACTTAGCCCAATATATCCAAACTATTATCATATTAACTTGTAGTCACTATTGAATTTATCCTTTAGACATTTTATATTCTTTTTCTTTGGTGCTAAGTCTTTGAATTCTGGTGTATATTTTGCACTCAAGAGCACTTCTCAGTCCTGACCCACCACATCTCAAATAGCCAACAGCCTCGAGTGGCTTATAGCTACCATAATGGACAGCATAGTTGTCAAATAGCCAATATTTTACATATTCGAGCTTTAAAGCTCTAATAATGAACATAATTCAGTACTGGTACAAGAACATATACCTTATTTGCCGTGGGGTCCAATCCCTGCTTTCAAAGGAGAAATATCCAGGTTCAAAGACGAATCTTTGAACATTCTGCTCGTAGAGCCGGGAAGGGTTAGTCCCTGCAGTATGGACAACCCAGGCTCTGCCATCACCCTGGTGCCCTACCATGGGCATTGCATGCCAGCTCTCAGGGACTAAAACCATTAATCACACGTAACATCATCAAAATAACAAAACCACATGTCCAGGAATCTAAGACACACATTTTTCACATTTACCACATCCAAACTCAGGATGAAATCCATGGGTCTTTGCACTGCTGGCAGCCGGCAGCAACTGTGGGGTGGCTGGCATTGCCTGGCACACACCAACTCTGCCACGGTGTTTCATATTGCCATCACGTCACCTGACTTATGTGCGGGGTCGCCGACACTTGCCACCCAACATGTCTTCAAGAAGTCACTCTGTGACGCAAAAATTACAGTCTGTACGGAAAGACACAGAGAGCTTTGGCATCCAGAGGAATGTCCCTGGAGGAAGGACCATGACCTCATTCCTTTATTAAAGAGAGGAAGATACCAGGAGTAGATGAAGCCAGTCACACACTAAGTAAGCAATGTGAGCAAGGCAGGCGAGCGAGGCAGGAGCCACCACGCGGAGCAGCCAGTGGCAGGGTGGTGGCTGCCTACACTCCACGAGACCACGGTTAAGGTGCAACGGAGCAGTTCAGTTGGAGTGCCCCCTCTTTCCTTCTGTGTCCTCTAATTGATGGCACCTTAGACACAATGAAACTCAGAAACGGCCCACATTTCCCAAATCATCGACCTGGGCTAAGCGCTGCTAAATCCTGCAGCCCTCCTTCCAAAGCCCAATGAGGGGGCCAATCCGAAGAACGGGCAACGTTTGGGCAATCCAAACATCGGCAGTGTTGAGGCCCTTGTCAAGGCTGCCCAGCTGCCAGGGACAAAGCTAACCACGGGACACGGCAGCCTCCAACCCACGTTAAGTCCACCGCTCACCATGGCGCTCACTGAAACATGCATGGCAGGGTGGGGCGGCGCAGAGCCTGCGGAGCCTTGTCCTGGACGCTAGGGCCTCCTCCGCCTCACAGAGGAAGCTGTGTGCCCCCTCCACAGGCCCTGGAGGAGACGTGCAGTGCAATTGAAATTCATGGATGAGCCCGAGGAGCCGGCTCCAGACTCAGTAATAACTTCTCCATATTAATGGCAGCACAGCAGAGCCGGTGGACAGCTGACATTTAATATGAAACATACGCAGCAGAGCCAGAGGCTCCTACCCGGGCCCTCCCATTCGAGAACGCCTGCCAGGCGGGAGAGCAGGGCCCAAGGCAGCACCCAGATTCAGGGGGCAGGAGTCATGCCCTCCCCTCAGTCCCTCCATCCCACCTCAGTCCCCTCCCTTGCAGGAAAGCCCCGCTGAGAACATACATGATCACACACACACTCACACTTGAGTGCACACACTCGCACACGTGCTTACTCAGATGCACACAGACATACACACAGATACCCACACACACTCATATGCACACACACCATACTCATACAGATATGCATACATGTGCACACGTTTCCACATACACATGCACACATATTCCCATGGACAGGAACGTGCACACATATTCACATATACCAGCAGCCTGCTGTGTTCAGGCTACAACACAAAATTCCCCTGTTTGCCCAAGTGGAGGAGGGCAATAGGGGTGATCACAGACATGTCTGCCTGTCAGTACAGACCCACAGTCCTGGCAGAGGCCCCCAAAACACTTGACCCTACATACCTCAGAGGCCAGAAGAGGAGGCCCAGGCCACAGCTCAGGCCACCACACAGCAAAGCCCCCCTGGATGCGGAAGTGGACACCCCAGGCCACGGTGGGGGTGGGGAGCACTCCTGTGGCCCAGAATGGTGAGCTCTTCGATGCCTCCTCTACTCAGGGAGGTTGTGGTACCTGTGGTTCTCGCAGAAGGCCTGGGTGAAGACCCAGCCTCTCCTCGCCTCCCTCCTGATGCTGGTCCCTCCTCATTCATTAATTGCTGGGGACATGGGGGCACAGGCAGTCAGCCATCAGGCAAGGGAACCTGAAACCTGCCAGCACCGAAAGGAGCAGCAGCTCACGACCAGTGCCAGAGACGCAGAAGCAGGCAGTGCAGCCAGGGCAGGGGTGGCAGAAGACGGTCGGTAAAGAGCCTTCCTGGCCTGAGACTCAGGCGGCAACCAACCGTGCTGGCCTCCATGAGGGGCCTAGTCAGGCTCCACTCTGCTCCTGCATGCACTGCCAGGCCACGATGACTGGCTATGGGACGGTCCCAAGACCTAAGCCTGTCCATTCTGCATGGAGCGAAGAACTGTTCCCTTTTAGAACCTGGTTATGCCTGTGCAGTGTGAGGAGTGTGTGTACAGCTACAGCCAAAGGTTCACCAGAGAACAGAGTCACACTGGGGAGAAGGAGCTGGGCAAGCGGGGACACGACTCCACCTCTGAATTACCTGCACAGCCTTCCCAGTCCCCAGAAGCCTTGTATGTGTGCGTGATACCCCATGGACCGCAGCCTACCAGGCTCCTCCGTCTACGGGATTTTCCAGGCAAGAGTACTGGAGTGGGGTGCCATTGCCTTCTCCAGATAAAATATACACATAACACAAAATTTACCATCTTAGCCACTTTGAAGTGTATGGTTTGCTGGCATTAAATACATTCACAAAGTTGTGCAATGATCACCACCATCCATCTCCAGAACCCTTTCCTTTTTGTAAAACTGAAGTTCTGTATCGACAACGCTCTGTCTTCCTCCTTCAGCTCCTGACAGCCACAACTTACAACTCTACCCCGTCTCTAAGATTCTGATAAACAAAAAGGCCTTCAGATGCCATATTGGCTGAAGCCTGGTGAGTCTGGATTTCCAACCACAGACCCGCCTACGCCATTCTAAGGGGGCCACCACGAGGCGGGCAGGGGCCGTGGGCTGCTCCTCTGCTGCTTCCGGCACAAACCCCTGACAAGCCAGCCTCCACCAGCCACAGGTCAGTGCACCCAGTCCCAGCAGGGAAGAGCCCCTGGGAAGCTCCTTCCCTCCCACCAAACGGCACTAGGTGAGAAGTGGCGGGGAGGCCATCCATCTGTGGATGCCCCGGAAGAGACCAGGGGGTATCTGTAATGAAGTAAGCCTGGGTTCTCAGCAAGTTCTCAAAGAAAGCTCCTGCCTGCAGGAAGCCCTGCCCATCTACTAATCCCGCTGCCAGTGCAGCTCTCAACACTTCCACACATGCCTCTGGAGGCCCGGTCAAGACCTCAGAGCTCCGTGGAGTCACATTGGATGCATTTGCTCACGTAATATCAACAGACTCAGAAATGCTGCTTCTCTGAAGAAACATCTGCATGTCTGGCAGCAAAGAGCCTGTGTTCCCAAGGGCCAAAAATCTATCAAGGAATGCAGGGCATAGACCGGCCATGGTTCCCACCTCTCCTTCTATCACACTGATCCCCTCAACTGATCGCCATTTGGTGCCAAGACACCAGAGTTGCTTTATAAAGGTCTCAGAAATTATTATTCCAGCCCCACTTGCCACCTGAACAAACTGAAGCTCATTGCTCAAAGCTGGATGGTGACTTGCCAGAGCCCAGTCTTTTCAGGCCCAGAGGGGGTCCCTCCCTTACTTAAGTTTCATTTAGACCACGGACTTTCAACTTGTCTTTCATGAACTCCAAAGTGGGGGCAAGAAAACTGCATAAAACCACATGAGAATACAACGCTTTCCTGCGGAAAAGGAGCTTTTGGGCACTCTTCTAGGGGGCCTACCCCGCTGAGTGTGGACATTCTGGGGTAGGTCCACATACCCCATCCCTGGGTATGGAGAGGTGGACCATCCCTGGGTATGGGGCACAGGGTCTTGAGGGCCAAAGGACTGCACAGGCTTCTATCCCCCACTCCACAGACACTCATTTCATGGCCCCTAGCTGAGCTCCACCCAGCTGGAGCTGGGCCCTGTGGACCCAGGTACAAATTGCCTATGGTACAAGTTACCAAAGAAGCATGGGGTACAATGTGGCATGTGAATGTCTAGGACAGCTTCCTGGATGAAACGCCATTTAGCTGAGACTACACTGGACTCCAAAATCACAGCAGATGGTGATGGCAGCCATGAAATTAAAAGACACTTTCTCCTTGGAAGAAAAGCTATGACAAACCTAGACAGCATATTAAAAAGCAGAGACGTTACTTTGCCAACAAAAGCTTTTATAGTCAAAGCTATGGTTTTTCCAGTAAGTCAGTATGGATGTGAGAGCTGGACCATAAGGAAGGCTGAGCGTCGAAGAATTGATACCTTTGAACTGTGGTATTGGAGAAGACTCTTGAGAGTCCCTTGGACTGCAAGGAGATCAAATCCTAAAGGAAGTCAATCGTGAATATTCATTGGAAGGACTGATAATGAAGATGAAACTCCAATACTTTGGCCACCTGATACAAAGAGCTGACTCATTGGAAAAGACCTTGACGCTGGGAAAGATTGAAGGTGGGAGGAGAAGGGACCACGAATGACGAGATGATTGGATGGCATCATCGACTCAATGGACATGAGTTTGAGCAAGCTCCAGGAGAAGCCTGGCATGCTGTAGTCCATGGCGTCACCAAGAGTCAGACAGGACTGAGCGACTGAACAACAACAGAGTGAGCCAACTAAAGAGGGAGGTAAGAGTGGTCCAGGCAAGGGCACGGTCTGTGCAAAGGGTCTAAGACGGCAGTGTCCAGTGGCAGAGAAACTAAAAGCTTGATGTGACTGTAGTACAGGCATGAGGGGGGACACAGTGACAGACAAGGCTGAAGACTACTGGGTCAGTTCATGGGAGGCCTCCTATGCCAAGCCAGGCCTCCCTGGTGGCTCAGACGGTAAAGAATCTGCCTGCAACACAGGAGACCCACGTTCCATCCCTGGGTCGGGAAGATCCCCTAGAGAAGGAAATGGCAATGCACTCCAGTATTCCTACCTGGGAAATCCCATGGACAGAGAAGCCTGGTAGGCTACAGCTTATGGGGTACAAAGAGTCAGACACAACTGAGTGACTAGCAGTTTCAGTGTGTCTGAATTTTTTTTTTTTTTTTTGGATTTTTTAAGGGCAATCAGAACCAATTAAGACCACTACTCAAGAAAAGTCTTAAGCAAAGGAGTGACATGATTGAATGCATGGTTTACAAAAATCAGTCTGGTAGCTGTGTGGGGAGAGAGTTGCTCCAGTTTGGAGTCCCTAAGGATCACAGGGCTTGGAGTTAGGCATGGTAGAAAGCTGTGAACTGAGATCAAGTCTGGAGATGTCTATGATTATGACTAGCTGCATGTGAGGGTCATGGAGAGAGCAGGGAGGGGCAATCCTGGGATTCCCGCCCAAGTGAACGATGAGGTCTGGAGGACAGTAGAGAGACCCACGTTCCATTTCAGAAGCCTGGGTCACTCAAGGAAGGGTCCCACGAGGCAGCTTGGCAGGCAAGTCTGGAGCACAGGAAGAGACGTGGGACCTGAAGTCTGGGTGAAGTGTGGTGGCCCAGCACACTGGTCCTTCCCCTTGCTTTCTGATAAAACCTCAATACGTTCCAGAGTTTGGGGATCTGACCCTCACTCTCAACTCCAAAGATGGGCAAGAGACTCTAGCTAGGCTCACATCACAGTGTTTGATTCAAAGGTGGGCCTATAACCTAAGGGCTCCCCAGGTGTTCAGTTCAGTTCAGTTCAGTTGCTTAGTCATGTCCGACTCTTTGCAGCCCCATGGACTGCAGCACGCCAGGCCTCCCTGTCCATCACCAACTCCCAGAGTTGACTCAAACTCATGTCCATTGAGTCAGTGATGCCATCCAACCATCTCAGCCTCTGTCGTCCCCTTGTCCTCCTGCCTTCAATCTTTCCCAGCATCAGGGTCTTTTCAAATGAGTCAGCTCTTCGCATCAGGTGGCCAAAGTATTAGAGTTGCAGCTTCAGCATCAATCCTTCCAATGAATATTCAGGACTGATTTCCTTTAGGTTGGGTCTCCCTCAGTCCAAGGGACTCTCAAGAGTCTTCTCCAACACCACAGTTCAAAAGCATCAATTCTTCAGTGCTCAGCTTTCTTTATAGTCCAACTCTCACATCCATACATGACCACTGGAAAAACCATAGCTTTGACTAGATAGACCTTTGTTGGCAAAGTAATGTCTCTGCTTTTTAATGTGCTGTCTAGGTTGGTCATAACTTGAAGCACCCCTGAGCCACTAGATCCAGCCATGCCTGAAGTCCGCCTCAGGACCCCAAGGAACTGGGCCCACGACATCTTGCTTGTTTCATCCAAGTTGGCTTTCCACCACTTCAGCTGAATGCATCTTAAACAACAAGGAGAATAGTAAGCCAGGTAGGAGGCTGAGACCACCTTGGGAAGCTGTGTAGATTGCCAAGAGTAGGGGCCAAGCAGGAGCCTCTGCTCCTCTGACCTGAGGAGCCCCAACACCCAGGGAACTCAGACGTTCCCGCAGCCCCTCTTTGATGTTCCTGAGACCTTCTCATTGCCCTCCAGGCAGTGCCAAGGCAAGGTGAAAGGTGAGGAGACTCTACAAAGGGCAACTGCAAGTCCTACACACTTCTCACCCGTTGCCCTGCAGCCCAAGCGTGTTGCCCCTGCCCTCGCCATTCTAGCACCTGAGCCAGCTGGAACCCAGCGTGCAGCCTCAAATACAGTGGCCTTTATAGAAAAATTAAACTCAATTCCATCCCTTAGGCCAGCAAACGACCTCTCTCTCTCTGTGGCCCTCAGTGACTTTCAACGCCCATCAAGACTCTACAGAGCAGGGGCCTGGCCGGCATAGCAGCCCAGCAGGGGAGCCCCAGCCCACAAGGCCGCAGGCCTTGATCATGCCCCTCAGAGTCGCTGCCCAGCCCATAGACATTCCCACCGATGGCCTTGCCAACCAGAGACGCCAGGCCAGAGAAGTCCCCCTGAGCAGCAGTGCATGGAGGAGACAGAGGTGCGGCAGGGCACTCCCATCCCACTGGAGTCTCCGCTGCCGTTACCTCCCCACAGGGACTCGGGCCGCCTGAAAGGGGTGCAGCCAGAGCATGTCAGCCGCAAGTCACGAAGCCACCTGGCCACCAGACCTACCCCCAGCTCCCACTCACTGACGCCAACGACAGGCAGTGCTGCGGACCAAGAAGGTCTTCGGGAGCTGACTAGAAGAGGTAGGAAATGTTTTAAAGAAATGCATTGCTTTATTTTATTTTATTTTGGCATGCAATAAAGGCAATAACATGTAGTAAGCACGGTCTTAGAACCAAATAGACATGTATTTAAATACAGACCCACAAAGCCTGAAGCAGGCTATCTCAGTTAATTCATCTGTAAAATGGGAATAATATCAGTCACACAGTATAGGGGGTGGTGAGGATTAATCAAGGTGATATAGCATAAGGTGCTCAACGGAAAGCCTGACACATAACATGGGCACAGTAAACCGACGTTCTGTTATTATTTTTTTATCAACAGGCTTCTCATGAGTCTTTAGTGAGCATGTAAAAATGACATGGAATTACATATCATGTGGCCTGAGAGGTACTAGAGAATTCTTCCATAGCAATGAGATATACAAGTATCCTTTGTTAAGCATCATTTTCTCACTCATTGTGAAAAGGCAAATGTTAACCTTCCCCTGAGAATATGATGAACAATATCTACCTAGTGGCTATAAGAGAACCTGGAAACTACACCTACCAACCTCTCTGTAAATAAAATGTACGGTGTGTCTTATGAAGCATGTGGCTTTTCCAGTGGTCACGTATGGATGTGAGAGTTGCACCATAAAGAAAGCTGAGCACCAAAGAATTGACGCTTTTGAACTGTGGTGTTGGGAAGACTCTTGAGAGTCCCTTGGACTGCAAGAAGATCAAACCAGTCAATCCTACAGGAAATCAACCCTAAATATTCATTGGAAGGACTGATGCTGAAGCTGAAGCTCCAACACTTTGGCCAGCTAATGCAAAAAGCCAACTCATTGGAAAAGACCCTGATGCTGGGAAAAATTGAGGGCAGGTGGAGGAGGGGACGACAGAGGATGAGACGGTTGGATGGCATCACCGACTCGATGGACATGAGTTTGAGCAGGCTCCAGGAGATGGTGAAGGACAGGAAAGCCTGGCGTGCTACAGTCCATGGGGTTGCAGAGAGTCAGACACGACTGAGTGACTGAACAACAACATGAAGCATGTGGCATTTCTTGAATCTACACCTCTACCTGACTCAGCTAGAATCGTCACCTTGGCCAGCCCAGGCCCTCACCTCATGTCATTCTAGGGAGCAACACCCCTTGCACTCTCCATCCACCGGGTTCTACAAACCTCATGTTCTGTTTCTCATGGGAGCATCTGACCCCAGCCTGAATAGAGTGCTGCCCAGGAGTCAGCCAGAATTATCAGAGAAAGATTATCAGCCAGCACCACTGCGCCCCTTGACTTACCACAGAAGGACTCCACCTGAGAACAAAGCCAATACATAAAAAGGTGGAGGCAGAGAGGCAACGCGGGAGGAGCACCTGGATCCAGCCAGGCCTGAAGGCAGAGCATCGTAAGAGCCACTAACTTCCCTTTTCTGTTTCAATGGTCTGACTTGTGTTTCCTTCACTCATGACTAAAAGGATCCTGACCATAAGAATCCCCTCGTGCTAAACAGAAAAGGAGACTGCTGTCCACAGAAACCAGAGCTACTACTGCCTTCCTTTAAGGCAGAGAAACAAACTCAGCACCAAGCAAGTAGATGAGTAAATGTGTGTCCCAGGCCAGAAGCAGGCCAACAGGTGTGAAAAGGCCTATGGCTCTGGGGAGAGGCTCATCCCACCTAAGCACCTAAGCACCTCAACCTAAGCTGTGAGCTGCCAGCTGCCTGCTGTGACCCTGCTTCATGGTTTTTCCACTTGTCTTCCAGGAATGCACATTCCTGGGGTTCCTGCAAAGAAGAGGTTGATGGCCTCATCTGCATGGGAAGTGCTACAATACATGAAGTTCAAGAGGTTTCTTTATTACAGAGCTTCTCAGAGATCACAATGAGCCTCCCTGAATCTCCCAGGTTGAAAGCAAGTTGCAGCGTTTCCCACACCAGTTGTCCATTGAACCGCATTTGCTCAGAGAAACTTGTGGTGTGATCCTATAGAACTCCTTTGCAGAAATTAGGGTGTGATACTTTGCTTCTCAAAGGGCAGTCCCAAACCCCAGGAGCATCAGCCTGGTAGTTCATTAGAAACGCAGAACCTTGAACCCTACCCTAGACATGCTGACTCAGAATCTGAATTGTAACAAGATCCCTGAGGATCTACACAGACACTGCAGCCTGGCACACCTGCTTCTGTGTGTTTCACTATCTATGAAGGAAGAGCAGGCTCAGAGGAAGGGGTACTGTGCAGCATGGCTGCTGAAATGCATGCAGGACCATGAGGGAATGGCTCGGGAGTGAGTAGAGTTCTACCACCACATATCAAGCGCTTCTACTTGCCCAGACTTGGAAGCACCCTGGCAGAAGGGGCTGGACAGAACCAGGCCAGACTCCTACCACCACAGACAGTGTGGCCTTGGGCAAGCCACTCAATCTCCCAGAGCCTCAGCTGCCCATCTGTAAATGAGGGATGAAGAATCCCTCCCACTACAGGGCTGCTGTGGACCAGAAACATGATGTTTAAACCCTAGGCGCTTTGCAATCGGCCCATCAGTGATACACAGTGGGACTTAACTAGTTAAGGAATTAAGTGATATCAAATCAGGACATTCACACACCAAAAAGAAAGAAGGACAAGGAAAGAAGAACTAATGATGCTGCTCCACTGTCTCAAAGCCATTTTCACTGACCACATTCAAGGCCACGCTGGCAGACTCCAGCCCCTTTCAGCTCCAGTCTGCTCTCCAGTTGTCTCTTGCACTTCTGCTGGTGTGTGTCCCGTACATGTGACATCTCACTGCGCCTGTTCTGATCAAGCCAATTCACACCTGGTACTTCTCTGCATATGCTCTTCCCTCTGGGCCTTTGCCCCCTGGCAACTCATGCTCAAAGAGCCCCCAAGAGCATGCTTTCCAAGCCCTGACCAGAGTGGGCCCCAGACTGTTAGCTGAGCACGGTGCCCCGGGGGGGAGCAGCGGGGGCGGGCACCAGGCCAGCTACATCTCTGACCAGCACAGCAGACAACTGTGCTTGGAAGTACTGGCTGAAAAAACAAACCACAGAATGAACAGATGAATGAATGATACATGAACAAAGCCTCTCTGAAATGCTTTCCATCAAGAATTACTCAGCACACAGGAGTTGCTCAACAACAGACTGAGGAAATGCAACCCACTCCAGTATTCTTGCGGGGGAAATCCCATGGACAGAGGAGCCCGGCAGGCTACAGTCCATGGGGTCACAAAGAGTTGGACACGACTGAGCAACTAACAACAGACCACTTCCATGTCAACTCCCCCACCCCAGCTCAGGCCACCACCACCCCCATTCCGAGCCCCCAACACCAATTTCCTTTCATTTAGGAAATTCACCTCCAGCGTAAAAACAAGACACACTTATGAAGTCTGGGATATCCTCAGAGGCAACAGAATATAAAGGGCTGCACCATGTTACCCAGCTATTCCAAGGACATTCACGGTTGTTTGCAATACGTCTGGGTTCCAACTAAATCCAGCCAAAGGCAGTGATTTTCCGAAGCAACAAGTGACATTTCCTGTGTGTCCATAAAAAGAACACCACCGGTTGTGGGGTTCTGTGTAATTGCTGGCTCTGCAACTTGCAGGGCAAGCCTGAGGACGGGGGGCTTGGGGGCCACCAGGGCTGGGAGAGAGGCCACTTGCTCCGAGCAGGAGTCCCCTGAGTAGTAATTACAGCGGAACCCATGGTGGGCGGCTTCAGATGTCTGGCCAGCACAGCCAGCCTGACCACCACACAGCCAATCCAAAATAGAAAACTGCAGTGGCTTCTGCCATGTGCCAGGCCCCGGGGTGGCCAGACAGAGCACTGCCAATGTCAGCCTCCTCCCTAAGCATTGATCCAGGCTTCCTCCAAGGCTCTCTTATGCAAAGCCATGGTCCCTCTAGGCTCCTGGAAGCAGGAGAACTTCCCAGAGCTCTGGTCACACTGAGGGGCCCAGCCAGTCCCAGAAGGGTCCCTCTCCCCAGCCTCTCCTGTCCTTCAGGGGCTGCCCGGGGGCACCAGAGACTGCATTTCCAAATGCTCCGCTTGGCTCAAAATAGAGAGAGAAAACTAACTTTTCAAATAACCAGCTGAAATCCAACAGGAAACCACAGCATAAAAAATCAGCCAGGGGGCAGAGGGATAACTGGGCATTTCAGCACCATTGCCTGTTCGCTGGGCTGGCACCACCTGCACACACAGAAACAAAAAAACCACCCACCTGCATACGTGCCCCCTCACACACATATCACACGTGCTACAATGCACAGCAACACACTGAACAGACACTGACATACAAATGAGCAAAAACCTGTGAATACACACACGCACAAGACACAAGAACACGGTCACATGTTCACACAAGTGCACATGTACTTAGATACTAGCACCCATGCCAAAACACGTGTGCAGATGCATGCACTCACCGAGATATACACACACCTGAATGCAAAAGGAAAACCAGTTCCTGTAGGCTTAAGGGGGACCACACTTGGCTACTTGCTAAATACTTTGGAAATGTGGCCCTCCCCCTGCGTAAATCACCCTCTTGGGCCAGTCAAAACAACCTGCCTTCCAGCCAACCCCTTCGGTGGTCCCTAAGCACAAGGGGTGCAGAGAAGGTCCTCAGTACAGGCCTTGCCCTCCCAGCAGACCCCCAGATAACCGGCTTCCAAAGCCCGCGTGAGAGCAGTGGACAGACAGAAGGGAGAGAAGCGCGTACTCACCAGCCCATCGCAGTTGCTGAGCGCCACGGAGGAGGATTCAGCCAGGCCCGCGACGTCTCCGACGTAGAGGCAGGTCCCAAGCAGGGGCTCCACGCGGGTGGCACCCGATTCTCCCTGCCACTCCACCGTGGCCCCAGGCGCCACGAGGCGGGCGTTGGGCCGCAGCCGCAGGTGCAGGTCTCGGCCAAACACCGTAACATTGTAGAAGAGGCGGCCACCGGGGTCCTCCTCGCTGCCTCCAGAGAGCCCCGGTATCTGGGCAGGGGCGGCCCTGCGGGTCCGCACCCCAGCTGGGGCCGTCGCCGCCGACACCACGTGGGACACCAAGCGGCCCTGGGCGTCAGTGCGCACCGGCACCGCCAGGATGCGCTCGGCTCCGTGCCCCTGGGGCCCGCCTGCAAAGGGAAGGGGCGTTAGACCAGCCGAGACCGGGAAGCCCCAGGGCCCCGCCACCGAGCACAGCATCCTCCCAAACCCCGCCCCATGGCGAAGGGAAGGGCGTTCCACTAGGCATCCCCCAGAAACTAGCCTGCACCTCCCCGGCCTTCTTCCAATCGGGAAGGGGCGTTAACGGGGCTACCACGCTGGCGCTCCTCCGACCTCCGGTCGACCCTTCTGGGGCCCTCCCAACCAAGAGCTCTGCCCCCTGCCCCGTTCCAAGTTGGGGTTCCTCAGCTCCTCGCAGTTCCCCAGGGGCGGGCCCGGTCAGGCCGTCCCCCGCCCCTTGAACCTACCGTCCTTGGCAGGACAGGGGGCTGCTCTGAAGCCATTCCCGGTTGGTTCCCTACCCGTGCGCTTCTACCTCTCAGCAGTCCCCGCCGCGCGACTGCCCTCACCGCTCGCCTCCGGAGCTGCGAGGACTCGGCTCCCCCCGGCACCGGCGGCCTGTCCTCCGCGTACAGCTCCAGGTTAGCCCGTTGCCGGCCGCCTCCCCCGCGTGCCCGAGAACAGGGAGGGGTGGAGCCGGGTCCCTCCGATCTTCGAGGATCCCCTCCGGGGCGCCCCAACCAATCCTCAAGGCCCAAGGCGGCGCGCTCTGCACCCGACTGCTCCCGAGCGTCTCCGGACGCGAGCCGGGGCGCCGCCTCGCCCTGGCTCCCCCGGACCCGCTGGTGCTGATGCTGCGCTCGTCGCCGCTGGGCTTTCCCGGCCCTCTGTCTCCACGCTCGGCGTCCCGGGAGCCGCGAGCGCTCCGGGGCTCCCCCCGGCCCGAGATTCCCGGGTGCGCCGCAGGGCGCCCCCTGCCCGACCAACCCGGCCCCGAAGTTGGCCAACTTGGCCCCGGGCGGGGCGCGCGGAGTTTGCCCAAGTCGAGCCGGACGCCGCCTGGGGAGGGGGCGGTGGGGCGCGCGGGGCGGAACCCGGCCGACTGGGGTCGCGAGGCGTGGGGACTCGGCCGCACCTACCTGGGGGGTCGGCGGCGGCGGCGGCGAGCCGGGCGTCCGCGGGCAGCGGCAGCAGCAGGAGCAGCAACAGCGCGGGGCAGAGCAGGCGGCCGGCGGCTCCCGCCGGCGGATCCATGGCAGCCGGACCACAGCCGGGGCCCCGCACTCGCAGCCGGCGCGAAAGTTCCCCGCGCGCCGCCCAGCCCACATCTGGGGCAGCTGGAGCCGCCCGCAGCTGCAGCACCGCAGGGCGCGGGGCGGAGGAGGCGAGGCGCGGAGGGGAGGGCGGGGGAGCGCGGAGGGGAGGCGGGGAGAGGGAAGGAGCGCGAGCGAGGGAGGCGGGAGGGAGGAGAAGGCGCGCGAGGGGGAGGGCGGGGACGGCGGGCGCCTCAGCCTGCGGTGACCCGGCGCTTCTTGGCGCGGCGGCCGCCGCCGCCGCCCGCTCCCCTCCTCGCGCCGTCGCCGCCGCGGTTCCCGGCTCGTAGCGAAGCAGAGACACCCCGAGGCGGCGGCAGAGAAGCGCCGCGGGTCGGGTCGGGGGAGCCCCGCGGCCGGCCACCTTCGACGCGCCCAGCGCACTCGTGGCGCGCCACCTCGGAGGAGCAAGTTCCCCGCCCAAAGAGGACTCGGGGCCCCCGGGTCCCAGCCGTCGGTCTCGGGGCGCAAGAGATGGCCCCTCTCTGTGCGCCCTCGGGTGGGCGGAGAGGCCTGATTACTGTGGGTCTGAGACAGGCCTTTTGACCAGATGGAGACTCCAGGGACTGGAAGAGTTTTCCAGGAGGGGGTGTGCACCACAGGGGCCTCCCCAAAGACCAACTTTTACCCTTCCAGAGAGAGGCAAGGCTCCCTCAGTCCCCAGTTGCTCTTTGCCTTAAGGTCTCCCCACACACCCTGTACTCTTCCTCCCCAACCCTCCACTGCAGCCTGCGAGCACAGTCTCCTCCTCGTAGACCTGGGCTCTGCCCGCTAGACCTCACAGGTTGCCTCCCTCACCTGTCCTGAGTCCTGCATGGGCTTCTCGAAGTCTGGTCTTTGCACTCACCCAGGCTCTGCCTGAAATAGCCTCTCCACACTCTGCCCACCGTTTCCAACTCAGCCTCCAAGGCGTCCCTCTGCAGCCTGGAGCCAGTTTGCAGTCGAAGCCCATCCCCAGCTGGACTCCTCATCCTTTCGCTGCCTGGAGTCACCATCCTACCGTGTCTACTGTCCCCAGGCACAATGACCTCCCCACCCCCATCCTGCCCAGGAACTCACTTCCAAACGTGTCTATGGGAACACCTCTGCTGTGTGACCCCTGCCTCAAGTCCCTGAAGGGGAGACACCTGTCCCTTTGGAGTTTCTTATTCACCCTGCCCCCAGCCTGAGTGGCCAGGGCTTTGGGGTTGGCTTGGCCAGGCGGGGCCTGATGACTCAGATCCCTCCATGCCCACCAGAAGGGCCCAGTCTTACGGGGAAAACATGTGACTTGGGGAACTTGCTTTAGCTGTGGTTTCATATCCTTAGTTCCATCATTTCCAGGACCTGGGTGTATGAGCACTGCAGCTTGACGGTCATCTTCACATGGAAGCTTCTCTCTGTGTCACCTGAGGGTGCCCACCACAGCATCCAGCCCCCAGGTATGGTGACCATTTGTTGTCAGTGTTTAAACCGGTGACATTTCACCTAAAATTTTAAACTTTTGACTTCTCTTGAGAAATTGGAAAGTGAGACCACACTGGGCCTGCATTTCTACTTATCAGTGATAAAATGAAGCAAATGCTCTGCAGTTTGCTGTAGGTGTCCTTCCCTTACCCCCAACAGTCGTCCACTTTTGTGACCTCTGATGCTTCCAGAGAAAGTGGATGGAGATCAGTGTATGAGGAAAGAGCCAGGTATCCTGGAGGACTTCCCGTAAGAAACAGCATGGGTCAAGTCCTGAAGGCGGAGGAAGCCAAGCAGCCCAGAGTTGGGTTCAGCTAGGTGCTGTCTTGGAACCCATGACTCTCTTCCACTCATTTCCCGTGTGGTTTTTGTGCTTTCATCCTCCTGAAAAGATGAATGAGACCCAAGCAGCAGCATCACCTACTTGATGAGGGTGACGTTCTATCACCTCACTCACTTCCCTGCCAGGTTTATGGTCGTTACCATAATCCTTCCACCACCACCATTATTTCTTTATACTGTACTTAATCCTGTACTTTAGTTTTTAAAGGATACTTTAAATCATACTGTACATGGGAAAGCCAAAATCTTGCCATAAGTCAAAGAAAACTGCCAAAAATAAATATATGAAACAAAAAGCTGTTATCAAAGTCTAAATACTACTGCCTGCAAAAGGCATTGAGACTGAAGATGATTAACAAGTGTTGAAAAAGTGGTAAGACAGACCAGCAGAAGCAAAGCCCTTTCCTTTGATGTGATCAGAGCATGAAGGGAGAATTGAAAATGAATGACTCTTTCACCTTGCGAGTTGATATTTTCTAACGGGTCCACGTAGCTAACTTATCTTGTGCACTTTGAAAAATCAGCTCTAGAATATCTTTTTGGCAAGCAGCTTTGTCTCTCTGACACTCCTGAGTCACTCCTGGCAACTATTCCTCCCACATCACCCCAAGCCTCTTGGGGCTCCACCCCGACAGAGACTCCTCGAAGGCAGACCACTACCCTTAACCAACCCATCCTTTAGTCCCCACAATGACACCTGTCTAGGCTGAGTGGAAGAACCAAGCACAGACGCATCAAAATTTATGGATGAATCCTTGAGCTCTTGTGGACTCATCCCAGCTTCCTGATCACTTGTCCTCAGTTCAAAAATAGAAAAGATCACCCCTACTTCTTCAAACCTCCATGCTCAGGTCTTTCTCCTCCTGGAAAATGCTGCCAGAACTGAGGTCGTTGCCTCTCCTTCTGTTCCCCTCTTCTCCTCTGGGTGAAAGGGGAACAGAGGAATGCACAGTGGTTCTTCGTTGAAGTCTGCTTATCCAGTCTAGATCCAGTCCAGTTAGACCTCTTACTAAGTGCATATCCTGTGTGTTTGACTCCAGCTGAACTTGAGTGGCCTTCGGTCTGGCTTGCACTCTCCTACTTGACCATCCCCACCACTCCCTGCTGTCCGATACCTGCTTTTTGCTCACAGTTGTGTCCAGTCTGATCCCTGAAGAACTGGAATTGCACCCCTGATCTAGAACAGCCCCATGTTGTGGACAAAGGGTGAGAACAGCTCAGAGTGAGCTCGAGCCCTCCAATCCCTTTAAAATCTTCCCAACATGAGGTACGGAAAGAAATGGGGACTTTTTCTGGTCATTTTGGGTATCACAAATCACAGTGCTTGCCTTGGAGTAGAGACATTAAGCAAGGAACTTAATGTCTCTACTCCAATGGTTGCCTGCCCCAGCTGTCTGGTGGGAGCAGTGCCCCTTTGGCCTGAAGAGAAGCAAGGCTCTCAGCCCGCCTCTGACTTCCGGGTCACATGCACCAGGACAGACTTCATCAGAGCCGTTCCTGTCCCCTGGCGGCCACACAAAAACCAGAAGTGCTTCTGCCCTTTGCCGAGGTCACCATCCTTGGCAGGCCATGCCCATACTGCAGGCTGCAAGCAGATGGAAGTAGTGAGAGCTCCTTCTCCTGCGTCCGACAGGCAAGATCCTAGGGCTTGTGGGGCAAGATCTAGACTCTTCTAGCCCTCCGGGGACCCGTATGCCGAGCATAACAAGCCGTGAGGACTTGGCGACCTTGTCGAAGGGCCTCTGAAGAGAGCAGTTCTACCCCCCTCTGCTATTGGCAAACAGCGGGTGCAATGGCCCCGTCAGACGCACAGGCAGAGTTCTGGCTGGGAGCAGCCTTGGTAAGCAATATGTCAGGGGAATGCTAATTAAACAGAACATGCCAGCCAGGTGGCCTTTAGGGGTGTAGTTCTTGCAGTTTCTTGAGCATCCCGCCCAACACATACACTGACAGGGATCTGTGTCAGACAAAAGAGGAAATGGAGATTGTGTCCAGGTCAATTTTTTTTCATTGCCATGTTCTACACAGAGGAGTCCCACCTCCATTGCAGTGGGTTCTGCCTAGAAGTGAAAAGCAAAGTGCTTGAAGTTTGGAGGCTTGGGGATCTAGGCTCAGTCAATACTTTTACACTGGAGACGGAAGCTGGAGGCTCAGGCTCAATCTATGCAATCAAGAGCTGGGGAAGGAGAAAGCTCAGTGCGCACCTCTGACTATCCATGTGTGCTCCACCTAGCAGAGAGGCAGAAGGTCCCAAGACTTTTCAAGGTGACGCTGGGTGTGGCAAATAGTGATGCTCTGAGTCTCCTGGGATCAGGGTCTAGACCTGTGTCTGGCCTCTCACACAGGTCAAGGGGGACATTTGTTCCAAGCTTCTCATCTGAGAAATGCCTCTGGGTCCCTTAAGATGCCCCTGGACACAAGTTTCACAGCCCACTTAGACCATAAGGAAATGCAGGAGGTCTGCAGGCACGACAGCTCCAGAGCTCAACCAGGTAGCAAGATGACCGAAGCACATGCAGGGGTCCTCACCTCTCCCAGATGGACCAGCTGACTCCCGCCCCAGGCTGGGTCATACGGCCATTGCTGAACCAGCTGCTGACAAGGGGCAGTGCTGTTACTGGGACAAGCCTGGATTAACCATCGGAGGCAGAAACATGTTAGGCGTTAGCCTCAGTGTCCGCCCAGCTCTTTACTTGCCTTTATGTCCAAATGAGAGCATGGCACAGTCCCAGGCTTTCCCTTGTCTGGTGAAAGAAGATGTTCTTCCCTGGAATTCACCATTCCCTGATGACATCCCCTCCAGAGACTGGAGAATGAATTTCTTTACATATAAATCCTGTATGTTACTGTGAACGGCACAATCCTACTACACTGTGGCATTTTGTATTCAAACGCTTTGTAAATCTCACTGGACATTTCTTCCCTGGACAATCCAGGGAATGTCAGTGGGTGGCCCTGGCCAATGCCTTGGTAAACCCAGGATCCCTGGCCTTCGGAGCCTTATTCTCTTTTGATTGCATTCCCTTCATGTCAAGTTCCTTCCAGTCCTGCCCAACCCAGCAGGACTCGCACCGTCTAGGATGTGGGCCTCGAAGAGGCCAAAGCTTCTAGCTGGGTCTGGCAGTAGCACTAACCATGGAATCCCAAGGCTGAGACTCAGTGAGAAGAAATTCCGGACACAGGGTTGAGGGCCTTTGGCCATCACTGCAGCCCTTGGGGACTCCCTCGAGACCCTCCACCCCTGCAAGGGTGTCAGGAGGATTATTCCCCACCAACGTCCCCGTCACTAGTAGGATGGGTGTTTCTTGACTATCTCCCTCCTAGCAGCTCCAGATGGTCCCTCCTCTGCAGAAATGCTGAGACTCGACACAAAGTCCACTCCAGTGTGGAGTTTATGGAGGAACAGTCTCCTCTGCCCCCTGCAAAATAGTGTCCCCATCTTCTGCTCATTCCAAAAAAGAGATAGACCTGGGTCTTTAGTGCAATGTTTTGAAGTTTTTGTTTTGGATAAAATAAATAGCCCCTTGCAGGCTCTCTGCAAATCTGGCTCCAGGCAGCACCTCACGAGAGGACCCTTCACATGTCCCCATAGCCTCTGGCCACTCCTCAGGGCCGGTCCCAATGGATGCCATTTTCTCTCCATACACAGGATTCCTCCTCAGCCTTCCTCATGTATTCAAGGCTCTATGCACAGACCACCCAGACAGGTCTGTCCACCCTGTAATTGTGGTGTCCCAGAGCCTCAGCTTCTCACAGCCCTCATCTCCACCCACCCCAGCCTCCTGGGCTCAAACCTGGCATCTCTCCTTCCACCTGGGCACCAGGGGCATCTGAGCCCCATCTCTTTCCTTTTGTTGTTGTTCAGCTGCTCAGTTGTGTCAGGCTTTTTGCAACCCCATGGACTGCAGCAAGTCAGGGTTCCCTGTCCTTCCCCATCTCCCTGAGTTTGCTCACATTGATGTCCATTGAGTTGGTGATGCCATCCAACCATCGCATCCTCTGTCATCCCCTTCTCCTCCTGCCCTCAATCTTTCCCAGCATCAGGGTCTTTTCCAGTGAGTTGGCTCTCTGCATCAGCTGGCCAAAGTATTGGAGCTTCAGCTTCGGCATCAGCCCTTCCAATGAATATTTAGGGTTGATTTCCTTTAGGATCGATTTGTTTCATCTTCTTCTTGTCCAAGGGACTCTCAAGAGTCTTCTCCAACACCGCAGTTCAAAAGCACCAGTTCTTCAGTGCTCAGCTTTCTTTATGGTGCAACTCTCTTACCCATACGTGACTACTGGAAAAACCATAGCTTTGATTATACGGACCTTTGTCGGCAAAGTAATGAATGTCTCCACTTTTCAATACTCTAGGTTTGCCATAGCTTTTCTTCCAAGCGTCTTTTAATTCCATGGCTGCAGTCACTGTGTGCAGTGATTTTGGAGCCCAAAAAATAAAGTCTGTCACTGTTGGCGGTTTTTTGTTTTTTTGTGTTTTTTTTTGCCATGAAGTGATGGGACTGGATGCCATGATCTTAGTGTTTTGAAGGTTGAAAATTTAAGCCAGTTTTTTCACTCTCCTCTTTCACTTTTATCAAGAGGCTCTTTAGTTCCTCTTCACTTTCTGCCATTAGGGTGGTGTCATCTGCATATCTGAGCTTATTGATATTTCTCCCGGCAATCCTGATTCCAGCTTGACCTTCATCCATCCTGACTTTTCACATGATGTGCTTTGCAAATAAGTTAAATAAGCAGGGTGACAATATACAGCCTTGACATATTCTTTCCTAATTTTGAACCAGCCCATTGTTCCATGTCCAGTTCTAACTGTTGCTTCTTGACCTGCATACAGGTTTCTCAGGAGACAGGTAAGGAGGTCTGGTATTCCCATCCCTTGAAGAATTTTCCACAGTTTGCTGTGACCATACAGTCAAAGGCTTTAGCATAGTCAACGAAGCAGATGTTTTCCTGGAATTCCTTTGCTTTTCTCTTTCCTTACCCCTACAGTAAAGCAGTCAGCTCTCCATCTCCCTCTCATTAGGAGGAGGAATTCACCTCTCTTCCCTGCTACTCCGTCAAAGCCAGACCTAGTCACCTGTCTCAGCCATGGTGGCAGTACCCTCACCATCGTCTCGGTTGGGCAGTGGGTGCCTGAAGCTGAACCACTGACTCTCGTGACTTTCTCTCCCGAAAGTCAGTGAGGCACCTCTGACACCTTGCACACTGTGCCCAGTCTCTCCACTGCCCATTTCCCCATCCACAAGGCTGGGACGCCAGGGTCAGGAAGAGCTTGGGGCCTGGCTCATCCTCATTTTCAGAGCAGAATGAATGTAAGATTCCCTGACACACACTGGAAGCTGAAACCACATGTATTACTTTGGAATAATGAGTCAGATGGCTTAATGAGAGCGTTCCCTCCCAACCCTGACAGTGTTGCCATCCTGGGCAGCAGAGGCCTTGCTCGCTGAGGGTTGCTGAGAGGGGGGTTACACGATGGTTCCCCAGCATACACAATTGTCTACTCCCCAGAGCAGCCCAGAGACAGGCTGCCAGGGCTCTGTCAGTCACTTTCCAGTCATGTGATCTTGAGAAGCTTTCTTAACTTTCGCATGCCTCAGTTTCTTAAACTTTATGATGGGCAGAGTCATATCACAAACTTCACAGAATGGCTTGGAGAATTAAATGATTTAACACATATGGAGCTGTCCATACCTTAGCTGGTTTTGCTCTCCGTCACTCCCTATACCCAGTTGTACGTAGTTCAGCGTCGGCCTATAGATGCAAAACTGTATTCGTTGGAAATTTTCCAGAGTATTTTCACTGCGTGCTTTTTCATATCATCACTGACCTTCGAACTGAACCCTGGCTGTCCTGCAGGAGATGGGTGGCTGGGATGCCAGGGTTGAATGTGGCCTAATGAGGAACCTTGCTGAAGAACTGCAAGAAACATTGATTGACAAAACACAGAATAGAACGTAGTGGGCACTCAGTAAAGATTTGAAGGGTGAATTTTTAAAAATAAGGTAAGTTTCAAAGATAGATACTATGAAGAAAATAAACAGAGACTCGTGATATAGAACACGTGGGACAAAGGAGAGGAAGAGAAGGGGACGTTAAAAGCTAGTCAGAGAGAAGTTACCAGTCTAAGTGTTGGGGGGAAAAAAGCTTTAGTCACTCAGCTGTGTGTGATTCTCTGTGACCCCATGGACTGAAGCCCACCAGACTCCTCTGTCCATAGCATTCTCCAGGCAAGAATACTAGAGTGGGTAGCCATCCCTTCTCTGGAGATCTTCCTGACCCAGGGATCAAACCCTGCATTGCAGGCGAATTCTTTATCATCTGAGCCACCAGGAATCCTAATGGGCAGTCTAGGCAATGAGCATCTCAAACAGAGAGACCAGCATAGGCAAAGGCCCTGAGCAGAAAAGAGATTTTACTGCTCCAGGGAAAGAAGAGCAGTGAAACCAGAGGGTGGTAAAAGAAGAAAGAGATGAAGTGAGAAAGGCAACCAGGGGATCATAGATGAGGCAGGGCCTTGCAGGTCTCAGCTTGCAGGCTGCACTTTGTTCTAAATGGAAGATTTAAGTAGGAGAATGAAGCAAGATCGTGTTCATCTTGAAAAGCCCTGGGAGCTGGGAGCACTCACCAGGACACTGATCCGGAGCTTCCAGACTCCCCTTCTCAGGAAAAGGATCTCACACATCAGTGTTCCATGGCCATCCCCCTGTGCCCTGGTCAAGTATGACTGGCCAACCTGAGGCCCACAGTTTCCTCTTCCCAGTGAAGACACTGGGGTCAGTGTGCCCTTGGGAAACACCTCTTGTCCCAGGCTGTGTTCTGTTAATCACAATATTTCCCGCAAGCTCGTAGCTCTGTTGGTGAGTTAGCAGAGCTCTTAAGTAAACTACCTCCCTTTATCCTCACAACATCCCTCCAGGTGGAAACGCAACCTTACCATGTTCAGGTGAAGAAGTTGAGCCTTAGAGATGATAACACCTGGGGCCAGAGCCAGACCAGACCTCATGACTTGCTTCAGAACCAGAGCACTCATCACCCACAAGGTGAACTGCTCTGGGTGCTCCTGTGAAGCCTTCTGGGATGTGAATCTGAGAATCCTTTCTACCAATCCCTACTTTTTGCCAGAGTCAAGTATCATAACTGATGCATAAGGGGCTCCCAACTAGCAGCCCACAGGGTTTTGTTTGTTAAACTATTTGCTAAAACTTTTTAAAAATCAAAAGATGCCCCCATTAAAATATGCCTCTCTGGCTTCTCTTGGGAAAAAAGCACATCTGACCACACTGGGCATACCAGGTCATATGGAGAGCCGAGCTGGGTCTGAGGGGTAGCACAGCATTTAGATGCTTTTCTGACCTTCCTGGCCCCCAGCCGGCTGGCTTCACCCAGAGGCAGCAGGGCCTCCACCTGCCCTGCAGGGCCCACCTCCGGCTCTTTGGATGGGGAAGCTAGAGCAAGCACTTCTGCCTTCTGGCGGCCCCTGCACGGCCTGTGAGGCATCTGCAGGCTATGGGGGCTGCTCTCCAGCACCCACTGCCTTTGCATCCCCTTCTCCTTCCCAGGCTTCTCAGCCGTGCTCAGTCAGGACCTCCATGAGGGCCTCTGGTTGCTGGAACTTTCCTGTATGCTCCTTCTTGTGGTCCCCACATGGCACCATTGACCCTCTGCTACCCACTAAGAGATTATATTCCCTAGCTGAGAATACACAGCCCCCCAGAGATAAATCTGAAAGCACAGGCTGCCCCTGGGAGCAGGGGTGGAGGGTGCCAAGAACCGTCATTTCAAGGTCTGGGGATGACTGTTCCAGGAGATGGGAGGTGAGAGTGTTCATTTGCACCTGTGCACACACACACACCATGCCACGTGCGTGTGGTGATATATGTGCACAAATGAGCACAGAGGCACACGTTGACCCCAGCCCCCAAACACCACAGACCCAGACACCCAGACAGTCGCTCCAGAGCCCACGCAGTGCCTTGGCCTCCCTAATTGCATTTCTGGAAACGGGAACGAGGAAACCGAATGAGCCGGGCGGCACAGTTCCCCCATGGCGATTCCCGTCTCCGCTCTGAGTGGCTGCAGCAGCCAGGCTCTCAGCTGAGCCCCGGATTCCTTAGCAACCCTCCGCACTGCAGCTAATCCCCCGCCGTGACTGGCCTGTGGGCTCTGCCGTGTCGTGGCCTGCCCTGGCCATGAGGGCCGTAAACAGGACGTGCCAGCTTACCTAGGGGTTGTGGTGATGGTGGGAGCCACTGGCCTGCTTGCCCGGGAAGCCAAGGCCCCCCTCACAGCAAGGGCCCCAGATTTTCTCCACCATTATTGAGCCAAATTGCCCTCTCTGGGTAAACTCAAGCCCTGTACCAAGGGCTGGGCAGCAGCTTCCCAGAGGCTCTTCCCTTCCACCTTCCACACAGGGTTGGGCTGCGGTGTTTGTCCTCCTCCTGACCTGCTCAGGAGCCCCTCCTCCAGCATACGCCAGAACTGCCTGTTCCACACAGGCTCCCAGACTGAGCCCAGACAGAAGGTCACTGCTGGCCATAATGTTACCTTCAGTTGTGGAGCAGACAGATCACATTATCAGCCATCTTGTTACACCTCAGGCTGACTGAGACACTTGGGTCTTTTTAATAGCAGAGTAATGCCTGCCTCTTCACTGGGTGTTGACAATGCAGATTTTGGGCTCAGTTGCGGTTCTCACTGACTCTAACCTGTGAGACAATAAGGTGCACAGCAGAGCTGTGTCACAGGGCTTGATGGCCCCAGTGATGCCCCAGTTCTGGTCTGAGGGGCCAAGGCCCTGCTCTCCTGCATCCTCTTGGGCCACGGGAGAGACCAGAGAATTGCAGAGCCAGGGTGGTGATGGGTAAACAGAGACTCAGCTCTGGGAGCAGCAGACGGTGAGGGATCATTTGGCTCCAGATTCATCTGAGGCTATCTGTCCACCAGGATTTCCCAACAGATGGCAGCAGAGACATGGACACCTCCAAAAGTTGTCCTCCTCTCACCAGAAACTGGGTCTCAGCTTTGCTGGGCCTGGCCTTGCCGGATCCCCAGCCTTGGCTGGCCTATGGGCTCTGCCATGTCCTGGCCTACCCCGGCCCCTGGCCTTGACCTGACCAGACCCCAAGAGTTGCCTCTAGCCCCTCGGCAAACTCCCCTGGGCTGCAGCCTCTGTGCTCCCCGTGTAGCTCCAGCCTTGCCTCTCCCGTCTCAGAGAGTCTGAGGCGCCTGAGGAAATGCCTTCTGCAGAAGGCTTACTCCACCATGCAAGCTGTCACTCTGGAGAAAAAATAAAAACCTCCCAGCTTCGCTTATAACAAACTTGGTCTGTTGTGCAACTTTGCAGTACAGAATGTGCATGTGCCCAATCTCCTCTGTTGCATAATTTTCCAGCTGTTTTCAGGACTATTTCATTCTTCGTCTGGCATATTTCACAAGCCATATATAAAAATTAGATACGTGTAAATATAAAGCTGAGCATATGTGTGCAATGAAACAGTAAGTGTGAAGTGCAGGCAAGGAGGTGGGGGACCAGAGCTGAGCAAAAAGGCACACGAAACAAGTGTAAACATTTTGAATGCTGCCTTCTAGAAGTCTGGGAGAGAAAATGAACTTGGACTCAATTTAAAGTGAGAAGTTCATCCGGTAAAATCAGTTTCAACCTGGTGGTATTTGATTTCCTTATTCTCCGTAACTGTTTTGGTTTGGTGTGGTTTCATTCGGTTCGGTTTTGTTTTTTAGAGCAATCCCTAAGAAGCCACCATTTTTGTAAAAGGAACACTATGGGCATCTTCTTGCCAAATGTTCTTAAAACAGCATCATTTGAGATGCCTTGGAAAGGGCAGAGGGGCATCAAGATGACAGACCCCCTCCGTGGCCTGGCCATCCTGTGCACAACCGCCGGTAGAGATGGGCTCTATACGCCCTCCAGATGGAAATCCTCGGTTGCTGCAGGGCCCACTTGGGTTCTGTGTCACACGGAAGGACCCTCTCCTCCTGGAGCAAGGATTTTCCCAGGATGGTGCCTCAGACAGGAAGCAGCTGAGCAGAGGGATCCCTGGGCCTGGCCGATCTGCACCCTAGACCATAAGCTGGAAGATTACAGGCAGAATTCTACTCACAGGAGTGTTTGGTTGGGACAGCACAGTGACATTTTTAATTGAGTCAGAAACACACATAAAAATTAGGAGATTAAGGATTTGAAATCTATATTCTTGTCTTCTTTTGGAGAAAGACAAGAGTTACCTGCAGGCTCACAGCTGTACAGCTTGGCCAAGGCAGCTCTCCTGACAGGGCACGTCTGGGGACAGCTGGGGCAGCTCATATGTAAACCAGGATGCAGGGACAGCAGCTCTAAGGGGAAGCTCATCTCCCGGAGGAGATCAGAGGCTTCTAAAAGGGTAAGCATGAGTACACAATGCCTCTAAGACCTGGGCTCCAAACTGGCCCACAGTTTATTTCACCCACCTACCCTTGGCCACATGAGACATATGGACCAACCCCATGAATGGGGCAGATAATTCTGCATCCTGGGGAGAGAAGCTGCAGAGTCACAGGGCAAAGGATGTGGATACAGGACATGTAGTGGACTGAGCAGTGCTCCCCTGAAAAATGCATGTCTGCCCAGAACCTCAGAAAGGGATCTTATTTGGAAAAGGGGTCTTTGCAGAAGTGATGAGTTAAGATGAAGTCATACTGGATCAGAGTGCACCCCTAATCCAATGTGACTGATCTCCTTATAAGAAGGGAAGTAGAGACACTCAGGGAGAATGCCGTGTGACAGTTGGAGGCATAAATTGGAAGGATGTGTCTATGACTCAAGAAATGCCAGGCTTCTCTGGTGGCTCCGTGGTAAAGAATCTGCCTGCCAATGCAGGAGACATGAGTTTGATCCCTGATCCAGGGAGACCCCACATGTCACAGACCAACTAAGTACCACAACTACTGAACCTGTGCTCTAGAGCCCAGGAGCCACAACTGCCGAAGCCCATGCACCTGGAGCCTGTGCCCACAGCAAGAGGAGCCTCTGCGATGGGAAGCGCACTTCCGCTAGAGAGCGGCCCCTGCCCACCACAACTAAAGGGCCATGCAGCCGCGGAGACTCAGTACAGCCAAAACAAACAAATAAAGATATGTTGAAAAGAACAGGCTCAGAATATTCTCTTAAAAAAGGAAGAAATACCAAGGATTTCTGGCTATGAGGAGCTGGGAGAGAGTCACAGAACAGATTCTCCCTCGCAGAAGGAACTAACCTCGCTGACACCTTGATTTCAGATCTCTGGCCTCCAGTAAACCTCTGTCACATAAAGCCAACCAATTTTGCGGTTATCTGTTGTGGCAGTCCTAGGAAACAACTACACGATGGGTAAAGAATCGGGAACAATGATAGAATCTTCCGCAAAGGGCCCTCTTGGACGAAGTTGCTGCTGCTGCTAAGTCGTTTCAGTGGTGTCCGACTCTGTGCGACCCCAGAGACAGCAGCCCACCAGGCTCCCCCATCCCTGGGATTCTCCAGGCAAGAACACTAGAGTGGGTTGCCATTTCCTCCTCCAGTGCATGAAAGTGAAAAATGAAAGTGAAGTCACTCAGTCATGTCCGACTCTTCGCGACCCCATGGACTGCAGCCCACCAGGTTCCTCCATCCATGGGATTTTCTAGGCAAGAGTACTGGAGTGGGGTGCCATTGCCTTCTCCGCTTGGACACAGTTACCCACCCACATACAAAATACACTCATTCTCACTCAACACACCCAATCGCGGTGTCAAGCTTGAAGCTGAGAATCTCGTATTCTAAGTCAGATCCAAATGCAGCTCCCCTTGCTCCTAGGACCTAAAGTACAAAAGGAGAAGTTGTTTGTGCCCCTCCTCCCCTGCAACACCTCACACAGGCCAAGTGGGCCGTGATAGAACAGGGACATGTCAGGCAACAAACACTCCCATTCAAATGGGAGGAGGCAGGGTGGGCTGAACTGGGAGACGGTGATTGACATATGCACACTACTGCATTTAAAATATATAACCAATGAGAACCCACTGTATAGCACAGGGAACTCTACTCCACGCTCTGCGATGACCTAAATTGGAAGAGAATCTAAGAAAGAGTGGACATACATATATGTATAATTGATTCACTTTGCTGGACAGTAGAACCTGACACAGCAGGATAAAGCAACCATACTCTGATTTAAAGAAAAAAGGAAGGACAGGAGGCCCCAAACAGTCACTGTGAGTTAAAGTGCTAGTTGTTGAGTCATGTCTGGCTCTTTGCAACCCCATGGACTATAGCCCGCCAGGCTTCTCTGTCCATGGCATTCTCCAGGCAAGACTACTGGATTGGGTTGCCATTCCTTTCTCCATGGGATCTTCCAGACCCAGGGGTCAAGCCTGGGTCTCTTGCATTACAGGCAGATTCTTTACCGCCTGAGCCACCAGGGAAGCCCCCTGGTCCACTCATGTGTGTGTGTTGGTCACTCAGTCATATCCAACTCTTCACTATCCTGTGGACTGTAGCCCACCTGGCTCCTCTGTCCATGGGATTCTCCAGACAAGAATACTGGAGTGGGTATCCATTTTCTTCTCCAGGGGATCTTCCCGACCCAGGGATCAAACTCGGGTCTCCTGCATTGCAGGTGACTTCTTTACCATCTGAGCTGCCAGGGAAGCCCCACTGATCCACTGTTGCTGCTGCTGCTAAGTCCCTTCAGTCGTGTCCGACTCTCTGCGACCCCATAGACGGCAGCCCACCAGGCTCCCCCGTCCCTGGGATTCTCCAGGCAAGAACACTGGAGTGGGTTGCCATTTCCTTCTCCAATGCATGAAAGTAAAAAGTGAAAGTGAAGTCACTCAGTCGTGTCCGACTCTTAGTGACCCCATGGACTGGAGCCTACCAGGCTCCTCCATCCATGGGATTTTCCAGGCAAGAGTACTGGAGTGGGGTGCCATCGCCTTCTCCTCACTGGTCCACTAGCCCACAACAATTCTTACATCCTGTTAGAGAAACATTGCCAGGAACTTCTACCCTGGAGCAGGGAGTATTGTGGAATCGGGCTTCAAGTCTACTCCCTGGAGCTGTGGTTCTTGGCTCTACTCCCTACAATATCTTTCCTTCTCCATCATTCTCCTTGGCCACTTCTTTCTTGTCACATCATTCTTCTTGGTCACTTCTTGTTCACATCATTCTTCTTGGTTACTTCTGAGAAGGATACTCTAAAATATGGCTTTCATGGATGCTGAATGCTTTCTCAACCTGCACCTTGCCCATAACAAATTAGTGGCCCAGAGGTTTTCCAACTTGAACAGTTTCAGTGTCTTTTGGTCCAGATTGGCAGGGCATTCAATATCACAGGAATCCAAGTCTATACTCCAACCACTAATACAAAAGAGCTGAAGTTGAACCATTCTATGAAGACCTACAAGACCTTCTAGAATTAACACCCCAAAAAGATGTCCTTTTTATCATAGGGGACTGGAATGCAAAAGTAGGAAGAGATATCTGGAGTAACAGGCAAAATTGGCCTTTGAGTACAAAATGAAGCAGGACAAAAGCTAACAGAATTTGTCAAGAGAATGCACTGCTCATAGCAAACACCCTCTTCCAGCAACACAAGAGAAGACTCTACACATGGACATCACCAGATGGTCAATACCAAAATCAGATTGATTATATTCTTTGCAGCCGAAGATGGAGAAGCTCTATACAGTCAGCAAAAACAAGACCAGGAGCTGACTGTAGCTCAGATCATGAACTCCTTTTTGCCAAATTCAGACTTAAGTTGGAAAAAAAGTAGGGAAAACCAGTAGACCATTCAGGTATGACCTAAACCAGATCCCTTATGATTATACAGTGGAAATGACAAATAGATTCAAGGGATTAGATCTGATAGACAGAGTGCCTGAAGAACTATGGATGGAGGTTCATGACATTGTACAGGAGGCAGTGATCAAAACCATCCCCAAGAAAAAGAAATGTAAAAAAGCCAAATGGTTGTCTGACAAGGGCTTACAAATAGCTGAGAAAAGAAGAGAAGCGAAAGCAAAGATATACCCATCTGAATGCAGAGTTCCAAAGAATAACAAAGAGAGATAAGAAGGCCTTCCTAAGTGAACAATGCAAAGAAATAGAGGAAAACAATGGAATGAGAAAGACTAGAGATCTCTTCAAAAAATTACAGACACCAAGAGCATATTTCATGCAAAGATGGGAACAATAAAGAACAGAAATGGTATGGAACTAACAGAAGCAGAAGATATTAAGGAGAGGTGGCAACAATACACAGAAGAACTATAGAAAAAGATCTTCATGACCCAGATAACCACAATGATGTGATCACTCACCTAGAGCCAGACATCCTGGAATACAAAGTCATGTGGGCCTTAGGAAGCATCACTACGAACAAAGCAAGTGGAGGTGATGGAATCCCAGTTGAGCTATTTCAAATCCTGAAAGATGATGCTGTGAAAGTGCTGCACTCAATATGCCAGCAAATCTGGAAAACTCAGCAGTGACAACAGGACTGGAAAAGGTCTGTTTTCATTCCAATCCCAAAGAAAGGCAATGCCAAAGAATGTTCAAAACTGCACAGTTGCACTCATCTCACACAATAGCAAAGTAATGCTCAAAATTCTCCAAGCTAGGCTTCAACAGTATGTGAACTGAGAACTTCCAGATGTTCAAGCTGGATTTAGAAAAGGCAGAGGAACCAGAGATCAAATTCTCAATATCTGCTGGATCAGAGAAAAAGCAAGAAAGTTCCAGAAAAACATCTACTTCTGCTTTATTGACCACACCAAAGCCTTTGACTGTGTGGATATCAACAAACTGTGGAAAATTCTGAAAGAGATGGGAATACCAGACCACCTGACCTGCCTCCTGAGAAATCTGTATGCAGGTCAAGAAGCAACAGTTAGAACTGAACATGGAACAATGGACTGGTTCCAAATTGGGAAAGGAGTACATCAAGGCTGTATATTGTCACCCTGCTTATTTAACTTATTTGCAGAGTACATCATATGAAATGCCAGGCTGGATGAAGTACAAGCTGGAATCAAGATTGCAGGGAGAAATATCAATAACTTCAGATATACATATGACATCACCCTTATGGCAGAAAGTGAAGAAGAACTAAAGAGCCTCTTGATAAAAGTGAAGGAAGAGAGTGAAAAAGTTGGCTTAAAACTCAACATTCAGAAAACTAACATCATGGCATCCAGTCCCATCACTCATGGCAAATAGATGGGGAAACAGTGGAAACAGTGAGAGACTATTTTCTTGGGCTCCAAAATCACTGCAGATGGTGACTTCAGCCATGAAATTAAAAGATGCTTGCTCCTTGGAAGAAAAACTATGACCAACCTAGACAGCATATTAAAAAGCAGAGACACTATTTTACCAAGAAAAGTCTGTCTAGTCATAGCTACGGTTTTTCCAGTAGTCATGTGTGGATGTAAGAGTTGGACCATAAAGAAAGCTGAGCACCGAAGAATTGATGTTTTTGAACTGTGGTGTTGGAGAAGATTCTTGAGAGTCCCTTGGACTGCAAGTAGATCAAACCAGTCCATTCTAAAGGAAATCAACCCTGAATGTTCATTGGAAGAGCTGATGCTGAAGCTCCAATACTTTGACCACCTGATGTGAAAAACTGACTCATTGGAAAAGACCATGATGCCAGGAAAGATTGAAGGCAGGAGGAGAAGGAGATGACAGAGGATGAGATGGTTGGATGGTATCACCGACTCAATGGACATGAGTCTAAGTAAACTCTGGGAGTTAGTGATGGACAGGGAAGCCTGGTGTACTGCAGTCCATGGGATCACGAAGAGTCGGACATGCCGGAACTGAACTGAGCTGAACTGGGGGCTTTTGTCAATACAGCTCTCTCAAAACTTGTGGAGTTCCTATGTATTTGATTTAATATGCCAAAAGCCATATTCCCACTTCATTTCAAGACATGTCTGTCTCTGCATGTACAAGTACTGTGGGCAGCTCGGGCTGATTTAAAGGACCACATCGCTGATCTTTCTAGTAACTTTAAGCACCATCTAGTTCTTCCAGAAGCCTTCACAAGTGCAAGTGCTGTGCCTTTGATTCACTCTAGACCCCTGGGCTATATCTTAATAGCCATACCCTTGATTTGACTTCTCTCTCAGGCTATGTTTGAGAATCTTTTATTGAATGGAGAAGATGGAGATTAAAAATAGTTTTGTTTTTCAACACAGTAAGTCCAAGATTTTCCAGACTCTCTTTGGTCACTCTAATCCTTTCTGAGACCTGAGCAGTCAAGAAGCACTGACTCTTTGTAGCCTGCTCCTGCCTGCAACATTCCACCTGCGCACTCTGGCCCAGAGCCACCAGTGTATTAGGCACACTTTCTTTCCTCCAAGTTATTTCAAGTGACAGTTTTTAGCAAATATCCCACCATTCCATAATACAGGCCATCATTTCTTCAGCCTCCAGTAACAGTTTCTTGTTCCAAAGTCAACGCCACATATTGCAGGTTTCTGTTCCAGGTACCAATTTCTGTAGCGGTTACCCAGTGCCGTGGTAACACTGGATGCTAAGCCACCTTAGAACCTGGAAACCCAGAACAACAGTAGTGTTCGCTCAGACCCACAGCTCTGCTCTCCCTGTGTGCAGCCTGGACCCAGGGGAAGCCCGTCTCATGGAGGAGGTCGGGAGCTTCTAGGAGGAGAAGCATGAAAGTACGATGACCCCTGTGGGCTGGGCTCCAAACCAGCACACGCTTATTTCCACTCTTGTTCCATGGGCCAGGAAAGCCACATGAATGGGGCAGAACACCTACTCCATTCTAGATGGAGAAGTTACAAAGTGACATAGCACAGGGGTGGAGAAAGAGAGGGGTAAGGAGCTGGGAAAATGATGCAATCCAACACATCTTAGATTCAATTTTCCTTACTTGACATCTTTCATATTACAAAAGTAGTAGTTGTTGTAACAAGTGAAACAATTCCAAATCATGTGAAAAAAAAGCGAGTATCTCTTCCCTGTGAACCGCCCAATTTCCTCTCCTGGTTAGAGAAGAATGGATCATGCAATGCATGGGGAAGCCAGGGAGAGTAAGGAGGAGCAGGAGGGAAGCAAGGAAAGGGCTGTAAGCTTGCCGGGCAACTCTCTGGTACTGCTTCTAACCCACAGGAGAGTGGAATGTTCTTTCCACTCTGGGTTTCATGAATTGCAATCCCCCCACCACCACCACCATGCTCAACACAAAATTCCTACTTTGTTCAGATGGCTTTCCCTTCTATGTTAGTATCCTGTGGCTGCTACAAATAAATCAGCACCAAACAGGTGACTCAAAACAACAGAAATATATTCTCTCCCAGTAGGCCAAAATTCCAGAGGCCAAAATCAAGGCATCAGCAGAGCCAACCTCTCCCCAGAGACTCTAGGGAAGATTCTATTGCTCAACTTTCCCAGCTTCTCGTGACTGCCAGCATTTCTTGGCTTGTAGCCGCAACACTCCAGTCTCCACTTCTTTGATCTCGTTGCCTGTGTGCATGCCCAGTCTCCCTTGGTCTCCCTGTTATCTGGACACTTGTGCTTGTATTTAGAGCCCGTCCAGATAAATCAGGACACCTCCTCATCTGAAGTCCTCAAATTTAATCATATCTGCAAATAAGGTCACATTTCACCATTTGCAACCAACCAGCCCTGGCAAACCACGGGAGTTGGCCAAGACCACATCCAGAGTAGGCAGAGGCAAGTCAGCAAGCTGGATCTTACCCACCAGGAGCAAAGAGAAGACATCCAGGGAGAGGCAGCGAGCAGCATGGACAAAGGCAAGCACTGTGAACACGCGTGCTGTGTCCAAGAAATTACTCCCGGTCTCAGCTATGTTGCCTCCGCAGAGACCATGAGGGATCACCAAAGGGCACAGACGTTTCCTTTCTGTTCTCTGAACCCACCATTAAGTCCAAGCCAGGTGTCACTTTTTCCTAATGAAAATATCTTCTATCAGTGGAGCTGCCTCTGTACAGGAAAGCCCTGCTTTGATGAAACCAGTCCTTTAAAATGAAACATTTTATCAAAAGCAATAATACAATCCCAGTGAAATTAAACCAGGAAGACAGACATTCTAAATGCCCCAGACTCTGGTTTTGATTTTTTAAATTTCCAGTTAAATTAAAGTTGCCCATGGAGATTCAACACTTGGCTTGCCTTCCTGAAGGCAAATGCTCTGATATCCCTCCCTCAACACATCTTCCTCCTGCAGAGTTCTCAGAGGTTGGTTGTAATTCTCACCCACAGGCTGGTTTCAGCCCAAGGACTGGAAGTTAGAAAGATACTTGGGTACCAAAACTATTCACCAGGTAAGTAGGGAACCCACTCCATGTCAGGACAGCACAGTGGCCCCACCCAACCACAGGAAGGATCAGAGGTTGACAAGAACTGGTGGCTCAGCCATAGCTATAAGACAGTGACAGGAGCTGACTTGGGCTGACTTGGGCAAAAAAGAAATTTATTGTTTGACAAAATTAAAAATCCAGGGATTGTTTGGCCTTGGACATATGAAATGATGTCCCTAGAGCCCAGTTTTTTCCCTCTAACTTTATTCTCCCTGCCTTTGGGTCACTCCCTTCTCAGGCAAGAAGTCTCTTCATGGTGCCCAGAGGGCTGCTGCGGCTCCAGCTTCACACTCTCACAACCTCAAAATCTGGGGGGAAACCCTTGCCGCTCCAAGAGCTCAGACTGAGTCTCAACTATCTGATGGGCCCCAAAGGGATCAGATACCCATTCCTGAATCCATCTCCTGGTCAAGAGAGGCCAGGCCTGGGCCATGTGATTCACCTTTTAAGCCAGGGCTAGGCCAACGTCACCCTAACTACATGATTCATAGAAAAGGGGTATAAGTGGCCCCTGTACCACCCTAACAGTTCTGACTTAGAGTGAGACTATTAAATCACAAAAGAGGTTTACTCTGATAGCCTGAATTGTCCAGTTTAAGTTCCTGAGTAATGAGAGGAGATTGAACCTTGTATCCCAGTCTCAGACACTGGCTTGGGAAAGGCCAGGTGAGCACCGATCCCTATGCATCTCTTTGCTGCTGGGTGGCACTGCCCTTTGGCTGGAGTCTGGGACCCCTTCCTATGCCTGTGCTAGGCCCAGCTCCAGGCCTCACCTGGCCTGAGACCCCGGGTACCAAACAAGGTGTGTTTACCCAGCACACAACAAGCCAAATGCTGAGACCCTGAGGTCTGCAGCAAAGAGTTTATTTATGAGACAGCCAAGCAAGGAGGTAGGAAAACAAATCTTAGATTGACCTACTGGAAGGCTAGGGGCTCAGGAATTTATGGCATAAAGCAGCAGGCTGATCTGAGGCATGAGGAGAAAGGGGAAATGTGATTAGAGATAAGGGAAGGTAGAGATGATCTGATTCTGCACGGGCTCAGCTTAGCAACAGGCTTCTCCATGGGACATGCACTCAGAAGTATGGCAGCGGGGTGCACACAGGGTGGAGTGTTTAACCCTCTGACGTCAAAAAGTACCTGAGTGGACACTCAGAGGCCCAGCTGGACGGTCAGTGGTCTTAAGCAGTCTTAACCTGGAGCTTGAACTAGACACAGCTGACCAAGTTCCTGGAAAACAGCTCAGGCAAACTTTGTTTAGGCTGCATGAGCTCTTGGGGAACCCACAAGTTTTTTCTAACAAAAATTAAGGTGAGCTTGATCAGCAACAGCAGGTTACAGTTGTACTGGATCCAACAGATAATCTCTCTAGTTTTCACAGGTAGGGTGCTCAGAGATGGGTGATGCTCAGCCCTGTCCTGGCCGGCTTGGTCGGCCTTGCTCACTCCTCTCCACTTCCCAGTGTACATTCCGGCACAGCGATAGGTGAGAGGATCCTGTGGGACCTGGGGAAAATCTATTCCAGCCTCTCATTGCAGCAGCCTAGACTAGACCACCAGGAGGCTCTGAGACTGATGTTGGAGCCTGCCTTGGATGGGTTAGATCACATGAGAAGCTGTACTGTCCTGCTTTTCATCCAGCCAGGCTTCTCACTGTCCCAGGATCTAGCCATTCTTACCCCAGCCCCACACAAAGGGTGTACTAGGCTCCTGCTCGTCTAAGCACCCACCACGCCCTGGACAGACCTCCAGAGAAGCCCCTCAGATGGGACAGGAGTGTCTGACACACATCTGGGTCACCAGTGGCTGGCACAGCATCAGCATACATTGGGTATTCAGTTTATCTCCCTTCCCCTCCAACTCTTTCCTTCCTGAGCTCAATCACCAGTGGGGGCAGAATATTCATCCCCCATCTGCAGACACCATCTCTTCCTCCCAGGCCTACAGCCCAGAGCTCAAATCGACAAGACCTCATGGGTGGGGCTAAAGTCACCTGTGCACATTTCCAGATCACACGTGGGAGCTCCTGGGGGTCTGGCGTCAGACCTGAAATTAGAGGCCTCAAACAGACCATTCACAAGCCCAATCCAGTTCATGGGCTGGTTTGTTTGCCCCTTCAGAGTTTTTTAATTTTTTAAATGAAAACCAACATTAAACCATTAGGGAATGTTGTGCATGAGTTGTGTTCCCCCAGAAATTCATGCATAGGAGTCCTGAACCTCAGAATCTCAGAAATGACTATTTGGAGACAGTGTCTTTAAAAAAGAGGCATAAGGTAAAATGGGTACCCTCCCTGGTGGCTCATTGGTAAAGAATTTGTCTGCAATGCAGGAGACCCAGGTTCAATCCCTGAGTCAGGAAGATCCCCTGGAGAAGGGAAGGGCACCCCACTCCAGTCTTCTTGCCTGGAGGATCCCATGGACAGAGGAGCCTGGCGGGATACAGTCCATGGGATCGCAAAGAGTCGGACACGACTGAGCGACTGACACATTCTCACTTTCCCACTTAGCCTTCTCTGGCTTCCCGGGTGGCACTGGCGGTAAAGAACCCACCTGCTAATGGAGGAGACATAAGAGACCCCGGTTTGATCCCTGGGTCGGGAAGATCCCCTGGAGAAGGGAAGGGCAACCCGCTCCAGCATTCTTGAGTTGGACTCAACTGAGCGACTACTACGCTCATTTCACTTTCACTTTTCAGGGTACAATGAGGTTATATGGATGGGCCCTCATCCTATCTTGCTTGTGTCCTTATAAGAAGAGGAAATTTTCATACACTGAGAGACACCAGAAAGGTACATTCAGAGGGGTGACCACGTGAGGACCTCGTGAAAAAAAACATGTGCAAGACAAGGAAACATGTGCAAGACAAGTGGCTGCAGAGGAACCAAGGCTGCCACCACCTGGATCTTGGCTTACCAGCCTCCAGAGCCATGAAAAAATACATTTCTATTGTTTAAGTTCTCCAGCCTATGATAGCTTGTTATGGCAGCCCTGGCAAATGAATACAAAAGGATTTCACCCAGAAATCTGGATTTGCAGCTTCTCTTGAACTATCAAGAGTCGGCATCCAAGGGCCTGTGTCCTGATAGAGCAAACTAGCTAGAGCCTGGAGCCAAGAAATGTTACTCCGTCTCCACCAGGCTTGGACTGCCCTGCAGGGCCACTTGACCTGGGGGCCTGTGACGCCAGACCTCAACGAAGGGTGGGGCAGAGTTACAGCACAAAGTGCCCACCAGGAAACATGCTCCTGCTGCCCTTCTCCCCTGCCAGCCTATCCCAGGTGCGAGGGGGCACTCAGCCCCAGAAGACGGTCCCTCTCCATGACCAAGGCAGTGATCCTGGTGAATTCCCTGACACAGAATTCCCAAGAGAATACTGACCTGCCACAATAATTCTCAGGCTCTAAAGTCACATTTCCCACCCCAAATGGCTTCTCCTCCCAGGCTCCAACATCTCACCAGGGCCGCCCTAGACTGGAGGCTCTGGGAGCCTGATTCGGGGCTGTTTCCACAAGGCCTCCTACTGGAGAGCTGAGAGACTTAGCCCCAGGCAGCTGCAGCAGGTTCAGCCCTCCTTTACCACGGCTGGACAAACAGAAGGTGGCTTGACCGGGACCCCACTCCCTCCTTGGGGGCAGACACAGGGCTGCCTCATTCGTGGTGCACACGTGCTAAGTTGCTTCAGTCGTTTCCAACTCTGTGTGACCCCATGGACTGTGGCCCACCAGGCTCCTCTGTCCATGGGATTCTCCAGGCAAGAGTACTGGAGTGGGTTGCCATGCCCGCCTCCAGGGGATTTTCCCAACCCAGAGACTAAGTGCGGATCTCCTGCATTGGGAGGTGGGTTCTTTACCACTTGTGCCACCTGGGAGGCTACCCGGTCGTTCGTGGGGCTGGAGCTGCCGGCCACTCCCAGCAGGCCACGCCCTGAGTGGCCCTCTGGGATAGGGGTGCACAGAGCTGCTGGCATGTCATAGCCTCAGCCCCACTGCCTAGAGCTCGCCATCCATCTGCCAGTTGTACCCACCAGGGCTGCCTCTGCACGGCCTCTCAGCCCGCTCCCCTGCTGGTCCCCCTGCCGAGCCACCCCGGCTGCTCCAGGCAGGCCGCTGCTCCCACCCTCTCCTCACCAGCTCCTGGCAGCAGCCCAGAGCCCGCCCCACCCTCTCCTCTCCCTAACCCCCTCTGCCCTCAGGGCTGAGCCCAGACCCTTTCCTGCACTGAGAGGCCTGCAGGCCGCCGCTCTGCCCTTCCTCTGCGCCTCCAACTGGCGTCGAGTCCCAGCCCCCAGCGCTGTGCCTCTGCTTTTAAGACATCTCAAATGTCCTTTCCTCATTGTCTTACGTGGGCTGCTTCTTCCACCTGGAGTTCTCACCTCTAGTGTCTAGCCCAGTCCTACCCATTCAACAGAAGAAAAGGCCCATGTAAACCAGGACACAGATGCAGGACCTCACCCATCACCAGGGATGTGCAGACAGACTACCTCCGGGCATGTGTCACTCTGCAGCTGAGAATGACATCTCCAGACCTCAGGAAATCATCCTCCCTGAGCTGCTGAGCAAATATATTTCAGGGCAAGCTAGTTTACTGAATCTCTGTGAACTCATCTGGTGTCTTAAGTCCTTCCTGGGTGCAAGGAGTGCATGCCTACCTCAGCATCCTTCAAGTGGAGAGAGAGGAGGGGAGATGTCTCCGAATCCAGGTCTGACATACAATGGACATTATGGAAAGCAGTGGCCAGCCCTGTTCTTGGTTGGTCGTCACCCAGGGTGACGATCATAAGCAAAGTACCAGCTAGAAGGGAGTGATCACAAGCCAGACAGGTGATGGAGCTGCTACTGCAGATTTTAGGGAGGCTGAGCAGCTCCTTTCCCCCAGTCCCCAGCATCTGTCCATATGCTGGAAGCAATGACTCCTGCCTCTGTCACCCACAGGGTCCCCAACCACCGATACTACATGAAGAGATGGGGGAGGGGCCTGGAGCCCCTCCAGTGCCTTCTTGCAGTGACTTGCCTGGGGCAATGTCAGGGCACCTCCACCAAGCTGCTGAGCACAGAGGCTCCACTGGGTCCCCTGCCCTGAGTTCTAGGATCCCATTAACAAGATGAGTCTAAAGGTAAAGTCTCTTAAAATTAAAGTGAACAATTCATATGCCCCTTGATCCAGCAGCTCTTCGTATTCACTTGAATGAGGAAAGCCTTGCCTATGTGCCCAAGGGGGACTGGGCAAGCCTGCTCCCTTTAGTGTTGCATATCAGAGCGGAGTAACAGATCCAAGAGCGGTGTCCAGGCCACAGCAGACCAGCTGGACACGCTGCCCCCACACCCAGAGGGACAGCCTGCAGGCAACCAGCAGAGACGCCCACTCTCGCTGTCTGTGTGGTGAACACGGTCACAGTGCTGCAGCACAGACGACGCCGTTGACAGTCAGCAACAGCAGAAGACTCCTGCACCCCTTCCCTTCACCCCCTCGCCCTGCTCCCCACTTCCTCCTCCTCCCTGGGGCCATGCCCCTGGGAGCCTGTCATTCCCACTCTAAGGAGGGCCCTTGGCTCACCATGGCTCCAGTGCTGTTCACCTCACTGCCTCCTTAGAGGGTCATGTACTCTTGAGGGTTCCATCTGTAAACTTCGCTATGCGGGCGGAGTGCTGGGGCTTGGAAATAACAATAATATCGGCAGACCTCACAGATTCTGAAGGTTCAGTTCCAGACCATCCCAATAAAGCAAATACTGAAATAAGGCAAGTCCTATGGATTTTTTTTGGTTTCCCAGTGCACATAATACTTACATTTACACTATAGTCTATCGTGTGCCACAGCATTATATTTTTAAAATGTACATACCTTAACCAAAAAAGCACTTTATTGCCAAAAAATTCTAACTGTAAATCAACAACACAGGATTGCCACAAACCTTCGCTTTGTAAAGACTGCAGTATCTATAAAGTTGCAATAAAGCACAGCATAATAAAACAACGTATGCCTGTAGCTAACGCTTGTATTCGCTGAACTGCTCTAACAAAGTACCAGATCAGGTAGCTTAAACAACAGAAATCTATTTCCTCACAGTTCTGGAAGCTAGAAGTCCAGGACCCAGGTGTGGCCAAGACCGGTTCCTCCGAGGCCTCTCTCCCGGCTTGCGGATGTCTGTCTCCTCCCCGTGTCCTCACGCGACCCTCCCCCTGAGCGTGTCTGTGTCCTAATTTCTTCTTATAAGGACACCGGTCATACTTGATCAAGGCCTACCCTAACACCCCCATTTTAATTTTTCTACCTCTTTAAAGGCCTTATCTCCCAATACAGCCACATTCTGATGTTTTAGGAGTTAGGATTGCAACATATGAATTTTGGAGACACAATTCAACCTGTAACACTTGCTGAGCACTTGTAATGTGTGGGCAATATTCTAAGTGCCTTCCCCCTTGTCTCATTTAATTCTCTGCACAACCCTCTGAGGCACACACCATTTTTATCATACAGAGAAAACTGAGGCTCAGGGAGGTCAGGGCAGTCACGCCAGGGCACCCAGCCATCACGCTGCCCAGCTCTCAGCAGTGCAGCTGCTTGTTTTCTCCACCACCTTCTCAGCACCCACAGCGCACACGCCTCGTCAGTCCCTCCACTAGAAGCAGAGTCCATGAGGGTAGGAGGCGATGGTTCCCTCCTTGATGTCAGCACAGAGGTGCTAGATGAGAAGTGGGCATTTTCAAGCTAGCATCGTCCTTGCCCTTCAAGGACTGTGGCCCCCACAACAGGCTTCTCTTTCAAAGTCTGGCTCAGAGCTGAGTCCCCTGGCAGCCAGCCTCAGCCCTCCAGCCCCAGGCCTGCCCAAACACAGGAGCCTGCAGAGCCCCTTGGTAAAAATCAATGCCTTGGCTGGCAGGCAGTCCGGCCTTTCTTCCCGGGCCTCCACCGTATCCCAGCAACGACACGCGCATCCTCTTGTCTGCAGGCTACTGAGAAGATGCTGCTCTCAGAAGCCAGAGTCCAGCCAGTTCCAGCTGGAACCACTGAGCCTGCAGCCTTGACTCAGGGCTCCCCTGGGCTCACCTCCTGGGCCAGAGGCTGACCCTCAGCGAGCAAGGCTGAGAAAGATGTCCAGGCCCAGGACCCCACAAAGTGGGGCCCCAGGGTTCTGCTGCCCTCCAAGCAGGTGGTAAATCCTCTTAGATCAGGGTAAATTGCAGGGAACACTGTCTAAAATGCGAGAAACTAAGATTTGAGTCTGTAAATAAATGCATATGCAAGATGTTTCATGGAGATGTAGCTGCTTGAATCGGAGAGGTATCACCATTCTGCAGAGAGACCAGCTACAGAAGTGAGCACTAAAACAGCCCAGTGGAAACGCCTCCCTGTTTGGTCAGAGCTGCTGCTGGATATCAGCTTGTATGGCTGGCGTACCTAATTCCAGCACTCAGGGAGCCTGATCAGCAGCATGACCTTCCGTTGGTGCCCTGCTGAGTGGGGCTGCCAGCCACTGGCCCCGGGAGAAGGCAGATGGCAGGAGCCCACCCCAGGCTCATCTGGACTGTCCTGGGCCCTTCCACCCTTCCCCACCCAGAGTCACATATTTTTAATTTCCCTATTTTACTCTTTCTTCTGTCTTGTTTATTGAGAAGAGGGCAACAGAGGATGAGATGATTGGATGGCATCACCGACTCAGTGGACATGAGTTAGAGCAAGCACCAGGAGATGGTGAAGGACAGGGAAGCCTGGTGTACTGCAGTCCATGGGTTTGCAAAAAGTCAGAAACAACTTATTGACTGAACAACAACAAATGCTATTTACTCCTGCAATTTTAACTTTGAAAAAATTCTGTAGTTCTTTTCCTGTTTTATCTCAGCCTTTCATCACAGAAGCCGTCAGTTCATTTCATCTAGAGTGTTTCCCTTATCTTGTTTTTACAATTTATTGTTTGATTTCCAAGAGTGACCTAAGCCATGGGGAATGACATTTTTGGAGAGAAGAATCAGGTTTGAGAGGCTGGCAGCCCTGACCCAGATATGACTCTGCAGGCTGGTGACCTGGCCTCTGAGGATCTCTTTAGGTCTCTGCGCCTGATTCCTTACATGAAAAAAGGAGATAGTCATACCTTGGTGGAGAAGCTGGCCTGAGGGAGACCCCAATGGCAGACAAAGGAGGGTCTGGGCATGCCAGGCCTAGGTCCATACTACGGGTACAGCCACAGTTTGATTCTGAGAGGCTTTGAGCTGGGGATGAAGGGGAAAGAGCCAGCAGGGAGTGGTCTAGAAAGGGAGGACTACAGCCAGTGACTAGGTCCCAGAACCACGAAGATGCCTCATTTCCCATCTATGTGACCAAAGGAGACCTTCCTTACAGAGCAAGAGGTGTGCCCAAAGGAGCCTGGTTTTCATAAAACGGCCTGCAACTTCAGAAGAGAGCAAACACAGAGTTCCTGCAGGGTCCCTCTCTGGTGGAGCACCTGTGCCAAGGCAGGCAGGTGTCAAAGCGTGTGGCCAGGCAAGGGAGGGGAGCTGAGCTTTGAACGCCTTCAACACGAAGCCACCCGGGGCTGTGGGTGAAGCTGGAGATGGGAGGTGACTCAGCTAGTCTAAGCGGTTCGCATGTCACCCTGAGTAGATTTTTGTCAGGAATGCAGGAGAGGGATTGAATGTCCTCAGTCTAACCACAATTTCTCCATTGTTTTAGGAAAGAACATACTAGATCTCATATGATTGTTTGGGGAAAAAATGTCTCATCTACTCAGGCTGGTGAGCAGCATGCAGAGCAGACTAACAGGACAGGACACAGACCACAGGACCCAGAAGTGGGGCGTGGGATGGACACAGAACATCCCCTGATCAGTAACAGAGAACAGGCCTCCATTCCAGCATCAATAGTATGTGGACTGGCAGGGACTCAGTAGTGGCTGAACCCCTAGAGCTCAGCATCTGGGCAAAGTCTCTGCATCCAAACCGAGCTAGGCAGGCTGGAGCTGCTGCTGTGGACAGAAGTAACAGGGAGCCCCAGGGGGACGAGCCCAGGTACATGTGCCCAGCTGCCACCACAGCCCTGTGTCTCAGCACCCACCCCACCTCCTAGCCATCTGCCCAGAATCCTGGTGCTCTTTCCAAAACCTGGAACCAGTCTCTATTCCTCACTGAAACCCAAGTCCCATAAGAGTCAGGGCAACTGCTTTGGCCTGATCTTCAAGGTCTGTTATTCAGCCTAGACCACTCTTCCTGGGTTCCCCACCACCACCAGCTCCACACGCCTTCCTGTTCTCCAAGAACCGGGTCTTCAGACCTGGGTCCACACTCACTAACTCTTGATGCAACCTTAGGCGAAGCAGTTACCTGCCTGTAAGATGGAGCAGCAGTGCCATGATGTAAAGTCACTCTGCTCCAACGTGAGCAGGCTTCCCACTGCTTCTTCTGCCCGCTGCTGGTCACCTTCTCCCAACTGCCCCGACCGGGACGAAGCAGGAAACTAGGTCCTAAGAGAGCCAGCCACGTCCCTGGCCTTAGTGGATCCAATCAGAGTGACCCTCAGTGTTCTGGAGTGGAAAGTCCCTCTATCCCATGGGTGCCTAGGGAGGAGATGGAGCTCTTCTCCGGGAGGGAGTGGTGTGAAGGTGGATGGTTGGGAGCTGCTTCCCTGGAGTAGGGAGGGGGCAGCTAGGCTAAGGATGAGCCCAGCATTCAGAAGGAGCAGAGCCAAGAGAATCCCAGAGGACTGGAGCTGGTTCTTAGTCACGTCATTGCAAGCCTCTCCGGACTTGGCAGTAACATGAGCCAATAAATTCCCTTCAGAGCTTAAGCTAGTTTAAGTAGGATTTTCTGTCACTTACAGAAATTCCCAGTGGAACCCTCAGGAACTTCAATCCTGGACATGGCCCTGGTACACATACCATCAACTCCATGAACTCATCCGGGGTCTTGGGGCAGATGTCTGCCCCCCCATCTCATCTGCTTCCTTGAATGCTCAAGACAAAGGCCGTATCACAGGCAGCTTTGCATACTCAGAGCCTTGGTAGTGCTCCAATGTGTAAGCTTAATTAATGGTCAATCTCAGACGGAAGTAATTCAGAATTCAAGTATGGGGACACCCCAAGATTCAGCCTGCATCCCAATTCCTCCTGAACCTCCTCACCAACTAGAAGAACATGCAAGTGCTAAGAGAGGATTTTGAAAGAGAGTCGGGGTGCATCTGGAAGCTTCTGTTTCATACCATGAATGCAGCCCCCCTCCAATGTAGAGGGGTGTGGTGTGCCACCCCCTTCACCTCTGGTCTACTGAGGGCACTTTCAGGGGGTCACTTGGAGGTTTTGGGCACTGAAGACTGAGGTCAGACCCCCCTACTTGGGAACCAGTGCCAGCTGATAGAGGGACCAGTGTCGTGTTCGTGGAAGCAGACTTCGGAGGGAATTGCTGTACTGGGATCACCCCGCCTCTCAGTGCCCCAGGGCCAAGGATGCTCCGGGGACCAGATGTGGTGGGACATGGAACCCCCAGGCTGAGAGGATGTGGAGCTCAAGGGGAGTCCGCATGCAATGAATCTGTAGGAACCATGAGGACAAGAAAAGACACCAGTGGAGGAAAAAGCACATGGCTCACCTGCTAAGCAGCTGCAGTGGCCCCTGAGCATCCAGCCCACCCACCCCCTCCTGGGGAAGCACTCTGTCTCTTCCTGAGGGACCCATGGGATAGGGAACCTTCCGTCCCAGGACCCTCACGGTCATGGAGCTGGAACCTTTCAGTAACCATCAAACAGCACACATGAGAGAGACAGCCCAACGCCGGCCAGGCCAAGAGCAGGCAGCCAACCCACCCTGATCGGCAAGGTTGGGGGAGAAGCTCCACAGGAGAAACAGCACAGAAGGCAACCTCAGCAAGTTCCCACGGCAGGAGTCCAGCCAGAAGGCAGCCCAGCGGGGCAAGGCAGAAGTTGGGCCACGCTGCCGAATTAAGAGTTTAGTCACAGCCTTGACCTGGTCGTGCTGATTTGGGGATGAAGTCTGTGCGAGACCCATCACCGGAGAGCTGAGAGGGCGTGAGACCAGCCCGCATTTTCCTCCAGAGAGGGCAGGGTGTCCTCCTACCAGCACACATTAAGAGGAAGGTAGGGAAAAAAAAAAAAAAGAGAAGGTAGAAGAAAAACACTGTTGCAATTTGGTTCCATTTCAGGGGTGTTTGCTCCCCAGGTTAGTTGCATACATGTTTGGCCTCCACCAGCTGTGCATGAATGTGCCTGTCCCCCGCATCTCACCAGCACAAAGTTTTATGGCATGCATTTATTTTTTATAACAATAACTGGGAAAAGTGAAAATGCATTATTGGTTGGCATTTTTTAATGATTTAAAGTGAAGCTTCCTGAGACATTGGTTTATCGCTTTAGTTTCCATTTAGATAAAATTCCTGTTTCACTTGCTTTGGATACTGTGTGCTGGAGGATGAGAGTTGTAGCAAGCCCTTATGTTTGTGTTAACTTTCTCATCGTCTTTATGGAACCTGTTATTTCCCATCTGTTGCTGCTTTTTATCTTGGTTGTGTTCCATTTCAATCTGCAGAGCCGCTTTGTTTTGCTGTTATCCCGTCACTTGTCACATCACTGGGTCAAGGCACAGGCTCCGAGGCTGGTGGACTGAGTTCCAAGCTGGTGAAGCCCTTGTACCACAACTTCAGGCAAGATCCTCACCTCCCTAGTCAAGAGCATCGTCTGTACGATGGAAATAGTAGCTGGTAGCCATGAGCGATAGAACTATCTATGTAAAGCTCACTGCACAGTACATAGTCCCTAACACATAGTAAGCATTTTAAATCTTCACATTACCACCACTTTCACTTAGCATTTTCTTCCTTCCAGAGATGAGACAACAGGCAAACGCTTTGCCATACCACTTGTTCATTTAAATTTGAAATCATGAGGAATTTATCATAATGTCTGGGATATGATTGGGTTAAGATTTCCTTTGTCCCTAGATTAGAATCCAATTTTCCCACCTACATTTATTTAATGGTTCCTCCATACAGGGACAGATGACTTGTAAATTTATCTTAAAACCTGGAAATTGCTTCCCTATTCATTTCCTTATTTATTAATATTTGAACTTCAGCTTCAGATATTTAAGCTAAAACCATACTCCTCAGATCACAGCTTTGTTAACACAGATGCAGGCAAGCCCCTGATTAAGCCCACTTAATTTTTCCCTTCTTTCCATCTACTCTTCCCACTGCCTCCCTCCACAGGCACATGCTCTGTCTGATTCAACCTTAAAGATGCAGGCTTCCCTGTGTAGTACGCGTGGAACCCTCCTCATGCTGCCTTGCATAAACAACTTTGAGCTGCAAACTCTGCTCCAATCCTACTTTCTTCTCTTAACACAGTTTTTGAGCTCTGTTTATGGAACTTATGAATAACTGGTCCAGAGTTCCTTCACGTTGCTTTGTACACAATAGTTTGCACTCAGCACGTCGAACTTGTCATGCACCTTTGGCTGTGAACCTGGAGCTATCTCCAGCATTCTGCTATCAGAAACAATAGCGTAATAAACATGGCCATGCACGTCCCTTCAGGCACCCCTGTGGAAGCGTCTCTAGGATTCCTGGGTCAGAGGACACGTTCACAAAACTCTGAAATTGTCGCCAGAAGCACACCCCCAATCAACCATTCCTGAAAATCCCAGCACACATCCCACTGATGCTTGGTATCATCCACCTTTCCAATGTTGCCACTCTGCTGGGTATTCAGTGGCACCTCACTGTGGCTTTCACTTGTGTTTCTTTGACCCCTGGTGTGTTCAAATCTCTTCAAACACTTGCTGGCCATTTGGGCATCATCTCCTTATAAGAACTGTCTTTTCCTCCCCTCTCCCATTTTTCTATTGTGCTGCATGTCTTTCTCTTAGTAACTGGCAGAAGACCTTTCTATATTCTAAAAAGTAATCCCTTAGCAGTTGTGAGCATCACAAATGTCACCTCCCAGTCTGCACTCTCTTGACTTGGGCTGTGGAGTTCTTCATTGAACAGATATATTTAACTTTGATTTAGCCAAAAGCATCAATTTTTCACCTCTGATTTGCATTGTGGCGAGTTTTATTTTAAAAAGTCTCTGCACCACTCTAGATCTCAAAAGATGTTATCCTGCATAATCTTCTGCCGGCTTTAAAGCTTTACTTTCCATCTGTCAGCCTTTAATCCATCCAGAGACCCCCCTAGGATATCGGGGTGAAGTAGAGTCCAGTTTTAAAGCCCATTTCCCAGCCTCATCCACTAAATAGCCTGTCTTTCCCCCTTTTCTTTGTGATGCCACCTGTACCGTATTCCAAATCCCCATGTCCACCAGGTCTGTTTCAGCTTCTCCGTTTCATGCTATTGACATCCCAGTCTATCCCATGACCAGGACCACAGTCTCCAGGACACGCCGTGACAGAGAAATTTTGAAAGATCAAGTTACCTCTTCTTTTGTTTGTTTTGACAAGCATTCTGATTTATTACTTGTCTTCAACGGACCTATTAGACTTAGTTCTCAAATTCTTTATTCAAGATGCCATGAATATCTTGATTAATGTGTCTCAGTCTTCACCTGGTTCAGCGAGTGCTGCAGAGGGCCAGGGACCTTGAGGAAAGTGCTGTCGCCCTGCAAGCCTCCTCTCTCTCCTCAACAGTCCTTGCTCTGCCCAAGCAGGGTTTTTCCCAGCCAGCAATGCTCCCGAAGTTCCTCCCCTCGCCTGACTTCTCCTGGCTTCACTGGGTGGTAGGCAGGTGTGTTCTTTTCGTATGCAAAGAGTTCTGTGTTCTTCCATTCGGGACTTTCATGATGCCCTTGAAGAAGTCTGATTAGCAAACTAGATTGATTGTTTAATAATTGGAAACACCCCGTTTGCCTCATTTCTTTTTTCTAAAACAAGGAATGAAAAACTTTTTCCTACCTGCTCAGATTCCTTTCTCATTCACATCCTTTTTGGCTTTTATATTTCCGCGTCTTTCAAAAATAAAGAAGATGGAAAGAGTCAAGTAATATGTGGAGACAAAAAGTAGGAAAGGATTAAATGTGAAAGAAAAGAAGGGATGAAAATGGTAAGGTTGCTAAATTTACTTCCTTGGAATGTAGACTGAGTGGCAGATGGACACTGGATCAAAGCTGGGGGGAGGGCATCCCACCACATCTCCCAGACCTCAAGGCTTCTGCCATTTCTTTCACTCAAGGGCACCTAGTTTGGGGTTCATGGCCCTCCTCCACCTTATGATGACCATAATGGGATTGAATTTGATACCTGATTGTGAAGGACAGGGAAGCCTGGCACGCAACTGGTCCATGGGGTCACAAAAAGTTAGACGCCACTTAATGACTGAACAACAACAACAGCAATTTATGAACAATTTTGATAAACTGGAGTACATACCAAGGTGGAGATCTAGGATGATGTAGGGTCTGGAAACCTTATCACATGAGAAATAGTGGCAAGACCTACATGTGTTTGGCTTGGAGTGACTTACCCCTTCTTATTTGATACTTCCATATACATTTGGCAATGAGCTTGTTGATTTCCTCAATAATTCCAGCTGAAATTTTCATCTGGATTGCATATAATGCCTACATGAATCTGGGAGACTCGAGAGCCTTGTAACAGTAAGAAATCTCACCTGTACACACAGTAATCTCTCCTTTTATGTCATATACTAGAAGTTTCCATTTATCTACAGAAAAGTTCTCTATATTCTTTGTTATGCTTTTTTTTGCCATTGAAAATGGTGACTTTTTAAAATTTCTTGATCATTTTTCATTAAGAATTTGTTCCTATAAAGCATTTTATGGCATTTTTGAATATCAATATTTTTCCAGTACATTTGCTGCATAATACATGTTTCCTCAGTTCTTTTTCAGTAAAGATAATTTGTTTGGTTGATAACGTCTCATTGTTTGACAGAACCAGTTGAGGGTTTGGCTAGTAGCCAGCTGTTTTTGGATTGTTTGAAGAGAACCCTATAAATTTGTAGCCTAGGAGTAATTCTGCTGTTGCTTCAAAACCTGGAGTTTCAATAGACCTTTAAGTACTGACTCTCTTACAAAGTTATGTGCAAACCAAGGAGACGTCTGTATTTTCCACTTCAAAATTGAATCAATAAAAACAGAACTCCATGCTTTATTAAAAATATTTACAGGCTTTCCCTTCAGTCAGTTTATTCTTTCATTATAAAGGACACAACTCAGGAACAATTGAATGGAATAGATACTTCAGGGGATGCGTAGGGAGAGAGTTCCATGCTTAATCCAGATGTACCACCCTCCCAGCATCTCAACATGGCCACTGGGACTTATTTTTTAGGTGGTTGTTGCTGATATAGCAGGAGGTTGTTGGTGTCTGTAAGCTGATGATGAAAACTTGCTTAAGTGACTTGTTGGTTCTATTATTTGGTCTGTTGATTGAGTTGAGCTTAATATATATGTAATGTTATTCCCTCCTTGAAATGAGGATTTAATCTCTTTCCTTCCAATTCTTGCAGGTATTATGTCATTTCCATTCCAGAGAGTATTGGTGCCAAAACCCCAAATACGGTGTCAACAGTGGGGACAGTATGGGCCTTATCACCCAGCCTTGCTCATAGTGCAGATGCTATCCCCAAGTATCTTGTCTGCTGTAGGCTTTTGAAATATAGTAGCTGTTATGAAGGTAAAGCGGAGAAGGCAATGGCACCCCACTCCAGTACCCTTGCCTGGAAAATCCCACGGACGGAGGAGCCTGGTAGGCTCCAGTCCATGGTGTCGCTAAGAGTCAGGCGTGACCGAGTGACTTCACTTTCACTTTTCACTTTCATGCATTGGAGAAGGAAATGGCAACCCACTCCAGTATTCTTGCCTGGAGAATCCCAGGGACAGAGGAGCCTGGTGGGCTGCCGTCTCTGGGGTCACACAGAGTTGGACACGACTGAAGCGACTTAGCAGTAGCAGTAGCAATGAAGGTAAAGAAGCTTCCATCTATTTCTAGTTTTATGATAGTTTTTAAAAAATCATATGTAAGCATTGGAGTGTTTTTCTGAACCTGGTAAAATAATTAAGATCAGCACTTTATTAAAAATATAATATTTAATTTCATTTATGCCAATGTCACCATCTATTAAAGAAATTAATGGTCACTTTTTCAAGTGCAGCTTTGAAAATAGTATTTATAAGTGTTTACTGACTAAGTGTGGAGTAGGAAATGGCAACCCACTCCAGTATTCATGCCTGGAAAATTCCATGGACAGCAGAGTCTGGTGGGTATATATGACTCCATGGGTATATATGAATCTTTGAGACTCCATGACTATAGTCCAAAGATGGAGTCTCAAAGATTCAGACACAACTGAGCAGGCATGCCTATTGACTACCTAATCCATTTTCCTCATAAAGTAAATATTTACTCCATGGTTCAAATTTTATATATATATATATATATATATAATATATATAAGACAAGTGTACACATTTTTCTCATGAATACCTATAAAGATTTGGAGAAGCCAGGAAGACACTGTAAGGTAACCAATCAGGTAGGGAGGATGAAAAACTAGCCTGGGCCACGAGCTCTATCCCAGCCCTGCTGGGCACACTTTGCAGAAGTGGAGACACCTCTGCACTTAAAGAACTAAAGTGAGACTTCAGGGACGAGTGCGCGTTTCCGACTGCACACACAAGAGAGATGGCTTCAGGGTTGGGAGGTCCGCTTGCTGTGGCCAAGGAATGGGGTGAAGGGCTTTCAGAGTGACGGCTCCTCCGGGCCCCATAGGCAACCCAGAACTGGAGCACTGGTGTGTGCCACAGCTGGGCAGGTTAGGGTCAGGCCCACTAGGGTGACCTGAAGAAAAGCGTCAGTTCAAGGTGAATGGCTGGCTGGCCTGGAGCTCCTTCCTCCCCTCCACAGCCCTCAGTCACTGAGCACCAGACAACTCCAACCAAACAGAAAAGTTCTCAGAAGAGTGCGTTCCCCAGGGCACTACAGATGGTGCGTGAGGGGCAGGACTCCTTAGTCAGGAGGCGGCTCAGAGTAGCCAACAAGCCCAGAGCATGAAGGGCCACACTGAGCTCTTTGCACTGGGGCCCAAGAGGTGGTCCAAGGCACTGGAACTAGCCTCCTCCATACTGTGCCCAGCTTGAAAGATGCGTGATGCCCCCAGGGAAAACTAGCAACGGTGTTTTTCACTGGGTCTTCCCTGGTGCCTGGTGGCTCAGTCAGTAAAGAATGAGCCCACAGTGCGGGAGACCTGGGTTGGATCCCTCGGTCAGGAAGATCCCCTGCAGGAGAGCATGGCAACCCACTCCAGTATTCTTGCCTGGAGAATCCCCATGGACAGAAGAGTATAGCAGGCTGTAGTCCATGCGGTCGCCAAGTGTCAGACACGACTGAGCAACGCCAAAGGACACACATCTTTCTCTGAACCAATAAAGAATGTGAACCAGACCTGTAAACTTGTAGTCCATAGGCAAACCCACATGTGGCTTTGTTTCACTGGTTCCATGTTTTTAAGCTTCTGGAAATGGATTGCTCGACCAGAGAAAGTGGTCTCCACTGGCCACAGACCCCTCCACTCTATTTTGTTCAGTATCTAGCTTGATTCATTTATGTTGCATATCTGGCCCCTCTGGGCGTTCCAGTGTGCAAACCCAACTTAAGCACAGTTCAAGGCTCTTCTTGCGTTTACGGATTCAACGATGGTTGTTCTGATTTCATGCACAGGGTCCCCTCAGGAAATAAGCCACGTGATCTCCATTTAGGATAAAGGCTGTTCTTGCTTTGTCAGAACACAGTGGGATGGGTTCTAAATCAGAAGGTGACCCTTCTGCATGTAAAGCACAGTTCTTCTCCTTTTGAGTTTTCCTTCAGTAACTTGCTACTGAAGGGTCTTTTCCCAGAGCCCTTGGGAAAATGAATAGCTTCTGAGTAGACTCAGACAACCACATCAGAGCCAACCCCTCAGGAAGTCTGTCCATATAATTGCATGGTGGTGGCCCTGTGGCTAACCCCAGCCCGGTGAATTCATGGGAGATGTGCTGGCTCGAATCAAACAGCCTCCGAGCTTTACTTATGGACAAAACAGATGACACTGGAATGTTCTCTTCCCCTGGATCTCATCACCCCTTAAATTTCAGGAAGAGGGGTCACCAACTCAAGCGTGGACGATAGATACAAGTGAGGTTTGACATGTGTGAGAAAAACCACACTGTCCACTCAGCATATCTTTCCATTTTTGTAAGAGGCACGGATGGAGGCACTTGGATTCATAGAAATGAAAAAACCAACAGCAAAAATGTGAAGATGAACAGCAACCATCAGTCTGGATAAATACTGCCGTTTGTCAGTTCCAAGTAGACAGACAGATATGATTCTCCAGAGCAATAACATTTTCTGATTTTTTAACGTTGGTTCATTTAAAAACAACAGCCACACTGGGTTGGTACAGTCTACCTTCAGTCATGATGGAATAATTGCCATCACACTTGCCATTCTGCCTTAAGCAGATTTAATGGAACAATATATATAAGGAAAATGCTGTGAGGTATTGTTATAGCCAGCTCAGGATTGCAACCCCTAAGAGAAGGAAGCGCATCAGGTGAGCCCCAAGCACTGCCTGGCCTAGGACAATTTCCTAACCACAAAATAGAAGGAGCCCGATCTCTTCTACCCCAGGGAGCACAAATGCTGAGTTGAGAAGGCAGAGGTTAGTTTAGAGCCATTGAAACACCTAAAATGTAAAGATTTGAGCAACACAGAGAAGGGAACTGGCTGAGAGCTTGGCTTCACATGTACGGAGAAAGACCGAAAGACCCTGCAGAAAGCAGTTGACATGGCTGAAAGCAGAGCCGAGATACTAAATGTCACACTAGCAGACACTGGCTTCCCTGGTGCTCAGAGGTTAAAGCGTCTGCCTGGAATGCGGGAGACCGGGGTTCGATCCCTGGGTCGGGAAGATCCCCTGGAGAAGGAAATAGAAACCCACTCCAGTACTCTTGCCTGGAGAATCCCATGGAGGGAGGAGCCTGGTTGGCTACAGTCCATGGGGTCGCAAAGAGTTGGACACGACTGAGTGTCTTCACTTTCTTTCAGTAGACACTGGAGCTCTGGTCCAACCAGATGAAAGAGACCTCATTAAGGCATTCATCTGAGACATAATGTTTATTCCAACATCACACAAGTTAAGATTCATGTCCTAAAGAAGTGGTTCCAAATTGGAAGGGTGAGGTGATTTTTCTCCTCCCTCAAAGAACATCTGGCAAAGTCTAGAGATCTTGTTTTTACTGTCATGATGAGACATACTGGTGCTGTGTGTGCTTAGTCGCTCAGTCGCGTCCAACTTACTGCCACCCTTTGGACTATAGCCCACCAGGCTCCTCCGTCCATGGGATTTTTCAGGCAAGAGTAGTGGAGTGTCTTGCCATTTCCTTCTCCAGGGGACGGGAAGTACTACTGCCATCTAGTGTGCAGAGCCAGGGATATTGCTAAACATCTCACAGTGCACAAGGTAATCACACACGACGAAGAATTTTCCAGCCTAAAAATGCCAATAGTGTCAAGGTTGAGAAACCCCACCCTAAAATAAGTGCTACTCTGCTGCTGTTGCTGCTGCTAAGTTGCTTCAGTCGTGTCCGACTCTGTGCGACCCCAGAGACAGCAGCCCACCAGCCTCCCCCGTCCCTGGGATTCTCCAGGCGAGAACACGAGTGGGTTGCCATTTCCTTCTCCAATGCATGAAAGTGCTACTCTAGACCTTTGCAAAAGCTAGTAGCTAGCTTCCCCAGTGATCCTCGCCTCCTGTTATTCATATCTTTGTCTAGTTCCCACCCACCCACACGGAAAAGCTCAGATGAAGCAGGACAGAGGTCTCTGTCATAGCCAGAAATGAGAACAAGTCTGCCAATAAGCACGTGAGTACTCTTGAAAGCATGTTTTGCAACTATGTTGGAGTCTTAGATGACTATAGCCCCAAATGATGGCTCACTGCAACCTCATACAGAGTTCCTGAGCCAGAACCATGAAGCCAAGTCACTCCCAGATTCCTGATCTTCAGAAATGGTGTGATAATAAATGTTGTTTTTAACTGCTAAGTTTTGGGGTAATTTATTACACAGCAGTAGATGAACACAACAATCTTTGCCCTAGCAAAGCTTAAAACTGCTGCTGCTGCTGCTAAGTCGCTTCAGTCGTGTCCGACTCTGTGCGACCCCATGGACTGCAGCCTACCAGGCTTCTCCGTCCATGGGATTCTCCAGGCAAGAACACTGGAGTGGGTTGCCATTTCCTTCTCCAAGCCTAAAACTAAGTCTTGTTAATTGTGTGCCAGAACAAAACTCAAAACTCTTTAAAAAAAAAAAAAAAAGCCAGATTCTTTAAAACGCATAATTTACAATGTTTGAGAATACAGTAAAAAAAAATTACTAACCATGCAAAGAAATGAAAAAATGACTCATAATGTTTTTTTTAAAAGCAGTTAGAAACAGATTCTGAGATGATCCAGAAATTGGAATCAGCACACAAGGATTTTCTTTAAAGCTATTAGAATTATGCTAAAAACTTAAAGAAAAATATAGTCCTAATGAGTGACCGTATGAGGAGAAGTCCACAGAGAAACAGAAATTATGAAAGAGAAGCAAATGGAAATTCTCTAACTGAAAAGAAAATATCAGAAATCAAAATTTTACTAGATTGGCTTAAAAGCAAATTTCAGATGGCAAGAGGGAAAAAAAAAAAAACAAGTGAACCAGAGACAGATTCATAACAATTTCCACTCTGAAGGAAAAAGATTTTTTAAAAATTTAAAAACATGAACAAAGTCCCAGTGACCTGGGGGACAACGTTAAATAGTCTAACATAAGTCCAGTTCAGCTCTCAGAGGAAAGCAAAGAAAGAACAAGAAAGAAACAATTTAAAAAAAAAAACAAAAACAAAAAAAACAGTGATTGCCATTTTGTTAAATGTAGTGAAAAATGTTAACTTGCCGATTCAAGAAACGAAGCGAACCCCAAGCAGGATAAACACAATGAAAAGCACAAGCAAGCACATTACAATCAAACTGCTGAAAACCAAAGATGAAGGGAAAACTCTGAAAGCAACAAGAGAAAAATGACTAAATAAATACATGAGAGGAACGACACAAAGACAGCTATCTTCTCATTGAAATGATGGAGACCACAAGTTATTACAGAATAACACTCTATAACACAGTGTATAACACAGAATAACACTGAAAGGAAGAAAGAAAAAACTGTATTCTAAGAATTTGTATCCAACAAAGATATTCTTTAAAAGGAGAGCAAAATAAAGACATTTCAGATTTTTTTAAAGTTGAAAGAAATGGTTCCCAGCAGACATGCACTATAGGCTAAAGATAAATGATATCTTTATCTTTAAATAAATATTTCCTACAAGGAAATATCTTTAGATAAATATACCTACAAGGAAATATTCAATCATAAAAGTCTATAATAGAAAAAAAAACAAAGATTAAAAATTGACAGCTCAAATTTACACTTTACCAAATAGAAACAGATCCACAGGAAAAAAATGACAAACACTGAAAATGTTATATCTAATCTAAAACACTAGATTTCCCCCTTAATTTAAAGACAAATGCCCATTAAAAGTGAAAATAGTAACATTATAAACTGAGGTCTATACTATACATAAATTAAAATTATTCCTACATCACAAAGGATGGAGAGGAAAATGAAGTTAGGCTGTGCGTGCTCCTCATCCTGTTCGTGACGCCATTTGTCTCGCTGTTCACACTGTCCGCACGGTCTGCTGAACCCAGGGTAGGCAAGACGCGAGCTCAGAGGCTGCAAGAAGGCTTGAGGAGACACATTTATTCTGTCCTGGCTGGTGGAGCAGCAGCCATCGCATTACCTAACACAACACAACCTCTTTCCTGGCTGACACAGCAGCCACAACAGTATTCTCTCCTGGCTGACGCAGCACCCGTTCCACAATTCTCTCCTCTCAAGGCTGACCCAACAGACCCAGCCATGTAGCAACAACAACGCCTCCACCTTTTAGGTGGAGCTCACATATATGTGCAGCCCCCAACCCGTGACTAAGCAAGGACCTCGTGACGTGCATGCGCACTGCTACAAATGATCCCAGCTGTTACATAGTCATTGTTTACAAAACGTGGGGCGAAAGAGCCCGAGTACGCACCCGATCTTGGCTAATATGCTCCCTCCCCACGTACTGCCATTAGTTTCTTACATTTGTTAAGTGTGAATAACAATGTGGGAAGTTAAACAATATTAATTATAATTAGACTGTGATGAATTAATAACACATAATCCTTAAAGAGCCAACAAAAATAAAAAGAAAAATAGCTTTGATGCCAATAAAGAAGATGAAAAAAAGAATACAAAGTATTTGATTAATCCAAAAGAAAGCACTAAAGAGGAAGAACACAAAGCAGATGGGACAAATAAACAAATAATTACATGTCATGCTTAAAGCTCACTATATAATTTAGTAAAACTGAGCTGAATACTGTGATTAAAAGGAAATGGTTGTCAGAGTAGACTTTTTAATTATTTATTTTAATAAATTTATTTAATTTATTTATTAAAGTTTTTTACTTTACAGTAAAAACAATGCCCAGACCTCCCTGGTGATCCAGTGGATAAGAATCTTCCTGCCAATGCAAGGCTCGGTCCCTGGTCTGGGAAGATTTCACATGTTGCAGGACAAGTAAGTCCACACACCACAACTACTGAGCCCACACTCTAGAGCCTGCATGCCGCAACGACGGAGCCCACGTGCTTCGACTACTGAAGCCTGCGGCACCGGTGCTCGGTACCGAGAGAAGCCGCAAGAGAGGCCCACACACCGCAACTAGAGAGAGGCCTCACTTGGCAGTGAAGACCCAGGGCAGCCAAAAATAAATAAGCAAATACGAGTTTTAATAAATAAAAAATAAAAACAATGCCCAACTATATAAATGTGAAATATAAAGACACAGACTAAAGATGAAAGGATGGGAAAGTATGAAAATAGTAAAAGTAAGAAAACTGGTAGGGTTACGTTAAAATAAAACAAAGCAGACTTCAAGGCAAAGCATTTCCACAGATAAAGGGAGACGTTTCATAATACCACAAGCGTTAACTCAGCAGGAAATCATTAAAATCTTAATTTTGCACCTAATAACTGAACTTCAAAAATCATAAAGCAAAAACTGAGTAACAAAATGAGAAAAATAAAAATTTTGCCAATCATGACTGGAGATTTTGGAGCCTCTACCTCAGTAATTTACAGAATGAGGAGACAAAAAAAAGAAATAGTAATCATATAAAAGATCTGAACCACATTATCAACGATCATGCTCTTACTGACACTTTCAGAATATCTCCCTGAATGATTTTAAAGTACACATTTTTTCAACTGCACACGAACACTTATCAAAATAGACCGTATACTGAGTCATAAGTCTCAATAAAGTGCAAAAGATAAAATCTTATAGTATGTTTTCTGAGCATAATGGAATTAAATTAAAAGTCAAGAACAATAGATATCCAGAAAATCCTCCTAAATATTTGAAAAGTAAACAACATTCTTCTAAATGAAAGTGAAAGTTGCTCAGTCATGTCAGACTCTTTTCGACTCCTTGGACTATACAGCCCATGGAATTCTCCAGGCCAGAATACTGGAGTGGGTAATCTTTCCCTTCTCTGGGGGATCTTCCCAACCCAGGGATCGAACCCAAGTCTCCCACATTGCAGGCAGATTCTTTACCAGCTGAGCCACAAGGGAAGCCTGCAGATACTGGCATAGGTAGCCTATCCCTTCTCCAGCGGATCTTCCTGACCCAATAACTCATGACAAAAAATTAGTAGGAAAATTAGAAAATATTTTAACTGAATGATGATGAAAATAAAAAGTAAGAAATTTTATGGAATGAACTTAAAGCAGTGCCTACAAGGAAATATTCAATCATAAAATTCTATAATAAAAAATAAAACAAAGATTAAAAACTGATAGCTCAAATTTACTAAAAAGGAGAACACATTAATCCCACAATGAGTAGAAGGAAAGAAATAATAAAAACCAAAGTCAAGTAAATAAAAACAAGCAAATAAATAAAAAATAATAAAGCCAAAAGATAACTCTGAAATGATTAATAAAAAATTTTTAAAACCCAGCAAAACTAATCAAGATAAAAAGAAAAACTTACAAATATCCAAAATAGAAGATAAGACATCACTACAGAGCCAATAGATATAAAGTATAAGGGATTATTCAGAGAAGGCAATGGCAACCCACTCCAGTACTCTTGCCTGGAAAATCCCATGGACGGAGGAGCCTGGTGGGCTGCCGTCTGGGGGGTCGCACAGAGTTGGACACAACTGAAGCGACTTAGCAGCAGCAGCAGCAGCATAAGGGATTATTATAAACAACTTTATAATAATAAACTCAAGATTTTAGATGAAATGGATAAGTTCCTTGAAACAAAATCTTCCAAAAGTGACACACGTGAAAAAAGAAACAATATGAATAGCCCTATTTTTTAGTGTCCTATGGCTTCACAGCCAGTCCCAAAACTTAGCAATTTAAAATAACAAAAACAACAACCATTGCGTGGCTGCTGAATTAATTGACTTCAGTTGGGTGTTTCTCCCCATCCAATGGCGTTGGCCGGGATGACTCAGCCTGCTCCTTTCAGTTGGCAGACGGGCCACGCTGGAAAGTCCACGGATGCATTACTCACATGTCTGGTACCTAGCGCTCCTTCAGATGGTCTCTTCTCTTGAGCTCCCTCTTAACCATGCAGCCTCAGAGCAGTCATATTTTCTCTATTGTGGCTGACTTCAAGAGGGAAAGCGTGAGCTGCTGGGGCTCCTACGGGACAGAACTTAAACTGACTGTCATTTTCCCATATTCTATTCGTCAAAATAAGTCTTAAGACCACATTAGCCTCAAGAGAGGGAGATATATGCAAAGGAATGCACACAGAGGGGTAAGAAATGGATGGCATCCCAGTTTGGAGATCCTCTACCACAACCTAAATCTATTAAATAACCATAACCAAAAACTACCCCCCACCCCCCACCACAAAAAAAAGAACTGAAGGCCTAGATGATTTCAGTGGTTCAGTTTAGTTCAGTCCCTCAGTCATGTCTGACTCTTTGTGACCCCATGGACTGCAGTACACCAGGCTTCCCTGTCCATCACCAACTCCTGGAACTTGCTCAAACTCATGTCCATCAAGTTGGTGATGCCATCCAACCATCTCATCATCTGTCGTCCCCTTCTCCTCCTGCTTTCAATCTTTCCCAGCATCAGGGTCTTGTCCAATGAGTTAGTCCTTCACATCAGGTGGCCAAAGTATTGGAGTTTCAGCTTCAGCATCAGTCCTTCCAATGAATATTCAGGATTGATATCCTTTAGGATGGACTTGTTGGATCTCCTTGCCATCCAAGGAACTCTCAAGAGTCTTCTCCAACACCACAGTTCAAAAACATCAGTTCTTTGGTGCTCAGCTTTCTTTATGGTCCAACTCTCACATCCAGACATGACTACTGGAAAAACCATTGCTTTGACTAGACAGACCTTTGTTGTCAAAGTAATGTCTCTGCTTTTTAATAGGCTGTCTAGGTTGGTCATAGCTTTTCTTCCAAGGAGCAAGTGTCTTTTGAATTTCACGGCTACAGTAACCATCTGTGGTGATTTTAGAGCCCAAAAAAATAAAGTCTGTCACTGTTTCTATTGTTTCCCCATCTATTTGCCATGTAGTGATGGGACTGGATGCCATGATCTTAATTTTTTGAATGTTGAGTTTTAAGCTGACTTTTTCATTCTCCTCTTTCACTTTCATCAAGAATCTCTTTAGTTCTTCTTCACTTTCTGCAATAAGGGTGATGTCATCTGCATATCTGAGGTTATTGCTGCTTCTCCCAGCAATCTTGATTCAAGACTGTGCTTCATCCAGCCCAGCATTTCATATGATGTACTCTTCATAAAAGTTAAAGAAGCAGGGTAACAATATACAGCCTTGATGTACTCTTTTCCCAATATGGAACCAGTCCATTGTTCCATGTCCAGTTCTAACTGTTTTTTCTTGACCTACATTAAGATTTCTCAGAAGGCAGGTCAGGTGGTCTGGTATTCCCATCTCTTTCAGAATTTTCCACAGTTTGCTGTGATCTTCATAATCAAGATAATCACGATGGTGTGATCACTCACCTAGAGCCAGACATCCTGGAATGTGAAGTCAAGTGGGCCTGAGGAAGCATCACTACAAACAAAGCTAGTGGAGGTGATGGAATTCCAGTTGAGCTATTCCAAATCCTGAAAGATGATGCTGTGAAAATGCTGCACGCAATATGCCAGCAAATTTGGAAAACTCAGCAGTGTCCACAGGACTGGAAAAGGTCAGTTTTCATTCCAATCCCAAAGAAAGGCAATACCAAAGAATGCTCAAACTACTGCACAATTGCACTCATCTCACACGCTAGTAAAGTAATGCTCAAAATTCTCCAAGCCAGGCTTCAGCAATACGTGAACTGTAAACTTCCAGATGTTCAAGCTGATTTTAAAAAAGGCAGAGGAACCAGAGATCAAATTGCCAACATCCTCTGGAGCCTCGAAAAAGCAAGAGAGTTCCAGAAAAACATCTACTTCTGCTTTATTGACTATGCCAAAGCCTATAACTGTGTGGATCACAATAAACTGTGGAAAATTCTGAAAGAGATGGGAATACCAGACCCCTGACCTGCCTCTTGAGAAACCTGTATGCAGGTCAGGAAGCAACAGTTAGAACTGGACATGGAACAACAGACTGGTTCCAAATAGGAAAAAGAGTAAGTCAAGGCTGTATATTGTCACCCTGCTTATTTAACTTATATGCAGAGTACATCATGAGAAACGCTGGGCTGGAAGAAGCACAAACTGGAATCAAGATTGCCGGGAGAAATATCAAGAACCTCAGATATGCAGATGACACCACCGTTATGGGAGAAAGTGAAGAGGAACTAAAAAGCCTCTTGATGAAAGTGAAAGAGGAGAGTGAAAAAGTTGGCTTAAAGCTCAACATTCAGAAAACTAAGAAAATGGCATCTGGTCCCATCACTTCATGGCAAACAGATGGGGAAATAGTGGAAATACTGTCAGACTTTATTTTTGGGGGCTCCAAAATCACTGCAGATGGTGACTGCAGCCATGAAATTAAAAGACGCTTACTCCTTGGAAGGAAAGTTATGACCAACCTAGATAGCATATTCAAAAGCAGAGACCTTTGCCAACAAAGGTCCGTCTAGTCAAGGCCATGGTTTTTCCAGTGGTCATGTATGGATGTGAGAGTTGGACTGTGAAGAAAGCTGAGCGCCAAAGAATTGATGCTTTTGCACTGTGATGTTGGAGAAGACACATGAGAGTCCCTTGGACAGCAAGGAGATCCAACAGTCCATTCTAAAGGAAATCAGTCCTGGGTGTTCTTTGGAAGGAATGATGCTGAAGCTGAAACTCCAGTACTTTGGCCACCTCATGCAAAGAGTTGACTCATTGGAAAAGACCCTGATGCTGGGAGGGATTGGGGGCAGGAGGAGAAGGGGACGACAGAGGATGGGATGGCTGGATGGCATCACTGACTCAATGAACGTGAGTTTGAGTGAACTCCGCGAGTTGGTGATGGACAGGGAGGCCTGGTGTGCTGCAATTCATGGGGTCGCAAAGAGTTGGACTCGTCTGAGCGATTGAACTGAACTGAACTGAGCTGTTGTGATCCACACAAAGGCTTTGGGGTAGTCAATAAAGCAGAAGTAGATGTTTCTCTGGAGCTCTCTTGCTTTTTCAATGATCCAACACATGTTGGCAATTCGATCTCTGGTTCCTCTGCCTTTTCTAAATCCAGCTTGAACATCTGGAAGTTCACGGTTCATGTACTATTGGAGCCTGACTTGGAGAATTTTGACATTATTTTGCTAGCATGTGAGATGAGTGCAATTGTGCAGTAGTTTGAGCATTCTTTGGCATTGCCTTTCTTTGGGATTGGAATGAAAACTGACCTTTTCCAGTCCTGTGGACACTGCTGAGTTTTCCAAATTTGCTGGCATATTGCGTGCAGCATTTTCACAGCATCATCTTTCAGAATTTGGAATAGCTCAACTGGAATTCCATCACCTCCACTAGATTTGTTCGTAGTGATGCTTCCTCAGGCCCACTTGACTTCACATTCCAGGATGTCTGGCTCTAGGTGAGTGATCATACCATCATGGTTATCTGGGTCGTGAAGATCTTTTTTCTATAGTTTCTGTGTATTGTTGTCACCTCTTCTTAATATCTTCTGCTTCTGTTAGGTCCATACCATTTCTGTCCTTTATTGTTCCCATCTTCACATGAAATATTCCCTTGGTATCTCTAATTTTCTTGAAGAGGTCTCTAGTCTTTTCCATCCTATTCCAAAGAATAACAAGGAGAGATAAGAAAGCCTTCCTCAGTGTTCAGTGTAAAGAAATAGATTCCACTGGTAAGTCCTATCAAATATTTAAGGAAGAAAGCTATCAGTCTTACAGACCTAGTGGGCTTCCTCGCTTATCAGTTGGCTCAGTGATAAAGAATCCACCTTCCAGTGCAGGAGACAGAAGAGGCATGGGTTCAATCCGTGGGTTGGGAACATGTCCTAGAGAAGGAAATGGCAACCCACTCCAGTATTCTTGCTGGACAGAGGAAATTCTCATGAACAGAGGATCTTGGCAGGCTACAGTCCATGGGTCACAGAGTCAGACATGACTGAATGACTGAGCACACATGCATGCATGCACACACATATGCAAAAGCAAAAAAAATCCTCGATAGAATATCAATAAATAGAATCCTGGCAACATATAAAAGTGATAATAAATCATGGCCAAGTAAATTCTAAGAAATGCAAGTTTTTGAATGTTGATTCAAAAGTGAATCTATAATTCATCCTGTTAATGAAATAAAAGAGTAAAATCATATATAGTTATTTTAATAGATGTGGGGCAGGGGGTGACAAAGCTTAACATCAATTCATGACGTAAATCCTCAGCACACTGGAAATAAAAATGAATTTCCTCAGTTTGATAACTGTTGCTTATGAAAACCTACAGTTAGCATCATGCTAAGTAGTGATATACTGAATGCCACACTCACAGCTTCTACTGAACATCATGCTGGGGGTTCTATGTACTTCAACAAAGCATGCAAAATGAATAAAAGGTGAAAACATTGGAAGGAAGTCAATAAAACCGCCTTTGTTCATAGAAAATGTGATGGTCTACATAGATAATCCTAAAGAGTCTACAAAAAGCTACTAATATTAAAAAACAAGTTTAGCAAACTCACAGATACAAGGTCAAAAACAGAAATATTAATAATTGCATTTTATATACTAGCAATAAAAATTGGAATGTAAAAATTTTAATTTACAATAGCATGAAAAAACATTAGATACATAGAAACACATCTAACAAAAGATACTAAAGATTGTCACACTGAAAATTATAAAACACTGCTAACAGAAATTAAAGGAAACCTTCTTTCACACATTAAAACTAGGGGCACACTGATTTTTTTAAAGATATAACTGACATTGTTAAGAAGAAAAAATAGAAATCATTTACATTCCTATACACTAACAATAAAAATATCAGAAAGATAAATTAAAGGAAAAATACCTAGGAATAAACCTACTTAAAGAGACCAAAGACTTGTACGTAGGAAACTAAAATACACTGATGAAAAAAAATCAAAGACAACACAAACAGAGAGAGATACCATATTCTTAGATTGGAAGAATCAATGCTGTCAAAATTACTATGCTTCCCAAAACAATCTACAGATTCAGTGAAATCCCTATCAAATCACCAATGGCATTTTTCACAGAACTAGAACCAAAAAAATCACAATTTGTATGGAAATACAAAGACCCTGAATAGCCAAAGCAATCTTAAGAAAGAAAGATGGAGCTGGAGGAAACAAACTCCCTGACTTCAAATTATACTACAAAGCTACAATCATCAAGACAGTAGGGCACTGGTGTGAAAGCAGAAATATAGACCAATGGAGCAAGACAGAAAGCCCAGAGATAAACCCATGCACCTATGGGCACCTTATCTTTGACAAAGGAGGCAAGAATATACAATGCAGAAAAGACAGCCTCTTCAACAAGTGGTGATGGGAAAACTGAACAGCTACGTGTTTGTTTGTTTTTTTTTTAATGAAATTAGAACATTTCTTAACTCCATACACAAAAATAAACTCAAAATGGATTAAAAACTTAAATGTAAGGCTGGAAACTATAAAGCTCTTAGAGGAAACCATGGGCAGTATACCCTTTGACATAAATTGTAGCAAGATTCTCTCTGACACACCTAGAATAATGGAAATAAAAACAAAAATAAATAGATAAGACCTAGTTAAACTTAAAAGCTTTTACACAACAAAGGAAACTATAAACAAGATGAAAAGACAACACTCAGAATGGGAGAAAATAATTGCAAAGCAAGTAACAAAGGGTTAATCTCCAAAATATATAAGCAGCTTATACAATTAAAAAACACATACAGCCCAATCAAAAAATGGGAGAAGACCTAAACAGACATTTCTCCAAAGAAGACACACAGATGGCCAATAACATGTGGAAAGATTAACAGTAATAATTAAAACTATGATGAGATATCACCTTACACCAGTTAGAAAGGCCATCATCAAGAAATCTACAAACAATAAATCCTGGAAAGGATGTGGGGAAAAGGGAACCCTCCCACACTGTTAGTGGGAATGCAAACTGATACAATCATTATGGAAAACAGTATGGAGATTCCTTTTAAAAACTAGGAATAATACTACCACATGACCCATCAATCCCACTATTGAGCATATACTCTGAAAAAACCATAATTATAAAAGACTCATGTACCCCAGTGCTCATTGCAGCAATATTTACAGTGGCCAGGACATGGAAGCAACCTAGATGTCCACTGACAGATGAATGGATAAAGAAGTTGTAGTACATATAAATGTACCATGGAATATTACTCGAGCACAAAGGGAACAAATCTGAGTCACTTGTAGTGAGGTAGATGCACCTAGAGCCTAATATACAGAGTAATGTAAGTCAGAAAGAGAAAAACAACTACAGTATATTAATGTATATGTATGTATATATATGGAATCTAGAAAATGGTACTGATGAACCTAGTAAAGAACAGACTTGTGGATGCAGTCAGAGAAGGTAAGGGTGGGACAAACTGAAAAAGTAGCGTTGACACTATCACATGTGAAATAGTGGGTAGTTGCTAAATAACACAGGGAGCCCAGCCTGGCACTCTGTGATGACCTACAGGGGTGGGAAGGGAGTAAGGGAGGTTCATGAGCTAAGGGGTGTATGTGTGTGTGTGTGTGTGTGTAATTATAACTGATTCTCACTGTTGTACAGCAGAAACCAACACAAAACTGTAAAGCAATTTTCCACCAGTTAAAAAATTAATAAAATTTCAAAAATAAAATAAATACAAAAGGGAGTGATTTGCTCCCAGAACATCAAACCACAATCTCATGGCAGTTTCAACATCTCCTAGGGGTATAAAATTTTATTGTTTTTGTGCAGCATTATCTTTAATTAAGTATAGACTTTTCCAATCATGTCACCTAGAGGTCATTTTATCCACTGCTGTTTGGCTATGAGTCTCTTGTCTCTCTCTTCAGCAATGGTAAGGTGGACACTCTTTCCATGGTGAAGAGAGATCCATGGTGTTGCCTTTGCCAATAATGAAAATGTTGGAAAATCTGGTGTCAAAGCTGTTGGCACTGGCATCTTTCACGAGCTACAAAAGAACCAGGGTGTCTCTCGCAGTTGGTGATCATATCAATTCTTTCCAGGTTAGCACCTCCAGAAACCATGCAGATTACCAGTGTCAAATTAGATGAAATCAGTAATCTTGCCAGTCACCAGATCAATTTGAATGGTGTCATTCACCGTGATGAGGGACTCAAGGTGGCTGATGGTGCAAACATCAAGGGTCATCAGATGCAGAATTCCTTTTGCCCCACAAAGATCTTTCTCACTTAGTAAAACTTATACCTGGCCTCTTTTGGTGTAATGCAATGAACAGCAAAAGATGAAAATTCTCTCCAGTCTTGTCAATGCTAATGATATAAAACCAGCAGAGTAGGTTATATCAGTGAAGACCTTGCCATCAATCTAAATGAAACGCTGCATACAAATCTTCTTTATTTCATCTTCTGTCAAAGCATACATAAGTTTGTTCCTCAGGAAAATTATTAGGAGGAGACATTCCCTTAGCTTATGGGGACCAGTAAATGGATGAGAAGCAAACACACCAGTCAGTTTATCTGGCATCCAAAGCTTTGGAGCTGTTACACACTTCAAGTGCTTCTTGAGACCATGAGCCATGACTTCACTGGGCATAAAAGAGCTAGGAAAGTGAATTTTAAATATATAACCTGAAATTTCAGAAGTCTACTGGTCCCATCACTTCATGGGAAATAGATGGGGAAACAGTGGAAACAGTGTCAGACTTTATTTTTCTGGGCTCCAAAATCACTGCAGATGGTGACTGCAGCCATGAAATTAAAAGATGCTTACTCCTTGGAAGGAAAGTTATGACCAACCTAGACAGCATATTCAAAAGCAGAGACATTACTTTGCCAACAAAGGTCCATCTAGTCAAGGCTATGGTTTTTCCAGTGGTCATGTATGGATGTGAGAGTTGGACTGTGAAGAAAGCTGAGCGCCAAAGAATTGATGCTTTTTCACTGTGGTGTTGGAGAAGACTCTTGAGAATCCCTTGGACTGCAAGGAGATCCAACCAGTCCATCCTAAAGGAGATCAGTCCTGGGTGTTCTTTGGAAGGACTGATGCTAAAGCTGAAACTCCAGTACTTTGGCCACCTCATGTGAAGAGCTGACTCATTGGAAAAGACTCTGATGCTGGGAGGGATTGGGGGCAGGAGGAAAAGGGGACAACAGAGGATGAGATGGCCGGATGGCATCACCAACTCAATGGACACGAGTTTGAGTGAACTCCAGGAGTTGGTAATGGACAGGGAGGCCTGGCGTGTTGCGATTCATGGCGTTGCAAAGAGTCGGACATGACTAAGCGACTGAACTGAACTGAACTGAACATGGTAAAGACCTTTTCTGTTTCCTTCCCTCCAAGCGAAGATGGCCTGGTTTAAAAAAAAAAAAAAAAATCCTTTCTTTTCTTTTGCTAGCACCTTCTTCCCTACTTTCCTTCTACCTATAAAAACCTTCGATTTTAAGCAACTCCTTGAGCATCCCTCTATTTACTAGATTGGATGCTGCCTGACTCCTGAGTTGTTGAATTAAGATAATTAGATCTCCCCACCAAAAGAAAGAAATGAAAGGAGACTAATACTAATAGAAATACACACCACATACAACATTCAAATCATAGGAGTCCCAGAAGAAGAAGACAAAAAGAAAGACCATGAGAAAATACTTGAGGAGAAAATACTTGAGGAGATAATAGTTGAAAACTTCCCTAAAATGGGGAAGGAAATAATCACCCAAGTCCAAGAAACTCAGAGAGTCCCAAACAGGATAAACCCAAGGCAAAACACCCCAAGACACATATTAATCAAATTAACAAAGATCAAATACAAAGAACAAATATTAAAAGTAGCAAGGGAAAAACAACAAATAACACACAAGGGAATTCCCATTAGGATAACAGCTGATCTTTCAATAGAAACTCTACAAGCCAGGAGGGAATGGCAAGACATACTTAAAGTGATGAAAGAAAATAACCTACAGCCCAGATTATTGTACCCATCTCGGATATCATTCAAATATGAAGGAGAAATCAAAAGCTTTACAGACAAGCAAAAGGTGAGAGAATTCAGCACCACCAAACCAGCTCTCCAACAAATACTAAAGGATATTCTCTAGACAGGAAACACAAAAAGGGTGTATAAACTCAAACCCAAAACAATAAAGTAAATGGCAACAGGATCATACTTATCAATAATTACCTTAAACGTAAATGGGTTGAATGCCCCAACCAAAAGACAAAGACTGGCTGAATGGATATAAAAACAAGACCCCTATATATGTTGTCCACAAGAGACCCACCTCAAAACAGGGGACACATACAGACTGAAAGTGAAGGGCTGGAAAAAGATTTTCCATGCAAATATGGACCAAAAGAAAGTAGGATAGCAATACTCATATCAGATAAATAGACTTTAAAACAAAGGCTGTGAAAAGAGACAAAGAAGGTCACTACATAAAGATCAAAGGATCAATCCAAGAAGAAGATATAACAATTATAAATATATATGCACCCAACACGGGAGGACCGCAGTATGTAAGACAAATGCTAACAAGTATGAAAGGGGAAATTAACAATAACACAATAACAGTGGGAGACTTTAATACCCCACTCACACCTATGGATAGATCAACTGAACAGAAAATTAACAAAGAAACACAAACTTTAAATGATACATTAGACCAGTTAGACCTAATTGGTATCTATAAGGACATTTCACCCCAAAACAATGAATTTCACCTTTTTCTCAAGTGCACACAGAAGCTTCTCCAGGATAGATCACACCCTGGGCCATAAATCTAGCCTTGGTAAATGCAAAAAAATTGAAATCATTCCAAGCATCTTTTCTGACCACAATGCAGTAAGATTAGATCTCAATTACAGGATAAAATCTATTAAAAATTCCAACATATGGAGGCTGAACAACACACTGCTGAATAACCAACAAACCACAGAAGAAATCAAAAAAGAAATCAAAATTTGCATAGAAACAAATGAAAATGAAAACACAACAATCAAAAACCTGTGCGATACTGTAAAAGCAGTCCTAAGGGGAAAGTTCATAGCAATACAGGCATACCTCAAGAAACAAGAAAAAAGTCAAATAAATAACCTAACTCTACACCTAAAGCAACTAGAAAAGGAAGAAATGAAGAACCCCAGGGTTAGTAGAAGGAAAGAAATCTTAAAAATTAGGGCAGAAATAAATGCAAAAGAAACAAAAGATACCATAGCAAAAATCAACAAAGCCAAAAGCTGGTTCTTTGAAAGGATAAATAAAGTTGACAAGCCATTAGCCAGACTCATCAAAAAACAAAGGGAGAAAAATCAAATTGATAAAATTAAAGATGAAAATGGAGAGATCACAACAGACAATACAGAAATACAAAGGATCATAAGAGACTACTATCAGCAATTATATGCCAATAAAATGGACAACGTGGAAGAAATGGACAAATTCTTAGAAAAGTACAACTTTTCAAAACTGGACCAGGAAGAAATAGAAAATCTTAACAGACCCATAACAAGCACAGAAATTGAAACTGTAATCAGAAATCTTCCAGCAAACAAAAGCCCAGGTCCAGGCGGCTTCACAGCTGAATTCTACCAAAAATTTAGAGAAGAGCTAACACCTATCCTACTCAAACTCTTCCAGAAAATTGCAGAGAAAGGTGAACTTCCAAACTCATTCTATGAGGCCACCTTCACCCTAATACCAAAACCTGACAAAGATCCCACAAAAAAAGAAAACTACAGTCCAATATCCCTGATGAACATAGATACAAAAATCCTTAACAATATTCTAGCAATCAGAATCCAACAACACATTAAAAAGATCATACACCATGACCAAGTGGGCTTATCCCAGGGATGACAGGATTCTTCAATACCCTCAAATCAATCAATGTAATACACCACATTAACAAATTGAAAAATAAAAACCATATGATTATCTCAATAGATGCAGAGAAAGCCTTGGACAAAATTCAACATCCATTTATGATAAAAACTCTCCAGAAAGCAGGAATAGAAGGAACATACCTCAACATAATTAATAAAAGCTATATATGACAAACCCACAGCAAACATTATCCTCAATGGTGAAAAATTGAAAGCATTTCCTCTAAAGTCAGGAACAAGACAAGGGTGCCCACTTTCACCATTACTATTCAACATAGTTTTGGAAGTTTTGGCCACAGCAATCAGAGCAGAAAAAGAAATAAAAGGAATCCAAATTGGAAAAGAAGAAGTAAAACTCTCACTATTTGCAGATGACATGATCCTCTACATAGAAAACCCTAAACACTCCACCAGAAAATTACTAGAACTAATCAATGAATATAGTAAAGCTGCAGGATATAAAATCAACACACAGAAATCCCTTACATTCCTATACATTAATAATAAGAAAATAGAAAGAGAAATTAAGGAAACAATTCCATTCACCATTGCAACAAAAAGAATAAAATACTTAGGAATAAATCTACCTAAAGAAACTAAAGACCTATATATAGAAAACTATAAAACACTGGTGAAAGAAATCAAAGAGGACACTAATAGATGGAGAAATATACCATGTTCATAGATTGCAAGAATCAATATAGTGAAAATGAGTATACTACCCAAAGCAATTTATAGATTCAATGCAATCCCTATCAAGCTACCAACGGTATTCTTCACAGAGCTAAAACAAATAATTTCACAATTTGTATGGAAATACAAAAAACCTCGAATAGCCAAAGCAATCTTGAGAAAGAAGAATGAAACTGGAGGAATCAACCTGCCTGACTTCAGGCTCTACTACAAAGCCACAGTCATCAAGACAGTATGGTACTGGCACAAAGACAGAAATATAGATCAATGGAACAAAATAGAAAGCCCAGAGATAAATCCACGCACCTATGGACACCTTATCTTTGACAAAGGAGGCAAGAATATACAATGGATTAAAGACAATCTCTTTAACAAGTGGTGCTGGGAAAACTGGTTAACCACTTGTAAAAGAATGAAACTAGAACACTTTCTAACACCATACACAAAAATAAACTCAAAATGGATTAAAGATCTAAACGTAAGACCAGAAACTATAAAACTCCTAGAGGAGAACATAGGCAAAACACTCTCCGACATACATCACAGCAGGATACTCTATGACCCACCTCCCAGAATATTGGAAATAAAAGCAAAAATAAACAAATGGAACCTAATTAAACTTAAAAGCTTCTGCACAACAAAGGAAACTATAAGCAAGGTGAAAAGACAGCCTTCAGAATGGGAGAAAATAATAGCAAATGAAGCAACTGACAAACAACTAATCTCAAAAATATACAAGCAACTCCTGCGGCTCAATTCCAGAAAAATAAATGACCTGATCAAAAAATGGGCCAAAGAACTAAATAGACATTTCTCCAAAGAAGACATACAGATGGCTTACAAACATATGAAAAGATGCTCAACATCACTCATTATCAGAGAAATGCAAATCAAAACCACTATGAGGTACCATTTCATGCCAGTCAGAATGGCTGCGATCCAAAAGTCTACAAGCAATAAATGCTGGAAAAGGTGTGGAGAAAAGGGAACTCTCTTACACTGTTGGTGGGAATGCAAACTAGTACAGCCACTATGGAGAACAGTGTGGAGATTCCTTAAAAAACTGGAAATAGAACTGCCTTATGACCCAGCAATCCCACCACTGAGCATACACACCAAGGAAACCAGAGGTGAAAGAGACACGTGCACCCCAATGTTCATCGCAGCACTGTTTATAATAGCCAGGACATGGAAGAAACCTAGATGTCCATCGGCAGATGAATGGATAAGAAAGCTGTGGTACATATACACAATGGAGTATTACTCAGCCATTAAAAAGAATACATTTGAATCAGTTCTAATGAGGTGGACGAAACTGGAGCCTATTATATAGAGTGAAGTAAGCCAGAAAGAAAAACACCAATACAGTATACTAACGCATATATATGGAATTTAGAAAGATGGTAACAATAACCCTGTATACGAGACAGCAAAAGAGACACTGATGTATAGAACAGTCTTTTGGACTCGGTGGGAGAGGGAGAGGGTGGGATAATTTGGGAGAATAGCATTGAAACTTGTATAATATCATATATGAAACGAGTCGCCAGTCCAGGTTCTATGCACGATACTGGATGCTTGGGGTTGGTGCACTGGGACGACCCAGAGGGATGGTACGGGGAGGGAGGAGGGAGGAGGGTTCAGGATGGGGAACACGTGTATACCTGTGGCAGATTCATGTTGATATATGGCAAAACCAATACAATATTGTAAAGTTAAATAATAAAATAAAATTTTAAAAAATAAATAAAAAATAAAAATAAAAAGACTTGCATAGAATGTTGTATAGAAACTTCATTGATAATAGCCCAAAACTGGAAACAATTCAAACATTTCAGATCAGATCAAATCAGTCACTCAGTCGTGTCCGACTCTTTGTGACCCCATGAATCGAAGCACGCCAGGCCTCCCTGTCGATCACCAGCTCCCGGAGTTCACTCAGACTCACGTCCATTGAGTCAGTGATGCCATCCAGACATCTCATCCTCTGTCATCCCCTTCTCCTCTTGCCCCCAATCCCTCCCAGCATCAGAGTCTTTTCCAATGAGTCAACCCTTCGCATGAGGTGGCCAAAGTACTGGAGTTTCAGCTTTAGCATCGTTCCTTCCAAAGAAATCCCATGGCTGACCTCCTTCAGAATGGACTGGTTGGATCTCCTTGCAGTCTAAGGGACTCTCAAGAGTCTTCTCCAACACCACAGTTCAAAAGCATCAATTCTTTGGCGCTCAGCCTTCTTCACAGTCCAACTCTCACATCCATACATGACCACAGGAAAAACCATAGCCTTGACTAGATGGACCCTTGTTGGCAAAGTAATGTCTCTGCTTTTGAATATGCTATCTAGGTTGGTCATAACTTTCCTTCCAAGGAGTAAGCGTCTTTTAATTTCATGGCTGCAGTCACCATCTGCAGTGATTTTGGAGCCCAGAAAAATAAAGCCTGACACTGTTTCCACTGTTTCCCCATCTATTTCCCATGAAGTGGTGGAACCAGATGCCATGGTCTTCATTTTCTGAATGTTGAGCTTTAAGCCAACTTTTTCACTCTCCACTTTCACTTTCATCAAGAGGCTCTTCAGTTTCCCTTCACTTTCTGCCATAAGGATGGTGTCATCTGCATATCTGAGGTTATTGATATTTCTCCCGGCAATCTTGATTCCAGCTTGTGTTTCTTCCAGTCCAATGTTTCTCACGATGTACTCTGCATATAAATTAAATAAACAGGGTGACAATATACAGCCTTGACGAACTCCTTTTCCTATTTGGAACCAGTCTGTTGTTCCATGTCCAGTTCTAACTGTTGCTTCTTGACCTGCATACAAATTTCTCAAGAGGCAGATCAGGTGTTCTGGTATTCCCATCTCTTTCAGAATTTTCCACAGTTTATTGTGATGTACACAGTCAAAGGCTTTGGCATAGTCAATAAAGCAGAAATAGATGTTTTTCTGGAACTCTCTTGCTTTTTCCATGATCCAGCAGATGTTGGCAATTTGATCTCTGGTTCCTCTGCCTTTTCTAAAACCAGCTTGAATGTTTATCATCAAGTAAACAAATAAATTGCATTTATTCATACAATGGACTAGTACTTAGCAATTAAGTGAATCAAAGTACTGATACATGCAACAACATGGATGATAAAGATCATGATGAGTGAAAGGAGTTAGGAAAAAAGAGTATCTGCCATCCATTTACATGAAGCTCAAAGACAGCAAATCTAAGCTGTGATGTAGATGTCAGGACAGTTCTTGCCTTGGTAAAATGGGGTTTAACTCAGTTTAGTTGGGAAGTGACATGTGGGAACTTCTTGAGATAATGGAAATGTTCTCTATCAATTGAAATGACAGTTACACGGGTGTATAAACAAACAATAATTGTAGGTAAATAGATACAAAGTAAAATACAAAATGGAAAGCAAACTTGTAAATTTCCTGAGTGGAAAAAAACATTAATCTTATTCTAGACAATAGGTAAAAACAACCTGGGCCACTTCTTATAATGTCTCTGAAGAGTATAGCGAAGTATTAATCACTCAGTCATGCCTGACACTTTGAGACCCCTTGGACTGGCAGGCTCCAGTCCATGGGATTTCCCATACTGGAGGGGGTTGCCATTTCCTTCTCCAGGGGATCTTCCTGATCCAGAGACTGAACGTGGGTCTCCCGCATTACAGGCAGACTCTTTACCCTGAAGAGGATAAATGAACCTTAGACTGTCACCCACAATTGGAAGAAAACTCTAAGCTATATAACAAATCATTGTAAATCATAAGCAGCCTCTGCATTTCACTATGTAAATTGTCCTATAACATACCTCTGTGTTTCATTCCATTGTTACAGAGACCCAGCTTCACAAACTGCTCTTATATGCACAATAAATGCTTACTAAATACGATTTTACTAATCTGGTGGTTCTAATTTTTCTATTTCTGGAGTTATAGGTATATAAACACACAAATAGGACATATAAAGCATACTTGTTAACTACATGACACTTATGGGCAACTAGTTTGCAAACTGAGCTAGAGAATAAATGGGATGAGGAACAGCATTCTGATCCCATACAAGTAGGATGATTGCATTATATGTTCTTAGGAACAGATACATTTTTAAGGCTCTTTATTGGATATAGATACCAGAAAAAGAAAGAAAACAATGACACCAATAACCATCTTCCCCACTCCTTATTTGGTTCAATAAAGGCCCTTTTCCAGGCCCAGCATCCTCTCTGGGAACTAGTGCAACAAGAAGCAGAGGTTAAAGACAAGATGGCAGGGTAAAAGAGATCACCTCCTCTTGTGTAAACATCAAAATCACAACTAACTGCTGAATAATCATCAAAAAAAAAAAAAAATACTGGAACCTACCAAAAAGAGATATACTACATTCACAGACAAAGAAGCCACAATGAGAGGTAGGAGGAACACTTTTATGATACAATCAAATCCCATACCAGCCAGGAGACCAACCCACAAACTGGAAAACAAATATATAACAGAGCTTCTCCTCAAAGGAATAAGAATTCTGTGCCCCACATCAGGTTCTTCCAGTCTAGGAGTCTGGCATTGGGAAGAGGATCCCCCAGGCCAGTGGGGTTGATCACAGGAATTACACAGGACTGGGGGAAAGGAACTCCAGTCTTGGAGGGTGCATACAAGGTTTCATGCACACTAGGAACTGGAAGAAAAGCATTGACTACATAGGGGCCTGGGCCAGACCTATCTGCTGGTCTTGGAGGGTCTCACGGGTGCAGGAGCAGCTATGACTCACTGTGGGGACAAGGACACAGGTGGAAAGCGTACTAGGGAATATTCATAAGTGTGAACCCTCCTGCTGGCTGCCATTTTGACAGCAAAATCTGGCGATAAAAAGCATCCTCAGTACTGGAGTGACTCAGGCCAAGCATAACAAAGCAGGACCACAGCCCCACCCATCAGAAAGCAGGCTGCCTAAAATGTTCCTGAGTCCACAACCACCTCTAAATGAACTCCTTAACACAGCCCTGCCCATCAGAGGGACACGACCCAGCTCCATCCACCAGTGGGCAAGCATGAGTCCATCTCACCAGGAAGCCTGCAGAAGACCATTAGATCAGCTTCACCCACTGGGACCAAACATAAGAAGCAAGAGGAAATACCATCCTGCAGCCTGTGGAAGAGAGGCTGCAAACAGAGAAAGTTAAATGAAATGAGACAGCAGAGTAATATGTCCCAGAAGAGGGAACAAGATAAAACCCCAGAACAACTAAGTAAGTGGAAATAGGCAATATACCAGTATTGAAAAAGAATTCAGAGTAATGATAGTGAAGAAGATCCAAGATTTTGGAAAAAAGAGTGGAGGCACAGATACAAGACATGTTTGACAAAGAAGATATAAAGAGCAAACAGAGTCAAGCAACACAATAACTAAAATGAAAAATACACTAGAAGGAATCAATAGCAAAATAAGTGAGGCAGAAGAATGGATGAGTGAGCCAGAAGACAGAATAGTGGAAATTACTGCTGCAGAACAAAATAAAGAAAAAAAAATAAAAAAAATGAAGACATTTTAAGGGACATTTGGGACAACGTTAAATGCACCAACATTCAAATTTTAGGAGTTGTAGGAAAAGAAAGAGAGAGAGAGAGGACCAGAGAAAATATCTGAAGAGGCAATAGCTGAAATTTTCTATAATGTGGGAAACAGTCACGCAAGTATAGGAAGCATAGAGAGTCCCAGGCCAGATAAACCCAAGAAGGAACACCCCAAGATACACAGTAATCAAACTGGCAAAAATTAAAAGCAAAGAAAAAGTATTACAAGCAACAAATAACATACAAAGGAACTCCTATAAGATTATCAACTTGATTTCTCAGCAGAAACTCTGCAGGCTAGAAGGAAGTGGCACAATACATTTAAACTGATGAGAGGGGAAAACCTGCACCCACAAATACTCTTCCCAGACTCTTTAAGAGGATTGGTCTCAGGATGACAGGGTAGAGGGATGTGAGCCCACCCTCTTCTTACAAAAGCACCAAAATCACAACTGCTGAATAACCACTAGCCAAAAATGCTGGAACCTACCCCCTCTTAAAAAAAAAAAAACAAAAACCCTGCATCCAAAAACAAACAAAAAAAAGCCACAACAACCTGGTAAGAGGGGTGCTATCATGATAAAATCAATTCCCATACCCACCAGATGGGCCACCCACAAATCAGAAAATGATTATACCACAGAAATTATCCCACAGAAGTGAAAGTTCTGAGCCCCATGTCAGGCTTCCCAGCCTAGGGGTCCAGCAACAGGTGGAGTACCCAGAGAATCTGGCTTTGAAGGCCAGAAGGGTTTGATTGAAGGACTTCCACAGGACTTGGGGAAACAGAAACTCCACTCTTGGAAAATACATAAAGTCTCATGTGTACGAGGACTCAGGGGAAAAAAGCAATGATCCCATAAGAGATGGGGCCAGACCTATCTGCTAGCATTGCAGGGCCTCCTACAGAGGTAGGGGAGCTGTGGCTCACTGTGGGGACAAAGACGCTGGCAGCAGTAGTTCAGAATCATACTCATTGACTTGGGGGCTCCCAGAGGCCACTATTAGCCCAACCAGAGCTTATAGGCTTCAGTGCTGGGTCACCTCAGGTTAAACAACTAACATGGTGAGAATACATCCTCAAGCAAGTAGATAAAAATTTTATTGAGCACTGCCCTGCCCACAAGAGGGATAAGACTGAGCTCCACCTACCAACAGTCCCTCCCATAAGAAGCTTGCATAAGCCTCTTAGACAGCCTTATCCACTAGAGGGCAGGCAGCAGAAGTAAGAACTATAATCCTGCAGTCTTGGAACAGAAACTACATTATAGCAAATTAGAAAAAAAAAAAAAAAAAATGAAATTACAGAGAAATATGCCCCAGATGAAAAAATAAGATAAAATCCAGAAAAACAACTAAGTGAAATGGAGATAGGCAATTCAAAAAAAGAATTCAGAATAATGATAGTGAAGATGATCCAGAGTCTCAGGAAAAGAATGGAGACAAGGATTGAGAAGATGCAAGAAACATTAACAAAGACCTAGAAGAAATAAAAAACAAACAGAGGTGAATAATACAATAACTGAAATGAAAAACACACTAGAAGGAATCAATAGCAGAATAACTGAGGCAGAAAAATGTATAAGTGACCTGGAAGATAGAATGGGGGAAACCACGGTCACAGAACAGAATGAAGAAAAAGAATGAAAAGAAATTAAGACAATTTAAGACATGCTTGCTCCTTAAGCTATGACCAAACTAGATAGCATATTGAAAAGCAGAGACATTACTTTGCCAACAAAGGTCTGTCTAGTCAAACCTATGGTTTTTCCAGTAGTCATGTGTGGATATGATAGTTGGACTATAAAGAAAGCTGAGCACCAAAGAATTGGTGCTTTTGAACTGTGTTGTTGGAGAAGACTCTTGAGACTCCCATGGACTGCAAGGAGATCAAGCCAATCCATCCTAAAGGAAATCAGTCCTGAATATTCATTGGAAGGACTGATGATGAAGCTGAAACTCCAATACTTTGGCCATGTAATATGAAGAACTGACTCATTGGAAAAGACCCTGATTCTGGGGAAGATTGAAAGCAGGAGGAGAAGGGGACGACAGAGGATGAGATGGACGATGAACATGAGTTTGAGCAAGCTCCAGGTGTTGGTGATGGACAGGGAAGCCTTGTGCGCTGCACTCCATGGGGTCGCAAAGAATCAGACATGACTGAGCGACTGAACTGAACTGAACTGAAGAGACCTCTGGGACAACATTAAATGCACCAACATTCACATTATAGGGGTCCTAGGAGAAGAAGAGAGAGAGAGAAAGGACATGAGAAAACATTTGAAGAGATAACATCTAAGAAGGAAGTTTACAGCTATACAATCTTACCTTGGGAAGCAAGAAAAATGTCAAACCACCTAACATGACACTTAAAGCAACTAGAGAAAGAAAAACAAACAAAATCTAAAATTACTATAAGGAAAGAAATCATAAAGATAATAGCAGAAATGAATGAAATAGAGATGAAGAAAGCAACTGGAAAGATCAGTGAAACTAAAAGCAGGTTCTTTGAAAAGATAAACAAAACTCATAAACCCTTCACCAGACTCATCAAGAAAAAGAGAGGGCTCAAACAAGAAAAATGAAAAATGAAAAAGGAGAAGTTACAACAAACACCACAGAAATACAAAAGATCATAAGGGACTACTGCAAATAACTATATGCCAATAAAATGGACAACCTAGAAAAAATGGACAAATTCTTAGAAAGGTACAAGCTCCCAAGACTGAATCGGAAAGAAATAAAAAATATGAACAAGTACTGAAATTGTAACTGTGATTTTACAACTCCCAATAAACAAAAGTCCAGGACCAGATGACTTCCAAGGCAAATTCTATCCAACATTTAGAGAAGAGTTAACATCCATCCTTTTGAAACTTTTTCAAAAAACTGCAGAGGAAGGAAGACTCCCTAACTCATTCTATAAGTCCACCATCATCTGATATCAAAACCAGACAAATATATCACATACACACACACACACAAAAATAATAGGCCAACATCACTGATAAATATAGACACAAAAATCCTCAACAAAACACTAGCAAACCAAATCCAACAATATGTTTAAAAAATCACAAATAATGACTTATGATTTAAGTGTGATTTATCCCAGGGATATGAGCATTTTTCAATATCTGCAAATCAATCAGTGTGATAAACCACATCAACAAATTGAAGAATAAAAACCATATGATCATCTCAATATATGCAGAAAAAACTTTTGACAAAATTCAACACCCATTTATGATTAAAAAAAAAAAAAACTCTTCAGAAAGAGCTTATACCTCAGGAATATACCTCAATATAACAAAGGCCACATACAGCAAACCTACAGCTAACATCATACTCAACAGTGAAAAACTGAAAGCATTTCCTCTAAATCAGGAACGAGACAAGGATGTCCACTTTCAAGATAGGTTTGGAAGTGCTAGCCAAGGCAATCAGAGAATAAAATGAATACAAATTGGAAAAGGAGTAAAACTGTCACTGTTTGCAGATGACATGATAGTACACACAGGAAGTCCTAAAGACACTGCCAGAAAACTAATAGAACTCATCAATAAATGTGGTAAGTTTGCAGGTTTGTATGAGACAGCAAAAGAGACACTGATGTATAGATCAGTCTTAGGGATTCTGTGGGAGAGGGAGAGGGTGGGGAGATTTGGGAGAATGGCATTGATACATGTATAATATCATGTATGAAACGAGTCACCAGTTCAGGTTCGATGCATGATACTGGATGCTTGGGGCTGGTGCACTGGGACGACCAGAGGGAGGGTATGGGGAGCGAGGACGGAGGAGGGTTCAGGATGGGGAACACAGGTATACCTGTGGCAGATTCATTTCGATATTTGGCAAAACTAATACAATATTGTAAAGTTTAAAAATAAAATAAAATTTTAAAAAAATCAAATAAAATACAAAAAAAATTAATACTCAGAAATATCTTGCATTCCTATACACTAACAATAAGAGATCAAAAAGAGAAATTAAAGAAACAGTTCCATTTACCATTGCATCAAGAAGAATAAAATACCTAGGAATAAGTCTACTTGTGGGTACAAAAGACCTGTACTCTGAATGCTATATGTCACTGATGAAAATAATTAAATATGATATAAATAGGTGGAAAGATACACCATGTTGTTGGACTGGAAGAATTAATATTGTCAAATGATTATACTTCCCAAGGCAATCTACAGATTCAATGGAATCTTTATCAAATTGCCCAGGCATTTTTTCACAGAACTAGAACAAAAGTACTTTTAACTTGTATGAAAACACAAAAGACTCCAAATAGCCAAAGCAATCCTGAGAAAGAAAAACTGAGCTGGAGAAATCAGTCTCCCTTCAGTTCAGTTCAGTTCAGTCGCTCAGTCGTGTCCAACTCTGCGACCCCATGAGTCGCAGCACACCAGGCCTCCCTGTCCATCACCAACTCCCAGAGTTCACTCAGACTCATGTCCATCGAGTCAGTGATGCCATCCAGCCATCTCATCCTCTGTCGTCCCCTTCTCCTGCCCCCACTCCCTCCCAGCATCAGAGTCTTTTCCAGTGAGTCAACTCTTCACATGAGGTGGCCAAAGTACTGGAGTTTCAGCTTTAGCATCATTCCTTCCAAAGAAATCCCAGGACTGATCTCCTTCAGAATGGACTGGTTGGATCTCCTTGCAGTCCAAGGGACTCTCAAGAGCCTTCTCCAACACCACAATTCAAGAGCATCAATTCTTCGGTGCTCAGCCTTCTTCACAGTCCAACTCTCACATCCATACATGACCACAGGAAAAACCATAGCCTTGACTAGACAGACCTTTGTTGGCAAAGTAATGTCTCTGATTTGAATATGCTATCTAGGTTGGTCATAACTTTCCTTCCAAGGAGCAAGTGTCTTTTAATTTCATGGCTGCAGTCACCATCTGCAGTGATTTTGGAGCCCAGAAAAATAAAGTCTGACACTGTTTCCACTGTTTCCCCATCTATTTCCCATGAAGTGATGGGACCAGATGCCATGATCTTCGTTTTCTGAATGTTGAGCTTTAAGCCAACTTTTTTACTCTCCATTTTCACTTTCATCAAGAGGCTTTTGAGTTCCTCTTCACTTTCTGCCATAAGGGTGGTGTCATCTGCATATCTGAGGTTATTGATATTTCTCCCGGCAATCTTGATTCCAGCTTGTGCTTCTTCCAGCCCAGCTTACTTCAGACTATATTATAAAACGACAGTAAACAAAACAGTACAGAACTGGCACAAAGACAGACTTCTAGATCAACAGAACAGGATAGAAAGCCTAGGAATAAACCCTGGCATCCATGGTCAATTAATCTACAACAAAGGAAATAAGAGTATAAAATGGAGAAAAGATAGTTTCTTCAATAAGTGGGGCTGGGGGAAATGAACAGCGTTATGTAAAAGAATGAAATTAGAACATTCCCTAACAGCATATACAAAAATAAACTCAAAATAAATTCAAAACCTAAACTCTTAGAGGGAAACATAGGCAGAACACTCTTTGACATAAGTTGAAGCATTTCTTTTTGGATCCACCTCATAGAGTAATGAAAAAATTAACAAATGGGATCCAATTAAATGTAAAAGCTTTTGCACAACACAGGAAACCAGAAACAAAATGAAAAGGTGGCTCACAGAATGGGAGAAAATATTTGCAAATTATGCAATCAATAAGGGATTAATCTCCAAAATATATAAACAGCTCATGCAGCTCTATGTCAAAAAAATAAACAACCCATTCAGAAAATGGGCAGAAGATCTAAATAGACACTTTTCCAAAGAAGACTTTCAGATGACCAAAAAGCACATAAAACATGCTTAGAATTGCTAATTACTAGAGAAATGCAAACTACAGTGAGCCATCACCTTACAGCAGTGAGAATGGCCATCACCAAAAAAATAAATGTTGAAGAGGATGTGGAGAAAAGGGGACCCTCCTGCGCTGTTGGTGGGAATGTAAGTCATCACAGCTACTATGGAGAACCGTATGGAGGTTTCTTAAGGACCTGAAAGCAGAGCTACCGTATGATCCAGTAAGGGCTTCCCAGGTGGTGCTAGGGCTAAGAATTCGCCTGCCTATGCATGAGACATAAGAGATGTGGGTTTGATCCCTGGGTTGGGAAGATCCCCTGGAGGAGGGCATGGAAACCCACTCCAGTATTCCATGGACAGAGGGCCCTGTGGGCTATAGTCCATAGGGTTGTACAGTCTGACAAAGGCTGAAGACACTTAGCACACATGCACACACATGATCCAGCAGTCTCACTCCTGGGCATATATCTTGGGAAAAAGATTTAATTTGAAAAGATACACGCACCCCTATGTTCATTTACAAAAGCCAGGACGTGGAAGCAACCTCACTATCCACTGACAGATGAATGAATATAGAAGATGTGGTACATATATGCAATGGAATATTCTTCTGCCATTAAAAAGAATGAAATAAAGCCATTTCAGCAACATGAATGCACCTCAAGATTATCACACTAAATGAAGTAAGTCAAAGTCAAATATCATATGCTGTCACTTACATGTGGGATCTTTAAAAAATGATACAAGTGAGTTTATTTACAAAACAGAAACAGACTCACAGACTTAGAAAACAAATTTATGATTACCAAAAGGGGAAGGTGGAGAAAGGGATAAATTAGTAGTCTGCTATGCTATGCTAAGTCACTTCAGTCATGTCCAACTCTGTGCGACCCCATAAACAGCAGCCCACCAGGCTCCCCGGTCCCTGGGATTCTCCAGGCAAAAACGCTGAAGTGGGTTGCCATTTCCTTCTCCAGTGCATGAAAGTAAAAAGTGAAAGTGAAGTCGCTCAATTGTGTCCGACTCCTAGCGACCCCATGGACTGCAGCCTACCTGGCTCCTCCGTCCATGGGATTTTCCAGGCAAGAGTACTGGAGTGGGTATATATTATATATCTAATCAACGAGGACCTACTGTACAGCACTGGAAACTCTATTCAATACTCTGTAAAAACCTATACATGAAAAGAATCTGAAAAAGAATAGATACATGTACAGCTGAATCATTTTGCTGTACACTTGAAAATAAAATTATAAATTAACTCTGCTGCTGCTGCTAAGTCACTTCAGTCGTGGATTGCACTGCAGTTAATGGCACCCCACTCCAGTACTCTTGCCTGGCAAATCCCACGGACGGAGGAGCCTGGTTGGCTGCAGTTCATGGGGTCGCTAAGAGTCGGACACGACTGAGCGACTTCACTTTCACTTTTCACTTTCATGCATTGGAGAAGGAAATGGCAACCCACTCCAGTGTTCTTGCCTGGAGAATCCCAGGGACCGGGGAGCCTGATGGGCTGCCGTGTATGGGGCCACACAGAGTCAGACATGACTGACGCGACTTAGCAGCAGTTATATAAGATGTTACCGTTGGGGGAAGCAGACAATCCTACAAGGATTTACAATTTTTGCAACCTCCTGTTAATTATTTCAAAATTAAAAGTTAAAAACACATAGGCAAGACACGTGCTGAGATCATCACCACCAGCAACCACAAACTTGGTGGGCCTGTGCATGGCACACCAGGTGTCCTGCCACTCTGACCAACCAGTAGCTCCTCTCTGGTTTTAATAACAAAGAGCTGTTCTTTTTCCTCCTAGCCAAAAATAGTAATGATAATCCCTACCATGCAGGGGCATGACATACATCCTTAGCAGCAAAGCTCGTCCTCCTGGCCCTGCTGACCTACAGGGAGCAGTTTCATCCCTCTGAGGCATAAACGCTAAGTGAGCCCCACCAGGTGCCAGGGACTGTGCTCACTGCCAAGTGGAAAACAGGCTGAAGAAGATACAGGGTGGTGTGTTGGAGGCCAGTACAGAGTCCAGGAGAGACAGAATGATGACTTGGCCCAGAGGTCACAAGGAGAGGAGATCAAGGGTGAGTTTGAGATCCATATGAAAGGTAAGATAAACAGAACATGGGATTGTTTGGATGTGGGCAGTTATGCAAAGAGGTGTCCAGGGTGACCTCCAGGTACACTCTGGCAACATCTGTGACAAGAGCAAGGAGAGGAACCAGCACTGACAAGTCAGTATGTCCTCACTTGGGTACCAAGAAGCCCCCACCCCTCTGGACTCTTTTTCCTGTTTCAGCTGCTTGCACTCAGCGGCTAGTAAGGTGATAGAAACTAGGAGGGATGGCCCTGGAAAGCTCCACCCCAGGGCAGGTCTGTTTGGGGCCATGCCTGTGCAAACCTGGGAACACTGCAACGCTCGGCTCCAGGCAGGCAGCCCCAGCCAGCTCACAGAGAGGAAGGAACTAGATGGAGCAACTGGAGAGGGGGACAGGAAGAGGAGCAGATGGGACAGGAGAGAGCAAGTTCAAGTTTGGGACCAGCTGAGATGTCCAGCGGTGAGTCCAAAGCTCAAAGGTGGAGACACAAAGGGTCATCAGCCTATAGATGGTCTTACTGTCACAGCTGGACAGCTTTGCCTGGTGATGGTTTAGAGTGAGAAGCAAAGAGAACCAAGGACTGAGGCTCGTTTTAGAACTGTGTGAAGGAAGAAGAGGTAGAAAGGGAGACTGAGAAGGAGCAATCAACAGAGTAGAAGGAAACATAGTAGGTTCCTTGTCAGGGACACCAAGAGAATAGAGGGAGAAACTCTGCAGAGGGTCTGTGAGCTGAGAAGCAAGAGGTCACAGATGGGCCTATGAGTTGGAGACTTGCCGTCACTTACACACGGGGGAGCACACAGCCTTGTGGTCACAAGACCCACAGACACCTGTCCACACTGACCTGGGCCAAGGGGTACAGACCATTGTCCTGGGTAAGGGAGGAGGCCACCCGCATTTGGAAAACAGCTGCCTGCCTTCCAGGAATGAGATGCGCCCCCTGCATGCTTGGTTACCTCCAGGTCCTGTGGGCCCCTACCTGCAGTGGGCTTTTAGTTGGAGAACCAGATGCTCTGCAGGGATTTCAGTGTTTTGCTAAAGGTCACTTTGGGTTGGGTCACCAGTGTGCATGGTCCCCTCCCTTCCAGATGAGAATCAACAGTGTGACTGAGCTTGGCCCCCAGATGAGGGAGGGCATGGCCAGTGGCCCCAGTTAGGTGATGAGTCTCGTGATTGGGATATTTCCTGAAGTTCTAAGCAAGAGGCCCTCTCCACACACTGGGTTGAGTAAGGCAGGAGCAGGAGCCAGAGCTCCCAAGGTCCAACGTGGGGAGCGTATCCCTGAAGAAGCTGCGGATAGTTCAGGTTCATGGGGCTGAGAAGGACCAGGGAACTGAGCCCTGCTGACAAGGAGAAGACGTGGCCTGGCTACACCAGCCTCACCTCAACTGGCTCACATTTCCCCCTTAAGGTCATCAGTGACAGGTCTCTGAGAATAAGCTGACACAGACCTCACACCCTACCGTTTGGGAACTCTCTCCCTCTGGACCCACCTTCTTGACCCAGGACCTGGCCAGAGCCGTAGTCTGGTCAGGCAGGCCTTGTCTGCACTGCTAACGGCCCCCAGCCACATCCCTGCCCAAGTACCATTCCTCAATCCCAATGCCAGAGTGCCCCACCTTATTCTGAGGGCCTGGCAGCCCCCTGCCTGGCCCCCATCCCCACCCGCCTCATCTCTCCTTCTCTACCAAAGCTGGGAAACCCAGGGTAGTGGTACTCCTCTGTGGGAGAATTTTGGCCCAAGGCTCAATGCAGACGTGCAGAAAGGTAAGCCAGGTTTCTTAGCCCCCTTTCCCATAAAATGCCTTGGCCAGCAGACTCCAAAACTAGGCAGAAAACTCTCCTGTGGGAATTTGAAGACACCTTCTCTGCTAATCCTCCTGGTCCTGAGTGGTTTTCACAGCTCATTAGAACCACCAGAACAGATCTGGCCTCCATAATGAGACCTGAGCTTCCTCAACCTGGGAAGTGCTTGGCCCTAATGAGTTTCTCTCCACTATAAACACTACACTGTGAGTTAAGAGCAAGGAATTGGCATTTGTGGTTGGATCCCAGTTTTTAATAAGGCCAAGCCTGCACTCTACAGCCAGCTAAGCAGAGAGCAATGCCACCGGTGGGGAGTGGAGTGGGACAGCTCATAGCACCTCTGGCTTCTCCCAGACAGGAGCCAGCCCCAACCCCACAGCAGTGTGGGCAGAAGTCCCAGCCCTACCTCCCTCCTAGAGCTACAGGGCTGGGTGCAGAGGGCTGGGTGTCTCCAGGGAGCACTCATAGGTGAGATAGGGATGCAACAGAGGAGCCCAGGAGTTGCTGAGCCTGTTTCCCCTCCGGGTAGTGACATCCTAAGGGTGTCCACTTTGAGAATAACATGTCAGGCTTGGTCAGAGAGGTACCAGAACCGTCCAAACACCAGGTCATGGGGTGGGCCCTTGCTGCTGGCCCAGGGGAAGCTGGACCGCCTCACTCCCCTTGGATGTTAGCAGAGCAGGCTGCTGCCAGAGGCTGCTCTCCCAGCAAGGGGGTCAGACTGGGAGTGGCTGGCGAGGAGGAAACGGGGAGGCTGCTGGCCTCCGCCCTCTCGCTGGGCCTCTGCGCGCCCCTTCAGCCTGCATTAAAGCTGCGCCTCTTGGACATATTGGTGGGGCAAGCCCTGGGGCCAGGACAGGTGGCCTCAAGGCCTTACCCTGATGGGATCCATGTGGCTGAGCCAGGCCAGGCCTGCCTGTGGCCCTTCATCCACGACTCTTCTCAGTGGGCGGCCGTACTCCTGCCACCCTTCCTGTGCTGGCCTGTGGGTCAGCATCCACTCCCTCCCCGGCTTCCCTGACTGCCTCGGGAGCCCTGTTCTGGAAAGCGGGCCGCGTTCCCTGTGCAAGTGGAGCCCGGCGCCGGCACCAGAGTCTGTGTGCGTGTCGGTCACAGAGCAAACAGCTCTTGCCTCTCAGGCCCCCTGCCAGACTTTGATTCATGCAACCTAGAAAATAAGACATATTTTCATGCAGTTTTGCCACATTTATTAAAGAGAAATGTGTTGAATTGACTGGCTCAAACCTGCCTTTCCATCAACGGGGCAGCAACTCAGGCTCCACCCATCTGTTCCTTCAAGTTGGTTTCAATCTTTCCTGGGTCCAGGTCAAAACCTCTAAATCGCTCCAACAAAGTAACCTGACCACTTGCTTCCAAGGGAGTACTTCCTGAAGAGCATTTCTTTCCAGCCTCGTTGCAGAGCCCTTCCCCCTACCATCTTGTTTCCATAATCCTGAGGCTCAGGCAATTAAAATAAAATATCCTTATAGTCTCTAGATGTTTACTAGACCAGCTGGTAATGAGCTAAGCAGTATCTTCTCTATTACATAAAGGAAAAGAACAAAGAATTAGGAATATGGAAGACATTCAAATGTCTTAATTAGTGCTTCCATCTGTAAAAAAAAAAAAAAAAATGTTTCTTCATCACTGACAGCCACCCTCAGAGGCCTATCTTGGGAAGACCACAGACTCCAAAGCCACAACACGCAGGAGGACAGCAGCATCAGGCCCACCCACAGGACCCCAAGACCCTGGCGTGGCCAGGACAGCAGGGCCTCCCCTCCAGTCGGGTCTGAGCATGGCACGGACTCCAGAAGGGGAGAAGCCAGCCAGGGCCTCTGAGCAAGCGTGGCCAGGGATGAGGCAGAAGCCCTGGGTTCCTGATGGCATCTCGGAGAGGGAAGTCTTGGCCGTGACAGACACTAAGCCAGGCTCCAGAAACTCCTCCAGCTTGGCTTCCTCCTCACCTTCCCTGAAGGCCTAAGTGGATCCTCTCACAGCCTCCCCGAAGCCTGAACACCAGAGGGCCCAAAGCACCGACACACTCAGAGATTGTCATTTGCCTTAGGGTGACAGCCTGGGCCTCACCAGGCCTGACCCTGCCCCAGAGCCCTGGCAGCAGAGCTGGGCTTGTGGGTACAGGGTCATGGAGTCAGGCCGAGCACGCGGCCTCATCTTCCAGCGACCGCGAGGCTTCAGGCCACCTCCCAGTGATGTCATCCCAGACGGCTGCACAACAAGCAAGTTCAGTGTCCTCAGTCCTCCTGGTGCCAGCCCTGTGTTGAGCGCTCCGTCACATTCACCCTCTTTATAGAGGCAGAGCAGAGAGCAGTCGCCTCAGCCAGCCAGCAGCCTGGGAGCCAGGCTCTGAACCCTTGTCTTCCTGAGTCCACCAACTTCCGCACCGTGCCCACAACATGCTGCCTCCTGCAGCCAGCAATCACCACAGCCTCCCAGACTTCAGAGGCCCAGACACCTCGGCCTTCGAAGGCTACTCTGAGCCGAGCTGTGTGCTCACCCACCCCCGCCCGCCACAGCTCCCAGGTCCCCAGCTGAGGGTGAGCAGCCCTTTGCCAGAAGCGGGCCTCCCACACCTCTGAGCACAACATCCAGAGCAGGCCCAACTCAGGATCCAGTAAATACTGACAACTCAACTGCATGAAGGTTGGAAACTATTTTAAATTTAATGACAATGGATGACCCTTAAAAGCCAGGGAATGAGAGATGAAGAAAGTAAAACTGATGTGAGCAGCCTTGGGCTTCCAACATGTCCAATGTAACAGTTTAGGAAGTTCCTTCTATTGAAAAATAGTTCTTTCCTGTAAGGCATCTGGGTCTAATGTTGGACAAATTCCCTTCAAATGGTTTAAGCCTGTTCTTTGCGGATCTTATGTCCTAAACCTTTGAAAGAAAACCTCAAATACATTGGATATTTGGGACATGGTTCTCTCACTAGCCAAATGTCTGAAAGATTTGACACTTTAAATAGCCAAACTTCAATTTGCTTCAACAAACTTGTTGCATTTCTACAAAAAGAGTAAGGTGATGCCCTTGTGCTTGAAGAACTCATGGGAGAGGGGACACAAAACCAGACAATTGCAATGAGTTGTGGAAATGCCTGGCTAGAAGTCGAAGTTGCTGCAGTGGGAATAAGTTCATGGCGAGGTCCCAGGGGAAGAATGAACAGGGAGTGGGAGCTGTACTCTACAAAGGAGAGGGCATTTGACTTGACCTTGAAGGAGGATTTACAAGGTCAACTAGGCAGGATATGCCACATAGAGGGAACAGCACGAGCAGCAGCCAGATAACAAGAAACTGCTGGCATTTTCAGACCACAAGGAAGAAGTGAGCATGTCTGAGGACCAAATGAAAGAGGCAGGAAAGACAGGAGGCAATGAGATATGGCTTCCAACTGACCATCAGTCCAGTGCTTAACGAGGCCCGTCTCGGGATCCTTCCAGCTGCATGGAATGTTTGACTTCTGCTCCACTCAGCCTCTTGTTGTAATGCCTTTGTATTTCTCTCCTCTGCTTTTATTGGCTTTTTTCCTTTTATTTTCTTTCTCACATATCAGACTGATACTTTTCCCTTTTTGCTGTAATTATTAGCATACGTATTCATTGAATCATTTACTCTATAGATATTCTCAGATAGCTACTAGGGGCAGGATCCTGGGGAAGACCCAGAGGAATCGAAGGACCCAGTGCCGGTCCCTGAGTCCAATATGAGGATAGCAGGGCTGGAGGGAGAGTGGAGGGGACGGGTTGGGGTAGCATGTCCCAGGCCTACATCCTCATACCTCACAGCATACTCATATAGTCACACACACACACACACACATTTGCTGCTTCTCCACTATTCCATTTTAGAAACCAGTTATCCAAACTTGCTAGAAATACATTTAATTAAAAATTTCCCAGTAAACCCTGCTTCTTCTCTTCACCCTGCTGGTCCAAGATGGTCCCAGCCCCTCACTGTTCCAGCTCCAAGTCCTCACCACTCCAGAGGGATACCTTCGTTTCTCTCCCTCTGCTCCATCGGAGTGGACTCTGCCTCCTGCTGGAAGAGTGACTGCTCCAAACTGGCCCTTGCAGTGGCCTAAGGGTCCACTCAGAACACCCCAGAGATGGCAGAGGCAGGCTCAGAGATGGGGAGTGGTCCTTTGCAGATTCTCCCTGGGCTCTTGGTGGCAGACCTCCAGCCAGCTGTGCAGATAACTGTTCCTTCGTCATCATCCCCAGACTCCCAGGCCCTCCTGTAGCTGAGGCTCAGCACAGGCCAAGCTTTCTCCAGGGAGCCCTGGGGTCCAGATCTCTGCAGGGGCACCCAAGAGCAAGCAGCAGGCCAGATCCTCACCCACACCAGGAAAGCCGCGCTGAGCTGTGGCAGGTAGGAGTGAGAACACGTGTCTCCCTGCCGCCTACCCCGCAGTCAGGATCCTAGCCTGAGACCCCTGTGCCCAGGATGGACTGGACTGAGCCAGGATGTCTTCCTCTCTTCATCCTCCTGGTCTGGGGTCCTGCCTTCCACTCAGACTGACGAGAAGACATGTCCAGCGGCTTCAGCCAGGCCCTGGCTGGAGCTCCCTGTAGCTGGGTCCCCCAACCTGGATGGGCGTCCAGATCAAATAGACACTAGAGAGTGGGCGTTCTCCCTGAGGGGCAGAGATGAGTACCCCAGCTGGCCCTGGCAGGAAATTTGGACCAGGAAGCCAGACCCAGACCCGTACCCACGGCATAGGGGTTTGGCTGGGGCCCCCCTTGAAGTGACCACCAGGGGCAGAGCCAGCTGCTGAAGCTGTGACAGCACCACACTTCCCGGCAGCATAAGCAAGTCAGTTTCCCTGGGCCACCTCAGCTCTTCAAGGCCAGCAGAGGCCAGACCCAGCCCCACAAGAAAGAGTGGAGTTGCTTCAACTGCAATGGAAAAAACCAACAACCCCAAAGGAGCAGGACACTCCGCCAGATCTGCGATAACCACCCCATCCTTTGGGTTAGCCAGCTCCCAGCAATTAGAGGCTCTGGACCCAGCAGGCCTGGGACACAGCTCTATCACAGCTTATCACCACTCCTGGGATGCTGGCAGCCCCACTGGCTTCCCCCTGGCCATGAGCCCGGAGCCTGGGACAGACAAGCCATTGGTGAGGGCACCATCGGCAGCCTCACTCCCAGTCTGACCACTGCCCTTGGCTTTGGTGGCCTTTCCAAGTGCCCTCCCCCACTGAGCTTCAGCTCCCTTGTCGGTGACATGGGGACAGGAACGCACGGGCAGGAGTGAATCCCAGATGTATGGCACAAACGGAAGTTCCCCAAGAGAGGCTGGTCCACTTGCTGATATTATCAGAAGCCACAGCAATCCCCAAAGCTATTGCTTAGCCAGCTCTGAGGCCTTGACCCACCTAACGACCTTAAAACCCAAGGACCCACCTCCCCATCGCCAGTAGGAGGGTAGGCTCTAGGAAAGCGAGCAGGCCAGGACCAAACCGAGGGAAGCAGCTCTCAGCTCCAGGGTGAAGCTCCAGGGAGAAGTTACCTCCTGGTTACTGAATCCCAGGTTAAGCCCTGACCCTAAGTTAACAGAAAACCACTCTGAGACCCGAATACACAACATCATTTATGTTGAGGCCTATGCCCCATTTGTGGAGTGGGGGAAGATTAACTAACAACTCTGCTTGGAACTTGAGATGGGAGAAGCAGGGACAGCATGCAGGATGGGGAGAAGCCAGCCTTCCCAGCAGCTAGTGATGCATGAAGGCTCCCAGCAGAAGCATGCTTGGTGGCCGCCCCTGCCTGGCCTGAGTCCACACAGCTCTGGGGCCCCCTGCACGTGCCTCACCTGCTCAGCCACAGCTCCTCTTGCACACACTTCGGGTCCCAGCCCCTGGCCTTCTCCTGGGCCTCCAAAGTCAGGCTTTCTACCACCACCCCCACTCAGATGCTCCCTGACAACCCACTGACTGTGGCCTCGCCTCCCATGCCTCCTTCCCATCCTTTTCTGTCCACATTGAGTTTCTCCAAGTAATCGTGAGATCTACAACTGCTTACTTGTTTGTTCATCATGTTTTGGGCTTTAAAGAGAAGGGCTTCCCTGGTGGCTCAGCTGGTAAAGAATTCACCTGCAATGCAGGAGACCTGGATTTGATCCCTGGGTTGGGAAGATTCCCTGGAGAAGGGAACAACTACCCACTCCAGTATTCTGGCCTGGAGAATTCCATGGACTGTATAGACCATAGGGTCGCAAAGAGTCGGACACAACTGAGCGACTTTCACTTTCACTGAGTTCAGATTCCTCAGTACGTGGCCTCTATCTCTTAAGGCTCCACAGGCCCATGACTCACTCTGTGATTTCTGCTTCCCCTTGCATCCCTGCTCCCTTCCCACCAAACACGCCTCACATTCCACAGCCAGCACCCGGGGTCTTTGCTGTGTGTCTTTGCACTTTGAGTGTCCTTGTGAGATGGGGCGGAGAGTCTCTTCCTGACATAATGTTGTAAAACAGCCTCCACGTTTCTGACTTTTCCACTCGGCCCCGAGTGAAGGCCCAGTGGCAGCACTGCGCACCCTGGGATTAGCTGCTTCTCACAGAGGCAGAGCTCAGGGAGCCCTGATGCCCTTGGGTGCCTATGCAGGCCAGGACGAACAGCACCAGGGGTGGCCTCTCAGGGACTCTCAACGTGCTCCATCTGCCCATCGGTGTCCCTTTGCCCTCTGGAGGGCTGCACCTGTCCCTAGCCCATTTCCTGTCCCCACACCCACGCACTCTGTGGCTCTCAACAATGTCTGCTTCTCTAGATGGTTTAACGCATCAAGGGCAGGCCCAGTTCACCTGTTGATTTGCCACAGGCATACCCCCAGCAGCACAGCAGTGCCTAAGGGAAGGCCACGCAAGGCCACCTTCTCACACACCTCCTCCAGAGCAGACCCCAGCCCCAGCAAGATCTGCAGGACGGCCACTGTGGGGCTCCTGGCCTCTGGGGGTTGGGGGTGGCTCAGAGGCAGGTCAGCAGAGGAATTCTACAGGGGCTCTAGCACTGCCGGTCTTCTTAGGTGGACCTTGCAACACAATTTCAAAATACAAATCCAAGTCAATAAAGGGGGCTGACACACTCCCACCCAGCCCCAGCTCCACCCATCTCTACTCCTCCATTCCCCAGAGCCTCTGTCTTGGGGACCCAAAAGAGAAGAGTGAGGTGGGCCCTTCCCTGGGAGAGGGGCCAGCAGGACGGAGTCCCCCACACCAGGGGCTTGGTGGGAGTCAGGGAGGAGCCCTAAGGCCTGCTCCCTCCAGCACATTCTGGGGCAATTCTCCTAGAAATGAGGCACCCCCTTGTCTGCCACGGGCCTTTCCCCCGAGGCTCTGTGAAAGGTGAGCTCACCGTGGTCTCATGCTGTCCCCTGCCCCTGCTCTCCAGGGCTCTCCTGCCCCCCAGGGCCCTGCAGGCCCCCACAGATGCCTCCCAGTGGGCCTCCTGACCATCACTGAACAAGGACCTGAGCATGGACACAGGGAGAAGGCTCCTGAGCGGTGCAGGCAGCACACGCTAAAGCTAGGCCCCACCCTCGCACCAGATACCAGCCATCTCCATGACTGCAATGGATTGAGCTCAGCCTGGCTGGCACAGAGGTGGCCATTTCACGGGTGAGCTGGGTCAGGTGAGACAGGTGGGTCAGGAGAGACAGGTAAGTCAGACGAGACAGCTGGGTCAGGAGTGACGGGGGTTCAAGGATGACAGCTGGGTCAGGTGAGACAAGCGGGAACAGGAGAAGAGAAGGGGAAGCAGGAGGAGGAGCACAGCCACGTGTCAGGATGGGAGGGTGAGTGAGGAGGGCGCTGGGGCGCTGAGAAGGTAAGAGCTGCGATTCCGGAGGACGCCACAGGACGGATGCTGGAAATCGCCATGAGCGGCCAAGGCTCGCAGCCCACAGTGGAGACACCCTGCAAGCAGCCTCAGTGTTCCGCCTCCAGCTGTCAGACAACGAGGCGCCCTGTATCTGCACAGATGGGCTTTAGAAGAGGCCCAGCAATGTGCACCCTCTACAGTGGGAGGGTCGCTTCTAATCCCCACATCAACCCATAAGAAAGACTGTCACCGGCCCAGCCTACAGACAAGGAAACCAAGGCCTGGAGCAAGCACATAGCCCAGCCACCCCCAGTTCCAGAATGAGGGTGCAGAGGATTTGCAGGCTCCTCCAGGCCCTCGGAAGCCAGAGTCCGAGTCGAGACCACCAAGGGAAGCAACCTGAGAAAGGAGAAGCGCCTCTACATGGAGGCTTGAGGACCCAGGGGCCCTGAAGGAGAGGAAGGCAGAGGGCTAGGCGCACATGAGACTTAGGAACCGGGGCCAGAGGTGGGGTACTCCAGGGCCCCACAGTGACCATGGTGGCCCTAGGATGGAGCATACTCGCCAGCAGGAGCCACCCTGAGACTCACCCTGAGACTCTGTCTCTGAAAGCAAGCCCCAGACCCTCCTTCTGGGGGTCGGCAGTCACCAAAGGCTGACACCACTGCACTGGGCTGGCCTGGAGTCCCTAGGTTCCCTGGACCGTTTCCTGAGAAGCTTCTGACCAGCGCTTTGGCCCCTATTTCTCAGTGGACACACAAACCAAATCGCAGGTTCCGGAGCTGCACATCCTTCCAGGAGGGACTGGGAGGTGGGGAGAACAGGGGAGAAATGCTGGGAGCTCAGGGAGCCAGAATCTCAAAAGGAAAAGGTGGGACAACCAGGCCAGCCTACTTCAGGAGACCCTTAACATAGAGACTTTGTCAGAAGTCCTGTCCATGGCTACTCTCCCAGTGTTCAAGGCTGTCTGAAGAAACACAAATTAAAACCACAAGGAAACATCACCTCACACATAGTAAATTGGCTAAACTTTCAAAGTCTGACAGCATCAAGTATTGATGAAGGTATAGACCAACAGAAGCTCTCGTGCATTGCTCAAGTGAAAGTGGTGCGAGCACTTTAGAAAATCATTTGGTGTTTTGTTACATGGTCGGTCCTCCATGTCCATACGTCCATATCCAAAGAGTCAACCAAGCACAAATCAAAAATATTCCAGAAAAAAATTCTAGAAAGTTTCAAACCACAGAACTTGAATTTGCCACACACCAGCAACTATCTATTGTATGCGGTATTTACAGAGTGTTTCAGTTCAGTTCAGTAGTTCAGTCATGTCCAACTCTTTGTGACCCCATGGACTGCAGCACACCAGGCTTTCCTGTCCATCACCAACTCCCAGAGCTTGCTCAAACTCATGTCCATCAAGTCGTGATGCCATCCAACCATCTCATCCTCTGTCGTCCACTTCTCCTCCTGCCTTCAGTCTTTCCCAGAATCAGGGTCTTTTCCAATGAGTCAGTTCTTCACATCAGGTAGCCAAAGTATTTGAGTTTCAGCTTCAGCATCAGTCCTTCCAGTGAATAATCAGGACTGATTTCCTTTAGGATTGAATGGTTAGATCTCCTTGCAGTCCAAGGGACTCTCAGTCCAAGACTCTTGAGAGTCTTCTCCAAAATCACAGTTCAAAAGCATCAATTTTTCCTCATTCAGCGTTCTTTATGGTCCAAGACTCACATCCATACATGACTACTGGAAAAACCATTGCTTTGACTAGACAGACATTTGTCAGCAAAGGAATGTCTCTTCTTTTTAATATGCTGTCTAGGTTGGTCATAGTTTTTCTTCCAAGGAGCAAGCGTCTTTTAATTTCACGGCTGCAGTCACCATCTGCAGTGATTTTGGAGCCCAAGAAAATAAAGTCTGTCACTGTTTCCATTGTTTCCCTATCTATTTGCCATGAAGTGATGGGACCGGATGCCATGATGTTAGTTTTTTGAATGTGGAGTTTTAAGCCAACTTTTCCCCCTCTCTTTTACTTTCATCAAGAGGCTCTTTAGTTCTTCACTCTCTGCCGTAAGGGTGGTGTCATCTGCGTATCTGAGGTTATTGATATTTCTCCCGGAAATCTTGATTCCATCTTATGTTTCATTCAGCCTGACATTTTGCATGATGTACTCTCCATATAAGTTAAATAAGCAGGGTGACAATATGCATCCTTGACGTACTCCTTTCCCAATTTGGAACCAATCTGTTGTTCCATGTCCGGTTCTAACTGTTGCTTCTTGACCTGCATACAGATTTCTCAGAAGGCAGGTAAGGTGGTCTGGTATTTCCATCTCTTTAAGAATTTTCCAGTTTGTTGTGATCCATACAGTCAAAGGCTTTGGGGTAGTCAATAAAGCAGAAGTAGATGTTTTTCTATTTACATTGTGTTTATATTATATTATCAACTACTTACATAAGCATGGTAATGCAAATATGATTTAAAGTGATAGCTTGAAGAAGAAGATTTAGCTTCGGGACCAAGGACCAGGCTTGATCACTCAAGAGCTTTTGTGTAGCAGAGTTTTATTAAATGAAAAAGGGACTGAGAAAGCTTCTGACACAGACATCAGAAGGGGACGGAGAGTGCCCTCCTCGCTGGTGTTAGCAAAGGAGTTACATACTTTTTAATTAATCATAACAATAAATCAAAAGAATGTCTCAAGTTTGTGAATATTTTACCAGACCCACTCCCACAATTTACATTGTAGGATAACAGGATTAGCCAGAAGGTTTTCAGGAAGGAGAAATTGTCCTCACACAGGATACACTGTTGTTATATAATCCTTAGTACAGAGTTTAAACTGAGTTGTTTGTTGTGTAATCATCAGTTCCTGGCTTAAAGAAAAAAAAGTTTTATGTGACTAAGACTAAGGAATGTAAAGAAAAAAAAAGATGTTTGTCTTTTCCTCCTCCTTGAGAATTCCAGACCCTCTCTCCTCAGGGATCCCTGGACTTCTTATCAACCTGCCTAGGAATTGACTCTCTGAAAAGTATACAGGAGGATGTTCTTAGATTATATGCAGATACCACTCCATTTTACCTAAGGGACTTGAGCATCTGCAGATTCTGGGATCCACAGAGGTCTTGGAATCAATCCCCTGCAGTTACCAAGAAACAGGTGTAACATAAACCTATCTCATGAGCCAACAATTCTACTCTTAGGCAGTTACCCAAGAGAAATGAAAACATTTCCACACAAAAAAAGACCTGCTTAAGAACGTTTAGTCTTTATTCATAATTGCTCCAAACTGAGAATAACTCATATGTCCACAATAGGATAGTTCATAAAATGGCATGAAAGTGAAAGTGGCTCAGTTGTATCTGACTCTTTGCGACCCCATGGACTATACAGTCCGTGGAATTCTCCAGGCCAGAATACTAGAGTGGGTAGCCTTTCCCTTCTCCAGGAGATTGTCTCAACCCAAGGATCGAATCCAGGTCTCCTGCACTACAGGAGGATTCTTTACCAGCTGAGCCACACGGGAACCCCAAAATGGGATGCTACTCAGCAATTTTTTAAAGCTACTAATATGCGTAAAAACATGGATGAATCTCAAAAGCATTTTGCTGAAAGAAGCCAGACCCAATAGAGAAGTGAGTTCTAGAACAGGCAGAATTAGTCTCTGGTAACAGAGCAGATCCGAGCTACTTAAGGGTGAGTTCTGGCTGGGGAGGAAGGGTTCACTGAAGGAGGCGCAGGGGAACTCTGTGGGGTGATGCGATTTTCTCTATCTTGATTCGGTGTTGGCCACACTTCTATACACGTCTGTGTCATTTTATTAACCTGCACATTTAAAAATGGTACGTATTATTAGCCATAAATTACTCCTCAACCAAGATGGTTTTTAGAAAAGCTACCCGTGGCTTAGCATTACACCCGAAGCCTTGACTCCTCCAGGCTGTCCGTGATCTGCCCCCAGCAGGGCTTCCGCCCCTGCCTGCGTGCTGTGCCTTCTTGTCTCACGCTCCTCAGCAGGGCCTCCCGCCTCCCGCCTCCCGGATGGCATGCCAGGCTACTGCCGTCTGCATCCCCTTGGAAGATCAGCCTCGGGAAGCGGGAACTGTGCCTGCTCTGTGAACCACCCTGCTCCATGCCTGGCACTGAGGAGGGTCGGGACCAGCTTGGGGGCTCTCAGGCCCCATGACCATCCAGGGGGACAAAGAGATTAGTAAGGGAAGTTACCATGGGGAAAGCAGACGCCCTGGGGGAGGGACTGGAGCAGAGACTGGTTTGGAAGCAGGGTGAGGCATGGTGCAGGAGGTACCATGGTGCCAAAGGCACCAAGTCATGCCCTCCAGGGAAACACCAAGTGTGACGTCCAGAGCAAAGCCCCCTGGAAGGGGCGAGGGCGAAAGGGAGGTCAGGTTCTGGTGGTGGAAATGCAGGCCTCTCCCCACCCAGAGGGGTCCGAGAGCCACAGGATGGCCCCTGCTTATCACTCTGTACACTTCTGAGGCACAGAAACAGCCCACAGGCTGTGGACCTAAGTGCAGGACCACCTCCCTCCACCCTCAGACTCACTCCCAGGGTCTCCCTCCTCCCTCCCTGCTGCAGGCCTCAGGCAGGAGACCTCTACCAGACCCAGGGTTCAAGAAGGTCTCGCCCAGGGAGAGGTTCCATGCTGGTCTTCAGAAGAAACCATTTCTGGGAGAAGACAGCGCCAGAGCTGAGTTTCAGCCCTACGGGCGTGGTTAATGACCCCAAAAGACTTCAGAGTTGATGGGGCAAGGGGTCTTTGACAGATAAGTTACTTTTAATCCATTATGAATTAAGCCATGGTTACTAATTTCATCAGAGCTTCCCTTGTGGCTCAGATGGTAAAGAATCTGCCTGTAATGCAGAAGACCGAGGTTTGATCCCTGCGTTGGGAAGGTCCCCTGGAGAAGGACATGGCAACCCACTCTAGTATACTTGCCTGGAGAACTCTATGGACAGAGGAGCCTGGCGGGCTATAGTCCATGGGGTCATAAAGAGTTGGACACGACTGAGCGACTAACACACACTAGTTTCATCTCATCAGAAAAAGAAATACAAACCACAATGATATGAATCAATCATGTTTTAATAGAGAATCTCAGTAATACATGCAGCACAGAAGATGGGGATTAGTTCATGGAGTAAATAAGGCGGTGACCCATGGCTCCAGATACATATCACCTGCTTCCAGACTGTGTACACAGCTTCTGTCTCTGAACAAAACTTCCTGAGGAAGGCAAATGTAGTATTGCCATGACAAACTCCCCTGCTCTGTCATTCCAGTCCCTCTGATGACTTCTCTGAGCCTCCCTCTGAATGGGGTGCCCCCTCGAGCCCCAGCATTGCCCCCACTTTCTCCTGTAACTGGAGTTAGATCCAAAGACTCCGACTCAGAGTCCAGATGAGCCCAGATTTGCCGGGTCTGCTGACACAAGCCCCAGCACATTGGAAGAGGGGACTGGAAGCCCAGCAGTCCAGCCAGGAGTCACCTCAGACCTCACAGGAAGCCAGGTCAGCTCTTGGTTCAGCGCTCCAAGCTGACTGAGGTATGCAGTGTTGGCTGCCTCCCCACATATAGCCTCCCCTTCCTAACAGATACCTACATCTTCCAACTTCAAGTTGGGCTCCTACTGGCCAGTGAGGGCCTCTCAGCCCCTTGACAGCAGGAATGGGTCCAAAGGTAGGCATGTGACCCAAGTCAGGCCGGTGAAATAGGGGGAGAAGTTGCTGAGGTCTCCCAGGAAAGATGCTTCCTCAGTCTACAGGAGGTTCTGGGGAAAAGTTCTTTCTCAGTGATAAAGAACATGACCTCATATGCCACTGGTAGCCACTGTATCACCAAGAGGAGACCCAGCGTAAGATAATGCCTACAGCACAGGAGAGGAAAAGCTAGGAGGGATTTGTGATATCACTGAACTGCTTGTTCAAGTCTCTTCTGAGGAATCCAGTCTATGACTGGACATTTTCAATTTTTGACTCAATAAATTATCTTCAATGTGGTGTATATATGTGTATATATATATATATATATATATATATATATATATATATATTCATATTCTTTACCAGCTCAGCTGGTAAGGAATCCGCCTGCAATGCAGGAGACCCTGGTTCAATTCCTGGTTGGGAAGATCCCCTGGAGAAGGGATAGGCTACCCACTCCAATATTCTTGGGCTTCCCTGGTGGCTCAGATGGTACAGAATCCACCTGCAATGTGAGAGATCTAGGTTAGATCCTTGGGTTGGCAAGACCCCCTGGAGGAGGCCCTGGCAACCCACCCCAGTATTCTTGCCTGGAGAATCCCATGGACAGAGGAGCCTGATGGGCTTGCATGGGGTCGCAAAGAGTCAGACACGACTGAAGCAACTAAGCACAACACAGCACACATATGTGTATATGTTAATATATATAATGGAATATTACCCAGCCATAAAAAAGAATGAAATAGTGCTGTTTTCAGGACCTAGGGATTATGATACTAAGTGAAGTAAGCCAGACACTACACTATGACTTGTGTGTGGAATCTAAAAACACAAAACAAAAGAATTCATTTATAAAACAGAAAAGGACCTACAGACATAGAAAACAAACTTAGGGCTACCAAAAAGGAAATAGGGGGAGGGATAAATCAGAAGTTTGGAATCAACATGTACACACTATTATATAAAATAGATAAGCAACAAGGATCTACTGTATAGCACTGGGGATGGTATTCAGTATCTTATAATAACCTATTTAGGAAAACAGTCTGAAAAAGTGTATTTATATGTGTATATATATGTGTGTGTCAGAGAAGGCAATGGCCCCCCACTCCAGTACTCTTGCCTGGACAATCCCATGGATGGAGAAGCCTGGTGGGCTGCAGTCCATGGGGTCGAGAAGAGTTGGACACGACTGAGCGACTTCACTTTCACTTTTCACTTTCATGTATTGGAGAAGGAAATGGCAACCCACTCCAGTGTTCTTGCCTGGAGAATCCCAGGGACCGGGGAGCCTGGTGGGCTGCCGTCTATGGGGTCGCACAGAGTCGGACACAACTGAAGCGACTTAGCAGCAGCAGCAGCAGCATATATGTGTGTGTGTGTGTATTCTTTTTCAGATCTTTTCCCATATATATTATTTACTGCATATGTGCCATGTATGCTAAGTCGCTTCAGTCATGTCCAGCTCTTTGTGACCCTATGGACTGTAGCCCACCAGGCTCCTCTGTCTATTGGATTCTCCAAGCAAGAATCCTGGAGTGGGTTGCATGCCCTCCTCCAAGATATATTTGCTGTACACCTGAAATTAACACAACATTGTAAATCAACCATACTTCAATTTTTTAAAAAAGAAAGAAAAAAGAAAAAAATTCTTGTACAGCTGAATTTGGAGGTTCAAAACCTCCCCATTCCTCTAGCTTCTCTAGTCCTTTCTCCAGTCCATTCCACATGGTTTTACTTTCAGCCTTCTCATGATAACAATGGGCCTGTGAATTCCAGGCCTTCATGTCCTCAGATTCAAGTTCAACAAGAAAGAAAGCATCTCTTTCCAGAAGTTTCCACCTGAGTCCCAGAATTCCACACAACTGAACAACCTGATGGAAGGGCCTCCCGCTGCGGCTGTGGAAAAGAGGCAGAGCTGTCCTGAGGCCATACCATCTGAGGTGGGAGGGGAGGCAGGTTCCCAGAGGCAGCTCAGCACTGCTCCTGGAGAAGGGGGAAGCGGCTGCCGGACGGGAGAGCTCACAGACCAAGCACAGTGTCCTTGCACCATCCCAGGAGGACCGCCCACCCAGCTGTACCACCCTGTACCCTTCCTCACTGACCCGCCCGCTCCTGCCACCCCTGAGGATGGAGGGGGACCTGTCCATACACCACTTCCGCCAGCCTCTTCTGAGGCCAACCCAAAACCTTCTCCTCACTCAGGACAGCACCACCTCTAGGAAGTGATGCTGAACTCCACAGCCCACCCAGTGGGGCTTCCCCCCGGATCCTGCCTGGGTCTTATCAGCACTCCCCAGCCTCTCCTCCAGCCCTGCCTAGGCAGGAACAGTGGGTGAGCCCTGCAGGTACTCTTCAATTGCTCTCCTACCAACGCCCATAGCAACCTTGTGTCCCACCCTTCTGCCAAACAAGCCTATCTTAGAGCAATGAAAATGTGTCTTTTCTCAAATACTCTGAGGGCTGAGGCTACAGAAATCCAGGGTCCCCAGCAGTCCTTGGCAGCACTCGTGCCCAGCCCGTGCCCAGCCCCCAGGCTCCACAGTCTCCATGTAAACCCAGTGCCTTCACTCAACCTGAAGTGGGTGCGCCCCTCCGCCAGCCTCCCCTTCAGGACCTCTCCGAGGACTGCTGGGGAGGCTCCCAGACCCCACAGTCTGCTCTGATTGGGAGTCACTGCCCTGCCTGTCCAGGTAAGGGTTAATAAGACTGGCTGTCAGGGAGATGTTTTCCCACCTCCAGACTCCGGATGAAGATAGAAATGGTATTTATGATTTCTTCCCAACGTTTCTGGAAAGGATTTAAGGTGCTTACGAGGATACACATATATAACAAGACAGCATAAATTAAACGTGGGAGACAAAAAAGAAAGAAAAACAAGGGTAGGGACGTAAAGAGGAACAAGAAAGAAAGCGAACTTGAAAACAACGGCCAAATGAATGCCATGCGTGCTCCGTGTGCTTGCTGTAACGAAAAACAAATGTGTCCCAACGCTTCCCAGCAGCTCACCGGAGAAAAGCAAACCTGTCTGCTGGAAGCCTCAGCGTTGGTTGCGTTAAAAAGCACACACGATTACCCAGGAGACATCCCAGGGCTTGTTTCCCAGGAACGTCTCCCAAGGGATGGCGATGCAAGGACAATGGGAGGTGAGGACTGATGGGCGTTTGTCCCGAGCTGTGAGCTTGGAAGTAGCAGGGCGTTCGCTGGCAGGGCGTGGGTGGGACAAGGAAGGCTCTAGCCCCCCTGCTTCCCACACCTGGACAGCGAGGGGACTGTAATAGCTGCCATGCTCTGGGAATGGCACCCAGCCTCTCCTGCTCCTACCCACACCCTCAGAATGGCACCCCACCCTCTGGAGAGAGATCTCCAGTGACTGTCTCGGAGGCCCCTCCTGCTTGGTGGAGTGGAATGCCAGCCAGCCCCCCTCAGGGCGTCACTAGACCTTGCAAGTCCCATCCGCTCTTGCTTTGGACACCCAGATCTTCACTCCCTCATATTTCAGTCTGAAAGCTTTAAGCAACTGCTGGGCACAGCCTGGGGTTGTAAAGGTTACAGAGGAGAAAGGAAGCCCAACTAAGGCTGCCTGCAATTATTTGGCCTTCAGGAGGTGCTGCAGAGTCAGGGGGCCACCCACATCTTGGGACTCCCTTCAGGAGGATCCTCTGAGGACCACAGGAGCTGGCATGTGTAGCGGCAGCCTGGGTGAGAGGCTCAAGGTTGCAAATGCAGCAGCGTGCAGCATCTTGGACCAACAGGTGAAGGCCTTATAGATCCCAGTTTAGGTCTCCTAGAAATGGCTGGGGAGAACATGGGAGAGGCCGAGACCCTGGGGTCTGCCGTAGCCAGGGTGGGAGGAAGGCAGAGCCTTAATGCAAAGTGACTCCATCGGTGCCTCCGGCTTCACAAGGCCCTGGGCGGTCCTGCCATAGGTGAGCAACTCTACTGTTCTGGCATCTGACCTATTTCTTTCTGATTACGAAAGTAATATATTCTTAATATGAAAAAAAACTTTAAAAAAGCAAACGGAAAGCAAAACAATGAGCCATAATTCCCCCACTAGCAGCGGTTAGGGCTGCTCTCCTGGTATGCTAGTCTCTTTTAATTAACACGTGCATTTTGGGAACTTTGCGTGGCAAAACCACCATGGCCAAATTAAAATTTTAAAAGACAAACTTGGAGGGGGGAAATATTTGCAACTCATATCACCAACGAAGAGCTAATTTCCTAACACACAAAAAGATCCTAGAAATCGTTAAGAAGGAGATGGAGTCCAAATGCACTGCCATAGCAATGTGTACGTTGGGGGTAGGGGTGGATGATACTCAAGTGTCCAATGGTCTGTGTCATCTGAGGGGAAGATGAAGATATTGATTAGCCACAGGATTTGAAAAGTTAAGGACCATCCTGATTTCCAGGGGGACCCCTAAAAGAACAGAACTACACAGGATTAAGGAGAGTGGCTCCCGATGGGTGAGGAAAGGGTTAAGACAGCATGGGAGTGGATCATAGGGTGCTGATCTCTTTTCATTCCTGATTTACTTGCTGGTTATCTGAGTGTTTCATTCATAATTATTCATTTTAACTGTACAAATATTTTGTATAATTCTGTCTATATATGCTATAATTCACAATTTAAAAAAAATTAAAAGATGTTCACCACTCATAATAAGATAAGTGAAAAAATTTAAACTATTTTATAAAGGCTAAAAAATCTGAGGACTGACTGTGTTGGCAAGGGGGTGGAGAAATGGTTGGTGGGGTATAAATTGGTGCATCATCTGTGGAAGATACTTTGGTAATTTTGACCCAAATTTCCAAGATACAAAGCTTTGCCCCCCTCTGGGGTCTTATCCTACAGAGTGAGTCACAGATGTTCAAATTTACTTGTGCAAAGGCTTCTTCATTGTAATAGCAAAAGATGGGAAACAACCTAAACGTCTATTGTTAAATGAATAGTGGTGTGTCTGTGTCATGAAATATTATGAAGCCGTGAACAAGGACCCTCTGTAGTAAGCAATTATCATCAGGTCGCATCATTAAGTGAAAAGACAGGTGCAAAGCAGCATGTACAATACTCTCAGTCATGTGACAGCAGCTGGGAGAGGTTGTTGTTGTTTAGTCACTAAATCGTGTCCAACTCTTTTGCAACCCCATGGACTGTACCTGCCAAGTTCCTCTATCCATGGGATTTCCCAGGCAAGCATACTGGGGATGGTTGTCATTTCCCTCTCCAGAGGATCTTCCCTGACCCAGGGATCAAACCCAAGTCTCCTGTGTCTCCTGCTTTGGCAGGCGGATTCTTTACCACTGAGCCACCTGGGATGCCTTGGGAGGAGGTTACATACATGTAATTGTCTGAATAGTCTTCAAATTTCTAAAACATTTCTAGCAGGCTACACAAGAAACTGGTAGTTCTAGATAGCCTAGAAGGCATGGTTAGAAATCCTGTTTTTCACTGTACATTCTTTGGTGACTTTTGAACTTCAAAACAGAAAGTACATATACAAAATTATAAGCATAAATTATAGCAGGGTTGGGAAATACTACAACCCCTTCTGAGCCCAGCCATCCCCTGCCTGCAAGGTTTTCAAGGAAGCTGTAGGAAGGGGAGGGACAGTGGCACATGGCCAACCAAAGTGCGCCTTGTGTTATTAATTAGATGTATACCCAGGTCCCCTGGGCAGGGCGTCAGCTCTCCAAATCACCAGCAAGGCGAGGCAGGATAGTCCCTGCTCATTGGGCGTCTGTGGCCACTTCAGAGAAAGAGTCACCCACTCAAGGACAAGGGGGGATGAAGGGGCCTGCAGCACCCCCATCCTGTTGCCGGGAGGGAGAAAGATGTGCACACACACACACATCCACTTCTACAAAATCCACCTTGTTCACCCTGTTTTAAAGCCTGCAGTTCCCACCCAACAGCTTATCTGGAACATACTCTCCCCTTAATAACTGCTCTTTTGCGTGCGTGTGCTAAGTCACTTCAGTTGTCTCTGACTCTTTGCAGCCCGCCAGGCTCCTCTGGCCATCGGGATTCTCAAGGCAAGAATACTGGAGTGGGTTGCCATTTCCTTCTCCAGGGGATCTTCCCACCCCAGGGATCAAACCTGGGTCTCCTTCATTGCAGGCAGATGCTTTACCTTCTGAGCCACAGAAGGGAAATTGAAGGAAGCCCAATTTTTTAAAAAAAGTTAACCAATTCCCCATCAAACATTTGAGACTTTTTTTGTGGTCCTCAGCCGTGCTTTGATGAAAATCAGCAGAGCTAAATGTTGATGCCTCTCTTAATTACATCCTTAGAAGACTATCCTGGAAGTTGGGTAAGGAATATAGACATTCTCTGGCTTTCTATATCCATCTCTGCTTTGACTCAGCCTACTTTAATATGAGGGTTCATCTCCCAACCCCTTTCCGAGCCTGGATTCCAATTTGGTTTTATCTTTGCCTACTTAACATTTGCAGGGGGAGGCATCTTTTTATTGCTTTAATTTGCATCCTTTGATTATAATTGGGTTGAGATCTCTTCGCATGTTTTTTCACCTCTAACACAAATCACCCGTTTGTGCAGCCATACAATCCCAGTGCCTTCCTTCCCCTCCTCTTTGCTTAGGCCCGAAGAGCCCTTCTTGTACATTTGCAGCTGTCAAAATCTTCCCATCTTTCAAGGTCAAGCACCCTGCCTTGCCCTCCCACCAGGAGTCGTTCTTGACTTCCCGCACTCGGCTTGGAGCGCTTGCTGCTCTAGTCCTGCTTATAGTCACCAGCTGCACGCCTGTACCCCGCCATCTGCACCAACTGTCCATTTTACCCCTCAGGCCCAAGGCTCAGCCATGGTCCCCACACCAAAGACCCCTGGGCAACAATGTTTGCTGGGCACCTACTACCCAGTCAGTGCTCCCAAACAGACTCAGACTCCTTTGCTGCCCCAAGCCCCTCAGGAGCCGTGAGCACCGGGGAGGCCCCTTCCTGCCAGCCAGCTTTCTGAGTGTCTGACCCAAGCTCATACCCACCTCTTGCCTGCTCCCGTGGGGATGCTGAGCCTCAGAAGCAGAGCAGGTGCCAGCCTGAACTCCCCCTGAGAGTATTCGCCATAAAAAACTGAGCCTGAGTGGAGAGGAAGGTAAAGCCCCTGGAGTGGATAGACAAGGAGGAAGAGGAACAAGGGGCAGTCAAGTGAAGAGTAATGTCAGGACTTTAAGAATGACTCTCTGTATTTTAGGCCACGTGCAATACCTGTCCAGCCTTGACCATGTTAGGCCATGCTCTCTGGGCACGCTGTGTCGGCAACTCCTGTCCGTAGGGGGAGGGGAACACGGTCTTCACCAAGACCCTGACAGAGCCAGGAGCTGGCCTGGGAGGCCCACGGTTCTCCGGAGACGCTGCCACCACAAACGAAGGTGCACAGGCAGGAAGGCCCCCTGGGAGGGGGCTACCCTGGGCCTTCCTCAGTTGTGCGGGGACCCTCCGAAAGTGCCTCCCCTCCCAGGAGGCAGTGATGACCTGAAGTGCCCACCCTGTTGGCCTCCAAGGCCCGCAGCCTCTCTCAGCACCTGACGGACACTCCTGGTGTCATCCAGGAGCCAACTCCACAGTCAGGGTGACCTTGGCTCCCAGCGCTGGAGGAGATGACAAATTTCTTTTCTTCCTGCTGAAAACATAATCTATCCTTTCATGGACCTCTGGGGACTAGCGGTGTGGCACACACATTATGGAAGCTTTTGCTAAGCTCATTTCCATTGTCTACAGGGTTGGCTTGGCGCCCACTCTTCCTTAAGCCCTTCAGACGCTGAGAGAGTATTTCAGTGCCAAGGGGCAGATCCAAAGATGTTCCTAAAAAACATTATATTTCTCTATCAACTGCTGCTGTCTTGATTTCAAGGCTTTAATTTCTTCATTTAGGCAAGAATAAGCTCCTGCACACGCCAGGCACCAGGATCCAGCTTGTCCAGTAAGGATCTGCCCTCCCACGCCACGGTTCTATGGTGTGCTCAAGGGGCTCTGGGGCCTCCAACCCAGACCTGTGGGCCAGAAGGGTCTTCCCAGAGAACGTGACACAGACCCTGAGACCTGAAGGCTGAGGGGCTACTGGTCAGCTGAGGGGTGAGGAGCCTCTGTGAAGATGGGCTAGGGATGCTGGTGAGGTAAGCCAAGGCCAGGCCACTGAAGGTCAAGGATGCCGAGCCACTGGGTTTGAACTTCATCCTGAAAGCCATTGGGAGACCACGAGCAGAGTTAGTCAGGGAAACAACACCGATAGATGTGCCTTCTAGAAAGATCGTGTTGACAGCCTCTGGACAGCAGACCAGAACGGTTCCTGGCAGAAAGAAGCAATTCAGGAAGGAGGAGGAGGTGTCCGGTCAGGGGAAGTTCCATGCAGATAAAAGGAGAGATTCCCATATAAGCTGCATTTCAGAGGTGGAACTGGGAGGACCGAACATGGGGTGAGTAGTAGCAGAGGACAGCAGAGGGCCATATGAACTGCTGGTGAGCGGAGGAGCCCTGAGGCAGAGGAGGGCCACAGAAGAGTAGTCGACGGGGACTGACCGCCGGCTGGGGGAGGAACAGCAGTGAGCAAGTGCAGGCACCCTGAGCTTTAGCTGTCTGCGCCCCTAGAAACACCCTGGGCCAGAGATGGACCTTCTCCAGGAACCCGCACACAGGGAGACAGACAGCCGCCTAACAATCATGCAGGTACAGGACAAGGGCCTCCAAGAGAAGGACTTTTAAGCAGAGGCCTGCGGAGGGAGGCCTCCGAAACAGAGGAACAGCGGGCCTTGTGGGAGAGGGTACTGGCCACGTCTGCAGAGCCCACGGACAGCGGGGCTGAAGGGGCACAGGCAGGGAAACAAACAGGGCCGGATGCGGTGTGACCAGCTGACCTCTTACATTACAAATGTGGTATCCAAAACCATTCTTTTCTCCTTCTTTATTCAGTTCTGAACATAGAGCAGCTGAAAAATAAACTTGCCAGTTAAAGACACCCTCTGCCGCTGGATGCCCACCAGGAGTAAAAGGGCAGGGAGGCCTGTCCCAGGGAAATAAGTAAAGTACGTGCCTAATCAGGTCTTCCAGGCGGCGCTGGTGGTAAAGAACCCACCTGCCAAAGCAGGAGACGTAAGAGACACAGGTTCCATCCCTGGGTCGGGAAGATGCCCTGGAGGCGGGCATGGCAACCCACTCCAACATTCTTGTCTAGAGAATCCTATGGACAGAGGAGCCTGGTGGGCTACAGTCCGTGCGGTCACATGACTGAAGTGACTTAGCACGCACACACGCACATGTACAGTTTGCAAAGGTAAGTTTAAAAGTACCTGAGACAAGAGTCAGACACGACTGAGCGACTTCCCTTTCACTTTTCACTTTCATGCATTGGAGAAGGAAATGGCAACCCACTCCAGTGTTCTTGCCTGGAGAATCCCAGGGATGGGGGAGCCTGGTGGGCTGCCGTCTCTGGGGTCGCACAGAGTCGGACACGACTGAAGTGACTTAGCAGCAGCAGCAGCAGCAGAGACACTAAAAAGAAACAATGAGAGGAAACCACCTTATCAGATATTAAAACACGAGCACTTTAATATCAAATCAGTGTGGCAATATGCAGATACAATGGAGACAGACCAAGAGAGCAGATGGGGACTCAAACACACAGGAGGTCAGTCAATGATAAAGACAGCATCTCCTTTAGTAAAGATGAACTCTTGAGTAAATGATGTTGGAAGTGATTAGCTGCTTTCTGGGAAAAGATCAGGTGGGATCAGTCTCTCACACCATACCTCAGGATAATCTCTAAATGAATCAAAAAATGTAATGTATAAATTAATCTACAAAAGTATGGGAAGAATTGAGCTTTACAAGCTTGAAGCAAGGAAGGCTTTTCCAACTATGATTTAAAATTGAAGAGCCATAAAAGATTGATAGATGGCACAAAGACCAAAAACTTCTGCAGAGCAGTCACTTAGGCAAAGTCAAGAGACCGTTTGGGAGATGGCTAATAAACACAGGAAACATCTTTTATTCTTGGGCTTCCCTGGTGGCTCAGCTGGTAAAGAATCCACCTGCAATGCAGGAGCCCTGGGTTCGGTCCCTGGGTTGGGACGATCCCCTGGAGAAGGGAACAGCTAGCCACTCCAGTATTCTGCCCTGGAGAATTCCATGGACTGTATAGTCCATGGGCTCGCAGAGTAGGACATGACTGAGCAACTTTCACTTTCACTTTAAGGGCTCCCCTTGTGGCTCAGCTGGTAAAGCATCTGCCTGCAATGTGGGAGACCTGGGTTCAATCCCTAGGCTGGGAAGATCCCCTGGAGAAGGAAATGGCAACCCAGTCCCATACTCTTGCCTGGAAAATCCCATGGATGGAGGAGCCTGGTGGGCTACAATCCACGGGGTCATTATTATTATTAGAGAAATGTAAATCAAAACTACAATGAGTATTGCTACTCCTGCTTTCTTTTGATCTCTATTTGCATGGAATATCTTTTTCCAGGGAGGGAGGTGGAAGGGGGGTCAGGATGGGGAACACATGTACACCCGTGGTGGATGCATGTTGATGTATGGCAAAACCAGTACAATATTGTAAAGTAAAAAAATAATAATAATAATAATAATAAAAATTAAAAATAAATAATTTTAAAAATAAATAAATAAAAATAAAAACTACAATGAGGTATCACCTCACACAGCTCAGAATGGCCATCATCAGAAAATCTACAAACAATAAAAGCTAGAGAGGATGTGGAGAAAAGGGAACCCTCTTGCACTGTTGATGGGAATATAAATCAATACAGCTGCGATGGAGAATAAAATGGCGAGTTCTTAAAAAACTAGGAATAATACTACCATATGATCCAGCAGTCCCACTACTGGGCATATACCTCGAGAAAACCACAATTCTAAAACACACATGCACCCCCACAGTTCACCGCAGCACTATTTACAACAGCCAGGACATGGAAACAACCTAGGTGTCCATCAACAGATGAATGGATAAAGAAGCTGTGGAATATTCAGTTCAGTCGCTCAGTCGTGTCCGACTCTTTGCGACCCCATGAATTGCAGCACGCCAGGCCTCCCTGTCCATCACTAACTCCCAGAGTTCACTCAGACTCATGTCCATCGAGTCAGTGATGCCATCCAGCCATCTCATCCTCTGTCATCCCCTTCTCTTCCTGCCCCCAATCCCTCCCAGCATCAGGGTCTTTTCCAATGAGTCAACTCTTCACATCAGTTGGCCAAAGTATTAGAGTTTCAGCTTTAGCATCAGTCCTTCCAAAGAAATCCTATGGCTGATCTCCTTCAGAATGGACTGGTTGGATCTCCTTGCAGTCCAAGGGACTCTCAAGAGTCTTCTCCAACACCACAGTTCAAAAACATCAATTCTTCGATGCTCAGCTTTCTTCACAGTCCAACTCTCACATCCATACATGACCACAGGAAAAACCATAGCCTTGACTAGAAAGACCTTTGTTGGCAAAGTAATGTCTCTGCTTTTGAATATGCTATCTAGGTTGGTCATAACTTTCCTTCCAAGGAGTACGCGTCTTTTAATTTCATGGCTGCAGTCACCATCTGCAGTGATTTTGGAGCCCAAAAATATAATCGACACTGTTTCCACTGTTTCCCCATCTATTTCCCATGAAGTGATGGGACCAGATGCCATGCTCTTAGTTTTCTGACTGTTGAGCTTTAAGCCAACTTTTTCACTCTCCTCTTTGGAATATTACTTAGCCATAAATAGGAACGACTTTGAGTCAGTTCTAGTGAAGTGGATGAACCTAGAGCCTGTTATACAGAGTGAAGTAAGTCAGAAAGAGAAAAACAAATACCATATATTAACGCATATATATGAAATCTAGAAAAATAGTATTGTGAATTTATTTGCAGGGCAGGAATAGAGGCTCAGACATATAGAACAGACATGGACAGAGTGGGGGAAGAAGAGGGTGGGACAAATTGAGAGAGTAGCACTGACATATATGCATGACCATGTGTAAAATAGACACTAACGGGAAATTGCTGCGTAGCACAAGGAGCTCAGCCTGGTGCTCTGTGACGACCTAGAGGGGTGGGATGGGGTGGGAGGTCAGAGGGAAGTTCACGAGGGAGGGGACGTAGCTGTACCTATGGCTGGTTCATTGTTGTATGGCAGAAACCAACACAACATTGTAAAGCAATTATCCTCCAATTAAAAATAAATTTAAAAAAAAAGAGAAACCATCTGGGAAAAAGATACTTGCAGCTCAGATCACTGTCAGAGAGCTAATATTCATAATATGAGGAGCTCTTGGAAACTAATAAGAAAAATATCAATAATGCAATAGGATCCCATATGTAAGATAGACAGCAAGTGGGAACTTGCTTGGAGAAGGGTGTAGCAATCCACTCCAGTATACCTGCCTGGAGAAACCCATGGAGAGAGGAGCCTGGCGGGCTACAGTCCTAGGGATTGCAAAGTCAGACACAACTGAAGCTACTTGGCGCCCATGCACGGAACGTGCTGGGTGACACAGAGAGCTCCGTGCAGTGCTCTATGACAACCTAGAGGGGTGGGAGGGAGAGGGGACAGGTATACCTGTGCCTGATTCACACTGACGTATGGCAGAAACCAACACAATACTGTAAAGCAATTATCCTCAAAAAAAAAAAAGTGCGCCAAATAATAATAATAATAATGCAATAGGGAGAAAATGATAAAGGACAGGAACAGATAGTGAAATACAAAGGGACCTCAAATACACAAAGATACCCTTACTAAGAGAAATACAAATTAGCCCTACTGTGGCTTCTCAGTATCAGCTTGGCAGAAGTGCAAATTTGAAAACACCCTTTGCTGGGGAAACAATGTGGGGAGAGGTGTCTCTCTCCAGAAGGCAATTCAGCAACGGCTGTCAAAACAGCAAACGTGTTTACCCTTTGACCGAGCAATTTCACTTCTGGAAATGCAGCCTTGACATAGGCCTGCATGTGTTAAGAGCAATAGATCTGAAAGCTAAGCGAAGTCACATGTTTTAAAAAAAAAAAACAAAAACTTATGGCCCAACAAAGAGGAAAGACAGGCAAAAACCCAGAGATTGTCCCATTTGCCTGCCAGATTCGCCGTCCATCATTCACCCTGCTCAGGGCCTCCGGGAGTCGTCGTGTGACTAAGACAACAGTTCCATCACCCTCTGACTCCAGGTCTAGTTCAGTGATTCAGTCACTGGACAGAGGGGGCAAGAAGAGAAAGAAATGGAGGTATTTTCCCCCAGCAGGGTCACCTGAACCTGGCTGCACCCGGGTAAGCAGAGGTCATGGCTCCTGGCAGGTGGCCCTGTTGGCTTCCCTCTCCCGCGTTCCCCTCACCCCTCTGGCCTTGGACAGTAAGAATGAACGCCACCCCTCATGACTTCCCTGTGTCCTCCCCACACCTCTGTAAAGAAGAATCTCTCTCAGTAAACACTCCTCAAATTGCCCAATTTAAGTGAGCCATCTGTTTCCTGCCAGGCCCCTGACTAATGCAGTAGCTATTTATAAAAAAAAAAAAAAAAGGACAAGGACATACTCTAGGTATCAGACTGGAAGGGTTTCCAGGGTGCCATATAAGTAAGAGTATATGGTAGTTAGCTGCTGCGTTAGGGAGCTGCAGGGTGAGCAGACTGCGAGCCACATCTGTGTGTGTGACCCTACAGAGACACTGTTAGGACCCACAGGCTGATGAAGATGGTTGTTGGTCCAGGAAAGGACAGGGCTTCCCTCAGTCCACCCTTCGTTTTCAAGCCTGCCCTGCTCACCTTGCCAGAACTTAGGCCTCTCTGTGGGCACCGATCCCTGCTGGGCACCTGGGCACAGCCGTGCTGCGCTCTCCCAAGTCACCATCTTCGGGCCTTGGCTCGGGAAGCCAGAGCTCCTCACGAGGGGAGCAGGAAGGATTCTCAGAGCAAGTCTTCAAACAGGAGCAAAGAAGAGATGCCTGAATTCCACTCCCAGGGGTTTAAACATTTCCATGAGCTCTAATTCACTGACTCTCAAAATAGTAATTAGTTTCAAGGGGAAAAAAAATCACTTCTAGTCTCAGAGCCTCTCTGGGGACCCTTAGAGGCTTGAAAGCTTTCAGAACATCCCACACATTCATTCTGGAGCCCTCACAGGGCCTCTGGGGTTCCACACACAGGCACTAATTCCTTGTCCCACCGCCTTCTCCCAGAACAGAAGGCGGCTCCCAAGCCCCTCTGGTAGGCAAGTCTCCTCCTGGGCGCTTCTACCTGGGCCAGCCCGCCTTTAATTCCTCGGGTACATGGCTGGCTTTAAAATTCACTTCTGCCCTTCCACACAAAATGAGCACAGGCGGGGTGCAGAGCCTTCCTGACTGATTTTCAGGAGTGTCATCTGTAAGACCAGGAGTGTTCTAGCCCCCACTTCCCAGGGCTATGGGAGCAGTGACTGAGAAGCTGTAAGCAAAGCTCTTTGCAGGTGTCTGCCTAGTGCACCCAACCATGTCCATTCAGAGAGGGTGAGATGCCAGGAGGGACCTGGGAAAAGGGTCAGCCTGAGTGGGACTTAGATTTTCCTTGTAAGGAACTCATCTCTGAGCCTCTGCCTTCCCTGCTGAAAGGCTGGTTGGGTCCTCTGGCCCCAGCCCAGTGCTGGAGACTTCATAACCTTTAGCTTTCTGAAGTATAGCACCAACTCCAAAGTCAATGTTACTGTTCCCTTTCCATGGATGGCAAAATAAAGGCTCAGAGAGCCCAGTCCTGCTTCCCTGGCAACAGCCAGTAGTCGGCACATAGCCTCAGCTTCACATCCCCAATGTCCTCAACAGGACCTGCAGCTCCCCAGAGCCCTGAAGAGCCTTTCTGGAGGGAAGCAGCTCTCAGAGCCTGCCTGTCCTCGCCACCTGGCCATCAGGGGCCTGCCCCTCACTGCCCGTTGGACGAGAAGTCCTTCTCAGCAGTCCTGGGCAGCACTGCCCCCAGCTACGTTCCTCCTCTCATCACCCCAAGGGGCAGTCACTCCGGCTTGTCTTGGATCCAGGGAGGCTCCTGTCCCACTGCCCAAGCGGCAGAATCCAGGGACCCTGCTACCCCGGGCAGGTCCTGCCCCCACCCTCCTCCATGAGAGACCCCCAAGCAGAGGGGGGCATGCCCCAGTGCAGCCCTATCTAGCATGTGGGCAGGAGAGATGGCAGCCAGACAGGACCCAATCAAAGCAGCTATTTGGGTTTATGAGGAGAGGGTACCCACTGCCCAGTTTTCCAGACAAGATGTAGTGGTAGACTGGGCCTGAAGAGGCTGTGGGATGGCGTGGGGGACCGTCAGTGTTGGAAAGTGGCCCGGGCGGTTCTCACTAGGATCGGGCCCAGCTAGCGACAAGCTCCAGGCACCATGGAGTAAGCCGAGGCATGGCACAGACTGCAAGGCCGTCAGAGCACTCGTGACTGAGGGGGCGGCCAGTGCTGTAGACCCACAAGGCTCAGCCTCCCACTCAGCCGGGGCTACACTGCCAGCTGAATCCTCCTGCCCAGGTGCTCTGGGGTCCAGGACCTGGAGTTATCAGGTGGTCTGGAAAGGCAGAGGCAGAGGCTGGCCACACACTCATGCCACAGGATGAGAGAGAAGAAGCGCGGTACCCCCCAGATGGTCCCTTCTCTCGCCCCAGCAGCTTCAGGGCATGGAGACTGGGCAGGATGAGGTTCCCAGAGGAAAGTGACTTCTGGGTCAAAGGAGCCAGCAATTCATGTCCCCTCCTGTCCTCCAGACCCCTAGACCCACAGGAGAAAGGAAATAATGAGCCCATTTGCTATTCTCTGCTTAATTCTTTTTCCTGCTGGCTGGCAGGAGATTTGGGATTGATGACTTTCTATGTGAGTTGCTGGAAGTAATGCAAGGCCCCACTGAAGTCATCATGGCAGGGATGGGTCCAGCCCCCACTGTGACGGGTGCTTACCTAGGCCAGCTGTCCAGCTGGAGCACTGCCCCCACTCTCCTGCCCTCTGGCTGGCAGGAGTGTCTGTGGACACAGATCCCTGGACAATTTCAGGGCCAGGCCTGGGAAGCCACCTCATCTGCTCTGACTCACCCCTTCCAAGTTTGAATTTCAGCAAGTGTTGTCATGAACTTCACAAGAAAACCGGGGCCTTGAGAGATTTCCTGTGAAACCCCAGTGTGCTACTCAGCATCTCATCTCTGGCTGTGGAGGCCCTTAGAAGTCGGTGGGCTGCTGTAAATTTCTAGCCATGCTCCCTGGATTGTCATCTGGCTGTGAACTCTAGCAGAAGTGTACCAAGGGCAAAGCCAGCCCTCCAGGCCAGAGGGGCAGGGGCCGCAGCTCAGAGACAGGCCTGCCAAGAGCAGACTCCATGACTGGGAGAGGCAAGGAAGCCAGGGAGGAGGTCAGACCTGTGGGCGATGGGCTAACACCGTCTGCCCCACCCCACCCCAAGCAGCCCAGCCAGATGGGAGTCTCCACCTGGTGCAGTGGGCAGGCATGAGGACCCAGCTGCCCACTCCAGGCGCCAGTCAGAAGGCACCCTGCCTTCCAAAGCATGTAGACCCAATGGAGGGCCAGTGCCCCAGCTCTGGCCAAGCCAACCCAAGCACGCCCCAAATTCAGCTCAGGATAGGATGGTGGCAGCTGTGAGCCATGGATAGCTTGTGTTGAGCCCACTGCCCAGGGCTCCTGAGCAGACAGGGGGAGGCTGAGGTCTGCTTGTGTGTGTGGGAGTCCAAGACTGACATGTCGGCAGGGTGGTTTTCTCCTTAGGCCTCTCTTCTTGGCCAGTGGATGGCCACCTTCTCACTGTGAGCCCACACGATCACCCTCTGGATGTGGTCGTGTCCTTATCTCTTCTTGTCCTAAGGACACCAGTCATTTGGATTAGGGCATACTCACGTGACTTCATTCTTACTTCACGCAGTCCCATTCTGAGATACTGGGCGCTAAGGCTTCAACACATGAATTTTAAAGGAGACACACAGTTCAGCCCATAACAATTCCTGTCCTCATCTACGCCCTGTATCAACTGGGAATCCATCTGGCTATGCGTAACAGGAAGGGAAAACACACAAGGCAGAAGTGTAAGTCTCTCTCAAATTAAAGACCAGAGGCGGGCAGGCTGGGGCTGCCTAGCAGCTCTGCTTCCCCAGATCCCCAGGGAACCACCTGATGGTTCCGTCAAACCTGGCCCCTTCTCTAGGTCTCCCAGCTGAAGCTGCAGTTCCGGCCGTCACAGCTGCATTGCCAGCATTCGGAAGAAGGAAAGGACAAAGACAGATGGGCAAAGAGCACCCTGACTATCTTCAAGGAAGATGCCAGACATTGCCCTCTACCCTTCTCCTTACATGTCATTCCCTGGACTTCATCGTGTGGCCACACCTATTTGCAAAGGAGACTGAACTGCAGCCTTGACTCCAGGTGGCCCTGTGTGAAACAGACAGTGAGGAGTCTGCTCATTGTCGGAAAAATGGGGTGTGAATAATGGGGTTTAGTGGGTGACTTTGGTAATGATCTCCACCACACACACCCTTGTGTTCCCCTAAAATGGTATTTCGCTGTTGTTTTCATTGGCATTTTCCCAATAATTACTGAAAAAGGCTATCGTTTCATTTTTATTGTCTATCTGTAGTTCTCTGTCTTAGAACGTTCTTATTTCTCTTCTTGGAATTGCCAGTTTTCCTTTTTGGGTTGTTTTGTCTTTTTATCAATTTGTAAAAGTGTTTACTTACATATTCTAAGATAATCCTTTTTTATAATTTTTTTTTTTTTTTTTGCTGTACCACATGACATGTGGTATCTTAATTCTACACTTAAGGATTGAACCCTGCCCCCTGCAGAGGGAGCTCAGAATCTTAATTACTGGACTGCCAGGAAGTCCCTTTGTCTTTTTTTTTTTTTTTTTCAGGTAGAAGAATTTATTTTTAATTCTTAAGAAAAGAATGTTTAAGATAAATAAACATATATTTACACTAAATTAAACCATGCAAATTTAAATATATAAATAATTTTTTTAAACTTTACATAATCGTATTAGTTTTGCCAAATATCAAAATGAATCTTTGTCTTTATGTCGCAAATATTTTATCCTTATCTGTCATTTTTCTCATTTGTTTATGACATCCTTTGTCATAAAACAGATTTTCAGTTTCCTAATACAAATTGTATCGGTCTTTTCTGTCATGGTTTATTTTTAATTTGTGTGTTCTTTAAAGCATTGTGTGCTCTGGGGTTGTAACCATATCCTCCTATATTTCTTTAATGCTTCAGTTCTTTGGTTTCTGATGTTTAAATCTCTGATTGATCTGGAATTTATTTTTTTAAGCCATGAACAATAGATCTAACTTTTTTTCTCCCAAGACGACAGTTCGCAGTCTTGGCCTGTTTACTTCCAGCCCCATTCTGGCCCGTCTTCTGCTTCACCCTGCAGAAGTGAAGCAGAGGAGACTGAACAGAGACTGAACTGTAGGGGCGCTGACCCTACAGTTGCATCTGCCTAGGCCACCATGTCACCTACCTTCCAGCCGGGCTCAGGCCAGAGAAAGCACTGGCAGGAGGCTGGAGGGCAGGAAGGAGGGAGAGCTGGGGTGTTTGCCCTCCCACTCTGGCCAGGCAGCCGCTCTGAACAGTCAGCACCTGCTCTGTGGCTCTGGCTCGGCCTGAGTAAGCCAAGCGTGCACCCAGCCTCAGCCAGCGGACCCCAGTCCATTTTATTCCCCGCACCAAGGCCAGGCCCGGCTGCACCTCTGGCCCCTACTGGCTGTTTTCATCACCTGTGTAACTAGTTCCGTGCATTCAATTGCTTCTATTATGAGAACTCTTCCTTTCCTGAGTGTGCCATGACTGATACAAAGAGCCAATTGGCCTTACCCTATCTGTTTAAAAAGAAAAGAATAAAAGCTCTCCCCCTGCATTGGAAATGCCACTTCTGTCTTGCACTAAATGCTCCTAAGTGCGTGGATAGCTCTGGCTTCCTCTGAGCCCTTTGACTGTCCTTTTTCTCGTGCCAGCACCACTGGCACACTCTACAGACCCTCACTCTGGACAGATCTGGAAGAACCTCACTGTCATCCTTTTTCAGAAGCATTTCCTTCTTACCCATGATGTCTTCCACATGAATTTTGGGATCAGTTTGAAGAGTTTCAAAAAAAAAAAATCCTCCATTCTGAGATTTTGATTGAGATTGTCATTGAACTTATATTAATTCAAAGAGAATGAAGTCTTCAGGATACTGAATATTTCCCTTGTTAAATGTGACATTTCTTTCCATTAACTGTGAAGATTTGTTATGCTTTTCAGAAAGGGTTTATGATACCCAACACTTGAATCCTCTCATATTTTGTCAGATTCATTCCTTGATGTGTCCTGTTCTCTGTAGCTATTGTCATTGATATTTCATTTGTATTGTGCTTTTAATTAGTTATTGCTGCAGTTAGGAATGCTCTGATTTTTAGGGTGATCTATTTTGCCATCTTGCTGAACTCTCTAATTAACTCTAATAATTTGACAGGTGGTTGAATCTCTTGAATTACCTAAGTAGAGGATCATATCTACCTTCAAATAATGACAGGGTTTTTTCTCTTTCTTTGCAATATCAGCTTTTGTATTGCCAAGATTCCAGTTTTTAGCCATAGTGACAGAGAACTTGAACTTAACTCCATCCTCACTTTTAAAAGGAATCAGCCTAATATTTCACTTTTATATGTGATGTTTGCTTTAGATTTCTGAAAGACATTCTTTACCAAGTTAAGAAAGTTTTCTTTCATTCCTAAGAGTTTATTTTTGGGGGTTCTTTTTTTTTTTTTAATCAGTAATAGAAGAGCTTCTACTTCCAATAATGATGGGTATGTAATTTGGGCCAACCCTTCCACTGAAGCAGAGCAGAAAAATGGAACCAAAAATTTAAAAATCTGTTAGACTGTATCACAACACTAACAAGATAATAAATAATTCCCTTGCCAGTACCTGGGAGAGGATGGAGGCCTGAGGAGTATACCCACTGCTGCCCACTGTGGAGGCCAGAATTCTAAGTCAGCTCCAAGATACCTGGCCCTGGTATTCACCTACCTTCTCTAGGTTAGTAAAGCATTCATCTAGGCACTTTTGTGAAATGATTTTGCAAATGTGTTTGATGTCCCGAATCAGTCTATTTTTAACCAGGAGATTAACCTTGGTGGGAAAGACTTAATCAGATGAATCTTTAAAAGGGACAGTGTTGTTCCTGGCAAAGGAGATTCAAACTGTGAGAGAAAGTCAATGTGGCAGAAGAGGCTCCTTTGCTGGTTTGGAAGATGCAGGGGCCCTCTCACAGGACACGTAGGCAGCTTCTAGGAGAGGAGGGTGGCCTGTGGCTGACGGCCAGCAAGGGACCTCAATCTTACAAACGGAAGGAAATGAATTCTGCCAAAGAACTGAACGAGGCTGAAAGCCGCCACAGTGTTCCAAATGAAATCCAACCTGGCCAGCAACCTGATTTCTGCCTGGTAAGACCATGAGCAGAGGTATCCTATCCGCTAGTGCCAGACCTTTGACCTGCACATCTGTGAACTAATGAACAGGTCCTGCTATAAGAGGCTAAATTTGTAGTCATTTGAAAACAGATACATTCACTGCTTCCTAAGGAGACAGCTAAGACCTTAAGTGACACCTCGACGGCTTCAAGAGGGAATTGAGGCCAGAGGCTGCTCTCTGAAAACTGAAAAACACACATTGAAATAATTAATGGATCAAAGAGAAAAATCACAATGTAAGTTAGAAAATATGCTGGAGTTAATGAAAATACTATGTATTAAAATTTGTAAGATTGCAATTGAAGCCATGATTATTACTTGGAACTATGGTTTTAAACACAAGTATTACAAAATACAAGGCTGAAAATAACAGCTAAATAAATCAAAGAAAGTAAAAGGAAAGAGATAATAAAATGTAATACATGTTCATTAAAATTTTAAGGTATGCAATAAAAAGGATCAGCTAAGCCAAAATTTGGTTCATTGGTAAACCTTGCAGAGATTGAGCAAGAAATAAAGAAAAAAAAAAAAAAAAAACCAGAAAATGATGTCAGAAATGGAAAAGAACATATCACTAAAGATCTTACAGATGTTCAAGACAAGAGGACAAAAGGTTACCAGAGAACATAGAGGCACCATATATTCAGTGTGTGTTAGTCATTCAGTCATGTCTGACTCTTTGCAACCCCAAGCACTGTAGACCAGCAGGCTTCTCTGTTCATGGAATTTTCCAGGCAAGAATACTGGAGTGGGCTGCCATTTCCTACTCCAGGGGCTCTTCCCAACCCTGGGATCGAACCCAGGTCTCCTGAATTCCAGGTTCAGAGCCCAGAGATACTATATGATCCAGCAATTCCATCCACAGGGGTTTATTCAAAAGAGCTGAAAACACATCCAGACAGAAACTTGCATACAAATATTCATAGCAGTTTTATTCACAATAGTAAAAAAGGAGAGTCAGTCACATGTTCATCAGTGAATGAACGGATGAACAAAATGCGATCTATTCATACAGTGGAATGTTATTCAATCACAGAAAAGACTGGATTACTGACATACACCACAACATGGATGAGCCTCAGAACCGTTCTGCTCAGTGAAAGAAGTCAGACACAAAAGGCCCTAGGTCTCCTGACTCCATTCATAAGAAATGCCCAAATCTGTATCGACAGAAAATACCTGAGTGGTTCCCAGGGGCTGAATGAAGGGAGAACGACTGCTGAGGAGTCTTTGGGTGGTGATGAAATGCTCTGGAATTAGGTAAAGGGGACGGATACACAACACTCTAAGTATCTGCTGAATTGTATGCTTTGAAACATACAGTGAGTTTTATGAGTTTTATGTTATGGGAATATTGTCTCAATAAAAAATTTCAAAAAAAAAAAACTATGGGAGGCTATCACAGACAAATTTATGCAATTCACAATTGTGAATTTATAAATTCACAAATTTATGTGAGGCAGAGGGCCATGGGTCTCAGGTCCCTCTCTGCCGCTCACAACACCTCATCATCAGGAAGACCCTGGAGAAGGGAAAGGCTACCCACTCCAGTGTTCTGGCCTGGAGGATTCCATGGACTGTATCATCTATGGGGTCGCAAAGAGTCAGACACGACTGAACGACTTTCACTTTCAATTCACCATCCAGCCCAGACTCAACAAGAACCTGCTTCGGTTACAGATTTCAGAAGAGAGCATCTGCTCAACTGAGCCAGGGTCAGCTGTCCATCCTGGTTAGACCAAGGGTGGCCACGGTGACAGGAATATGTGGCAAAAACTTAGCCACCATAACCCCTCCTTCGGAGGAGTGGGAAGCAGTTCTCAAAGGAGAGAGATTGGACAAACACCCCCCAAAAAATGGCCATTCCCCTCAAACTTTTCTGTCCCTCAGAGCACCGAGTCCGGAACGGATGCCCAAACCCTCAGATAATAGCGACGTGCGCAGAGGATAAGCACGCCCTCCACTGCACGGCTCTCTGCCTCTTATGACGTGACTTTGCCACACAACTGTCTCGCCCTGAGACACTGGATTTGTTTCCTATTGCAGAGGATAACCACGCCCTCCACCGCAGGAGCTCTCTGCCTTTTACGACGTGACTCTCCCACACAACTGTCTCACCCTGAGACACTGGATTTGTTTCCTATTGCAGAGGATAACCATGCCCTCCACTGCACAGCTCTCTGCCTCTTATGACGTGACTTTCCCACACAACTGTCTTGCCCTGAGACACTGGATTTGTTTCCTATTGCAGAGGATAACCACGCCCTCCACCGCAGGAGCTCTCTGCCTTTTACAACGTGACTCTCCCACACAACTGTCTCGCCCTAAGCATGGTCACTGCATTCGTTTCCTATTGCCACTGTAACAAATTACTACAAATTCAGTGGCTTAGGATGAAACAAATTTATCCTCTTACACCTCTGGAAGTCAGAAGTCTAAAATCAGACCCATGGAGCTAAAGTCAAGTTGTGGGCAGACTGATTGGGTCCTTCTGGAGGCTCTGGGATGAATCCATTCCTTCCCTTGTTCAGCTCCGAGTGGCCACCTTGGCTTCCTCCACTCTCAAAGTAGATCACGTCTCCTTTTCCTGTCATCACACTTCCCTCTGCCCCCCTCTTATGAGGACTTTGATAATTACATTTGGGGCCCATCTGGATAATCCAAGATTATCTTCCCATCTCCAGATCCTTAATTTAATCACATCTGCAAAGTCTCTTTTGCCATATAAGGTAACATTCAAAGGCTCCTGGGATTCGAACAGGGACTTCTTAAGGAGGGGACCATTATTCATCCTCCACAGTCAGCCTGGGCCTCTGCTGTCTACCCACTACGTGGCTCTGCTCCTCCAGATGCTCTGTGACATCCCCACACATTAAAGTCCCGTGTCCATTGGGAGCCCTGTCCCTCACACCCCTCCTCCACCCCAGACTAAGGGTGCTTCTTCATCAGTCACTCACCAGGGTCCATTTTTGTGTAGCCTGCTGCAAGCCCCCTATCCTAAAGGACTGAGAGTCACCCCCCATCAGATGCCCTATGGCCTGAGGCTACCCCATCCTGTGCTGGCCTCCCACTTACCACTGTCCTATAAGCTGCTACAGTGTTCTCATCGCCAAGTCTCAGCCACCATTCAGGGCAGCTCTGTAGCCCACCCCCTTCATCCAATAAGCTTCTGCATCCTCTCCAGCAGCCAGGTTAGCCTGGGGACAAAAGAGACAAGTGTCCTCAGATGCAGGCTGCATCTTGTCAGCAAGCACAAGGACAGGAGTGTATGTGGAGTCAGTGAGGGGGACTGGACAGGAGGAAGGACAAGGTGCCAAGCCCCGACCAGTGACTTCTCACCACCTGGGCACCTTCCAGAGTGAGGGTCAGAGCCAGCCCTGCCATTACACCTTCTCCAGGGAGACCATGCCCTGTTTTACCAAGCCACTTCCCGGGATGTCCCCAGCTCTGAGCAGGCTTTATTTTGTCTGCCCATCCCAGGGGTCCCACGCAGAGACCGGATCAATTCATGTCTAGATTCCCAGTACCCACTATGGAACCTGACATGCGGTAAATGCTCAATAATTGTTACGGGGATGGAGGCATGGGTCAATGGATAGGTAAAGGAGAGACAGATGGAAGGAAAGGCTTCCCAGGTGGTGCTAGTGATAAAGAATCCACCTGCCAATGCAGGAGACAGAAGACACTCGGGTTTGATCCCTGAGTCAGGAAGATCTCCTGGAAGAAATGGCAACCCTCTCCAGTATCTTCGTCCTGGGAAATCCCACGGACAGAGTAGCCTGGCAGGCCACAGTCCATGGGGTCTCCAAGTGTCAAGACAGGACTGAGCGACCAACATGTTCATGGATGGAAGGAAGGGAGGGTGGGGGAGAGGGAGAAAAGATGGGTGTAAGCGAATGAAGCTTGTAGCCCAGTACGCTCCAATTCCAGGTGAGGACCCTGAAGTTCTCTCTCTCCTAGCCCTTGCTGGTAATAACCCACAGAGAGAGTTTCAAAATCAGGCAGCTCAAGGTTCTGGCTGCATGGCTGCAGGACTCTGGAAAAGTGCCCCAACCTCTCCGTGCTTTAGTGTTGCCCTCAATAAGATGGGGCAGTAGTAGTGCTCCCTTCAGAGGTCGTCAGGCCAGTGGGAGAATCCATGAGGAGACTTCACCACAGCTCCCAGAGACTTCACCACGGCTCCCAGCCAAAGGCAGCCCCTGGAAAGCGCTGGCTTTGCTCCTCGTGTCTCTTCCACGCCCTGCGCCCCTCTGTTCCCCTGAAGACCACAGGAAAGCATTCACTCCTGCTCCGGCCCTCAGTCTGTTCCCGGGCAGGTGGGAGGGATGGCCCTGGCAGAAGAGAAGCTGGAATACCCACTCCCCAGGCAGCACCTTGCCTGGCCTAAGAGGCTGGGGCCTCAGGCTCCCGGGAGCCTGCCCACCCTCCGCAGCCCAGGATTGAAGTCAGCTCTGTGGTCAGGGCCAGTGGCCCTCAACCAGGCCCCGTGCTCCTCCTGAGGAAGAGGCTGCCCTTGAGCAAGAGCTGCAGTGAGGGGCAGGACAGAACGGTGTCTGACCCCACAGGCTAGGGCGCGAACGCCAAGCTAACAAGCTTGACCTTGCCCCAAACAGGGCAGGAGCACCAGAAGGGTCTGGTCCAGGAGAGTGCAGTGACTAAGAGGTTTCTCCCACACATTCCAGGGCTGTGGAGGGTGTGGCCTGGGCCGCGTCTGGGGGTTCAGGAGCATGGCCAGGTGCTGAGCACAGGAGCCCTGCGGGGAGACAGGATGCAGGGCTGGGGACAGGATTCTCAGGGGCCAGGGACAGAGGAGGACGGAGGTCCCTGGAGCCCTGGGCTGCCCAGGCAGGATCTCCAGGTCCTGCATGCTCAAGGTGGGACTTGCTTTTAAGGAAAGACGTCTCAAGGCAGCCTTTGCCCAGCGAACACTGTGGGAGTCCTAGGCCTGCCTGGCACGGAGCCACCCACTCAGGCGCCCTCCTGCTGCTGTGCATTATTAAATTATTCCTGGGGAGATTAGGGTAGAGGCATGAATAATTCAAAGTCAGAGATAAAGTCAAATCTAATCAACTCTGTCTGCCGGCTTGAACTTTGGCATGATGACCAGCTCAAGTCAATAGAGCCTGCTGGGAGCCCGAAATGAGAATCCAGGTCTGGGATTCGCCCTCAGATATTTCAGAGGAAGCTCTGCTGTGAAGTCCTAAATCGTGGCTGCAGCAGCAGCTTCTCCATCTCAGCCTCCCCGTTCATGCTGGCCCTTGTTATCCGTTACAGGGCAGCTTGGTGGCTGAGGTTGGGCCCCAGCACTCTTTAGCCAAGTGACCTCAGAGAGGTGCCTAACCCTGCCAGGTCTCAATTTCTTTGTCTACAGAATGGGAATGGAAATGGCATCTGCCTCACAAAGCTGCTTTAGGCATTCGGTGAATAGCATACAGACAGCATCGTGTGCTGACACCAAATGCAGGATAGGCATTCGTCTTTCACGTCAGCTCAACATCTCAAATTCTACCAACTAAAAGGTGTGTATGTGCGTGTTCATTTGGGCTTCCCTGATAGCTCGGTGGTAAAGAATCCACTTGTCAATGCAGGAGACAGGGGTCTGATTCCTGGGTCAGGAAGATTCCCCTGCAGAAGGAAATGGCAACCCACTCCAGTATTCTTGCTGGAAAACTCCACGGACAGAAGAGTCTGGTGGGCTACAGTTCCTGGGGTCACAGAGAATCCAACACAACTTAGTGATAAAGACCAAACCAGATGCTTGCTCACCACACACACATGTGTTCATTTATATGATGGCAGAAATGCACCTTTCTCATGAAAGAGCTACATGCTCATTTGAAAGTTCAAGAGGGTAGACTTTAATATTTTCTCATTGTCCACACAGGTCCATGAGTTTGGAAGTGGTAAGTAATGGAGACATAAGGCACCCTCCAAATGTATCATGAATACTGACAAGAACCAGCAACGAAATCACTGATGGAGTTATATTAACAAGGTGAGCTTGGAGGCAAGCGGAACATAGGCAGCATCTCCAACCCCTTGGTGGGGAGAGGGCTTCATGCACAAGCCGCTGTCCACACCGCTTCAGCCACCCGGGAGGTCCCCACCCACCCCCAGTATGCCAGCTGCCCTGTCGCAGAGGGCAGGAACAGAGGTCGCTGGTTGAGTGAGACAGTCCCACCTACACAGCCTCCTCTGCAGCCACCCTGCAGTATCCTGCAGTATCCTGCTGGTCCCTGCTGCTGCTCCGGAGGTCTCTGAGGGTCCCTGCCAGGAGCACCACAGATCCTCCCGGCACTGTGAATGTTGGCACTGCGTCTGTGCGCTCCTCGCCCACTTCCAAGCCGGAGCTGTGGTACAAAGCTCCGTGCTTGGAGCCCTGGGAGGGGTTGCCCATCGTTGTCGCCAGGGCTCAGCATCAGGAGCCTTGTCTGCAGCAAGAACTGAGCCCAGAGATGAGCAAGGAGAAGGACGGCCCGGGCCACCTGCTCACCTCCATCAACACCCTGCCTGCTCCTGGGCAAAGCTGAGTGCCTCCTACCAGGCACTCTCACCCTTCACGCCCTCCTCATCTGAAGCACCGGGAGGAGGACACCACTCCAGTGTTGGTTACTGGCTCAGTAACACTATGGACTGAATTGGGTCACTCCCTGCCCCCAGCAAAAAATGATATGATGAAGTTTAGCCCCCAGTCCCCGGCCCACTCAGAATGTGGCCTTATTTGAAGGTAGGGTCTTCAGTGAGGTAGTTAAGGTAAAATGAAGCCATATGGATGGGTCCTAATCCACTATGACTCGGGTCCTTCTACAAAGCGGACATGAGGACACAGACACATACAGAGGGAGATGACGTGAGAAGGAGGGAGAAGACGGCTCTCCAGGAGCCGAGGAAGGAGCCTCAGAAGGAACCGACCCTGCTGACACCTTGACCTTGAACTTCCACCCTCCACGACTGTGAGAAAGTAAATCTCTGTTGCCTCAGCAACCCAGCCCAAGCAGACAAATGCAGACCCTTGCACTCTTTCTGCAGCAGTCCCTCCCACAAACACTTCCTGTGCACCTATGACACTCTTCCAGGCACGGGGTTGCATGGTATGCAAGTCCAGCCCTCACAGAACTAGTCTTCAGGAATCCAGCAGCCCTCACCAATCATACTTAGGAGGGCTGTGACGCTGACCTTCAGTGCTGGTAAGGGAACACGTGAAGTCCTGGGTATTGCCTGGGAAAGGGCGTTGGGCAGAAAGAGAGACGCTCAGCATTTTAGGTGTTCCTGACTCTGCTGAGATGTGGGAGACCCTGGAAGGAGTGGGGCTTCTAGCACTGACTCTGGACCAAAATCCTTAGACAAAGAGATACTGGGGGAAGCTTACAGCAGAGCAAGAAAGAAACCCCCAAAGCCTCGGAACCCAGCAGAGCTGTGTTAAATGGTGAGAACTCGGGTGGAGAGGAAACGGTTTGAGGTCCAGAAAGAGAGCCAATCTGGGGAGGAAGACACAGAGGTGGGAATGGAGTGGCCCAACCCGGAGCCCACCTGCCTGGGGGAGGGCTCACAGCTGAGCACTGGGCCTCAGGCCAGGATGCCCTCAGGGGCCAGGCAGTCCAGCAGGCAGGGAGGCAGCCTGGCCTGGGGCTGCAGGCAGTAGAGCACAGCACAGCTCCCTGCAGGCGGCTCCCCTCCCCAGCTCCTGCCAATGGGCCTACAGGATGTCAGCCCAGGGCTGCCCTCTTCAGAGATGCCAGACACCCAGGCTTTGATGCCACATTAGTAATCTATCACTGTGAGTGCATCAAGCAGAACAGGTCTTCTGGCCAGATGCGGCACACCCACTGCCTCTCCCACCACGCTGCCCCCTTTTCCTGATACACAGACCCAGCCTGTGGGGGAGGTCATCTGCTGTCCTGTCTTCCCTGAGTGAGCAAGTGGCTCCCCTGAGCCAACCTGGCAGGCGTCTCGCCCTCCTAAGTTCCCTCCTGAACCCTGCAGGGCTGAGCTCGGCAAAGGGCAGCCGTTCTTCTTTCTGACATTTTCCAGATAAGTGGATGCTTTTCTTCAAGAATTTAGGAGCAACCTTTATCTGCTGTCTGGGAAGAAGCATCTGTCACCCAGGTGAAGCTTCCACTCTGTGGCCCCTGCAAACATCAAACACCCAGTGTCTGGGGCAGGCTGGCCATGGCACCAAGGGATGCCCAGACCCAGTAGCTGCCCGGGGAGGTGGCCAGGGCAGGCACCCATCAGACACAGACAGATGGGGACATCAACCATTTGTGGGCACTGAAGGCACCAGGTGTAGAGAAGAGAGGAGCAGAGAGTGGCCAATGTGGGTGAAGACTTCCTGGGACCCACCAGAACCCCTCTAATCAAAACCAGGGTGATGGCTGAGAGAAAAAAGTTGAGAGTAGGAAAATGGCCATTGGGCAAGTGGCCAAAAGTCTGCCCAGAAGTTGTGTTGGAAAATATGGGGGAAGATGGTGGGGTGCTTAGGCATTACTGGTACCACGTAAACAGCTCGTGAGTTACTGCAGATGAAGGTGTGCAGGCCCTTGGGAAAATACTTTCTGTGGGGCCTCTGCTCATGTAAACTATTTGAGTCACCCCAAATCAGCATTTCAGCATCATTCTGGCAATCCAACCTCGTGTGACTACATAAAAGGAAGACCACGCCAGCTAGCAGGAAGCATTTACTTACTAGGTCACCTTCTTGGAACCAAGGTCCAGCCACAGGCCCACAGAATGACCATCAGCCCAAGTCCTGGAGCTGCTTGAGGCATATGGTCAACTCCACACATTGGTTGCAGGGCCAGACAGTGCCTGAGGGAGAAAAATGGGGTCCAGGGCCCACACAGGTCCCCTTCAGACTTGGAGAGCACCCCTGGGTACCTCTGCCAGCCTAACTGGTCCCAGGCACTTAGACAACTTCATGAAAGGCACTCCAAAGGTTGGGAGGGGCGGTGTCTGGGGGACCCAGGTCAGAGACCCCAGGTAAGGGACTGGGGTATCATTAGACGCTCCCTCTTAGGACTAGAGCTGGGTGTGATAATACTGAAGGTTGTGAAGGGACTAGGGCAGAGCTGGCCCCAGATGAAAGGGAAATAGGAAGAAAGCAGACCCTGAAGCCAAGACTAGCCACTCTGGGCGTATCTACAGACTGCATCACCCTTAAACATCCTAGACCCCAGGTTTTCAGAGCACAGAGGCAACACCCACCTGCTGCCTGTGTCCAGGCCACCCCCAGCCACCCACGACTTCTGTCCCATACCCCGGGCTTTGCCAGCCTCTGGCAGGCAATCTTCTCCCTGAGGTTCTGCACAGAAACACAAGAGGCTTTCTCTGCAGACCAACAGACCAGACAGTGTTCATCTCTCAGTGTCAGTACAGCCCGCGTCTCCAGGGCAATGACTTTTACTCAGTAAATACTAATCAGCCTTGGACAATGGGTGCAAGCCCCTAGTCTAGAACTATGCCAGCACTCTGCCACCTACCTGTCACGTCTCCCTCCTGAGGCTGGGTGAGGCTGGGATGTTGCAGGGATGAGCAGATGGAGGGTCTAACAGGCCCCTTGCCCTCAGGGACAGGAGAAACAAGTCATGGCTTCTCTCCATCTGCATAAGGGGACCCAGGACAGTGGGGAGAGACTTCTGGGATGTGACCTACCCAGGGAGGCAGCAACTGATACAAAAACCCACAGTAATATGTAGAACAAGCTGTGCCCACATGTTAGCAGTTGGCAGGCAGGTGGGGATTCAAGTGCAGATCCAGGGGTAGATCCCAGATGGGGGTCCTCTGGTGGAACCCGTGCCAATAGATGACCAGGGTGTGAGCATGCCGTCATCTCCTGACCTCCCTGTCTTTGGGATTGCCATTCCACCATTCCATGGGGATTCTGTTCAGACCTTTGAGTTGAGGGAGAGGGGATACTGAACCCATCCCTCCTGCCCCAAAGGTGAGCTGAGTCTCAAGCTTGGCACACCTATGTATCCCACCACTCCCTTACTTTTGACCCTGCTCCCATGAGTGGCAGAGACCCAAGCTCAGCGACCCTTGGGTATTCCCAGACTGCTGAGATACTTGAGATGTGCTGCCTCTGTAGCTGTCATATTTCTGGGCCTGTTGGCAAGGAAAGGGTAGGAGTCGTGGGGTCTTCCCCTCTGGGATGCAGATTGCTCACTTCCAGAATATCCAAAGTCAAGCCTTGTTGCCGTTGTTGTTCATTCTTCAGTATCAGGTCAATATGAGAAATAAATATTGCTCCTAGTCACATAACACATTTTTACCTGTTGAGCTAATAACCAGATTGTTCCTTTGGCTAAAGGAGAAGACACATCTACCCCTACTGTGTCAGGCTGCAGTGACTTTCTTCACGAAACTTAATAAAAGGGGCCAGAGCAGACCCAATTCCTACAAACCCAGAGGTTTTTTCTAATTACCCAACCACATGACCCATTATGAGGTTTGGCTCCTCTCAGAAGTGAAGTGAAGTGAAGTCGCTCAGTCGTGTCCGACTCTTTGAGACCCCATGGGCTGTACCCTACCAGGCTCCTCCTTCCGTGGGATTTTCCAGACAAGAATACTGGAGTGGATAGTCATTTCCTTCTCCAGGAGATCTTCCCAACCCAGGGATTGAACCTGGGTCTCCCACATTGTAGGCAGATGCTTTACTGTCTGAGCCACCAGGAAAGTCTCCTCTCAGATTGGGGATCCAAATATCTGTTGGATGGATAGATTGATGGATGGATGGAATAAACAGATGGATTGATGGGTGGTTGAATGGTTAGATAGATGAAGTAAATAGAAGAGTAGATGAATGAACAGCAAATGAGTAGGTGATAGGTAGATGGGAGATAGATAGGGAGAATAGGTAGATGTATTAACAAATGTGAAGACTGAGACATGGGTGCCTGCATGGATGGATGGACTGGTGGATAAATAGATGGATTTCTGTTCAGAGAGACCAAGTTTTTTGAAGATATGTCAGTCTCTTTTCATTTCTTTGTTTTCATCCACAGTGAATGAACATGCCAGGCTTCCCTGTCCATCACCAACTCCCAGAGATTGCTCAAACTCATGTCCATTGAGTCAATGATGCCATCCAACCTTCTCATCCTCTGTCACCCCATTCTCTTCCTGCCTTCAATCTTTCCCAGCATCAGGGTCTTTTCCAATGAGTCAGTTCTTCACATCAGGTGGCCAAAGTATTGGAGCTTCATCTTTAGCATCAGTCCTTCCAATGAATATTCAGGATTGATTTCCTTTAGGATTGACTGGTTTCATCTCCTTGAAGTCCAAGGGACTCTCAAGAGTCTTCTCCAACACCACAGTTCAAAAGCATCAATTCTTCAACACTCAGCCTTCTTTATGGTCCAACTCTCACAAGACTACTGGGAAAACCACAGCTTTGACTATATGGACCTTTGTCGGTAAAGTATGTCTCCACTTTTGAATATGCTGTCTAGGTTTTTCATAGCTTTTCTTCCAAGTAGCAAACATCTTTTAATTTCATGGCTGCAGTCACCATCTGCAGTGACTTTGGAGTCCAAGAAAATGAAATCTTTCACTGTTTCCATTCTTTCCCTATCTATTTGCCATGAAATGAAGGGACTGGATGCCATGATCTTTATTTTTTGAATGTTGAGTTTTAAACCAGTTTTTTTCACTCTCTTTGCTCACCTTCATCAAAAGGCTCTTTAGTTCTTCTTCACTTTCTGCCATAAGGGTGGTGTCATCTGCATATCTGAGGTTATTGATATTTCTTCCAGCATTCTTGATTCCAACTTGTTCAAGGTTTTCTACTGTGTGCTAAGTACCAAGATCACCTAATGTGAAAAGCCAACTAATTGGAAAAGACCTTGATGCTGGGAAAGATTGAAGGCAGGAGGAGAAGGGGACAACAGAGGATGAGATGGTTGGATGGCATCACCAACTCAATGCACTGAGAAAATTCCAGGAGATAGTGAAGGACAGGGAAGTCTGGCATGCTGCAGTGCATGGGATTGCAAAGAGTCAGACATGACTTAGCAACTGAACAACCAAGTATGGAGACAGCCACTAAGGAGCAGGATCCCTGTTAGAACCAGCCCCGTTCCTTCCTGAGACTTAACTTCTAGCCATGTCCCTTTTCATGGGATGAGGTGTCCACTGGGTCAAGGGGAGATGGCCACCCGAGCCCACTCCCTCACACTCCAGACTGTGCTCTGTCTGAAGTGCCCCAGACTTTACAGGTCTTGACCCCAAAACCCAACTTCACTTTCAGGACCTGAGTAGTCCTCTTGCATAGATCTGCCCTGGAGGGTGGCCAACAAACCTCTTTTTTCAGGGGTGCCTGGAGCCTGGGATGAAGAGAGAGGGTGACGCCAGGCCACAGAGCCCCTCTCCACCACCCTCCAGCACAGAACTCTGATGAGTTCAAGATTTCTCCATCTGGGGGATTCCCTGGTGGGCCCATGGTTAGGACTTCACGCTTCCATTCCAGGAAGCATGGGTTCAATACCTGGTCAGGGAACATAGATTCTGCAAGCCATGGGGTACAGCCAAAAGAAATGAATTTAACTTATTTTTTAAAAACAGAATTTTCTGTTTGAATCTGGCTTTCCAGGCTGTTTTAAAGATGTATCTTTCAAGACTGGAGCAACAACATATTTTATTTACCAATTTGTTAACTTGATTCATAAACTCTTAAACATTTAGACCAGCAGTTCTCAAACTTTCTGGTCTCAAGACACTTTTACTTGCCTAAAAAGTATTAAGAACCCCAAAGGGTTCTTGTTTTGTATGTTACACCCATCAGTGTTTACCACATTAAAACTTTCAACCGAGACATTTTAAAAACATTCATTCATTAACTTGTTTTAAAAATAGCAATAATAAGCCTGTTATATGCTAATACAAATAACACATTTTTAAATAAAAACTAATTTTCCAAGACAAATGAGAAAACGTAGCACAAAGTGTGCCACTGTCTGACAGGTTTGCAAATCTCCTTAATCTCTATATTAAGAAAGGCAGCTGGGTTCTCGTCTTCGTTCCTGCTTCTATTTATTATGACGCGTTATTTGGTTGGAGCATAAGAAGAAATTCAGGATTTCCTCAGAGATACAACCAGTAAAGAGAGGAGTATTTTAATAGCCTTTTCAGAGAATTATGGATGTTCTTACTTGATACTATACCAGAAGTCAACAAGCATTTCATTCTTTTTTTTAAACTGAAGTATAGTTAATTTATAATATTTTATTAGCTTCAGGTGTTCAGTTCAGTTCAGTTCAGTCGCTCAGTCGTGTCCGACTCTTTACGATCCCATGAATTGCAGCATGCCAGGCCTCCCTGTCCATCAACAACTCCCGGAGTTCATTCAGACTCACATCCATCAAGTCAGTGATACCATCCAGCCATCTCATCCTCTGTCGTCCCCTTCTCCTCCTGCCCTCAATCCCTCCCAGCATCAGAGTCTTTTCCAATGAATCAACTCTTAGCATGAGGTGGCCAAAGTACTAGAGTTTCAGCTTTAGCATCATTCCTTCCAAAGAAATCCCAGGGTTGATCTCCTTCAGAATGGACTGGCTGGATCTCCTTGCATTCCAAGGGACTCTCAAGAGTCTTCTCCAACACCACACTTTAAAAGCATCAATTCTTCGGTGCTCAGCCTTCTTCACAGTCCAACTCTCACATCCATACATGACCACAGGAAAAACCATAGCCTTGACTAGACGGACCTTTGTTGGCAAAGTAATGTCTCTGCTTTTGAATATGCTATCTAGGTTGGTCATAACTTTCCTTCCAAGGAGTAAGCGTCTTTTAATGTCATGGCTGCAATCACCATCTGCAGTGATTTTGGAGCCCCAAAAAATAAAGTCTGACACTGTTTCCACTGTTTCCCCATCTACTTCCCATGAAGTGATGGGACCAGATGCCATGATCTTCATTTTCTGAATGTTGAGCTTTAAGCCAACTTTTTCACTCTCCACTTTCACTTTCATCAAGAGGCTTTTTAGTTCCTCTTCACTTTCTGCCATAAGGGTGGTGTTATCTGCATATCTGAGGTTATTACAACATAGTAATTCCATATTTTTACAGATTATACTCCTTGTTACAAAATGTTGGTTCTATCCTTTGTGCTGCACAGTTCCTCTTTGTAGCTTATTTATCTTATATACAGAATTTTGTAACTCTGAATTGCTTTCACATGTTTTGCCCCTCCTCCCAGCCCTCTCCCCACTGATAGCCAATAGTTTGCTCTCTGTATCTGTGATCTGTTTTATTTTTTCAGATTTCACATATATATATGAAGACACTATGGAGGTTACTCAAAAATTTATTTAAAGAAGCTGTTTCTTAAGGATTAGTTACCAGGACTAGAAAAAGGGTAAGGGAGGCACTCAGGGTACAAACTCAGGAGAACTCATTCTCAGGGGTGTGAGGTGCCTGCACTTCATTCCTTTCACCTAACACTAGGCCTGCTGGTTGAATGAGAACCTCAAAGCTTAAGCGATAAGCTTTGTTTTGTACTCTGTTCCATTAAAATCCCCTTTATGTCTTGTAGCTTGAATGGGTTTTTTGTTCATGCGTGATTTTGTAACTGTCAGGACTAGGATTGATTTTACTCTACTTACAAGGTACTGAATTAACTTGCTGCTGTTTCACAGATGTTGGCAAGAGACATGAGAGTCCTTTGTCAGTGACAAAGGACTTGACTACTCACAGCATGCTTCCCCAGCAAGCACCGTGAGCATCAGCCTGTTTACATCGCTTCTCTTTGCCCCCCAGGTCCCACAGAGGTTATGCAGAAGCGCCTGGATAGACGCTACGGAAGCAGCGGGGTTGTGTTGCAAGTGACAGACCCTGAGCTTGGGGACCAATGTTTTTTACAGTACATAGTAAGCAAGCCTGCTCTTTGACCTAAAGGGAGACAATGCCTCATCCTTCAAGGCTGCTCACCTCAAACACTTCTGAGAAACACCTTGAATAAAGAGAGAGTCAGGTCTCCCATTCTTGGCACACCCAGGGAGACCTGCAGAGTGGAAGCGAGCCCCAGTGGAGGGCCGACTTCTCAGCAGAAACATGATGCGTGGCCGTTCGGAAAACACAGGTTCTCTGAGACATGCGGGAGCTTCCAATTGTTGACATGTTGCTTTAAACAATATCAAAAATCACATTCATTAATATCATTAATCTCATCAGAAAAGGCTTCCTGTGTTGAGAAGCTGTTACACTCACAGTGGCAGGTACATGTTACCCAAATTTCTAATTTTCACTTGAAAGTTTAAATTTTCTTTTTAACTATAAATGCACTCAGTTGTTTTATGTGAACAGACAAGCTAACTTAGATCATTTTCAATAGAACGTATCCCATATGGTGGTGGTGGTGTTTAGCCACCAAGCGGTGTCCGATTCTTTTGTGACCTCACGGACTCTGGCCCACCAGGCTCCTCTGTCCATGGAATTTCCCAGGCAAAAATTCTGGGGCAGTTTTCCTTTTCCTTCTCCATGGATCAAACCCGTGTCTCCTGCTTGGCAGGTGGATTCCTCACCGTTGAGTCATCAGGGAAGCCCTGTATTCCACATATCCACATCTGAATAACCCGAGGGTGTCTGCCAGCCACTCTTTCAAGCCCAGGACCACATGGTCACATCTCTACCACTTTCCCCCTCATGTCTATTTCTCCATGTCCTCTCAGTCTCTTGCTACACCCTAGGAGGGTATGTTTCTGCTTCAGGGCCTTTGCACATGCTCGTCCCTTCTGTCTAGAATGCTCTTCTCCCAGAGAACGTCCTCCCCCAAGGCATTTAGGTATCTGTTTTTAAAAGCACTTTCTCAAAGAGCACTGCCCTGACTTCCTGGCCTGTAATAACCACTGCCATACATACACTGAATACCCTCATCCTGCTTTATTTTCTCCTTAGTGTATATCAACTCCTGAAATTATGCGATCTATTTTCTTGTTTATTTGCTATCTGTTCTTCCCACTACCACCTTCACCACTAGAATGCCCCTTGTGGGAGGAAATCCAGCACCTAGAACAGCACCTTGGCACATGGCAGGTTCTCAAGACCTATTGATGAATGGATGGATAACAGCTGTCACTGGGCATCAGGATCTAGGAGACAGAATACAAAACACACACGGTCACAACTTGTAAGATACTTGCAGTTTTACTCCATAGTTGCAAAAGAGTGTAATGACAATGAAATGTGAAACTCTATGAGAAATAGGTACAGGGTGGGAGTGAAACAGTCATAGACTCAAATACCCATCAACAAAGAAATGAGTAAATTGTGGCCTGTGTATAAATGGAATACTACAACAGAAGGGAGAGAGAGGAAGAGAGAGAGAAATATTCTCAGCACCATGGATGAATTTTATCATGCTGAGTGAAAGAAGCCAGACACGAAAGAGAAAATGCTGAATGACTTTATTTATATAAGGGACAAGAGCAGGCAAAGCTCTGTAATTATAGAATCACAACAGTGGTACTTCTTGGGACGGAGGAATGTATAGACTAGGAAGGGACATGAGGCGGGTGCTGTCTTGAAATGAAATTCTGTTTTAATCAGATATGCTAAGGTAACAGACACAGAGACAATGTCTTTGAAAGAAGAGTTTGCTACTTACAGTTTCCAAGAGAAGAAGTGGCCATGCAGGGCCACTTGGAAAAGCGCCAGGTTGGTCAGGAGGCAGAAGGAGCCGGGAAAGGCATGGTCAGAGCTCGTATTGTGATTCCCAGGGAAGAAATGGGAGAGGCAATTGGCAAGTTTAAGCAAGTTTAGAACTGGATCAGTTCAGTTCAGTTCAGTCGCTCAGTCATGTCCGACTCTTTGCGACCCCAGGAATCGCAGCACGCCAGGCCTCCCTGTCCATCACCAACTCCCGGAGCTCACTCAGACTCACATCCATCGAGTCAGTGATGCCATCCAGCCATCTCATCCTCTGTCATTCCCTTCTCCTCTTGCCCCCAATCCCTCCCAGCATCAGAGTCTTTTCCAATGAGTCAACTCATTGCATGAGGTGGCCAAAGTACTGGAGTTTCAGCTTCAGCATCATTTCCTCCAAAGAAATCCCAGGGCTGATTTCCTTCAGAATGGACTGGTTGGATCTCCTTTCAGTCCAAGGGACTCTCAAGAGTCTTCTCCAACACCACAGTTCAAAAGCATCAATTCTTCGGCGCTCAGCCTTCTTCACAGTCCAACTCTCACATCCTGAATTATTTTGGCAAGCTCTGTACTATGAGGATGGTATCTTATCTAGTTGTCTGGTATCTGACCCTGGGGTGATTTAGGGCACAAGGGATACTAGCTTAGCCTGTGAGTTGGATTGGTTGGCTTGCACATAAAAGACACTTGTAGACAAGCTGTTTGCTGTCTTTAGGCTGGAAGGGGCAGTCTCCCTGAGCTAGTAAAGCAACAGAAGATGTCAAAGCATCATAAAATACTGAAAATTTAAGATGCAATTAATATAGGAGCCTTACAGAATACTGATAAGCCTCTCTATCTATGTAGAAAAATTTGCTGTAAAGATCTGCATACTACTGTTACTGAGCCAAACTTGGATCGGCTTGCCCATGTGCAATAAAGCCAATCTACTGACACTGGCTTGTGGTGAAGTAAAGTGCAGCATTTATTTCAGGCCCCAAACAAGGAGTCTGGGCAGCTGATGCTCAAAAGACCAGCACCCTCAAAGGCTTTTAGAAAAAGATTTTTAAAAACAGAATGAGGGAGTGGATTGTGGGATGTGCAATCAGCTCATGGACATTCTTCTGACTAGTTGATGGTGAGGTAATTGGGAGTCAACATCATCAACCTTCTGGTTCCAAATAATCTGGGGTCTGCATGTTTGCGGGCAGCACACAGTTAACTTCTTCCACCTGGTGGGAGATTCAGTACCTGCAAAATAACTCAAGGGATATTACTCAGAATATTACCCATATCCCTTGAGGAGAAATTAAATGTCTTTGACTTCTTTTAACAGCTAAACTAATATTTTGTCTTGTTTGACTGTCTTGGGTTTTTTTGTTTGTTTGTTTGTTTTGTTTTTAACATTTTCTCACTTCTCTGATCAAATTTATTCCTTGGAAGGCCTAGAAGGCTAAAGATTTTCTACAAACATAAGACAGGCGGAGGAGAGGGGAGACGGGGAATCTGTCCCAGGAGGGCCCTATAGGGTCCTGTTCGGTCAGAATATCAGGGCTCTTGATGCATTTTGTCATGATACCTCAGTTTTCTAAAACTACAAATATGGAATTCAATTGTAAGAAACACAAAGACAAGGGAACTCACTAACTCACTGGTCACCATTCAGGCTCATGCTCTTTCCAGCATCAGAGTCCTCCTCCTTACACCCAGACTTCAGTCCCAGGGCTCCCGGCACAGTTCCATCCCCTCCCAGCCTCCAAATAGCTTGACTCATTCATGGGAGCCCTCCAGTCTGCTTCCAGCTGCCAGCTTAAAACTTAGCAAATTCTCCCTTTGACTCTTTCTCCTGAGTCTTCCTGTAGGCAAAAAGTAGGGAAAATGCACTGCAGGGTGCCACCCACTACCACCTTCCCCAGACGTGGCTCTCCCCTGTCGCACCGTCCTAGGATACTTGAGGATTCCGTCACCCCTTCTTGGAAGCTAATCATTTAACAGTATGAATTTTACCTCATTACTGGAAATGAGGCAAAAAGTGCTCACTAAGCACGCAGGAACTACTCCTGGAGTGCGAAGCGGGCAGGAGTGGAGCCAGGATGGTCATGACTAAGCCAAAGTTGAAGGCGACCTGGGGGAGAGAAGGGTGGCTTGGCGCTCTGCACACCGACCGGGAGACCTGGCGACACCCCCTCGATGCAGACCAGGTGTGGCCCACTCAGATCAGACACAGATGTTCGCCTGGCCAGGCTCCCTTGACCCTCAACCCATTCTAGCAGGATGACATCACAGGGGGGTGCCTGTGTCCTAGGGCTCACAGCTCATGAGGCGGGAGCCTATCACCTCTTCTGAGGCCAGTGCAGAGCCTACTTGGCACAGAGGCGTGGGCAGTCACCACTGCGGGGTTGAAGTATGGGTGGATAGGGGTTAGTATGGAGGTCATCAGGGTGACATCTGAGAGATTAGGGCACATTCTCTGGTGTGTCACCTCTGACATAGCTCAGCTAAGCTCTGCCCAGAGCCTCCCTTCCATGACACAGTATTACAGGACTCCAATACTTCCAGCCTGGGACAAGCTCAACCAAGTGGCCATGAGGATGCTCTCAGCTCGATTCTGCAGTGCGACTATGAAATGCCTGCTTTGATGTTGGCCAAGCCCTGGCCCAGCCAAGGACAGTTCAGGAGAGGCAGGGCCAACCCAGACAACACACACAGATGGACCTACAAACGAGACAGCTGGCGGCCCAGGAAGCCAGCTCTGGCCCACTGCGGAGGGCCCTGGTCCAGGGGCTGTGTCAAGAACCTGCTCCTTCCTCAATCTTGGAAAGGAACAAACTAATTATAACAGCTCCTGGCCATGCAAATCTCAGCCGAGAGGAAGCCTGCACTGCCAGATGGGCCTGCTCATTAAGTTGGGGAGTATGGTATTTCTTATGCAAATGAGGGCAAATAAATCCATCAGAGAAATGAGAACAACAAACATGAACAGGAGTGTGGACTCCGTAGGTGCTGGCTGACGGAGGAGAGAGGGGAGGGAAAGGAGGCCAGGGAGACCACCGGCACTGCCCTGGCACTCTCAGCCCAGGTGCCCTGGATTTGCCTGCCCAGGCCTCCCAAGAAGGAGAGGAGGCTCCTGGGCCCCATGCAAGGCCCAGTGGCTGAGCCTGGCCCACAGCTGAGCACAGGAGTGGGCAGGGAGTGTGAAGTGGACCAGGAGCTGATGGGCCCCAAACCAGGCCCACGATAGCCCAGCCCACTTCCCAGCTCGAGTGACCACACATACAGAGGGACGCTGACCAGACACAGCCAGCAGCTAAGATACTGGGGAAAGGATCATCAGCGCCCAGTCCATTGGGCCAGCCCCATGAGAAGCAGGGCCCTTCCCAGATCTAGGTGTCTCCAAGACACTGCAACTCGGCACACTCAGCTCTTGCCTCAGGACAGGAGTTCCCTGCTCCATCCAGACTCATCTGACAAATGATCCAGAGCTAGGAGTCTTTTCAAACCTCCCTTGTCTTCTTCCCAGGTGTCCCACCCATCACACAATACTACCAGTTCCGGCTCCTAATTATCCTCCACAAACCTACCTGCTTCTCCATCCCTACCACCCACTCCCTGCCCCAAGCTGGGGGAGGGGGTTGTTCCAGTAACAGACTTCACACCCCCACCTACCATTGCCCAAAATCTACCTTTCCAATCAATGAGACCTGACCACCCTTTTTGATGCTGAAAACTACCTCTTCATCCCCCCTTAGCCTGCCCTTCTTTGCCTTTCCACAGCACTGATCACATTCTAGCATGTTAGATTATTTAGTCATTAATTTTTCATGTTTATTACCTGCCTTCCCCACTAAAATGTGAGCTCCATTGAGGGCAGCAATCACCATCTGTTTTGATCCCTGACGTATCCCGCGGGCTTGAACCGCGCTTGTACCTAGTAGCTACTCAACACGTATTATTTGAGTGAGCAAATACAAAATGTCTCATGACCACAGTGGTTTTGAACAGCAGGTGAGTACCACTTGGTCTAACTTCCCAAGCTTGATTTAAGACAGAGATTAATAAGGTGAATATTTTTCAAGTGTCTTTCAGTTGAAAGTGGAGAACTTAAGATGACAAGACTTAAAAGGTCTTTATTGACTCATATACCTTAAAAATCTAAGAGTAACTAGCTGCAGGTATGGCTGGATCCAGATAAGCAAATAATGCTGTTATAACCTGGCGTCATGATTGCTAGTTTGAGCCTCAGGCAAGCTGTTCTTCGTGTGTAACACTAGTAGCTTCAGGGCAACTCCTTCCCTATCTCAGGTCCCCAAGGTAGAGGCTTTCTCATACAAAGGGCCCCCAAATTAGCTTGCCTAGGCCTGGTGTGAGTTGAATGGAACCTTCCACCCCTGCCCCAAACCAACTGCCATTCACTCAGAATGGAATACAGTGGCTGGCCATACCCCAGACACTAGAGTTAGCCTAAAACACAGGGACTTGGATGGAGGAGGCGAGAGGTCTGCTACCAAGGAAGAGATCCCGGGTACAGGGCAGGCATAAGCAGCTGTCTGCCCCCGGTGCCTGCCTCTCAGGGGTGTGAGAATAGCTCCCAGATGGCCTGGTGGATCTGACACTGACAGGGGTTGACCTGAGGACTGGCCTGCCTTACCCAGAAAACCTGAACTGTCTTCTCCTGACCCTAGGCTCCATCCAGATGAGAAGTGACTCAAAAAGGGCAAGATGTCAAAATACCCCTTTAGCCAAAGTGTTGGAGAAGGAAATGGCAACCCACTCCAGTATTCTTGCCTGGAGAATCCCAGGAATGGGGGAGCCTGGTGGGCTGCTGTCTATGGGGTCGCACAGAGTTGGACACGACTGAAGCGACTTAGCAGCAGCAGGCAAAGTCTGGCCTCAGTTGCAGTGCCGCTTCCTACACATTTTCCTGACTCCACCCTCCACTGGCCCTCAAAATCAGAAACTAGGACTAAGAATGATGACTACCATGATCACTCTCTAGTAGCATTGTTTTAATTTACAATTTTTTACACTGCATGAGCTAATAAAGACCTTTTCAGTTACGTCATCTAGAGTTCAGTTTGCCACTTTCAACCAGAAGACACTTAAAAAAATATTCACATTATTAAGCTCTGTCTGAAGTCAAGCTTCACAAGTCAGACCCACAGCTGTATTCACCTGCTGTTCAACTGTGAGACCATGTAATTAGACTTGAAAACAATATACAAAGTTTGAATATTCAAAATGAGTTGCAACAGTATCATTATTTGTAGATGAGAAAATTACAGACCTGAAAACTCCAAAGTACCGACTGAAAGGTATTAAAAATAAGATAATTCAGTGAGTTAAAAAATCTACCTCCAAAGCAAAATTGATTTCCTATAGTTTGTTATAAGAAATAGAAACAGCTAGATTGTGCAACAAAAGAAACTATATCACTCAACAAAAGGACAAAAAAATTTTCAATTAGGAATGCAATGCATGAAAAAAAATATTAAATGATGTAAAGGGGGACCTGAATAAATTGACATACCTCTTTTTCTTTTTTTTTTTTAATACAAATTAATTTATTTTAATTGGAGGTTAATTACTTTACAATATTGTATTGGTTTTGCCATACATTAACATGAATCCGCCATGGGTGTACATGTGTTCCCCATCCTGAACCCCCCTCCCTTGATATACCTCTTTCTTGAAAACAATATTGATACAAATTCTAAAAAACATTCTACTGGGTTTCAGTATCCTCCCCAAATTCATGTCCTTCCTGAATCCTCAGATGTGATTTTATTGGGAAATAGGGTCACTGAAGATGTAATTAATTGAGATGAGGGCATACTAGAGTAGGGTGTGTCCTTGTCTAAAATGACTGGTGTCATAAGAAAAGGGCAGAGACACAGGGAGAACACCATGTGATGGCAGAGGTAAAGACTGGAATCATGTGTCTACAAGTCAATAAACTGCCAAGACCTTCCCGGAACCACCAGAAACTAAGAGGAAGGCGTGGACCAGATTCTCTTCTATAGACTTCAGAAAGAGCATGGCCTGCTGACATCTGGATTCAAGACTTCTGGCCTCCAGAACGGCGAGGGATTGGGCTTCGGTTGTTCTAAGTCATGCGCGTGTGTGATCAGTCACTCAGTCGTGTCCAAATCTTTGCAACCCCAGGGACTGTAGCCCCCCAGGCTCCTCTGTCCATTGGATTCTCCAGGCAAGAATACTGGAGTGGGTTGCCATTTCCTTCTCCAGGGGATCTTTCTGGCCCAGGGACTGAGCTGGTGTCTCTTGCGCCTCCTGCCCTGGCAGGTGGATTCTTTACCACTGAGCCACCTGGGAAGCTCCAAGTCATGTAGTTTGTGGCAATTTATCACTGCAGTCTAGAAAACTAATACAGATGCCAGTATTTTTCCATATAAACTACAAGCTTAATTCAATCCTAATCAAAATCCTATTTGGTTAGGTTTGTAGTTTGGTTTAGTTTGACTTTTTCTTCCTTGCTTCCTTCCTTCTTCCCTTTCTTTCTTTTTGGTTTAGTATAGTATCTTGTTTATTTTTTTCTTCTCATTTTTTTTTGGAAAAGGAAGATATTTAAAAGCCAGTCAGTCTATCAGAAGGAAAATATAGTTATATCTAGGAAACTTCTGAAAAGAAAAAGTAACAAAGCAGGACTAGCACTCTCTCCTGGATGTGATGAACCTACCTGGCGCCACTGCCAAGAAGGAGGAATCAGGGCAGACAAGGGGGTTCAAAAATAGTCTAAGTACAATCTGCTGCTAAGCTGCTGCTAAGTCGCTTCAGTCGTGTCCGACTCTGTGCGACCCCATAGACGGCAGCCCACCAGGCTCCCCCATCCCTGGGATTCTCCAGGCAAGAACACTGGAGTGGGTTGCCATTTCCTTCTCCAATGCAGGAAAGTGAAGAGTGAAAGTGAAGTCGCTCAGTCGTGTCTGACTCTTAGCGACCCCATGGACTGCAGCCTTCCAGGCTCCTCCACCCATGGGATTTTCCAGGCAAGAGTACTGGAGTAGGGTGCCATTGCCTTCTCCACTAAGTACAAGCAGGGATTTGAAATGTGATAGAGAAGAACCACTGAATACCTCATTCAATAAAAGGCATTGACACAACTAGAAAATTAATCAATTAAAAACAATACAAAAATGAATGCCAAATCACAACCGTATTCCTTTCACTAATATAAAGTTCTCATGGATCAAACAACGAAGGAAACTATAAGCAAGGTGAAAAGGCAGCCTTCAGAATGGGAGAAAATAATAGCAAATGAAGCAACTGACAAACAACTAATCTCAAAAATATACAAGCAACTCCTGCAGCTCAATTCCAGAAAAATAAATGACCCAATCAAAAAATGGGCCAAAGAACTAAACAGACATTTCTCCAAAGAAGACATACAGATGGCTAACAAACACATGAAAAGATGCTCAACATCACTCATTACCAGAGAAATGCAAATCAAAACCACAATGAGGTACCATCTCACGCCAGTCAGAATGGCTGCTATCCAAAAGTCTACAAATAATAAATGCTGGAGAAGGTGCAGAAAAAAGGGAACCCTCTTACACTATTGGTGGGAATGCAAACTAGTACAGCCGCTACGGAGAACAGTGTGGAGATGCCTTAAAAAACTGGAAACAGAACTGCTGCCATATGACCCAGCAATCCCACTGCTGGGCATACACACAAAGGAAACCAGAAGGGAAAGAGACACGTGTACCCCAATGTTCATCGCAGCACTGTTTATAACAGCCAGGACATGGAAGCAACCTAGATGCCCATCAGCAGATGAATGGATAAGAAAGCTGTGGTACATATACACAATGGAGTATTACTCAGCCATTAAAAAGAATACATTTGAATCAGTTCTAATGACGTGGATGAAACTGGAGCCTATTATACAGAGTGAAGTAAGCCAGAAAGAAAAACACCAATACAGTATACTAATGCATATATATGGAATTTAGAAAGATTTAACAATTTAAAGAATTTAACGATAACCCTGTATGTGAGACAGCAAAAGAGACACAGATGTATAGAACAGTCTTTTGGACTCTGTGGGAGAGGGCAAGGGTGGGATGATTTGAGAGGATAGCATTGAAACATGTATATTATATTATGATATGTGAAACAGATCGCCAGTCCGGGTTCGATGCATGAGACAGGGTGCTCAGGGCTGGTGCACTGGGATGACCCAGAGGGATGGAATGGGGAGGGAGGTGGGAGGGGGGTTCAGGATGGGGAACACATGTACACCCATGGCTGATTCATGTCAATGCATGGCAAAACCACTACAATATTGTAAAGTAATTAGCCTCCAATTAAAATAAATTTAAAAAAATAATGTAAAACCTTTTTCTAAGGATAGAAGCTATAAGTGATTTTATTGTTTCTTAAAGTTTGTCTCTAATTATAAAAAATGTTCTAAAAACATAAATAAAGCTAAATGAATCAAACCTTGAATTGAATGGTCAATTCAAGGTTGTGAGCTGTATACTTCTCATATCCTCCACTTCCAAAATAGCTAAGAAATGGCACGAGAAAACAGCATTTGGAAATGAAAAGGTCCCCCGAAAAACATGGGGAAGCAAGAATGATGCTCTTGAGGAACCATATACTTTGAGGAATTTCTGAAAAATAGAAAGCAAATAAGATTCAACTTATGAGAGAAATCAGAGCACAGGGAGTTTCATTTTTGGGTGAGGGTTTATTTTTCACACCAGACCTCTTTGGTGCTTCTTGCAAAGGGATCTGGACACCCAAACATACCTAAGACCCAGAGCATGTGCATGCAATTACACTTTAGAAGGATTCTCAGAGATGAAATCCAACCCAACATTCTAAGAAGGAAAAATATACTCATCAGGTAAATTTTTCTACTCATCTTATAAACCATTTTCCATTTGCAAAGACTTTAGAAAACTGAAGCAAACTCATGAATTCCTGAAATCGAAAGGTTGTTATTTGGGTAAACCAATATATAAGACATATATAACATTACATAAGACACTATATAAACTAATGTACAGTTCACTGATTTATACTCCTGCCACAGCAAGCACCACTTATCATGTTTTGCTCACAACTCTGTCCAAAAGGGAAATAATTGAGAGTGCAGCTGCTGCACAGACACCCCCAAAAGAGGGACACAAAGGAGACTGGATTCAAGCAAAAGACACATTCCCTTTTCCTTTTCTCCCCCTACACAAATACTGTTTAGACAGTTTTTTACTCTTTTTGTAAGCTATCCTCCAAAGACCTCCTTCCACAAGGACAGTACCTGCTGAAATGGAATCATTCTCCTGACAACATTGCTGAGCTTGGCCGAGTCCTGCTGGTATTTCCGCAGTCAAGTGTGTCCTTTGAGTTAGTTCCAGAAGTTGTGATGGATTTTCACTTATCACTTCCCTGGCCCCTCTCAGGCAGGCTGCAGCAACAGAGCTGGCCCCATAGTGGGAGCAGAACACACTGGCCTTCACTGCACAGTTGGAGACATGCTCTGTGTGTTCTTGAGAAAGAGGAAGACCACGTGGAGGCCAGGCCCTATGCCCCAGTTCTCCAACAAAGTCTGAAAGCAGCCCCACGTGCAGTGAGCTAAGAAATAAACACAGCCACCACCACAGGGGAGAGAACTCACACCAAACAAATCCATAGACATCTTTGCCCCTTGCTACAAAATTAACGCAACATTGAAGTTCTGTTTTATGCCCATTAAATTAGCAAATAATAAGAAAGCTAAATGATAGCACTGGATGCTGGCAAGGGCACAATGAAATCTGTGCACTGATACCCGTGGGGCTTCTGGGCATGGCCCTGTCTCCAGACCAATTTCCCTCAGCTACTCCAGTCATCTTTGTCTCTTGCAACTAAAGACCCCTGACTGAAACCAGGAATGAACACAGAGATGCCTAAAGCATCTTTGCAAAATTAGAGACAGTCTCAGTCTACCACACAAGATTTACTACAAAACAATAATGACACAGCAGCACAGTAGAATGGGATGTGGCTTTAAAATGACATAAAGACTAACTGGTACATGTATCAAATCATTGGGTTGTACACCAATAGCTCATACAATGTTACGTGTCAACTGTATCTCAGTAAAAACAATAATAGATATCTTTCGGATTATCAGAAGAGATGCACACAAAAAGACAGATAACAGCCCTCAAAACTAAATTATATGACAGAACCAAGACAAAACATACTTGTCACGTGGTCTAGTATTGTAGAGTAATACACAATCAAACATGTCCCCAAAAGCAACATCCCATTCCACACTATGTACAAAAGATATAACCAAGAATAACTCAGAAAGATAAAACTTAAAAGTATAAACAAGTTATATTGGAAATGCAGCAGAAAGTGTATAAAGGAGGTTGGATTCATGGCAGAAAACATTAATTAATATGAAAACTGGCCCTTTGTTACAGTCACAGGTGCAACTCTCAACATAGATAATGGTAACTAAATAACAAATAACAGCATCAATATTCATAAAGCAAACATGACAGAAGATATAAATAATAATAGGTACATGAATATTAAAACTTTGAGCTCACATCTCTTTTCCAAGACAATGCAAACTATCAAAATAAGGGTTAATGAGTTAACAAAAGTAAATAAAACCTTAAAGCAAATAGTACCTTTTGTGCATCTTTCCACTTAAAAAAATAAAACTCAACAAGCACAAACACATACACACAGCATGAAGAAAAAAAAAAAAACAAGATTAAAGGAAATAAGGACTCAAAATGAAATCCATCTCATCCTTCCAAATGTATAAGAAGTGGCTACATGTATAAACAAGAATGTGTCTTTATTCAGCCCTCATTTTATGCCAGGACTCACATTTAACTTTCACCACAAGGCTCAGGCAGGTAGGTTTTGCAAACAAAGACACTGAGGCATCAAGAATTAGCGTGAAGAATAAACCTAACCAAGGAGATGAACGATTTATATGCTGAGAATTATAAAACATTAGTAAAGGAAAATTAAGATGATTCAAAAAATGGAAAGATATCCTATGCTCTTGGATTAAACAATTAATATCATTAAAATGGCAATATTACCCAAAGCAATCTACAGATTTAATGTGTTCCCTATGAAGCTACCCCAGAGAAGGCGATGGCACCCCACTCCAGTACTCTTGCCTGGAAAATCCCATGGACGGAGGAGCCTGGTGGGCTGCAGTCCATGGGGTCGCTACAAGTCAGACACGACTGAGCAACTTCACTTTCACTTTCCACTTTCATGCATTGGAGAAGGAAATGGCAACACACTCCAGAATTCTTGCCTGGAGAATCCCAGGGACGGGGGAGCCTGGTGGGCTGCTGTCTATGGGGTCACACAGAGTCGGATACGACTGAAGCGACTTAGCAGCAGCAGCAGTATGAAGCTACCCATGACATTTTTCGCAAAACAAATAATCCTAAAATTTATATAGACCCATAAAAGACCCAGAATTGCCAAAGTCATCCTGCGGGAAAAGAGCAAAGCAGAAGGCATCACCCTTCCAGACTTCAGACAAGACCACAAAGGCACAGCAATGACAACAGTGTGGCACTGGCCCAAAAGCAGACGCACATCAGTGGAACGGAGTAAAAAGCCCAGAAATAAACCCCACACACCTGTCGTCAGTTAATCTCTGACAAAGGAGGCAAGAATATAAAATGGGGGGAAGCTGGTCTCTTCAGCAAGTGGTGCTGAGGAAGTTGGGCACCTTCATGTAAATCAGTGAAGGGAGGAGCACGCCTTCACATCATGCACAAACATAAACTCAAAATTACTTAGAGACAAGACACTGTATAACTAGAAGAGATCATAGGCAAAACATTCTCTGACATGAACTGTACCAATGTTTTCTTAGTTCATTCTCCCAATGCAGTAGAAATTAAAACAAAAATAAACAAATGGGACCTAATCAAACTTGCAAGCTTTTGCACAGCAAATGAAACCATTGACAAAATGAAAAGACAATTTATGGAATGGGAGAAAATATTTGCAAACAATGTGACCAAAAAAGGCTTAATTTCCAAAATATATCAGCAGCTCATTCAACTCTACAACAAAAAATAAACAGCCCAATTGAAAAATGTACAGAAGTCCTAAATAGGCATTTCTCAAGAAGATATATAGATGGCCAATAGGCACATGAAAAGATACTCAACTAACTATTATTATTGTGTGTGTGTGTGCACGCGTGTGCACACTCAGTTGCTCAGTCATGTCTTGACTCTTTGCACCCCATGGACTGTAGCCTGCCAGGCTCCTCTGTCCATGGAAGTTTCCATTCAAGATACTGGAGTGGGTTGCCATTTCCTACTTCAGGGCATTTTCCCAACCCAGGGATCAAGCCCACATCTCTTGCATCTCCTGCATTGGCAAGCAGATTACCACAGCACCAGAAGTGAAAATCAGAACTACAATGAGGTATTACCTCACACCTGTCAGAATGGCCATCGTTAAAAAGTCTCAGTACAGTTCAGTCAGTCAGTCGTGTCCGACTCTTTGCGACCCCATGAATCACAGCATGCCAGGCCTCCCTGTCCATCAACAACTCCCAGAGTTCACTCAGACTCATGTCCATCGAGTCAGTGATGCCATCCAGCCATCTCATCCTCTGTCGTCCCCTTCTCCTCCTGCCCCCAATCCCTCCCAGCGTCAGAGTCTTTTCCAATGAGTCAACTCTTCACATGAGGTGGCCAAAGTACTGGAGTTTCAGCTTTAGCATCATTCCTTCCAAAGAAATCCCAGGGCTGATCTCCTTCAGAATGGACTGGTTGGATCTCCTTGCAGTCCAAGGGACTCTCAAGAGTCTTCTCCAACACCACACTTCAAAAGCACCAATTCTTCGGTGCTCAGCCTTCTTCACAGTCCAACTCTCACATCCATACATGACCACTGGAAAAACCATAGCCTTGACTAGACGGACCTTTTGGCAAAGTAATGTCTCTGCTTTTGAATACGCTATCTAGGTTGATCATAACTTTCCTTCCAAGGAGTAAGCGTCTTTTAATTTCACGGTTGCAGTCACCATCTGCAGTGATTTTGGAGCCTACAAAATAATAAATTCTGGACAGGGTGTGAAGAAAAGGGAGCCCTCCTACACTGTTGGCAGGGATGTCAGTTGGTGCAGCCATTGTGGAAAACAGGATGGGATTCCTCAGGAAACTAAAAATAGAATTGTCACAGGATGCAGCAATCCCACTCCTGGGCATATATCTGGACAGAACTATAATTCAAAAAGATACATACACCCCTATATTCATTGCAGCGCTATTCAAAATATGTAAGACTTGAGAAACCTATATGCAGGTCAGGAAGCAACAGTTCGAACTGGACATGGAACAACAGACTGGCTCCAAATAGGAAAAGGAGTACGTCAAGGCTGTATATTGTCACCCTGCTTATTTAACTTATATGCAGAATACATCATGAGAAACGCTGGGCTGGAAGAAGCACAAGCTGGAATCAAGATTGCCGGGAGAAATATCAATAACCTCAGATATGCAGATGACACCACCCTTATGGCAGAAAGTGAAGAGGAACTAAAAAGCCTCTTGATGAAAGTGAAAGAGGAGAGTAAAAAAGTTGGCTTAAAGCTCAACATTTAGAAAACTAAGATCACGGCATCTGGTCCCATCACTTCATGGGAAATAGATGGGGAAACAGTGGAAACAGTGTCAGACTTTATTTTTCTGGGCTCCAAAATCACTGCAGATGGTGACTGCAGCCATGAAATTAAAAGACGCTTACTCCTTGGAAGGAAAGTTATGACCAACCTAGATAGCATATTCAAAAGCAGAGACTTTACTTTGCCAACAAAGGTCCGTCTAGTCAAGGCTATGGTTTTTCCAGTGGTCACGTATGGATGTGAGAGTTGGACTGTGAAGAAGGCTGAGCGCTGAAGAATTGACGCTTTTGAAGTGTGGTGTTGGAGAAGATTGAGAGTCCCTTGGACTGCAAGGAGATCCAACCAGTCCATTCTGAAGGAGCTCAGCCCTGGGATTTCTTTGGAAGGAATGATGCTAAAGCTGAAACTCCAGTACTTTGGCCACCTCATGCAAAGAGTTGACTCATTGGGAAAGACTCTGGTGCTGGGAGGGATTGGGGGCAGGAGGAGAAGGGGACGACAGAGGATGAGGTGGCTGGATGGCATCACTGACTCGATGGACGTGAGTCTGAGTGAACTCTGGGAGTTGGTGATGGACAGGGAGGCCTGGCATGCTGCGATTCATGGGGTCGCAACGAGTGGGACACGACTGAGCGACTGAACTGAACTGAACTGAACTGAAGACTTGGATGGATAAAGACAATGTGATACATCTCTACAATGGAATACTAATCAGCAATGAAAAAGAACAAAATAATGCCATTTGCAGAAACATAGATGTGACTAGAGAGTATCATATTAAGGGAAGTAAGTCAGAAAGAGAAATCACTTACATGTGTAATCTATAATATGGCACAAATGAATTTATCTATGAAACCGAAGCAGACTCACAGACATAGAGAACAAACTTGGGGTTCTCAAAGGAAACCGGGTTGGGAGGGGGATGGACTGGGAGTTTAATGTTGGTAGATGCAGATCCCGTAGACTACATAGTCCATGGAATTCTCCAGGCCAGAATACTGGAGTGGGTGGCCTTTCCTTCTCCAGGGGATCATCCCAACCCAGGTATCAAAGTCAGGTCTCCCTCATTGCAGGCAGATTCTTTACCAGTTGAGCCACCAGGGAAGCCCAAGAACACTGGAGTGGGTAGCCTATCCCTTCTCCAGCGAATCTGCCTGACCCAGAAATCAAACTAGGGTCTCCTGAATTGCAGGCGAATTCTTTACCAACTGAACTATCAGGGAAACCCTATTAAATATAGAAAGGATAAACAACAAGATTCTACTGTATAGCACAGGGAAGTGTATTCAATATCCTGGATAAATCATAATTGAAAAGAATATAAAAAAGAATGTGTATATGTATATAACTGAGTCATTTTGCATATAGCAAAAATTAACGCAACATTGTAAAACAACTATATGTCAATTAAAAAAACAATTTAAAAAAGAAGTTAAGGAAGGGGTTCAGGATGGGGAACACATGTACACCCATGGCTGATTCATGTGAATGTATGGCAAAAACCACTACAATATTGTAAAGTAATTAGCCTCCAATTAAAATTAATTAATTTAAAAAAAAGAAGAAGTTAAGTAGCTTGGCAGTTACCCCCAGCCACAGCTCTCAAAGGAAAAGGAGAAGCATTCTCTGAAGGTAAGGAAGACTGTTCAGAGGCTTTTCACTTGTTGGTTTACTTTCAAATGCCATTTTGAAGTTTTCCAAATAAAATCAAGAAATCTGTGAAAAGATTAGTACCTCCACTTGGCTCTCAGAGCCACCTCCTCTTCCCCAAGCCCGGCATCCACTGCGCCTATTCAGCCCCAGCTTCAGCCACGTGCTTCTCATTCTGGAGTAGTCTTTCTTTCGCCTGCCACCCTCCTGTTCATGCTGATCGCCGGCCCACCGTGGCCTTCAGAGAAAATCCAGACACCACATCCAGTGTGCTGCTGCCCAGGCCCACTGCTCACATCTTCTGCCCCTTCACTCACTGCCAGCGGCCATCAGCACATCGAAAGTTCCGAGTCCCTGACGCTCCCCTTTATGATGCTGTCCACCAGCGCAGTATGCCATTCCCACACCTAGTGAATTCTTTATTAACAATTTTATTGAGATATAATTATCACATCATAAAGCTCACCCTTTTAAAGTGTACAATTCAACGGTTTTTAGTGTGTTCACAGAGAATTACGAATCATCACCAAAATCAATTTTAGAACATTTTCATGACTTTCCCCCAAACCTCCATACCTATTAGCCTTCACCCCCCTTTTCCCCTCAACCCCTAAACAGTAATCTACTTGTCTCTGCAAATCTGCCTCTTACAAAAATTTCATGTAAGTAGAATAATATAATTGATCTTTTATGAATTATTCCTTTCACTTAACATAATGTTTTCAAGTTTTATCCATGTTGTCACATATATCAATATATACTATATATTACGCCAGATAATATTCAATTGTGTGAATATATCCTATTTTGTTCCATTCATCAGCTGATGGATTTTGAGGGTTGTTTCCACTTTGGGGCTATTCTGAATAAAGCTATTATGAATACTCCTCCACAAGTATACCTCATTTTATTGCACTTCACTTTATTGCCTTCTCATACACTGAAATTTTTACAAATAGAAGGTTTGTGGCAACCCTGTGTTGAGCGAGTCTATTGGTGCCATTTTTCCAACAGCATTTGCTCACTTCATGTCTCTGTGTCACTGTCATATTTTGGTAATTCTCCCAATATTTCAAAATTTTTCATTATTATCTTTGTGATAGTTACCTGTGATCAGTGATCTTTGACAGTTCTATTGCAGAATGCTTACAACTAACTCAGATAATGGTTAGCATTTTTTAGCAATAAAGTATTTTCAATTAAAGTATACACTATAACAAATATATATTGTTTTTTTAATGTAAGGCTATATGAAGTGATTCTCATTGTGGTTTTAATTTCCATTTCCCTGATAGCTAATGATGTTGAACATTGTTTTATGTGTTTATTAGGTATTTGCATATCTTCTCTGAAAAAAATGTATATGCTGATCATTTGCCCTTCTTCTGGCCTCACAAGATCTTAGTTCCCCAGCCAAGAACTGAACCTGTGACCCTTGCAGTGGAAATGCAGAGTCCCAACCACCCGACCTCCAAGGAATTCCCCATTTGCCCATTTTTAATGGAGCTGTTTATCTTTTCTTAGTAAAATGAAGGAGTTCTTCATATATTTTAAATGCAGGTCCCTACCATATATGTAAATATTTTTACGTGTTTGATGGTGTCCTTCACAAGACAAAAGTTCTTAATTTTGACACAGTACAATTTATCTATTTTTCCTTGTGTTGCCTGTGTTTTTGTTGTCAATCTGTTTATGTGCTATAGGTCTAGTCAGATATTCAAGTTACTCCTGAGTCAGTTTTTGTAGTTTGTCTCCTAGAATTTGTTCATTTCATCAAAGTTATTTAGTATATATATATATATACATACATGCTGCTGCTGCTAAGTCGCATCAGTCGTGTCCGACTCTGTGTGACCCAGAGACGGCAGCCCACCAGGCTACCCCATCCCTGGGATTGTCCAGGCAAGAACACTGGAGCGGGTTGCCATTTCCTTCTCCAATGCATGAAAGTGAAAAGTGAAAGTGAAGTTGCTCAGTCATGTCCGACCCCATGGACTTAGCCTACCAGGCTCCTCCATCCATGGGATTTTCCAGGCAAGAGTACCGGAGTGGGATATATATACTAGTTATCTAATATATTGACAAATTTATAGTTTTCCTTTATAATCTTTTCTATGATGTCATCTTATTTATCTTCTAAAATCCAGCTACTACTGAGTTCACCACCTTCCCAACAAACATACTCACACACCTTCCTGAGTGTTCTTCTGTGTTCACAGCCTACCTCATTCACACTGTAACTAGGACACCTTGTCACTCGGTGTCACAGTCAACTTGCTTACATATCAGGACGCTGTGAGCTCTTCAAAGGTTAAGACCACCCCATCCATCTCTGAGTACCCAGCTACAGAGCAGAGCTGGCTGGACTGTCTCTGAACTTGATGAGTCTTTGCTGGCATCAGAGAGGGGGTGTCTTTGGCTTTCTCTAGCAGTGCCGAGGAGCAAAGAGTGGGAATAGAGAAAGCTGGTATGAGGGAAAGTAAAGTAAGAACTAGTAAGGGGCTCCTTTCCAAATGTGAGTAGCTCCCCAAGCCCTCAAAGAACAAACTCTTTCTAGACCATCTAAATTAACCAAAGGAAGCACAGTGCATGGAAGTCCCTAAGGACAATACTACACTATTAGCTATTCATAAAGTGCCTTTATGTAGCCCTCTTTCTTTCTACAGAGGTATTTGGCATAAGGGACTTAACAGATAAGATTTGAAAGTAAAAACCATTCCCACTAACACAGTCCCGAGGTCCTTTGGATACTATCACCAGCCATCTGAGTCTGTAAGAAACACCAGGGCTGAATAAAGATTGGCAGGGCTCTTTCATCAAGGTTGGGGAGGTTTGATGGCATCCCTTTGCTAATTAAAATTCACTCTTCCAGAGAGCTGTGATCTTTGGTGTCTTATGCACCTGAAAAATATACCTTGACATTTAAGCCACACTCTCTGGGATTGTGCTGGTGGCAGTAATAAGTCACAAATTCCAACCAGAATGAAAATGCTAAATTCTTGATTTAAAGGGCAAGGAGACCCAACTCCTAAGGTTTGTCATTAATCCTTCACCACCCGGAGAAACAACCGTCTCCCTGTCCTTGGAATAACAAGGCCAACAACCCAAGGCCACTGCCCACTCCTAAAATTTGAGGCTATGATCACAACAAACCACTTTTATGCTCTGGACAGTTTGGGGGGCTGTTAAGGGGCAGTTGGCATATGGTTCAGAAACTCACTGGGCCACACAAAATCAGGTGGCTGGGTGGGCAGAGTCCTTAGACCTGCTCCAGGCTCAGTCACAAGCCCACAGTGACAACTAGCTGCCACCTCTGCCCAGGATCCCAGGATCCCAAGAGGATCAATTGACTGGCAGGGAAGAGATTCCTGGCTTTCTGCCAGATCTCTGCTCCCAGGCTCTTCTATCCTGGGGCTGTGGCTTTTTGGCCACCCACACATGCCTCCTCCCCAGTCCCTCCCAGGTCCCCAGGAGGCTGCACATGTAGGGAGGAAATGCTGTGACTACAGCTGTCCTCTTCTTCCTGCGTAGGTCAGGCTGTGCATTCCTGACCAGGGTGGCTTTGCACCCTGTCTGAAATGTGGGCCCCAAGCACACTTGCCCTTCATACCTTTGCAGACACTGCTGCTGGACCAAAATGCCCCTTCTCATCTGCCTCTAGAACAGGATTGCACCCTCACGGCAGCTTCCTTCACCTGTACCCCATCAACCAAAGATCAGCCACCTCCATTCTGGGATCCCCCATGTCTCTGCTGTAGACAGCCCTGACAGGCTAGTCGTGTTCCCCTGATTGGCCATTACCTGCCCCACCATGTAGGCAAAGCAATAATGGTTCATGGAGTGAGACTGGGGTCAAGAAAATAAGGGGAAATATGCCCTGGAGGTCAATGGATCCATCACCCACCTCTTGGTCACATCAGGCTCAGGGAACAAGAGCAGTTGGGCTATCTTATAAAGTGGAAAAAGTATTTAAGAAAACACCATCCTTGTTCTTGCTTCCTCTAGGAGATTGTCATAGAATGCAGTTTTTAGGGGAGATAGAGTCAAAGGATCGGAGAAGGCAATGGCAACCCACTCCAGTACTCTTGCCTGGCAATCCCATGGATGGAGGAGCCTGGTAGGCTGTAGTCCATGGGGTTGCTAGGAGTCGGACACAACTGAGCGACTTCACTTTCACTTTTCACTTTCATGCATTGGAGAAGGAAATGGCAACCCACTCCAGTGTTCTTGCCTGGACAATCCCAGGGATGGGGTAGCCTGGTGGGCTGCCGTCTCTGGGTCGCACAGAGTCGGACACGACTGAAGCGACTTAGCAACAGTAGCAGCAGCAGAGTCAAAGGATAAAGGGAAGAGTGAGAGAATGGAATCAGAAATAACTGCAAAGGAATGAGATGTTGGGACAGTGGCCCTGAGACAGACGGTGATGCTCACTCCAAATAAGCTGCTTCCTACTCCAAGTTCTGTGTCCTATCTGTAACCCATCACCAAAGTGCTTGGTTTGGTTGACAATACAAATGTATTACCTATTCACAGAATTAAGTTCATCTTAAAAATATGTGAGAAATTCAGGTGGGGATAGACAATATGGCAATATGGTAGGTAGACATGGAGTACATCTCTCTCCACAGATGCATCAGGAATAAGTAAACCTTCAGATTTAGAAGATCTTGCAAAACACCAGCTGAGAACAGACAAGAGTCCCTGACCACTGGAAAGGAGTATGTAGACTCATGAATAACTCAGTAGGATGAAGGAAGGAAGGGAAAAAGAAGAGAGTGAGCACGACTGGACCTGCAACCATGGGGTAGGGGAATTGAAGTGGGGGTGAGATCCCCACATTGGGGCAAACATTTGGGATGGAGGGGAAGCACTTGAGCCATTGGAGAGTGCAACAGCTCATCTGTGACGTCTGAATGGAGTGAGAACCACACAAACCTTGCCACAGCCCTGTATACCCCAGAGAGGGACACAAGTCCCCTGGAACACTCAGAGGCTGGGAGCTGGAGCATAGGGGTTGGAGAGCAAGCCCAGAGCAAGGTCAGCTGTTGACCATGAGGAGACAGCCTGAGGGCATGGAGGAAGGAGACCGCAGTGAAGAATGCCTTTGGAGGAAAGCTGAGCAGCCATGGAAGCAAGGCAATACTGCTGAGTCACAGACAGGGGGTGGAGCCATCACTGCAGCCTCTCTCACCCCGCACACTAGTGCCAGCAGCTGACCAATAGAGAAAAGCCCTGGAGAGGGTAGCCCTTTGAGCGCCTGATGTGCTGAGCAATGGAGAAGTACTCTAGCCAGAGTGGTGCCTTCAAGTGCCTGCTGTTCCAAGCAACAGAGAAGGACCAGCCAGGGAGGCGCTTTGAATGCCAGCTGCCAGAGGCTAGAAAAAGACTCTAATACTGCCATAGGTTCTGTGCCTGAAGATACCAGTGTCTCTGAATGCTTGGTGCTGCCAGGGTCCCCATGATCCAAGCAGCTGCACCACCTACATGCTCAGTCCTCTCTGGGGCAGAGCTACCAGGGCTAGAAAAAGTTCCTAATAGTGCCATATCATCTGTGCCCACAGCCACCAGCTCCCCTGCATACCCAGTACTTCCAGGATCCCTGCGATCCCATCAGCTGTGCCAGCTCCAACCCAGTCCTCACTAAGGCAGACCTAAATCTTCTAGGACAGCCTCAGGAACAGCTCCTGTGGATGATCCACAAGCATGTGGGGATGAAACCACAATTGAACTCCAGGGGCAGCATGGCTAAGGAAGAAGATCAAAAACCTCTCCATTGGCTGTACAAGCTGCAGATTAAATCCACAAAATCAACTAGGCAGACTCTGTGTCTATGCAATATATTGAAGGACAATGAGAGTTCCCACAAAAGAACTGGTTCTGGATTTTCTTTTCTTCTTTCTTTTTCCATTGCTGAGGTTGTTGATTTTATTATTACTATTAACTCTATTTAAGCTTTTGAGAACTTTTTTTAAAAACACACTTTTTATTTCCTTTATATACTTATACCTATACATTGGCTTTTTGCAGCTCTATAGGGTTTTTCTACTTAAATTTTTTTGTTTGTTTTTCTTATTGTTCTTTTCCTGCTGCAGTTATTCTTCAATACATATACTTTTTTTATACACTTCTATTTAACTTTGCTTTTCTAGTTTTCCTCTTTTCATCCTTTTCTTTCTTTATTTCACCATGTTTGTTAGTTTGTTTTGTTTTCTTTGCTTTATTCCCCAGTTGGCACTCTGCTTTGGTCTTGTTTTCGGGTTTGTGTTTTAGTTAGTTTTGTTTTTAATTGGTCGATATCATTTTTGGTTTCCTTTGCCAGCCAAGTGGCTCTCTGGTACTTTCTTCTTTCTGGGCTGTTTTGGTTTTGTTTGTGTGTATGTATGTATGTTCCTTTGTTTTTGCTGTTTTTTGTCTGATTTTGTATCTACCATTTGTCTAGGGTTTCTTGCTTTGTTTTGTTTTTTGTTTTTCTATGTTTGTTTTAATCCACTTTAATGCCATAACAAATGGCTTGTGGAATCTCAGTTCCCTGACCAGAGATTAGGCATGAGCCTTTGGAGTGGGAGTGTTGAGTCCAAAATACTAGACTGCCTAAGAACTCCTGATGCCAGAGAGTATTAATTAGTGAGAACTCCCACAAAGGCCTCCATCTATATCCAAGACCCAGCATCACCCAACTGCTGGCAGCATCCTGGGCAGGATGCCTCACCCAAACAACAAGCAAGACAAAAACATAAACTTGATCATCAGCAGACACCCCAAAATATACCGCCTCACACAACCCTGCCCAGTAGGGGGAAAAAACCCATCTCCTCCCACCAGAATGCAAGCACAAGTCCCTCCCAATACAAAACCTACACAAACTACTGGACCAAACTCGCCCCCACCAAAGCCAAAAACTAAAAGGAAGAATACAGCCCTAAACCTGGGAAAAGAGGACCTCAGTCACAGTAAGCTAGGGATAAAATTAAAAGGCAGAGAAATGTTGTGCAAATGAAGGAACAAGGTAAAAACTCACAATATCAAATAAATGAAGAGGAAACAGGCAAACTACCTGAAAAAGAATTCAGAGTAATGATAGTAAAGATGATCCAAAACCTCAAAACTAAACTGGAGAAAATGAAAGAATCAATTACACATTTAACAAGGACCTAGAAGGAATAAAGAATAAACAAACAGAGACAAACAACACAATTACTGAAATTAAAAATTGTCTAGAAGGATTAATAGCAGAATAACTAAGAAGAATGGATAAGTAAACTGGAAGATGGAATGGTGGAAATAACTGCTGAAGAGCAGAATAAAGGAAAAAGAATAAAAAGAATTGAGGATAGTCTCAGAGACCTCTGGGACAATACTAAACACTCCAAAATTTGGATTAGAGGAATCCCATAAGAAGAAGAGAAAAGGAAAGTGTCTAAGAAAATTTATGAAGAGATTATAGTTGAAAACTTCCTAACATGGGAAAGGAAATTAGTCAATCAAGTCCAAGAAGCACAGAGAGTCCCATAAAATATAAATGCAAGGAGAAACACACTGAGACACATACGAATCAAATCAACAAAGATTAAACACAAAGAATGAATATTAAAAGCGGCAAGGGAAAAGCAACAAGTAACATACAAGGGAAACCCCATATGATTAACAGCTGAGCTTTCAGCAGAAACTCTGCAGGCCAGAAGGGAATGGCAAGATATATTTAAAGTACTGAAAAGGAAATATCTACAACCAGATTATTCAACCTGGCAAGGATCTCATTCAAAAAACTGGTGGAGAAACCAAAAACTTTACAGTCAACCAAAAGTTAAGAGAATTTAGTACCACTAAACCAGCTTTACAACAGGCTTTAAAGGGACTTCTATACGCAGAAAACACAAAAGAAGGAAAATATTTACAAAAATAAATTAAAAACAATAAAGAAAAATGCCAATAGGAACATAAATATCAATAATTACTTTAAATTTATTTTTTTCTCATTTAATTTTCTCTTTATTTTCCTCTTGTCTTTTGTGTTTTTTTTAAATTTTATTTTATTTTTAAACTTTACAATATTGTATTGGTTCTGCCATATATCTAAATGAATCCACCACAGGCATACACGTGTTCCCCATCCTGAACCCTCCTCCCTCCTCCCTCCCCATACCATCCCTCTGGGTCGTCCCAGTGCACCAGCCCCAAGCATCCAGTACCGTGCATTGAACCTGGACTGGTGACTCGTTTCATATATGATATTATACATATTTCAATGCCATTCTCCCAAATCATCCCACCCTCTCCCTCTCCCACAGAGTCCAAAAGACTGTTCAATACATCAGTGTCTCTTTTGCTGTCTCATATACAGGGTTATTGTTACCATCTTTCTAAATTCCATATATATGCGTTAGTATACTGTATTGGTGTTTTTCTTTCTGGCTTACTTCACTCTGTATAATAGGCTCCAGTTTCATCCACCTCATTAGAACTGATTCAAATGTATTCTTTTTAATGGCTGAGTAATACTCCATTGTGTATATGTACCATAGCTTTCTTATCCATTCATCTGCTGATGGACATCTAGGTTGCTTCCATGTCCTGGCTATTATAAACAGTGCTGCGATGAACATTAGGGTACACGTGTCTCTTTCCCTTCTGGTTTCCTCAGTGCGTATGCCCAGCAGTGGGATTGCTGGATCATAAGGCAGTTCTATTTCCAGTTTTTGAAGGATTCTCCACACTGTTCTCCATAGTGGCTGTACTAGTTTGCATTCCCACCAACAGTGTAAGAGGGTTCCCTTTTCTCCACATCCTCTCCAGCATTTATTACTTGTAGACTTTTGGATCGCAGCCATTCTGACTGGCGTGTAATGGTACCTCATATTGGTTTTGATTTGCATTCTCTGATAATGAGTGATGTTGAGCATCTTTTCATGTGTTTGTTAGCCATCTGTATGTCTTCTTTGGAGAAATGTCTATTTAGTTCTTTGGCCCATTTTTTGATTGGGTCATTTATTTTTCTGGAATTACTTTAAATTTAAATGGATTAAACACTCCAGCCAAAAGACACAGACTGGCTGAATAGATACAAAAACAAGACCCATATATATGCTGTCTATAAGAGACCCACTTCAGACATAGAGACACACACAGACTAAAAGTGAGAGGATGGAAAAAGATATTCCATGCAAATACTCAGATCAGATAAAATAGACTTTAAAATAAAAACACGTGTACACCCGTGGTGGATGCATGTTGATGTATGGCAAAACCAATACAATGTTGTAAAGTAAAAAAAAAAAATAATTAAAAAAAAAAGACCATTACAAAAGACAAGGAAGGACACTGTGTAATGATCAAGGGATCAATCCAAGAAGAAGACATAAGAATTGTAATTATTAATGCACCCAACATAGGAGCACCTCAATACATAAGGCAAACACTAACAGACATAAAAGGGGAAATTGACAGTAACAATAGAGGACTTTAACATCCCACTCACACCTATAGACAGCTCATCAAAATAGAAATTTAATAAGGAAACACAAGCCTTAAGTGACACACCAGACCAGATTGACCTAAGTGATCTCTTTAGGATATTCCATCCAAATGCAGAAGAATACACATTCTTCTTAAGTGCACGTGCAACATTCTCCAGGATAGCCCACATCTTGGGTCACAAATCAAGCCTCAGAAAATTTAAGAAAATTGAAATTGTATAAGCATCTTCTCTGACCACAATGCTACGAAACTAGATATCATTTACAAGGGGGAAAAAACTGTTAAAAAAAAAAAGTACAGGAGATTAAGAAACATATTTGTAAATAACAGATTGCTGAAGAAATAAAAAAGGAAATCAAAAGTTCCTAGAAACAAATTATAATGAAAACACAATGACTCAAAACTTATGAGATGCAGCAGAAGCAGCTCTAACAGGGAAGTTTATAGCAATACAATCTTACCTCCAGAACCAAGAAAAACATCAAATAGACAACTTAACTTTACACCTAAAAACAACTGGGAAAAGAAGAACAAAAACCCCAAAGTTGATAGAAGGAAAGAAATCAGATCAGAGCAGAAATAAATGAAAAAGAAATGAAGGAAGCAATAGTAAAGATGAATAAATCTAAAAGCTGGTTCTTTGAGGAGATAAATAAAATTGACAAATCATTAGCTAGACTCACCAAGGAAAAAAGGGAGAAAAATCAAGTCAACAAAACTAGAAATGAGAAAGGAGAGTTCAAGGGACACTGCAGATATAAAAGGGTCATAAGAGACAATAGCAAGCAACTATATGCCAATAAAATGGACAACTTGGAAGAAATGGACAGATTCTTAGAAAGGTTAAGCCTTCCAAGACTGAATCAGGAGGAAACAGAAATTATGAAGAAGCCAATAACAAGCACTGAAATGAAAAGTGTGATCAAAAACCTCCCAAGAAACAAAAGCCCAGGGCCAGATGGATTCATGGGTGAATTCTATTCAAACATTTAGAGAAGAGTTAATGTCTATCCTTCTTAAGCTCTTACAAAAAATTGCAGAGGAAGGAGCACTTCCAAACTCATTCAACAAAGCCACCATCATACTGATACCAAAATCAGATAAAGACATCAAAAAAAATAAACTTACAGGCCAATATCATTGATGAACATAGATGCAAAAATCCTCAACAAAATTCTAGCAAACAGAACCCAACAACACATTAAAAAGATCATACACCATGATCAAGTCTGATTTATCCCAGGGATGCAAGTATTCTTTAATACTTGTATATACAAGTCATCACTGTGATACACTGTATTAACAAATTCAAATATTAAACTATAAGATAATCTCAATAGATGCAGAAGACACTTTTGACAAAATTCAGTACCCATTTATGATTTTTTTAAATTCTTCAAAAAATGGACATAGAAGGAAACTACCTCAACAGTGGCCACAGGACTGGAAAAGGTCAGTTTTCATTCCAATCCCTAAGAAAGGAAATGCCAAAGAATGCTCAAACTACCACACAATTGCACTCATCTCACACGCTAGTAAAGTAATGCTCAAAATTCTCCAAGCCAGGCTTCAGCAGTACGTGAACCGTGAACTTCCTGATGTTCAAGCTGGTTTTAGAAAAGGCAGAGGAACCAGAGATCAAATTGCCAACATCCGCTGGATCATCGAAAAAGCAAGAGAGTTCCAGAAAAACATTTATTTCTGCTTTATTGACTATGCCAAAGCCTTTGACTGTATGGATCACAATAAACTGTGGAAAATTCTGAAAGAGATGGGAATACCAGACCACCTGACATGCCTCTTGAGAAACGTATATGCAGGTCAGGAAGCAACAGTTAGAACTGGACATGGAACAACAGACTGTTTCAAATAGGAAAAGGAGTATGTCAAGGCTGTATATTGTCACCCTGCCAGGCTGGATGAAGCACAAGCTAGAATCAAGATTGCCAGGAGAAATATCAATAACCTCAGATATGCAGATGACACCACCTTTATGGCAGAAAGTGAAGAAGAACTAAAGAGCCTCTTGATGAAAGAGAAAGAGGGGAGTGAAAAAGTTGGCTTAAAGCTCAACATTCAGAAAACTAAGATCATGGCATCCGGTCTTACCACTTCATGGCAAACAGATGGGGAAACAGTGGAAACAGTGGCTGACTTTATTTTGAGAAGGGGGCTCCAAAATCACTGCAGATGGTGATTGCAGCTATGAAATTAAAAGACGCTTACTCCTTGGAAGGAAAGTTATGACCAACCTAGACAGCATATTCAAAAGCAGAGACATTACTTTGCCAACAAAGGTCTGTCTAGTTAAGGCTATGGTTTTTCCAGTAGTCATGTATGGATGTGAGAGTTGGACTATAAAGAAAGCTGAGCACCGAAGAACTGATGCTTTTGAACTGTGATGTTGGAGAAGACTCTTGAGAGTCTCTTGAACTGCAAGGAGATCCAACTGGTCCATCCTAAAGGAGATCAGTCCTGGGTGTTCATTGGAAGGACTGATGTTGAAGCTGAAACTCCAGTACTTTGGCCACCTGATGCGAAGAGCTGACTCATTGGAAAAGACCTTGATGCTGGGAAAGATTGAGGGCAGGAGAAGAAGGAGACGACAGAGGATGAGATGGTTGGCTGGCATCACCAACTCAGGGGACATGAGTTTGGGTGGACTCCAGGAGTTGGTGATGGACAGGGAGGCCTGGCATGCTGCAGTTCATGGGGTCACAAGGAGTCAGACATGACTGAGCAACTGAACTGAACTGAACTGAACCTCAACATAATAAAGGCCATGTATGATAAACCCACAGAAAACATTATTTTCAATGGTGAAAAAATGAAAGCATTGCCTCTATGATCAGGAACAAGACAAGGGTAACCACTCTTCCCACTATTATTCAACATATTATTCAACATATTTTGGAAGCCCTAGCCATGGCAATCAGAGAAGAAAAAGAAATAAAAGGAATCCATTTTGGAAAAGAAGTAAAATTCTCACTGTTTGCAGATGACATGATACTACACATAGAAAACCCAAAAGGTACTATCAGAAAAGTACTAGAGCTAATCAGTGAATGTAGTAATGTTGCTGCTGCTGCTGCTAAGTCACTTCAGTCGTGTCCAACTCTGAGCAACCCCATAGACAGCAGCCCAACAGGCTCCCCCGTCTCTGGGATTCTCCAGGCAAGAACACTGGAGTGGGTTGCCATTTCCTTCTCCAGTGCATGAAAGTGAAAAGTGAAGTCGCTCAGTCGTATCTGACTCTTAGCGACCCCATGGACTGCAGCCTACCAGGCTCCTCCATCCATGGGATTTTCCAGGCAGGAGTACTGGAGTGGGGTGCCATTGCCTTCTCCGATACAAAATCAATATACAGAAATCACTTGCATTCCTATACACTAACAATGAAAAAGCAGAAAGAGAAATTAAGGAATCAATCCCATTTACCATTGCAACCAAGAGAATAAAAAACCTAGGCATAATCCTACCTAAGGAGAAAAAAAGTACAGTATACTGAAAATTATAAGACACTGATGAAAGAGATCCAAGACAACATAAATAGATGGAGAGATATTCCATGTTCCTGGGTAGGAAGAATCAATATTGTGAAAATGACTATATACCAAAAGCAATCTACAGATTCAGTGCAATTCCTATCAAATCACCAATGGCACTGGTAAAACTGGGACAAAAATTTCACAATTCTTATGAAAACACAAAAGGCCCTAAATAGCCAAAGCAATCTTGAGAAAGAAGAATGGAGCTGGAGGAATCAACCTTCCTGACTTCAGACTACACTGCAAAACTGTAGTCATCAAGACAGTATGGCACCAGCACAAAAACAGAAATATAAACCAATGGAACAAGATAGAAAGTCCAGAGATAAACCCATACACCTGTGAGAACCTTATCTTTGACAAAAGAGGCAATAATATACAATGAAGAAAAGATAGCCTCTTCAATAAATTGTGCTGGGAAAACAGGACAGTGATGCATAAAAGAATGAAATTAGAACACTTCCTAACACCATGCACAAAGATAAACTAAAAATGGATTAAAGACCTAAATGTAAGATCAGAAATTACAAAACGCTTAGAGGAAAACATAGGCAGAACACTCTATGACATAAATCATAGCAGGATCCTCTATGACTCATCTCCTAGAGTAGTGAAAATAAAAATAAACAAACCGTACCTGATTAAACTTAAAAGCTTTTGCACAACAAAGGAAACTACAAACAAGGTGAAAAGATAACCCTCTGGATGGGAGAAAACAACAGCAAATGAAACAACTAGCAAAGGTTCAATCCTCAAAATATATGAGCAGCTCATGCAACTCAGTGCCAGAAAAGACAAACAACTCAGTCAAAAAGTGTGCAGAAGACCTAAACAGACATTTCTCCAAAGACATACAAATGGCTGATAAACACATGAAAAGATGCTCAACATCACTCATTATTCAGTTCAGTTCAGTTCAGTCACTCAGTCGTGTCCGACTCTTTGCGACCCCATGAATCACACAGCACGCCAGGCCTCCCTGTCCATCACCAACTCCCAGAGTTCACTCAAACTCACGTCCATCGAGTCGGTGATGCCATCCAGCCATCTCATCCTCTGTCGTCCCCTTTTCCTCCTTCCCCCAATCCCTCCCAGCATCAGAGTCTTTTCCAATGAGTCAACTCTTCGCATGAGGTGGCCAAAGTACTGGAGTTTCAGCTTTAGCGTCATTCCTTCCAAAGAACACCCAGGGCTGATCTCCTTTAGAATGGACTGGTTGGATCTCCTTGCAGTCCAAGAGACTCTCAAGAGTCTTCTCCAACACCACACTTCAAAAGCATCAATTCTTCAGCGCTCAGCTTTCTTCACAGTCAAACTCTCACATCCATACACGACCACAGGAAAAACCATAGCCTTGACTAGATGGACCTTTGTTGGCAAAGTAATGCCTCTGCTTTTGAATATGCTATCTAGGTGGGTCATAACTTTCCTTCCAAGGAGTAAGCGTCTTTTAATTTCATGGCTGCACTCACCATCTGCAGCGACTTTGGAGCCCCCAAAAATAAAATCTGACAGTATTTCCACTATTTCCCCATCTGTTTGCCATGAAATGATGGGACCAGATGCCATGATCTTAGTTTTCGGAATGTTGAGCTTTAAGCCAACTTTTTCACTCCCCTCTTTCACTTTCATCAAGAGGCTTTTTAGTTCCTCTTCACTTTCTGCCATAAGGGTGGTGTCATCTGCATATCTGAGGTTATTGATCTTTCTCCCAGCAATCTTGATTCCCGCTTGTGTTTCTTCCAGTCTGGCGTTTCTCATGATGTACTTTGCATAGAAGTTAAATAAGCAGGGTGACAATATACAGCCTTGACGTACTCCTTTTCCTATTTGGAACCAGTCTGTTGTTTCATGTCCAGTTAGAACTGTTGCTTTCTGACCTGCATATAGGTTTCTCAAGAGGCAGGTCAGGTGGTCTGGTATTCCCATCTCTTTCAGAATTTTCCACAGTTTATTGTGATATACAATGTTTTACTCACCCATAAAAAGGAATGAATTTGAGTCAGCTCTAGTGAGGTGGATTCACTAGAGCCTATTATACAGAATGAAAAAAGTCAGAAAGAGAAAAACAGATACCGTATATTAATGCATATATATGGAATATAGAAAATGGTACTGATGAGTCCCTTGGACTGCAAGGAGATCCAACCAGTCCATTCTGAAGGAGATCAGCCCTGGGATTTCTTTGGAAGGAATGATGCTAAAGCTGAAACTCCAGTACTTTGGCCACCTCATGCAAAGAGTTGACTCATTGGAAAAGACTCTGATGCTGGGAGGGATTGGAGGTGGGAGAAGAAGGGGATGAAAGAGGATGAGATGGCTGGACGGCATCACTGACTCGATGGACGTGAGTCTGAGTGAACTCCGGGAGTTGGTGATGGACAGGGAGGCCTGGTGTGCTGCGATTCATGGGGTCGCAAAGAGTCGGACATGACTGAGTGACTGATCTGATCTGATCTGACCCTATTTGCAGGGCTGGAAGAGAAATGCAGAAGTAAGGGATGGACTTGGATACAGTGGGGGAAGGAAGGGACAAATTGAGAGAGTAGCACAGACTTATATACACCACTATGTGTAAAATAGGTAACTAATGTGAAGCTGCGGTATAACACAAGGAGCTCAGCCCAGCGCTCAGTGATCTAGAAGGGGTGGGATGGAGAGGGTGAGTTGGGTGGGAGTTTCAAAAGGAAGTATACATATACCTACGGCTGACTCATGTCACTCTATGGCAGAAACCAACACAACATGGTAAAAATTATCCTCCATCAAAAAATAAAGTTTAAAAAAAATATGTGGAGAAGCATGAGGCTGGAACATATTGGACTGGCTGCCCAAGCCCATTATTGCCCTTGAACTGGGAAGGCTTGTCTGGTGAGGGAGAGTGGTCGAGGTATGGCTGGAGATGGGCCTACTGGGTCAGTGTCACCAGCTGCAATTAGGAAAAGAGGATGAAGTGATGCTGCTGTTAGGATAGTCTGGGCAGCTTCCTACACTCTCTGCTTAATATTCTCTTTAACTCAAGACATTCTTACTCTATCTTGGAGATCCGCACCAGAAAAGCCCACAGCAGAAGGCTGTGTCTGAGATGCCAGGCTCTGGTTCCTCCTTTTCTCTCTTCCGTTGCCAGGCTTGAACTGGACCTAAGGCTGTTGCAACTATGACATTTAGAAGTCCCTTGCAGAATATTTGTTGACTTTATTGTTAGGCACCCCATATTTTTGTTGCTTTAGTAAATTTATTTATTTTCATTGTTTTTGGAGTGTACAAAGGCAATTGGCTTTTTTATTCATTATATATCAAGCAGCTTACTATTGGTTCAGTTCAGTCATTCTGTCATGTCCAACTCTTTGCAACCCCATGGACTGCTTTCCTGTCCAACTCCTGGAGCTTGCTCAAACTCATCTCCATTGAATCAGTGATGCCATCCAGCCTTCTCATCTCTGTCTTCTCATCTCTGTCATCCCCTTCTCCTGCCTTTAATCTTTCCCAGCATCAGGGTCTTTTCAAATGAGTCACCTCTTTGCATCAAGTAGCCAAAGTATTGGAGCTTCAGCTTCATCATTAGTTCTTCCAATGAATATTCAGGACTGATTTCCTTTAGGATTGAATGGTTTGATCGCCTTACAATCCAAGAGACTCTCAAAAGTCTTCTCCAACACCACAATTCAAAAGCATCAATTCTTTGGCACTCAGCCGGCTTTATGGTCCAACCCTCACATCCATACATGACTACTGGAAAAACCATAGCTTTGACTAGACAGGCCTTTGTTGGCAAAGTAATGTCTCTGCTTTTTAGTATGCTGCCTAGGTTGGTCATATCTTTGATTCCAAGGAGCGAACATCTTTTCATTTCATGGCTGCAGTCACCATCTGCAGTGATTCTGGAGTCCAAGAAACTAAAGTCTCTCACTGGTTCCATTGTGTCCCCTTCTATTTGCCATGAAGTGATGGGACCGGCTGCCATGATCTTTGTTTTTTCAATGTTGAGTTTTAAGCCAGCTTTTTCACTCTCCTCTTTTACTTTCATCAGGAGGCTCTTCAGTTCCTCTTCACTTTCTGCCATAAGGGTGGTGTCATCTGCATATCTGAGGTTTGTGATATTTCTCCCAACAATCTTGTTTCCAGCTTGTGCTTCATCCAGCCCAGCATTTCACATGATGTACTCTGCATATAAGTTAATTAAGCAAGGTGATAATATACAGCCTTGATGTACTCCTTTCCCAATCTGGAACCAGTCCATTGTTCCATGCCTGGTTCTAACTGTTGCTTCTTGACCTACATACAGATTTCTCAGGAGGCAAGTAAGGTGGTCTGGTATTCCCATCTCTCTAAGAATTTCCACAGTTTTTGTGATCCACACATTCAAAGGCTTTAGCGTAATCAGTGAAGCAGAGGTAGAGTTTTTCTGGAATTCTCTTGCTTTTTCTATGATCCAGTGGATGTTGGCAATTTGATCTCTGGTTCCCCTGCCCTTTCTAAATCCAGCTTGAACATCTGAAAGTTCATGGTTCACGTACTGTTGAAGCCTAGATTGGAGAATTTTGAGCATTACTTTTCTAGCATGTGAGATGAGTGCAATTGTATGATAGTTGAACATTCTTTGGCATTGTCTTTCTTTGGGATTGGAATGAAAATTGACCTTTTCCAGTCCTGGTAGTCCTATACTACCTTATTGATTCCTGTCTTCTGTTTGTAAATGGAGAGAGGCAGTCTATTTCTACAAGCATATCTTCAGACACCAATTACTATTTGGTTTCCTTTTTGCTAATCCTTGTATGTTGAATTTGTTTTTCTTCTTTGTCTAATTTGTCTTGGACCTACAGGACAATATTTGATTTAAAGAGCACATTGGGTATCTGATCTTATTTCTGATTGGATAAGAATTACTCTAGCATTTCACCCTGGAGTATGATGTTTGCCATAGATTATAATATGTAATTTCTTCTACTTCTAATTTGCCAAAAGTTCGTTGTTTTTTTTTTAAATCATGAGCAGCTTTTGAATTTTATGAAATTCTTCATCTGCATTTATTGAGAATATTATTTGCTCAGGTGGTAAAGAATCCGCCTGCAATGTGGGAGACTGGGTTCAATGCCTGGGTTGGGAAGATCCCCTAGAGAAGGGAAAGGCTCCCCACTCCAATACTCTGGCCTGGAGAATTCCATGGGATTGCAAACAGCTGGACACAACTGAACAACTTTCACTATCACTAGTAGACTTTCTAATGTTACGTTGAGTTTCTGAAATATTACAACTTTGACATGTTTATATCTTTATGTATGTTGCTTTGATTCAGTTTGTTGATATTTTACTTAGGTTTTGTACCCATATTCAGGAGTAGATTGGCCTATGATTTACTTTTCTCCTAATTTTGTCTAGTTTTAGTATCTAGGTTATTTTTGTATTAACAAGTGAATTGGAGAGTATTTTTTCAGAAGACTTTATATAAGACTGAAATGATCTTCAAAGTTATCTTACACTTACCACAGTCTGTTGTTTCATTTATGAAGGACTGTTTACTAATAATTTGGTTTCTTTAAATATTATTAGGTTTTTTCTTTCTCCTTGAGCCATTGTTTTTTAATTTAATTTTCTAGATGTTCTTAGGAAGTCCTGCGTTTAAGGACATTGAGTCATCCATATTATTTTCCTACTGTCATTTTAATCTTCACTTCATCTTGAGTCTATCTTCTCTTCATTCCTGACAATTTTTGTGTTCATGTGTGCTCTTTTTTCCAACTTTATCAAGATACATTTCACACCATAAAAGTCACCATGTAAAACATTAGAGTTCAGTGGTTTTTACCATATTCTCAGGGTTGTTCAACCATCACCATCATCTAATTTTAGAAAACTTCCACATTAAGAGAGACTTCAAGCACATCAACAGTCATTTCCCATTCCAACTCCCTCCTTACCACATGAATTGGCTTTTAATATGTTATATGTTTATGTGGATTCAAAAGTCAAAAGAACATTAAGAGGTATGAAACGGGTATAAAAACATACACAGGGAATTCTAACTCCCACTCCCTCTTTATAGGTAATCATTTCATTAGTTTTCTGTTCATTTTTCTGTATTTCTTTATGCAAACACAAGGAAATGCAAGTATATTTATTTCTGTTTTCCATCCTTTCCTTACAGAAAGATAACATAATTTCCACAGCATTGTGCACCTTTCTTTTGCATTCACCACATCCTACAGCACACCCTCCTTCTTTCCTACAGTGATGTGTGTGTGCTAGTCACTCAGTCGTGTCCAATTCTTCGTGACCCCATGGACTGTAGCCCACCAGTCTCCTCTGTCCATGGGAGTCTCCAGGCAAGAATACTGGAGCGGATTGCCATTCCCTTCTCCAGGGAATCTTCCTGAACCAGGGATCAGACCTGGGTCTCTGAATTGCAGGCAGTGTCTTTACCATCTGAGCTACCAGGGAAGCCCATGCTTTATGATAAAAAGTATATGAATTTGGTCCAAATTTCTGGCACGGAACTCCTAAAACCCTTGGAATTTCTAAGTGATGAGAATTTCTAAGTCTTTTGTTATGTTGAGGTGATTTTAGCCCCCCCACCTTAGGATGGGGTTGACTGCCAGGAGACCCAACCATGTGTCTCTGTGTGTGTGAATATGCGAGTGTGTGTGCAAATGAGTATGCATGTGGGAGTGTGTGTGTGAGAATTCTCAGCTCCAGTTCCAAGGAGCTGGAACAATTGCCAATGGTCTGATTTATTTACTCATGCCTTTGTAGGCATGATGCCTATGTATGTAATCAATGAAGCCTCTACAAAAAAAAAAAAAGACAGGGTTTGGAGAGTTTCCAGGTAGATGAACACGTGGAAAATTTGGGAGAATTTGCTCAGAGAAAGTACAGAAGCTCTGCAAACCCAAGGGGGTGAGTCATTGGAACCTCTAATCTATAGCACAGGTGATAATCTGGGCTTGCAATTGGCATCTAAAGTGTATGGAGGAGTGGGCTTACATGGCTGCATTCATCTGGCAGCCGGTAGTCCAAGAAGCTGGACAGCCCAAGAAGGTATCACGTACCTGTCCCATGCATTTGTCATCCAGAGGTGGGCTCTCCAGGGGCTGGCTGGCTTGAGCTTCTTCACAACATGAGAGTCTAAAGGAAGCCAGCCTTCTTGCATTATGGTTAATTTTTCAAGAAGGAGGAAACAAGCTGCCAGTCCTCTTATGGCATGGATTCAGAAGTCATAACACGCCGCTTCTGCACTGTATTAGTCAGAGAAAGTCACGGGCCAGATTCAAAGGGTCGGAAATGACTCCTCCTCTGGCTTGGGGAGTGGGATGGGGCACAGGAAACAAGAGCTGGTGGCAGCATCTTTTAAGACCGTCTGTCATCCACATCTGCATTGGGTAGATTATCCTTTTGCAAAACTAATTAGAAACATTTTTGCCAGTTTATCATTTGCCTTTTGATTTTGCTCATATTTATATGTGTATAGTGTTTTTAAAATTTTATTTTGAAACAATTGTATAATCACAGGAAGTTGCAATCATAATACAAATTCCCCTTGGACTCATCACCTGGTTTCTCCCAATAATGATCTTATGTTAACATCAAAAAACCTCAAAACCAGAAAATATCAAAACCAATAAACATCAAAGTCAGGAAAATTGACATTGGTATCACACGGGTCATTTTGTCATGTGTAGAGATTCATGTAACCACAATCAGGGCACAAAACTTGCCCATCAACACAAAGATCTGCTAGAGCTTCTTTCTCGTTGTCGTGACCCACTGCCCTCGCGCCACCATACTTAAACCCCACAACCATTCATCTGTTTTTTTCCATCTGCAAGGGGTCAAAGAGTGGCTTCCAAAAAGATGTGCCCAAATCCTAACTCCAGAATCTGAAACCAGAGAATGTCAAGGATTAGCTCTTCTTTTTAACGGATTGTGCTTTTAATGCCATGTCTAAGAAATCTTTACCAAGAACTAGGCCTTGGAGATTTTTCCAGATGTTATGTTGTGAGAGCTGTATAGTTTTACAGTTTATAATTAATTCTCTAATCCATCCTGAGTTAGTTTTCGTGTAAAGTATAAGATTTCGGTTAATGAACTTTTTTTTTGGCTATTGTTCTAGCACTCTGTTGAAAAACTATCTTTCCTCTGTCTAACTGCTTTTGTACTTTTGTTCATAATCAGTTGGCCGTACTTGCTTGAGGCTATTTCTGGATTGTCAATTTTGTTTCATTAATCCCTCCACCAATACAATACCGTCTTGATTATTTTAGTTATAAGTCTTTAAAAAGGGGTGATTCCTCCCACTTTTTTCTTCTTTACCAAAACTGTCTTTAACTATTCTAGTTTCTTCTCCTTTCCATATAAATTTAAGAATAATCTTGCCTATATCTTACTGAGATTTTTATAACAATTGGTTAAACCTATGTATCAGTTTAAGGATAACTAATATCTTTGTTATGTTGAATCTTTTAATTCACAAACATGGTCTGTCTCTCCATTTACTTACACAGATGTAGAAAACAAACATGGGCTTCCCTTGTGGCTCAGCTGGTAAAGAATCCACCCGCAATGCAGGAGACCTGGGTTTGATCCCTGGGTTGGGAAGATTCCCTGGAGAAGGGAATGGCTACCCACTCCAGTGTTCTGGCCTGGAGAGTCGCAAAGAGTCGGACACAATGGAGCAACTTTCACTCTCACTCTCTCTCTCTTTGCACTTTGGAAGTTTTGTACTAGAAACTTTCTCAGTTTTCAGCACTTGAATCCTGCACATGCTTTGTTAGATTTACACCTAAGTATTTCTCTTTTTTTAAGTGATTATAAATAATATTGAATTTTAATTACAGTGTCCACATGCTCACTGCTTGTTTGTAGAAATACAGTAGACTTTGTATTCTATAACCTTGCTGAAATCACTTAGAGGATTTTGCAGACTGCCTGAGATTTTCTATGTAGTCCCTAAATGTTGTCTACAAATAGAAAAAGTTTTATTTCTTCCTTTCCAATAGTATGTTGTTGTTGTTTAGTTGCTAAGTTGTGTCTGACCCTTTTGCAATCCCATGGACTGCAGCCCACCAGGCTCCTCTGTCTGGAATTTTCCAGGCAAGAATACTGGAGTGGGTTGCCCAGGGATCAAACCCATACCTCTTGCCTCTCCTGCATTGCAGGTGGATTCTCTACCACTGAGCTACCAGGGAAACCCTTCCAATGGTATACATTTTATTTAATATAGTTGACTTGCATAGCTGCTGCTGCTGCTGCTAAGTCGCTTCAGTCGAGTCGAACTCTGTGCGACCCCATAGAAGGCAGCCCACCAGGCTCCGCCTTCCCTGGGATTCTCCAGGCAAGAACACTGGAGTGGGTTGCCATTTCCTTCTCCAATGCATGAAAGTGAAAAGTAAAAGTGAAGTCGCTCAGTCGTGTCCGACTCTTAGCGACCCCATGGACTGCAGCCTTCCAGGCTCCTCCGTCCATGGGATTTTCCAGGCAAGAGTACTGGAGTGGGGTGCCATTGCCTTCTCCATTGCATAGCTAGAACTTCTGATAATATATTGAATAGCAGTGGTGAGAGCAGACATCCTTGCCTATTCCTGATTTTAAGGAGGAAAGATCTAATCTTTCACCATTGAGCACGATGTTAGCTATAGGATTTTCGTAAATGTTCTTTATCACATTGAAGAAGTTCTCCTCTATCTCTAGCTACCTAGGAGTTTTTATCATGAATAGATGTTAAAATGTGTCAAATGCTTTTCTATATCAATTGATATGATCATGTGACTTTGTTGATATAGCAGATTACATTAATTGATTTTTTTTAACATTAATTGATTTCTGAATGTTGAACCAGCCTTGTATCCTTGGAACAAATTTCACATGGTCATGGAGTAAAATTGGTTTTATATATTGCTGAATTCTATTTGCTAATGTTTTATTAAGAGTTTTTGAAATATCTTATAATTCTAATGTCAATTATACCTCAATAAAGTTGAACTTTTAAAATAAAACTAAATTAGCAGAGAAAAAAGAATCATTGCATCTATATGCATAAGGGAATATATATTGACACATTGTGTCTATATGCATGATCAATGTATATATTAGTCTCTAGGTTCTTCTTTCTCTTTTTTTCATTTGTTTGGCACAGTCTTTGTTTCAGGGTAATACTGACTTCATTAATGAGTTAGGAAATATTTTTCCCTGCTCTGTTTCCTGGAAGAGGTTGTATAAAATGAGTGTTAATTTTTTTAAATGTTTGATAGAATTCAGGACGGAAATCATGCTCCCAGAGATTTCCTTTGGGGAAGTTCTTTAATTTTGAACTAAATTTTGTTAATAGTGATGTGCTGTGTGCTAAGTTACTTCAGTCATGTCCAGCTCTTTTGCAACCCTATGGATCGTATCCTCCAGGCTCCTCTGAACATGGGATTCTCCAGGCAAGAATACTGGAGTGGGTTGCCATTTCCTTCTCTAGGGTATTGTCTCAATCCAGGGATCAGACGCGCTGCTGTTATGTATGCTGGGTTGGCAGGCAGATTCTTTACCACTAGCATCACCTGGGAAATTAATAGAGATAGGGTTAATCAACTATTTCCTATTGGGTTAGTGTGGAATTTGTGTTTTCAAAGAAGTGATCCATTTCATATAAGTTGTCAAGTGTATGCGTGTACAGTTATTCACAGTATCCCCCTTTCATTCCTTCAGCATCTGCAGGGTCTGTTTTATTCCTGGTATTAGTAACATTACTAATACGTGGCATCTCTCTTTTTTCTTTGTCAGCCCTGCTAATGCTTTGTGAATTTTATTAATCTTTTCAAAGAACTAGCTTTTGGTTAATTGATTCCCTCTGTTGCTTTCCTGTTTTCATCTTCACTAATTTCAGATCTTATCTCTATTATTTCCTTTATTCTGCTTGCTTCGGATTTTTGTTGTTGGTGTTCTGAGTTCTTGAGTGAAAACTTAGACTACTGATTTGAGACTTTCCCTCTCTACTAATGTAAGCCTTCAGTGCTACAAACTTATTTTCAGTAGTCCTTTAGCAGCGTCCCACAAACGTTGATGCTATATTTTCATTTCTAATCTACTTTTTAATTTGCTTTAAGATTTACTCTTTAATCCAGGGATTATTTAGAAGTGTATTGTTTAGTTTCTGTTTGCAGATTTTCCTGTTATTTTTCTGTTACTGATGTCTAGTTTGAGTCCAGAATAGTTGGGGAACACACTGTATGCTTTCAGTAATTTTATACTTGCTTTGGTTCATTTTATGACACAGGATGTGGTCTGTCTTGTTATACAATCTGTGGGTGCTTGAGAAGAAAGTGTGTTCTGCTGTTGTTGGGTGGGATGTTGTATAAATGCCAATTAGATCTTGTTGATTGATGGTGTTACTGAATTCTTCTGTATCTTTAATGCTTTTCTGTCTAACTGTTTTATTAATTGTTGAGGAGGGGTGTTGAAGTCTCTATAATTGTAGAGTTGTCTCTCCATTTTTTCGGTTTCTGCTATGCATATTTTACAGTTTTGCTGTTTGATGCATATACATTTAGGACTGATATCTCTTCTCTTTTTTTTCAACTTGAAGGAAAAGCATTTATTATCTGAGAGTGACACACAGGAAATCTGACTTATAAATTGTGCTTAAAACGTTACAGTTTCCAACTTTCTTTAATGCTAATCTTAATGCTATAATAGGTTGTGAGATATGTGTTTTGACTTGAGATATTTTCTTCCTTTTCTAATTAATTCTCAACTTTACTATATGAAGCATTTGTGGTGGAGGAGTTTCAGGAGTTTGCATGTTGTTGGAGAAAGTGTCTGTTGGAGGGGTTCACGTGGCTGTTTTCCTAAAGGGACTTTCAGAAAAATTCAGTTCATCTAGAAAATCAAAGTGCTCATTCTCCACTGATGAAGTTTGGAAAAAAGCATTTGTGTTGCCATTCCACTATGACCCAAGCTATCTCTACCACTCTGGTCTGGACTCCATCCTTCTCTCTCAGGTTCTTGCTGTTCCTGTCAGAACTGCCTCTGAAGTTCCCCACTGGGACCAGATACTCCCAGCACCACCATTTTATTCATGTGACTCCCCACCTGGATTCCCACTAGACTCCCCCACATCTGTGCAGATTCTTATAATATTGGCTTTGCTCTTTTTCCCCCTCTCCCACCTCCCACCCTATCTCACCCCTCTAGGTGGTCACAGAGCCCAGGTTTGAGTTCCATGAGTCATACAGCAAATTCCCATTGGCTATCTATTTTACATATGTTAACGTATATGTTTCCATGCTACCCCTTCCATTCACCCCACCCTCTCCTTCCTACCCACTATCCTGTGTCTATAGGTCTGTTCTCTACGTCTTCGTATCCACTGCTACCCTACAAATAGGCTCATCAGTACCATCTTTCCAGATTCTATATATATGCATTAATGTATGATATTTATCTCTTTTTTAGTTACTTCACTCTGAATAATAAGCTCTAGGTTCATCCATCGCATTAGCACTGACTCAATTATGTTCCTTTTTATGGCTGAGTAATATTCCGTTGTATATCTGTACCACAATTTCTTTATCCATTCATCTGTCGATGGACATCTACATTGCTTCCATGCCCTAGCTATTGTGAATGGTGCTTCAATGAACATTGGAGTACATGTGTCTTTTTCATTTATGGTTTTCTCAGGGTACATGCCTAGTAGTGGGATTGCTGGGTCATATGGTAGTTTTATTCCTAGTTTTGAAAGGAATCTCCATACCGTATTCCATAGTGGCTGTATCAATTTACATTCCCGCCAACAGTGCAACAGGGTTCCCTTTTCTCCATACCCTCTCCAGCATTTACTGTTTGTAGATTTTTTGATGATGGCCATTCTGACTGGTAGTGAGGTGATATCTCATTATAGTTCTGACTTGCATTTCCCTAATAATGAGCAATGCTGAGCATCTTTTCATGTGTTTATTATGATATGTCTTCATGACAGATTGGTCCTTTTTCTGGTGGATTAGCTTTATTTCCATCGTATGATTTCTTTCTCTGTCCCTGATAATTTTATTCACTCTGAAGTCTACATTATTTAATATAAATGTAGCCACTTTTGTGTTTTTAATTAATGTTTGCATAGTATATATTTTTACCCTTTTACATTCAACTATATCATTATAAACATTATAAGTTTCTTGTCAACAGTGCATAGCTGGGTCATGTTTTTTAATCCAGTTTGCCTATCTCCGCCTCATAGTTGATATATTTAGACTATTTATATTTAATGTAAATGTTTACATGTTAGGGCTTAAGTCTGCCACTTTATATTTTCCTCTTATTCTCTCTGATTTTCATTTCTGTTTTCTTATTCCCACTTTCCTTTGGGTTACTGCAACTTTTTTTAGAATTCCACTTGACATATCTCTAAGATCTTTGAATGTATATTTTTGTATACCCTTTAGTGGTTGCTGTATTACATTATATGTACATAATTTATATAGTCTAACATTTTAGGAATCAATGAACTAAAATAGACTTGAATGGGTGAATTTAACTCAGATGTCCATTATATTGACTACTGTGGGCAAGAATCCCTTAGAAAACATGGAGTGCCAATCATAGTCAACAAAAGTCTGAAATGCAATACTTGGATGCAATCTCAAAAATGAAAGAATAATCTCTGTTCATTTCCAAGGCAAACCTTTCAATATCACAGTAATCCAAGTCTATACCCTGACCAGTAATGCTGAAGAAGCTGAAGTTCAATGGTTCTATGAAGACCTACAAGACCTTCTAGAACTAACACCCAAACAAGATGTCCTTTTCATTATAGGGGACTGGAATGCAATAGTAGGGAGTCAAGAGATACCTCAAGTAACAGGCATATTTAGCCTTGGAGTACAAAATGAAGCAGGTCAAAGGCTAACAGAGTTTTGCCAAGAGAAGGCACTGGTCATAGCAAACACCCTCTTCCAACAACACAAGAGACAACTCTACACATGGACATCACCAGATAGTCAATATTGAAATCACACTGATTATATTATTTGCAGCAGAAGATGGAGAAGCTCTATACAGTCAGCAGAAACAAGACTGGGATCTGACTGTGGCTCAGATCATGAACTCTTTATTGCCAAATTCAGACTTTAATTGAAGAAAGTAGGGAAAACTGCTAGACCATTCAGGTATGACTGAAATCAAATCCCTTATGATTATACGGTGGAAGTGACAAATAGATTTAAGGGATTAGATCTGATAGACAGAGTGCCTGAAGAATTATGGATGGAGGTTCATGACATTGTACAAGAGGCAGTGATCAAGACCATCCCCAAGAAAAAGAAATACAAAAAGGCAAAATGGGTGTCTGAAGAGGCCTTACAAATAGCTGAGAAAAGAAGAGAAACTAAAGGCAAAGGAGAAAAGGAAAGATATACACATCTAAATGCAGAGTTCCAAAGAATAGCAAAGAGATAAGAAAGCCTTCCTAAGTGATCAATGCAAAGAAATAGAGGAAAACAATAGAATGGGAAACACTAGAGATCTCTTCAAGAAAATTAGAGATACCAAGGGAGTATTTCGTGCAAAGATTAGCACAATAAAAGACAGAAATGGTATGGACCTAACAGAAGCAGAAGATATTAAGAAGAGGTGGCAAGAATACACAGAAGAACTGTACAAAAAAGATCTTCACTACCCAGATAACCACGATGGTGTGATCACTCACCTAGAGCCAGACATCCTGGAATGTGAAGTCAAGTGGGCCTTAGGAAGCATCACTATGCACAAAGCTAGTGGAGATGATAAGATTCCAGCTGAGCTATTTCAAATCCTAAAAGATGATGCTGTGAAAGTGCTGCACTCAATATGCCAGCAAATCTGAAAACTCAGCAGTGGCCACAGGACTGGAAAAGGTCAGTTTTCATTCCAATCCCTAAGAAAGGCAATGCCAAAGAATGTTCAAACTACCGCACAGTTGCACTCATCTCACACGCTAGCAAAGTAATGCTCAAAATTCTCCAAGCCAGGTTTCAACAGTACGTGAACCATGAACTTCCAGATGTTCAAGTTGGATTTAGAAAAGGCAGAGGAACCAGAGATCAAATTGCCAACATCTGTTGGATCATCAAAAAGCAAGGGAGTTCCAGAAAAACATCTATTTCTGCTTTATTAACTATGCCAAAGCCTTTGACTGTGTGGATCAAAACAGACTGTGGAAATTCACAAAAAGATGGGAATGCCAGACCACCTTACCTTCCTCCTGAGAAATCTGTATGCAGGTCAAGAAGCAATAGCTAGAACTGGACATGGAACAACAGACTGGTTCCAAATGAGGAAAGGAGTACATCAAGGCTGTATATTGTCACTTTGCTTACTTATCTTATATGCAGAGTACATCATGTGAAATGCCAGGCTGGATGAAGTACAAACTGGAATCAAGATTGCCGGGAGAAATATCAATAACCTCAGATATGCAGATGACACCACCCTTATGGCAGAAAGTGAAGAAGAACTAAAGAGCCTCTTGATGAAAGCAAAAGAGGAGAGTGAAAAAGTTGGCTTAAAACTCAACGTTCAGAAAACTAAGATCCTGGCATCTGGTCCCATCATTTCATGGCAAATAGATGGGGAAACAATGGAAACAGTGGCAGACTTGTTGGTGACTGTTGGTGACTGTTGGTGACAGACTGGATGGTGACTGCAGCTGTGAAATTAAAAGATGCTTGCTCCTTGGAAGAAAGGCTATGACCAATCTAGACAGCATATTAAGAAGCAGAGACGTTACTTTGCCTACAATGGTCCGTCTAGTCAAAGCTATGGTTTTTCCCAGTAGTCATGTACAGACATGAGAGTTGGACTATAAAGAAAGCTAAGTGCTGAAGAATTGATGCTTTTGAACTGTGGTATTGGAGAAGACTTTTGAGAATCCCTTGGACTGCAAGGAGATCCAACCTGTCAATCCTAAAGGAAATCAATCCTGAATATTCATTGCAAGGACTGATGCTGAAGCTGAAACTCCAATACTTTGGCCACGTGATGCAAGGAACTGACTCATTGGAAAAGACCCTGATGCTGGGAGGGATTGGGGGCAGGAGGAGAAGGGGACGACAGAGGATGAGATGGTTGGATGGCATCACCGACACTATGGACATGAGTTTGAGTGAACTCCGGGAGTTGGTGATGGACAGGGAAGCCTGGCGTGCTGCAGTCCATGGGGTCGCAAAGAGTCGGACAGGACTGAGCGACTGAACTGAACTGAATGGTGTTGCCACTTAACCAGTTTGAGTGACGGGAAGAACACTTACCTCCTTTAAAGTCCCTTTACCTTACACCGTTTATAGTTGTCTTAAATATTATCTCTATAAACACTGAGCCCCACATTAGACAGTGTCATAATTTTTACTTCAATCATCAAAAATAATTTGGAAAACTCAAGAGGGGAAGTCTGTTGTATTATCTACATTTTTGTCCTTTTCTGTATTTATCTACATTGTTCTTTTCTGATGTTCCAAGGTTCCTCTTTTGTTATTTCCTTTCTGTTTGAGGAACAACCTTAGCCATTCTTTTATGGTAGATCTGCTAGCAACAAATGCTCTTAGTTTTCCTTCATCTGAGAATATCTTGATTTTCCCTATATTCCTGAAGCATATTTTCATGGGCTTGACACAATTCTGGGTTGCAGTCATTTTTTCAGCATTTGAAACAGTACTGCACCACTTCCTTCTAGTCCCCATGGTTTCTGGTGAGAAATCTGCTGAAATTTTGTTTTTCCCCAAAGGTTTCCATGTTGTTTCTCTTTAGCTACTTTCAAGGATTTTGTAATTTGTCTTTAGCTTTTAGATATTTGACTCAATGTGTATTGACGTGGATTTCTTCAGGTTTATCTTTGAGTTCACTCAGTTTCTTATTGTACATTCAGGTGTTTTGTTTTTGTTTGTTTGGTTGGGTTTTGTTTTTGTTTTTTGCCAAATTTAAGAATCTTTCAGCCATTATTTCTTCAAATATTTTCAGTTCCATGTCTTCTCCTTTCCTGGGACTCTGATGGCATAAATTTTAGATCTCTGTTAGAAGCCCACACGTCTCTGAAGTTCTATTCTTTTTTCCACCACTTTATTTTCTCCCCGTTATTTCAATTGGATAATGTATTTCTTTTTTTTTTTTTTTTTTAAACTTTACATAATTGTATTAGTTTTGCCAAGTATCAAAATGAATCCATCACAGGTATACATGTGCTCCCCATCCTGAACCCTCCTCCCTCCTCCCTCCCCATACCATCCCTCTGGGTCGTCCCAGTGCACTAGCCCCAAGCATCCAGTATCATGCATTGAACCCGGACTGGCATCTCGTTTCATACATGATATTTTACATGTTTCAATGCCATTCTCCCAAATCTTCCCACCCTCTCCCTCTCCCACAGAGTCCGTAAGACTGTTCCATACATCAGTGTCTCTTTTGCTGTCTCATACACAGGGTTATTGTTACCATCTTTCTAAATTCCATATATATGCGTTAGTATACTGTATTGGTGTTTTTCCTTCTGGCTTACTTCACTCTGTATAATAGGCTCCAGTTTCGTCCACCTCATTAGAACTGATTCAAATGTATTCTTTTTAATGGCTGAGTAATACTCCATTGTGTATATGTACCACGGCTTTCTTATCCATTCATCTGCTGATGGACATCTAGGTTGCTTCCATGTCCTGGCTATTATAAACAGTGCTGCGATGAACATTGGGGTACACGTGTCTCTTTCCCTTCTGGTTTCCTCAGTGTGTATGCCCAGCAGTGGGATTGCTGGATCATGAGGCAGTTCTATTTCCAGTTTTTTAAGGAATCTCCACCCTATCTTTTTTTAAAATATGGAACACTTCGCAAATCTGCACATCATCCTTGTTGAGGGGCTGTGCTCATCTTCCCTGTATCGTTCCAATTTTAGTATATGTGTTGCTAAAGCAAGCACTATATCATTCTATCTTTAAGTTAACTGATTTAATTGATTCTTTCCCCTATCCACTCCATCCTACTCTTAGGCCAGTTGTTGAGGTTTTTGTTGTTGTTACTGCACATTTAGGTATAAAATTTTTCAGAGTTCTTTATAGCTTCTATTTCTTGCTGAGACGCCCTATTTTTTCATTTGTTTGAAGCATGTTCATAATTGGCAAGGTTTCGTTTCTCACCCAGCACGTATAGAAGTCTTGGCTCCTCACTTGGCCTTCTCTGCTAGCACCCTACTAATGGACGCATCGATTGAGCCACCTCATTACAGCATGGCAAGAGAAGAAGTCTAGATCCTCCGGAGACGGGCATGGAGACCCACTCCAGCATTCATGCCTGGAGAATCTCATGGACACAGGAGTGTAGGCCAGAGGGTCGCAAAGAGCTGGACACAACTGAAGTGACAGCATGCAAGCAAGAACGGACGTCTAGGCTCTCCTCGTGACCTCTGCTGACACAGAGCGGGTGGGACCATCATTGTTTCCTGCGGAGTCTGGCTGAAGCAGAGTAGTTACTGTCTAAAAGTTTTCTGTCTTGCTAGGCTATATCTTTCTGGTCCTTTGACCACAGAGAGCAGGCTTTGTTGAGTCCTTTACTTTGTTGGCTTCTATCTCTCTACCTTTCAGAGTCTTCTTGTGTTCATTTTATATACATCTTCCAGGAGCTTTAGTTGTACTTAACAGAAATAATAGGAAAAAGTACATCGACTCCATCTTTCCAGAAGCAGGGTGGAAGATTCTTTTTAAATATAATCAAATCTATTTTACATTCCTACTAGCAATGCACAATGGTTTCGTTTTCTCCATGTCCATACCAACACTTGTTTTCTGTTTTATCATAGCCATTCTGATAAGTGTGAAGTGATATCTCATTGTGATTTGTATTTGCATTTCCTTCATGATTACTGATATTAAGCATCTCTCCAAGTGCTTACTAGACATTTCTGTATCTTCTTTGGATAGAGGTCCATTCAAGTATTTTGCTTATTTTTGAATTGGGTTGTTTGGGGGGTTTGTTATTGAATTTTAGGAGTTCTCCATATACTTTGTTATCAAATCAGATCAGATCAGATCAGTCACTCAGTCATGTATGACTCTTTGCGACCGCATGAATTGCAGCACGCCAGGCCTCCCTGTCCATCACCAACTCCCGGAGTTCACTCAGACTCACGTCCATCGAGTCAGTGATGCCATCCAGCCATCTCATCCTCTTTCGTCCCCTTCTCCTCTTGCCCCCAATCCCTCCCAGCATCAGTCTTTTCCAATGAGTCAACTCTTTGCATGAGGTGGCCAAAGTACTGGAGTTTCAGCTTTAGCATCATTCCTTCCAAAGAAATCCCAGGGCTGATCTCCTTCAGAATGGACTGGTTGGATCTCCCTGCAGTTCAAGGGACTCTCAAGAGTCTTCTCCAACACCACAGTTCAAAAGCATCAATTCTTCGGCGCTCAGCCTTCTTCACAGTCCAACTCTCACATCCATACATGACTACAGGAAAAACCATAGCCTTGACTAGACGGACCTTTGTTGGCAAAGTAATGTCTCTGCTTTTGAATATGCTATCTAGGTTGGTCATAACTTTCCTTCCAAGGAGTAAGCGTCTTTTAATTTCATGGCTGCAGTCACCATCTGCAGTGATTTCGGAGCCCAAAAAATAAAGTCTGACACTGTTTCCACTGTTTCCCCATCTATTTCCCATGAAGTGATGGGACCGGATGCCATGATCTTCGTTTTCTGAATGTTGAGCTTTAAGACAACTTTTTCACTCTCCAGTTTCACCTTCATCAAGAGGCTTTTTAGTTCCTCTTCACTTTCTCCCATAATGGTGGTGTCATCAGCATATCTGAGGTTATTGATATTTCTCCTGGCAATCTTGATTCCAGCTTGTGTTTCTTCCAGTCCAGCGTTTCTCATGATGTACTCTGAATATAAGTTAAATAAACAGAGTGACAATATACAGCCTTGACGTACTCCTTTTCCTATTTGGAACCAGTCTGTTGTTCCATGTCCAGTTCTAACTGTTGCTTCCTGACCTGCATACAGATTTCTCAAGAGGCAGATCAGGTGGTCTGGTATTCCCATCTCTTTCAGAATGTTCCAGTTTATTGTGATCCACACAGTCAAATAGGTGTTTGCAAATATTTTTCCCACTTTTTTACTTTGTTGCTGGTATTCTTTGATGCATGAAAGTTTTTAACTCTGATGAAATCCAGTTTGGCCATTTGTTTTCTTTTTTTGCCTTTAGTGTCATATCCAAGAAATCATTACCAAATCCAGTGTCATGAAAATTTCCCTATGTTGTCATCTAAGAGTTCTATAGTTGGGAGCTTCCTAGTGGTCTAGTGTTAGGGTTCTGCCCTTTCACTGCTGTGGTCCAGGCTCAGTTTCTGGTCAGGGAACTGAGATCCTGCAAGCCACATGGACAAAAAAATAAAATAAAAAAGTGTTTTACAGTTTCAGTTCTTACACTTAGGTGTTGTATCCATTTTAACTTAATTCTTGCATATGGTGTTAGACAAGGGTACAGTTCATTCTTTTGCATGTTGATACCTAGTTTTCCCAGCACCATTTCACAGCACTATTGAAAAGACTGCTCTTTAGCTATTAAATGGTCTTGGCAACAATTACTTGTCAAAATTTACTTTTTTAAAAAAGTGAAATCATGAATAAGCAAATACAAAATATTTAATTCATTGATTAATGATAAACCAATAAGATGTTGCAACCAGCTTAAAGGAGAATTCAAAGGATAGAGACATACATAGAGCATAAAATGAATCTACAAATAGATATAAATAGACATTTGGGGGGGTGTATTAGTTTCTTATTGCTGCAATCACAAATTTACTGGCTTAAAACAACAAATTTATTACCTTACAATTCTAGAGGTTGGAAATCTAAAATGGGTGTTCAGCAGTGTGGATATTCCTTAAAAAACTGGAAATAAAACTGCCTTATGACCCAGCAATCCCACTTCTGGGTATACACACTGAGGAAACCAGAATTGAAAGAGACACGTGTGCCCCAGTGTTCGTCACAGAACTGTTTATAATAGCCAGGACATGGAAGCAACCTAGATGCCCATCAGCAGATGAATGGATAAGAAAGCTGTGGTACATATACACAATGGAGTATTACTCAGCCATTAAAAAGAATACATTTGAATCAGTTCTAATGAGGTGGATGAAACTGGAGCCTATTATACAGAGTGAAGTAAGCCAGAAAGAAAAATACCAATACAGTATACTAACGCATATATATGGAATTTAGAAAGATGGTAACAATAACCCTGTAAGCGAGACAGCAAAAGAGACACAGATGCATGGAACAGTCTTTTGGACTCTGTGGGAGAGAGTGAGGGGGGGATGATTTGGGAGAATGGCATTGAAACATGTATAATATCATATATGAAACAAATCGCCAGTCCAGGTTTGATGCAAGATACAGGATGCTTGGGGCTGGCGCACTGGGATGACCCAGAGGATGGTACGGGGAGGGAGGAGGGAGGGAGGTTCGGGATGGGGAACATGTGTATACCTGTGGCGGATTCATGTTTATGTATGGCAAAACCAATACAATATTGTAAAGTAATTAACCTCCAATTAAAATAAATAAATTTATATTAAAATAAATAAAATAAAATGGGTGTTCAGGTCTGTTTCCTTCTAGAGGGTCTAGGCGAGAATCTGTTTCCCGCCTTTTCCAGCTTTGAGAGATTGCCTTCATTCTTTGGTCCATGACTGCATCACTCCAACCTCAGCTTCCATTGTCACATCTCCTTCTCTAACACTGACCCTACTGGTAAAAGGATCCTTGTGATTACATTGGACCCTTCTGGATAATTCAAGAGACTCTCCTCATCTCAAGATCATTAACTTATCACATTTGCAAAACCCTTTTGGCCATGTAGAGTAACATATTCACAGGTTACAAATAGGACATGTACATTTTGCAGGGAGCATTATTCTGCCTACAAAAATGGGGGGTCAATTATTCCTTCCATCACAAATAATTAAGTTGCATATATAAGATTAAAATCATTTGCACTGGGGACTTCCCTGGCATTCCAGTGGTGAAGACTTTGCCTTCCAATGCAGGTGGTCAGGGAGCGAAGATCTCACATGCCTCATGGCCAAAAAGACAAAACCTAAAACAGAAGCAAGATTGTAACAAATTCAATAAAGACTTTTTTTAAATGGCCCACATCAAAAAAAAGAAAAAGAAAGAAATCACTTGCATTGCTATTGGTTATTTACAATTTGCATGTGTGTGTATATTCAGTCGCTCAGGCCTGTCTAACTCTTCGTGCCCTACGGATTGTAGCCTTCCTGGTTCCTCTGTCCATGGGATTTTCCCAGCAAGAATACTGGAGCAGGTTGCCATTTCCTCCTGCAGGGGATCTTCCCAACCCAGGGATCAAACCCATATCTCCTGCACCTTATGCACTGCTGGTGGATTCTTTACCACTGAGCCACCGGAGAAGCCCCATTTACAATTTACAAAATCATAAAATAGCACAAAGGTGCAGCCCCCGAGGGGATAATCCAGAAAGCAGTGTTTAGTGTTCCATTCCACTCCAAAGCATAGTTTTCCATTAAAGATACCTCATAATCCTTTTGACCCAATTCAATGTCTTTCACTGTCTTCACTGGTTCTCTAACCTGTTTCATTCCCTTATTGCTGTTTCAGGTTCTTTCCTCACTGATAACCTCTATATGCCTTATTGTGCTTTCTGCTCTACTCTCTTTCAAGCTCCTTTTAATTTAGTGTTCATTTCTGATTTTGTATTTTCTTCTGTTTCTCTCCTGATTTCTACCAAGATAGTTCACTATCTTCCTTTCGTTTAGCTCCTTCTTTCCTAAGGTCTTAAATTCCTGCTGTGTGGTCTTTCTTCAAAGCTGCAACTATTTCACTGAGCTATTATTATTATCATTAACATATGTTGGAAGGTTAGGGTACAATTTTCCCCCACCTTTAGCAACATTTTTCTGGTGTGTTTTCTTCATATGCAGAACAATTCTGTTTTTCCTTTTCACTATTTTTCTTATGATATTCTTATAAATGTGCTATAATACCTATTATGTTACTGATATTTTGGTGAGTTCTGTTTTCTAGGATCAGCTGTTAGTGGGCAATCCTGAATGTTGGTAGTACTGGGGCTCCAGGGCCCCCTCTTCTGTGAATACAAAGGACAGATTCTTTCACCTACTCTCTGCAGAGCCAGGCTGCCAGTGTAGAAGGGCTCCCCAAGGCTCACAAACACATGACAACTAAACAATGCACTCCTAGACAACAAATGGGTCAAAGAAGGAGTCAAAAGGAAAACCAGACAATGCTTTGAGATGAATAAAAATGAAGACACAACATACCACAACGTATGGTATGCAACTAAACAGTGCTTAGAGGAAAACTTATAGTTATCACCTTTGTTAACAGAGAAGAAAGAGCCTATCAATAACCTAATGCTGCTGCTGCTGCTGCTGCTAAGTCGCTTCAGTCGTGTCCGACTCTGTGCGACCCCATAGACGGCAGCCCACCAGGCTCCCCCGTCCCTGGGATTCTCCAGGCAAGAACACTGGAGTGAGTTGCCATTGCCTTCTCCCAATAACCTAATGGTCTACCTCAAAACGCTGAAAAAAGGAGAGCAAACTAAACTACAGAAGGGTTTCTTCCCAACCTCTAAGCATCTTCAGTTCCTTTATCAGTAACTACTGTCTCCAAGGAACACTGAGTCTGCCTTCCAGGGACCCACTCTTTTCCTAAAGCAGTTATTCCTAGGTTGGCCACATCTAGACGCCCTCCAGGCCCATCTACATCTTCTCTCAACCTCCTCCAACTGATTTTCAGTCTTTATTACAGCAGCTCCTCCTCGGAGTAAGACCTTCTCCTTCTAGGAAGTTCTTGTTAGACTCTTCCCCACTGCCCCTTCTTCTCTGCCAGGCCTAGTGATCAACTGTGAGAGCTTTTGACTGCAGTTAAATGTAATTCCAGCTTGGAGCTCTCCTCTGTCTCCTAGATTCACCAAAGGTGCCGTTTCATGTTGTTATTGAGATATGGAGGAAAGTTCAGGGTACTCATTGTTCTACAAGGCTTTTAGGACAAAAAGCGTGAAGGTCTGTGACTAAACTGCTGCCTGAGTCCTTCCCAGATTTCCAAGGGGTTTTCTCACCAAATAACTCAGTCTCAATCACGGCTCATGTGAGAGGGCACAGGGAGCTATTGGGGGAGCCCTAGGTTATACTACCATGGCCCTCACCAAGGAACAGAGGCCGCTGCCCCCTTGCATACATGCTCAATTCCACATTTACACTGGGATTATTAAGCCAGAGTGCAATCCTGCAGTTCAGTTCTGATGCTAACAGTCGAGAGCTAGCATCAGGCTCCACAGGGCAAAGCACAGTAAGTAAACGTGCTGTCCGTCTGGGCTCACTCTGCCCCTCCAGGTTTACAACAGGATACAGCATCAGAACTGCAGTGTCTGCAAAAGCCCCTCTGCACAGGGCTCACCGGCCATCTTTCCTCCTCACAATTCCTCTTGCCACGGGCTGGGTCTGCTCCTCTCTCTTCCCACAGTACCAGCCTCTTAGCCTCAAATTCCTGTACACAATCCCAAATGAGTCTCCAGGACAACCTCTGCTCAACTAAGAACTCACTAAGGTGAACCCTAAGCAAAATGCCAAGAACCCTTGGTCTCTGCTCTCAGCAGCATGGAGAGAAATCTTTGACCCTCCTCCCTGAACACAGGACCCCGGCCACAGGGGTAGGCTAGGGTAAGGTGCTTCCTCCCGCCAGACAAAGAAGGCCATCCTCCCCAGGGCTCTGCTGCCTGTTCTTCTGCTGCTTGCCCAGCCTGAATTCTTGGGTGCTTGCTCTGGACTCACTCGCCATGCATAAGCTGGTTGGGATTCTGTAGGACAAGGCTCCATATGCCCCTCTCTTGGCTCTTGCCTGCCAAGTCCCCATCTGTGGTATCTTCAGAGTCTGCCCTTCTCTTCCTGTGTGACTTTCATAGTTTCCTTGGGTGCTCCCACCCAGTCCTATGGCTTTACATCCTACCCAAATGCTGAAAAACCCCCATTTCCTGCCCAGGTCCCTCATCCATCTGAATGAAAACACAGGAACTCTTAACTATGGTTTCCTCTGGGAAGAAGTTCCAGGAGTTTGGGATGGGAGGAATACCATTTTTCCTTTACTCATTCCCTACTACTTGAATATTTCACAATTCTGTAGTTTTCTATCGATGAAGGTTAGTGTTATGTACCAACTTGGCTTAGATGTGAAAGTGAAAAAGCGAAGTCGCTCAGTTGTGTCTGACTCTTTGTGACCCCATGAACTGTAGCCTACTACACTCTTCCATCCACGGGATTTTCCAGGCAAGAGTACTATAGTGGGTTGCCATTTCCTTTTCCAGAGCATCTTCCCAACCCAGGGATCGCACCCGGGTCTCCCACATTGTAGGCAGACTCTGTACTGTCTGAGCCACCAGGGAAGTCCTACACTCTTTAGAGACTAAGTAAAGGAGATTATCCTTGGTAACCTGGATGGGCCTCATCCAGTCAGATGAAAGTCTTCAGAGCAAAACTGAGGATTCCCTGAGGAAGAAGCCCTGCCTGTGGATGCACTGTCAGCTCCTCCTTGATGGTCCCAGCCCGCACTTCCTCACAGCCTGCCCTGCGGATTTTCAACTAGCCTCGGCAGCCCTACATGTAAGCTTTGCAATAAATCGACCTCTCTCTCTCTTTAATATCTTTCTGATTTTGTTTCTCTGGCAGAACCCTGACTGATACAGTGCCTAATACCATTAATTAAACTCAAACTCATTACTCTCATTGCCTCCGCCCCACCATCAAGCCCACCCAGGCACACTGCCATGATCCTATCCTGATGGACTGCATGGCTTTCCTGGCAGCTCCCCAAGTCAGAAGCCCTGGGGTGTGAACTGACTCCTCCCTCCTGCGCTCCTTCTCTACTCAGTCAGCTGGGTGGAAGGAGAGAGCAGGGGAGTAGAATTCTCTCGAGTCTGTGCCCAGCCCTCCAACCCCACTCCGATCTCTTCTCCCTCTGGATCTGGCAGTAGTTGCATCCCTGGACTCCCTGCACCCATGACAACTTCACCTTCCTTATTCACTCACCAGCCAGAGTCGTCTGAGAAACCCACTTCCCCTATCTGAAGGCCTCTGCACACGCAGCGTGGAGCCCACGTCCCCAAGCCAGTGGGCTCTACCCGCCTCTCGCCATGTCTCCTCCTTCAGCTCCTCCAGCCTTGGTTCCACACCTGGAGCGGGCCTCCCTCTCTCACCTCTGCACCTTGTCTCCAATTTCCTCACCTTCCCAACCACCCCAGTGAGCCAAGCCCAAGTTGCCGAGCCTTGGACTATCATCTGGCTGTTTGCCTGCCTCCCTGGATCCCGAGCACATTCAGCCCCTGGTGGCAAGGGTTTGGGCTGGCTTTGCTCAGTCCCTGTTTCAGAGTCAAGAACCACAGTAATTGCTGAAAAACATGTCTAACCACAGAATCATCACGTGGACTAATTTACTCGCTCTTTCCTTCTTTCCTTTCCCTTTTGCTGCTCGTGATATGGAACCGGAGAAATGCGTTTAATTAGCTTAGGGGGTTACTAAAGGGAATTTCATTCTATGTTTATGACTTAACTGCAGATGATTTAGGACAAAGAATATTTTGCCCCTGAAGAAAACTAAATAAATTGCTTTGACTCATTTTGGGGCTTAAATTGAGTTTAACTTTTTGTTTTCCAGTAGCACTTGATACTAAAATATGTTCTGCTCAGTGATTCTTTAGTATGTCCTAGAAGAAAATGTGACTCCGGGGCCACTTTTACAGAGCCTTAAGCAGTTGGAAGAACCCCACGCCCCGGCAGCTCTTACTGTTGTTGCCATCATGACTGTTTTGGATAGAACCCATCTGAAGCATCTTCATTTCCCAAACAGAGTCTTGTCCCTTACCTCAAGCCTTTGTCTCCATCCCTGCCATGAAACTCTTCTAAGTGTTAACTTGGAGATAAGCCTGGTTCACCAGGACTCAAGGCAGAGCCCAAAGCCAGGTGTCCTTGATGGGCAGAGCCCACAGGGTCCCGGGCCTGTGAAGCTGCCTGGTCCCCAACACCACAGGGCTGAAGACACAGCATCAGGAAACAGAGCTGACAGGAAAACCAGCAGCACTTGCTAAAATAGCATGCGTGAACTTTAACGTCCTTCTCTATTTAAGACCCTTCATTTCCCTTCCGTGACCCCCAATTCCTAGTAATCATGCAATACTGTGTCCTCACTGAAAAGTTATGGACGTTGATTGAGCAGACATTTCTGTCAGCAAATAACTGCAACACATACAATCTCCTAAAGGTAAATTTAATCTTTACCTTTGCAGATTGAACCCCTTGCAGATCGAACCCAGGTCCCCTGCACTGGAAGGGCAGAGTCCTAACCACTGGACAGCCAGGAAATTCCCTAAGTTAATTAAATGAAGAGATCAGATGAAGCGAAGATGGACAGACTCCAAATCCTAACAACCTGTGTGCCAATGACATCTGGGAGGAGAATCCCAGGGCCCTTTTGGGGGGACTCTCTCTGCCATGGAATGTGTCCTCCCACCACCCTTCACAGGAAGCTCAGGCCTCAGAATCGGCCTCCCCTCCAAGTTCCAGCCCCCTTCCAGAGAGGTCCATCTCCCCGTAGTTTTCCACCCTCGCCTTCTGAATTCCTGCCATTCCATTGCTCAGAGACAAAGTCGCACTTCTCATAAGCTCAGAACTTTCAGGTTCTCTCACACAGAGACCAGACTCATAAAGAGAGTAACCAAAGAAATTCTAAAGCTCCAGGAACTAAGAGGAGTGGAGAGGGCAGCTGCCAACGGCAAAGCAGTTGAGCCCGTGCGGATGGCAGTGAACCAGCAACCTGGCGGGCCACTGCGGGGCTCGGGAGCCCACTGCCATGGAAACCGCACACAGCATCGCTGCCCCTCGCACCGGCACCAAGCAGGTGACAGTGTTCGGCAAGGCCGCTCGGTGGGTAGAAAACAGCTGAATGAAGCCTTGGGAAGCGTGCCTTCTTCTCGTGGTTGTAACACACTCTCTTCTTATGTCTGGAAGGAGGGATTGCCCCAGCGGGACAGCCTCTCCCCGGGAAATAATATCAAAAGAACAGTAGATAAGAAACCTCGGCTCAAAGGCAGCAGCTGCTCTGTGAGCTTAAAGGGACTGGTGTTTCAGTTACTGTGAGTTGAATGACAATGATGAGGACAACCCTTGAGGGGCCAAAGGGAAAGTCACCCCTCCCCTCTTCCAGTCAGAAAGCTAATGGAGAAATTACCCCTTCTGGCTAAGGAATTCTCCCCCAAACCGCTGCATGTGCGGTAACACACAACTGGTAAATAGCAATATTACACATTTCTTACCATAGCAAGCCACAGGAGGTACGTGTAAGAACTAAAAATTGCAATCTTTAGTCTCTTCCCATCCTGAGGCCACTGGAATTAATCTGCCTTGACATGGCTCTGGCCATCTTCTCCCTCTACTGTGAAACTTTCAATGGCTGCTTGTTGCCTGCAGGAAAAATCCAAATCTTTTGGTGTCTGGAAGCCCAAGTTCTCCACAATCTGTCCCTGAGCTTTCCTCACACTACTCAGCAGCTTGAACCTGGACCCCAGCCACCTGCATTCCACATCATCCCTTAAATATGCTGGGTTTCCTTCAACAATTCTTCATCTGGTGCACCACACAGTAAATGTAACACTCTGTCTACTTATAAGTTATGGAGAAGGAAATGGCAACCCACTCCAGTGTTCTTGCCTGGAGAATCCCAGGGATGGCAGAGCCTGGTGGGCTGTCGTCTATGGGGTCGCACAGAGTCGGACATGACTGAAGTGACTTAGCAGCATAAGAAACTTCTGCTAAAAGAGACTTGCACAATACTGGAGAAAAAAGACAACACTGTGAGGGAAAGGGGGAAATCTGCAAGTATTATTTGGTACTGGAAGACAAGAAAGGATTAGACTTAGTCTCACCCTTACAAATAGCTGAGAAAAGAAGAGAAGCTAAAGGCAAAGGAGAAAAGGAAAGATATACCCATCTGAATGCAGAATTCCAAAGAATAGCAAGGAGAGGTAAGAAAGCCTTCCCAGAGATCAATGCAAAGAAATAGAGGAAAACAATAGAATGGGAAACACTAGAGGTCTCTTCAAGAAAATTAGAGATATCAAGGAAACATTTCATGCAAAGATGGGCACAATAAAGGACAGAAATGATATGGACCTAACAGAAGCAGAAGATATTAAGAAGAGGTGGCAAGAATACACAGAAGAACTATACAAAAAAAGATCTTAATGACCCAGATAACCACGATGGTGTGATCACTCACTAGAGCCAGAAGTCAAGTGGGCCTTAGGAAGCATCACTATGCACAAAGCTAGTGGAGGTGATGGAATCCCAGTTGTGCTATTTCAAATCCTAAAAGATAATGCTGTGAAAGTGCTGCACTCAATATGCCAGCAAATCTGGAAAACTCAGCAGTGGCCACTGGACTGGAAAAGGTCGGTTTTCATTCCAATCCCAAAGAAAGGCAGTGCCAAAGAATGTTCAAACTACTGCACAATTGCACTCATCTCACATGCTAGCAAAGTAATGCCCAAAATTCTTCAAGCTAAGCTTCAACAGTACGTGAACTGAGAAATTCCAGATGTTCAAACTGGATTTAGAAAAGACAGAGGAATAGGAGATCAAATTGCCAACATCCCTTGGATCATAGAAAAAGCAAGAGAATTCCAGAAAAACATCTACTTCTGCTTCACTGACTATGCTAAAATCTTTGACTGTGTGGATCACAGCAAACTGTGGAAACTTCTTAAAGAGCTGGGAATACCAGACCACCTTACCTGCCTCCTGAGAAACCTGTATGCAGGTCAAGCAGCAACAGTTAGAACTGGACATGGAACAATGGACTGGTTCCAAGTTGGGAAAGGAGTACATCAAGGCTGTATATTGTCACCCTGCTTATTTAACTTATATGCAGAGCACATCATGCGAAATGCCAGGCTGGATGAAGCACAAGCTGGAATCAAGATTGCCAAGAAAAATATCAGTAACCTCAGATATGCAGATGACACCAGCTTTATGACAGAAAGTGAAAAGGACCTAAGAGTCTCTGATGAAAGTGAAAGAGGAGAGTGAAAAAGTGAGCTTAAAAGTCAACATTGAAAAAACGAAGATCACGGCATCCGGTCCCATCACTTCATGGCAAACAGACGGGGAAACAATGGAAACAGCGACAGACTTTATCTTTTTGGGCTCCAAAATCATTGCAGATAGTGACTGCAGCCATGAAATTAAAAGACACTTGCTCCTGGGAGCAAAAATATGGCCAACCTAGACAGCATATTAAAAAGCAGAGACATTACTTTGCTGACAAAGGTCCACCTATTCCAAAGCTATGGCTTTTCCAGTAGTCATGTGTGGATGTGAGAGTTGGACCATAAAGAAAGCTGAGCATTGAAGAATTGATGCTTTTGAACTGTGGTGTTGGAGAAGGCTCTTGAGAGTCCCTTGGACTGCAAGGAGATCCAACCAGTCAATCCTGAAGGAAATCAGTCCTGAATATTCATAAGAAAGACTGATGCTGAAGCTGAAATTCCAATACTTTGGCCACCTAATGCGAAGAACTGACTCATTGGAAAAGACCCTGATGCTGGGAAAGATTGAAGGCAGGAGCTGAAGGGAACGACGGAAGATGAGATGGTTGGATGGCATCACCGACTCAATGGACACAAGTTTGAGCAAGTTCCAGGAGTTGGAGACGGACAGGGAAGCCTTGTGTTGTAAAGAGTTGGACACGACGGAGCGACTTAACTGAGAAGATGAGAAAGGATCAGACATAGTCTTACCCAGGAGAAAGAGGTGCTCTCAGACATTGTTGAGAGAGGGAGAGATATAAAGGGGCAGCTCTAAAGGGACAGCTGGCAAAACCTACCAAAAGTATACATGAAAGTACATTTTAATGCACCAGTATCACTTCTGGAAATCAATTCTGCAAATACTCCTGCATACACAGAAATGACAGACACAAGATTATTAACTGGGATGTTCATTGTAATGGCAAAAGATTGAAAACTTCCCAAGTGTCCCTCAGTAGGGGATTCATTAATGTACTATGATACATCAACCAAGGGGACTACCTAGAGCTGTGAAAGAAAATGAGGGAGATCTTTATGAACCAATATGAAAAGATCTCCAGGGTATATTGGTAAATATATTGCATATCACCCTTGTTAAGAAGAGAAAAATCTAAATATGTATCCATACATAATGCATAGGAAACACACTAGTAGAAACAAGAATCTAATGGAAAAAAAAAAAAAGTCACCTAGAGGAGTGGGAGATGAGGAAAGAATGTGAATGGGGATAACTTTTCATGACATTTTGATTTTTGAACCCTGTAAGTTATCTCCTGTTTGAAATTAGACATGATTTTTAAAGGATTATACCCATGCAAACAAAACATTTTTAAATTCAAGAACCACAAAAATGTATCAAGTTGGGCTTCACTTGCTGGATGATCCATGAAATCTACGGATTTTGCATGTTCCTCCCTTGAGGGAAAGCATTTTGCCCTATTTGTGTCTCTAGGTCCAAGCTCATAGTAGGCATTCACAAGTATTTATTGGTTAAGATGGCGGCTATTTGTAGAAACTGACAGCCACAGATAATACACGAAATAAGGTACCAGTGTACACGATCAGGACTGTTCACTTTATTTAACAAGAATCACCATAGTGATGAGAGACAAGTGAGAAAGATGGCTCTGCGGTTGCTAACAGCAGCGGCCTGCAGCCGGCAGGTCCTCTGAACAAAACCTGGGCTGTAGCCAACGAGGGGCTCATCACTGGCTAGAACTTATGCTTGGGGGCGATTTACTGTAAAGGTTTATTCATTTTAACAGCAAATGCTGAAAATGTTCAAATATACATTGTCCCTTAAAATGTATAGCTAAAATATAGGAGATTTAGGTCTCTTGCCATTTTTCCTTTGCTGATAAAAAAAAAAAAAACAGGAAATGAAATCTGGTTTATATATAATTTGTCACACATGTAATATATCCAACTTTGTAAGCACTCCAAGTTTTCATTAACTCTGCTGAAATATATTTACACTAAGAAATCTCTCAGCACTAGTGTCTCCAGTTTCAAACTTCCAAACTTAGTTGCTTTGCTAAAAATGCAGATCAGATCCAGATGGAAGATCAAGCACCCCCATTTGACCTCCTTCCTGATCAAAATCCTATAAATGACAGAAAAGACTCGTTTAATCAACAGAAGCAAAAAACAAGAGAGGGGAGAAAGGAAAGGAAAAAGAAGTACATAATGGTAACCAAGAATCTCCAAACTCTTGAGAAAAATCAACACCATGATAAAATCAAATTTAGCATAGAAGAACTACAACCAATCAATAGAGGACATAAAGACATCATAGGACTTCTCCGGTAAAGACTCCACCTGCCAATGCACGAGATACAGACTCGACCCCTGGTCTGGGAAGAATCCACATGCCTTGGAGCATGCCCGTGGACCACAGCTGTTGAGCCTGTGCTCTGGAGCCTGGAGACAAGAGAGGCCACCACAATAGGAAGCCTGCACATTGCAGTGAGGAAAGAGTAGCCCCCGCTCTCCACACCTAGAGAAAAGCCCACACAGCAAGGGAGATCCAGCACAGTCATAAATAAATAAATTAAATTATTTATTAAAAAAATTATAGTAACTAGAATTTCTATTTTTAGAGAGATGACAGGATATTTTACCCATTAAAAATTAATTGCAAATATTTAGCAAAAACTGAAGATTAACTTCAAAAATAAGGCGTTATCAGAATAACACAGGTCAAGGAAACTAGTGACATGAAGATCAAAACAAGGAATTCTCCTAAAGCTAAGTTAGAAGGGCAAAGAAATAGAAAACATGAGTCATGAGATATGCAGGGTAGACTCAGAAGTTCCACCGTGTGTGTAACAGGAGTTCTAAAAGGCAAGAACAGGTAAAATGCAAGTGAAGAAATACTCAAAGAAATAATGGGATGGTGGGTGGCAATTCCAGAGCTGAAGAAAGATATTAGTCTTCAGACTAATAGGGTTCATTGAGTGCTAAGCAGAGTGAATGAAAAATCAAATTGAATTTCAGAAATCTAGACATATTGTGGTAAAATTTTGGAACACCAAGTGTAAAAGAAAGTCCTACTAGCTTCAAAAGAGAGAAAATAGGTTATCCCAATACAATGAAAAACAGCTTGGCATCAGTTCAGTTCAATCGTTCAGTCACGTCCAACTCTTTGCAACCCCATGAACTGCAGCAAGCCAGGCCTCCCTGTCCATCACCAACTCCCAGAGCCTACCTAAACTCATGTCCATTGAGCGCCTTCAATCTTTCCCAGCATCAGGGTCTTTTCCAATGAGTCAGCTCTCTGCATCAGGTGGCCAAAGTATTGGAGTTTCAGCTTCAACATCAGTCCTTCCAATGATTATTCAGGACTGATTTCCTTTAGGATGGACTGGTTGGATCTCCCTGAAGTCCAATGGACTCTCAAGAGTCTTCTCCAACACCACAGTTCAAAAGCATCAATTCTTCGGTGCTCAGCTTTCTTTATAGTCCAACTCTCACATCCCTACATGACCACTGGAAAAACCATAGCCTTGACTAGACAGACCTTTGTTGGCAAAGTAATGTCTCTGCTTTTTTAACATGCTGTCTAGGTTAGTCATAACTTTCCTTCCAAGGAGTAAGCGTCTTTTTATTTTGTGGCTGCAGTCACCATCTGCAGTGACTTTGGAGCCCAAGAAAACAAAGTCTGCCACTGTTTCCACTGTTTCCCCATCTATTTGCCATGAAGTGATGGGACCAGATGCCATGATCTTTGTTTTCTGAACGTTGAGCTTTAAGTCAACTTTTTCACTCTCCTCTTTCACTTTCATCAAGAAGCTCTTCAGTTCTTCTTCACTTTCTGCCATAAGGGTGGTGTCATCTGCATATCTGAGGTTATTGATATTTCTCCCAGAAATCTTGATTCCAGCTTGTGCTTCATCCAGCCCAGCGTTTCTCATGATGTACTTTGCATATAAGTTAAATAAGCACGGTGACAATATACAGCCTTGATGTACTTCCTTTCCTTTGGAACCAGTCTGTTGTTCCATGTCCAGTTTTAACTGTTGCTTCCTGACCTGCATACAGGTATCTCAAGAGGAAGGCTTTGGCATAGTCAATAAAGTAGAAATAGGTGTTTTTCTAGAACTCTCTTGCTTTTTCTATGATCCAAGGGATGTTGGCAATTTGATCTCCTATTCCTTTGCCTTTTGTAAATCCAGCTTGAACATCTGGAAGTTCATGGTTCACATGTTGTTGAAGCCTGGCTTGGAGAATTTTGAGCATTACTTTGCTAGTGTGTGAGATGAGTGCAACTGTGTGGTAGTTTGAACATTCTTTGGCATTGCCTTTCTTAGGGATTGGAATGAAAACTGACCTTTTCCAGTCCTGTGGCCACTGCTGAGTTTTCCAGATCTGCTGGCATATTGAGTGCAGCACTTTCACATTGAGTGCACATTGAGTGCAGTTTGACATCAGACATCTCCATTACCCTGAATGCTAGAAGATAGTAGGGCAATTTCTCTCATAATCTGAAGGAAAAAGCATTTTTAACCTAGAATCTAATACCCAGCCAAACTAGCATTCAAGTGGGGATGCTAAATAAAGACATCTTCATGCATGTGTCAGTTCATAGCAGGTAAAACTTGCAAAGAATCAAAAAAAGTGGAAGATATCAGTTCAGTTCAGTTCAGTCGCTCAGTGTGTCCGACTCTTTGCGACCCCATGAATCGCAGCACGCCAGGCCTCCCTGTCCATCACCAACTCCTGGAGTTCACTCAGACTCCTGTCCATTGAGTCAGTGATGCCATCCAGCCATCACATCCTCTGTTGTCCCCTTCTCCTCCTGCCCCAATCCCTCCCAGAATCAGATATAGAACCCAATAAATAATGGAGGAAGAGGTAAAGTAAAAACTTAGAGTTGGTGCACTAGTTTTAACAAAAAGTTAAATTTCAATATGGAATTAAAATCTCAGTGAGCTCACTGTGATAAGGAACTGATTGCGGGGTTAATGGGAGCAGCTAGGAGAGAAAGAAGTGAAATTATTCACAAAGTGTATATACTGCCGGACTGCAAGAACAGACCTTTTTTAACAAAACATCCTATTATAACTGCCATATTCTATAAAAATAACTCAAATATGTATTTTTTAATAAATTGCTCAGATTCACTAAATAGTTGGACTAGTAAACCAGTGTTGCTTTTTATTAAGCTAATGAACGTGTTTATAAAGTTTGTCATTGAGTTAACTCAAGGCCAGAAGCAAGGTGAGGAGTACAACTAAGATACTGATTTAAACTGTCACATATACTTTTCAGTAAATCAGATCATACTAGGTGGAGAGCTACCTGAGATGGTAGAGAAATCGTATATGATCAGCAACTGTACAGGAAAGCTTGTATCCTGACAGGTTCTCTTAAAGAGTGTTGAGTTGCTGAGCATGAAAAATTTCTAAAATCTCTAATAAATACATTATTAATATATCAGCATATTAAGCTTAAAAGAAACCTCTCCTTTATCCATTTAAATCCAATAAAGAAGCTTCTTTTAATTTATAACAACCGAATGCAAAGGGTGGTAGACTGAACTATCTCCCCAGTTGTTCTCCTCTCTCTGCAGCCACACCCTTGTCACAGTCTCCATGCGGGAGGCACTTTCCCACCCCCTTGGGCTTTCCCATTGACTTTGGGCTCCCTCAATGATATATTAGCAGCTCTGACACAAGAAAAATTTGAAATATGTTTGAGTGGTCAAGAGTGCCCTCTCTCAGACCCCTGCCACCACCTAGAGATGAACATGACCCTGCTAGTTGCAGGAGGAGGGTAGGAATCCAAAAAAGCATGAAACAGAGCCACACCAGGCAACTTGCAAACTCATGTGCCTCAGGTCATACACAGCAGGTGCTAAGTCACTTCAGTCATATCCAGCTCTTTGCGACCCTATGGACTGTAACTCACCAGGATTCTCCATCCATGGAATTCTCCAGGCAAGAATACTGGAGTGGGTTGCCATGCCCTCCTCCAGAGGATCTTCCTGACCCAGGGATCGAACCGCCATCTCTTAGGTCTCTTGCATTGGTAGGAGGGTTCTTTACCACCTGGGAAGCCCCACAAACTCATGAATAAAAAATAAATACGTATTACTGTATGTCATTGACATGTAAGTTATGCTGTTATGCAGCGTAACTGTGGCAATACGTAATACTGGGTAGGTGTTGGGTGTTACCGCAGCAGGTGTAAGGAGTGACTTCTGAGTCACTGCCTGTTAACATGACTTCTCCCATTGTAGATAGAACATTCCACCATAGTAAAAAGTCACCACTTGCACTGTGGTGACAAGGACACGCTCATATGTTGCTGGTGGGAGGGTAAATGGATCCTTTCAGAAAGCAATTTGGGCATAGGTGTTAAGATTCTTAAAAATGCTCACGTCTACTGACCCAGTAATTTTACTTCTGAGTATTGATCCCAAAAGAGTAATCTTAAATAAGGAAAAAGGCTTTGTGCAAGATAGTAATGTGGTTTATAACAAAAGAAAAAAGAAGCATTTACTGCAATTATCCCAGTAAGGTTTCCACATGCATTTTTTTTAATTGGAGTATAGTTGTTAGTTTCTGCTGTAGACAGTATAACATGCAGGTTAGGACCATGGGCCCGGGAACCAGCAGTCCAGCACTTCCCCTTCAAACCTGGACTGCTGGCTCCAGGGCCCATGGTCCTAACCTGCATGCTGTTCCACCTAAAACAGCCAAAAGAAAGCATGTGGTTCACTCACACTCTGGACTGTTATGCAGCCATTTTAAAGCACACAATAATTTTATTCTTTTTGATGCAATGGTAAATGAGGTTGTTTCTATCATTTTTGTTTCTGGTAGTTCATTGTTAGTGTATAGAAATGCACCAAGTTTGTTTACTAATTGTATTTATTGTTTTCCAAATTCACCGATGAATTTTTCAGTTTTCTGATGGCACCTTTGGGATTTTCTGTGTACAGTAGCATGTCATCTTCAAAGAATGACAGTTTTTCTTCTACCTTTCCAATTTAGGTTCCTTTTATTTCTTTTTCTTCCCTGATTGCTGTGGATAGGACCTCCAAAACTATGTTGAATAAAAGGGGTAAAAGTAGGCATCCTTGTCCTTTTCTTGATCTTAGAAGAAATGCCTTTAGTTTTTCACCATTGGGTATAGTGTTAGGGCTCCCCAGGTGGTGCTAGCGGTAAAGAACCTGCCTGCCAGTGCAGGAGACATAAGAGATGCGGGTTCAATCCCTGGGTGGGGAAGATCCTCTAGAGAAGGGTATGGCAACCCATGCCAGTATTTCTGTCTGGAGAATCCCATGAACAGAGGAGCCTGATGGGCCTACAGTTCATAGGATTGCAAAGTCAGACACTGAAGTGACTTAGCACGTACACACTGCATCTCAGATCCGGTATAATGTTAGCTGTGAATGTATTATATGGAGTCTTTATTATTTTGAGGTATGTTTCCTTTATGCTCACTTTCTGGAAAGTTTTGTCAAAAGTCTTTCTGCATCTATTGTGATGATTATATGCTTCTTATTCTTCAATTTGTTAATGTGGTATATCATATAAATTGATTTGTGGATATCGAAAAATCCTTGTATCCCTAGGAATACCTAGGAATAGACCTATCTAAGGAAGTAAAAGGCCTTCAAAAGTATAAGACATTGAAGAAATAAACTGACCACTAATGCCACCTGGGAAGCCCTCTCTTACCTTATGACCCAGCAATTCCACCCCTACATATTGACCCAAGAGAAAGGAAACACGTGTCCACACAAATTATTGTTCAAGAATGTTTATTGCAACTTTATTCATAGTAGGAAAATGGAAGACAACTCAAATGCTCATCGACAAGAAAATGAGTAAGTAAATTGTGGTATGGGTTTCCCTGGTGGCTCAGTGGCAAAGAATCCGCCAGCCAATGCAGGAAACACAAGAGACGGAGGTTCAGTCCCTGGGTTGGAAGGTCCCCTGAAGAAGGAAACGGCGACCCACTCCAGTATGCTTGCCCGGAAAATTCCACCGACAGAAGAGCCTGGCGGGCTACAGTCCGTGGGGTTGCCAAAGAGCCGGACACGACTGAGCGACTAAACGACAGTGACAATAATACAGGGGAACACTACGTGACAGGTTTAAAAAGGAATGGTTTACTAACACGAGTGAGAACAAAGAGTACCCTTCAAAAGTGTGTTCTGAGCCAAAGGAGATCCGAAAGAGTGTGTACTTTATGATCGGTTAATATGGAGTTCAAAACTAGAAAAAAAGGCTAATTTTTTGGAATAGAAATCAAAATAGTGTTTGCTTGGGGAGCAAGATGGGGGCAGGAGGGAGACAGAGTGGAAAGGAACAGGCAGGATTTTTTCTAAGATGATGACAATGTTCTTTAAGTTGATGGGGGTGTTGGCCACACAGATACGCAAATATTTGTTAAAAAAAATCTTTGAGCTAAATACACTTAAGGTGTGTGCATTTGACTGAACTATACCTCAGTTTTAAAATGCATGTGTGTGGAGTTGGAGATGATATCCGGCTGAAGCTGAGGGACAGAAAGGCCCATCTGTGGACTTGGACAGCCCCCAACACCCAGCGGGCTCCAGGTAGACAAAGCTTGGCACTCTCATGAAGACTCTGGAACACTTTTCATGGGCTCGGGGTCTGGGCACACCTCTAGATATTTCTGAGGGCCCAGACGAATCTTGGGAAAGAAGTTCAAGTGGGCTGACAGTTGCACTGAAGCTTGTCTGCCGCATGGGAAGGAGGCTGAAGAAGGCAGGTGAGCAGAGGAAAAACAGGGCGTGTGCTGAACCCTCCGGAGGAGTCCTGCCTGGAGTCCATGGGCTCTGGGGAGGCAGGGGAGAACCTGCTTCTCAGGCTGCGCAGTTCAATGAACCCCCTTCCCACCTTGGCTTGCCAAGAGTCTTATGTAAGTCTGTAGTTTCAGCAGTCCTTCCCATGTGAGAGGGGAACGCAGACCGTGCAGGCTTTTCTCATCTCTGTCAGAGGAGGGAGATGCACGGGAAGCTCCTGGGAGCTTGCCCTCCTACAGGTACTAAAGAAGCGGACACACTGGGGCCCATACAGAGTCTGAAAATAGTGTCAGCGGAACAGCAGGTCACGGTGGTGCCCCTGGCCTGAGAGGGCAGAGCGAGCAAAGGCCAGAGGAGCAGGAGCAGGGCACCGCAGGCCATGGCCCCGCACAGGACGGGAGACGCCCTCCACAGCCCAGAGACCAAGAGGGCCCCAGGGGGAGGGCTGGGGGCTGCTGTTCGAAGGCGGAAACACTTGAGGACACACCTTAGCCAGAATCCACAGGTGACACCTTAGAGGCAGCTGGGTCACTGAAGTAAGACCCACAAAGACGCTGAGGGCCAGAGCCCACCTGGGTCCCGGGCGGCAGCATGAGCAGCTGAAGGCTCCGAGCTGCCACATACACACGGCAATGTCAACAAAACAGGACTTGGCTGACACAGCCTGGGACTCTGAGTTTGTACTCAGAACACCTCAACTGTGCAGAAATATGTGCAGAAACACTGGGACAAAACATGGTAAGACATCAGTAGCGACTGTCTCTGGTCTCTTGGCCATACCCTGGAACCAGCCCACCCATGTGACTGCCCATGAGCAGACTTTCCCAAGGGGCCTCCAAATGGACAGGCAAGACACAGCCAGCATAGCAAATAACTCATATTTGTCTTGCATAAGACCTTAATTTGTATAATTTTGTGATTTACTTTGGCACTGTCATGAATCTGACTTTTTTGTCACAAAACAGAGAACAACATTTGTTAAACAATGTATGGAATTTAGGGACTTCACCAGTGGCTCAGCTGTAAAAAATCCGCCTGCAGTGCAGGAGACCCTGGAGACATGGGTTCAGTCTCTGGGTCAGGAAGATTCCCTGAGGGAGGAAATGGCAAGCCACTCCACTGTTCTTGCCTGGGAAATCCCATGGACAGAGGACCCGGCAGGCTGCCGGCCATGGGGCTGCAGAGTCGGACACAACTGAGCACACCCATACCATACATACATATGGAATTTATTTTTTATTGGTAATAAAAAATGAACTATGTACTTTTAAAAGTTATTTTCCTCTTCTCTGTAATGTTTTGGTTCTTTACAAATAAATTTATAATACAAGAAAATCCTTGGGACTTCCCTGGTGGTACAGTGGTTGGAACTTTGCCTTCCAATGCAGGGAGTGTGGGTTCGATCCCTGGTGAAAGAGCTAAGATCCCCCAAGCCTCTAGGCCAAAAAACCATAACATAAAAGAGAATCAATATTGTAACAAATTCAATAAAGACTTAAAAAAAAAAAGAAAAACTTTGAAATGTATCTGTGGATATGTGATTACATATAAAATAGTGATTTGAAATGTTTTTGCCTCAGGATACTCTTAAAAAGCTATATTGCAGACCCCCAAAATAACTTTTGTTATGTGAGTTTGTACCTATCCATTTTAACTGTATTAGATAGTGAACTGAGGAGATCTTGAGATATTTATTTATTTTAAAATAGCGTTAATAAACTTAGTGCATGTTAATATAAAATAAGTTTTATGAAAATTAACTGTATCTTCTAAAAATGTAGTGATATTGTCTTACGTTTACAAATCTCTTTAAGGTCTGGCTTTGCAGATGACAGCTGGATTCTCAGATCTACTTCAGCCTTCAGTCTGTTGCTATGTCATACGTCATGTAGTCTCCTAAAAACTCCACTGTATACTCCTGGGAGAAAGAGTAAAAAAAAGGGCAAATGACATCTTAGTATTATTATGAAAATAGTCTTGGTTACACTTAGATTCCCTGGTGGCTCAGAAGGTAAAGCATCTGACTGCAATGTGGGAGACCTGGGTTCGATTCCTGGGTGGGCAAGATCCCCTGGAGAAGGAAATGGCAATCCACTCAAGCACTCTTGCCTAGAAAATCCCATGGACGGAGGAGCCTGACAAGTAAAAACGCCCAAATAAAGGTGCCGTGATGCCACCTGGTGGTGTCTCTAATTATTGCAAGTACTGGTTACCACACGTGTGTATGCATTTAGTATGTGGCGTGTGTGTGCAGGTGTGTGTTCCCGTAGGTCATGTGTGTGATGCAGTGCACTGAGCATGCAAGTGACACAGTGTGGGTGTGGGTGGTACGTGGTACATGCGAGGTTGTGGCACATGTGCGTGTATTGCCTGTGTGTGCTGCGCAGGTATTGTGCGTCTAGGTGTCTGTGTGACATGCGTGTGTGCGGTGTCTGCGTATGTGAACACACCGTGTATATGGTAAGTATGTGCGTGGAATGCACGCCTGCAGTGTGTGCTGCCATAGTGTGTGTTTGTGGTGCACATGCATGTGCTGTGTGTGTAGTATGTGAACACGAGAGAACACTTGCTCTTTCACTGTCTTTGGCATATGCACTCAGCCCTGGACCAATCGCTCAACATTGTAAAAACACCCGTTAAATCGCCTAGCACAGCTCCAGGCAGGTATAAGCCCTCAAGAGACATTCATTGCTGTCCACCAGCTTCATGAATCAGGCATTATCTTCACTGACAAGGAGGACTCTTGGAGGTAAAGTACTTGCTCAAGGTTCCACACCTAGTGAGTGGTAGACCTGGGATTCAGACCTGGGTCTTCTGATCAACTTGGAATTTAGTCATCTGCACTAATGACTGCTTCTAAGTTGTAAAAAATCATCTATAAGATATGACCCAAAATATGTTAAAAGGCAAAGGCAATGGCACCCCACTCCAGTACTCTTGCCTGGAGAATCCCATGGACGGAGGAGCCTGGTGGGCTGCAGTCCATGGGGTCGCTAAGAGTTGGACACGACTGAGTGACTTCACTTTCACTTTTCACTTTCATGTATTGGAGAAGGAAATGGCAACCCACTCCAGTGTTCTTGCCTGGAGAATCCCAGGGACGGGGGAGCCTGGTGGGCTGCCATCTATGGGATCACACAGAGTCGGACACGACCAAAGTAACTTAGCAGCAGCAGCAGCATGTTAAAAGGCAAACAAATTTCCAAATGAAAATAGCATGACAGCATCACCTGGGCATTTTCTCTGCTCCATTACCCTTTCCACTGGTGTGCGGGCACACATGTAGGCTACATGAATAATTGAAAAGATATTAATTAGCACCTACTGGGCACCAATTGTATGCCAGGCACTATGCATATTTTCACATTCACGTATAAATGTAACAAATACAAATTTTCAGCCTCAAAATCACATGTTCAAAACCTAGCTCTCTATTTTTCATAATGCACTCTGAATTTTTCTTTGCCACATTGCATGGCTTGTGGGATCTCCCAACCAGGGATCAAACCTGGGTCCACAGTAGTGAAAGCGCATGTCTTAACCACTGAACCACCAGGGAATTCTCCTGAATTTCTGATTCCAGTTTCTGTACAGTTTCTTCTAGTCTCCTGAAGGAAAACTCGGTCCCATCTTTGATCCCTCAGACACTTCATGCAGATTCATCCCACCCTGCTCCCCTTTTCTTGGATGGATCCCTGGCTGCAAGACTGACACCTGGCCTCAGTTCCACCAGCATCCTCCCAGACAGCACGTGATGGACGAGCATTTGTGCCTCCATGGAAGCCCACCCCCAGCCACGGCCACCTGCTGGGAGGGAAGGCACTTTTCGTGTTTTTGTCATTGCTGAGAAAGTCCCTGAGGTTCTCTCTCAAGAGATTCAGGCTGTTTACCTGAACTCCCTGCCCCAAGTCCTGATGTGCTGAAGTGCTGGTACCCCACAGTCGGCAGGCTTTCCGTGCTCACACACAGCCCACCCACAGTCCTGCCAGGCTCCCAGCCAGTGCACTCATCTCTCAGCTCCTAGAGTTCAGTTCAGTTCAGTCGCTCAGTCGTGTCCGACTCTTTGCGACCCCATGAATCGCAGCATGCCAGGCCTCCCTGTCCATCACCAACTACCGGAGTTCACTCAAACTCATGTCCATGGAGTCAGTGATATCATCCAGCCACCTCATCCTCTGTTGTCCCCTTCTCCTCCTGTCCCCAATCCCTCCCAGCATCAGGGTCTTTTCCAATGAGTCAACTCTTCGCATGAGGTGACCAAAGTATTGGAGTTTCAGCTTCAGCATCAGTCCTTTCAATGAACACTCAGGACTGATCACCGTTAGAATGGACTAGTTGGATCTCCTTGCAGTCCAAGGGACTCTCAAAAGTCTTCTCCAACACCACAGTTCAAAAGCATCAATTCTTCAGCGCTCAGCTTTCTTCACAGTCCAACTCTCACATCCATACATGACCACTGGAAAAACCATAGCCTTGACTAGGCTTCCCTGGTGGCTCAGAGAGTAAAAGCGTCTGTCTACAATGCAGGAGACCCGGGTTCGATCTCCTGGAGAAGGAAATGACAACCCACTCCAGTCCTCTTGCCTGGAAAATCCCATGGACTGAGAAGCCTAGTAGGCTACAGTCCATGGGGTCGCAAAGAGTCGGACATGACTGAGCGACTTCACTTTTTGAGTAGACAGACCTTTGTTGGCAAAGTAATGTCTCTGCTTTTTAATATTCTATCTAGGTTGGTCATAACTTTCCTTCCAAGGAGTAAGCATCTTTTAATTTCATGGCTGCAGTCACCATCTGCAGTGATTTTGGAGCCCAAAAAATAAAGTCTAACACTGTTTCCACTGTTTCCCCATCATTTCCCATGAAGAGATGGGACCAGATGCCATGATCTTAGTTTTCTGAATGTTGGGCTTTAAGCCAACTTTTTCACTCTCCTCTTTCACTTTCATCAAGTGGCTTTTTAGTTCCTCTTCACTTTCTGCCATAACGGTGGTGTCAATCTGCATATCTGAGGTTCTTGATATTTCTCCCAGCAATCTTGATTCCAGCTTGTGCTTCTTCCAGCCCAGCGTTTCTCATGATGTACTCTGCATAGAAGTTAAATAAGCAGGGTGACAATATACAACCTTGACGTACTCCTTTTCCTATTTGGAACCAGTCTGTTGTTCCATGTCCAGTTCTAACTGTTGCTTCCTGACCTGCATATAGGTTTCTCAAGAGGCAGATCAGGTGGTCTGGTATTCCCATCTCTTTCAGAATTTTCCACAGTTTGTTGTGATCCATGCAGTCAAAGGCTTTGGCATAGTCAATAAAGCAGAAATAGATGTTTTTCTGGAACTCTCTTGCTTTTTCGATGATCCATTGGATGTTGGCAATTTGATCTCTGGTTCCTCTGCCTTTTATAAAACCAGCTTGAACATCTGGAAGTTCATGGTTCACATATTGCTGAAGCCTGGCTTGGAGAATTTTGAGCATTACTTTACTAGCGTGTGAGATGAGTGCAATTGTGCAGTAGTTTGAGCATTATTTGGCATTGCCTTTCTTTGGGATTGGAATCAAAACTGACCTTTTCCAGTCCAGTGGCCACTGCTGAGTTTTCCAAATTTGCTGGCATATTGAGTGCAGCTCTTTCACAGCATCATCTTTCAGGATTTGAAATAGCTCAACTGGAATTCCATCACCTCCACTAGCTTTGTTCGTAGTGATGTTTTCCAAGGCCCGCTTGACTTCACATTCCAGGATGTCTGGCTCTAGGTCAGTGATCACACCGTCGTGATTATCTGGGTCATGAAGATCTTTTTGTACAGTTCTTCTGTGTATTCTTGCCACCTCTTCTTAATATCTTCTGCTTCTGTTAGGTCCATACCATTTCTGTCCTTAATTGTGTCCATCTTTGCATAAAATGTTCCCTTAGTATCTCTAATTTTCTTGAAGAGATCTCTAGTCTTTCCCATTCTGTTGTTTTCCTCTATTTCTTTGCATTGATCACTGAGGAAGGCTTTCTTACACCAACCTGCAATCTTCCCTATTCAATTCTTCATGCAGAAAAAATGTTTGAATGAGTCTTTCAGGATTTGTCTAAGTAAATCAAAAAGATCATGATTTTCAAATTAGTCTTTCCTTGGTTGTAAGTTAATCCATTTAGAAACTTGGCTGTCTTTGTGTTCTCTCTGGGTCTGAGATCTTAGTGTCCCTTCTTCCCTGAGCCAGGAAGAGGCCCGAGAAAGCCTACAAGGACCACAGTGAGGTAAGAATGGTAATTAACATGCACAGGGCTGGCTGGGTGCTGATTCAACCCAAAACATACAGATGGAAAGGTAGAGAAATGGGAATCCAAACCTCTGTTGGCCAGCTCGCTCACCATTCTCTTGTCCCCACGCTCCCAGGGAAGGAAGGACTTGCTCTCATGCCTCATGCCAACTCCCCAGTGTGGTTGGGCAAGAGCCCCCAAATCTTACCAGCACAGGTCTGGAGGGGCCCACATCCCTCATATGAGTAGGAAAGCAAAGGCCACAGGGATATAAGTAGCAGTTCTCAACAGAATCCCTGGGGAGCTAGTAAACATACATGTTCCTGGGCCCTGCCCCCAAATATTTGATTCAGGCGGTCTCCAGCAGAACCTGAGCATCTGCATTCCCACAGAGCTCCCAAGTGACGCTAATGCTCTGGCCCAGGACCACAGTGAAAGCACTAATTCAAAGGACCTCAAAGGTGGCTTGAAGGAAGGGGACAGAGGCCAGCCATCAGAGGAGGTGGCCCCAACAGAGGCAGACTTCAGAAAGGAAACAAAAAACAATGCTGAACACAAGAGACACTGTAATGAGAACTCGTAAGGAGATATGTCTACACAGAGAAACAGGGAGAGAGAAATTAGATACAGATTTGGTATAGATATAGTCCAAAATCTTTGTTTTTTCTTTTCTTCTTTTTTTCTTTTTTTCTCAGGAATTCTGGCCCTCAGTCCGACTTCTCCCTTAGACACAGGAGTCTGAGTCCCAGCCCCTCCTGTCTTGTAACCAATTGTCCAGGGCCTCTACTCTCCTATATGGTTCTTCTAGGTTTTTCTCATGGGACCTGAAGAGCTGACCAATGTCCGCAACGTAGAGAGACTGAAGAAGGAGCTGAGGGTGAGGCTGGGAAGTCTGTTGCCCCTGCTCACGTCCTCTGACTCGCAGTCAGCCTGCCTCCCTTACCCTGGAAGCCCTCTCTGGGTTCGCTGAGGCGGCGGGCAAGGCGTTCATCAGCCTGGTCATGTCGGGCCGGGTGGTGGCAGCGACCGAGAGCTGGTGGCGGCTGGGGAGGCCGGAGGCTGTGCAGCTCCCCTGGCTGGTGGGGTCCTTGCCGCCGCAGGCCACTCGCGACTCCCCGGTGTACCTCTTTCCTGGCCGTGACACCTGTTTCCCCACAGGCTGCTGCTCCTCCACCTGGAACTGAAACGCTAGTTTTTTCTTACTGTTTCTTGCTAATATCTTCCTGACTCTCCTTAAAAGTTCTCATTACAATTATTTTTTAGATTTTTGTTATAATTTTAACATTTTATATATTTGTGTATTTTATTTTTATTTTATTTTTAATAGTTTTTAGTCTATATACATACAGAACATATATACATACATTCAAATTATAAAAATTCAGTAGAGGTAATGAAAAGCAAAATGGATGCTCTAACATTATCGTAATTATCACTCCTACACACACGCCAAACTCCTGCCCCTAACTTCCTTGAACTCTCTTAATGAAACCTTAACCATGTTAAATCCAACTCTCCAGCAGAAGATAGCTGGGAAAAATCACAAGTCGCATAGATGGGCTTCACTCCAGTCCCTGACTGTGAACCTCAAGAGGCAGTTTGTCCTGCCCAGGTCATGTTGTACTTCCTTCATCCATCCACTCCCCAGTCTCCAGAGGCTGGTTCTCACTTTCCTCTCTCGCCGCAAACCCCCAATATTCTGCCTTTACCAGCCCTCTCCCACCAGCATCTGCCCACCCTGGATTGTCCAAGCTGCCACCCACAGCCAGTCCCTCCTAACCGATGCAAGGGTCCTGCTCCAACAACATTGCTCTCTCTCTGCCACATCATCAGTCTTCATTCTTTCATTCTCCTGGATCTTCTTCAACTGTATACAACAATGCTGTTACCTCTCCCAGCTGAAAAGAACAAGAGAAAACACCCTAGTGTTACAAACATAGAGAAAAGACTTGTGGACTCAGCGGGGAAGGAGAGGGTGGGACCAGCTGAGACAGTAGCACTGAAACATATACATTACCATATGCAAGGGGCTTCCCTGAGAGCTCAGTTGGTAAAGAATCTGCCTGCAGTGTAGGAGACCCCGGGTTGATTCCTGGGTCAGGAAGATCTGCTGGAGAAGGGATAGGCTACCCACTCCAGTATTCGTGGGCTTCCCTTGTGGCTCAGCTAGTAAAGAATCTGCCTGCAATGCGGGAGACCTGGGTTCAATCCCTGGGTTGGCAAGATCCCCTGGGGAAGGGAAAGGCTGCCCACTCCAGTATTCTGGCCTAGAGAATTCCATGGACTTCCTGGAGAAGTCCATGTGGTCGCAAAGAATTGGACACAACTGAGCAACTTTCATTTTCACCATAGGTAAAATTAGATAGTCAGTGGAAATTTGCTGTGTCATGCAGGGAGTTCAAACCTGGTGCTCTGTGACAACCTAGAGGGGTGGGATCACGTGGGGAGGTGGGACAGAGGTTCAAGAGAGAGGGGACATACATATACCTATGACTGATTCATGTTGATATATGGCAGAAACCAGTGGAATATTGTAAACCAATTATCCTCCAATTAAAATAAATTAAAAAAAAAAAAAACCACTGCAGTTTTGTTTTTTTGGCCACACAGCACTGTTTGTGGGATCACAGTCCCCCAACTAGGGATTGAACACATGCCCCTGCAGTAGAAGCATGCAGTCTTAACCACTGGACTGCCAGGGAAGTCCTCAAAACACCCTAGTCTCGAGCTTACTCCTCCTGCCAACATCTGTCCCATTTCTTGTCTGTACTTGTCTCAAATTCTTTTCCATCCACCATCTCTCTTTAACGTACTTCAATCAGGCTTTTACACGTGACAGTAATAAATTGCTCTCCTCAAGCTTACAAATCATTTCCATATAGATCCCATGGGCTGTCCTCATCTCACTGTCCCAGCATGGCCACCTTCCCATCCTTGTAATATTTTCATCCTTGGTTTCCAGGATACCATCTCCTTGAATTCCTTTCATCTCCTGAACATTTCTTCTCTGTCTCCTTTGCTAGCTCCTCCTCCCCTCCATGACCTTCTTTTCCCCTCTAACTACCTGGCTTCCCTGGTGATAGCCACATCTCCTCCCACTCCTTCCCAGCAACTAGAAGACCATATGTGACTAGTTCTGGCTAATAGATTGAGTAGAAGAGACAGGTCACTTCCCAGCAAAGCCTGGCATAAAATTTTCCAGCTGTCTTTTCTCCTGCTGTAGCTATTTAGAGAATTTCTCATGTTGATGTGTGGGACCAAAAAACCAAAGCAGCCTGTTCACTGAGTCACTCTATAAAAGACAGACGTCCTGGAAATGAACCCAGACATGCATCAAGCTTCATATCATTGAGCAAACATCTGTGTATCAATTGCTTGTATTTGGGAGATATTTGTTACCAAGGCAGAAGCCTCATCTATTCTGACCAATACAGTTACCTTATCCAACTTTATACCTTTAACTACTTAACTACATATGCCAGTTACTCCCAAATTTATAGATTTTGCCAAATTTGTCTCCTGGACTCTAGACTCAAATATCCAACTACCTACCCAATGCCTCCAGTTGAAACATTAGACTTCTCAAACTTAACATATCCCAAGCCAAATTATTGATTTTACTCTCATAACATTCCTCATTTCAGCTAGCGGAAACTCTGCTAGCCATTACACTCCACTGCTACCAAACTCCACTGCTACCACCCTGATCCCACTGTCACACTCGTTAAAGAATCACTTTCAGTTAGTTCTCCCACTTCTACCTCTACAGTCTATTCCCATACAATTGATACCTGGACAATCTATGCCTAACAGATTAGCCAGAGAGATCTTTTTATTGTTTATGAAACTATACTAAAAATTCTTTATCTTATTGAAGTATAGTTGATTTACAATGTTGTATAAATTTCTGCTTGTGCAGGACAGTGACTCAGTTATATACATACATATTGTTTTTTCATATTCTTTTCCATTGTGGTTTATCAGAGGATATTGAATATAGTTCTCTGTGCTATACAGTAAGACCTTATTGCTTATCCATTTTACATATAATAACTTACATAAGCTAACTCCAACCCTCTGTTCCATCCTTCCTCCAACCCTCTCCCCCTTTTATAATAAGTCAGATCAAGTTATTCTTCTGTATCAATACTCTACAATGGCTTCCCATTTTAGCCAGAGTAAATCCAAAGTCTTTACTGTGGTCTATAAGACCCTATGCTATGCTATGCTATGCTAAGCTAAGTCACTGCAGTCGTGTCCCACTCTGTGCGACCCCATAGATGGCAGCCCACCAGGCTTCCCCGTCCCTGGGATTCTCCAGGCAAGAACACTGGAGTGGGTTGCCATTTCCTCCTCCAATGCGTGAAAGTGAAAAGTGAAAGTGAAGTCACTCAGTCGTATCCGACTCTTAGCGGATACTAAATATCCAACTACAGTCCAAATATCCAACTACCTACCCAATACCTCCACTTGAAACGTTAGACTTCTCAAACTTAATATATCCCAAGCCAAATTATTGATTTTAATCTCATCAGATCAGATCAGATCAGTTGCTCAGTCGTGTCCGACTCTTTGCGACCCCATGAATTGCAGCACGCCAGGCCTCCCTGTCCATCACCAACTCCCGGAGTTCACTCAGACTCACGTCCATCGAGTTAGTGATGCCATCCAGCCATCTCATCCTCTTTCGTCCCCTTCTCCTCTTGCCCCTAATCCCTCCCAGCATCAGAGTCTTTTCCAATGAGTCAACTTTTCGCATGAGGTGGCCAAAGTACTGGAGTTTCAGCTTTAGCATCATTCCTTCCAAAGAAATCCCAGGGCTGATCTCCTTCAGAATGGACTGGTTGGATCTCCTTGCAGTCCAAGGGACTCTCAAGAGTCTTCTCCAACACCATAGTTCAAAAGCATCAATTCTTCAGCACTCAGCCTTCTTCACAGTCCAACTCTCACATCCATACATGACCACAGGAAAAACCATAGCCTTGACCTGATGAACCTTTGTTGGCAAAGTAATGTCTCTGCTTTTGAATATGCTATCTAGGTTGGTTATAACTTTCCTTCCAAGGAGTAAGCGTCCTTTAATTTCATGGCTGCAGTCACCATCTGCAGTGATTTTGGAGCCCAGAAAAATAAAGTCTGACACTGTTTCCACTGTTTCCCCATCTATTTCCCATGAAGTGGTGGGACCGGATGCCATGACCTTCGTTTTCTGAATGTTGGCCTCATTTCAGCTAGTGGAAACTCTGCTAGCCATTACAGTCCACTGCTACCAAACTGCTACCAAATATCCATGGACTGCAGCCTACCAGGCGCCTCCATCCATGGGATTTTCTAGGCAAGAGTACTGGAGTGGGTGCCACTGTCTTCTCCGATAAGACCCTATAGGTTTTGTTATCCATCAGAACCTCAATATCCACTCTGTGCCAGTCATACCAGCATTCTTGCTCTTCATCCAACACACAAGGTACACGCCCTTCTCAGGCCTTTGCACCAGCTGCCTCCTAGAATGTTCTTCCCCAGGTCCTGCAAGGCTCACTCCCTCACCTTGTTTGACTAATTCTCACCTTCTCAAGAGGCCTACCCTGAACAACCCATTTAAAATTGCAGATCAGAGGAGCTAAGATGGCAGAGGAGTAGGACAGGGAGAACACTTTCTCCCCCACAAATTCATCAAAAGAACATTTAAACGTCGAGTAAATTCCACAAAACAACTTCTGAATGCCGGCACAGGACATCAGGCACCCAGAAAAGCAACCCAAGTCTTCAAAAGGAGGTAGGAAAAAATATAAAAGACAAAAAAAGAGACAAAAGAGGGAGGGACGGAATTCCGTCCCGGGAAGGGAGTCTTAAAAAGAGAGAAGTTTCCAAACACCAGGAAACCTTCTCACTGCCGAATCTGTGCAGAGCCTTGGAAGCACAGAGGGCAACATAACAGGGAGGAAAAATAAATAAACAATTAAAACCTGCAGATTATGAGCCCTATGGTAACTCCTCCAGCGGAGAAGCAGAGCAGACGCCTGCACACGCCACTAGCAAGCGGGGGCTGGGCAGGGAGGCGTGGCACAGGCTGCATCGCTTAGAGTAAGGATCTGGCCTGAATACCCCGAGCACTATCTGAGCGAAATAATTTGGGCTAGCAAACCAGACTGTGGGATATCTACCACGCTAAAAGCCAGCCCTAACCTAAGACACCGCCAGGCCCACGCACGGAACAAAGGACTGAACAGAGATAGCCGGCTGCAGACCATCCCCCTCCGGTGACAGGCAGCCAGAGCCAGAAGGGGGCAATTGCAGCCCTAGAGAGACATTATCTATAAAACTGTAAGCAGGCTTCTTTGCTAACTAAGATTTCTTGAGGGTCTGGACGGTCAACATCCGCCTGAGAAGATGCGCCGGTTGTACACCTAGATAACTGAGTGGTGGGGAGGCGATAAGTCGCAGCAATCGCGCTCGCCAAACACCTCATCACCTGAGCTGCTCGGACCTGGGAAGGGCACAAAATGCAGGCCCAACTGAGTCTGCGCCTCTGAGGACTACCCGAGTGCCTGAACCTGAGCAGCTTGGACCTGGGAGGTGCAGGCAGCCCAGGGCCGGCCACGGATGGTTCCCGGCAGAGCAACCTAGAGCCTGAGCAGTGTGGGCAGGGAGGCTCCATGCGCCGTGAGTGGGGGCAGAACCAGTGTGGCTGAGGCACTGCGAGCACATGCCAGGGTTATTTGTTTGCAGCGTCCCTCCCTCCCCACAGCGCGACTGAACAAGTGAGCCTAAAAAAAAAAAAAAAAGTGTCCACCACCGTCCCCTTTGTGTCAGGGCGGAAACCAGACACTGAAGAGACCAGCAAACAGAAGAAGTTATAACAGAGGGAACCGCCTTGGAAGCTACAGGCAATAGGTACTAACCCTGTGGTTAGTACCATCTACATAGGAAGGGGCCTATAGATCTTGAGAAATATAAGTCGGACCAAGGAACTAGCCGAAAATGAACTGAACCCACAATACCGACAACAAAACCAGAGAAAGTCCTAGATATATTTTTACTATTTTTACGATCATTCTTTATTTTTTTAATTTTTAAAAAAATTTTAAGTCCTCTATTGTTCCTTTAATTTTCACTTCTATAACCTACTATTACTTTGCAAAAAAAAATCTATTTTTTAAAGCAAACTTCATATATTTTTTATAATTTTTTGACCTTTTTTTTTCTTTTTTTTCTTTTTTTTTTTTTAAATATATTTTATTTTGTTTTATTTGGCTGCACTGGGTCTTAGTTGCAGCATGTGGGATCTCATTCCCTGACCAGGGATCAAACCTGGGCCCCATGGACTGCAAACGCAGTGTCTTAGCCACTAGCCCACCAGGGACGTCCCCTTCTTTTCTTTAACATTGTATTTCTGAAATTCCAAACTCTACTCTAGATTTTTAATTTTAGCTTTTTGGTATTTGTTATCAATTTTGTACCTATATTTTTTTTCTTTTTATAATTTTTGTGACTTTTTTTTTCTTTCTTTCTCTTCTTCTTTTATATAACATTGTATACCTGAAATTCCAAACTCAATTCTAGATTTTTAATTTATGCTTTTTGGTATTTGTTATCAATTTTGTACCTATATTTTCTTTATAATTTTTGCAACTTTGTTTGTTTTTGTTTGTTTGTTTTCTTCTCTCTTTCTTTTTCTTCTTTTTTTTAACATTGTATTTTTGAAATTCCAAACTCTACTCTAGATTTTTAACTTTTGCTTTCTGGTATTTGTTATCAATTTTATACCTATGTTTTCTTTATAATTTTTGCGCCTTTGTTTTTGTTTGGTTGGGTTTTTTTTCTCTCTCTTTCTTTTCCTTTTCTTTTCTTTAACATTGTATTTTTGAAATTCCAAACTCTACTCTAGATTTTTAATTTTTGCTTTTATGTATTTGTTACCAATTTTGTACCTTTAAGAACCCAATCTTCAGTACCCATTTTTCACTAGGAAGCGAGATTACTGGCTTGACTGCTCTCTCTCTCTTTGGACTCTCCTTTTTCTCCACCAGGTCGCCTGTGTCTCCTCCCTAAGCCCTCTCTACTCTATCCAACTCTGTGAATTTCTGTGTGTTCCAGACGGTGGAGAACACTTAGGGAACTGATTTTTGGCTGGATCTGTCTCCCTCCTTTTCATTCCCCCCTTTTATCCTCCTGGCCACCTCTGCCTCCTTCCTCCTTCTTCTCTTCTCTGTATAACTCCGTGAACATCTCTGAGCAGTCCAGTTGTGGAGTGCACATAAGGAAGTGATTACTCGCTAGCCCACTCTCTCCTCTATTGATTCCACCTCATCTCATCCAGGTCACCTCTAACTCCCTCCTCCCTCTTCTCTTCTCCATGTAACGCTGTGAACCTCTCTGGGTGACCCTCACAGCGGAGAAACTTTTCATCTTTAACACAGATGTTTTATCAATGGTGCTGTATAGAAGGAGAAGTTTTGAAACTACTGTAAAAATAAGACCGATAACTGGAAGCAGGAGGCTTAAGTCCAAACCCTGACTCCAGGTAACTCCTGACTCCAGGGAACATTAATTGACAGGAGCTCATCAAAAGCCTCCATACCTACACTGAAACCAAGCACCACACAAGGGCCAACAAGTTCCAGGGCAAGACATACCAAGCAAATTCTCCAGCAACAAAGGAACACAGCCCTGAGCTTCAAGATACAGGCTGCCCAAAGTCACCCCAAAACCATAGACATCTCATAACTCATTACTGGACACTTTATTGCACTCCAAAGAGAAGAAATCCAGCTCCACCCACCAGAACACCGACAGAAGCTTCCCTAACCAGGAAACCTTGACAAGCCACCTGTACAAACCCACACACAGTGAGGAAATGCCACAATAAAGAGAACTCCACAAACTGCCAGAATACAGAAAGGACACCCCAAACTCAGCAATTTAAACAAGATGAAGAGACAGAGGAATACCCAGCAGATAAAGGAACAGGATAAATGCCCACCAAACCAAACAAAAGAGGAAGAGACAGGGAATCTACCTGATAAAGAATTCCGAATAATGATAGTGAAATTGATCCAAAATCTTGAAATCAAAATGGAATCACAGACAAATAGCCTGGAGACAAGAATTGAGAAGATGCAAGAAAGGTTTAACAAGGACCTAGAAGAAATAAAAAAGGGTCAATATATAATGAATAATGCTATAAATGAAATTAAAAACACTCTGGAGGCAACAAATAGTGGAATAACAGGCAGAAGATAGGATTAGTGAATTAGAAGATAGAATGGTAGAAATAAATGAATCAGAGAGGAAAAAAGAAAAATGAATTAAAAGAAATGAGGACAATCTCAGAGACCTCTAGGACAATATTAAATGCTACAACATTCGAATCATAGGGGTCCCAGAAGAAGAAGACAAAAAGAAAGACCATGAGAAAATACTTGAGGAGATAATAGTTGAAAACTTCCCTAAAATGGGGAAGGAAATAATCACTCAAGTCCAAGAAACCCAGAGAGTCCCAAACAGGATAAACCCAAGGCAAAACACCCCAAGACATATATTAATCAAATTAACAAAGATCAAACACAAAGAACAAATATTAAAAGCAGCAAGGGAAAAACAACAAATAACACACAAGGGAATTCCCATAAGGGTAACAGCTGATCTTTCAATAGAAACTCTGCAGGCCAGGAGGGAATGGCAAGACATACTCAAAGTGATGAAAGAAAATAACCTACAGCCCAGATTATTGTACCCAGCAAGGATCTCATTCAAATATGAAGGAGAAATCAAAAGCTTTACAGACAAGCAAAAGCTGAGAGAATTCAGCATCAACAAACCAGCTCTCCAACAAATACTAAAGGATATTCTCTAGACAGGAAACACAAAAACAGTGTATAAATTTGAACCCAAACAATAAAGTAAATCATACTTATCAGTAATTACCTTAAACATAAATGGGTTGAATGCCCCAACCAAAAGACAAAGACTGGCTGAATGGATACAAAAACAAGACCCCTGCATATGTTGTCTACAAGAGACCCACCTCAAAACAGGGGACACATACAGACTGAAAGTGAAGGGCTGGAAAAAGATTTTCCATGCAAATAGGGACCAAAAGAAAGCAGGAGCAGCAATATTCATATCAGATAAAATAGACTTTAAAACAAAGGCTGTGAAAAGAGACAAAGACAGTCACTACATAATGATCAAAGGATCAATCCAAGAAGAAGATATAACAATTATAAATATATATGCACCCAACACGGGAGCACCGCAATATGTAAGGCAAATGCTAACAAGTATGAAAGGAGAAATTAACAATAACACAATAATAGTGGGAGACTTTAATACCTCACTCACACCTATGGATAGATCAACTAAACAGAAAATTAACAAGGAAACACAAACTTTAAATGATACAATAGACCAGTTAGACCTAATTGATATCTATAGGACATTTCATCCCAAAACAATGAATTTCACCTTTTTCTCAAGCACACATGGAACATTCTCCAGGATAGATCACATCCTGGGCCATAAATGTAGCCTTGGTAAATTCAAAAAAATAGAAATCATTCCAAGCATCTTTTCTGGCCACAATGCAGTAAGATTAGATCTCAATTACAGAAGAAAAACTATTAAAAATTCCAACATATGGAGGCTGAACAACACGCTGATGAATAACCAACAAATCATAGAAGAAATCAAAAAAGAAATCAAAATTTGCATAGAAATGAATGAAAATGAAAACACAACAACCCAAAACCTGTGGGACACTGTAAAAGCAGTCCTAAGGGGAAAGTTCATAGCAATACAGGCATTCCTCAAGAAACAAGAAAAAAGTCAAATAAATAACCTAACTCTACACCTAAAGCAACTAGAAAAGGAAGAAATGAAGAACCCCAGGATTAGTAGAAGGAAAGAAATCTTAAAAATTAGGGCAGAAATAAATGCAAAAAAAACAAAAGAGACCATAGCAAAAATCAACAAAGCCAAAAGCTGGTTCTTTGAAAGGATAAATAAAATTGACAAACCATTAGCCAGACTCATCAAGAAACAAAGGGAGAAAAATCAAATCAATAAAATTAGAAATGAAAATGGAGAGATCACAACAGACAACACGGAAGTACAAAGGATCATAAGAGACTACTATCAACAATTATATGCCAATAAAATGGACAACATGGAAGAAATGGACAAATTCTTAAAAGTACAACTTTCCAAAACTGGACCAGGAAGAAATAGAAACTCTTAACAGACCCATCACAAGCACAGAAATTGAAACTGTAATCAAAAATCTTCCACCAAACAAAAGCTCAGGTCCAGACGGCTTCACAGCTGAATTCTACCAAAAATTTAGAGAAGAGCTAACACCTATCCTACTCAAACTCTTCCAGAAAATTGCAGAGGAAGGTAAACTTCCAAACTCATTCTATGAGGCCACCATCACCCTAATACCAAAACCTGACAAAGATGCCACAAAAAATGAAAACTACAGGCCAATATCACTGATGAACATAGATGCAAAAATCCTTAACAAAATTCTAGCAATCAGAATCCAACAACACATTAAAAAGATCATACACCATGACCAAGTGGGCTTTATCCCAGGGATGCAAGGATTCTTCAATATCTGCAAATCAATCAATGTAATACACCACATTAACAAATTGAAAAATAAAAACCATATGATTATCTCAATAGATGCAGAGAAAGCCTTGAACAAAATTCAACATCCATTTATGATAAAAACTCTCCAGAAAGCAGGAATAGAAGGAACATACCTCAACATAATAAAAGCTATATATGACAAACACACAGCAAACATTATCCTCAATGGTGAAAAATTGAAAGCATTTCCTCTAAAGTCAGGAACAAGACAAGGGTGCCCACTTTCACCATTACTATTCAACATAGTTTTGGAAGTTTTGGCCACAGCAATCAGAGCAGAAAAAGAACTAAAAGGAATCCAAATTGGAAAAGAAGAAGTAAAACTCTCACTGTTTGCAGATGACATGATCCTCTACATAGAAAACCCTAAAGACTCCACCAGAAAATTACTAGAACTAATCAATGACTATAGTAAAGTTGCAGGATATAAAATCAACACACAGAAATCCCTTGCATTCCTATACACTAATAATGAGAAAACAGAAAGAGAAATTAAGGAAACAATCCCATTCACCATTGCAATGGAAAGAATAAAATACTTAGGAATATATCTACCTAAAGAAACTAAAGACCTATATATAGAAAACTATAAAACACTGGTGAAAGAAATCAAAGAGGACACTAATAGATGGAGAAATATACCATGTTCAGGGATTGGAAGAATCAATATAGTGAAAATGAGTATACTACCCAAAGCAATTTATAGATTCAATGCAATCCCTATCAAGCTACCAACATTATTCTTCACAGAGCTAGAGCAAATCATTTCACAATTTGTATGGAAATACAAAAAACCTCGATTAGCCAAAGCTATCTTGACAAAGAAGAATGGAACTGGAGGAATCAACCTACCTTCAGGCTCTACTACAAAGCCACAGTCATCAAGACAGTATGGTACTGGCACAAAGACAGAAATATAGATCAATGGAACAAAGTAGAAAGCCCAGAGATAAATCCACGCACCTATGGACACCTTATCTTTGACAAAGGAGGCAAGAATATACAATGGATTAAAGACAATCTCTTTAACAAGTGGTGCTGGGAAAACTGGTCAACCACTTGTAAAAGAATGAAACTAGAACACTTTCTAACACCATACACAAAAATAAACTCAAAATGGATTAAAGATCTAAACGTAAGACCAGAAACTATAAAACTCCTAGAGGAGAACATAGGCAAAACACTCTCCGACATACATCACAGCAGGATCCTCTATGACCCACCTCCCAGAATATTGGAAATAAAAGCAAAAATAAACAAATGGGACCTAATTAAACTTAAAAGCTTCTGCACAACAAAGGAAACTATAAGCAAGGTGAAAAGACAGCCTTCAGAATGGGAGAAAATAATAGCAAATGAAGCAACTGACAAACAACTAATCTCAAAAATATACAAGCAACTCCTACAGCTCAATTCCAGAAAAATAAATGACCCAATCAAAAAATGGGCCAAAGAACTAAATAGACATTTCTCCAAAGAAGACATACAGATGGCTAACAAACACATGAAAAGATGCTCAACATCACTCATTATCAGAGAAATGCAAATCAAAACCACTATGAGGTACCATTACACGCCAGTCAGAATGGCTGCGATCCAAAAGTCTACAAGTAATAAATGCTGGAGAAGGTGTGGAGAAAAGGGGAACCCTCTTACACTGTTGGTGGGGAATGCAAACTAGTACAGCCACTATGGAGAACAGTGTGGAGATTCCTTAAAAAACTGGAAATAGACCTGCCTTATGATCCAGCAATCCCACTGCTGGGCATACACACTGAGGAAACCAGAAGGGAAAGAGACACGTGTACCCCAATGTTCATCGCAGCACTGTTTATAATAGCCAGGACATGGAAGCAACCTAGATGTCCATCAGCAGATGAATGGATAAGAAAGCTATGGTACATATACACAATGGAGTATTACTCAGCCATTAAAAAGAATTCATTTGAATCAGTTCTAATGAGATGGATGAAACTGAAGCCTATTATACAGAGTGAAGTAAGCCAGAAAGAAAAACACCAATACAGTATACTAACGCATATATATGGAATTTAGAAAGATGGTAACAATAACCCTGTATACGAGACAGCAAAAGAGACACTGATGTATAGAACAGTCAGTCTTTTGGACTCTGTGGGAGAGGGAGAGGGTGGGCAGATTTGGGAGAATGGCATTGAAACATGTATACTATCATGTATGAAATGAGTCACCAGTCCAGGTACAATACATGATACTGGATGCTTGGGGCTGGTGCACTGGGACGACCCAGAGGGATGGTATGGGAAGGGAGGAGGGAGGAGGGTTCAGGATGGGGAACACATGTATACCTGTGGCGGATTCATTTCGATATTTGGCAAAAACCAATACAATATTGTAAAGTTTAAAAATAAAATAAAATTAGTAAGAATAAAAATAAAATAAAATAAAATTGCAGATCATCCCTATATTATTAATACCACTCCCAACTCTCCTTGCCCTACCCTACTTGTCTCTTTCTTCTTTAGTACTCATCATCTTCAAATATATTATGGAATTTACTTCTTTGTCATCTATCTCTTCTCACTAAAATGCAAGCTCCTTGAAAGCAAGGTTCTTTGTGTTATTCATGATATAACCTAAGTGCCTGAATTTGGGCACAGAGGAGGTGCTCAAAAATGTTTGTTAAGTAAATACATAAATAAATAACACCACAAACGCATATTCCTGACAAGAAACGAAGCACGGAGAAAAAAAGAGTGAATAATAATAGTTCCAAAATGAAAGAAAGGAACAGTAGAGAAAGTAATAATATAAGATATAATACATGAAAACTTCCTTATCTGAAAAAAAGACTTGAATTTTCTGATTGAAAATGCCAAGCTAAGTACCAAGCAGAGTTAATTTTTTTAAGTCATAAGTATGACATTTCCTGTAAATTTTTTGAACTGTGATTATCAAAAGACAATCTTAGGAGCTTCCAGAACGAAAGAACAGGCTATTTGCCAAAGATAATCATACTTCTAATGCATTTCTCATACAGTCTACCATAAACATGTCCTTTCTAAGGAAATAACTGAAGAATAGTTTCATAAACATGAAAATTAAATCAGAACAGTAACCTCAAGACAAGAGAAGACAGTGTATACAAGGAATACTGATGAATGAGAAATCTAATTAAAACCATAACCTGCTTTGTGAAATAATTTTACTAAACTGCCCATTAGGAACTGGGTGTTATATGAACCACCAAATCAAAAAACTGGGTGTGTTCAGAAGCATTTCATTATGACATGTAAGGGGTACCTACTAGAAAAGTCTGAGTGGTTCCAAAAGACCCAATAAAATACCTGTGTGTGTGTGTCAGATTCCACAGGACCTGCCCCTACTGCTTTGCTGCCAGGCCTGCCACTGTTCTGTGATCTTATGGGTATTCCCTATGACCATAAAATGAAGAGAAAAAAGCGCAATATGCCAGCACCAGCCTAAAGGGGACAACCACTCAGGGAAAACCCTAGAAACCCTAGAAAACAGTATTTGGAGATCTTCCCAAAGACGGAACTTCAGACAAGACATCTGGTGGTCCGTGTTGTATGGAAGGAAAGATGGCCTGTGATATGGGTCTACAGTGGTTCACGTGCAGTGGCTAATAGATTGGCCAGCTGGTCTAGGACTTGGAAAGAAGTAGAATACCTAGAAGACAACATCCACCTCCTGAAGAGAATGCTCTCATAAGTGTCAGTCAGCCTCTTCCCCAATCGCCCAGTGCTTGTTCATTAAGTCTAGGTACAAAGTGGCCACAGAAACAAGAAGGAGGCTCTTTGTGGACTTTCCTTCACAGAGGTTGCTCTGGCCACAGCTGCTGCTGAGGGCCTACCCTACCAAAGGCAGATGGCACCAGTTCCCAGGGAGACCACTCAGCCCACTCCAGGTGACCACACTGGGCGCTTCTGTCAGGAAGGGGATCAGCCCACTCCAGGTGACCACACTGGGCACTTCTGTCATAAAGGGGATCAGCCTACTCCAGGTGCTCACACTGGGCACTTCTGTCATAAAGGGGATTGGCCCACTCCAAGTGATCACACTGGGTACTTCTATCATGAAGGGGATCAGCTCACTCCAGGTGCTCACACTGGGGACTTCTGTCATGAATGGGATGGGCTCACTCCAGGTGCTCACACTGGGAACTTCTGTCAGGAAGGGGATCGACCCACTCCAGGTGACCACACTGGGCACTTCTGTCAAGAAGAGGATCAGCCCACTCCAGGTGCTCACACTGGGCACTTCTGTCAGGAAGGGGATGGGCCCACTCCAGGTGACCACACTGGGCACTTCTGTCAAGAAGGGGATCAGCCCACTCCAGGTGATCATACTGGGTACTTCTGTCAGGAAGGGGATCAGCCCACTCCAGGTGATCACAGTGGGCACTTCTGTCAGGAAGGGGATTGGCCCACTCCAGGTGATCACGGTGGGCACTTCTATCATGAAGGGGACAGCAATTTGTCCTAATAGAGACAGACATAGTTTTGGTGTATGAATTTGCCTTCCCTGACCGCAATATTCTTGGCAGCTGCCATAACCATCACAACAAAATTAGACAAACTAGAATATTTTTTAAAAGGAAGAAACATGGAAGGAGGGAAGAAGTAAGAGAATAAGGAAAGAAGGAAGTGAGAAAGGAAGAAAAGGAAGACAGGAAGAAAGGAAAAAGAATGGGAAAGGAGAAAAAAAATCCTTATAAACCAAATGCAAATTTTCTAAATAAAATATCAGTAAATAGAATCCAGCATTCTATTAAAAGAAAAATAATAACAATCTAATGGAACTTATTTCAAGAATATAGGAATGGTTCAAGAGTAGAAATTTTCTTACCACATTAACAGATTAGTGAGAAAAATTTCACCACTATCTTGATAAACATGTTTCTCCCACTATCCAAAAGTAGAGCGTTCCTATGAAACCTTTTGTAAAACTACAAAAGGGCAATAAAGCTAGAAGCGATTACCTCAGTATACATCTTGCTAAAGGACACATGAAATACATCTAGACAAAGCACAGATGCTCACGGACATGGTTCACAGCTTCAGCAGCTCCTTGCTGAGGTGCCAAGCGGTTCCCAGGGAGGGAGTTGGGCAGGGCCACTCTATGCTTGGGATTCAGCTGCCTCTGTACAGACTCATCTGGTTAGCAAAAAAAATGCTGAATGCTGTTTTAGCTTCTTGCCTTTTTTGTAAAAGCAAAAGTCTTCTTAGACTTCTTTCAGTTCAAAGCAAAAACAGGTCGTTTTTTCATTGAATAAGGATACTTGCTTCACACTATTGTGTTCGTTTCTGCCATATAACAACTTGAATCAGCCATAAGTATGTATACATATATATGTGTGTGTGTGTATATATGTATCGGAGAAGGCGATGGCACCCCACTCCAGTACTCTTGCCTGGAAAATCCCATGGAGGGAGGAGCCTGGTAGGCTGTAGTCCATGGGGTCGCTAAGAGTCAGACACGACTGAGCGACTTCACTTTCACTTTTCACTTTCATGCATTGGAGAAGGAAATGGCAACCCACTCCAGTGTTCTTGCCTGGAGAATCCCAGGGACGGGGGAGCCTGGTGGGCTGCCGTCTATGGGGTCGCACAGAGTTGGACATGACTGAAGCGACTTAGCAGCAGTAGCAGCAGCAATATATATATATATATATATATATATATATCTCCCCCTCCTTCTTGAGCCTCTCACCCCTCTATGTCATCACAGAGTGCCAAGTTGGGCTCCCTGTGTTATACAGCAGCTTCCCACTAGCTATCTAGTTTATACATGGCATTTTTGCCTGGAAAATTCCACGGACAGAGGAGCCTGGCGGGCTACAGAACATGGGGAGGCAAAGAATCAGACACGACTGAGCATACTATACACAGACAGTGTAGATGTTTCAATGCTACACTCCCAGCTGGTCCTGCCCTCTCCTTCCCCTTCTGTGTCCACAAGTCCTTTCTCTACATGTTCCTCTCTATTCCTGCCCCCAAAACAGGTTAAAAGGTCTCTTAAGGTAAGTCTTTGTAAAAGTGAAGTGGTGTAAAGTAGGGGATACCTCTGTCTGTAAACCATTTTATAATGTTTGATACCATTCCTGATTTTATTTTAAAGCTGAAGAAGAGAAAGAAGCTTATTTAACATCATGAAATTTAAAAAAATGTCTCCCCACAAATCTATAATAAGAAACTAATGCCATAGTCTAAAGCAATCAATCAGTAATAATAAGAGCAAAAGACAAAGACGTAAATCTTAAAAAGGGGGGGAAAAACTGACACTGTTTTGCAAAAGACGTGATTGCCTACCTAGAAAATTCAAGAGGGTCAATTGATAGGTGAATAATTAACAAAAGAATAAAGTAGAAAGATATCACAACACAGTAAAAAATCAATACTTTACATTTCAAGTAAGTGGAGGAAAAATAGACTATTGAATAAACAGTGTTTGAATAAATGGCTAACATTTGGGGGAGAAGTTAAGTTCCTGTATTGTATCAGACACCAAAATAAATTCCATACAGATCAATATATCAATATAAAGAATACAATTGTAATACTACTAAAGCAAAATATAGGAGTAAGTGTTTAGAATCTTGAGATGGTAGCAGGGGGGAGTTTAAAAAACTGCAAAGACATAAAATAAAAGAATAATATAAGTTCCAGAAAGAGAAACCCAAGAAAACTAAGCAGACAGGTTTATCAAAGAAATAATGTGAAACCATTCCTAGAAAAGTAGAATACAAGTTTTCAGATTAAAAGTGCCCACTACTACTACTACTTCTACTACTAAGTCGCTTCAGTCGTGTCCGACTCTGTGCGACCCCATAGACGGCAGCCCACCAGGCTCCCCCGTCCCTGGGATTCTCCAGGCAAGAACACTGGAGTGGGTTGCCATTTCCTTCTCCAAAGCATGAAAGTGAAAAGTGAAAGTGAAGTCGCTCAGTCGTGTCCAACTCTTAGGGACCCCATGGACTGCAGCCTACCAGGCTCCTCCGTCCATGGGATTTTCCAGGCAAGAGTACTGGAGTGGGGTGCCACTGGAAGAAGGAACTTTCAAATCATAATTCAAAATCCACTGGGGATGAAATATGCAACATGATGATTAGTTTACACTGCTGTGTAATCTATTTGAAAGCTGACAAAAATTTTCATCACGAGAAAAAAATTTTTTTTCCTTTTTTTCTCTATCTATACAAGATGATGGATATTAAGTAAACTTATCATGTTAGTTATTTTGCAATATATGTAAGTCAAGTTATCACACTGAATACCTTAAATTTATATAATGGACTATGTCAATTATATATCAATAAAACTGAAATTAAAAAATAAATCAATAAAATTGGAATTTAAAAAATGAAATCCAGAGGCCACACAGCCTTGCTTCCTGCCAACTTGGCAAACCAAGGCTGCAGACTTGCTCCCAAGAATGGAAAAGGAAACATGAATACCAAGAAATAACCATCCCCCAAAATAATAATCCCCAAGAAAGCTCTGAAAAGACTAAAACTTAAGTAAAGGCAGAATTTGCAATGAGAAGGCATGTTGGAGTAGAGCTTTTTACTCCATCCCCCAAAACCCAACCCACCCATTTTCTCGGGACAACATGTCCCCCTAGAAACCTGTGGTTAAACCATTGGTGTTACAGATTGTGAGGTGGTGTCAGAGCAGTGTAAAACTCTGCTGAGATGAAAGCTGATGAAGAGATACTATTGCACCATAAAAATGAATGAAAATTTTCCAGCAGTATTGAGATATTATTGTATTAGTTAAACTAATATAATACTTAGTATTGTATTAATACTAATACTTATTGTATTAGCTAAACTAATACTAATACCTTAAACTAATTGTATTGTATTAATAACTAATACTTATTGTATTAGTTAAACTAATACTAATACCTTAAACTAATAAAATTAGTTTAAGGTATACAATGCAATGGCTTGAAATATGTATGCGAAATCAACTTAATTTTTTCTCTAGTTATGGAGAAAGCCACAACTGGAAGAAATTTTAAGAGAAATAATAAGTTATTAATACCTTCTCAGAAACTGATAGAACTGTAGGGAATAATAGCTAGATCAATAATATTAACATCTCTCTTGGAACCAATAAACACAGCAGATAAAGCAATAAGCAGAGACATGAAAGACCTACAAAATGCTTTTTAAATTTATATGTATGTGTCTTTATCCACAATAAACAAAATTATGTAATTACATATTTAATTATGTAATTTAGAACATTTCTGAGAATTAAACATATGATTGCACCTTAAAGTACACTTTAATAATTCCAAAAATTCAATATCATAACACCTCTGTTCTCCAACCATAATGGAAATGAAAAGAAAGAGAGAGAAGAGTAAGGGAGAGAGGGAAGGAGGAGGGAGGGATCTTGGAAGGAAAAGAGGAAAGGAAAAATAAAGAAAGAAATTATGTACGCCTACATAACCCTTCCAGCTGAGCTATTTCAAATCCTAAAAGATGATGCTGTGAAAGTGCTGCACTCAATATGTCAGCAAATTTGGAAAACTCAGCAGTGGCCACACGACTGGAAAAGTCAGTTTTCATTCCAATCCCAAAGAAAGGCAATAACAGTGTTCAAATTACTGTACAACTGCACTCATTTCACATGCTAGCAAGGTTATGCTCAAAATCCTTCAAGTTAGTCTTCAGCAGTACATGAACCGAGAACTTCCAGATATACAAGCTGGATTTCAAAAAGGCAGAGGAACCAGAAATCAAACTACCAGCATCCACTGAATCATAGAAAAAGCAATTCCCTTCCTTTGGAATGGAATTCAAAAAAAAAAATTCTACTTCTGCTTCAATGACTACACTAAAGTCTTTGACTGTATGGATCACAACAAACTGTGGAAAATTCTTAAAGATATGAGAATACCAGATCACTTTACCTGCCTCATAAGAAGTGAAAGTCGCTCAGTCGTGTCGGACTCTTTGCGACCCTATGGACTACACAGTGTGTGGAATTCTCCAGGCCAGAATACTGGAGTGAGTAGCCTTTCCCTTCTCCAGCAGATTTTCCCAACCCAACCCAGGGATCGAACCCAGGTCTCCTGCATTTCAGGCAGATTCTTTACCAGCTGAGCCAAAAAGGAAGCCCCCTCCTAAGAACCTGTATACAAGACAAGAAGTAACAGCTAGAACAGACATGGAACAATGGACTGGTTCAAAATTGGGAAAGGAGGAGTACGACAAAGCTGTATATTGTCACCCTGCTTACTTAACATATATGCAGAGTACATCATGCAAAATGTGGGCTGGATGAATCACAAGCTGGAATCAAAATTGCCAGGAGAAATATCAACAACTTCAGATATGCAGATACCACTTTAATGGCAGAAAACAAAGAGGAACTAAAGAGCCTCTTGATGAAGGTGAAAGGGGAAAGTGAAAAAGTCTGGCTTAAAACTCAACATTCAAAAAATGAAGATCATGGCATCTGGTCCCATCACTTCACAGCACATAGATGGGGAAACAATGGAAACCATGACAAATTTTATTTTCTTAGGCTCCAAAATCACTGCAGATAGTGACTGCAGCCACGAAGTTAAAAGACGCTTACTTCTTGGAAGAAAAGCTATGACACACCTAGACGGCATATTCAAAAGCAGAGACATCACTTTGCCAACAAAGGTTCATATAGTCAAAGCTATGGTTTTTCCAGTAGTCATGTATGGATGTGAGAGCTGGACCATAAAGAAGATTGAGCACAGAAGAATCGATGCTTTTAGACTGTGGTGTTGGAAAAGACTCTTGGGAGTCCCTTGGACTGCAAGGAGATCAAACCAGTCAATCCTAAAGGAAATCAGTCCTGAATATTCATTGGAGAGACTGATGCTGAAATTGAAGCTTCAGTACTTTGGCCACCTGATCCGAAGGGCAGACTCATTGGAAAAGACTCTGATACTGGGAAAGATTGAAGGCAGGAGTAGAAGGGGGTGGACAGAGGATGAGATGGTTGGATGACATCCAAGTGACTCAATGGACATGAGTCTGAAGCTCCAGGACATAGTGAAGGACAGGAAAGCCTGGCGTGCTGTAGTTCATGGGGTTGCCCAGAGTTGGACGCAACTTAGTGACTGAACAGCAACAAGAATAGATTGACGCAACTTGTCAAATCCTGGATTGTTAGAAACCCAAATCCATTTTAGACCACTAGATGGAGCCAAACACTGATACTTGTTACATAGTCATGTGTGTCTTTGGGCATAAATTTAAAAGTATTCATGATATTCCCTACTAGGAAGTAGAAAAGCCTTCACCTCTCTGCAGAGCAGAGCAGAGCTTCCAGACTAATAAGGCTACTCAGCAGTTAGCTGTTCAGAGACGCTGATATGTTTGGCCCGGGGTGACCCAGTGAAGTCTGAGGAAGCAAGACTCCCCAAGTGCTACTTCTGCAGCAAGAAGTCTTCCACTCATTTACAATGCAGTGTTCGACGACAAACAGTATCATGTTCTGAGTGATTCATGACATGAAAAAGATTAGGAAGCACAGCTTTAGGAATGAGAATCTCTCAAACTTATAAAGGACTACAAAGACCAGAGAGTTTGAGAATGCTTGTTCAGGAAATGACCTGGAGCAGCCATCCACCTGAAATTTACTGAAAGAGTAAATATCCATCCTGAGCTCTCCGTCTTAAAAACAATTTGCATATATAATTAAATAATATCATACAATTCCTTTCAAACATACTTAATGAACACTTGATCTGTGTCTTCTCTGCCATACAGAAGGGAGTGTTATTGTCAGGTGGCCCCTTTTTTCAAGGAGCTCCCAATGTAGAGAGGAGCCAGACAGACAAACCAAATACTATCATACAGCAATAAATACACTGTGAAACTAGCACACCAAATGAAGTTCAGGTTCACACAGTGCATCACTTAGGGATACTTTCAGCTGCAAGATGAAAGTAAGCATTTACTGTGGCATAAACAGAGTTATTTACCCTCATGCTGGTCACATTATGATGCCAAAATGGCTGCCATGGCTCCAGCCATCGTGTCTACATTCAAGGCAAGGAAAAAAGGAAAAGGAAGTGGATCATCAGCTGGTGAATACATAGATAGACCTGGTAAATGTTATATGGCTTCCCACTATCAGAAAAAGCAAAAGACTTCCCAAAAGCCCCAATACAGTAGTTACACTTCATTGGTCAGAATTACGCTACATGGCACGCCTAGCTGCCAGGGAGGTAATAAACATCAGTATCCCACCTAGGACTGAGCCTATTAACAAAATCAGCATTTATTTAGCAAAAAAAAAAGAGTACCTATACTAATAAACAAAGAAATGAAACAAAAGGAGAGCTCTTTCTCACTTATCAAATTGGCCCACATCTCTAAAGGCTGATAATGTCTAGTGTTGGAAAGATGGAGGAAAGTGAACATTTTCATAACTTTTTGGTAGAAGTGTACAGTCTTCATCTGGCCATCTACTACAAATCAAGATTTTTTATTTATTTTTGGCTGTGCTAGTTCTTCGTTGTTGCATGCCAGCTACTCTGTAATTGCCGTGCACGGCTTTCTCATGCAGAGGCTCTCTTGTTGCAAAACAGAAGCTCCAAGATGTATAAGCTTCCTTAGTTACAAACTGTGGCCTCAGTAGTTGTGATGCATGGGTTTAGTTGCCCTGAGGCATATGAGATCTTCCCAGACCAGGGATCGAACCCATGTCCCATGCATTGGCAGGTGGATTCTTAACCACTGGACTACCAGGGAAGTCCCAAGATCTTTTTTTAATGAAACATTTTGACCCAAAAATTCCACTCCCAGAAAGTTACTTAGGAGACAAGTACACAAAGATACGCATGCATGTTAAGTCACTTCAGTCATGTCTGACTCTCTGAGATCCTGTGGACTGTAGCCAGCCAGGCTCCTCTGTCCATGGGTTCTCCAGACAGGAATACAGGAGTAGGTTTCCATGCCGTCCTCCAGGGGATCTTCTCCCAACCCAAGGATCGAACCTGTGTCTCTTATGTCTCCTGCCTTGTGAGGCAGGTTCTTTACCACCACGTTGGCTCAGTAAAGAATATGCCTGCCAATGCAGGAGATGTAGGTTCAATCCCTGGGTCAGGAAGATCCCTTGGAGAAAGAAATGGCAACTCACTCCAGTATTCTTGCCTGGGAAATAAATCCCATGGACGGAGGAGCCTAGGGGGCTATAGTCCGTGGGATCTCAAAAGAGTTGGACACAACTTGGTGATTAAACAACAATTTATTTTTAAATTAATACAAGATTAGTTTCCTAGAATAACTGTCTTGCATAATAAGAAAGACATATTTGATACTCTGCTTCTGGTCCCCAGAACAGAGCTCCTAAAACTTGTCATTTCCTGAGTGAAAGAGAGATGGGAACAGCTTTTTTGTTATTTGTAAAAAGCCTGTTTCAACAATACCTGAGTTTATGCTAATGAGGTGACTCTTGTGATTAGAGAGTTGGAAATTTCATGCTTACCCCACCCCCACCTCCTGGGAGGGGTAAGGGGCTGGAGATTGAGTTCAATCACCAATGGTTAATAATCAATCATACCTATCTAACTGAACTTCCACTAAAACCCTAAGCAGTAGGATTCATATCAAGGTGCTGAGGGGGTAATGCACACAGAGAGAGCATGGAAGCTCCAAACCTCTTCCCATGCACGTTGTCCCGTGCATCTCTTTTTCATTTCCATTGGTTTCTTAGCTACATCCTTACCACAAAGAGGATAGTTAAGTAAGGCACTGTCCTGAGTTCCATGAGTCATCCCAGCAAGTTATGAAACCTGAGGAGGGGTTCGTGGGAACGGCTTACTGATAGCCAGTCAGTTAGAAGTACTTGTGTCACCAAACAAGGGCTTCTGTGCCCACAGCACAGACAGCCAAACCCTAACAGCAGGTGTCTGCAGAAGTGAGAGTGTATTTGCAGGGTATCAAGCAAGGGAGTGGAAGACAAGCCCCAGATCTACTCCAACCCGATCTTCGGCTTGGGGGTGTTTTTTAAAGGGAAGAACAAAGAAGCTGTGTTTAAACATTATCTTGTGACAATTCTTGATCATAATTGCAGAGGTCAGGATATCTCCAGTTTAAGATTCTCTAGCCATGTGTGGTCCATGGCTCAGGAGTCTGTGAGCTCATATTGCCCTAGAGAAACAACCTGAGTTTTTACATTAATGATGATGTCTACAATAGCAATTTGAGTACTTCAATAATGTTATTGACAAGAGCAATTTTAGTCATCCGACTCTGGTTGACTAGGGTTCAGTTAGCATAGGACTGAGGTCAGAGCGGACAAGAAAGGGAATAAAGTTTTAAATAGATTAATCATAAACTCGGTAAAGGAACTCCGTTTTAGGGGATCTCAGTTTCACTGGAGGCCTAGATTGGCCTCTGAATTGAGGAGACAGTCTTTTTTTTATCTTTTTTTAATGGAAGGATTATTGCTTTACAGAATTTTCTTGTTTTCTGTCAAGCATCAACATGAATTAGCCATCAGTTCAGTTCAGTTCAGTCGCTCAGTCGTGTCCGACTCTTTGCGACCCCATGAGTCGCAGCACGCCAGGCCTCCCTGTCCATCACCAACTCCTGGAGTTCACTCAGAATCACGTCCATCGAGTCAGTGATGCCATCCAGCCATCTCATCCTCTGTCATTCCCTTCTCCTCCTGCCCCCAATCCCTCCCAGCATCAGAGTCTTAGGAGGGGACAGTCTTGTGGGACTGAGCTCTCACCCTGTGGGGTCCACATTAACTCCAGACAGTTAGTGTCAGAAGTACTGTGAGTAGGAAGACAAGTTTTCCTTTCAGTTGGTTACCCTTTAAACTTTCACACTTTGATGCCATCTCAGCAACAGTACTTACATCTCGTTCAGTTACAACGAACCACCACAAGTTCTACGATTCAACTTATCATTGTAGAGTATTTTACCCAAATCCCTGTAGTTACAAGGCCGTTCAGAGAAGCCGAAGTCTTTAAAATGTTAAAATATTTACTAATGAGTATATTAGTATTACCGCTTATAAAATCCATCCCTGCTCCAAGCTCACTTCCTGCTGGACCCCAAAGTACTATACCTCAGGTACTGAGCCAAAGGCTAGCCAGTCTCTGGCTGGTTGTCAGATGTCTACAATGCAAATCAATTGTACAGTGAAGCTATAAATCTGCACACAATGCAAGATTTCACGGAGTAAACAAAAGTGATACTAAAGTCCCAGCCAATCCCACACAAAGCCACAGACATATAAGATCAGCAGAAAAGAAAACTAATGCTGCTGATCCAATAGGAGCTTTAAAATAGAATAGTTGGGGGAAAATAGTAAATTTAAAACATATGAAAAGAGAAGAGTGAGCTTAGATGGGCAAAACGGCTTGTTTTTTCCTATGAGATATCCTACCAAAATATCCAGAAGGATGAATAACATGATAAACGGGACAATTACTTTACCACTTTGGGCCAACTAGCTTGAATTGTATGTACATGCAAAGAGATACAAGTAAAATGAAAAGGTAGCCAGAATAGGGTGTGGTTTAATCTGCCGCAGGATTAAAGGGGCCTTGAGAAAAAATATGAAGCCTAAATATTTTTGGACCCTCTTTCTGACTCCATTGTGAATCAGATGTGAAATAAATAATGCTATATAATGTGATTATCTTCAGAAAAATTGTACAAAGAAAATTAGCACTTATTCATTCTTTACTCATTATACAAACTAGTACATGGTTGCGAACATTTTAAATTCTGTTAAGTATAAGATAAAAGAAACTTATTTTTGTTTTTATTATCAAAATAAAATCTCAGTTAAGACTTTTTTTTCTTTTTTTTAATTGAAGGATAATTGCTTTACAAAATTTTTGTTGTTTTCTGTCATACCTCAACATGAATCAACCATAGGTATACATATATCCCCTCCCTTTTAAAACTCCCTTCCACTTCCCTCCCATCCCACCCCTCTCGGTTGATACACAGCCCCTGCTTGAGTTTCCTGAGCCATACAGCACATTCCTGTTGGCTATCTATTTTACTTATGGCAATGTAAGTTTCCACGTTACTCTTTCCATACATCTCACCCTCTCCTCCCCTCTCCCCATGTTGTAAGTCTATTCTCTATGTCTGTTTCTCCATTATTGCCTTGTAAATAAATTCCTCAGTACCATTTTTCTAGATTCCATATATGCGCATTAGAATATGATTTTTATCTTTCTCTTTCTGACTCACTTCACTCTGTATAATAGGTTCTAGGTTCATCCACCTCATCAGAACTAACTCAAATGTGTTCATTTTTATGGCTGAGTAATATTCCATTGGGTATGTATACCACAACTTCCTTATCCATTCATCTGTCGTTGGGCATCTAGCTTGCTTCCATGTTCTAGCTATTGAAAATAGTGCTGCAGTGAACCATGGAATACATGTGTCTTTTTCAACCCTGGTTTCCTCAGGGTATATGCCTAGAAGTGGGATTGCTGGGTCATGTGGTGGTCTTATTCCTAGTTCTTTAAGGAATCTCCATACCCTCTTCCATAGTGGCTATATCAATTTACATTCCCATCAAAAGTGCAAGAGCCTTCCCTTTTCTCCACATTCTTTCCAGCATTTATTGTTTTTAGAATTTTGGTGAGGTTCATTCTGACTGGTGTGAGATGATATCTCATTGTGGTTTTGATTTGCATTTCTCTAATAATAAGCGATTTGAGCATCTTTTCATGTTTGTTAGCCATCTATATGTCTCCTTTGGAGAAATGTCTGTTTAGGTTTTTTCCCCCACTTTTTGATTGAGTTGTTTGTTTTCCTGGTATTGAGTTGTATGAGCTGCTTGTATATTTTGGAAATTAATCCTTTGTCAGTTGTTTCATTTGCTATTATTTTCTCCCTTTCCAAGGGTTGTCTTCTCACCTTGCTTATAGTTTCCTTTGCTGAGCAAATGCTTTTAAGTTTAACCAGGGCCCACTTGTTTACTTTTGTTTTTATTTCCTAGGACGTGGGTCATAGAGGATCTTGCTTTCATTTATGTCATCAAGTGTTCTATGTTTTCCTCTAAGAGTTTTCTAGTTTTTGGTCTTATATTTAGGTTTTGAATCCATTCTGATTTTATCTTTGTGTATGGTGTTAGGAACTGTTCTAATTTCATTCTTGTACATGCAGCTGTCCAGTTTTCCCAGCACCATTTATTGAAGAGGCTGTCTTTGCCCCATTGTATATTCTTGCCTCCTTTGTCAAAAATAAGGTACCTATAGGTGCATGGGTTTATTTCTGGGCTTTCTATCTTATTCCATTGGTCTATATTTTGGTTTTTGTGGCAGTACCATACTGTCTTGATGACTGTAGCTTTGTAGTATAATCTGAAGTCAGGAAGGTTGATTCCTCTAGCTCCATTCTTCTTTCTCAAGACTGCTTTGGCTATTCAGGGTCTTTTGTGTTTCCATATGATTCTGAAATTTTTTGTTCTAGTTCTGTGAAAGATGCCATTGCTAACTTGATAGGGATCACATTGACTCTGTAGATTGCATTTCGTAGTGTAGTCATTTTCACAATACTGATTCTTCCTACCCAGGAACATGGAATATCTCTCCATCTGTTTATGTCATCTTTTATTTCTTTCATTGGTGTCATAATTTTCTGTGTACAGTTCTTTTGTCTCCTTAGGTAAGTTTATTCCTAGATACTTAATTCTTTTTGTTGCAATGGTGAATGGGATTGATTCCTTAATTGCTCTTTCTGATTTTTCATTGTTAGTATATAGAAATGCAAGTGATTTCTGTGTATTGATTTTGTATCCTGCAACTTTGCTAAATTCACTGATTAGCTCTAGTAATTTTCTGATACTATCTTTAGGGTTCTCTATGTACAGTATCATGTCATGTACAAACAGTGAGAGCTTTACTTCTTCTTTTCTGATATGGATTCCTTTTATTTCTTTTTCTTCTCTGATTGCTGTAGCTAGGACTTCTGGAACTATGTTGAATAATAGTGATGAAAGTGGACAGCCTTGTCTTGATTCCTGATCTTATGGGGAATGCTTTCAGGTTTTCACCATTAATAATAATGTTTGCTGTAGGCTTAGCATATACGGCCCTTACTGTGTTGAGGTAGGTTCCTTCTATGCCCATTTTTTGAAGAGTTCTAATCATAAATGGGTGTTGAACTTTGTCAAAGGCTTTTTCTGCATCTATTGAGATTTCACTTTTTGCTTTCATGCATTGGAGAAGGAAATGGCAACCCACTCCAGTGTTCTTCCCTGGATAATCCCAGGGACAGGACAGCCTGGTGGGCTGCCATCTATGGGGTCGCACAGAGTCGGACACGACTAAAGTGACTTAGCAGCAGCAGCAGCAGCATTGAGATTATCATGTGGTTTTTATCTTTCAACTTGTTAATATGGTATATCACATGGATTTGTGTATATTGAAGAACCCTTGCATTCCTAAAATAAACCCAACTTGATCATGGTGTATGAGATTTTTGATGTGTTGCTGAATTCTGTTTGCTAAAATTTTGTTGAGGATTTTTGCATCTATGTTCATCTCAGTCAAGACTTTTTTGAGGGTTTTTCAGTCTTCTTGTTTTCTGTCACGCTGTGTAGCTTTCGGGATCTTAGATCCCCAAACAGGGATTGAACCCAGGTCCACAGCAGTGAAAGTGCAGAGTCCTAACCACTGGACTGTCAAGGAATTCCCTAGGATTTTTCAGTCTTTATGACACATTGGTTCCCATTTCATATGTATTCACTTTTTTATATATCTTTTTACTTTTTATTATGAAAATTCAGACATTCAAAAAAGTAGAATAATAATTCTCTTACACTCATTACCTAGATTGCAAAACTGTCAAGATCTTGCCACGTTCACACCAATTACTTTCTTGACTTTCTAGAAAGAAGTCTTTCAGAAGGTAGTTCCAGTCTCATCAGGGTTGCCTGTTCTACCAGGTCATGGCAGATGCTGCCCATTGTAGGAATGTCTCACTGTTTGCTACAGGTGCTGTTTCTCTTCTTCCTTTCTCCCCTGCATTTCCTATAACCCAGTCACATGATCTTCATTGCAAGTGCTCAGCAGCTGCCTGTGACTCCTGTACAGTCACAGGCCACCATACAGAACATTTACAGCTAAGGGTTCTATCAGACAGTGCTGCTCAAAAAGCATATTTTGCTTTAGGTAAACACTTTTGGCAGAAGACCACAGCCAATGGCATATTGTGTTATTCAGAAAAATGATTTGACCTTAATTGGCCGTTCTTGGCACAGGGTACCAATTATATCCAGATAGTGAAGCTCGCTTAGATTATAAAATGACAATCAAAGTGCACAAATTATACACACATGAGACACAATTAGTAAAGCACCGTCTACTGATAGGCCAATTGCAATCCTACTGAAGCCACAAGGATCCATCTCTTTGGCTCTCACTTTGGACTCAGCCAAGTCACCCAACCACCACGGGATGCTGCATAACTCGATATCTAGTCCACACCAAGGAGAAAATGAGCAATCTGCAAACTGCAGCATGTAGACAAGACAAAGCCTCTTGCCACAGGGAAGCAAAGGGAGGTTTGAAAACAAGAAGGAAAGGATCAGCCCTGGGTCTTGGAAGTCCTTGGCTGATCTGGAACAGATGCAGGAAGTAAAGCCCCAAGGCACAGGGAAATGTCCTGGTGAGTGACTACAAACCAGGCAAGAATCCACTCAGGCAGGGGCACTGGGCATAGAAATGCAGGGCCTGATATGAGAGACAGAGTCTAAGAAATGTGATGAGAATCCTCCAAAGGATTTTTTTAAGTGAGAGTGACTGCAATGGGCACAGGATGGAATCAGACTCAGGAAGAGGGAGCAGACGCATGTAACCCAAGCCACGAGAATAAGCCATGAGAAGGGAGAAAAAGTTCTAGGCCTAACCACACAAAAAGGCATTTGTTAAAAATGCTGGGGTGCATTTCTGGGCATATAGTCAGAACAGACAAAAATTCTAATTTGAAAAGACACATGAACCAAGTCACGGAAACAACTTAAGTGTCCATCAACAGACGAATGAATAAAGAAGATGTAGTATGCACGTGTATATGAACATGTACATGCTTTGTGTTTAGTTACTCAGTTGTGTCCGACTCTGTAACCCCATGGACTGCAGCACACCAGGCTTCCCTGTTCATCTCCAAGTCCTGGAGATTGTTCAAACTCATGTCCATTGTGTTGGTGATTTCATCTGATCATCTCATTCTCTGTTGTCCCCTTCTCTTCCTGCCTTCAATCTTTCCCACATCAGGATCTTTTCCAATGAGTCAGTTCTTCCCCTTAGGTGGCCAAAGCATTGGAGCTTCAGCATCAGTCCTTCCAATGAATATTCAGGACTGATTTCCTTTAGGATTGACTGGTTTGATCTCCTTGCAGTCCAAGGGACTCTCAAGAATCTTCTCCAACACCACAGTTCAAAAGCATCAATTCTTTAGCACTCAGCTTTCTTCATGGTCCAACTCCCAAATCCATACACGACTACTGGAAAAACCATAGCTTTGACTGGACAGACCTCTGTCAGCCAAGTAATGTCTCTGCTTTTTAATACGCTGCCTAGGTTGGTCATAGCTTTTCTTCCAAGGAGCAAGTGCCTTTTAATTTCATGGCTGCACTCACCATCTTCAGTGATTTTGGAGCCCAAGAAAACAAAGTCTCTCACTGTTTCCATTATTTCCCCAACTATTTGCCATGACATGATGGAACCAGATGTCATGATCTTAGTTTTCTGAATGTTGAGTTTTAAGTCAACTTTTTCACTCTCCTCTTTCACTTTCATCAAGAGGCTCTTCAGTTCTTCTTCACTTTCTGCCATAAAGGTGGTGTCATCTGCATATCTGAGGTTATTGATATTTCTCCTGGCAATCTTGATTCCAACTTGTGCTTCATCCAGCCTGGCATTTTGCATGATGTACTCTGCACATAAGTTAAATAAGCAGGATGTACTCCTTTCCCAATTTGGAACCAGTCTGTTGTACGGTTCTAACTGTTGCTTCCTGACCTGCATACAGATTTCTCAAGAGGCAGGTAAGGTGGTCTGGCATTCCCATCTCTTTAAGAATTTTCCACAGTTTGTTGTGATCCACACAGTAAAGGCTTTGGCATAGTCAATAAAGCAGAAGTAGAAGCAGAAGATATTAAGAAGAGGTGGCAAGAATACACAGAAAAACTATAGAAAAAAAGATCTTATAAAAAAAAGATAACCACCATGGTGTGATCACTCACCTAAAGCCAGATATCCTGGAGTGCAAAGTCAAGTGGGCCTTAGGAAGCATTACTACGAACAAAGCTAGTAGAGGTGATGGAATTCCAGTTGAGCTATTTCAAATCCTAAAAGATGATGCTGTGAAAGTGCTGCACTCAACATGCCAGCAAATCTGGAAAACTCAGCAGTGGCCACAGGACTGGAAAAGTTCAGTTTTCATTCCAATCCCAAAGAAAGGCAATGCCAAAGAATGCTCAAACTACCACACAACTGCACTCATCTCACACACTTGCAAAGTAATGCTCAAATTTCTTCAAGCCAGGCTTCAGCAGTACATGAACTGAGAACTTCCAGATATTCAAGCTGGATTTAGAAAAGGCAGAGGAACCAGAGACCAAATTGCCAACATTCATTGGATCATATAAAAAGCAAGAAAATTCCAGTAAAACATCTACTTCTGCTTTACTGCTTTGGGGTAGGAACTTTTTAATCATTATTGAATATTTCTAGCACATAGAAAATTATAGAAAAAACATAACAAGTACATTAGAGTATCATCTAAATTTCACTATTTGTACCTAAAATAGTCAGACATATCCTCTTCACCAAAACCCCCTTAGCAAGTTTTCTCCAAAGTTGATCTCATATACAGTAAAAAATTGAAAGAACCTGGAACTGCCATGTTTCTTTTGGGGCTTCCCTTGTGGTTCAGCTGGTAAAGAATCCAACTGCAATGTGGGAGACATGGGTTTGATCCCTGGGTTATGAAGATCACCTGGAGAAGGGAAAGACTACCCACTTCAGTATTCTGGCCTCGAGAATTCCATGGACTATATGGAATGGGGTCGCAAAGAGTCGGACACGACTGGATGACTTTCACTTTCATTTTGCTAGGACCATTAAGATAAATACATGCAAACTCAATTGCCCACCTATCAAAAACACATATTTTATAATGTTCCACTTGCTATTCTGAAATGAAACATATAGAATAAACCTACAAACACTCAAAATTACAAAAAATTTAATACAATGTCATAAGCATAATATGAAAGAGAAATAAACCTACAGTATGTATTTCATATATTTCAAAGGAGGTCACCTCAAGCCAAACTACAGGGAGGGGACACAGCCCCACCCATCAACAGAAAGTTGGATTAAAGATTTACTGTGCCTGGCCCCACCCATGAAAGCAAGACTCAGATTCCCCCACAGCCAGTGCCTCCCATCACGAAGCTTCCACAAACCTCCCATCTTCATCCATCAGAGGGAAGACAGAATGGAAACCACAAATACAGAAAACTAACCAAACTGACCACTTAGATCACAGCCTCGTCTAACTCAATGAAACTATGAGCCATGCTGTGTAGGGCCACCCAGGATGGTGGAGAGTTCTGACAAAATGTGGTCCACTGCAGAAGGGAACAGCAAACCACTTCATTATTCTTGCCCTGACAGCCCCATGAGCAGTATGAAAAAGCAAAAAGATATGACACTGAAAGATGAAATTCCCAGGTCAGTAGATGCCCAATATGCTTCCGGAGGAGAGCAAAGAAATAGCTCCAGAACGAATAAAGAGGCTGAGCCAAAGTGAAAACAATGCCCGGCTGTGGATGTAACTGGTGATGGAAGTAAAGTCTGATGCTGCAAAGAACAACACTGCATAGCAACCTGGAATATTAGGTCAATGAATCAAGATAAATTGGAAGTGGTCAAACAGGAGATGGCAAGAGTGAACATCGACATTTTAGAAATCAGTGAACTAAAATAGACCAGAATGGGTGAATTTAATTCAGATGACCTTTATATCTATTACTGTGGGCAAGAATCCCTTAGAAGAAATGGAAAGTGAAAGTCACTCAGTCGTGTTCGACTCTTTGAGATCCCATGGACTATATAATCCATAGAAATCTCTAGGCCAGAATACTGGAGTGGGTAGCCTTTCCCTTCTCCAGGGAATCTTCCCAACCGAGGGATCGAACCCAGGTCTTCCGCATTGAAGGCAGATTCGTTACCAGCTGAGCCACAAGGGAAGCCCAAGAATACTGGAGTGGGTAGCCTATCCCTTCTCCAGCAGATCTTCCCAACCCAGGAATCAAACTGGGGTCTACTGCATTGCAGGTGGATTATTTACCAACTGAGCTATCAGGGAAGCCACAGAAGAAATGGAGTGGCCCTCATAGTCAACAAAAAAGTCTGAATTGCAATCTCAAAAATGACCATGCAATATCACAGTAATCCAAGTTGATTCCCCAACTACTAATGCCGAAGAAACTGAAGTTGAATGGTTCTATGAAGACCTACAAGACTTTCTAGAACTAACACCAAAAAAGATGTCCTTTTCATCATAGGGGACTGGAATGCAAAAGTAGAAAGTCAAGAGATACCTGGAGTAAAATTGGCCTTTGAGTACAAAATGACGCAGGGCAAAGGCTAACAGAGTTTTGCCAAGAGAACTCATTGGTCATAGCAAACACCCTCTTCCAACAACACAAGAGACAACTCTACATATGGACATCACCAGGGGGTCAAAGACGAAATCAGACTGATTATATTATTTGCAGCCTAAGATGGAGAAGCTTTATACAGTCAGCAAAAACAAGACTGGAAGCTAACTGTGGCTCAGATCATGAACTCCTTATTGCCAATATCAGACTTAAATTGAAGAAAGTAGGGAAAACCACTAGACCATTCAGGTGCGACCTAAATCAAATCCCTTGCAATTATACAGTGGAAGTGACAAACAGGATCAAGGAATTAGATCTGATAGAAAGAGTGCATGAAGAACTATGGATGGAGTTTCGTGACACTGTACAGGAGGTGGTGATCAAAACCACTCCCAAGAAAAAGAAATGAAAAAAGGCAAAATGGTTGTCAGAGAAGTCTTTGCAAATAGCTGAGAAAAGAAGAGAAGTGAAAGGCAAAGGAGAAAAGGAAAGATATATCCATCTGAATGCAGAGTTCCAAAGAATACCAAGGAGAAATAAGAAAGCCTTCCTAAGTGATCAATGCAAAGAAATAGAGGAAAACAATAGAATGGGAAAGACTAGAAATCTCTTCAAGATAATAAGAGACACCAAGGGAATATTTCATGCAAAGATGAGCACAATAAAGGACAGAAATCGTATGGACCTAACAAAAGCAGAAGATATTAAGAAGAGGTGGCAAGAATACGCAAAAGAAATATACAAAAAAAGATCTTAATAACCCAGATAACCACGATGGTGTGATCATTCACCTAGAGCCAAACATCCTGGAGTGTGAAGTCAAGTGGGCCTTAGGAAGCATCACTACAAACAAAGCTAGTGGAGGTGATGGAATTCCAGTTGAGTTATTTCAAATCCTAAAAGATGATGCTGTGAAATTGCTGCACTTAATATGCCAGAAAATCTGGAAAACTCAGCAATGGCCACAGGACTGGAAAAGGTCCGTTTTCATTCCAATCCCTAAGAAAGGCAATGCCAAAGAATGTTCAAACTACTGCACAATTGCACTCAATCTCACACGCTAGTAATGTTCAAAATTCTCCAAGCAAGGCTTCAAAAGTACATGAACCAAGCACTTCCAGACGTTCAAGGTGGATTTAGAAAAGGCAGAGGAACCAGAGATCAAATTGCCAACATCTGTTGGATCATAGAAAAAACAAGAGTTCCAGAGAAACATCCACTTTTGCTTCATTGACTACCCCAAAGCCTTTGACTGTGTGGATCAAAACAAACTGTGGAAATTCATAAATATATGGGAATACCAGACCAGCTTACCCAACTCCTGTGAAACCTGTATGCAGGTCAAGAAGCAACAGTTAGAATTGAACATGGACAATGAACTGATTCCAAATTGGGAAAGGAGTACATCAAGGCTGTACACTGTCACACTGCTTAGTTAACTTATATGTAGAGTACATCTTGCAAAATGTCAGGCTGGATAATGCACAAGCTGGAATCTAGATTGCCAGGAGAAATATCAATAACCTCAGATATGCAGATGACACCACCTTTACGACAGAGAGTGAAGAAGAACTAGAGAGCCTCTTGATGAAGGTGAAAGAGGACAGTGAAAAGCTGGCTTAAAACTCAACATTCAAAAAACTAAGATCATGGCATCTGGTCCCATCACTTTATGGCAAATAGATGGGGAAGTAATGGAAACAGTGAGAGACTTTGTTTTCCTGGGCTCCAAAATCACTGCAGATGGTGATTGCAGTCATTAAATTAAAAGACACTTGCTACTTAGAAGAAAAGCTATGACCAACCTAGACAGCATATTAAAAAGCAGAGACATTACTTTGCCAACAGAGGTCTGTCTAGTCAAAGCTATGGTTTTTCCAGTAGTCATGTATGGATGTGAGAGTTGGACCATAAAGAAAGCTGAGTGCTGAAGAATTGATGCTTTTGAACTGTGGTGTTGGAGAAGACTCTTGAGAGTCCCTTGGACTGCAAGGAGATCAAACCAATCAATCCTAAAGGAAATCAGTCCTGAATATTCTTTGGAAGAACTGAAGCTGAAGCTGAAGCTCCAATACTTTGGCCACCTGATGCGAAGAGCTGACTCATTTGAAAAGAGCCTGATGCTGAGAAAAATTGAAGGCAGGAGGAGAAGAGAATGACAGAGGATGAGATGTTTGGAAGGCATCACTGACTCAATGGGCATGAGTTTGAGCAAGCTCCGGAGTTGGTGATGAACAGGGAAGCCTGGCATGCTGCAATCTATGGAATTCCAAAGAGTGGGATATGACTGAGCAACTGAACTGAAGATTGGGATCATGATATCAGTTCCTGAAAAAAATCTAACTATCTAAAGATATGTCCCACCAGATTCCCTGGAGCACAGAGGTCTCACTCCACCCTGAACTCAACAAGGGGTGTTGGAGGTCAAGAGCCACAGCAGTGCAGGGTTCAATGTTGGCAGAAAGTGAAAAGAGAGAGAAAGTACTAATCACTCAGTCGTGTCTGACTCTTTACAACCCTACTCGGTGGTAAAGAATCTGCTTGAAATGCAGGTGACCTGAGTTCAATCCTTGGGTCAGGAAGATCCCCTGGAGAAGGGAATGGCAACCCATTCCAGTATTCTTGCCATGTAAATCCCCTGGACAGAGGAGCCTTGAGGGCTACAGTCCATGGGGTCGCAAAGAGTCAGACACAACTGAGCATGAGCCACCATGAAGGACTGTAATCCATCAGGCTCCTCTGCCCATGGAATTCTCTAGGAAAGACTACTGGAGTGGGTTCGCATTTCTTTCTCCAGGGGATCTTCCCAATGGCAAATGCCCTTGTTCAGTCGATGGCAATGCTCTTCACAAGTGCCAATTTTTAGTTGACAGGCAAATGCCAATTTGTAGTTGATGGTTTAATAACTCTTGGGTTCTAAACAAATCACGTTAGTCACATTCTGGGGAAATTTAGAGTACATTTATGGCAGTCATTATACTGTCCATCAATATTCCATTTTCCTTTTCCCAGATTCTAGTAGGAAGTTGGAGATGACATGTGACTTGCTGTGGCCAATGAAATGTGTATAAACAAAGTTTGTCACTGAACAGCTAGGATACTTAAAATTGAGTACTTGGAGCAAAACTGTGCTCCAACTAGTGGAGCCTCCAACGGCCTGATCCCTGAACAAAGCACAAAGAGAAAAAACATCTGTTATGTTAAACCATAAAGATTTGAGGGTTATTTTTGTTCAGATCAGATCAGTTGCTCAGTCGTGTCCGACTCTTTGCAACCCCATGAATTGCAGCACACCAGGCCTCCCTGTCCATCACCAACTCCCGGAGTTCACTCAGACTCATGTCCATCGAGTCGGTGATGCCATCCAGCCATCTCATCCTGTGTCGTCCCCTTCTCCTCCTGCCCCCAATCCCTCCCAGCATCAGAGTCTTTTCCAATGAGTCAACTCTTTGCATGAGGTGGCCAAAGTACTGGAGTTTCAGCTTTAGCATCATTCCTTCCAAAGAAATCCCAGGGCTGATCTCCCTCAGAATGGACTGGTTGGATCTCCTTGCAGTCCAAGGGACTCTCAAGAGTCTTCTCCAACACCATAGTTCAAAAGCATCAATTCTTTGGCGCTCAGCCTTCTTCACAGTCCAACTCTCACATCCATACATGACCACAGGAAAAACCATAGCCTTGACTAGACAAACCTTTGTTGGCAAAGTAATGTCTCTGCTTTTGAATATGCTATCTAGGTTGGTCATAACTTTCCTTCCAAGGAGTAAGCGTCTTTTAATTTCATGGCTGCAGTCACCATCTGTAGTGATTTTGGAGCCCAGAGAAATAAAGTCTGACACTGTTTCCCCATCTATTTCCCATGAAGTGGTGGGACTGTAGCATAACCTAGCCTGATAGAATATTAAAATTATTCTTCCCCCAAAAGTTTATGTTTTTATGCAAAATGGAATTTGGTTCCAGTCTCTAATCATTATAAACAAACTTTTCATCGATATGATTGTCCAATGGCATTGGAAAGTCACAAAGGATCCCAGACAACAGTTTGTTTTTCCAGACTACTTAACACATCTGTCCACTCTATTCCAGTAAAGGCTAGTAGCATCCCCTCAATCATTGTGACAACTCAAATAGCACGCCCACAAATTACTTAGTCACTCCCTACCCATCTCTCCAGAAAACAACTGGCCGTCAGGAACCAGTCAAGTCACAAAAACTAATTAAAGGGGCTAGACGAAGATAACAGGAGAACTTGGACTTTAAAAGGGCAGCCATCTTCAAACAATAAATGTTGGAAAGAGTGTGGAGAAAAAAGAGCTCCTTCCTACACTGTTGGTGGGATGTATATTGGTACAGCCACTATGAAGAATAGTATGGAGGTTCCTTAAAAAACTAAAAATTTAGAGCTACCATTATGATCTAGCAATCCCACTTCTGGGTATATATCCAGAGGAAACCATACTTCAAAAAGATACATGGACGCCAGTGTTCATTATAACACTAAGCCAAGACATGGAACCAACCCAAATGTCCATCAACAGATGAGTGGATAAAGAAGATGTGGTATATATATCAATGGAATATTACCCAGTCATAAAAATGAAATTATGCCATTTGCAAGCAACATGGATGGACCTAGAGATTAGCATACCAACTGAATTAAATCAAAGACAAGTATCATATGATATCACTTATATGTGAAATCTAAAAAAATCATACAAATGAACTTGTTTACAAAACAGACTCACAGACGTAGAAAACAAATGTATGGTAACCAAAGGGGAAGAGGTGGGGAATAAATTGGGAGGTTTGGATTAACACATACATTCTACTATATATATCAAGTATTTGACAAAGGTCTGAACACTCAAAGCTATGGTTTTTCCAGTTGTCATGTATGGATGTGAGAGTTGGACCATAAAGAAGACTGAGCACTGAAGAATTGGTGCTTTCAAACTGTGGTGCTGGAGAAGACTCTTTTTTTTTTTTTCAGTTCAAACTCATTTCCCTTTTATTAAAGTCCAAGTTACATTACACAGTTTGGTACTCAACAAAGGAAAACTTGTTTGAATAAGGTAATATGTTATCATCAGTATTTCCAGGTGACTTTATAATCAAGTAGCATTATCAATAAGTCCTTGGGAAGTCCATCCATGGGGTTTACACTTTGTCAAGGCCCAGTTCCTCTGGAGTGGAGATTCCCAGTTCATTCAAAGTTGGTCTAAGTTCCTGGATGACATAGGGGTAGATTTCCTTATGAGGTCCTGCTTTGTCCTTAACAACTTCTAGGATGCGAACTGCACTAGCAAAATCATTTAAACATCTGCATGCCCGCAAAGCAGCATCAATGATTTTGGGCTCTGGAACCAGGTCATAGCCAACAAGTGTGTTCATCCCTTTACGCAACTCCCAAGCATCAATATCTGGCTTATTGAAGTATGTCACCCAGCGAGCATCAAACTCCTCGTCTGTCTCATGTGACCCATGGGAGTAGCAGCGAAGTGACTGGACAGCGGCGGCTTGGCCGGGGGCCGGAGTGGGGTGCAGGAGGCCTCGAGGGCTGGCCCGGGCGACTGCGGCTGCAGCTACAGAGCAGCGGCGGACAGCGGCGCCTAGCATGACGGCGATGGCGGCGCACAGGTTAAGGCTGAAGAGAAGCCGGGTGTGAGCCCACGACCGCTCGGGAGCTCGTGGGGGCCGTACTTGGAGAAGACTCTTGAGAGTCCTTTGGACAGCAAGGAGATCAAACCAGTCAAACCTAAAGGAAATCAACCCTGAATATTCATTGGAAGGACTGATGCTGAATCTCCAATAATTTGGCCACCTGATGCAAAGAGCCAACTCATTGGAAAAGACCCTGATGCTGGGAAAGATTGAAGGCAGGAAGAGAAGAGGGCAACAGAGGATGAGATAGTTGAATGGCATCACAGATTCAATGGACATGAGTTTGAGCAAACTCCAGGAGACAGTGAAGGACAGGGAAGCCTGGCATGCTGCAGTCCATGGGGTTGCAAAGAGTTGGACACAACTGAATGACTTAAAAACAACTCAGTCGTGTACAACTCTTTGTGACCCCATGGTCTGTAGCCCACCAGGCTCCTCAGTCCATGAAATTTTCCAGGCAAGAGTACTGGAGTGGGTTGCCATTGCCTTCTCCAGGGGATCTTCCCAACCCAGGGATCGAACCCAGGTCTCCTGCACTGCAGGCAGATGCTTTACTGTCTGAGCCACCAAGGAAGACAAAAAACAACAATATATATTAATAAAATAGATAATCAACAAGGACTTATTGTTGCATAGGAAAGGCTACTCAATACTTTGTAATAACCTAAATGGGAAAAGAATCTGAAAAAGAATGTGTACAGCTAAATCACTTTGCTATACATCTGAAACTAGTACAACACTGTAAATCAACTATTCTTCATTTAAAATTTTAACGTATTTTAAAAATTTAAAAAGGGCAGCCATCATGCACTCCACCAGTTTGCTGCCATCAGAGAATACATGGAGCTGCAAAAGCTTCTGATGTCTCAAAAGAAGGCCAACATCCAAATCTTTATGTAAATTCTTTTGATTTCTAAATATCGGTCACTTAAATATTTTTAATTTGAAATTCAAATGTTCTGGGAATCAAAACACTTCTCCTAGTTTGATGAGGCCTATATGCCAACATTTAGCAAACAACGTGTTAAATGTTAGTGAAATTTAAGTTTCTATTTAGACAAATTTCTTTTTACCAAGTGAAGAAGACTACAATATCGAACAAGCAGATCCTGTCTTGCCCAAGCCACATAGCTAAGAAACAGATAGTCAGTGCAATTATTCATGTCTGCCATGTGCTCCTTATTTAATAACGAGATTGGCTCTATTATTATCACCATTTAGTTAATTAACGGCAGAGTCATCTGCTGGATCATACGAAATAGAGAAAAGAAATAGAAGAAAAACTAGAGATCTCTTCAAGAAAATTAGAGATACCAAGGGAATATTTCATGCAAAGATGGGCTCAATAAAGGACAGAAATGGTATTTACCTAACAGAAGCAGAAGACATTAAAAGAGTTGGCAAAAATACACAGAAGAACTGTACAAAAAAGATCTTCATGACCCAGATAATCACAGTGCTGTGATCACTCATCTACAGCCAGACATCCTGGAATGTGAGGACAAGTGGGCCTTAGGAAGTATCACTGCGAACAAAGCTAGCGCAGGTGATGGAGTTGATCTATGCTGCTGCTGCTGCTAAGTCGCTTCAATCATGTCCAATTCTGTGGGACCCCATAGATGGCAGCCCACCAGGCTCTGCCATCCCTGGGATTCTCCAGGCAAGAACACTGGAGTGGGTTGCCATTTCCTTCTCCAATGCATGAAAGTGAAAAGTGAAAGTGAAGTCACTCAGTCTTGTCTGACTCTTTTCGACCCCACGGACTGCAGCCTACCAGGCTCCTCTGTCCATGGGATTTTCCAGGCAAGAGTATTGGAGTGGGTTGCCATTGCCTTCTCGTAGATGAGCTATATCAAGTCCTAAAAGATGATACTGTGAAAGTGCTGCACTCAATATGCTAGCAAATTTGGAAAACTCAGCAGTGACCACAGGACCAGAAAAGGTCAGTTTCATTCCAATCCCAAAGAAAGGCAATGCCAAAGAATGCTCAAACTACCACACAATTGCACTCATCTCACATGCTAGTAAAGTAATGCTCAAAATTCTCCAAACCAGGCTTCAGCAATACGTGAACTGTGAACTCCCAGATGTTCAAGCTGGATTTAGAAAAGGCAGAGGAACCAGAGATCAAATTGCCAACATCCTCTGGATCACTGAAAAAGCAAGAGAGTTTCAGAAAAAAAAAAAAAAAACATCTATTTCTGCTTTATTGACTATGCCAAAGCCTTTGACTGTAGGGATCACAATAAACTATGGAAAATTCTGAAAGAGATAGGAATACCAGACCACCTGACCTGCCTCTTGAGAAATCTGTATGCAGGTCAGGAAGCATCAGTTAGAACTGGACATGGAACAAACTGGTTCCAAATAGGAAATGGAGTACGGCAAGGCTATATATTGTCACCCTGCTTATTTAACTTCTATGCAGAGTACATCATGAGAAACGCTGGGCTGGAAGAAGCACAAGCTGGAATCAAGATTGCCAGGAGAAATACCAATATCCTCAGATATGCAGATGACACCACCCTTATGGAAGAAAGTGAAGAGGAACTAAAGATCCTCTTGATGAAAGTGAAAGAGGGCAGTGAAAAAGTTAGCTTAAAGCTCAACATTCAGAAAACAAAGATGATGGCATCCGGTCCCATCACTTCATGGCAAATAGATGGGGAAACAGTGTCAGACTTTATTTTGGGGGCTCCAAAATCACTGCAGATGGTGACTGCAGCCATGAAATTAAAAGACACTTACTCCTTGGAAGGAAAGCTATAATCAACCTAGACAGCATGTTAAAAAGCAGAGACATTACTTCACCAACAAAGGTCCATCTAGTCAAGGCTATGGTTTTTCCAGTAGTCATGTATGGATGTGAGCGTTGGGACTATAAAGAAAGCTGAGCACTGAAGAATTGATGCTTCTGAACTGTGGTGTTGGAGAAGACTCATGAGAGTCCCTTGGACTGAAAGGAGATCTAACCAGTCATCCTAAAGGAAATCAGTCCTGAATGTTAATAGGAGGGACTGATGTTAAAGCTTAAACTCCAGTACTTTGGCGACCTGATGTGAAGAACTGACTCATTTGAAAAGACCTTGATGCTGGGAAAGATTGAAAGCAGGAGAAGAAGGGGATGACAGAGGATGAGATGGTTGCATGGCATCACCAACTCAATGGACATGAGTTTGAGTAAACTCCAGGAGTGGTGAAATGGACAGGGAGGCCTGGCATGCTACAGTCCATGGGGTTGCAAAGAGTCGGACATGACTGAGTGACTGAACTAAACTGAACTGAATTGTTGGATCATCAGAAAAGCAACTGAATTCCAGAAAATCATCTACTTCATTGGCTATGCTATGCTACGCTATGCTATGCTAAGTCACTTCAGTCGTGTCCGACTCTGTGTGACCCCATAGACGGCAGCCACCAGGCTCCCCCGTCCCTGGGATTCTCCAGGCAAGAACACTGGAGTAGGTTGCCATTTCCTTCTCCAATGCATGAAAGTGAAAAGTGAAAGCGAAGTCGCTCAGTCGTGTCCAACTCTTAGTGACCCCATGGACTTCAGCCTAGCAGGCTTCTCCATCCATGGGATTTTCCAGGCAAGAGTGCTGGAGCTAAAGCCTTTTTTCTATGTGGATTACTACAAACTGTAAGAAATTCTTAAAGAAATGGGAATATCAGACCACCTTACCTGCCTCTTAAGAAACCTGTATGCAGGTCAAGAAGCAACAGTTAGAACCAGACATGGAAAAATGAACTGGTTCAAAATTGGGAAAGTCATGGATGTATATGTCACCCTGCTTATTTAACTTATATGCAGAGTACATCATTAAAAATGCCAGGTTGGACAAAGCTCAAGCTGGAATCAAGATTGATGGGAGAAATATCAATAACCTCAGATATGCAGCTGACACCACCCTACTGGCAGAAAGTGAAGAGGAACTAAAGAAAAAGTTGTGGTACATATACACAATGGAATATTACTCAGCCATAAAGAGGAATGCATTTGAGTCCATTCTAATGAGGTGGATGAACCTAGAATCTATTATACAGAGTGAAGTACGTCAGAAAGAGAAAGATAAATATCATATTCTAACATATATATGGAATCTAGAAAAATGATACTGAAGAATTTATTTACAGGGAAGCAATGGAGAAACAGACATAGAGAATAGACTTATGGACATGAGGAGAGGAGAGGAGCAGGTGAGATGTACGGAAAGAGTAACATGGAAACTGACATTACCATATGTAAAATAGAGAGCCAAGGGGAATTTGCTGTATGACTCAGGAAACTCAAACAGGGGTTCTGTATAAACCTGGGACTTCTCTATAGCTCAAATGGTAAAGACTCTGCCTGTGATGCAGGCGACCAGGGTTTGATCCCTGGGTTGAAAAGTTCCTCTGGAGAAGGGAATGGCAATCCACTCCTGTATTCTTGCCTGGAGAATTCCATGGACAGAGAAGCCCAGCAGGCTACAGTCCATGGGGTCACAAAGAGTCAGACACAACTGAGCGGCTAACACACACACATACACACACATCAACCCAGAGCGGTGGGATGGGGAGGGAAATGGGAGGGAGGTTCAACAGGGAGGGGATATATGTATACCTATGGCTGATTCATGTTCAGGTTTGACAACAACAAAATTCTGTAAAGCAATTATCCTTCAATTAAAAAATTAATAAATTTTTTAAAAAATAAAGAGCCTCTTGCCCAGGGTGAAAGAGGAGAGTTGGCTCTTTCTCTTTTTAATCCAAAATGTTGGCTTAAAACTCAACATTCAAAAAACTAAGTCCATGGCATCGAGTCCTATCACTTAATGGCAAATACATGAGGAAAAAATGGAAACAGTGAGACTTTATTTTCTTGGGCTCCAAAACAACTGCAGATGGTGACTGCAGCCATGAAATAAAAAATGCCTGCTCCTTGAAAGAAGAGCTACTACTAACCCAGAAAGCGATTAAAAAGTGGAGCCATCACTTTGCCCACAAAGGCCCATATAGTCAAAGCTGTGGTTTTTCCAGTACTCATGTATGGATGTGAGCGTTGGACCATAAAGAAGGCTGAGTGCTGAAGAATTGATGGTTTTGAACCCTGGTGTTGGGAGAAGACTTTTAAGAGTCTTTTGGACAGCAAGGTTATCAAACCAGTCAGACCTAAAGGCACTCAGCCCTGAACATTCATGGGAAGAAGGACTGATGCTGAAGCTCCAATACTTTGGCCACCTGATGAGAACAGACTCTGATGCTGGGAAAGACTGAAGGCAGGAGGAGGAGGAGACAGAGGATGAGATGGTTAGATGGCATCGTGTGACTCAATGAAAAAGTTTGAGCAAACTCCAGGAGCCAGTAAAGGACAGGGAAACCTGATGTCCTGCAGTCCATAGGGTTGCAAAAAGTCAGACACGGCTGAGCGACTGAGCAAAAACAGCCGGACCTTCTGATTCCCATTCCACCACAGTGTGTTCAAAAGAACACTGCCAAGTTGTCAGTTTTCAGTTATTTAATTATTTTTTTATTTTTTAAAGTCCTGCCTTCCTGCCTTAACTGTTGCAGAATTTCCTTACCCGCTCTTTTAGGGCTTGTTCTGAAAACTACCGCAGAATAATGGCTAAGCAAAGCAAAATATGAAATGAAAATTTAAGAGGGAATTCTTTCACAAAGAAAACTACGGCCTTTGGGGCTCTGTTTTAAGCCAGATAGGAGGAACGACAAAAAAGGGAGAAAACCCAAGAGGAACTTCAACGGAAACAAGTCCCCCCAGCTGATAAGAACGTGTGACTTGCGCCTTCCCGAGCTTTTCTAAACTGAAAGAAAGGAGAGTAGAACCGTAAAGAGGAAGAAAACCCGGCGCGAACACGAAAACGAGCAGCGAGGACGTAAAAGCGCCCTCCCGCGCGCCCGGCTAGTCAGCCGCCGGGGGCACGTGACACGGCCAAAATGGCTGACGGGGACGACGGCTGCCGGCCGGAGCAGGAGCCGGGGCCGGAACCGGGAGAAGAGTTTGAAATCGTGGACCGGAGCCAGGTGCCGGGCCCAGGCGAACTGCGGAGGGCGACGAAGTCGCGGGCGGCGACGGAAGGCTGGTCCGCACCCATCCTGACCCTGGCGCGGAGAGCCACAGGCACCCTGTCGGCCAGCTGCGGGAGCGCGCTGCGCGCGGCCGCGAGCCTGAGCGGCGCGGAAAGCGGCGCGGACGACGTGGTGCGCGCAGGTAGGCTCCGGCCGGGCACGCTGCGTGAGCTTTCCATCAGACAGGTGGTTGTTTTGCCTTGGGTGCCAGGCTGGCAAGACTGTTTAACTGACTCAGCTTGTTAGGTTGTTAACACGCGCAACTACTCGTCGGTTTTCTTTACACCGTGCGTCCGAGTCAAGATAAATACCTGGGCGTGGGTGGCCTGAGATTGGAGCAATTTCACTTCCTATGGTGTGCCCCAGACAGCATTCTTATTCTCATCGGTGACCTTTATACTAAAAACTGAACGGCTTTAAGTTTAGTTAGTCCTTATTTATTTTTAAAGGACTTACTTAGGAAATGAAAATGTACTTTTCTCTGCTTTAAATCTCAAACTTCCATGCCAGCTCACATCTCTAGTTGTTGATGGCGCATACTGACTCACCGCGGAGTCAGAACACCAGGTGGAGTTTAGAGGGCGAGGGTTCCGGTTCAGTTCAGTTCAGTCGCTCAGTCGTGTCCGACTTTTTGCAGCCCCATGGACTGTAGCACGCCAGGCCTTCCTGTCCATCACCAACTCCGGAGCGTACTCAAACTAATGTCCATTGAGTCGGTGATGCCATCTAACCATCTCATCCTCTGTCGTCCCCTTCTCCTCCCGCCTTCGATCTTTCCCAGCATCAGGGTCTTTTGCAATGAGTCCGTTCTTCACATCACATGGCCGAACTATTGGAGTTTCAGCTTCAGCATCAGTCCTTCCAGTGAATTTTCAGGAATAATTTCCTTTAGGATTGAATGATTTGATCTCCTTACAGTCCAAGGGACTCCCAAGAGTCTTAATCACCACAGTTCAAAAGCATCAGTTCTTCGGTGCTCAGCTTTCTTTATAGTCCAACTCTCACATCCATATATAACGACTGGAAAAACCGTAGCTTTCACTAGATGGACCTTTGTCGGTAAAGTAATGTCTCTGCTTTTTAATGTGCTGTCTGCGTTGCTCATAGCTTTCCTTCTAAGGAGTAAGTAAGCATCTTTTAATTTCATGGCTGCAGTCACCATCTGCAGTGATTTTGGAGCCCAGAAAAATAGTCTCTCACTGTTTCCATTGTTTCCCCATTTATTTGCCCTGAAGAGACGGGACTGGATGCCATGATCCTAGTTAAGCCAACTTTTTCACTCTCTTCTTTCACTTACATCAAGAGGCTCTTTAGTTCTTCTTCACTTTCTGCCATCAGGGTGGTGTCATCTGCCTTTCTGAGGCTATTGATATTTCACCCAGCAATCTTGATTCCAGCTTGTGCTTCATCCAGCCTCTCATTTTGCATGATGTACTCTACATATAAGTTAAGTAAGCATGGTGACAATATACAGGCTTGACATACTCCTTTCCCAATTTGGAACCAGTCTCTTGTTCCATGTCCAGTTCTAACTGTTGCTTCTTGACCTGCATACAAATTTCTCATGAGGAAGGTCAGGTGGTCTGGTGGTACTCCCATCTCTTTTAAGAATTTTCCACAGTTTGTTGTGATCCACACAGTCAAAGGCTTTGGCGTAGTCTATAAAGCAGAAGTAGATGTTTTTCTGGAACTCTCTTGTTTTTTCGATGATCCAATAGATATTGGCAATTTGATCTCTGGTTCCTCTGCCTTTTCTAAATCCAGCTTGAACATCTGTAAGTGCTTGGTTCAAGTACTGTTGGAGCCTCGCTTGGAGAATTTTAAGCATTACTTTACTAGTGTGTGAGATGAGTGCAATTGTACAGTAGTTTGAACATTCTTAGGCATTGCCTTTCTTTGGGATTGGAATGAAAACGGACCTTTTCCAGTCCTGTGGCCACTGCTGAGTTTTCCAAATTTGCTGGCATATTGAGTGCAGCACTTTCACAGCATCATCTTTTAGGATTTGAAATAGCTCAACTGGAATTCCATCACCTCCACTAGCTTTGTTCGTAGTGATGCTTTCTAAGGCCCACTTGACTGCGCACTCCAGGATGTCTGGCTCTAGGTGAGTGATCACACCATTGTGGTTATCTGGGTCATGAAGATCTTTTTGTATAGTTCTTCTGTGTATTCTTGCCACCTCTTCTTAATATCTTCTGCTTGTGTTAGGTCCACACCATTTCTGTCCTTTATTGTGCTCATCTTTGCATGAAATGTTCCCTTAGTATCTCTAATTTTCTTGAAGAGATCTCTAGTCTTTCCCATTCTAATTCCAGACGACCACTACAACCAACGAGCTGTATGATACAGGCAAGTCATCACATTTTCCAGTCTGTAAAATAGGAATTTTGTGATTCACAAAGTTCTTATAGCCTTCAATGATCTCTTATCATCAACTCTTTTAAGCCTTTGTCATCTAGAATAGTTTCAGCACATGAGTAAGAATGGAAACGTTAAATGATTGGTAGAGTGTGACTTAGAAAGTCCTGTAAAGCCAGATATTTAGAGCTCTGCCAACCAGTACAATAGCCACTACCCACATGTGATGTTTAGCGATTAAAAATTCAGTTCCTCAGTCACAACAGCCACATTTTAAGTGGTTCAGTAATCTACATGTAGCGAGTGGCTACTGTACTGGATTGTGAACTGAGAACATTTCATCATAGTGCTATGGGGCAGAGCTCACTAAAGACTGTGAAGTACCCCCTAACAAGTATTACAGTGTGCCTTTAAGGCTTCTTGATTCCATCCTATCCAGTGTATATTTGATGTAAAAAGCACGGATAGTGAGTTGTGATAGTTTCAATGGCTAGGAAAGATTTTTACAGTTTAAAATCTCACTTGTTTTGATAGGAAACTGTATGTCTCTGGCAATAGAAAGCAGGACTAGAAGGTAATGAAGGAACCTATTTAACTCAGGAATCTAGTTCCCACTAAATTGCCACCTTTACACGTTTTGACTGTATGCCCACCCACTGGTGTTCAGTCCAGAGAGTCAAGGCCCGAGATCTTCTTAGACGCTTGTTAGTAAGCAAATAATGTTAGCTGTTTGGCGAGGAAATGTGCCAGTGCCTAGAACTGTGCCTAGCACGGAATAATATTTGTTGAACAAATATTTGAAAAATACTTTTCTATTTATGGTAATGCTATAAATAATAAGCAGCACTTATATTGTGCTTCCTAGGTAACGGATATTATTCTTAAATCTGTACATATATTAGTTCATTTCATCTTGACAGTAATCCTAGGTGATAGCTGAACTGGCTTCATGATGTTCATGAAGTGCAGGCTTTAATCAGTATGACTGCACAGGGCCAGGCCCTCAAAAGTACCCACAATAGAAACTCTTATCTTTAAATTTGTGTTAAGTGAAGTCTCATGGGACAAAGGAGCAGGTGTGGGGCCTTGGAGCTGGGCTCCCGTGTGGTCCCATCTCCCACTGTCTCCGTGGGACAGGTTCTCTGCCACTCAGGTCCATTGAATTTCCCTCGGGCTTCTCCCTACCTGTCCCTGACATACTGCATGACCATGCTGCCCCAGGGAGGGTTGATGTTATGCCGTTTGACTCTCAGGGCAGGGCCAGGTGTCCACTGGCCTGCTGCAGGCTGGCAGCGCCACGGCACATTAGGCAGGAACTGGGCAGGGACTTCTCACCCACCCAACCCTATGGGAACTGCATCCCTGCAGGAAATTGCAGTCCCTTAGGGGCATGGGAAGGAGTCGTGGACTTCATGCCTCCACTCATGTAGCCTGCCCCATGTGATAGATACCATTATTATTCCTTGTTTATAAAGAGGGAGGCTGAATTAAAAAGTAAATTGACCAAGTTACTTAGAAATGGCAGAGCCAGAACTTGAACCAAGACAAGCCTCCTCTCAAGCCAGTGCTTAGTTACATCACCTCAACGCCTTGATGTTTTTAAATAATGTTGTAATACGCTGTAATATATACATATGGATTTTTTAGTCAGTTAAGTAAACAACTGCCACTGAAATCTGGCAAAAGTTGTGAGCATGGCTTACTGAGGGCCAAAGGGTGGGGAACAGCTGGCATGAGCTATGTGACTGGTTTCCCAGTGGTAAGCCAGATTTTAAGTCATCAGATAGAGCAGGAGTGGGAATGGGGAAAAGGAACTGAAACCCAGGTAGCATGCTCTGCAGAGGCCTCAGAAAGTAGGTCAGAAGATAGTGGTCACCACTCCAGCCAGGGCTGGCTCATTTCCTTTCCTTTGATCTGCTTATCTGCTTACAAAAGCAGTGAGGTCAGAGATTGTTCAGTGGGAGTGGTGGAGGAGCAGAGACTGAATATGAGCAGCACTCTTGCCAGAAGGAGCAGAGACTGAGTATGAGCAGCACTCTTGCCAGATAGCTTTTGTGGTGATCTAGGTTTAAGAAAGATGCTGTGGAATGTCATGAAATGACTTGTATTAAAATGTTAACCCACATGGGGTCTGGTAGCGCAGCTTGCCACAATGATTGCATTCTCTGTAGTTGTTTGGTTTGGGGGTATTCTTTTACTAAAGGATGAATAACAAAACTCACTGAAGAAGTCACTCTTTAATTTTAAAAGTATTTAGATGTATATTTGCCATTAGGTAAGTGGCATTATATTATGCCTTTCTTTGTTGTCTTCCAATGGCAAATTTTATTTTCCACGTATGAGAGCTCCACTGCACAAAGTAATATGCCTCCTTCCAAAATGAAGTACAATGCCTTTTTCATTTCATATTGCTGAACTCCTTAAGTTAGCCATTGAGATGAAAAGTGAAAATTCTGGAAAATTAGGAAAGTGTAAAATGGTTTTCTTGTCAGTACAGTGTAACACCATATTGTATTATAAGATCTTTTGAGACACCAAAGGGCTAATCAAAACTAAAACTCAAATTTATAAAGACTCGTTACTTCTCTTTAATTCAGAACCCAATAAAAAAAATCTGTAGAGCCCACTCTCCTGAATATGTATTCTCTATACCAAGGTTACAACACACTGGCAGCCCTTTGAGATGTTTGTGCTGGTAGCTGCATTCTTTTTTTTTTTTTTCACATCCTGCACAGTGTAAAAGCATTTAGGGTTTTTTTTTTTTTTTTTTAGCCAATTACCAGGTTTTCTATTAAAAATCCAGATCCCAGTTTCTTCTGACTCCCATCTGGCACACATGATCAGTTAGCATTCCTCTAGCAAGGTGTCTTTATGTCTTCTCCAGCTTTTCCTCTCACTGGGTCACTCTTTTATGTTACAGGCTCAGCCCCTCTGTAACAGTCAAGGTCCAGATCCCTGATCAGACCATTTACTTGGCAATTCGATAAGTGTAGAATTTTATGATACTCTGTGTGCTGTGTTGAACTATTATTAATGAAGCTTAGAGATGTAAATAGCTTAGCCAAGGTCACAAAGCTAATAATATGGAGAAATGAAACAAAGATCCTTCCAAATTTTCCATGACTCTAAATTGAGCTCGAATGGGAATTGGTGACTAACCTAACTGGGGAATAGATGAGATGGCTGCAAAACACTACTGTGTTCCCAGGAATGACTGTAGGAGCCACTTCCTGAAACACTAGTCTTCACATTTTTTGTTCACATGACCCCCTAAAAAAAATCTTCAACTTTTAAAGTTGATACATAAAATTCATCATAATTTTCAATAAACTTTTTGGTTTATTGTAAAAATTGACTTTTTAAAATAAAACCACTGTATCATTAAGTGTATCAAGTGATCAATACCTTAACAACTTGATAACTCTGCCATCTATCTTGTTAATAAATTAATAATAAAATTATTTAATATTTATAAATTTTACACTTTTCCCTTTATTCCTTGAATTTCCAATCCACTTAATGTATGTTTTAAATTTTTTATTGGTCATCCTATCATACACCTCAGAAAAAAATATGTAAATTAATTAAAATATAATAAACTTTTCTTGTGACTAAAGCTCTGAGTGTATAAAAAATTTTTCTTGTATAATGAATTACCATTAAAATTATTAGTAATGCTAAGTTGATTAAAGGGATACAAATATAATTTTATAAGTAATTATACATAATTTTTTCTTGGAATTACTTCTCTTAATGAACTGAATGGTGTCTTTGTTTTTAATTTAAAAAATGCAGATGAATATACATGATTTACTGATGTAAATGTGATGGAACTCAGCATCAATTTTATTCCCATCTTTTGGGTTTTTTATAGATGTGATCCTTGAGAACTCTGACTCATATAAATAAAAAATAGAACTGGACAGGTTGGTTTGTTTTCCCCCCATTGGTAAATTCTACCAAACACTTTAAAATATTTTATTTCAGTACAGTTGATTTACAATCTTGTGTTAATTTCTCCTGTACAATAAAGTAACTCAGATATGAAATGGACAGCTGTGTTATAGTAATGTTATTCAGGTCTTTGAACTCCTTCTAAGTTATATGCCCCAAATCGCATTGATCTAAAAACATTTTTTTGATCAAAAAATTTTTTGTTCAGATTTTCATTTTGTTCGAATGAAAATCACCTTTCTTGCAACCATTAAAGATATTTCTCTTTCAGGGAAGTTCTCCAAAAAAGGCTTTACCAAGACCTATCAAACGATAATTATGCCTTATAATTCTTTCACTTTGTTTAACCTAGACACTCAAAATGGTTGGAGACATCTAAACATTGCTTATATCATCACATCTTGCCGATACATTATGTTTTAACAGAAAGACTTTAGGAAATTCCCTGGTGGTCCAGTAGTTGGGACTGAGCACTTCCGCCACAGGGGACACGTGTTTGATCCCTGATCAGGGAACTAGGGTTTCATATGCCAAGATGTGGCCAGAATGCATAAAAAAGAGTTAGTGTACGTGTTCTTCAAGGGCTGCAGTTTGGCTCATTTAGAGAACATGTCCATCCAGTTAATGGCACATCCAAGGAATAAGTATTGAGACCAACCAAAAAGAATTACATATATTTTTACTTGTAGATAAATTTTTTTTTAAACTTTCTAAATTCAGGATACCCAGCAGACGGGTAGAAACCACTCCTCTCCCCCAAGATCAAGTTTCTTTAACTAAGTTCAGCAAATGAAAGACTGGAATCTCTTCAAATTTTTAGTGATTTGATGAATCATCAAAGGAAGCTTCACCCCTATCTGGTATGTGGCAATTTCTGTACCTCAGGTCAGTGCCTCAGGAGGAAGATACGGGACAAGGAGTGAACTGTGATTCTTCTGTAGAGTGGGTAAATAAAGAGTGCCTGTGAAACTTGAGATCTAAAAATCAAGTTCCTCAAAATATCTGGACCTGCCTAGCCTTCTGCAGGACTTCCTGTGTATTTATTCCCATTTGAAGACCACTAGACTTCGTTTATAGCCTAGGGATTGGTATCTTCTTTAAGGATCAGTTCAGACGCTCAGTTGAGTCTGATTCTGCAACGCCATGGACTGCAGTACCGCAGGCTTCCCTGTCCATCACCAACTTCCGGAGCTTGCTCAAACTCATGTCCATTGAGTCGGTGATGCCATCCAACCATCCCATCCTCTGTCGTCCCCTCCTCCTCCTGCCTTCAATCTTTCCTGGCATCAGTGTTTTTTTTTTCCAATGAGTCAGTTCTTTGAATCAGGTGGCCAAAGTACTGGAGTTTCAGCTTCAACATCAGTCCTTCCAATGAACATTCAGGACTGATTTCCTTAAGGATTGACTAGTTTGATCTCCTTGCAGGCCAAGGGACTCTCAAGAGTCTTCTCCAGCACCACAGTTCAAAAGCATCAATTCTTTGGTGCTCAGCTTTCTTTATAGTCCAGCTCTCACATCCATACATGACTACGTAAAGACCATAGCTTTGACTAGATGAACCTTTGTCGGTAAAGTAATGTCTCTGCTTTTTAATATGCTGTCTAGGTTGGTCATAGCTTTTCTTCCAAGGAGCAAGTGTTTTTTATGGCTGCAGTCACCATCTGCAGTGATTCTGCAGCCATGAAAACAAAGTCTCTCACTGTTTCCATTACTTCCCCATCTATTTGCCATGAAGTGATGAGACCAGATGCCATGATCTTAGTTTTTTGAATGTTAAGTTTTAAGCCAGCTTTTTCATGCTCCTCTTTCATCAAGAGGCTCTTTAGTTCTTCTTCGCTTTCTGCCATAAAGGTGGTGTCATCTGCATATCTGAGCTTATAGATAATTCTTCTGGAAATCTTGATTCCAGCTTGTGATTCATTCAGCTTGACATTTCACATGACGTACTCTGCATAGAAGTTAGATAAGCACGGTGACAATATACGAGCTTGACATACTCCTTTCCCAATCTGGAACCAGTCTGTTGTTCCATGTCTGGTTCTAACTGTTGCTTCCTGACCTGCATACAGATTTCTCAGGAGGCAGGTCAAGTGGTCTGGTATTCCCATCTCTTTTAAGAATTTTCCACAGTTGGTTGTAATCCACACAGTCAAAGCCTTTAGTGCAGTCAACAAAGCAGAAGTAGATGTTTTTCTGGAACTCTCTTGCTTTTACGATTATTCAACAGATGTTGGCAATTTGATCTCTGGTTCCTCTGCCTTTTCTAAATCCAGCTTGAACATCTGTAAGTGTTTGGTTCATGTACTGTTGAAGCCTGGCTTGGAGAATTTTGAGCATTACTTCACTAGTGTGTGAGATGAGTGCAATTGGGCAGTAGTTTGAACATTCTTTGGCATTGCCTTTCTTTGGGATTGGAATGAAAATGGACCTTTTCCAGTCCTGTGGCCACTGCTGAGTTTTCCAAATTTGCTAACGTATTGAGTGCCACACTTTCACAACATCATCTTTTAGCATTTGAAATAGTTCAGCTGGAATCTCATCACCTCCACTAGCTTTGTTCGTAGTGATGCTTCCTAAGGCCCACTTGACTTCACGTTCCAGGATGTCTGGCTCTAGGTGAGTGATCACACCATCATGGTTATCTGGGTCATTAAGATCTTTTTCGTGTATTTCTTCTGTGTATTCTTGCCACCTCTTCTTAATATCTTCTGCTTCTGTTAGGTCCCTACCATTTCTGTACTTAATTGTGTCTATCTTTGCATGAAATGTTTCCTTGGTATCTCTTATTATCTTGAAGAGATCTCTAATCTTTCCCATTCTATTGTTTTCCTGTTTTTCTTTGCATTGATCACTTAGAAGGCTTTCTTATCTCTCCTTGCTATTCTTTGGAACTGCATTCAGATGGATATATCATTCCTTTTCTCCTTTGCCTTTCACTTCTCTTCTTTTCTCAGCTATTTGTAAGGCCTCCTCAGACCACCATTTTGCCTTTTTGCATACTTTTCCTTGGGGACGGTTTTGATCACTGCCTCCTGTACAACGTCATGAACCTCATCCATAGTTCTTCAGGCACTCTATCTATCAGATCTAATCCCTTGAATCTATTTGTCACTTCCACTGTATAATCATAAGGAATTTGATTTAGGTCATACCTGAATGGTCTAGTGGTTTTCCCTACTTTCTTCAATTTAAGTCTGAATTTGGCAATAAGGAGTTCATGATCTGAGCCACAGTCAGCTCCCAGTCTTGTTTTTCCTGACTGTATAGAGTTTCTCCGTCTTTCGCTGCAAATAATATAATCAGTCTGATTTCATTTTTGACCTCCTGGTGATGTCCACATGTAGAGTCGTCTCTTGTGTTGTTGGGAGAGGGTGTTTGCTATGACCAGTGAGTTCTCTTGGCAAAACTCTGTTAGCCTTTGCCCTGTTCATTTTGTACTCCAAGGCCAACCTTGCCTGTTACTCCAGATATCTCCTGACTTCCTTCTTTTGCATTCCAGTCCCCTATGATGAAAAGGATATCTTTTTTTGGTGTTAGTTCTAGAAGGTCTTGTAGGTCATCATAGAACCATTCAACTTCAGCTTCTTTAGCATTAGTGGTTGGGCCATCAACTTGCATTACTATGATATTGAATGGTTTGCTTTGGAAATGAACAGAGATCATTCTGCCTTTTTGAGATTGCACCCAATCACCCATCTCATTAAACTTTTCAAATTTATAAATAATACATAGGAGTCTCTCAATATTCAAAATATACCATCCCCACCCAGATGCTTTACTTAAAATCTGTTTTTCTTTTTCCAAAACCAAGATGAAATATTTAGACCAGTTTTTCTTTCCCAGTAGCTGTCTTCTTGGGTTTTGCTGAGAATTTGGAATTTTCAGTCCCAGGCTGTCTTGAGTCTCATTCATATTTACTTAATACTTGTATTATAAATTCAGAGTCATAGTATCATCCTTTTTGATTTAGCTATACACATATATGCTCTTTTAACTATATATCCATATTAATTATTGCTGATGAAAGAAAGCAGGTAAACAAAGGATTAATATCCACAATACACAGACCCATAAGACAAAAGCAAACAAATCAAGAAAGTTAAAAGATTTAACAGGCAAGTCATAGAAATAATACTAGGAAACAATAAACATGAAAGTCTGCTTAACATATATAATGAACAACTGGTAAACAACCATATACTTCCCACCCCATCCTCCAATCCAAGGGGCAAACATTTAAAAGACCAAAAGGTGGCATTAGTGCAGAGAGAGGGGTGCACCAACCAGGGCTTATTTTCCTGCTGGAACTAGGTTATAGTTTGAGGGTCTATAATAGTTTTAATTTCCAGAGTGACAGTTTCCTAGGCTTGAGAGGTCACTCAGTAAGAATTTGTCATGGATTGGGTTGCACGTAGAGCAGAGGGCCTAAATAAATGGCTCATCTGTTTATAGCCCACCAGACAGGAATCTGGGTTCACTGTGACAAGAGGCACAAAACTTCTAGTGTTTCAATGAACAAATATCCAAACTGTGTCCTTGTTCACCTCCATGTGGCTGCTGGGCAGGCCCAGTGGGACAGGGCTCGATATTGGAAGAAGAGCTGCAGTACTTAGTCAGGGAGCTTGTGACCTAGAGCCCTTCTGGTCATGCATGTGTTGGCCATGAGTGGTCTTAAAAAGGCTTTGAACCTGTCAAGGAGAAAAAAAAAAGATAAATAGATTCCAACTAAATGCCATTCTGGAAAAGGCAAAACTCTGGAGACAATAAAAAGATCAATGGTTGCCTGGAGTTAGCAGGGAGATGCATACACAGAGTACAGAAGTTTTTATGAGCAGTGAAAATACTTTGACATTATAACGATGTCATTATAATGATATTATACTTTTGTCCAAACCCACAGAAGGTGCAATACTACTTACTTCATCAGTGAACATAGAGGATGAACTGGGACCTTGGTTATCATGTGTCAATGCAGTTCTGCTGCTGCTGCTGCTAAGTCACTTCAGTCATGTCCGATTCTGTGTGACCCCATAGACAGAAGCCCACCAGACTCCCCCGTCCCTGGGATTCTCCAGGCAAGAACACTGGAGTGGGTTGCCATTTCCTTCTCCAATTCACGAAAGTGAAAAGTGAAAGGGAAGTCGCTCAGTCGTGTCCAACTCCTAGCGACCCCATGGACTACAGCCTACCAGGCTCCTCCATCCATGGGATTTTCCAGGCAAGAGTACTGGAGTGGGGTGCCATCGCCTTCTCCGCAATGCAGTTCATCCTTATTTAAAAGAAAAAAGTTCCAGTCTTGATAACAGCTATGCATGTTCATTGGAAGGACTAATGTTGAAGCTGAAACTCCAATACTTTGGCCACCTGATGTGAAGAGCTGACTCATTTGAAAAGACCCTGATGCTGGGAGGAGAAGGGGATGACAGAAGGTGAGAAGGCTGGATGGCATCACTGACTGGATGGACATGAGTTTGGGTAAACTCTGGGAGTTGGTGATAGACAGGGAGGCCTGGTGAACTGCGGTTCATGGGGTCACAAAGAGTCAGACACAACTGAGCGACTGAAGTGAACTGATGCATGTGCAGCTGCTGCTGCTAAGTTGCTTCAGTCGTGTGCGACCCCATATACCGCAGCCTACCAGGTTCCCCCATCCCTGGGATTCTCCAGGCAAGAACACTGGAGTGGGTTGCCATTTCGTTCTCCAGTGCATGAAAGTGCAAGTGAACTCGCTCAGTCGTGTCCGACTCACAGGGACCCCATGGACTGCAGCCCAGCAGGCTCCTCCGGCCATGGGATTTTCCAGGCAAGAGTACTGGAGTGGGTTGCCGTTGCCTTCTCCAGATGCATGTGAGGGAAGGGAATTTCCGTACCTTCCTGTCAATTTTGTTGTAAACTTACAACTACTTTAAAAAAAAAAATTTCTCCCCCCCCAAAAAGAATTAATTCAGGGTAGACTTTTTCGCAAAATTTTGTTTCACCTTTATACATTTTTACATAGTAAATGAGCTTTCCTCTTGGCTCAGTAGTAAAGAATCTGCCTGCCAATGCAAGAGACGGGCCTCGGATCCCTGGGTTGGGAAGATGCCCTGGAGAAGAAGAAAATGGCAGTCCACTCCAATATTCTTGCCTGGAGAATCCCATTAAGAGAGGAGACTGGAGGACTGAAATCTGACCTAACAAAATGAAAAATAATCTAATGAAATATTGCTGAACTCCAGTGGTTATTAAGTGTAAATACGATTAATGAATACAAAGAAACTTCTAGCACATTTCATTTTATAATTATTTATAATAGTAATAAAATAAAGATTTTTAAAAAACCTTGAATGATTGAACTTTTATTAACTGTACCAGTTTATAGTGCTTGCATTTTATTCTAATGGTTTTACCTTACAAAAGAAGTGTGAAACAGTGCACTAATCGTGCACGAAAGAAGGGCAACGAGAATTTGAGCCCTGTACCAAGGAATGGATGCTTCCCCGAATGCCCCGGGTGGCACTCACAGACAAAACAGCTGGCTCAGGAATCCCTCTAGCTAGTATACGAGCCACCCCAAGCAAGCCCGGAAGCCGCTACCTCCCTCCTGGCAGAGAAGTCAAAATGGCGCCCGCGAGCTCTGGGGGCGTGGCCTCGAGCTGGACTCCTCCAATAGAAACGAGAGGGGGTGAAGCACTTTCCCAGCAAGCCTCCTAGCTTAGGGCAAGGCTTTCTGGAGTATGCATCGTTCCATTGGTCGAAAATGGAATAAGGGCGTGGGAGACACCAATCGCAGTGAGTGCTGATAGGGCCGTCGCCGTAGCAACGCGCGGAGCTACCTGGGAGAAGCCTTGCAGACTGACCCACGGCCTCAGCCGCCCGGTTGAGGCTGTGACCTCCCGGGGATAGGGGCCGGTTGGCTGAGAACTCCAGTTAATCCGCACGTGAGTGCTCAGAGCAGACCAGCCGACGGGTCTTCCCTTCGTTGTTCTGCGTCTAGCCTCCTCACCCGGGACTACATTCAGTGCACTAACGAAGCTGTCCCTGCTTCCACTCTACAGCTTCCAAGGGCCAGATGATGGAGGAGCGTGTCAACCTGATGCACATGATGAAACTCAGCATCAAGGTCTTGCTCCAGTCTGCCCTGAGCCTGGGCCGCAGCCTGGATGCAGATCATGCCCCCCTGCAGCAGTTCTTTGTAGTGCTGGAGCATTGCCTCAAACATGGGCTGAGAGGTGAGCCGCGGCCGTGGGGCGGGGTGGGGCGGGGGGCTTCCAGGGCGTAAAAATTCAGGCTGACTTCGCTCAGCATCTTCAATGCCAAACATTCTTCTGGGTGCTGGGGTAACAGCTGTGCACAAAACAAACAAGATCCCTGCCCACAAGACATGACATTATAGAGCAGCGCTGTCCAGTAGAAATGCCATGCAAGCCACATGTGTGATTTCTGATATCCTAGTAGCCACGTTTTTAAAAAAAGCAGAAACACATGAAGTTTTAGTAATTTATTTTATTGAACCCAGTATAGCCAAAATAGTATCATTTTGACGTATATAGTCAGTATAAACCTTATTAGTGAGATATTTTACATTCTTTTTAAGGTGAGGCTTAAAGATCCACTGTATTTTACACTTAAAGCACATCTCAATTGCACTGGCTACATTTCAGTACCACTTGTGGCTAGTGACTACCTTGGACAGCACAGTTCTAGAGCGGAGATAAGACAACAAATTCAGAAGCAAAACAGTTGCAAAATGCTACTAATTCAGGGATGCAAGATTGGTTAAAAGATAGAGGGAATCAAGGGAAAATCTTTCCAGTTAGGGTAAAAGGGGAACGTCTTTCTGGGGAGTGAAATGTGAGCTGAGAGCTAAAGGAGAGAAGGCGTCAACTGTGCAAAGGTTTGGGGCAAGAGCCTTTCTAGAAAAACAAAACAGGTGCAGAGGTCTTGAGTGGGACCAACCTTGGTTTCAGGAAGACACCAGGTAAGTGAGGCATGCCAACAGGAGGAGAGGAGGTCAGGGTAGTTGAGATGGGCTGGATAACATCGGCCTTTAAAGGTCAAGTTAGGAGTTGGATTTTATTTCATGAGTATTTGGAGGATTTTCAGCCATGGAAAAATAAGATCTACATTTTTAAAAAAAACTCCACCCATGTGGAGAACAGATTAGAAATGTGGGGTGGTAACAATATTAGGAGCAAGGAAACCCATTAGGAGGTTATTGCAGCAATTCAGATGAGGGATGGTGGTGATGATTTGACAAAGTCCATCAAGAATTGACTTTGGCATCAGGTAAGAGGGAGAAAGGGCAAGGATTTCATAGATGATTATTTGAGCACTTGTTTTATTTTGTGGGCAATAAATACTTGAGGGAGCATAATGGGTATGACAGAGAAACCCTGTCATCAGAAGCAGGGAGAGCTCATTTGGTATTTGGCTTCTCCCAGTCCCCAAGACTGAATCAGAAGGAATAAGCAGTGCAGCTCCATAGCTTTCATTTGGCTTTTGGGAGAGAGACTGAGGGCCCCTGAAAACGTTTTGCAAACTGTTCTTATGAATAATACTTTTGTTTTCCCTTTTAGTTAAGAAGAGTTTTATTGGCCAAAATAAATCTTTCTTTGGTCCTTTGGAGCTGGTGGAGAAACTTTGTCCAGAAGCATCAGATATAGCCACTAGTGTCAGAAATCTACCAGAATTAAAGTGAGTGAGAAGTAGTTACATCAATTTGATGTTTTAAAAAAAAAAAAAAAAAAAACTCCCTTCTATTTATCCATTTCTCAATTCCTTGCTAATAAAGCATCTTCTAATTTAGAACAAACTATAGCACAAGCCACACTTTACTTAGACTTTAGTCTCAGCTCTGCTGCTCAATTTCCACATAAACTTGAGCAAAATTTGCCCCATTCTGAGCCTCAGTTTCCTTTTCTTTAAAATGAGGACCATAATTCCTGCTTGTCATACAAGGTTCTGTAATGAAAAGGTATTGTCACTGCAAGAGCAGTTACAGGAGGAGAAGGAGATCCTGGGGTACATACCAGAGCCCCTTGCAGAGTCTTCCACAAGGAACCTAACTATCCAGACTCTCTTTGACCTTCTCCTGCAGAGCCAGCCTATTCCATTTTAGGGTAATTACATTAGCCACCACCACTGACTAAGGCCCTGCCAAGTGCCAGGCATTGTGCTAAGGACAATGCCTTAGCACTTCATTATTTCATTTCATCATCCACAAATCCCTAGGAGCTAAGCTGTTGGTGTTCTTATCTGCAAGTGCAGAAACTGAGACTCAGAGTGGTTAAGTAACTTGCCCAAGGTCCCTCGGCAACTGAGTGGTGGAACCAGGAAGAGAACACAGATCTCCTGGCCTCTGAAACGCTCTGCATCTTGCTAAACTCATTTGCTGCTGAACCCCATGCGTTCATAGGATTTAAGCCTTCTGTCTCTGACCTGGGTTCAGCCCTGTGGGCCTGTGCCACCTAAGGCTTTCGCCTATAGCAGGTGACAAACTTTCATATATTTATTTGGTGACACCACCCCACCCCACCACCCCCACCAGCCGTGATCTTCCTGGGCTTCCCTGGTGGCTCAGATAGTAAAGAACCTGCCTGCGATGCAGGACGTGTGGGTTCGATCCCTGGGTGGGAAGATCCCCTGGAGAAGGAAATGGATACCGGCTCAGTATTCTTGCCTGGAAAATTGGATGGGCAAAAGACCGTGGTCCATGGGGTCGCAGAGTTGGACATGACTGAGCAACTGACCCTTTTGCTTTTCACTTTCACGAGCCTCCCACATCTGCCTTGTTTCTTCAGTTGTTCTGTGCATGGTCCTGTTGTCCATCCCTTCCAGCCAGCTCACTCCCTCTAGAGACCCTGTCCTTGGGTGGTCTGATTGGGTGGAGCAGGGGTCTGCCTTCTCCTGCACTCACGCTTCTATTTCCACTTAGGCACAGGGGCATTTCCGAAGTCTTGTTATGCTAACAAAGAGCTTCTTGTCAGCTGAACTCACTGCTTCTGTTCCCTTATTAACCCTGTGGATGCTGAACAAGCAACTAGTTGAAGTATCAAAATCCTCCCTGTGTCTGCCAAAAAGGAAATACAGAGTGACTCCCTCTTCTTGATGCCTCTGGAGTAGTAGCCTTTTGGGGAGCCATGTGAGAAGACTGCTGGCTTTGCTCCATAAACAGCTGCAGTGTTTTTACCATTTCATTAAACAGGAGCACAAGTTCTAAAATTTCTACAGGATTTTAGAAGTTATGATTAGTATTTTTTGGAGAGTAGAGACTGTTTGCTCTGAGGTAGTTTGAAACTTGCAGGACAGACTTTGAGTCCTGAGAGTCATCTCTCTGGAGTTTAATTTCCTTGTCTAATTGAGATAAAAATGTCTTTTACAGTGTGGCCCAGTACCCAGAACTTTACATTGTTTTCATATCATGGTTCACTATTAAACATACTGTTACACAACAAATACGATTTCACGTATTGGCATGTAAACCCAGACAACAGACAAGGTTCTCTACTTTTTTGGAAATTAAAAACAGTCTTTTTTCTTATTACATAATTTTTAATTAGGAAATAAGAACAAGTAAAAAAGATGCTTCTGTTAGCTTACTGCTCAGAAAAAACAAAGCTACAATTAATATCTTGGTCATTATCCTTGTAGAGTCAGACAGACGAATAAAGAAGCTTCTACTGTGATTCACCTTTGCCTCCCCCGGTGGCATCACTGTTGCAGTCCTCATGGACTAACCACCGAAGCCACCAGCGCATCTACCTTTTGCCCCAGTAACTCTACTTCTAGGGGTTTTATCTCATAGACCTAACACGTGAAAATGACACATGTACAGAGATGTCTGTTGCAGCATCATTTGTAACAGCAGCAGATTAGAAATGGCCTAGATTAAAAACTGGAGAAGGTGATGGCACCCCACTCCAGTACTCTTGCCTGGAAAATCCCATGGATGGAGGAGCCTGGTGGGCTGCAGTCCATGGGGTCGCTAAGAGTTGGACACGACTGAGCGACTTCACTTTGACTTTTCACTTCCATGCATTGGAGAGGGAAATGGCAACCCACTCCAGTATTCTTGCCTGGAGAATCCCAGGGACAGGGGAGCCTGGTGGGCTGCCATCTATGGGGTCTCAAAGAGTCGGACACGACTGAAGCAACTTAGCAGCAGATTAAAAGCTAGGTAAATAAATCATGGCACAGTCCAGTAGTGAAACACCTTAAAGCTATGAAAACATGAACAGGAAATTTCCTGTGTACAGAAAGAATTTCAAAATAACAGATATTCAGTAAAACGAGCAAGTTGCAAAATGGTATATGTAGCATACTAATATTTTTGTAAGAAGGGAAGGAAAATAAGAACATTTATTTCCAATGCAGAAAAATGCTTGGGATGTGAACCTTAACTAGGAGCAGCGTATTAATGAACAGAGAAGGAGAACTGGGGAAAAAACAAGTATTAAGCTGTACATACTGTAGCTTTTTTCCCATTTAATAGTAGACTTTAAGCCTTTTTCCATATTAAATATTCATCCACAACTTTGTTTTTGAAGTGAGCACACAGCATTCTGTTGTTTAGCCCCTCCCACTTTGGGCTTTGTGCTGCTAAGTCACTTCAGTCGTGTCCAACTCTGTGCGACCCCATAGACGGCAGCCCACCAGGCTCCCCTGTCCCTGGGATTCTCCAGGCAAGAACACTGGAGTGGGTTGCCATTTCCTTCTCCAATGCATGAAAATGAAAAGTGAAAGGGAAGTCGCTCAGTCGTGTCCGACTGTTTGTGACCCCGTGGACTGCAGCCTTCCAGGCTCCCTGTCCATGGGATTTTCCAGGCAAGGGTACTGGAGTTGTGGTTGTCTTCAAATCCTCATTGTCCAAACTGCAGTGCTGACCACCCCCAACACACATCTTTGTGCACATCCTCAATTACTTCCTTACCTTGCTAGATGCAGAACTTTGATAACCGGCTGGCATTAAATTGCCTGCTGGAAGAATTGTGCCAGTTTGTACTCCCACCAAGCAGGACATGTAGATGTGCATTTTTCCTATTTCTTTTCTTCTTTTACTCTAACTTCACATCATTTATTGAAAGGTGGGGGGAATCCAAAGCCTTTTATATTAAGTTGGGTGCCTTCTAGCCCTTTGAGGCAGGTATTGATTACAGCAGTACCTCCAATACTCTCTTGGACATTACAAATGCAGTTACTCTGCTTAGAACAGTAACTTTTTTTTCCTTAAATAGTGCTAGGTCTATATTTGGGAGGCTTTTTCTTTCTTTTAAAACAGATCTTTTCAAAATTGCACCTTTGAGACTGGTTGCACAACATGTGCCTAACAGAGCTAACAGTACACTTAAAAATGGATGAGGTGGTAAACTTCATATTATGTGTATTTTACTGTGTCAGAAATAAACTTGATGTAGTAAATTTCAAGCTAATGCCTTAGAAATCTTGTGAGTTCAGTACTTTAATGACTGTATTCTATATTCATCTTTTGAAAGAATGTTTATCCATGATACAATCTAACCTGATATTTCCTGGCTTCCTGTGAAATGTATGAATACATGCAAAGTTTTATCTAATTGTATTTGTTCCAGAAATCAGATATTTCTGGCTTAAATATTTTTCTGGTTTTGTTGTGGTTTTTTTTTTTTGAGGGGGAGGGAGGGAAATATATGCCTATGATAGAGACTTCAAACAGTCCCGAAAAAAATGCAGTGAGCCATTTCTTCAGCCTTCCCAGAGTGTTCCCGCAACCCCCAGGGCAGCTTTGCATTCACAAGCGTGCGTGCGTGTGTGTGTGTGTGTGTGTGTGTGTGTGTGTGTGTGTGAATATATTTCTCCCTGGCTAAGTTGGCTTTTTTCCCTTTGTTTTTGTTGTTGTAATGCTTTAATAGTCTGATCCTCTGTTTGAATTACAGGACAGCTGTGGGAAGGGGCAGAGCTTGGCTTTATCTTGCACTCATGCAGAAGAAACTAGCAGATTATCTGAAAGTGCTTGTAGACAATAAAAATCTCTTGAGGTATTTCATCACCTATCTTCGCTTAGTTTTTGCTTCGTAATTAGAACATAGTTTTGTACATCATTAGGAATTAAAATAAGAATGTATTGACTTGGCCAAATGGTTCATTCATGTTTCTCTGTAAGATGTTAACGCAAAAACCTGAACAAGCCTGTACAGTTTTTATTCAGATTATTATGAAGTGTAACTATTCTGTGGCTTACTTTTAAAATAGCAGAATTTTATTTTTTGAGCACCGATGTCTGAAAGTCTTTATTAATGAAGATTCATATTTTCATTTTGAAGATAATTCTTCAAAAATACCTAAGATCAGGTAACTGACAGCATACTCCATTAAGTTTCAACAAAATAGTATTTGATTGGGTGATAATAGGGGGGAAATGACTTGAACTAGATTCAGTGGGCAATTTTAAATTATAAGACCCTGCTTTTTATAAGAGAACATACCTAGATTACCTATTTTAGGATTCCATATTCAAATTGTAAACTTTTATATCTCTTGGCATCAGTAAAGACAAACTATCTCTGTAATTTATGACTGGGTTCATTTTTTATATTTATAACTGTATAGACAAAAGAAATCATTATAAGAGGTATTTTCTCTATGATATGAGAATATTTGAGGAAAAAATCTTTATAGAGCTAATGCTCTTATCTAACTGAAATAAAAATATCTTTTACAGTATGACCTATCATCCAAAATTTTCGATTGTTTTCAAGTCATGGCTTATTACTGAACAAATGTTTTCATGATAAATACTGATTTCAAATAATTTACATACCTTGTACTCTTCTCTGACCGTTATACTGAATAACTTTGAGGTACGGATTTTGTTCTAAACAACTAGTTCTGGGACTGCCCTCACGGTCCAGTGGTGAAGACTTCGCACTTCCAGTATAGAGGGCACAGCTTCCGTCCCTGGTCTGGGAACCAAGATCCCACATGGCTCACTGCCAAAAATAAAATGATAATAAATAAATAAATAAACAACTAATTCTGAGGATAACACGTTCTTATGCACTCACACACACGCTGGTGTATTAGCTAATCACTGATGACCAGAGCGGTGACGGATGGAGCCTCACTACACGTGTATGCACTCAGCTAATGCACACGCTGGTGTATTAGCTAATCACTGATGACCAGAGCGGTGACGGATGGAGCCTCACTACACGTGGCCCGGGGGACTGGGAGGGAAGGAAGTCAAAGCAGGCAGTGTTCCCCGGGACACAGGGGAGAGGGAAGAGTGTTGTTCTGGGTCAGGGGGGTGGGGATCGCAGGATTGCACTTCATGTTGACATGAACGTGAGTGTAGCAGTAGTTCACGTAGGAAGACGAAGGAAGCAGCCAGGTGGAAAGAGGGACAGAGTGGCGTTTAGGAACACAGGGGCCTAATGAGAAGAGCTGGGCTCCAGGGTCCAACCAGAGAAGTTAACCTTAGACCAGAGGTGGGAGGGGTCCGTTCTAAGCCCCAGGAAGAGAGAAGAGGCCAGAGAAGAGATCACAGAACTTAAAATGAGAGAGGGAATAAAAGGCAGAAGGGAATGCACACAAGGCAGCCTCTGGCTCCTGGTGAAACTCTCAGCCAGGCCACGAGCTAAGAGGTGAAAAGTCAGGAGGTCCAGTAGAAGGGTGGTGAAGGTGTTCTGTCGTATCCATCTCTTTCAGTGAGTTCTATGAGCCTGAGGCATTAATGATGGAGGAAGAAGGGACAGTGATTGTTGGTCTGCTGGTGGGACTCAATGTGCTTGATGCCAACCTCTGCTTAAAAGGAGAAGACTTGGATTCTCAGGTAAGATGGGAATTTTGACTCTAGGTCAAATGTCTTATTTGGGCCAGGGATTTTACATTGGATCTGCAGACGTGTGCAGGAAGGGGCAGATGGCAGGGGGTATCTGGCAAAGGGCTGTGCAGGGTGCTGCGCTGGACCAAAGCTGGAACAGCTGGCAAAAGTCCTGGGGAAGAGCGAAAAATAGCTTGGGCAAAGGCACAGAGGCACACACACACAGCATGGCATGTCTGGGAACGGGAAATGGTTCTCCATGGCTAGGACACGGCCTGCCCAATGAGTGACATGGAGGTGGAGGCCGGCCCAGGTTTTACATCGCAAGTGCCATGTTAGAGGCTTCAGCTTTTGTCCCTGGAACTTTGGGAACCATGGGAGGTTTTTAGGCAGTACACTGAAATGGTCAGGCCTGAGACTGAGAAAGTTGAAGCTAGCAACCATGCGGGTCATGAGTTAGAAGCAGCCAAGAATGGGGAATGCAGAAACATGAAGCAGATAAGTCAGGAAATCAGGGGCAGACAAGTCTGCATGAGGAGTGGGAGAACAGACTCAGGAGAGATTTGGAAAGTCAGATGGTAAAACGGAGCAGGAACTTTCAGGCCGTGAGGTGCAGAGTGCCCCTTGCTGGAGACAGCCTTCTTTTGATGGGCTTTTCCTCCTGCACAGAAGCCAGTAGCCAGGGCTGAGGCCTAAGCTCCAGGTGCTGGAGACTAAATCCAGACAGTCTGCCCCGCCCTAACCTCCACCCCACTTCAGGGCATCAGGAACTGTGGCTGGGCCGCTGCCCCGCCTTCTTCCCACTACATGTTTGGACATGAATCTAAAGCTTCCCCAATCCCTCCATGACCAGATCAGCTGCTTTTTTTCCCCCAGTAGTTTTCTTGTTCTGGCCTGTTGAATATTTTTCAAAAAATACAAACAAGTTTTTTTTTAAAGAAATGAAGTATCACATATTGTCCCATTACACAGAAACAGCTGATTCAGTGTTACATTTTGGGATATATCCTTCCAGCACATGAATAAAAGGTGTGAGTGTGTGTGTGTGTGTGTGTGTCTTTGTATCTCACAGACCGATGTTTGGAGCTTTCTTTTTTCATTAAACCAAAATGTGATTATTCCAAGAACACCATTTTGCAATTTCTTTATTTAACAATGTGTTCCACATAGCTCTTGATGTCAAGAGATACATCCATTTTATGAATATACCATAATTTATTTAACCAATACTTTTTTTTAATTGAAAGATAATTGCGTTACAGTGTTGTGTTGTTTTCTGCCATACAACAACACAAATCAGTCATAATTTTATATATATATACATATAATTGTATATATAATATATATATATCCCCTCCTTCTTGATTCTCCTCCCTAACCAATACTTATTAATGTAAGTCATTTTCATGTTATAATGACAGTGTTATAAATATCCTTATACTTGTTTTTAAGCCTTGTCCTTTTGTTTTCTTAGGATAAGTTTTGAGATTGCTGTGTCAGACTGCACAAGTTCTGCATGAGTGTTGTGAAAGCATGAGAGGTTCTTGGTCTTTTTCAATCAGACAGAAAAAACTCTTCATCCCAAATTTGTGTTTTTGAAAACTAGGATGATGGAGTTGTTTTGGTTTTTTTTTTCATGTTTTATTTAAATATCATACAAGGTTTATTCATTTTGTATTACAAACATTAAACAAGCCATTGGTGGTTCACCTGTTCATATCCTTTGCCCATTTTTTTGAATATTCCATCTTTTTCCACTTCTTTATTATAGATAAGGATATTTACCATTTGTCAGAATATTTGTTATAAAAATTTTTTTCTGCTCTCTCGGGGTTTGTTTTCTCTATAGACCTTTTTTTTTTTCTCGTGCAGTCGTATTTAATGGACTTTTCCTCTATACCTTCTAACCTATTGTGCCTAGAAGGTCCTTCCACATCTAAAAATTAACTTAATTTTTAAATCACATGTATATATTTTACATGTAAATAATCTGCCTGTCATTCTTTTTGACATAGTATGAAGTGGAAATCCAGATTTCTTACATAAGTACAGCAGTGAACCAGTGTTTCCAGTATCATGTATCAAATATTATTATTTTGCCTACTAATTTGAAATTCCACCTTTATCATGTGTTAAAATATCCATTATACTCAGGGGGCTTATTTGTAGACTCTCTATTTAGTCTCTGGATCTTTTTATTTCTATGCTAGTAACATAGTCTTTTAACTACCAAAGCCGTATAGTGTGTTTTATGCTCTGGCAGTTCACCTCCTACCTACTTTGTTATGCAACATTTTCAGATTTAGTTGAGGCTGTCCCGTTTTCCATTCTGCCCGATGACCTTGAACATCATTTATTTTGTCAGATTCCAAAATGAAAATTTGTCTGGGATTTTTATTAAATAATAGATGTGATTGAGCCCCTGGCTTATTCTTATCGTCAACATAATGCCTCCTGCATGTCACTAGGAAGCATGAGTATTTGCTGCTGCTGTCTGAGAGATCCTCTTTCTCGTGTTTAGAAAGTGCTGTTCTCTTCTAACTTTGCATTTTTATTTAAAAATGAATATTGACATGTATCAGCCACAGGTGTACATGTGTGCCCCCGTCCCAAACCCTATGACAAAAACCACCTCAATATTGTAAAGGAATTAGCTGCCAATTAAAATAAAGAAATTAATTTTTAAAAAATGAATATTGAATGCTATCCAGCACTTTCTGGCATCTATTGAGATGTCATATCCATTTTTAGCCCATAATTATAATTGAAATAATTGTTGGGCTTCCTATTGTGATATTATTATTCCTGCATTCTTAAAATAAATCTTACTTAGTCATCGTACATATACTTTTAGTGTACTCCTAGACTTAATGTCTGTGGTTTATTTGGGATTTTTGTGTTTCTACTTATAAGAGACACTTGTCTGAATCTTCCCTTCCTATACTGTCTTTGTAACTTTTCAGTGTCAGGATTGTATAACCTCATAAAATAAGCTGGATAATATTCTTTTCGTTCTTATTTTCTACAAAAGTTTATTATAGCAAGAATTATTTTTCTTTAAATGTTTGTTAAAACTTGCTGGTATAACCGTTTCAGCTCTTTATGATCTGCATACTCTGACCACTTCTATTTTTTGCATAGCTTTGGTCAGTTCATTGGTTTCCTAAGCAGCAGCAGCAGCAGCCAGCCTTATAAAAACCTTTAGTCATTTATATTTTTCCAGAAACCATTTATTTCATTCAGATCTCCGCTGTTAGTTGCATGAGAGTATTTTCTTGCAGCTTTTTAAAATCTCACATTTCCAAATTGTAATATTGTACGCATGACAGAGTTCGTCTACTGTGTTGAGCTCGAAACCCAGATCTTGCTCTTTACTCATCACTTCTGCTTCGGGAGGAGGACTTTATCTGTCTTCTAGTCCATTAATTTCTACTTTGGGTATTAATTCTTTCTCATTCTTTCTATTGTTTCCTTTTTTCCAGGCAAATGTATATATATTTTTTTACTCTTTTTCTATTATAGAAGAAGTACATGCTTGTTGAAAAAAATTAAGCAATTACAAAAGCATGTAAAGTGAAAAGTGAAATTCAAGCTTCCCTTTTCTCCTTCCCCTTCAGTCCCACTTTTGTCCCCACAGGTAATGTGAAAACTTGAGGGACTACTTTTTCTATGCATTTATGTGTACATAGGTTTTTGTTTCTGACTAAATCTTTTCTGGCTTTCTATGGCAGTGTAACAAATTAACAGTCACATTAAAAATACCAATCACTCATAGTTGATGGTTAGCTGATTTCAGCAAGTTGATTCTGAAGCACACCTGTGATTATAGGAAGTTGGTGGCTAGGACTGGAGTGGCTGAAGGCATGTGCTGTCACTGCCCTCTGAGTTGAGAAGGTCAGTGGGTGGGCGCTGGAGCAGCAGGGGTTTCCTGGGCATCTCTGTCTGCATCTGGTCTCTCCACATGGTCTCCAGCGTGGTGCCTCAAGGTAGCCAGACTTTTCCCATAGAAGCTCAGAACTTCAGAGGCATGTGCCCAAGGGAAAGAGCCAGGATGAAGTGTGTACTGCCTTTGTTAACCTAGCTGAAAAGTCACAGCCTCCTTCCTGCTGCTTTCTGCTCATTTGGACAGGTAGTAAGGCCACCCAGGTTCAAGGGTTGGGAATGGAGATTGGTGGGAGGCGCAACAGAGAAGTTGCAAAAGACGTCACATACAGCTTTGGCTTTTAACATGAGTGGGGTTGCTATACTATATATATATAAGTGGGGTTAATGCTGTACATAGTATTCTTTGACTTAAAGTTTTATCCTGGAGCTTTCTTCATTTCATTACATTTTCATTCCCTGTGTTCTTTGTTATGGTTGCAGAGGGCTCTGCAGTATGGCTATAATGTGATTGATTTAAATATTTCTGTATTGATGGACCCAATTATCCTGTATTTCAAAGGAATGGCTTCACTTTCACCAGAGTCAGTGGTGGCAGGCTAGGGCTCTTATTCACTCTCTCTCAAGTGCTTTATTTCTGAACAAAGCACCTAACTTTGAGATGTTGAGGGATCTTGGACCTCCCTAGTTCCCTATAGCAGAGAATTTTCCCTGAAATACTGACTGGACCTTTTCATCCCAACTTGGGGAAAGAAGGAGTCAGAGTTATCAGTTGAGGTCACCACTTTAAAGATCCAGGTCTCTCTCTCTCTTTTTTTTTTAATCACTTTGTACCCAAAGAACTTTGTTGATCTTTGTCAACAATTTGTTGAATAAAGACAGAAAAACTAATCATTATTAAGTGGTAAAACTTGAGAATATTCCCTCGAATTCTGATTTTTAGTAAGTTTTTCTTCTAGAAGATGATGGGGTTGTTTTTCTTTCGGTTTGTTTGCTTGATTGCTACTTTAAGCTCATCCGTCTGACTGACTGTTTACGAAGGAGATAGGCATATAAACACCATGAATTTTAAAGATAGTAAGGTTTGTGGAAAGTGGGGAAATTATCTTTCATTTAAACTGGTGCATTTTCTTTCAATCAGGTTGGAGTGATCGATTTTTCTCTCTACATTAAAGATGTGCAGGATCTAGATGGCGGCAAAGAGTAAGTTCTGCATTGTATGCTGCTCTTATGATTTTAATGAAATTCTAGCAAAGAATGCGACTTTTTAAAAAACTGAGATGTAATTGACATATAACATTATATTATTTTCACATGTACAACATAATGATCTGATATTTATATATATTGTAAAGTGATCACCACAGTACATCTAGTGTACATCCATGACCTTAACATAGTTAGTTACAAAAGAACATTTTTCTTGTGACAAGAGCTTTTAGGATCTACTGTCTTAGCAACTTTCAAATATGCAGTTTTACTATTAACTATAGTTATTAGTTATACTTGATTATATATATTAACTATATATATAAAATGCTCTTAACTATAGTCATCATGCTGCATGTTGCGTCATTAAGCCTCCTTTGTTTTATAACTGGAAGTTTGTGTCTTATGACCCCCTTCACCCTCTCCCCCACTCCCCAACCTCTGGCAACCACCACCAGTCCCCGTATCTGTGAGCTTGGTTCTGTCTTTGTTTGTTTTAGATTCTACATATAAGTAAGAGCATAAGGTATTTGTCTTTCATTGTTTTACTTATCTCACTTAGCATAATGTCCTCAAATCCACTCATGCTGTCAGAAATGGTAGGATTTTTTTTTTATGGATGAATAATATTTTGTTATATAAATATACTACATTTTCTTCATTCATCTATTGATGGACACTTAGGTTGTTGCTATAAAGGAGTGAAGTGAAAGTCGCTCAGTTGTGTCCGACTCCTTGCAACCCCAAGGAAAATACAGTCCGTGGAATTCTCCAGGCAAGAATACTGGAGTGGGTAGCCTATCCCTTCTCCAGTGGATCTTCCCAACCCGGGAATCAAACCAGGGTCTTCTGCACTGCAGGCAGATTCTTTACCAACTGAGCTATCAGGAAGGTTGTTGCTATATCTTGGCTATTGTAAGTAATGCTGCCGTGAATATGGGGGTGCATATATGTATTCATGTTAGTTTTCCCTTTATTTGGGTAAATACCCAGAAGTGGAATTGCTGAATCATTTAGTAGTTTTATTTTTCATTTTTTGAGAAACTGCCATACTGTTTTCCATAGTGGCTGTACTCGTTTACATTCCCACCAACACTGCACAAGGGTTCCCTTTTCTCTGTTTCCTGGCCGACACTTCTTATTTCTTGTCTTGTCAGTGATAACCATTCTAACAGGTATGAGGTGTTACCGTCTTGCAGTTTTGTTTTGCATTTCCTGATGATTAGTGTTGTTGAGCATCTTTTCCTGTAACTGCTGACAAAGAATGCTACTTTTGTTTTTGCACTGTTTGAGATTTTCGTTTTTATTTAGCTGTTTTTAATTACAATGGTAATATGTTCCTGTTCCTGTAGTTTAAGGAATTAGGCTCTCAGGAAGAATAGAGAGTACAAGGGCGATTTCCCCATCCACACTATCCCCCGGTCTCCCACCTCAGTCCCACTCCCCGCCTCCTTCGTCAGAGGAAGCCACTCATGCATGACTCCTTCCAAGTCCTTTTTTTAATGCCTTTCAGATGTATATTGTTGGTAGTGTAATTTGCTTTATGGATTGTTGGGATGTAAATGGAAAAGCACTGTGACACATTTAGGTTGCCTCTAGACTTACTCTGACCACAGTGTGTCTTGGATGTCTTTTCATGCCACATGTAACTCTACCTCATCCTTGTTAACAAGAGCATTAAAAGAAGTCACTCTGAAAAAAGAGACGGAAAAGAAAAAAAAGCAAACAATGTGTATAACATGCTCAAATTTATGTTGTAATAAAGAAGACATAACACTTGTATTTATATGTTGTACTTCCATATTCATGGATCACTTCTAGAGAGGCACATGGACTGAACACAGATGTGGGAGGGAGTTTCACTGTAAACCCTTGGGCTGTGTTTGAATATTCTGCCAGAAACATCCATTACTTGTCCTTCACACTTCTTCGTATTGAGGACTCTTCTGGTCTCAGTGTCCTGGCAGTGTACCTTACCAAGGAAGGCATGCTTTATGCCCCCAGAGTACTAAGGTTTGCTCACTTGGAATTAAAAATATATTCTTAATGTCGAAAAGAACTGGAAATGAGCTGATTGTCCACCTTTAAGGGAATGCAGTCAGCCTTTCATACCTGCAGATGTTGAACCCACAGATGTAGAGGGTCAGCAGTGCTACGCCATGTGTATGAGAGACTTGAGCAGTTGCAGATTTTGGTATCCACAGTGGTTTTGGAACCCGTCCCCTGTGGACACTTAGGGACATCTGTAATTGAATGAATTGTGGAATATCCAAAATGTTCCACGCTGTGGTATATTATACAGACATGAGAAAAAGCAAATTTTACCTAGTGAATAGTAGGTTTAGAGGGGTTTCCACAGGTATTATTGAGTGAGAAAAGTATAATACTGAGAAGTATATATATTCCATTTTTTTAAACCCTCCAAATCTCTTTTATATTTTAATTGTATATACTATATATAAAAATATAGATATTATGATTATATGCACAGAGGCTACTCAACAAGCTGTCAGTATGTATCACCTGGGAAAGCCATGTGAGGGCAGAAAGGTTAAAAAATAATAATAATAAACTATACTGACCAATAAATCCAGCACCTGTGGCATGAGTGTGGGTTGAATAATCTCATTTACGTACATATGTATGTAAAGAAATTGGTGGGGGGAGGCTAACTTTAAAATGTTAAAGTCTTTTTTATATATATAAACACATATAAAGTTTTTTGTTGTTGTTTTGTCTGTCACACTGCGTGGATTTGGGGATCTTAGTTCCCTAACCAGGAACTGAACCCACCCCCTTGGCACTGAAAGCACAGAGCCCTCACCACTGGACCACCACGGAATTCCCAATGTCTTTTTTTTTTTTCAAACCCAGACTAATCAGCTTTGTGTTGTGAAGAGTCTTGTGATCTTCTTTTATGAGCCAGCTTCTTTTCCTTCAGTATACCAAGGGCTGCTTCATCTCCTGCCTCGGGAGCCATTTGCATATGGATTTTGGTGTTTCCACCTCGCACCCTGGTGGCATTCTCAAATGCTAGGGATGCGGTGCGAGGAGTATCTGTAGGGAGGATCCTTTCCAGGCAGCGTTGCCAGAGTGTTCCATGTCCTCCCAGCCAGTCGTGCTGGTTCACTCAGGACCAGGTAGACGTTGCTACACTCTGACTGTCTCTTGGTTTCCCAGTGGCACTAATGACATTGGTACTCCTACAAGGTAATTGGAAGGTTGGGGGCAATTAGAGAGTATTAACCCTGAGTAAAAGCAATTCCTTGGGACTTCCCTGGTGTCCCAGTGGTAAAAAATAATCCATCTTATAATGCAGGGGACACAGGTTCAATCCTTGGTCAGAGAACTAAGATCCTACATGTCAGGAAGCACCTAAGCCCATGCACCACAACTGGAGAGTCCATATGCAGTATCCAAAAGACCAAACACAGCCAAATAAGTAAATGCATTTTTTTAAACTATTCATTGCAAAAAAATAATTTCTCTATTTTTATGCCCTTTTTTAAAGGCATGAAAGAATCACAGACGTCCTTGATCAAAAAAATTATGTGGAAGAACTTAACCGGCACTTAAGGTAGGACTCCCTTCTTTTTCCAGTGTTCGTTCTCAGTGCCCAATAATTGCCTCATGGGACCTTTTTTGAGTTGCCATATATTTATAACTTTTTTCCTAATCAGGAAGAAAGATTGTCATTCAGTGCTCATGTGTACAGGTTATAGAAGTATGATTTCTTGATAAAGAGCTTTGGGGAATCCTTTGGTGCCTTGTTCTGTGTAGTCATGCAGCTTAGAGAGTAATGAATGAAACCTGACTCTCCACCCCTCAGCCTACAGCAGCTTAGTTGGAGATCACTGCCTAGAAACCACTACTGCCGCTGGGAATCAGCACACATCCCTCCCGTGTGCTGAGCAGGAAAAGGAGTTGAAAACCACTGGGTTAGACCTTTGAAAGCAATTCAGAAGAGATTTAATAGCAAGTGTTTTTTTTTTTTGAAAGCGGATATCTTTATCTTGAGTTTTCTTTTTAATTGGAAAGCTGCTCCTGTGTGTCGTGAAACACTGGTTGTTGCAAGTGTTGATGGGGAGTGGATGGAGATTCTCAGCGTAACATTTTTGGGAGATACAATTCTCTCCCTGAACCCTCAACCCCTTTAGGAAATTTACTCTGCACATTAACAGTGCCCTATGGGAGCAGCCTCTGTGGCCCCCAAAGCCAATGAAACAGGCAAAGGATCTGGCATGTTCTTTAGAACATACATAAGGAAGCACATTTCTGAGCTCTCTGAGGTATGATGCTGACTATTGTTTTGAGAGAGAGATTCTTAATTCATTCCTAGTTTATTGAGAACTTAAGAAATAGATGTTGAATTTTATCAAATGCCTTTTAGCATTCATTAAGTTAATCTTGACTTTTATCCCTTAATCTATTGACATGATACAATTTTACTAATTTATTTTTTCCACAGGGATAAACTACTTAATCATAGCTTTAATGATTTAATCATTCTCTTAAGGCATAATCTAATGTAATTGTTCCATAGTTTTCCTTCTGGCATGGTCTCAAAGCAGCCTCACAAAATGAATCAGAAAGCTTTGCCTTATTTCTGTGCCTGGGAACACCTTCTAGTTCGTGAAATCCTTGAAAATTTGAAGCACCTGTAGAGAGGCAATACTTTGCCAGCTTTTCAGTCTTTCCTTGGTTGTTAGTTCATCTAGCTTTTCTCCTCTTGTTCAGTTCAGTTCAGTCACTCAGTCATGTCTGACTCTCTGCGACCCCATGAACCGCAGCACACCAACTCCCAGAGTCCACCCAGACCCATGTCCATTGAGTCGGTGATGCCATCCAACCATCTCATCCTCTGTTGTCCCCTTCTCCTCCTGCCCTCAATCTTTCCCAGCATCAGGGTCTTTTCAAATGAGTCAGCTCTTCGCATCAGGTGGCCAAAGTTTTGGAGTTTCAGCTTCAATATCAGTCCTTCCAATGAACACCCAGGACTGATCTCCTTTAGAATGGACTGGTTGGATCTCCTTGCAGTTCAAGGGACTCTCAAGAGTCTTCTCCAACACCACAGTTCAAAAGCATCAATTCTTCGGTGCTCAGCTTTCTTTATAGTCCAACTCTCACATCCATACATGACCACTGGAAAAGTCATAGCCTTGACTAGACAGACCTTTGTTGGCAAAGTAATGTCTCTGCTTTTGAATATGCTATCTAGGTTGGTCATAACTTTCCTTCCAAGGAGTAAGCGTCTTTTAATTTCATGGCTGCAGTCACCATCTGCAGTGATTTTGGAGCTCAGAAAAATAAAGTTTTCCACTGTTTCCCCATCTATTTGCCATGAAGTGATGGGACCAGATTCCATGATCTTAGTTTTCTGAATGTTGAGCTTTAAGCCAACTTTTTCACTCTCCTCTTTCACTTTCATCAAGAGGCTTTTTAGTTTTTCTTCATTTTCTGCCATAAGGGTGGTATCATCTGCATTTCTGAGGTTATTGATATTTCTCCCTGCAATCTTGATTCCAGCTTGTGCTTCATCCAGCCCAGCATTTATCATGATGTACTCTGCATATAAGTTAAATAAGCAGGGTGGCAATATACAGCCTTAACATACTCCTTTTCCTATTTGGAAACAGTCTGTTGTTCCATGTCCAGTTCTAACTGTTGCTTCTTGACCTGCATACAGGTTTCTCAACAGGCAGATCAGGTGGTCTGGTATTCCCATCTCTTTCAGAATTTTCCACAGTTTATTGTGATCCACACAGTCAAAGGCTTTGGCATAGTCAATAAAGCAGAAATAGATGTTTTTCTGGAACTGTCTTGCTTTTTCCGTGATCCATGGGATGTTGGCAGTTTGAGCTCTGGTTCCTCTGCCTTTTCTAAAACCAGCTTGAACATCTGGAAGTTCATGGTTCACGTACTGCTGAAGCCTGGCTTGGAGAATTTTGAGCATTACTTCACTAGCATGTGAGATGAGTGCAATTGTGCGGTAGTTTGAGCATTCTTTGGCATTGCCTTTCTTTGGGATTGGAATGAAAACTGACCTTTTCCAGTCCTGTGGCCACTGCTGAGTTTTCCAAATTTGCTGGCATATTGAGTGCAGCACTTTCACAGCATCATCTTTTAGCATTTGAAATAGCTCAACTGGAATTCCATCACATCCACTAGCTTTGTTCTTAGTGATGCTTCCTAAGGCCCACTTGACTTCACATTCCAGGATGTCTGGCTCTAGGTGAGTGATCACACCATTGTGATTATCTGGGTCGGGAAGATCTTTTTTGTATAGTTCTTCTGTGTATTCTTGCCACCTCTTCTTAATATTTTCTGCTTCTGTTAGGTCCATACCATTTCTGTCCTTTATTGAGCCCATCTTTGCATGAAATGTTCCCTTGGTATCTCTAATTTTCTGAAGAGATCTCTAGTCTTTCCCATGCTATTGTTTTCCTCTATTTCTTTACATTGATCACTGAGGAAGGCTTTCTTATCTCTCCTTGCTATTCTTTGGAACTCTGCATTTAGATGTGTATATCTTTCCTTTTCTCCTTTGCTTTTCGCTTCCCTTCTTTTTACAGCTATTTGTAAGGCCTCTTCAGACAGCCATTTTGCTTTTTTGCGTTTCTTTTCCATGGGGATGGTCTTGATTCCTGTCTCCTGTACAGTGTTACGAACCTCCGTCCATAGTTCATCAGGCACTCTATCAGATCTAGTCCCTTAAATCTATTTCTCACTTCCACTGTATAGTCATAAGGGATTTGATTTAGGTCATACCTGAATGGTCTAGTGGTTTTCTCCACTTTCTTCAGTTTCAGTCTGAATTTGGCAATAAGGAGTGCATGTCTGAGCCACAGTCAGCTCCCGGTCTTGTTTTTGCTGACTGTGTAGAGCTTCTCCATCTTTGGCTGCAAAGAATATAATCAATCTGATTTTGGTTTCGACCATCTGATGATGTCCATGTGTAGAGTCTTCTCTTGTGTTGTTGGAAGAGGGTGTTTGCTATGACCAGTGCGTTTTCTTGGCAGAACTCTATTAGCCTTTGCCCTGCTTCATTCTGTACTCCAAGGCCAAATTTGCCTGTTACTCCAGGTGTTTCTTGACTTCCTACTTTTGCATGCCAGTCCCCTGTAATGAAAAGGACATCTTTTTTGGGTGTTAGTTCTAGGTCTTGTAGGTCATCATAGAACCGTTCAGCTTCTTCAGCGTTACTGGTCGGGACATATACTTGGATTACCGTGATATTGAATGGTTTGCCTTGGAAATGAACAGAGATCATTCTGTCGTTTTTGAGATTGCATCCGAATACTGCATTTCAGACTCTTTTGTTGACCATGATGGCTACTCCATTTCTTCTGAGGTATTCCTGCCCACAATAGTAAATATAATGGTCATCTGAGTTAAATTCACCCATTCCAGTCCATTTTAGTTCGCTGATTCCTAGAATGTCGACTTTCACTCTTGCCATCTCCTGTTTGACCACTTCCAATTTGCTTTGATTCATGGACCTGACATTCCAGGTTCCTATGCAATATTGCTCTTTACAGCATCAGACCTTGCTTCTATCACCAGTCACATCCACAGCTGGGTATTGTTTTTGCTTTGGCTCCATCCCTTCATTCTTTCTGGAGTTATTTCTCCACTGATCTCCAGTAGTATACTGGGCACCTACTGACCTGGGGAGTTCCTCTTTCAGTATCCTATCATTTTGCCTTTTCATACTGTTCATGGGGTTCTCAAGGGAAGAATACTGAAGTGGTTTGCCATTCCCTTCTCCAGTGAGGATAGTCTCCTCTTGAGGATATATCTTTTTTGGCAATTTATGTTTTTTAAGATTTGTTCTAAGATTTATGTTTGGAAATTTATGTTTCCTAAGAAAAAAATAGCAATTTATTAGTACTTTGTGAGTTATATAGTCAGTACAGAATTGAAAATGCCATACTCTTTAAACTTGTAATTCCTTCCATATCTTTTGTTTTGTTGCCGTTTTCATTTTGTGTCAATTTGTATTTTTATCTTTCTCCCACCCAATTCCTGAACCTTGGTTCTCTAGCCTTGAAAGATTTGGCTCTTGGTACCCACCCCCTCAATCGCAAAAAACATCAGTTTTTGGTAGTAGGATCTTGCCGGGGACCAGCCCCGGCTGATCCAGGGTATTCGAAGGAGAGACGGCGTAGGCGAGGATCAGGATACAATAGCTTCAATTAGATATTAATTAAAGATATAAAGAGTAATAGAATAAGGATAGCTCAGTAGGAAAATTCAGTGGAGAAAAGAGGCTGAGTAGCTTGGTTTACGCGGGAGACTAATAAAACTTGAAGACAAGAAGTTTGCACCACTTACATAGGCTGCAGGCGTCCTTCCGTTCTCCCGAAGGAGAGGAGACACTGAGGCCTCCCCGGTCGGATCTTAGAAGCCCAGGCATAATTAGTAAGCATGGTGGGTTCCGCGCTCCAGATGGAGACTCAACCAGAGTGAGAGAGAGAGTGACATGGGGAGACCAGTATTTCGAGAAACTGATCCCAATTCTTTATTTTCCAGAGTCTGTTTTTATACACTGAGATGTTATACAAAAGTCACGTGGGGACAGCAGTCCTGACTTTTATTAAAGTCAGGTGCTTCACACAAATGTATACAGAGGTCTTGGGGGTGTTACATCATCTTCTGGCCAGGGCGGCCTGCTGACAATTTACGACCCTCTCCTTGTGACAGCGGTCAGTCAATCAGGACACTTATTTCTCCAGGGCTGATTATTCTCAAAACAGACGCCACCCAAATAAAGTTACATTCCTACAGGGTGAGGGTGTAGTGGGTTTTAGTTAAGGAAAGAATTTACTTAGCCTAAGGTCTAACGTGATTAATATCAAAGGTTAATTCTATATATTCATTAATGTGTGTAAGGGCAGGGGATGTGGAGACTTAGCAACAAACATTGGCTCAACAAATGAAAAACCCTTCACCAACACAATTTCTAATCAGCCCATTATACTTATACTAATAGTTTTCTACTTCTCTAAAGAACCTGTTTTTAGAGGGTTTAAAGCATCTTGTGCCTCTCACGGTTGGGAGGCTGTGAGCAATCACATGTGGCTGGACGAGCCTGTCAGGCAGGCTAGAGAACCTTCAGAGGAGTTTGTAGGTTAAAACACTCTTATCACGCCCAGGAATTATTATTAACTGGAGCTCTAGGTTAACTCCTTCTCCGAAAGAGGTGGTGGGGGACAGCCCCCCGTAAAGTCAGAGGTGTAGGTAAGAGCACAAAGTAGTAAAGTAGGCAGGCTCTGGTTATGGGGGTAGACGCTCGAGGATTTCCAGGGGGACTCCTGAGGCTCGATCCCGCCTTTGCGTATGTCGAGCCTCCTTCCTCATGACCTTTGTCACGGGCGGAGTACCTCACTCTGGCCCCCAACAGGATCTGTTGCCTAAAAGTGCAGATTCTAGATCCAGACTTCCTGGGTTCATAGGGGTATGAACTTAGTGAGTTTTTCAATGTAAAGTTACAGTTTCCTCATCTGTAATACAGATTAACAATAAAATTTGCCTCACAGAATTGTGGGGAGGATTACATAAGTTGATGCATTTAAAATGCTTAGACCAAAAGAGAGCCTGGTACATTGTCCAAAAAGAAAATTACTACTATTATTGTTGTAGCTATTGTTGTTGTTTATGAAGTCTACACTAGCTTTTTGTGTATTTTTCAGTATGAAGATAGAGCATGTTACTTAAAGAGTATGTGAAAAATGGGACAAAGTATAAAAAAGATTTAAAAATCAACTTTGATCCTAGTGCCCAAAAGTACCAATATCTTGTTATGAATGTTACTTTAGATGTATGACTGCCAGGGCATTTTGGCTCCCATCTATTGTGTTGGGAGAAACTCTTGTTTTCTTTCCAGTTGGCTAAAAAACAAATGGGTAGCATATTTGGGGAAGAAAACATTGAAAACTTTTCAATTAATATACATATATATTTAAAATCCTCATCTATGAGTTAATTGGAAACCCTTTGACTCCATTTCATACAGGAAATCTGAAACTCTCTATTCTCATTGTTTACAAATTGGGAAGACAGCCTTCATAGGTTCACATTTACTTAATATTTTCTGTTTTACAGCTGCACAGTTGGGGATCTTCAAACCAAGATAGATGGCTTGGAGAAGACTAATTCAAAGCTTCAAGAAGAGGTTTGTAACTTCCTGAAATGCTTAAGCCAGAATGACCCCAGGCTAAGAGAAATGGTATGGTTGGTATATCTGACCAGAGCTGCTCACTGGCAGGAATGGGAAGTGCTAACCTTGGGTGGAGCTGCAGACAGGACAGGCACTCTCAGAATTTCACATCCTCAGAATGTCTGTGTTCTGCACTGGCCAGGGCTCCCGTGAGCCAGTGCAGCTGATCGCGAGCCAGCTCTCGGGGACTTCGGTTTCATCGCGCCACAGTGGCTCAGAGGAGACAAGTGCAGGTCCTCTTGTGAACATGCTGTTCTCTTCCTCTTTTACCACCCGTCCTGTGATGTTTGTGTCTCCCTGCTGTCGGAAGGCGCAGGCTCTGCCACGGGGTGGAAGTACCCTTACCCGCCCCTTTGGTGTTTTGGCCTTGCTGGCGCATGGAGCCAGTCTCCCCACAGTGTGGTCTTTCTCTGCTTTCTCACTAGGAAGAGAGAGAATGAAAGGCCAGGAAGAAGGAGGGCTGAGGCCGAGGAAGAGGCTTGCTGCCCGCACCCGGCCGTCCGCTTGGTGGACACAGCTCGTCTCCTACTAGCAGGAGCGGGGTGCGTGCCCACAGGTAGCGGTCCCTGGCTGCCCAGCCCCCCCAGCTCTCACTGGGAAGGAGAGGCCGCGAGAGCGGCTGGAGGACAGCCGCCCGTGGCTTGGGGCAGGTCACGGCCGGGAGGAGTCGCAGAGCACGCCTGTTAGTAAGGACTCCATTGGAAGGCTCACTGCAGACTTCCTATAGTCTTCTCAGGGCCATGACCGGAACAGCTTTCAGGAGAGGAGCTCAGATATGTGAGAGGAGGCAGAAATTCAAAGATGAGCATCACAGGAGAGACTTCATCGCATTTAGAACTGAAGCACTCAAATTCCTCTGGGGATGGAGTGGGCCTTTGGGTCTCTCTTTCCTCATCTCCAAATTGGGTGATAAGTCATACCTTACAATAGTGTTGTATAGATTAAATTAGGTTAATACCATATAAACGTGCCTTGCCTGATACTTGGCATGTAGAGGCGCTCAAAGAGACCTTAGTTGCTTTTAGAACAAGCAGATTCACTCTTTGTTCTCCCAGATGAGGCGGCATGCTTTGTTTTTTGTTGTTGTTGTTGTTTTAGGGTTTTTAAATCATTTTTATTGAAGTATAGTTGGTTTATAATGTTATGTTAGTTTCAGGTATACAGCGAAGTGAATTAGTTATATAAATACATACATCCACGCTTTAGATTCTTTTCCCGTATAGACCATTGCATAGTATTGAGTAGAGTTCCCTGTGCTCTACAGTAGGTCCTTATTAGTTAACTATTTTCTTTTTTTTCTTTTTTTTTTTTTTTTTTTTAGTTAACTATTTTATATAGCAGTGTGCTTATGTTAGTCTCAGTCTTCCAGTTTATCCCTTTCCTCCCCCTTTTACCCCTGGGAACCATGGGTTTGTTTTCATCTGGAACTCTTTTTCCATTTTGTATATAAGTTCATTTGTACCCATTTTTTAGTTTCTACATATAAACAATATCATGTGATGTTTGTCTTTCTCTATCTGACTTACTTCACTTGTATGACAGTCTCTAGGTCCGTCCATGTTTCTGCAAACTGACATCATTTCATTCTTTTTTATTCCATTGTGTATATGTACCACATCTTCTTTATCCCCTCCTCTGCTGATGCACATTTAGGCTGCCTCTGTGTCCGGGCTGTTGTCAGTAGCGCTGCAGTGAACACTGGGTCTGTGAATCTCACACTCTTGCTTTCTCTGCTGCATGCCCAGGCGTGGCACTGCTGGGTCACGGTAGCTCTAGGAAGAGTTTTTTAAGGAACCTTCACACTGTTCTCCACAGTGGCTGCACCAGTTTACATTCCCACCAACAGCGTAAGAGGGCTTCCTTTATCCACACCCTCCCTGGTATTTGCAGTTTGTAGGCTCTTATGATGGCCATTCTGACCTGTAGTTTTGGTTTGCATTTCTCTAGTAATTAGTGATGTTAAGCATCTTTTCGTGTGGTTTTTGGCCATCTGCATGTCTTTGGAGAAATGTCTGTTTACATCTTCTACCAATTTGTTGATTGGATTTTTCTTTTTTAAATACTGAGCTGCACGAGTTGTTCGTATATTTTGGAGATTAATCTCTTATAAGTTACTTTGTTTGTGAATATTTTCTCCCACTCTGAGGGGAGTTGGCACACTTTGAATGAAGGTCTAATTTAGCTTTTGAAACTGAACAACTGGGTTATTTTTTCTTCAAAAGCAAACAGTTGTAATAGAAAATGTGCTTTAGAGAAAAGTACACCTCTGAGTCGGGGTGTGCTGTCTCTATCCTCAGAGAGTAGGACTGGAATTACGATACGGTTTTTTCCTGCTTCTTCCCTTGTAGCAACTAGCACCTCCTTTCAAGCCTTACAGTTTTTAGCTTGGGCAGAGAAGTTAGTTTAGAAACCTCAGTCCTGGCTTCTGAGTCTGAGTGGAGCTAGATGCATTGACCAAGAGAAGGCTCCAGGGCCTCCTGTTTGTGAATGATGCTAGGAGCATAACCACACATTGGGACACACGTCTTGCTTCTTTCTCCTTACCCAGCCTCACCTTCTCTCTCGAGGCTGGTTCAGAGTCTGGATAAGGACAAGCTGGTTGGAGCATTCACTCCTTGTCTTTCCTGCTGGCCTCTCTTCAGCAGGTCCACGAAGGCACCTGCTCCTATATACTTTTCCCTAAACTATGTTAACTCATTCAAGGCAAGGAAGATGTTTTCCTCAGGCACATCTTTAGTGGTTTGGTTGTGATTCTACTCCCACATTCTTTAATTATCTCTCTAGTGATAAGATATACTTTTGCTCATTGGCTAGAAAAACTAAAAAGAGTGGGGGGGAGGGGTAGACAGGAAACCCATAATCCCTTGGCTAAATGACAGCTCTTTTTAACACTTGGATTAAAGTGTCCCCATCTTGTCCTAAAAGTTTTGTTTGTTTGTTTGCTTTTGATTTTCTTCTTAAGCACTTTTAAGTTGTGGGGTTTTTGTTTAGTTTTGTTTTAGGCTGTGCCGTGCGGCATGTGGGGTCTTAGTTCCCCAGCGAGGATCAAAACCATGTCCCCTTCACTGGGACCACCAAGTCTTTACCCCCACCAGGGAGGTCCTTGTGGTGGTGGTTGTTTTAAACTAGTCATGAGAACATACTCTATAACCTGCTTTATTGTATTATATCATAAATATGTTCTCAAGTCATTAAAAGTTTTTATAAATATTTTAATAACTACTTATTTCTTTTTTTGCTCTCACTGTGATTTGTTAAACCATTTCTAGTATTGGACATTCAGGCTGTTTCTAATATTTTGTGTCCGTAAATCTTTGCCCATGTGAAATAGATGGTATATTGTCATTTTTGTGAAAGAGTATCTGGGGAGGGCAGAGATCACTAGGGGCAAGGGTGGGAGAGAGATTTTACTGTCTATGTATTTTTATCTTTGGAATTTTGTGACCGTATTACCTAATTCAAAACAAGGATAAAATACAAAATTTCACATATGTGAAAATGCATTGTCAATTTTGAGGATGCTAAATGTTAGCTTCTGATTTGAGCAGTAAGATTCATTTTGATGTTAAAAAATATAAAAATCTTTCTTAATAAGCTTTCAGCTGCAACAGACCGAATTTGTTCACTCCAAGAAGAACAGCAACAATTAAGAGAACAAAATGAATTAATTCGTGAGAAAAGTGAAAAAAGCGTAGAGGTGAGAAATGGGCCTTGCGGGCACTCAGACCTGTCCATCACAGACCTCAAGCTTGAAACGTGCAAAGATGCTCTGTTTCAAAGATCCCTTGGTACCCTCATGTCACTCTCAGGCCACCTGGACCACTTGCGGTTTCCCAAGTGCCTCTAGGCCTTTGTAAATGAAAGTTACTGTTCCCTCCTCAGCTTCTCTTGTGCGCCCAGGCCCCTGTGGGGCTGCCCCGGTGCCCAGCAGTGGGCCTGGGCCCTTCTCCTCCTGTGTTCTCATCACTCGTCACGTCTCCCTCCATTATAGAAGCCATTTGCTGGTTTGTAGAACTGCTGACTTGCAGCCGTCTCACCCAGTGACTTGAGGGTAGAGACCGTATCTGATTCATCTCTAAATTTACCCAGTGCCAACAGTTATGCTAGATAAATATTGAATGGGGACCTTTCCCACTCAGAACAACTTTTCTGTTTTAAGGAAAATTAAACTGTTTCTGAGCCCACCTTTTCAAAAATCTGTTAGTTTGCTTTCATCCTTCAAGTTCAAACACATTAAAATATCTTTAAAATTTTAACTTTTCTCTATTATTTTAAAGAATAGAAATTAGAAATTATGCTGCTTTTTAAAACATATGTGTGGTATATTTTAGCAACTTTTTGACCAGAGATGTATTAATATATCTTTTGTTACCTGAACGTGATTGACCAGAGTGTTTCATTATTCACTTACATAACAAATCGCCAGTCACGGGCATTAGTTTCTGCAATAATTCCCCAGTCAATATGCGTTAAAATACTTTGTACTTGGCCAACCCAGTAGTTAGCTTGTTTCTGTAAGCAAACCATTCCTCTGGTGCTCTTGTTTGATCACAGATAACAAAACAAGATACAAAAATTGAACTGGAGACTTACAAGCAGACTCGGCAAGGTCTGGATGAAATGTACAATGATGTGTGGAAGCAGCTGAAGGAGGAGAGGAAAGCCCGTCTGGTGAGTGTGTGGGCCTGAGAGTCGTCAGAAAGATTTCCCACTTCATTCCCTGTAAGCTAACTTCTATCAGCACTTTGCAGACACATGCTTCAGCCTTCTTTAAAATGAATTAGTTTTATGGGAATAAGGCTTTTAACGTGTTAAAAAAAAATTCCTGGAGTGTTCCTCATTGCCACCTACCTACTTTCTGTTGACTTGATGCTGAGCCAGTGTTCACTGTAAAATGAGAAAAGGGGTAAAATTAAATCTAGTTGTGCTCCAGACAGACTTGTCTGCATCTCCCTAACCTATTCAGACCTTTGTATTTTCAGCACTGCCCAAAATACAGTATCAGTTAAGTTCATTTCTCTGATCTACTATTAATATTAATACTATTACTACTAATACTAATAGTATTAATAATACTATTATTAATATTACTACTATTAATATTCTCCTTATTCATATCCTTTAAGGAACTAGAAAAAGAACTGGAGTTACAAATTGGAATGAAAACTGAAATGGAAATTGCAATGAAGCTACTAGAAAAGGACACCCATGAAAAGCAGGACACTCTAGTCGCCCTGCGCCAGCAGCTGGAGGAAGTCAAAGCCATTAACTTACAGATGTTTCACAAAGTCCAGGTGGGAATTGGCTTTGTGTCCACATCACACAAAGCCCCGACACAGTGGGCATGGATTCCGTCTTCCAAGTTTGGGCAAGTGACAGTTTGACTTAATGTTGGCCATAACTCGCAAGGCTCATGATATCTGCTTTGGCATCGCCAGACCCCGGTCTGCAGAGTCAGCACAGCATAGCTGGATTCCCCAGGGAAGGACCACCCCCACGTCCCTCTAGTGCTGCTGGAATTCTGGCTTCACCCTCTTTCTCCCTCTGGGCTTCAGATGCCGAAGGCTGAGTCAACACTTGTATCCCTGGTTGGAGCACTGTAAAGAAACGTCCCTCCTGTTTTCTTATTTCCTTTTACCCCCCACCCCACTCCCATCCTCTTTCCTGTAGCTCAACATTCGAAAGCGTTAATCTTTTCATTTGTATTTATCACTCTAAAACGTGTATCGTTTTGAGATACAAATTTTAGTTTCCATCAGTGGTATTTTGCTGTGGCTCTCTTGTTCCTTTTTCTGCCTCGGCGTGACATTCATCTGCATACTTGTCTGCTGTTGGCTTCTTAACACGGTTTAGCTTCCCAGTGTGTGTACCCACTGCACTTTCCTGCCCAGTGATGGACAAACGATTTTCCTTCACTGTGCTAGCACAAGCCACACCCTGGCAAGCAGTGTACCCATCTCCCTTTGCAACCTGGGAGAATCTCTCTGGCAGACACAATCGTAGTGTCCTCCCAGCCAGACGCTTCTTTCTTCCTTTGTGTTCTTGGTTTGCACAAGTCCAGCCACACAGCTTTCCAGAAGGGCTGCACCAGCATACACTCCCTCCAGCTGTGTCATGCGGTTACCTGTATTGTGAGTGTACAATTGTTTTAATATTCATTTCTCAGTCTAGTGAGCTTGAGCATCCTTTCACATGGCAGTTAGCCATTTATGTTTCCTCTCTGTGGCTTACCTGTTCATATTTTTTGTCCTTTATTTCTTTTGGGTTTTCTGTTTTCCTTGTTGACGAGTAGTAATGTATAGTGTAAATATTAGTCCTTTACTGGTCTACAGATTGTAAGTATCTTCTCCTAGTCATCTACTATCCTTAAGTCCCTAGTTTTGATGTAGTCTAATGTGTTGATTTTTCACATATGGTTAGCACTTTGGGGGCTTCCCTGATAGCTTAGTTGGTAAAGAATCCTCCTGCAATGCAGGAGACCCTGGTTCTATTCCTGGGTCTGGAAGATCCCCTGGAGAAGGGATAGGCTATCCACTTCACTCAAACTCACGTTCATCGAGTCGGTGATGCCATCCAGCCATCTCATCCTCTGTCGTCCCCTTTTCCTCCTGCCCCAATCCCTCCCAGCATCATGTTGACTCATTGGAAAAGACTCTGATGATGGGAGGGATTGGGGGCAGGAGGAAAAGGGGACGACAGAGGATGAGATGGCTGGATGGCATCACTGACTCAATGGATGTGAGTCTGAGTGAACTCCGGGAGTTGGTGATGGACAGGGAGGCCTGGCGTGCTGAGATTCATGGGGTCGCAAAGAGTCGGACACGACTGAGCGACTGAACTGAAATGAACTGATGTTAACTCTGTTTTTAGTTTTTTAAGGAATCTCCATATTGTTTTCCAGCGTCTGTACTAATTTACATTCCCAGCAACAGTGTAGGTGGTTCCCTTTTCTCCACACCCTCTCCAGCGTTTATTATTTGTAGACTTTTTGATGATGACCATTTTGACTGGTGTGAGGTAATACTTCACTGTAGTTTTTATTTGCGTTTCTCTGTAATTAGGCATGTTGAGCATTTTTTCATGTGCCTGTTGGCCATCTGTATGTCTTTCAGAGAAATGTCTAATTAGGTCTTCTGCCCACTTTTTGATTGGGTTGTTTGGTTTTTTGATATTAAGCTATGTAAGTTTTTTATGAATCAAGAAGAGATAAGAAGGCTTTCTTCAGTAAACAATGCAAAGTAGAGGAAAACAACAGAATGGGAAAGATTAAAGAACTCTTCAAGAAAATTGGAAATATCAAGGGAATATTTCATGCAAGGATAGGCACGATAAAGGACAGAAACAGTAAGGACCTAACAGAGCCAAAAGAGGTTAAGAAGAGGTGGCAAGAATACACAGAAGAACTATACAAAAAAAGATCTTCATGACCATGATAACCATGATGGTATGGTCACTAACCTAAAGCCAGACATCCTGGAATATGAAGTCAAGTGGGCCTTAGCACTACAAACAAAGCTAGTGGAGGTGGTGGAATTCCAGCTGAGCTATTTAAAATCCTAAAAGATGATGCTATTAAAGTGTTGTACTCAATATGTCAACATTGGCCACAAGACTGGAAAAGGTCAGTTTTCATTCCAATCTCAGAGAAGGGCAATGCCAAAGAATGTTCAAACTACCAGTCAGTTGTGCTCGTTTTGCAAGCTAGTAAGGTTATGCTCAAAATCCATGAAGCTAGGCTTCAGCAGTACGTGAATCGAGAACTTCTATATGTACAAGCCAGGTTTAGAAAAGACAGAGGAACCAAAGATCAAATTGCCAACATTCATTGGATCACAGAGAAAGCAAGGAAATTCCAGAAAAACATCTAATTCTGCTTTATTGACTACGCCAAAGACTTTGACTTTGTAGATCACAACAGACTGGGAAATTCTTAAAGAGCTGGGAATAGAATACTTTACAAGCCTCCTGAGAAATCTGTATGCAGGTCAAGAAGCCACAGTTAGAACCTGACGTGGAATAACTGGTTCCAAATTGGGAAAGGAGTACAACAAGGCTGGGTATTGTCACTCTGTTTATTTAACTTCTATGCAGAGTACATCTTGGAAAATGCTGGGCTGGATGAATCACAAGCTGGAGTCAAGATTTCCATGAGAAATATCAACAGCCTCAGATATGCAGATGATACCACTCTAATGCAGAAAGTGAAGAGGAACTAAAGAGCCTCTTGATAAAAGTGAAAGAGGAGAGTGAAAAAGCTGGCTTAAAACTCAACATTCAGCCGCAGGTGCACATGTGTTGCCCCCATCCCGAGCCCCCTTTCCTGTGGCTCATTCATGTTGATGTATGGCAAAAGCCACCACAATATTGTAATTAGCCTCCAATTAAAATAAATAAGTTAATTTTTTTTAAAAGAACTCAGCATTCAAAAAACAAAGATCATGGCAGCCAGGCCCATCACTTCATGACAAATAAGTGGGAAAACAGTGGAAACAGTGACAGATTTTTTGTTGGGCTCCAAAATCACCACAGATAGATCGTGACTGCAGCCATGAAATTAAAAAGATGCTTGCTTCTTGAAAACTGTGACAAATCTAGACAGCATATTAAAAAGCAAAGACATCACTTTGCCGACAAAAGTCCAAATAGTCAAAGCTCTGGTTTTCCAGTAGTCATGTACAGATGTGAGAGTTGGACCATAAAGAAGACTGAGTGCCAAAGAATTGATGCTTTCAAACTGCAATGCTAGAGAAGACTCTTGAGAGTCCCTTGGACTGCTAGGAGATCAAACCAGTGAATCCTAAAGGAAATCAACCCTGACTATTCATTGGAAGAAGACTGGATCCCTAGGTAATGCCATATACAAAAGTTAACTCTTGATACATTACAAACCTAAATGTGAAAGGTTGAGTAAACTAGTGTTGAATATCTTTGTCAGCTAAGCATGAGAATGTTTCTAAAACAAAACCTCCAAAGTGCAAACCATATGTGAAAAATCAACACATTAGACTATGTCAAAACTAGGGACTTAAGGATAGTAGATGACTAGGAGAAGATACTTACAATCTGTAGACCAGTAAAAGACTAATAGTTAGACTATACATGGAATTACTGCTCATCAACAAGGGAAAGATAGGAAATCCAAAAGAAAAGGGACAAAAAATATGAACAGGCAAGCCACAAAGAGGAAACATAAATGTTGAAGCTGAAGCTCCAGTACTTTGGCCACCTGATGTGGAGAGCCAACTCATTGGAAAAGATCCTGATGCTGGGAAAGATTGAAGGCAAAAAGAGAAGGGGGCAACAGAGAAAGAGATGGTTAAATAGCATCACTGACTCAATGGACATGAATCTGAGCAAACTCCAGGAGACAGTGAAGGACAGGGAAGCCTGGCATGCTGCAGTCCATGGGGTCACAAAGTCGGCCACAACTTAGTGACTGAACAACAACTGTAAAGCTGGCTGTTGGTATATTTTCAAAATCCCTCTGTTGATCACATCATTAGCAAATATTTTCTCTCATTCCATAGGTTGTCTTTTCATTTTGTTTATGGTTTCCTTTGCTGTGCAAAAGCGTATAAGTTTAATTAGGTCACATTTGTTAATTTTCACTTTTGTTTCCATTTATCTAAGAGATGGATCCAAAAAACTATTGCTGCAATTTATGTCAGTGTTCTGCCTATGTTTTCCAGTGTTATACCTTGATCTTTAATCCATTTTGAGTTTTTCTTTGTATATAGTGTCAGAAAATGTTCTATTTTCATTCTTTAACATGTAGCTATGCACTTTCCCAGCACCGCTTATTGAAGAGACAGTTCTTTTCTCCATTTTCTTGCCTCCTTTGCTGTAAGTTAATTGACCATAAGCACATGGGTTTATTTCTGCGCTTTCTCTCCCGTTCCATTGATCTCTGTCTGGTTTTGTGCCAGCATCATGCTGCTTTGGTTACTGTAACTTTGAGTGTAGTCTGATTCTTGATAAATATTTTAGAATAAGATATAAACTTCCTTTTTTAAAGCTCCAGCTGAATTTCCTAAGTGGGAATTACATTGAATTCAAAGCTTGCTCTCATTTTGTCCTTTTTATTCCATAAGAGTTGCATTTTCTCCAGGTGAGCCCCTCGATTCTGTCTAGTTCTTGATGGTAGCGTGGTTGTTTCCTTATTTTGGCCGCGTCTTCTAGTGAGGTCTTACTAATATAGAAAAGTGCTTTTGTGCTTTATAGGTTGATCTTGCATTTGACAACCTTGCCCACCACCTGGTTCTGATAGTTTGTCTGTTGATCTTGTTGGTTGTAATTAATCATATTGTAGGCAAATAAAGACAGTTTAGTCTCTTCACTCTCAAGTCTTGTGCCCATTATTTTTTGTTTCTTTTAGCACTGGCCTCCATGACTACATTAAACAGGAATGGAAATAGTGAGCAGACTTGTGATTCTGATCTTAAAAGTAATGCATGCAAAATTTTCTCCATCAGGCCTTCCCTGGTGGCTCAGTGGTAAAGAATCCGCCTGCCAATGCAGGAAACACACGTTCCATCCCTGATTGGGAAATATCCCACATGCCTTGGAGCAACTAAGCCCGCGTGCCACAACTATTAAGCCTGTGCACTAGAGCCTGGGAGCCACAGCTACTGAAGTCCACACACTCTAGAGCCTGTGCTCCGCAGCTAGAGAGTAGCCCCTGTTCTCTGCAACTAGAGGAAAACCCACACAGCAACAAAGACTGAGCACAGCCAAAAATAAATAAATAAAATTATTTTTAAAAAAGATTTCCCCATCAAGAATAATGCTTACTAGATGGTTGGTGTATAATCTTTACTGAATTAAAGAAGTTCTTTTTTTTTTTAATTTATTTATTTACGTTCTGTGCATGGGCTCCCTCTCGCTGCATGGAGCAGAGGCTGCTCTGATTGCCCCACACAGGCTTCTCACTGCAGTGGCTTCTCGTCGTGGAGCACGGGGCTTGTGGGCTTCAGTAGCTGCAGTGCGTGGGCTCTAGAGCACAGGCTCAGCAGTTGTGGTGCTCGGGTTTAGTTGCTCATGGCATGAGCGATTTTCCGTGATCAGGGATGGAACCCATGTCTCCTGCATTTTCAGGCAGATTCTTAATCACTGGACCCCCAGAGAAGTCCATGAAGTTGTTCTTTATTTCTTGTTTGCTCAGAGATTTTTCTCATAAATAAATATTAAATGTCTTAGGCTTTTTTGCATTTTATCTATTGTGATAGAACAGTTCTTTTTCTCCCTTATTTATGTGGCAATTTATAGATTAACGTTCCTGGATTCCTACCTGATTGTGATATATTTAAATATGTAGCTAATGTGTATGTTTATACATGAGACAGACCTCTAACTTTCTTTCCTATTACTAACCTTATTTGGCTTCAAAATCATGGTTGGACTGATACTGTAAAATAAGGTTTCCTGTTCTCTTTCTTAGAAATAACTCTTACAAGATAGCAAGTATTTATTCTCCAAAAGTTTTGAGAATCCCATCCATGTTATGAGAATCCCATTCATCTGGGCTGGGCTTTTTGGCTTAAGGAGACTATGACTGCCATTTCAATTTATTGAATGCTTAGTGGTTTATTCATATTTTCCATTTCTTCTCAGACCAATTTTGGTATATTTTATACTTTTTCCCAAAATGTGTCTTGTTTTATTTAGGTTTTCAAGTGTTCTAGCTCATAATTGTTTATAATATTCTTTTGCAGAATTTTAAAATCTCTTTCAGTGTTTTCTTATTGCATTTTCTGTCTTTCTTCCTTATCTAATCTTGCCAGAATTGTGTCTATTCTTTTCAAAGAACTGGCTTGTTTTCTAATATTCCTTATTGTGTACAGTTATTGTTTCTTATTTCATTGATCTCTACCTTCACTTTTATTATATTCTTTCTTATTTCTTAGGGTTTACTCTGTGGCTCATTTTCAGCTTCTGAAATGCATACTTAGCTCATCTGTTTTATTTTTTTAAATTTCATTAAATATTTTATTTAAAGTTTAAAATTGCCCACAAGTACTATTTTAGCTAGGCTTCCCCAATGGCTTAGATGGCAAAGAGTCTGCCTGTAGTGTGGGAGACCTGGGTTTGATCCCTGGATCGGGAAGATCCCCTGGAGAAGGAAATGGCAACCCACTCCAGTATTCTTGCCTGGTACCCATAGACAGAGGAGCCTGGTGGGCTACAGTCCATGGGATCACAAAGAGTTGGACATGACTCAGCGACTTCACTTCACTGCACTGCTTTAGCTATGGCACTCACATTTTGAGAAAAGTATTTCATTGATTGGGTTGGCCAAAAGGTTTGTTTGGTTTTTTCCGTAAGACAGCTCTTGCAACATTTAGTCTTTAACTTCATTCAAAACAGTTTTGTTAGATTGTATCATGACAGTTGTTATAGCAGCCTGCATTTTCAAAAAACTTCACAAAATTGGTGAATTTTTGTAAAGCTATTTTAATATTGAAGATGGAAGGGAAAAAGCATTTTTGGCATTATTTTAAGGAAGGTAAAAATGCAACTGAAATGCAAAAAAATGTATGTGTGCAGTGTGTGGAGAAAGTGCTGGTCAACTGTGTCAGAAGTGGTTTGTGAAGTTTGCTGTTGGAGATTTCTTGCTGGATGATGCTCCCCAGTCAGATGGACCTGTTGAAGTCAATAGAGGTTAAATCAAGACATCAATTGACAATAATCAGTGTTAAATTACATGAGAGATAGCTGACATACTCAAAATATCCAAATTAAGTGTTGAAAATTATTTGCACCCCCTTGGTTATGTTAATCATTTTAATGGCTTGGGTTCCACATAAGCGAAATAAACCTTCTTGACCATATTTCCACATGTCGTTCTCTTCTGAAACGTAATAAAAACATTCCTTTTTAAAAACAAATCGTGAAGGGCAACGAAAAGTGGATACTGTACAATAATATAGAATAGAAGAGATCATGGGGTGAGCAAAATGAACTACCACCAACCTTGCCAAAGGCAGGTCTTCATCCAAAGAAGGTGATGTTATATATATGGTGGGATTAGAAGGGAGTCCTCTATTATGAGCTCCTTCCAGAAAAACCAAACAATTAATTCTAATAAATACTGCTCCCAATTAGACCAACTGAATGCAGCTGTTGATGAAAACTGTCCAGAATTAGTCAACAGAAAACACATAGTCTTCCATCAGGATAACACAAGACCACATGTTTCTTTGATGACCAGACAAAAACTGTTACAGCTTGGCTGGGAAGTTCTTCTTTAAAAAAAAAAAAAAAGATAGGGTTTTGTTTGGTTTTATTTATTCATTTGGCTGTGCCAAGTCTTAATTGTGGCATGCAGGATCTTTAGTTGCAGCGTGTGGGATCTAGTTCCCTGACCAGGGATCGAACCTGGGCCCCCTGCAGTGGGCTCTCAGCCCCTGGATCATCAGGGAAGTCCCTGGCTGCGAAGTTCTGATTCGTGTACTGTATTCACCAGACACTGCACCTTCAGATTTCCATTTATTTAAATCTTTACAAAATTCTCTTCATGGAAAAAAATTCAGTTACTTGGAAGAATGTAAAAGGCACCTGCAACACTTCTTTGCTCAAAAAGATAAAAAGTTTGGGGAAGATGGAATATGAAGTTGCCTGGAAAATGGCAGGAGGTAGTGGAACAAAATAGCATGTTGTTCAATAAAGTTCTTGTTGAAAATGAAAAATATGTCTTTTATTTCTTACCTAAAAACCAAAGTACCTTATTGGCCAACCCAATAAAAATCATATTTTTCTTATCTATCATCTCTGAAATTAAGACACGTCTTATAGTCAGTGTCATGACATGTTTCAAGTAGCAGTCTTTTCCTTTCTTAGTGGTATATAAAATTAGGATGCATCTTCAGTAATGAAATACTGCAGTGTTTTCAATGTCTTTCAGCTCTAAGTATTTCATAATTTCTCTTCTGATTTTTTTAGCTCAATGTGCTTTAGTAATATTCTACTCCATTTCCAGATGTGAGGTGTTCAGCTATTCTTTAGTTGCTTACATCTAGTTTTATTAAGTTAAAGCCAGAAAATACAGTCTATGTATTCCTAGGAATGTATCAGTACTTCTTTCTGTCTTCAGTCTTTCTGTTGCCTTGTATTTAAGAGTGTCTCTTGTAGACACACAGAAACATGTTTGGTTGTTTTGTTTGGTTTTGTTTTTTTGCTGCCTCCTGGTCACTCAGCATCTGCCACAGTTGAAAGCTTGGGTTGAGAAAGTCACATGGGTGGGGGTACGAACCCAGCTGCACCGCATTTGTGCTGTAACCTTTACCCAGCTGCTTTCTCCTTCTGAGCCTCCGTCTCTTGCTCAGAGAAGTTGCTGCCAAGTCGCTTCAGTCGTGTCCGACTCTGTGCGACCCCATAGACAGCAGCCTACCAGGCTCATTGAAGTGGGGGCTCACAATGCCCGCCATGAGAACCCTGCAAGACTCACATAAACTCGTGGAGGTGCCTGGCATATGAGAAAGCTCAGCAATGTTGAGTCAGATCTGACTCTGAAGTTCCTTTTCAAAAAGGGACTTGGCCTGTTCAAACACAGAGCTTCATTACCTCCCTCTCTGCCTTTTTTTCACCGCTCTGCGAGGTTGCAGGGTCTTAATTCCCTAATTAGGGACTGAACCCAGGCCACAGCAGTGAAAACGCCAAGGCCTAACCACTGGACTACTAGGAAATTCCCCCTCTGCCTTTCTTTATGTTGATGACACTGGGAGCGTTGACCTAGTTTGTCTTCCAGGGCTGTAGTGAAGAGCCGCAATTAATGAAACACTCTTGAAAGTATTATTTAAAAAGTACAAAGAGAACAGTTGAACCCTCTTGTAATCCAGAACAGGCAGGGGGGTGAGACAGAAGCAGAAAATGACCTCTTTCCTTGCTCTTATAGAATGCCGAGAGCAGTTTACAACAGAAGAATGAAGTCATTACATCTTTTGAAGAAAAAGCCAATCAAGTCATGTCCAGCATGAAACAAGTGGAAGAAAGGTAAACTTCCTCCTGGCAGATATTCCCTAGAAGGTACTAGGCATTGTCTGGGCCTGCAGACTTACTCAGAGTCTCTCTCAAAAGTATAGACAAGTTGGAATGACTTTCCTTCAGGTCTTTAGTCTTGCCCGGAAACGGGACTGGATTCCCTAGTTTTGCCTAAGCGTGTATTCAGTTATTCAACTTTTGGGCTACTATATCACTTTGACATCTCAGGGAGTCAGAACTATCCACTGAGCTCACATTTAAATCAGGTCAGGGACTTCCCTGGCAGTCCAGTGGATAAGACTCTGCACTTCCGTTGCAAGGGGCAGAGGTTTGATCCCTGGTCAGGGAACTAAGATCCTGCGTGCTGCACAGCATGACCAAAAAATAGAAGTTAAATAAATAAATAGCAGGTCAGTAAGGGATCAGAATACAGTTTAAAAAAAAATAGACTCATACAAATATAGGTGACTGTTTTTTTTTTAACAAAGGTACAAAGGCATTTCAATGGAGAAAGGATAGTTTTTTTTCAATACATGGTTTTGGAAACAATTGGGTATCCATAAGCCAAAAAATGAACCTCAATTTAGACCATACCTTTATATAAAAATTAAAATGAATCATGAATCTACATGTAAAACTTAAAACTAAAAACTTTTAGAAGAAAACATAAGAGAAAAATCTTTGTGGCCTTGGGTTAGACAAAGAATTCTTAGATGTGACATAAAAGCTCTGTTCATAAGAGAAAAACTTGATAAATTGGACTTCCTCAAAATTTAAAACTTTTGTTCAGTGGAAGACACAGCTAAGAGAATAAAAATCCCATATCTGACAAAGGACTCATATCCAGAATATATAAAGAACTCTCAAAACTCAATGAACAGTCCAGTCTAACACAGACAAAAGGCTTGAAAAGACCCTGCATCAAATAGGACATATGGAGGGCAAATAAGCACACAAAAAGGCAGTCAAGAAATCTGTTGGATTTCTTAAGACTAACCATGATATATCAGAAAAAGTAAGAAAAAAAATTGCTGTTTAACATCACATCCAAAAAAAAAAAAAAAACCCTAGGGATAAACCTAACCAAGGAGGTGAAAGACTTTGAAGATGATTCAAGGAAATGTAAAGATATCCCACGTTCTTGGATTGGAAGAAGTAATACAGTTAAAATGACCATACAACCCAAAGCAACCTATAGACTTAATGTGATCCCTATCAAATTACCTATGACATTTTTCACAGAACTACAACAAATAATCCTAAAATTTATATGCAACCATGAAAGACCCTGGATGCCAAAGCCATTCTGAGGGGAAAGAACAAAGCTGGAGAAGTAACCCTCCCAGACTTCAGACAATACTACAAAGTGATAGTAGTCAAAACAGTATGGTATTGGCACAAAAACAGACCTGGATCAATGGACAGAATAGAGAGACCAAAAATAAACCCACACACCTACGTCAATTAATCTTTGACAAAGGAGGCTAGAATATACAATGGAGAAAAGATGGTCTGTTCAGCAGGTGTTGGCAAAGCTGGACAGCCTCATGTAAATCAGTGAAGTCAGAACACTCCCTCACACTATACGCAAAAATAAACTCAAAATGGTTTAAAGACTTAAATGTGAGTTGTTGTTGTTCAGTTGCTAGTAAGTCATGTCCAACTCTTTGCAACCCCAACAGACTGTAGCACTGTCCTCTATTATTTCCTGGAGTTTGTCAAATTCATGTCCATTGAGTCAGTGATGCTGTCTGTCTAGCCATCTCACCCTCTGCTGCCCCCATCTCCTTTTGCATTCGATTCTTCCCAGCATCAGGGTCTGTTCCAATGAGTCTGCTCTTTGCATCAGGTGGCCAAAGTATTGGAGCTTCAGCTTCAGCATCAGTCCTTCCAATGAATATTCAGGACTGATTTCCTTTAGAGTGGTCTGGTTTGATCTCTTTGCAGTCCAAGGGACTCAAGAGTCTCCTCCAACACCACAGTTCAAAGGCGTCAGTTCTTTGGTGCTTAGCCTTCTTTATGGTCCAACTCTCACATCCATATATGACAGCTGGAAAAACCATAGCTTTGACTATACAGACCTTTGTCAGCAAAGTGATGTCCCTACTTTCTAATACACTGTCTAGGTTGCCATAGCTTTCCTTCCAAGAAGCAAGCATCTTTTAACTTCATGGCTGCATCACCATCCACAGTGGTTTTGGAGCCCAAGAAAATAAAATCTGTCTTCAACTTTTTCCCCTCTATTTGCCATGAAGTGATGGGACTGGATGCCATGATCTTAGTTTTTCTAATCTTTTTCAAGCCAGCTTTTTCACTCTCTTCTTTCAAGAGGCTCTTTAGTTCCTCTTTACTTTCTGCCAGTAGGGTGGAATCATCTGCATATCTGAGGTTATTGATATTTCTCCCAGCAGTCTTGACTCCACCTTGTGATTCATCCAGCCTAGCATATAAGTTAAATAATCAGGGTGACAGTATACAGCCTTGTCACACTCCTTTCCTGATTTGGAATCAATCAGTTGTTCCATGTCTGGTTCTAACTGTTGCTTCTAGACCTGCATATAGGTTTCTCAGGAGACAGGGAAGTGGGGTGGGGGGCATTACTTGAAGACCATTGAGGACCTAGGGGCTCAGATTTTTCCAAATTCTGTGGCCAATGCCTGCATCATTCTACAGATTGACAATGCCCCATCTCATCTTGCTGCTGATGACTTCAGAGTCAAGTATGAGACAGAGCTGGCCATGCACCAGTCTGTTGAAAGTGACATCCACAGACTTCTCAGGTTATTGATGACACCTGTGTCACCGGCTGCAGCTGGAGACTGAGATTGAGGCTCTCAAGCAGGAGCTGCTTTTCATGAAGAAGAACCATGAGGAGGAACTTGGGTTACCATAGAATTGGATGCCCTCAAACCTCAGGACTTCAACAAGATCATGGCAGACACTGGGCCCTGTACAATGAGCTGGCTCAGGAGAACCAGGAGGAGCCAGACCAGTACTGGTCCCAGCAGATCAAGGAGAGCACCACAGTGGTCACTTTACACAATCTGAGGTAGGAGCTCCTGAGATGACTTTCTCAGAGCTGAGACACCATCTAGTCCCTGGAGATCAACCTGGACTCCATGAGAAATCTGAAGGCCAGCTTGGAAAACAGCCTGAGGGAGGTGGAGGCCCACTATGCCATGCAGATGGAGCAGGCCATCGGGGTCCTCCTGCACCTGGAGTCAGAGCTAGCCCAGACTGAGGCAGAGGGGTAATGCCAGACCCAGGAATATGAGGCCCTGCTGAACATCAAGGTCAAGCTAGAGGCTGAGATCAACACCTCCTGCCACCTGCTGGAAGATGGGGAAGACTTCAGTCTTGATGATGCTCTGGACAGCAGCAACTCTATGCAAGCCATCCAGAAGACCACCACCCTCAGGCTCGTGGAAGCAAAGTGGTGTCTAAAGCCTCAGATCCTGAAGTTTTGAGGCATTGAATGAATAGAGGGAATGTGCTTTGGAAAACAGTCTCTGATAAAAGCTAAACATACTCCTATCATATGATCCAATAATCCCATTGCTGACTGTTTGCCCAAAAGGAGTGAAAACCCATGTTCACAAAAAAACCTGTACACAAATGCTTATAGCATCTCTATTCATAATTGCCAAAATCTAGAAGCAACTCAGATGTCTTTCATCAAGAGAATGGATAAACGGGTCATCTACCCAATGAAATTCTACCCAGCATAAAAAGGAATAACCACTAATACACACAAAAACTTGGGTTGATCTCAAAGATACGCTGAAAGAAAGAAGCCAGTCTCAAAAGGCTGTGTGAAATATAATTCCGTGTATTAATATATGACATTTGGGGTGGAGAGGTGTCGTGACTCAAAGGGGCAGTGGTAAGGTGTTTTGCGGGCTGATGGAAATAATCTATGTCACCTGTTAGAATGGATTGTGGTAATGCTTACATGAGTTTATGCCTGTGCTAAAGACTCATAGGATTATATACACAAAGGAGTCAATTTTATCATATAGTAATTTTTTAAAATACAAGAAAGCCAGCAAGGATATGCAAAAATCATGGTAAATGTGAGGAGTGATCCTTTCCTTACAAGTATTTGGTTCCTTCGGTCTAGGTTACAGCACTCAGAGAGGGCGAGGCAGGGGGCCGAGGAGCGGAGCCGCAAGCTGCAGCAGGAGCTCAGCGGGAGGAGCAGCGCCCTGCAGCAGCAGCTTGCCCAGCTGCACGAGCAGTGGTAGGAGCCCCGGAGGCAGCATGTAGCTTCGTGGTGTGGCAGGGATGGGGGAGGCCATCTCCCAAGTGGGGCAGACAGCGTCCCACTTCACAGGTGACCCCTGCAAGGCTAGGATTAGGATGAGAGATGAGGTGTCTATTCCCCGCTTCACAAATGAGAAAAATGACTTCATGGGGGCTCAGTATAGTCCCCAAGGCTATTCAGCTGGTGAGAAAGGCATCAGGATTAAACTGAAACTCACCCCCACCCTTTGGTAGCTTCCTCCTTGTCCCGAGCCCCCCAATATCCTCCACTGTTAGCTGGGCTCTTTAAAAAGCAGGATAAATGTTGCAGAATAAGTGTCTCCATCTCAGTAGTAGGTTCTGTGTGTGCAGCCACAAGTGTTAGAGCTCTTTTCTTCCCTTCCCATTTGTGTAACTATCAAATGTGTGCCTGTGCCTGCTTTCCTTGACGTTCCTGGTCTTTCTTATGGAGGTGCAGATGGCCCTGGGGGAGCGGGAGCCTGATTTCTATGCTTTGTGGAAGGGTCTGTATGCTCACATCACAGTTCAGATTGCTGTGAATCCCCTGTTTCTGATGTGGTGACTTGGGTTGTGGATTGTGCATTTCCATGAAGATCTCTCATTGAGACTAACTCAAGTTCACTGTGCAAAAACAGCGCAAGTCTAGAGAAAGAGCTGAAATCAGAAAAAGAACAAAGACAAGCTCTTCAGCGAGAGTTACAGCATGAGAAAGACACTTCCTCTTTACTCCGAGCAGAGCTACAACAAGTAGAAGGATTAAAAAAGGTAAGGTGGACTGCCTTGGGGAGAAAAAGAGCTTCTAGATCTCCAGAAACTCCTGCCCGAGAGCCCCCCAGCCAGCAAGTGAGACGCACGGCGGCTGCAGAGTCCGTCCCCGCTGTGCACACGTCAGCTCTGGGTCTGGGACGCTGTTCCCACATCCTCGGAGCCTCTGCTTCAGGAAGAAAAGACAAAGACAAATCCTAAGCAGCGAGCAAACCAGAGATTCAGTGATGAGGGCTATGAAGAGAAGAAAACAGGAGCGTGTCCCCACACCAGGGTGGAGGGTGGCCTGGGAAGAGAGTGACAGTTAGACAGAGAACTGAATGGTGAAGCAGGGCCAGCCATGCAGAGCTGCCAGGAAGTGTGAGGGACCGTGACAGTGAAAGAGCAGAGAGAAGGGCTGTGTGCCCTAGGTGTGACAGCAGAGGAAGGAGGGCTTGGGCAGCGACCCCAGACGGCCTTCCTGTGCCGCTGGGGCAGTTCCCAGACAAGGGTTTTGTCTTGTTGAACACAGTAATGGGCACCGCTGCAGTTTGAGGTAAAAGCCCTTTGATTTCTATTGGAAAGTACCTTGAGTCCCTCATGGGAGAGCCTGCTAGGCCCAGTGTGGGGGTTGCTAGTGAGGAGAGAGCTTTCCAGGAGCCACTCAAGCTCAGAGATGGGAGGAAAGGACTTCTAGAAAGTTCTGCATGATGGAACACTCCCCCTTCACTTCAAAATGCTTTGGTCTAAGATTTGAATTACACACACCCTGCAAAAGGAACAAAACAGCATATCTAACCTCACCAGGAAGCCTTAGCATGCCCTTGTGAGTCCGTGTTAAACGGTCTCTGGGGCAGAAGGCCCAGGGGGTGGCTGAGGTGGGAACTGCCCCCTACTCAGGCCTTAAGCCCTACTGCTTGCCCTGGGATCAGCCCTGAAAACCAAGTTGCTTTTCCGAGTCTTTGTCTCTGCCCTTGCCAGCCTGTGTCCTCAAGGTGTGCTCACCCCAGTTTATAGAGTCATCAACATCGTGCCCACTGAGCTTCGCTCCGTGGCTCAGGGCCCCTGGAGGGGCTTGCCACCCTCAGGGCCATGAAGGAGATCCCAGATCTTGGCTTTCATCAGCCTTGCTCATTTATTTTCAGAAAATGTTGACCAGCTCTTTCTAAAAAAGTTTATTCCTAAACTAGCTTTCCCTGATACAGATCTGTCTTCTAATAGAAACAGAAAAAAACTTTTTTTGCAAAAATCTGTTTGGAATGTTTCCTGCCCCACGTTCCACACTGCAGAGCCACTCATGAAGCGCTTCCCTTCCAGTTGTCCATCTGGAGAAACACACGAGTGTTTCTCGAAATAACCCTGTTGTGAATGAGATTGATACAACAAAACTGTTCCTGCTCTTGCAAAACATTCTAGGGACTTCCCTGGTGGTCCAGTGGCTAAGACTCCATGCTTCCACTGCAGAGGGGTGAAGGTGCAATCCCTGATCAAGGAACTAAGACCCTGCATGCCATGTGACGTGACCAAAATTAAAAAATAGGGAAAAAAAAAACATTCCGACCTGCTTGTCAGTGTGATGACTAAACCTTTTTTTAAAAAAAGGACTTTGAGTTCTGTGTCAGGCATCTGGTTGGTTTGTTTTAGGAGCTGCGGGAGCTCCAGGACGAGAAGGCAGAGTTACAGAAGATCTGTGATGAGCAGGAACAAGCCCTCCAGGAAATGGGTCTGCACCTCAGCCAGTAAGAAACCCACTCCCCTTGTCTGCCACCCACATCAGGGCCACCGGGCCCACCTCCCCCTGGAGAGTCACAGCAGCCTGCCCACTGCGTCACTTGAGCCGCAAACCCGTGTCCTTTTTGTCCAGGGAAGGGCAATCAGGGAGGCCTGCCAGCTGTTCAAGGGGAACCCCCTGCGCAGGAAGTCAGGCTTCAGGGACACAGCACTGGTTTGGGTTAATTAATTCATCGAGAACATCCTTTTCTAGTGACCGGAAGTCTTACGGTCACAAACTGAGTGTCTGTGTCCCAGGGGAACCAGATGAGTGATAAGAGGGTGGTGTGTTTAGCTCCAGAGGGAGTGCTGTGGCTTGCGACTGTGAGCCCGCCACAGTGCAAGTCTGGCAACCACTTCCCTCCCTGGAGCCTGTAAACTCGCATCTGCCAGAGTCTGCCTGTCCGCCTCCGACGGGTGATACTGCGGGAGTGCACGCCCCGCGGCTCTGTCTGCCCTCTGACTGAACAGGTCTCCTCCCTGATGTCTCAGTCCTGCCAGGTTGCTCTGGACAGTTTGGTAGGTCACACCGCGGGCGGTGGAACGTGCCCATTTGTGTGATTGTTGCGTTTTTAAACAAAGTGGGTAGCTTTTTCTCCTCAAGTCACAGCTCTTGGTTGCTAGTGACAGAAATCCAGTTCAAACTGGCTTAAGCAAAAAAAAGTCATCAGGAGTCAGTGTCTACCTGTCACTTGCCTCGCAGGTGGGCCTGGCCCCCAGCAGGGCTGTCTGTCAGAGGAACGAGCCTGTCTCTCTCCCGTCACTCCACAGAGATCCCAGGTTGACTCACGGCCCACCTGAGTCCTGGTGCAGGCTCAGTGAGCAGCAGAGCCCGGCTCAGGCCCGGTGCAGGACACACCGTGACCAGAGACGGGAGCTCAGAGCAGAGGAAACCAGACATACTCAAGTAGTGCACATGTGTGCACAAGCTTGGGAGCTTTCTGTCTGCAGAGTTGGAAGGTCTCAAGCAGTGCGGTAGCCCACAAAAGTATAAGGAAGAATGTTATGACTCTGATGAGGTGGTCTTTTTGGTAGTTTAATGTGAAGATGCTGCCCATTTGCTCTCCTCTCCCATTCAGCGGCTCTTTCTAGACCAGCTCAGGGCCACTGGTCCTTCCCAGAGAGCTGCCTGCCCCCACAGGTGGAGTGTGCCATGCGCTGCCCCCGCCTGGGGGGAGCTCTCAGAGAGTACCGGCCAGCTCTGAGGGCTCCCTGAAACTACTGAGAACCAGCTGTGGACGCTGACGTGCTGCTGCTTCTTGGATGCGAGCGGTATTTAGAGAGACAGAGGCATTCTCAGGGTGCCCTCCCCCTTCTCACATGGCTCGCCCCGTTTTTTTCCTCCTGCCTGTGCTCTTCACGTTGGACAAACAGCAGAAGTCAGAGACACATTCCTAGTAAGGCAGAGGCCTCAGAAAAGCAAAGTCTGGTCTTAGAAAGGCACCCCTGCCCTTAGCAATCTCCACCTTCAGTGCCCTTCACAGCCGAGGTGTCAGCGCTGCAGACGAGACGTGTGTTCTCCCCGTTCCCTCCTTTATGCAAGCCCCCACCAGACGACAGAGAAGGGAAAGCCCACTGTCAGATGCCTCCCCCAGCTGCAGACACACGTCTGGATTCTCAAGTTGTGTTTCCCAGGGAAGTTCTTCTGTGTCCCAGGCCGCCTCTGGCCCCGTCGGTCTGCCCTCCTGCTTCTGTAGCCGGGCGGGGAGGGGAGGAGCCCCTGCAAGCATTCCTGCAGGCCACAGGGTGTTTTCTTTCAAAGGCTCTGATGTTTGGTTTCCTCGTCCTTCCCTAGAAGTCTAAGCTGTGACTCAGAGCCTTCCTCTCTGACACTTGGATTAGGCGAATCCGGTGACAGTTTAAGCTAACTTCAGCTTTTAAAAAAGGGCTTTGACATACACGTAGTGTTCTGCTTTATCTGGTTTAATTCTGCCATTTTAGACCATGTTCGGTCCTGTCTTCTATGTGAAGAACTAAGGAATTATTCTTCCGTTAATGAATGAGAATGGAACAAGAACAAACTACCGTGCCCCCTGAGCCTGGCTGTTCTAGACAGAGCTGGCAGCAAGAGAGGGGCAGAGAGGCCTACAGATGTGGGGTCCCGCACCTGGTGAGGGAGTGCACCTGCCCCTCGCACATGTCACGGACGGGAACAGTTGCTCAGAGAAGCTAGAAACATGGGCTTTTATGAGATCATTCTGTTTTTAAATGATTGCAACTATTTCAAAGCCTTTTTAAACCCTGCCACAACTCAACAGCGTATATCTTGGGCCAGATTCAGTCCAGAGGCTCAGCCTCAAGACCGCCCCAGACACGAGCCAATACAGTGAGATGACTCTGGGATTGTAAAAAGGTGGAAAGAAGTCATTCTTTAAGAACTCATGTTATCATGTTCCTCTCTTACAGTCTTGTTGCCCTCACAAAGCCAAAAAGTTATCTGTGGATTTACTTCATGAGAGCTTGAAAGTCCCTCTTAGTGAGGCTGTGAATTTCTCTGTCTTTTTTAAGGTCAAAGCTGAAGATGGAAGACATCAAAGAAGTAAATAAGGCACTGAAGGTACTGGACTATTAACGTTATTAAGAATCACTGCTCGTAGCTGTCAGTCAGCTCATGCTCATATATTGGCATGCTCTTAGGTTTTCTCACAACAGTCAGATGAGAATATGTGGTTGATTCCTGGCTCCCATCACTTATTTACAGATAAGAAAACGCTGCCCAGAGCTGTGTGTCTAGGCTGAGATGGTGGCGCAGACAAGCAGCAGGGCCTGGAGGAGTCAAGGTCCTCTGGTACTGGTCTCTCTGCCGTCAGCTGCAGTTTGACATTAGACCTAGATCATAGGTGCCCTAATGAAGGAAATGAAAAGTGGCAGAAAGAGATCCAAGAAAGGTTGTCTTTTTTTTTTTTTTTTAATGATCAGAGTAAGACCTTTCCCTCCAGGTAAGGTGCTAGAGGCCACATTGTCCCATTCAAGTGCCCTGGGCCATTTCCGGGGACCATTTAAACCCTCAGCTGGGCCAAGTTTCTGAACCATTCTGGGGAGGGCAGAATGGCACACGCCACTTATGAGCAGGGACGTGTGGGCCAGGTGACCCAGTGTGGCGCTGAGCTAGCCCGCTGAGGCCGAGAGTGGAGTAGCAGAGGGCAGGAGTGTCTGACCCTCAGCCTCAGCTCTGCTCTGGAAGCAGTGTACAGACAGCCCTCTTCCCAGGGGACCCTGCAGCACATGCTGGAGCAGAGACCCTTCTGTCTCCAGGCACTTGACTACCAGGCCGCCTCAGGTCAGAAGCAGCAAATTGTCACAGCAACTAACAGCAGCCTGGACTGGCAGTTCACATCAGCTTTGTTTTAGCCTTCCTTGTAGACTGAAAAGCTCCTTAGATGTCATTGCTGTGAGCTGTTTTTATCCCCCGCAGAGATAAACAAGTGTTTGCGCAAAATGTCAGCTGACTGTGCTAGAGGGAGGATAAGTCATGAAATGGGACCCTAGCGCTTCCTGGAGCGGTGGAACACAAGGCTGAAAGCACGGTGGGCCTGTGCTGCACCTCCCAGCCGTATCTCTGTGTCATCAGGAAAGCGATAGTCAACAGAAGCCAAGGCGCCAGTAAAGCGCCTGGGGCGCTTGACCCTTGAACAGCTCAGTCCGAGACAGCAAATGCACATCCCGGTTTTCCCTTAGAAAGACTTCCAGAAAGGCATATCTCTAAGCCTCAGGTGCCTCCTCTGCTCCCCCGGGAAGCTCTGAGAATCAGGGCATCAGTGTGTATGGAGAAGCGCCTCCTGTCTCCGCAGCACGTTGCCCTTCTTTCTCAGCGGGGACTGGTGTCACAGATTTTCTAGTCTGGCTGCCAGGGTTGGCCTGTCTTCCTCCTGCCAGTTTAGGGGGCAGTTTGGATAATGTCTCAGCCAGGGATGGAGTTACAAGCACCAGACCCTGATTCTGATCACCTCGGCCCTAGGGCACTTACTGAAAGGGAGTGGAGTCTCAGGTTAACGCGAGGCTGGAGAATCTGGCAACCTGCAGAGACAAGGAAGCCCCAGGACAGGCAGGCTGCAGCACATGAGCTCCAGCTGTGGTCAGGCTTGGGGACAATCCTGGGACCACTTCTAGTGGAGAAGAGGCAGTGCCTCAAAAGCAAACCAGGTGCTATTAGGGATAGTGGATGCTGGGCTGAAGGATGAACATGGCTAAAGGCTCATCAGGAGCCAAGCCATAAAATAGGACTGTGTTCTTTCTTCCTCAGGGCCATACTTGGCTGAAAGACGATGAAGCAACACACTGTAAGCAGTGTGAAAAGGAGTTCTCCATTTCCCGGAGAAAGGTATGTGGGGTAGCCCTCCACTTGCTCGCCCAGGGACTAAGTTGGTACCTTGCCTGGGCCCTGGTTCTGGAGAAGGCCCGTAGGTCTAGGCCCGCTGCATTGGGTTCATGCTCACCGGTCTGCTGGCAGATGACTTCCCAGCCTGCCCCCCTTCAGGGACCTCAGCCCATTAGCACAGGCCTTGTCTCCACCACAGTCCTGCCAGTGATTTGGGAGTTGGGGCTGCTTGTTTGCGGAAGTGGTCTAGGTCAGTGTGTGTAAGCTGAAAATTCTTTGAGAGCAATAGGACCAGAATCTGGCCTAGTTAGGCAAAACCAGAACCTATGGGGAACCTGTGGGCAATCAGTCTTAAGCCTGGCATCCAGGTGGCTATCTGGGCAGGGCACTTGCGGCCAGTGGATCTGCCTCTGCCTGTGTAGCCCGCCTTCAGGTTCCAGGAACACGTGGTCTTGGGCCCAGCCTTCAGTCCAAGGTTGACCAGGCCTTGACTGACCAGTTGGGCAGGGCAAGATACAGATGCCACACAAAATAGAGAGCCTTTATTAAAGGACTTCTCAGGAGTGGCTGGCTAAAGAAACCTTGGGTCACCACCATGGAATGCAGCAATTACAGGGAACATACCCAGGCACATAAGGTATCATTGACTACCAACTCAGAGTTGGCAAGTCCAATAAACACAAAGAAAAAGAACCTCACTCGTGCCATTGGACACCCCCTCCAACACTCCATGGATTTACAGGAACAGAAATGTAGAAACACGAGGTCTAGAAGAACCCCTTTCAAAATGATACAAGCCTCTGGAGGAGGGATTTTAGCATATTAAACTTTTAAAGATTGGTCAACTAGAGTGGGTGTGCAGGCCCAGGCAGCACAGCAGTCGCTAACTGCCTCTTTTCACCCTCTAGCACCACTGCCGGAACTGTGGCCACATCTTCTGTAACGCGTGCTCCAGTAATGAACTGGCCCTGCCCTCCTACCCCAGACCAGTCCGTGTGTGCGACAGCTGCCACACCCTGCTCCTTCAACGGTGCTCCTCCTCCACCAGCTCCTAAGGCAGGGGCCTCAGCAGGGCCTGCTTTCCAGACCAGTTGCCAGCCTATCTTCATCTCTGTGGGCAGCCTCAGAACAGTGCCAAACTCTCTGGGTCTTGAGTTGGTCTGGGACTTGGAAGGTTGGTTTCCAAGCTGGGCTGCTGGCCCTCTGGAACGCAGCACACAGGACTGGAAGCTGCACATGCCTCTCCTTTCCAAGTTGTACAGAATCAACTCCTCTGGATTGAAATTCTCACTTGACACCACCGGCTTTGGTTCAGATGCAACTTCATGATTTTGCTATTATCATTTTTCAATTTCCAAAGAATTAACCTCTTTTGCAACAGCCCAACTAGTTGTAGTAATCAGGTCCTTTTCCTCCCTACCACCCCAGCATGCTTTCCCCTACTTCGGAGTCAAAAAATTCACACCCTTGTGAATATCCATCATTAGCCCTGCAATAAAACTGTTTATTTTTCATTCTGGTATAACGAAGGAGCTTATGTCAGCTTCACAGGATGCCCAGAACAAGCCCCATTTCAGGACTAGAGGCCCTCAGTGAGGGTGGCTGCATCTGAGGTAGAGGCCTGAGCTTGCTGGGTTCTGGGGTGCAGGCTGCTGCCCAGCTGAATAAAGGACAAGCTGAGCTGTCCCCTACACACAACACACACCCCCCTAACTTCCCTCCACCGGTTAATGGCCTTGAGTATTCAGGTTACAGAAGTGTAACAAGTACTCATAACACAATCAGACAGGTCAGCCCATCTGTATGCAAGGCCTCTTTTCAGTGCCCGAGTCCACCTCCCACCAGCGTTCTGACCTTGACTGTCCAGCCTCTGCTTGAGAGCCTGGCTCTCTTTTCCTTCTGTACTCTGTCCTAGCACAAGGCACACCCACAGCCTAGCTGATTCCACATCTGCTCACCTAAACACACCGTTACGGATGGGAAACATGGAAGGTTCAACGACATTAGGTCCCAGATCTGTGTGACCAGCCTCCAAAACCGTGTGCCCTGCTTCAAAGCTACATTCATTCCGAAGTGCAGATTTTTGAGTCCTATTTAAGGAAGCACATGGCAGCAAAAAGGGACTTTGTCCTCTTCCCTAACCTAATCTGAGCTTTCTTAACCTCATTCAGGGCCCAACTTTTCCCAGCGTTTACATACCACACTTCCCCCAAATGGTCTAGCATTAGATCTGTACCTTGTTTGCAGCGTGCCCAGTTTTTACTCCAACTTGCTGGGGAGCCTTAGGTTAAGTCACTCCTCAGCCTGTCTCATCTGCACACAGAAGGGGAGCAGGATACCTTCCTGCTTCAAGACAGTTCTGACAGTTCCCACCACTACCACACTAAGTGCTCTTCCCTTTATCATCCTCATTTCTTCTAAAACCTGCCCCTGCCCCATGCCCCAAGCACTATTCACAAAGAATTCTTGTGCTGGATACTAAGTATCTAGCTGCGGAAAAGAATTTAAGACATCCATTATGTACCTGAACTTTGGAACCCTCAGTTTCTGGTTTGGCAAACTTCCCCTTACTTGGGCAAACAAGGAGGGACAGATAAAAGGCAGTGTTTCTCCAGCTTAAATACAGACTGTGGAGGGCTAAGGGTCATGATAAATGACACCAAGTCTGGAGACTCTGACTGTTCCTAACAAACTCCCAGGTGAAGATGCCGGTCCATGGAGTACAGTGTTTGAAAGAAACACAATGTTTCTAGGTATTTTTTCAAGTTTCTTCAACAAAGATGTTTCCTGTTAAAAAACCAAAAACTAAAGGACTAGGGAAGATGAAGGGACACTCTCCTTGTGCCTGATTTCCCCTGACACAGACCAAGGAAAGATCTCAAGGGCATTACTAGGTTTAGAACAGTGCATCCCCAGAAAATTCTCTCCAAGCCTGCAGAAGACAATTTATAGAACATTAGAATACTTCTGTATCCCCAACCCAACTGAAGGTATGCACCCAGTTTTCAGAACACATGGAACGGCAAGAGGATTCAGAGTCCGTCAGTACATCTTCGTGTAGTGCTGCCAACTGCAATCTTCAAGAAGTGCTATCATTCTAAGCAGTTTTTCTACATTCACCATACTAACCACACCCCTTCAGCACTGTCAGCAAATAAAAATAGCTTTGAACAGCACAAGCCTATGTTCACAGCTCCAATTCTGAATTCTAACCTCAATGCAGCAAACTTAATTTAGAGGGATGATGAATGAGTGGTAATTCCCAAATTACCAGTGTTAAATGTCTGAAGGTAATTCTAGAACTATACCTGTATTGCTTACTACTTTCCTAGCAAATGCCATTGAGTTTTACCTACAATAAAGATTTCAATTAGAGTTAAAACTAATCATTTGTTCTCAGAAGTACTTGATAGCTTTATACTTTATAAATTACTTTATAAAGTAATTTTGCTCCTAAGCAGACTTGATCTTGAGGAGCAAAGCAAAAATAAAAGACTGAATCTCATTTCAAAGTCCTCTATGAACTAGCTCCTTCTAGAAGGTACCTCATAGAAGCAAAATTCAAAAGATGCCACAAGATTGCTGCTGGCACTTCCTCAGCCATGCTCAAAGGCTTCCACAGACATGCAGAGCGTAACAGAGGACACTTCTGCCTCCCCCTTGGCCTTGTGCAAGTGCTTAGCAAGTCAAAGCCAATTCAGATCACATCCTGTGCAGCCAGGCCAAACATACAGACCTTCCACAGGACCCCAAAGCTTAATTTACCTTCAGTTGTACTGGAAGGAAAAGTCTGAAGACATCTACACAACAGCCACAACTGCCAAGCCTGTCTGCCACAGCCAGAGATGCGGGCCACTGTTCACCTACGCCCCAGACAGCAAGGAAGCACCAACAAACAGTCCACGTGACACCGAAGCACAGACCAGACAAAGTGCAGTTTCTAAAAGGAAGATTTATTCGACAAGTTTCACTTAGCGCAATACACCTAAAAGGAAAACCACAATACAATGAAAAATTTAAATCAAGGCCTCAGAATTTCATACAAACACCAAGACCAAAATCCTAAAGTATTGGTATTGCGTGTCAAATTTCCCCCATTAACTTAAAAAAAAAAAGCTTAAACTTACGTGCCATAGAGGTTATTAAATGAAACTAGAATTAACAAACATGCCAAATGTTTCACTTTTAATTGTAGACACAGCTCCTATATTGAGTTTTACAAAAAAAGCATGTCTTTCAACATGCATCCAGACAGTGTTCAATGTAATGTGATGTAAGAGCAACATTTAACATAATTCAACTGCTTTAACCTAAATACACTTACTGCTTAAGTACATCCTACAAGAGAACTAACTTGAGAAAAGCTGAAAATTATTTAACAGGAATAGTTTACTCAACCTAGTTGTTACATCCTAGATGAACGTGTTCAAAAATACTGAACCTTAAGTCTTTAAAACAATCCTGATTTCCACTTAGAGTAAGCATAAATCACAAGCTTGTATTGCAAAACTGTTAAAACTTAAGTTTTTCTTTTAAAAAATGTTGACCAAGAGTCAGTGATCAGGATCAATTACATTCCCCATCCACCACTCATACTGGACATGCTAGACATCCCTCCCATTCCGTTCACTCCCATAGATGTTCGGCTTCCGCTACTGTAGTAGCTGCTGTTCACTGCTCCTTGGCTGCCTGCAAAGAGATCAATTTGACAAGTCAGGATAAGTATCAGATTAGCAGTCAACTAAAATATAGCATTCCAAAAAAAAGTTTAAAAAGTATACGAGTACAAATGGCTGCTGTCCAAGTGGCGAGAAGCATGTTTGGGAAAAGGGACTCCCGACTCCAAACAAGTCTCAATAAACCCCTTTTCTCTGCAGTACCAACTTGCCAGACTCTTGTGCTACCATTTATTTGGATGCTTCAGGATCAACGTTGAAAAAAGTTTAAAGGAAAACTAGTGTTTTTCAAAAATTGCAAAATTACTTCATGTTGTTTTTAAAGCTAAACAAAGCATTTTAAAAAAAATTTACCGTAAACATTCACAATGTGTCCATTGAATGGCATGTATGAATAGGGAGCACAGGGGCAATCTCTTGCTTTTCCTATTCATGGTGGGCAGGAAGTGAGACAATGAAGTTGGACTAAAGGCAACTCACTGTGCCCAAGATGGCAGCCTCCATGGAGTTAAATAAGAGCCATTGACTGCTATAGAAAGTGTCATTACAACATATCAATATTTGCTATTGGGAATTTAAATTATATTTTTTGAGAAAATATTTACCTATGCAATGTTTGATTGAAAATCACTGGAGTTTTCCTGTAAAACTTGGTCTGCAAAAGGATTTTGTAGGGTAAGACTATAATACCAAAATCACCATTCTTTAGACCAACTGAAAAAATTAATTAATAAAACCAATCCTAGGTTAACTGACTAGTAAATACGGTCTTGAACCCAACCACCATTCTAAATTCTCCCTCCATCTAACATGGATTTACTGCTAACAAAAAGACAGAAAAAGAGAACGACTTTAATGTTTTAACAAACGGAGGCAGATGTTTTCTGGCTCGACATTATTCAAAGTTGCAATATCGACTATTTTGAATTCATAGAATACTTCCCCCTCCCAATGATTGATTCTGAAAATTAAACTATTTGAATATTTATATTAGGATCAAGAACATACATTTAATAACCCAATTTTACCAAAAAAGGAGCCTGAACATTCCCAACTAAAGAAACCTGCCTGAAACTTATTCTAAGTATATTAAAAAAACACTTACCGTATCCACTCATGCTGCTCTGGCCACCATAGCCGCCTCCATAACCACCACTCAGCTGCTGGCTGGCCGGGCCCCCGTAACTGGACTGGTTTGCTGTTAAGTTAAGACAACATTAGAACCTTGTTTCTTATATAATGTGGTACCTGGTGGTACCCGGCTTGTAATTCTAAATCTAAATTTCTAAATTCTAAATTTCCAGTCTTGATCTTAGTATCACTAGAGCCCACTGTACCACCTTCTGCCTATTGCCTAGGACCAGACTACCTTTCTATCCATCGTATGAGCTAGTCAAACACTTAAAAACCACAAGGCCAAAAGTATACACATCAGCAGGACTGAATCCACGTTTCCTTAAGTAGAGGCATTTTGACAACACCTTATGAAACTGCTTAATTGGATTTAATGGGATTTCCCCCCATGATTCCATATAATAAGGGTATTTCAATACACAGGTATCACTGAACACCTAATTATGCCCAACAATTTATTCTGATCCTGTGCTTTTTTGCTAAATATTTTAGGCTTATACTTCATACTTAAACAATTCAACTAATTTCTTTCTACAGTCCCCTCCCCCAAAAGTACTTCAAACCAACTTATCTATTCTAAACACTTTATATAACTCACATTTAATGCATACTATTCAAATAAAAACTTTTATTTGCCTAAATTTTGCTAAACCCCTTATATATAAATTAGCTTAACTTATATAAATTGACTTATATAAATGTTTTGGTTTTTAAAAAAACTAACGATATTTACACAAGCCCATGCCTCCCATCATTTGGCTACCATAAGCACCACCGCTTGCTCCTGCTGTAGAATTCAAGAAGAGTTCTACATATCTGTGTTCTGAAATGAGAGAAAAGGCATACAAGGTTAGCTTAAAAAAAAGACACTAAAGTGATATTTACACAAACCCATGCCTCCTAGCATTTGGCTACCGTAAGCACCACCGCTTGCTCCTGCTGTAGAATTCAAGAAGAGTTCTACATATCTGTGTTCTGAAATGAGAAAAAAAAAGTTTGAAAATGTATGTTGGTGACAGAAGATAAACTCTTTTAAGTTCTTTTAAGTAGATCTGTGAACTTATTACTTTTAGTAAAAAAAAAAAATTCTAGCTGCTTGTTCTCAGGTGATTTACTTCATGCAGGTTTTAAAAAGCAGTCAAGCATTCATCTAAATCGCTTAAGTCTGTCAATCAAGCATATACCTTCAGTCAGTGTTGTTATCAAATTAACTTATCAAATTCATTTTAGTCATAGAACTTTTTAAAGATCCACAGAACCCTATCACTAGATTAAAAAATTTTCACATCCTCAGTATTCCTCTATTATAATCATTAGTCACACAACTATCTGTAAAGAGACCCCAAAATCCTTAAATCACACTTACGCATATTTGCTTTGTCTTTTGACATAGCTGCCACAGCATCTTCATGAGTTGCAAACTCGACATCTGCTTCACCAGTTACTCTGCCATCAGGACCAATTTCAATATGTACTCTCACAGGGTTGAGTGGTGAAAAAAACTAAATACAAGGTATTTCAAAGAATCAAAATCAAACTTTGTTACAAGAAACAAAATTTTAACATGCTGCTTCACTTAAGTAGAACCACCACCATGTTTGTACTGCTATACTGAAATAGACAATTTATCAATCTATCCTCCACTTACATTATAAATGTCATTCTCAGTAGCTCTGTAAGGTAATCCCCGCATGTGAACACAGTGTCCTGTTGTGCTCTGGAAAGTAGAGCCACCATCCCCGTATCTGTGATCTGACATTCCTGAAAAACAGTAATTGAGGTCTAGATGAACAAGAGTGTAAGTATCCCTCAGAAGAGAAATTCAATTCTTACCTTACCTCTTCCGAATCTATCTGACCCAAATCCATAGCCATCATTATAGCCATTATAATCATCATAGCCTCCATAACCTGAAAGACAAAAAGTACTATCACTACATGAAAACACTCACAAAGAACAGACCTCATGACACTTGCACAGTCTACATACCTCCACCATAAGCACCACGCCTCATCCTTTCAAAGCCAGCTCCTCTTCCAATGCTGTTATACCCTCTGCCAGCCCCAGGTCTGTCATAGGGACCTGGTCGCTGCATGGCCATAAGTTTTCGTGGTGGATCATAGTGAGTTCTAACTTCAGCTCGACTGCTCTTAAAGATTTCGATATACCTAAAGCATTGTTCATGAGGAAGGGGGGTGGGGAAGGGAGAGAAAACATTAGTTCATTTCATACAGGTATTTAGTTACACAAGAAAACAATGAAGTCATAGCCATGAAACTGACTAATATTTAAAGCCAGATTTCTTATATTTGCATAGGCAATGACCAGAAATTCACTCAATTTTAAGATTTAATGTAAACTTTATAGGAGAAAAACATCCTCCTCTGAGGCAGAGTGCCCAACCTTAGGGGTAGAGAGGAGTACTGTAAATGTCTTAGGAGGGAAAGAATTCCACTCAACTTTCAACATTTCATGTCTTAAATCCATTGGCATCATGTATAGCAAGTGGGCTAAAAAGCCAGCCTCCACCAACAGTCTAGCCCACACTACACATCTCCTTCCGCCAATAAATTCCCCAGCCTATGCTTTTAGTAGGAATCAGCATAGGTAAGCGCATGCTTCAATGAAAAATAGTCACAAGCAAAGAGAATAAAACCTTTTGTGACAATTTCTTGAAAGCTATGCTTATTAATACATATGCAGAATATTTATACAGCAAGAAAAAGTTTGTTGCATTTCAACTTTAAAAACAAGATCAGAAAGTATCACATTTTCTTATGGTAATATTAATTTACTAGGTGGGTGTTATTACAGCTAAAGCCAGGTTTGCATGAACATTTTTAAAACCATAGTCTCTCAACTCCACTGACTGGGGTTAATTAGGACTCTTACAAAATTGTGAAGTAGATCAAATTAACTGGGGACAATTTTAAAATCTAAAATTTAATCTGAAAGTACTATCGGACTTTTGACACTGGAAAAGTTTGAAAATTGTGGCAAAATATCAAATAGACTATGAAATCAGATTTTTTTTCCCTTGATTCTAAGCAGAGAGAATATGGATTTAATAGTTTACCATAAGAAAAGTGACAAATCCAACCAACCATCCATCCCCACCTGTGCCCTATTCTTTCCTTGTGTTTCTTTAGAGCCTTTTCAGCTATTTCCTGTGAAGCAAACTGCACGAAGGCCTCCCCCGTACTCCTCCCCTGGAAGTCCACCGGCAATGTTATCCCATTTGGCACGATTTCCAACCCTTCAACCCAAGGACAAATAACCCCAGTAGGGGGGCAATATTAACATCACAAGCCCAGAAATGATTCTTCTTATAGCTTTAAATAAACCAGAATTTTAACTTTAGGTGAATGGTATGCTTTCAACAAGTACTCTTTAAAAAAGCATTGCAGTAATATGAAGTTCCATTATTACAGACTATAACTCAATTCTTAACACATCCCATGACATGGTATACAAGAAAACACTTTGAACACAGGATGCATTAAGAATTCAACAATTAAGAACACTTATTTATCTATGCAACTTAATGTTGAATTATACAAGAATTACACACATTTTCAAGCATTAAATACAATAGTTTTGCTAAATTCAAAGATACACCTTCTACCTCATTTCATATTTTTCAATGTTTTAAAGTTAGTGGAACTTCAGTTTTTAAAAATTACATATTTAAACATTTCATATACAAATTGAAACATTGCTTAGTCATACAATTGACAAACATACAATCTAAGCTTTCAACAAACAACTGATCTAACACAGCACAATCATGCACTCTTATTCTCTAACAGTAGTATGATTCACTTCTGGAAATTCCGTCTATGAAAAATCCTTTCCGTGGATACATTCCCAAGCTTACAAAAAGGACTTAAAGCACTTTCCTAGAAGATATGAAATTATGTTCATATTTAACGATGTTGACAGATAGCATTCAATTCTCACCAATTTAGACAAAAACAGTAAAAATAGACTTGATTTCAAAAATTCTGGCAAAACATTAGGACTTGATACATATCTAATAGTCAAAATTTTAATACATACTATACTAAACCATGAAAGGATTTGTTAATTCCAATTTATAACATCATGAATATTAAGCAACAATATTTAAAATATATGCTCTAACATTCTGCTAAACATTCAAATACTTTAGGCCCAAAACAATTTCAAAACAGTTTCTGTACTTCAGATACTAAGACAACATTCAACCTACACTTCCTTTCCCTATTTTTTCTTGCATAAACAGAATGAGATCATTAGAGACATTTCTGACCCCAGTACCTACTGTGTCTTACAATATAGACACCTGCCATAAATTACAACAGCCTAACATACTAATCTAATGTTAAGGGATCTTACCTTTAACGTGAAGTATTTTGCTGAACAGCAATGTGAGGAAAGTAGTTAAGTTGTTGAGGACAATCCTCAAAGATCTACTCTGAACTACAATACTAAATATAAGCAAAGTTAGCATTTTGGAAATAATTAATCCACCTTTAAGATGGGCTTAAATTATTTGACGGTCTCCAGGAAGAAGAAAACATCTGCATATACTCACAACCTATTTAAATATCTAAGCTTCTCAACTTTTAAGTCTATTCAATCACATGTTGCCAGCTGCTAGCCAGAACTCACTGCTCAATAACAAACACGACTACATACCTGAGAAGAACTGAACAATTTCTTCCTTGCTACATCCAAATGGGAGTCCTCTAAGCCGTACAAAGCCATCATTGGCCGTGTCAGGACTATTTGGACCAGTATGCTTCAACACCCAATCCATTTCAACGTTGTTTGACTTGAATACTGAAAGAGGTGCTTAGAATTAGTCAACTTCGGAAAGTTACAGAACAATGTTCAGACTTCCTGGGTCTTTAGATAATCTAGGAAGAGCTGCCATAAACTCTTAGATGACCATTTCCATGCGGTCAAATACCTAAAATTCAGAAGGGGTAAGATAGATTTCTATTTGTTTAATGTTTTATTTACTGTTACTAGGGCAACATAAATCAAACCTTCAACATATCTGTGTCCCATAGTTTCTCTGTCTTTTTTCAGGGCCAATTTGACTTCATCTTCTGATTCAAGTTCAACAAAAGCCTCGCCACTCGGTCTGCCTTCTCTGGTGTAGATGAAACGAATACCTTGAGCCCCATTTTGAATTTTGCAGTCTGGAAAGAAAACAACCGTTAATACAGAATTTAAAACTAAAAACCACCTCTGGGTGATACAGATAAAATGCCTATACATACCCCCACTACAAAGGAAATCATTTGCAAAACCTAGAATGAGCAACATTACTATCTCCTAAGGTGTCTTAGTAATTAAGCAGTTTTCCTCTCATGACCAAACTTTCTTATTCCCCTGAATACATTCCCGATCCATCAAGAAAATCCAATATTCAAAGCAGTTTCTTACCGAACTTATCTCCAACTCATTACTCATGTGTGTCCATTAAACATACTTTTAATAATAACTCCTCAGCAAATTTTTCAATCTGGACTTTGTGATTTTTATGGTCTTTTCTGAATACACTTGGTTTGGACTTTTGATTCGGGGTATTTGACAGTTTTACCTTACTAGAAGCAACATCACAGTTTCTTGCTCAAATCCGAACTGCAGGGCCAATACTCACCTGAAAGGGGATCAATGTTACCAAGCTAAAATGCTCCAAACGCACAGCTGAAGCCAAACCCAGTCTTGCTCACTGCAAGGTGGCTTCCCATGTATTTGCTTCTTGTTTTCGTTTTCCGTTACATACACTGAATTCAGATAGTAAGTCAATACTACAAATATCCTTCCAACCTGTAAATTTCTACCAAATATCATCTTTCAGTCTAATCTTACACTAATAATGAGAACACGGGCATTTGGCAGACATTCAAGGAAACCTACATACTGGAAAAAAGCTACCCAGGCAAGAAAACTTTTCCGGGTTTCAGTGCCCTCAACTGTAAAGCAAGCCAGACCACGAACTCTTCAATTACCAAATCCCGATTAGGAAAACTGTCTTAAATTAAGAAGCGATATTTTCTTTTTCCAAAACAGAATGCCCCTTTTCAAATCAACACCCAAATTTGAAAAGTGTTAGCAATTTAAATTTGTAAGGTATTTGCTGAGCTACTCGGCAAATTTTCCCAAGATTGCGGGGAAAACCTGGTCTATTCCCATTTATCCTTTGTGAGAAAAGACATACACAGATAAATACTTAAAAAGATAAACAAAAATTCCACCAGAGGCCGCATTCCCCCCAGGAGCGCCGGGCGGGTGGGGCTTTCGCAATTTCCATTGCGTAACCGCAGCCTGCTGGGCGCGCTCGACAGCGGGAACAGCTGCCGCCCGCGCCCCACTAGGGGGCGCCACGGGCTCGGCCCCGCCGTCGTCGCTGTCGCCTCCTCGCTCGCCCGCCCTGCGGCCCCAGGTGCTTAATTCCAGCCTCCGTTTCAGACTCACCAGAAAAAAACCGCTGCACTTCGTCTGCAGAGCAAGACCAAGGCAAGCCCCGGACCTTCACCACGAATCCCTCACCGCCTTCGGTGCCCAACATCATGGTCTCCTAGTGGGTGCTGGCGTCGAATCAGACTGCAAGACCCGGGTCGGCAGTCAGACCTGGAAGAACGTTAAAATGAAACAGCCCTCCGCTCTCGAGACGGCCCGCCTGCCCGCGGAGCCTCAGGATGGGTCGACCCCGTGAGGACGTTCCGACCCCAGCGAATATAACAACGAGTGCCCCACTTGCCAGCAGCCAGACGCCCGAAGCCGCTCTGTGCACCAGGTATCGTGGCCCCAAGCCGAGGGGGAACCCGGCCTAGCGCCAGCGTGGAGGCTAGGAAATGGCGGCGGTCGCTTCCGCTCCGCCTCCTCCGACATCTCACACAATAGAGTCGTCGCGGCCTGCAGGCCTCAGCGGCCCTGCCGCAACTCGGCGAACCATTCCTGGCTCCTAACGGCAGCTCTCACCTTGCCAAAGACCCTGACGCTCTACACAGACCCAGGGGCAAGCAATCCTCGCAAAACTGACAGCCTCGGGGGACGCTGGATGGTAAACACCGAACAACAAACACTCACCTGCAAACACAACTTCGGCGCGGCTGAGACGAAATGGCTAGTGGGCGCCTGCGCAACCTAAATAAGGCCCTTTGAACAAGCTCTGCGCACGCGCAGCCAGGTGCCCGCACCGCCCTCTTGCGTCACACAGAGCTCGGACGCATGCGTAGTTTTACGAGCCGGCCCACTCCAGCCCGCTAATTATTATTCGCATGCGTATTTGGTTCAGCCCCACCCACCTCCTTAAACCCACTAGGCTGTTTTGCGCCTGCGCCTTACCGCGATTAGCGCGCCTTAGCGGTTTTAGTTTCTCGCGCATGCGTCTTCCTTCAAACTGCTCTTCAAACTTACCCTTCAGAAGGGGGAGGGGAATGGCGGCGGCCAGTTCTTTATAGGAACTGTATGAGAGTTTCGGGCTCTGGGTTGTGATGAGGTGTCCCTAGCGTGTTATCCGCAGTCCTGCCCAACCTGAAGGTACAGAGGCTCCCCGCCCTGGCGCCGCCAGTACTCCTCTTCTCCCTAGAGCCAGTCCGTGACCAACCGGGCGCTGCGGAACGGCATACTTGTGCGCCCGAAGCCACCTCCGCGGTACCCGGAGCGCATCCAAGGCCTTCGCCCCGCCACTGCCCCTTACCTGCCGCCGTTGGGCCTGGGGCTTGGACCCACGCAGGGTCTCCGTGCCCGTGCCTCAGTCCCGTACCCCGCTTTTGCCCTAACGAACTCCCACCCTGCGACCCCCGCTTCCTCGCCTCGGGTCAGCCGGCGGGGCGCTCGCACGAGAGTGGGGCGCCGGATGCCGCGTCCGGCCGCGCCTCGTGAGTGCAGGTTGAGCCGCCGGTGCGCGCCCGACTCCCCTCTCTCGAGCAGGTTCCCGCTTAATTCTCCCAAAGCTAAGCAGACAACTGTTACGGCTTCCCCCCAGGTGGGTCACCCCGTGTGCTCATAAGACACTAGTGATGTTCGAGACTAGTGAATAATCCCAGATTTCCTGCAGCACTGCAGGAACTGGGACCATTTCTGTTGCCTCCCAGTCCTCCCCTTGTCTGATCCCAGTTGTCCTCAAGCCAGGGGTAACACAGCACAGGTCTGTCTTGAGTACCACCATGGGTAGATACAAGTGAAACGTGTTTTCACCCCTGCAATGGTGTAGAAGCCACATCCAGTTTTGGGGGGTTTGTGTTGGTTTTGTTTTTTTTTTTCCCCCCTTAAAATCTTTAGTTTTGAGACAGGACAGGAGTCTTACACATACACATGGAAAAGCAATCCATGATCACAGTTGAAAGCGAACACAATGTAGTCAGTTTTTAGGCCTGTCAGCTAGCTAATGCTGAAGCTCTGAGTATGACATGCTGCAGGCCTCAAAGGAATGGTAACTAGTATTCCTCTCCTTCCTCTGCCTCTCCTTCAACAGAATCCACACAACCTCATAATCCTTCTCGAGGGCAGCCATGTCCTCACGGGCCTCAGAAAACTCCTTCCTCCATACCCTCACCCACATACCATTGAACTAAAACATGCTTGGCATGCATCAGGTCAAACTTGTGGTCCAGGTGAGCCCAGGTCTCAGCGATGGCTGTGGTGTTGCTCAGCATGCTCACAGCTTGCTTTATTTTGTCCAGGTCTCCCCCAGGTACCACAGTGGGAGGCTGGTAATTAATGCCAACCTTGAAGCCAGTGGAGCACCAATCCACAAACTGGATGCTATGCTTGGTCTTGATGGTGTCAGTGGCAGCATTAACATCTTTGGGAACAACATCACCACAGTAGCACAGGAGGAGCAAGCCATGTATTTACCATGGCGGGGGTTGCATTTCACCATCTGGCTCAAAGCAAGCATTGGTGATCTCTGCTACAGAAAGCTGTTCATGGTAGGCTTTCTCAGCAGAGATGACAGCAGAGATGACAGATGTGGCCAGAGGGAAGTGGATGCGGGGATAGGGCACCAGGTTGGTCTGGAACTCTGTCTGATCCACACTCGGGGCTCCATCAAACCTCAGGGAAGCAGTGATGGAGGACACTATCTGGCTAAGAAGGAGCTTAAGATTCATGTAGGTTGGCACTCAGTATCAAGATTTCTATGACAGATGTCATGGATGGCCTCATTGTCTCCCACAAAGGCACAATCAGAGTGCTCCAGGATGGTGTGGGTGGTGAGGATGGAGTTGCAGGGCTCACGTGCAGCTGTGGAAACCTGGGGGGCTGGGTAAATGGAGAACTCCAGCTTGGACTTCTTGCCATAATTGACAGAGAGACGTTCCATCAGCAGGGAGGTGAACCCAAAACCAGTTCCTCCACCAAAGCTGTGGAAAACCAAGAAGCCCTGAAGACCTGTGCACTGGTCAGCCAGTTTCCGAATTCGGTCCAAGACAAGGTCAATGATTTCCCTGCCAGTGGTGTAGTAACCTCGGGCATAGCTATTGGCAGCATCTTCTTTGCCTGTGATGAGCTGCTCAGGGTGCAAGACCTGGTGGTAGGTGCCAGTGCGAACCTCATCAATGGCTTGGTTCCAAGTCTACAAACACTGCCCTGGGCACATGCTTGCCAGCACCTGTCTTGCTGAAGAAAGTGTTGAAGGAGTCCTCTCCCCTAGCAGTCTTGTCACTTGGCATCTGGCCATCAGGCTGGATGCCATGTTCCAGGCAGTAGAGCTCCCAGCAGGCATTGCAGATCTGGACACCAGCCTGGCCAACGCGGATGGAGACGCACTCACACTTGGGGGCTACGGATTAGCAGACGCAGGCAACAGAAGTAGACGCTGGTCTTGGCTACCATCCCCAACAAGCTAAGAGTCAAGGTAAGTAACACACTCCGTTTTCCAGTTTTAATGGGTTAGAAAACTGAAGAGGAAATGGAATAGAGGAAGACGGTAATCCAAGATAAGGTCACAGCGGTAGGCAAGGCCCAATCCTGAAAGGCCATTTAGGCCTTGACAATGGTGATAACTCCAAACGCAGAAGGCTTTGGCAGGTCTTCATCAGGGCACAGTAGGACTTGTTTGAAAAGGAAAATTATTACTGGGTGTGAAGAGGACTCAGATGGACAAGCATGGTGAATGATGCTGCTTGCCCTCAATTGCAAATGGAGCTAGAGGAGAATAGAGGGCATTTTGGCTGAAGTCACCAAGATGTGGGATTCCAAGCACATTGGACTGGTACACAGGAGGGCTATTGGCAATATATATTCAAAGTCTTTAAAAAATACACATCTTTGGGAGGGGGTTTTGGAGGAGAATGGATACACATATAGCTAAGTCCCTCCACTGTTCATCTGAAACTACCACACATTGTTAATCAGGTATACCCTAATACAAAATAAAAAGTTTAAAAGTTTGAAAAAATATATACATCCCATTTGACCCAAACATTCCATTTCCACTTTTGCACAGTTTTAAATTTACGAGAATGTTCATCACAGCATGAAACAGGTAAATTTTAGAAGCAACCTAAATGTCAAATGGTGTATTGAATAAATTATGGTACAACTTTATCATGCATCATCACCAGGGGAAAAATTGATTCCTGAGTGTGAGGAGGAGAGAATACAACTAAGCTATTACAATGGTTTTTGGCCACAGTGCCTAAACAAGAGGTACAGTGTACCTATGCTATTAATATTTCATGTCAGGAAGAAAAAAAGTTGAGAAAAACTGATGTATGTAGTAGAATACTTTGCAGTTATTAAAAATGGTGACTAGAAGTATGTTTTTGGAAAGACATTTACAATATTTGTTGAGTGGAAAAAACCAATGAAACATTATTATGCATTGCTAAGATTTCCCTGTTGGCTCAGATGGTAAAGCATCTGCCTACAATGTGGGAGACCTGGGTTCGATCCCTGGGTCAGGAACATGCTCTGGAGAAGGAAATGGCAACCCACTCCAGTACTCCTGCCTGGAAAATCCCATGGATGGAGGAGCCTGGTAGTCTACAGTCCATGGGGTCGCAAAGAGTCTGACATGACTGAGAGACTTCACTTATGAAGCAATAATGCAGTATGGCTCAACATCCTGGAAATATAATTATGCACATGCATAGGAAAGAAACTATACATATATGGAAAAGATATAATCCAAGTGTTTACAGGGACTTTAGGTGATAGGAGCATGGGTAAGTTTTTTCTTCTTCTATGTATTTTCTCTCTCTCTCTCTCTCTCTCTTTTTTTTTTGGCCATGCACGGATCTGTGCACAGACTCTTAGCTCCCCAACCAGGGATTGGGCCCATGCACCCTGCAGTGGGAGTGGGGATTCTTAACCCCTGGACCTCCAGAGAAGTCCCTCTTCTCTGCTTTTCAGTTGCCAATACTAAACACATTACTTGTAGCTTTAAAACTTGACCATTTTCTGAGTGGGAAGGATTGAGAATGTTAGGATGTGTTTCCTCCATCCTCCTAGTGCCGTAGCATCAGCTGCTTCAGAACGTGATGGGGACCAGGCAACCCCACTTTGAAGCTGGAAACTGTAAAGACAGGGACTGTGGTTCAGCTGTGAGAACCTAGGTACAGAGTCTCAAGCCCGCTCCAACCTGGTGCAGCGTGGCTCGACCCTTTCATCAGCATAATCATAGTTGTCTTAAATAAGAGCTCCTCCAACACCTGGTGCGGGCTTTGAAACCATCTAAACCACTCTGTGTATTCTGATACATTTGCTTTTTCTACATGCCACAGAAAAACAAAGGGGTCCCCACAGGGAGGCCCAGCATCCTGGCCAAGGGGAGGGGCTGGCGCTCTTGATGGAGTACAGTCAGCTTCTGGGGCCACCTGGAAAGGGGATCTTAACATCCTCTCCTCAGTTCACTCAGCATGTCTCCTTTGGGCAGAATGTGACTGCCATTGGTTTTGAGCATTCAAGGTATTGGCCCTGAATATTGAGAGTATTCTGATTACTGAATACTGAATATTGAAGCTTCCCACGGCTTCAGCCAGGACACTCACTGTGGTTGAATCCTTCAGCCAGGAATTCAAAATGTACTGATGACTAGTCTCTTTGTTGTTATTGTTTAGTCTTTCAGTCATGTCCGACTCTGTAACCCCATAGACTATAGCCCACCAGGCTCCTCTGTCCTTGGAATTCTCCAGGCAAGGATACTGAGTGGGTTGCCATTTTCTATTCCAAGGGATCTTCCCCAGTCCAGGGATCAAACTTGTCTCCTGCAAGTCCCCTGCATTGCAGGCAGATTCTTTACCACTGAGCTGAGCCCAACTAATAACATTACTTACTTTTAAAATGTTTTATTATAATAAAATATACATAACATGAAAGTTACCATTTTAAATGTACAATTCAGAGGTATTCAGTACATTTTCAATGTTGTGCAAATATTTCCACTCTCCATCTGTAGAACTTTTTCATCTTCTCCACTGAAATTCTGTACCATTTACATGCTTTACTCCTCAGCCCTTGGTAACCTCTGTTCTACTATCTGTCTCCAGGAATTTGCCTATTACAGTACCTAATATAAGTGGAATCATACAGTAATTGTCCTTTTGTGTATGGTTTATTTCACTTAACACTGGAAGGCCTATCCATATCCTCAAGAGTTTTCTTCCTTAAAGCTGAATAACATTCTGTTGTGTATATATATATTATATGCATATATATCAGAGCAGGCGATGGCACCCCACTCCAGTACTCTTGCCTGGAAAATCCCATGGACAGAGGAGCCTGGTGGGCTGCAGTCCATGGGGTCACTAGGAGTCGGACACGACTGAGTGAGTTCACTTTCACTTTTCACTTTCATGCATTGAAGAAGGAAATGGCAACCCACTCCAGTGTTCTTGCCTGGAGAATCCCAGGGACGGGGAAACCTAGTGGGCTGCCGTCTATGGGGTCGCACAGAGTCAAACACGACTGAAGTGACTTAGCAATAGCAAGAGCAAGAGCAATGCATATATATGTACTACATATGTATACACTACATGTTGCTTATCCATCAATTCACTCCAGTGTTGGCTCCACCTTTTAGCTGTTGTAAATAGTGCTGCTTTGAACTTTGGTGTACAACTATCTTTTTGATTTTCTGCTTTCTAGTCTTTCAGTCTGTATGAAAAACAGTTTGGCAGTTCTTCAAAAAGTTAAACATAAAATTACCATATGAAAAAAAATTACCATATGATTCAGCAATTCCATTCCTAGATTGAACTATTGGACATCCCTCTCAGCCATATATGGGGCTTCGAAGTCTCTCTTTATTTTCACCAACACTTGCTATTTTCTGAGTTTATTTTTGTTTTCTGACAGTAACCGTCCTAAAGAGTGTGAAGTAGTATTTCACTGTGGTTTCGATTTGTATTTCCCTAATGTTTAGCGACATTGAGCATTTTTTTAATGTGCTTATTGGCCATTTGTATATCTCCTTTGGATAAATGTCTATTCATGTCCTTTGTCCATGTTTGAATTGGGTTGTTTGGTTTTTCTATTGTTGAGTTTTAAGGGTTCTTTATATATTCTGGATATTAATCCCCTGTCAGATAATGATTTGCAAATATTTTCTCTCATTTTATGGTTTGCCCCTTACATTTTTGAGTCTTTTTAATTTCATTGTCCCTTTGAAAGTTTTCTTCACACACTGCCTACTAGCTTTCACATATGGATTCTATTCGTGAATTTATTCATCCAACAAATGTTCCAGTACAGTTCCTGTGCCATGCTTTTGGATGAGCCCTAGAGGCATGATCACAGGAGAAAATATCCCTGCCCTAGGAACTCCCTGTCTAGAAGGGGGAGACAAGCAAAAATTAATAAATATGCAATTCAGTCCATGACTACAGATTGTGCCAAGTGCTGTGCGTCATGGGAAGAGCCCCTCATGTAATTTGAGGGATAAGAAAGTTGCTGAGAAAGTGGCACTCAAACTGGGATTTGACAGGTGATCAGGCCTGGTTAGAAGAGGGTGATTTGGCAAAGGGGAGACTTTGAGGGTGGGAGACTCCAAAGCAGGAGTGGCAGCCCCAAGGCCAGATGAGCGGGGAGGGGTTCCTTCTACCTTCAGAGGGAAACCACTGAAGGCTCTAGGTGTACGGTGACACAGTCCAATTTATATACTTCCAAGATTAGTCTTACTTCTATGCTGGGAATAATTTCACAAGGAGTCCTCTTTCCTCCCCTACCTCACCCGACACTCACCACATCCTGCCTTACATCCATAGGCATCACTTTGGTCATGTGATGTCACCTAGTCATCTGATGAATACAAGTGATCTCCCTGGCTGTACTCTTGGCCTTTGTCTGGTCATTCTCACCACAGGAAGAATAATTTTTTTTCTCCCTGCCAGTAGTTTTTCTGAGATACAATTCACATGCCATACCACTTTTTTTTTAATTTTTGGCTGCCCTGAGTCTTTGTTGCTTCCCACAGGCTTTGTCTAATTGTAGCATGCAAGGGTTACCGTCCAGTTGCAAGGTGGTGGCTTCTCTTGTTGCAAAGCCAGGGTTCATGGGCTTCAGTAGTTCTGGTGCATGGGCTTCGTTGTCCTGCAGCATGTGGAATCCTCCCAAACCAGGGATCAAACCCATGTTCCCTGCATTAGCAGGCACACTCCCAACTACTGGATCACCTGGGAAGTCCACAATTTTTTAAAAAATATATTCACAGAGTCGTCCAGCCATCACATTCTAAGTTTAGAACATTTTCATCACCCCATAAAGAAACCCCATGCCCATTATCCAGAGTCATCTTTCAAAACTGCAAATCATATCACATAGCTCTCCTGCTTTATATCCTCAGTGGCCCCCACTGCACTTAAGAGGACCATTTCTTTGCCATGGTCCTCAGGGTCCTGCATGATGTGATGCTGTGGGCCTCTCCATAACCCCCATTACTTTTCTACCACCTTTTCTATACCCCAGCTACACTGACCTCCTTTCTGCTCTTTTCTACCCACAGGCCTTTGCAAATGGTATTTCCTTTCCCTGGAGCACTCTCCCCAAACGCTCATCCTCACTAACTCCTTCTTCAGGCTTTTCTCTATCAAATTCCTCTATTCATTTCCTTCATAGTGCTTCTGCACTCTGTGATTATCTCATTTATTTATGTAATTACTTTTTATTGCCTGTTCCCCACACTAGAATGTTGGTTCCATTGCTAACACCAGAGGGAGTGCCTGGTATGTACTAGGCATGAACAAGTAATTGTTGGCTGAGAGATGAATTAAGGAAAGGAGGGAGAAGGACATGTGAAAGTCAGTACACTGAGGTAGATGAAGATGGGGAAAACTGGAGGCAGACGGAAGGGGCAAGTCAGTAGATCCATTTTGAACATGTTAAATTTGAAATACCTCCAAGATATCCAAGTGGAGATGTCCTAGCTTAGCTGATATTTTACAAGTTTAAAGCTAAAAAGAGCAATCTAGATGGGATATAAAATGTGGACGTCACAGGATATAGATGATATTTTAAAACTTAGGAATGAATTAAGGGGCTTACCTTTGAGAAGTGGCTCTTAGGGATTTCGTCACCAGGTATCACAGACATTACAGATTGGGAGTCTGTGTCAATGAAAGAATGAGTGAATCAGTGGAAGGAAATAGCAAAAGAGGCTGAAAGGGAGTCGCCAGAAAGATGGGCAAAGCCTGGGAAGCATTAGGGTAACAGAAATAGAGGACAGGGTTTCAGGTGAAACAGTGTGGTTAACAGCATAAAATTATGGTGAGAGGACTCAGAAGATATAGGAAACAAAGTCCCAAAATATATGTCTCTGGTGCCTTTGCAAAGAGCAGTTTAGGTGGAGCAGAAAGACTGGAAGCCAGACTAGAAATGCAGAGAAGATTAAGGGAGGGCATATGTAATACCAGTCTTCTTAGAATCTAATATAATAAACATATGTTGATGTAAGCCACTGAATTTGTGGTAATTTGCTACAGCAGTATCAGGAAGCTAATACAAGGTTTATTCCAGGAATCATTAATTTTCTCACAAAATCATATGATTACATATATACATAAACAATAAATAGGATTGATGGATAGATCTCTATCCCTAATAAAATCATAAATAGGAATAGGAAGTAAAATACTAAAGTACAAAAAAGACTTTTTACCCAAACTCAAAAGTATAAAGCAAACTAAATAAAAGTCTCAAAGTTGTTTCCACTAAAATTCAGATCAAGACAAGTACGTCCACTACTTCTTAAAATTGTGTTGGAGGGTCTAGCTAGACCATGCAATTAGAGCTGGTTTAAGTGATCTCAGAGTCCAACTGGAGGGCTTCCCCGGTGGTTCAGCGGTAAAAAATCCACCTGCCAGGACAAGAGACACAGGTTCCGTCCTTGGTCCAGGAGGATCCCACATGTCGCAGAGCGACTAAGCCCGAGCAGCACGACGGTGGGGCCTGCGCTCCAGAGCAACTACTGAGGCCCACGCGCCTGGAGTCCGAGCTCCACAGCAAGGAGAAGCCACCACACCGCAAGGAGGGCAGATCCTGCCCCAGAAACGAGAGAGCCCTCGCACAGGAACAGAGACCTAGAACAGCCAAAATAAGTAAGTAAACTAATGAAGTCCAACAGGAAGAACAAATGCCCGAGTAGATCCTAGAACACTGTGAACAGAAGACTGGTAGTGGAGTAGAACTGGCCAAGAGAAGGACAAGAAGAATTCAGAAATAGCTGCAGATAGACTTTGGAAATTAATATGTGGCTAAGACGTCATTACTGTTGAGTGGAAAGATGATTAACCTGATAAATGATGTAGACATTATAGACCATGATTACAGGAAAAAGAAAGAAAAGCCAGGTTGGGCTGTAACCCAGCAGTTCTCAGCTAGGGGGGCTTTACCCCCAAAGGACATTTGGCAGTGTCTGGTGACATTTTGGTTGTCACAACTGGGGCCTGCTATTGGCATGTAGTGAGTAAACGCCAGGCATGCTGCTAAACACCTACAACGCACGGGACAGCCCCCACAACAAACAGTTATCTAACTCCAAATGTCAGTAGTACTATGGTTTAGGAAACTTGCTCTGAAATAACACAAAACACCAAAATACTTTTCTGATGTATTAAAGGTTTCATAATAAATATTTAAATATAAAACAAGATAGCAGGGGGGAAAAAAAGAATGTATAACTTTGGGATGGAAAGTCCTCCCAAAGTCTGGAGACCATGAAGCCTCTCTCTTCTTATATATAAGTTTTTTTTTTTTTGACTGCACATAAATTTTGAGTTTTTCTAGTAGAAAATAAAATACATAAGAAAATGAGAAAATAGTTATAAAATATGTGAAAGACAAAAAGTTAAAACCCCTAATATGTGATTATACTACAATTCTTAACAGATCAAATAAAAAAAGAACCAGGATATGTAAATATTTTATGAATAGGGGCTTATGAAGTTTGCTCATAAAGTTTATGAATAGGGGTTCAACCTAACAAGTAGAGAAATGGCTACCTTTAGCAGGATTGGCTAAAATTTAAGAGCAATTTGTGTCCACAAGCCCTTATTTATTCCCAATCCAAAATTCATAAAGTCCTGGAAACCTGAAAAATGTTTTGGCTTTGTTAAATTTGAGGCCAGTTCATTAAGCAGCAAGACTTAACCTGAGCTACTGTGAGGCTCTTTGCAGTCTTCACGTAACTTGTTTGGTGAGAATATTTCTTACATCTTGCCACAGAACCATTAATTAATGTGTTTGATTAGGAAATGCTACCTCAGAGCCTGCTAGGAGTGTCAGAATTTCCTTAAATCCAGAGAATTCTGTTTTCTGAAACATAAGGATTTTGAATAAGAGTTTATAGATCTGTAATTTCCAGAGCTGACAAGGATGCAGTCAATGAGAGAAGTATATATTGACTGATTTTCAAGTATTAAAACAACATTGCATCCCTGGGATAATCCTACTTGGTCATAAATGTGTTACATTTTATGGAATGTTGGATTTGATTTGCTAATGTTTTATAGGGATATTTAAGTCTGTATTCATGAGGGCTATTGGTCTGCAATTTTCTTTTTGTAATGACTTCATAGGTAATGGTGGCCTCAGAACAGGTTTCTTTAGTGTTCCTCATTCCTCTGTTTTCTGCAAGTGTTTGTATGAGATTGTTGTTTATTTCTACTTTAATAAAATTGACCAGTGAAATCATCTGAGCCTGGATTTTTCTTTGGGAGAATGTTTGGATAACAAAATCAATTTCTTAACCTGTGTTTTTGTTGTTTTGTGTTTTTTTGGGGGAAAAAAAAAAAAGCCTGAAGGCAAATACCTCCCCACCCCACACTGTCTCCACAGTCAGAACCTTGTCGCGTTCTCAGCCCCAGCCAGCCAAGGGCAGGGAGATGGTTCTGCGGTGATTGCCTTAGACAAGTCAGGATTTATCCCTGAACCAGGATAAGGGGCACCTTCTCCAAAGATGGAACCCAAACAGTCACAATTCTGTAGGCAAAGAAGCAGAGAATAGAGATAATACAGGCAACCCAGTCTGCTACAGAATGAGGAGGACGAAAGGAAGAAAAATGGAACGACTGAGGAATTATCCCCTCAAAGACTAAATCCAGAGAGACTGTCACCATTAAAGAGCAGGTTAGTTTGGTTTCCCTTCAGTAGAAATGGGGATCAGAACAGGATTTGCTTGAATTTGAGGATACTTTGACCTGTCATCCATTGTTCAAGAAGGAATTCTAGATTCTCAGGGCTCAGAGTCTCAAGGGAAATAACCTGCCTGCTTGCTTGTTTGTACTGTTTTGTCTCAGAAAGGATTTCAGTTCAGTTTAGTTCAATCACTCAGTTGTGTCCGACTCTTTTCGACCCCGTGGACTGCAGCATCCCAGCATGACAGGGATCCATCATCAACTCCCAGAGTTTGCTCAAAATGTCCATTGAGTCAGTGATGCCATCTAACCATCTCATCATCTGTCATTCCCTTCTCCTCCTGCCTTCAATCTTTCCCAGCATTAGGGTCTTTTCCAATGAGTCATCACTTCTTCGAATCATGTGGCCAAAGTATTGCAGCTTTAGAAAGGATTTAGCGTCCATTAGTCAAGATGTGCTACATTATCCTGCAATAACAACCCAAAATCTCAGTAGCTCAACACAGAAAAGTTGATTTCTCATTGCTCATACTACACATTCATCTTAGTTTTACAGGGTTCTGCTCCATCTTGCTTCTTTCAAGGACTTAGGCTGACGGAGGCTCCACCATCCAGAACCACCACTCTGGCCCTTAGAGGCTTCTGTCTAGCAATGACTCGTATATTTCTACTAACAGTTCACTAACCAAATAAGTCACATGGTCAAACCTTTCCTCGGGAGGCCAATGTAAACATAAAAGAACAAAGAGTCTTGCTCTTCATCCACTTGTAAAAATTAAGTCAACAACCCACAACTGCAGGATGAAGAAGTCTCTGTTTTAGATATGTGGCTCCTACATAGTTAAGATGCATATCTAAAGAAGGATTTCAAAAAGAAAAGAAAGAATTTCAATGACCCCAGATTCGTGCATCTTTCCATACATAGAAAATCACTAAAATTATTACCTTGAGATGTCTGTCCTCTATGATTAGCAGTAATGTTTTACCAAGATGTATGCATGACTATATTTCTCAGTCAGAAAATTCATATATGCACTAGTTCCGCCCCTACTTCTGAGTTCCTCAGAGCTATCTGAGAGGCTGTCTCCCAGGCTATAGTCCTCAGTAAGGGCCCCTGAATGAAACTGAAACTCAGTTTGTACGTTGTGTTTCTGTTGTTATTTTCCCACTTGACACCGGAATGAAATCTCATGAGCCTGGAAAGAGAAGAACCAGAAACATCAAGTGAACAATAAGTATGACCACTAGGTCGGGTGTCTGTATTTATAAGAACATATGGAAGAGGAAACGCCAAGCACTCTCTTGGTGCCTCTACTAAGCTTCACTTAGCCTTTGAACGATTCACCTCATAGCCAGTATTCTGTCCCAATCAGTCAGGAGACAAAGTGGCATCCCCAGAGAGCACAGCCCATTCAATAGCACCCACTGTGGGGGCTTACCTACCAGCGCAGTGGTGAGGAATCCGCCTGCCGATGCAGGAGACACAGGGTTCCGTCCCTGATCTGGGAGGACCCCGCGTGCTGTGCAGCAACCAGGCCTATGTGCCTCAACTGTTAGGCCTGTGCTCGACAGCCAGTGAGCCACAACTGCTGAAGCCCTCGCACCTACAGCCTGTCCTCGGCAACGAGAAGAGGTGAGAGTTGCACCACAACTGGAGAGCAGCCCTGCTCTCCACAGCCAGAGAGAAGTCTGCACAGCAGCTACAACCTGGCACAGCCAGAAAATCATAACCCACGCTGCACTAAAGCACTGGCACGTCTCACTTTTCGCATCCTCCATCCCTGGGTTTTTCCCTTTCAGGGCTAAATCTGCCAACTGATAATACCCCAGTGTTTGTGTCCTAGGATTTGACAAATAGTTTTTTTAGAGTCTCATATTACTCATATTACTAAGTCACATGAGTCTGAGAAATCTAAGACTTCCCTATGTGCCTGGGCTAGTATAAAAGAAAAGCGAGGCGCGTGGTTAGGCAGAGTCACTTGGAGTGATATTGGCACTGGGTTGGGGTTTCCCCTTGACTAGATGAGCCAATGTTCGGGGAATAGTCACAAGCCAGGGGACCAGGGTTGGGAAAGAGTACAAGGGGGTTATAAAAGTTCAAGCAGTTGGGTTCAATGACTGTTTCAGGGCCAAACCTCATTTCTGGGTGCTTCACCATCCCTGTCTCAATGGGGCCTTTCAACAAGCCCACATCTCCAAGAAACGGGCTCAAAGGTGTGCGTGGTCAGAGATCCAACAAGTGGGCATAGTGGAACTAGGCTCCAGGCCATGTCCAAAACTCATACCCCTTCCTCCACTCTAGCCAGTGGGAGAACCAAGGGCGTCTGGCCAAAAGGAACACTAAATGAGTTGCAACCTCCAGCAAAGAAGGTACAACTACACTCCAGGACTGTTGTGAGGGAGAAGTCTTGGGCTTCTGGCTGACCCCAGGAAGAGGAGTCGCCCAGAACCTCAAAGAAGTCTCAGGAGCAGGAACATGCAAACCAACCCAGAGTCCTACCCAGACCCAGATATGTGCTGCCCCTCCAACGGGCACAAGCCACTCCAGACTCCATGTACCCAGCATGGGGTGCCCCATCCCTACACTCCCACATGAACCCTGAAGGTAGGCTGGGCCTGGGGACTTGATTTAGCCCGGGAAGTCCTTTCCTTGTTAGTGCATTGAAAATGGTTGGAAACCATTGCTGTTGGTTACCATCGTGGAATTGCACTGGGGCAGGATAAGGACCCCTGCTCTTTAAACACTAAACATACTGTTTGACACATTTATAAACTTGTATCATTTTGATACAAGGAGAAGGAAATGGCAACCCACTCCAGTATTCTTACCTGGAGAATCCCATGGACAGAGGAGCCCAGATGGCTACAGTCCATGGGGTTGCAAAGAGTTGGACACAAGTAAGTGACTAACATCATTTTGATAGAGTTTATGTTCTGTATCTGACTTGGCCTGGATTCCCCTGAAAGCAGAGCCTATGGGATGTTGGTTGAGCAGGTGACCATGAGGAGAGTGAGCAGTAGAGAGACAACCAACGTAACCCCTGGTCACCAAACTGGTCTTCTTTGCATTCAGTCCCCTAGGTCATTCTGGGGCTCATCATGAAATGTCTCCAAACCATCCTGCTGGGGAGGAGAGAAGAAATTTATATATATAATTTATTTATTTTTGGTCTTTGTTGCTGCACTGGGCTTTCTCTAGTTGAAGTGGGCGAGTAGAGACTACTCTCGAGCTGTGGTGCACGGGCTTCTCATCGTGGTAGCTTCTGTTGTTGCAGAGAACGGGCTTCAGGAGTTGCAGCTCACAGGGTGAGTAGTTGTGATGCACAGGCTTAATTGCTCTGTGGTATGTGGAGTCTTCTCAGACCAGGGATCGAATTTGTGTCCCCTGCATTGGCAGGTGGATTCTTAACCACTGGACCACCAGGAAAATCCAGACCAAAGGAATTTATTCATTGGCTCCTGACCCCTTCTTCCAGCACAAGCCTAAAGGGAGCTTCTGTCCAGTTGTACCTGCACAAAACCTGCTTAGGATGGTCTCCCAGGGAGGGCTAGAATAAAGATGAGCGAGGCTAGGAGAGTCTGAAGAGGTGCACATGAGCTCAGAACCCCTCCTGAGAAAGGGACCTGAAGGAAGCAAGAGGACCCTAAGGAAACACAATTACTACCAAGCTCTTCACATCAGGGCCATTTATACTAGGGAAAGTTGGTATGTGTTTGGGATAGATTCTGGAAAGTGGGATTGCCTGGTTAAAGGGTAAAGGCGCATGCAGTTTTATCAATACTACATGTCAAATCTTCATGCTCAGAGGTTGTACCATTTTGTATTTTCCCCAACAATTTATGTGCCAGCCTCCTCACAGCCTTGCCAATGAAGTGTGTTGCAAAAACTTGGGTTTTTGCTGATCTTGCAGGTGAGAGATGACATCTTAGGACACTTTCATTTTGTATTTCTGTTATGAGCAAAATTGAGCACCCAACTTGTGCACAAGAATTTTCATGGCACTGGGCTTTTCATTCGGAGAAGGCGATGGCACCCCACTCCAGTACTCTTGCCTGGAAAATCCCATGGACGGAGGAGCCTGTGGGCCGCAGTACATGGGGTCTCGAAGAGTCAAACACGACTCAGCGACTTCACTTTCACTTTTCACTTTCATGCATTGGAGAAGGAAATGGCAACCCACTCCGGTGTTCTTGCCTGGAGAATCCCAGGGACGGGGAGCCTGGTGGGCTGCCGTCCATGGGGTCGCACAGAGTCAGACGCAACTGAAGCGACTTAGCAGCAGCAGCAGGTTTTTCACTGGGCCTCCCAGGTGATGCTAGTGGTAAAGAACCTGCCTGCCAATGCAGGAGACATAAGAGGTGCGGGTTCATCTCCTGGGTTGGGAGGATCCCCTGGAGGAGGGCATGGCAACCGACTCCAGTGTTTTCTTGCCTGGAGAATCCCCATGGACAGAGGATTCTGGTGGGATACAGTCCAACGTGTCACAAAGAGTCGGACACAACTGAAGCTACTTAGCACGCACACACGCAGGCCCTTCATTGCAATATTAACTATATTAGCTAATTACAAGAAATACAAAACTACAATGAGAAACACTGCTTCACACCCATTAGGATAACAACTATTAAAACAAAAACAGAAAATAACAAGCATTGGTGAAGATGTGGAGAAGTTGGAGCCCTTGTGCAGTGTTGGTGGGAATGTAAAATGATACAACCACTATGGAAAATAGTGGTTCCTTAAAAAAAAATGGCATAGGATTACTTTATGACCCAGCATTTCAACTGGGTGTGTACCCTAAAGAATTGGAAGCAGAGTTTCAAAGAGATATTTGCACACCCATAGTCATGCAGCATTAGTCACAATAGCCAAAAGGTGGGAGCAACCCACACAACCAGATGAATGGATAAACAAAATGTGGTGTGGCCATACAACAGACCATTGCTGCTGCTGCTGCTAAATTGCTTCAGTCGTGTCTGACTCTGTTCAACCCCATAGACGGCAGCCCAACAGGCTCCCCCATCCCTGGGATTCTCCAGGCAAGAGTACTGGAGTGGGTTGCCATTGCCTTCTCCACAACAGACCATTACTGAACCTTAAAAAGCAAGGAAATTCTTACACATGCTGCAACATGGATGACTCTTGAGGACATTGTGGTAAGTGAAATAAGCCGGTCACAAAAGGATAAATACTGTATGATTCCACCTACATAAGGTACTTAGACAAATTCATAGAAACAGAAAGTATCAATAGAATGATAGTTACCAAGGGCTGGGAGGAGGAGGGAGAAATGGAAAGTTATTGTCTAATGGCTACAGAATTTCAGGGTGTTTTTTTTTTTTTACACAATTTTATCTATTTAATTTATTGGCTGTGCTTGTGTCTTTGTTGCTGTGCGTGGGCTTTCTCTAGTCGCAGCAAGCAAGGGCTGCTCTCCAGCTGAAGTGCACCAGCTTCTTTTGTTGCAGAGCACAGGCTCTAGGGTGAGTGGACTTCACTAGTTGTGGGGCACGGGCTCAGTAGCTGTGGCACCTGGGCTTAATTGTCCTGCGGCATGTGGAATCTTCCCAGAACAGGGATTGAACCAGTGTCCCCTGCATTGGTAGGTGGATTCTTAACCACTAGATCATCAAGGAAGTCCCAGAATTTCAGCTTTGCGATATGAAAAGAGTTCTCGAAATAGATGGTGGTTACAGTTGCACAAGAAGATGAATGTACTTCACGCCACTGAACTATACATTTTAAAAAGTTAAGATGGTAAATTTTACACGTATTTCATCACAATTTTAAAAGAAACAAGAAAAGCCTAAACATTAAATATGTAGTGAAATAGATTATGGAACCCTTACCCAATAGAATGGGCTTCCCTGATAGCTCAGTTGGTAAAGAATCTGCCTGCAATGCAGGAGACCCCGGTTCGATTCCTGGGTCAGGAAGATCCCCTGGAGAAGGGACAGGCTACCCACTCCAGTATTCTTGGGCTTCCCTTGTGGCTTAGCTGGTAAAGAATCTGCCCTCAATGTGGGAGACCTAGGTTCGATCCCTGGGTTGGGAAGGTCCCCTGGAGAAGGGAAAGGCTACCCACCCCAGTATTCTTGCCTAGAGAATTCCATGGTCTGTACAGTCCATGGGGTTGCAAAGAGTTGGAGACGACTGAGCAACTTTCACTTTTATCCAATAGAATATCACTGCAGCTATGAAAGGGAAAAAGGAGTATCTATGTATTGCTGAGGCATTACCTGCAGGATAGGTCATTCAGTGAAAAAAGTAAAGGTGTTGGGCTGTAACCCACAGGCCTACAAGTCTTGTAATTGCCCAGCCATGAGCCTAAAGAAAGAGCCCAGCGACAGTGACAGAAACATCAACAATTCATTGGGTAGGGAATCTTAAAAGTCTCAAGCAAAGTCCTGGAGCAACATCCCACTGTGTGCAGCAGAGGGAAGAAAGACAGGAATAGCAGTCTTCACTTCCGAGGGGAGAAGGAGAATACAGTAGATAAGGGGGAATTGACATTAGGTTGGTTCATCAGTGACCAGGGAAAGCAGTGACTGGGGCAGGCAACAAGCACGTAGGCCGCTACTAACCAAGCCCTATGATTAAGAGGAATGGATAGTCAGGTGAGTAGGGGGTATGTGAAGCAAGGACTGGTCAAGCAGGGAATGTACAGAGGGCAAAAGAACAGCCATTTTGAGTGGCCTGACTTTACAAACAGGCTTTACAGGATTTTACCATATGCTGCAGTATCCAAGAAAGAAAAGAAATGCAAGTAGATATGCTTGTATTTTCAAATAGAAACAACAGAAGTATATTTAAAATTTTAATATAAACATTTACCTAAATGGGGAGGAAGGATCACGGTAGAAGGGACAGGGGTATACTAGACATATATGTACATACCTTGCTTCACAGTTCTGTCTCTGGAAACATATAAATGTGCACACAATTTTTAATTTAATCAGTATAGAATTAGTCGGATTGATTTCTCTGCAGTCTTAGTAAGCACAGCCATAGCCTCAGAGGAGTATGGATAGTGATTTTTTGAGATTTCGTCCACTGATTAAAAAAACACAGAAAATAACAAGTATTGATGAGAATGTGGAGAAACTGGAATTTTCATACATTACTGGTAGGAATGTAAAATGACTGCTTTGGAAAATAGCCTGACTTCCTCAAAAATTTAGACACAGAATTAGCATACTCAAGAGAAATGAAAATACATGTCCTCAGATGGCAGGGGAGCTTAGGGGAGAATAGATATATTATGTACGGTCCCTTTGTTCTTCACCTGAAACTATCAGCAGCTATACACCAAAACAAAATAAATTTTTTTTTTTAAAAAAAGAAAAAAAACACGTCCACAGAAAGGCTTATACACAAATGTTCTTGGCAGCTTTTTTTTTTTAATAGCCCAAAACTAGGGAAAACCCAAATTTCTACCGATAGGTGAATAGATAAGCAAATTGTGGTATTTCCATACAATGGAATATCACTCACTGTAAAAAGGAATGCTGGTGTACAGAAAGTAGAGAGGGTTTTTTTTTTTAGTACATATTGAATAAATCCATTTGCAGAAATTTCTTAAAAATAAAAACTATTAATTATCTATATGTGACGAAAAGTAGAGTAGTAGTGTCCTGGGGGAGGGGTAGGACGGAAGAATTACTGAGGAACACAAAGAAGTCTGGGGGTAATGAATATATTCATGACTTGATTGTACTGTTGGTTTCACGGGTATATACATAAGCCAAACTCATCTGATTATATACTTTAAATATATGCAGTTGTTTACAAAAAGTAGATGAGATAATAAATAATACTTAAAATTTTAAAAACAATGAATGTTGTAAGAATTTGGAGGATATATTGCATCAAATTAGAAATTTATTTCTGTTTTTAGTTTATGATGAGATAGTGATAAAGAATCTGCCTGCCAATGCAGGAGACACAGAAGACTCCAGTCTGATCCCCTGGAGTAAAAAATGGCAACCCACTCCAGTATTCTTGTCTGGAAAATTCCATGGACAGAAGACCCTGGCAGGCTACAGTCTACATGGTTGCAAAGAACTGGATAAAACTGAGCGACTGAGCACACATGAGCGCAAAGTATTTATCAAATACATTTTTGGCATCTATTGAGATTATCCTACACTTTTTCTCCTTTAATTTGTTTATATGGTATATTCCATTTATAGATTTTCTAACATTAATTCATCTTTGTATACCTGGGATAAATTAAGTTTAATAATGACATTGTAATTTGAATGCACTGATGAATTTGTTAATTCTTGGGAAACTTTGCATTTATCTTTTATTTATAACTTCTAGTTTAACTGGTTCTGTCTTCTGGTGAGAATGGCCTGTGGTTTTCTTTTGCATACAGTCCTTGGCTGGTTTTGACCTCAAAGCTGAGGAATGTTCTCTTTCTGTTCCCCAGATAAGTTTGTTCTTTTACGGTTGGAATGATCCGTTCCTTGACAGTTTGGTGGAGCCTGCCTATGCAGACATCCGGGCTTGGTATTTTTCTTGTGAGGAGATTTCTAATTTCTAATTAAACCTCTGTAATGGTTACAAGGAAAATTAAGGCTTCCTTTTTCATTCCTTTGAAAAGAAATTTATTACAGAAAATATCAGTTATACACAAAATTAGAGAACAGTCTGATGAACCCTCATGTACCCATCACCCAGCTTGCATAACACTTCAGACCAAATCTTTTTCATCTATACATTTACCCACTATACCTACTCACTCCAAGACTTTGGAAACAATTCCAGACATCTTATCTTTTTAATCTGTAAATACGCCAGTAAATTGTTCTTAAAGAAGATTTTTAAAAATAATCTAATGCTTATATATCACACCTACAAAAATTCAGCAATTCTTTTTTTTTTTTTTTGGTCATACCGTGTAGCCTGTGAGATCTTAGTTCCCTAGCCAGAGATCAAATGCAGGTGCCCAACAGTGGACGTGCTGAGTCTCAACCACTGGACCACCAGGCAATTTCCTAGCAATTCTGTAATATTATCAAATATTCAGTCTGTTTTTAGTCCTTCCCTTATTGTTTTGCATTCCTTGTTTTGGTAGTGGGTTTTTTTGTTGTTTTGTTTGCTTGAAGTCAGGAACCAAATAATGTCCATTCATTGTAACTAGCTGATATGTTTATAGGTCTGCTTATGGCTCAAGGGTTAGGCCCCACTCCCCTATCTGCCTTTCACTTTTTATGCTACACAGAGGCTGCACCCCAAGCCATTGACTTGCCTTTACTTTCTCTCTGGAGAGTTGTGGGACCATTGCTATGACCCCAGGACATGGATCTCAAAGTTCCAAACCCACCCCTAGTCCCTGTTGAATACACAGAAGTCCCATGAGCCTGTTTCCCTTACTTCAAGCCAGCCCTGGATGATTAGAGCTAGATCGGACATGGATCAGGTGAAAACAGACTGATGATACTACAGTATTGTTAAACTTCTGTAGAAGTTTCTTCTCTTCGGAGAAGGCGATGGCACTCCACTCTTGCCTGGAAAATCCCATGGACGGAGGAGCCTGGTGGGCTGCAGTCCATGGGGTCTCGAAGGGTCGGACACGACTGAGCGACTTCACTTTGACTTTTCACTTTCATGCATTGGAGAAGGAAATGGCAACCCACTCCAGTGTTCTTGCCTAGAGAATCCCAGGGACGGGGGAGCCTGGTGGGCTGCCGTCTATGGGGTCGCACAGAGTCGGACACAACTGAAGCGACTTAGCAGCAGCAGCAGCAGGTGCAGTATATTAGGAGAGGACAGAAAGCAGCAGACACACCACCGGTGGTGCCTCCCAAGCAGGCAGGAACCAAGGTCCCTAAACTGTGCTCCAGAGACAGCTGGTACTGATTCCTGCCCTAGCCCACTCCTGCTCCTGGTCCCATGCAAGGCCACCTCCCTCTCTGTCAGCACCATTCCTAGTGACCAAGCATGCTCTGTGGGCCTTTGGTCCCTGCCCAACCCCTCTGGTTGCCACGGACTTCTGTGGTAATCCCACCCACACATGTGCAGATGTACCCAGAACACCCGTGGGCACCGGCTTCTGAGTGATCTGCTCCATGTCCTAGACATGTCTGAAAATCAAAGGCAGGCAAGGCCATGCACAGACTGACTAGAGGAGAGCAGTCTTGGTAGGAGTGGCCCCAGGAGTACGAGGTAGGAGACACGTGAAACTGGTGGGGGAGGCAGGAGCAATGGTAAGTGACAACAGGAGGCTGTTCAGAGCTAAGCTAGATGGGAACAGGAAAAGCAGGGAAAGCCAGACACAGGGGGAACAGGTGGTTTTCTGGGGAACACCCTAGATGAACTGTGAAGTCGTTGTTTAGTCGTGTACGCCTCTGTGCGACCCCAAGGACTACACAATCCATGGAATTCTCCAAGCCAGAATACTGGAGAGGGTAGCCTTTCCCTTCTCCAGGGGTTCTTCCCGACCCAGGGATCGAACCCGGGTCTCCCGCATTGCAGGTGGATTCTTTACCAGTTGAGCCCCAAGGGAAGCCCAAGAATACTGGGGTGGGTAGCTTATCCCTTTCTCCAGTGGATCTTCCTAACCCAGCAACTGAACCAGGGTCTCCTGCATTGAAGGTGGATTCTTTACCAACTGAACTATCAGGGAGGCCCAACAGGTCAGCTGGGTCCCAAAAGGCAAGAGGGCATAGCCCCAACCTAACCAATGCAAGGCCAATGCCTTGGCTCTCCCAAACACATGACCATTTTCTACACCTGCTTGGAAGTCACATTCTGCTCCTCCCTCCTTTTATCCTACATGTATTCTAGAAAGCACTTCTATCCTGGGATTTGCAGGTTGTTTTGTGGTCACATACTCTTTTTCAGATTGCTTTTCTTCTTAAGAGCTGTTTTGCTTGCTTCTTATGCTCCTTTAGCTAATATTCTATTCCAGCTCCCAATCTCTACACAGTCACCACAATTTTTTTTTATTATGATAAAATACACATGACAAAAAATTTACTATCTTAATCATTCTTCAGAGTTCTGTTTGGTGGTATTAAACATACATATTCACATTGTTGTACAGTCGTCACCACCATCCATCCTCATAACTCTTCATCTTGTAAAAGCGAAACCACTGACGTTTTTACCTAGCCCAGCTGCCATTTATCACCTGGACTGATGGGTTGGGTTAAGTGGAGAGCACTGTGGCTGCAGGTAGAGGTGCTGGTCTCATCACTGCTGCCTGCTGGGCTTGATTCCAGTTCTGGGATTTGCCTCCTGTTGAGGACTGAACGTGTCCATAGCGTATGTCAAAACCCTACCCTGCAATATGATGGAATTAGGAAATGGGGCCTTAGGAGATGGTTCAGATTAGATGAAATCATGACATGGAGCCCACATGATGGGATTAGGGCCTTTATGAGGGTCACAAGAGAGCTAGCTTCCCAACTCTGCTCTCTGCCATGTGAGGATACAAGAAGTTGGCTATCTGCAAGAGGGCCCCACTTAATCATGCTGGCACCCTGATCTAAGATATCTACCCTCTAGAGCTATGAGAAACTAATTTTGGTTGTTTATAAGCCCCTCCCCGCAGTCTATGAAATTTTGTTATAGCAGCCTGAACTAAGACATCCACAGAAGGTCTGAATTTGGTTAGTCACTGTCACATTCATTTCTCTGCATGGCATACATCAGCATCTCACACTGTCCAGTCTCCTTGTTGATATCTGTGGTTGGTACCGATCTGCCGGGGTCCAGCCCTGGTGGATCCAGGGAATTCGAAGCGGGGACGGTGTCGGCGAGGGTCAGGAAACAACTGCTTAATTAAACGTTAATTAAGGATATAAAGAGTAATAGAATAAGGATAGCTCAATGAGGAAATTCAGTGGAGAAAAGAGGCTGAAATAAGGATAGCTCAGTGAGGAAATTCAGTGGAGAAAAGAGGCTGAATAATTCAGCCAGAAGGTGAGAGAAAGAACGACATGGGGGGACCAAGTTTCCGTGAACAAGGCCCACACTTTATTTTCCAAAGTAGTTTTTATACCTTAAGTTATGCATAGAGGATAATGGGGGAAGGGGTAGAGTCATGCAGTAAGCCAGGCTTTCTTCCTGAACACTTATCATATGCAAAAGTTTAGGTGATTTGCATCATCTTCTGGCCCAGAGGCCTGTTAACATTTTAAGACCCTTTCTTCAGAAAACTTATTTTTCTCTAAAGGTGACTAGTGAGGCGCCACCCTCCAAAAGCATTAAAGTTGCATTCCTATAGGGCAAAGGTGTGGTGGGCTGTAACAAGAAAAAGAATTAACTCAAGGGTCCAAGATTACAAACATTAAAGCTACTACTTACACCAATTGTATTAATCAATACACTGCCAGGGACACAGCAGGTAAGGGATATGGAAACTTAGCAGCAAACATTGGCCCAACAAGTGAAAAACCCTTCACCAATACAATTTCTAATCAATCTTTTAACTGCTCAAAGGAATCTGTATTCAGACAGTTCAGAACATCTCATGCCTCTCACAGTTGGGAGGCTCTGAGCAATCACATGTGGCCGGAAAAACCTATTCAGGCAGGCTAGAGGATTTCCAAAGGAGTTTGTAGGTTGAAACACTGTCACACCCAGGAATTATTAACTGGAGCTGTAAGCTAACTCTTTTTTCAGAGAGAGGTAGTGGGGGACAGCCCCCCGTAAAGTCAGAGGTGTAGGTGAGAGCACAAAGCAGAAAGTAGGCAGACTCTGGTTTTGGGGGTAGATGCTCGAGAATTTCCAGGGGGACTCCTGAGGCTCGATCCCGCCTTTGCGTATGCCGAGCCTCCTTCCTCGTGACCTTTGTCATGGGCGGAGTTCCTCACGCTGGCTACCGGCAGTGATAGAATTCTAGTTGAGCTATTCCAGATCCTGAAAGATGATGCTGTGGAAAGTGCTGCACTCAATATGCAATATGCAATATGCACTCAATATGCAATATGAAGGATCCCTGCACAGATCTTGCTCCATGTTCTTGGGTATGGAAGATATCTGGTTTTTAAGCGTTTTTCAGTAACTCAATTTGTATGTCAAACCTGCCACTCTACTGCAGTGATGGAAAAACTTGTCTATTTGGAGCATTTCTTACCCACCTTTCCTAGGATGTATCTAAATACTGATCTAATATTAAGCAAGGCTTTTTTAATAGCAAGACTGTCAGATCCCTGCTGGCACGTCTCATCCTTGTTCCCCACGCTTTCTATCACTTATTCTCTACCTCCACTGGCTGCCCATTTATTTTGCCCGCAAGAACACTGTCCCGATTACCATCATTACCACAGATCTTGTAGAAGCAAGGGCCCCCAATTTACCACTCCAATCTTGTGCAAAGTATGATTAAAATGCCCCCCTGGCTTCTGATTGGTAAAAGTCACCGTCTGGAATGGTTAAATGCCATTCCTGAATCCCATCATCCCCAGTGACACTAAGGAGCCCAGTTCCACAGCAGCATTTCCTGCTTTCAAACCAGGCCTACTGGGGACAGCCATCAACACCTTCTAAATGAAGCAATGCCCACCCCCCACCCCCACCAACCCCCTGCCCAACCACTGTCATATTTCTTCTGCCTTAGCCAAAGGAGCATCCTCTGGGAAGCTCCCAGAGGACAGTCAAAACGGTGAATCTTCTGGTCTCATGTAATAAACTCATTCTGATATTTCCACTTCCCTGTAGCCTTCAGACCCATTTAAAGAGCTCAGCCAAGGCAATTCTGGCATCTCCACCTCACTGACCTTAGACTACCATCATGTCCAAGTTACCAGAGTCATCAGCAGCACATTAGAATGAGTTCTGGGTGTTCTTGGCAGAACATTACATCTTGAGTCATGGGAAATGCTTCCATTGCAATCAACTTCCTGCTGCTGCTGCTAAGTCTCTTCAGTCGTGTCCGACTCTGTGCGACCCCATAGACAGCAGCCCACCAGGCTCCTCTGTCCCTGGGATACTCCAGGCAAGAACACTGGAGTGGGTTGCCATTGCCTTCTCCAATCAACTTCCTACCCAGTCTTATATACCTTCTCACCCCCATCAGTTACCCTCAAGATACCCTCCCTTGTCCGTTACCCCAGAGGTCCTGTGGTTAGACATGTCCTGCAACCTTTTGGGTAATCAAGTAGGGACTGTGCTTCATGGCTTGGGTATGCTGAGACTCAATACTAGTTACTGGTCTAGAGGCAATGAGAGGTGGAGCTTCATAAGGATTAGCATTGTTTTATAAGATGTCTACCTCGTCTACCTTGGTGAGATTGTTGTACCGTCTCCAGGAAAAATAAGGCTGTTCTTTTCTATCAAGCAAAAGAGTAGCTGATGCTAGCCAAAGGGTTTAGGAGCTCTGAGGGTTCAAGGTTCTTTGATATATCCACCCAAATATCCCCATGCCAGGCCTTAGGGTCCCATTCCTTCTCTTTAAAAGGCTTGAATTTAGTACAGGAAAGCTGTTAAGGATGCACAGGTCTCCTCTGCAGCTCTGTTGCCCTTGATTAAGCCTTGAGCCTTGTTTTCATCACACTTACTTCCTGGCCACAGAAGTGAGCATTTCATTACACGTTGCCTTGGGAGACTTTCTGGCTTTCGTATCATGCCCTGAGTGGAGTGGGCTAAGAGCCTTTCATTTTTTCTTCAAATCTTCTAAGGCAATTTGGAAAAGTTAACCACTTTCATAATCCTTGTAATTACAGCTGCCTTTATATCTTTCAAGTGCCCAAGCTACTAACTATATAAGCCAAACTTTCCCTTCAACTTCTATCTCCTTCCAGTCTACCAAAGAGTCTTATGCCAGGCTTTACTAGCATCCTACTCACCAACAGTGGTGAGAGGTCTCTGTTGCCTTTTGAATGGTGGGTGATCTAGTTGTAGATTCCTTTCCATATGGCCTGCCTTCTAGTGCTATGCTATGCTAAGTCACTTCTGTCCTGTCCGACTCTGTGCGACCCCATAGACAGCAGCCCACCAGGCTCCCCGTCCCTGGGATTCTCCAGGCAAGAACACTGGAGCGGGTTGCCATTTCCTTCTCCAATGCATGAAAGTGAAAAGTGAAAGTGAAGTCGCTCAGTCGTGTCAGACTCTTAGCGACCCCATGGATTGCAGCCTAACAGGCTCCTCCGTCCATGGGATTTTCCAAGCAAGAGTACTGGAGTCCTTCTAGTGCTACTTCCTACTAATTGTCTTAGCTTCAATCTCCATAAAAGCAAAACCTAAGCTTAGAACTTGGGTGCAGTTTATTTGGTAGATGATCCCAGGAACTGAGAGAGAAGGAGTGAGGAAAATAGAAGCAAAGTTCAATAAAGTGTGTTTTGGTATCTGCCTTCTACTGGAGGTTGCCCCAGAAGGTATTAAGTCTCCTACGTTCTCAGGCTACATTTGTGGGTTGAGAGAGCTGCTGAGGCTTAGGAGAAAGCCTGGAAGCAGAAAGGCACTTACTACACTAAGATACAAAGGAAAAATACAGGAAAAAACCTTTGGCTCAATGGTAAAGAAACTGCCTACCAATGCAGTAGCCACGGGAGACATGGATTCGATCCCCGCACTCGAAAGATCCCCTGGAGAAGGAAATTGCAATCTACTCCGGTATTCTTGCCTGGGAAATCCCATGGACAGAGCCTGGTGGGCTACAGTCCACAGGGAAACAAAGGACATGACTGAGTGACTGAGGACGCACGCACACACAAGCATGCACACGTGAAACTTACTCCAGTTGGGGCAGAGCGGGTGGAGGAAGATTGACAAAATATAATATATAGCATGTTAAGTGGTGACAAAGGCTAGAAAACAAAGCAAGAAAGGAGGGTGAGCAGTGCTGGTTTTGTTGGGTGTGGGGAGAATGTACATTCTTTTAAAATAATGTCGTTAGGGAAAACTTCACTGAAAAGGTGACATTTAAGTAGACACCTGAAGGAAGTGAGTAAAATCAGCAAAACACTGAGAAGGAGCGACTGTGAGGTAGGAGAGAAATCAGAAGAGGGTAGTGCCCTAGAAGCCTAGGGAAGACAAGGAGTCCACTGTAAGAAATGCTGCTGACGGGCCTAGATGAGGAAGGAGAACTGGCCAGAGGCCTTACCAAGACTGGAGTCAGCGTTATCCCGACAAGAGTGGGCTGGGAAGCATTGGAGGTGGGATTCAAAGCTGAGGGGAACTAAGAGCAAAGAGGAAGGGGAGGAATTGAAGACAGTGAACGTAAACAACTTTGGGGAGTTTAGTAACAAGGAAAGCAGAGAAATGGGGCAGGAGCTGGAAGGTAATGTAGGATCAAGGAAGGACTTTTTTCCATGATGGAAGACCTCCCAGGATCTCTACTTCCATTTCCCTTCATCTTTCCTCTTGCTGTAGACAAATGTACAGCCTTTTCCACCTCTTTCCTCAAGCCCATAAAATATTTTTGCAAAGCTGTTCCCCAGAGTTCTGAGCTGTAGAAGAAAGGAAAGGAAAGTAGGTAAATAGTCTGCTTGCAATGTGGGAGACCTGGGTTTGATCCCTGGGTTGGGAAGATCCCCTGGAGAAGGGAAAGGCTACCCACTCCAGTATTCTGGCCTGGAGAATTTCATGGACTTGCAAAGAGTCAGACACAAGTGAGCTGTAGAAGAAGAAAGCCACAAAAAGTCCTTTGTTCCTACTTTCAGTTCTGTCACATTGCCTGGGGCAACGAGCTTGCTGCCTTAGTCAAGGGCTGAAACTTCAGAGCAGAAAGAACAAAGGCGGATCTCTCAAAATATCATCCTCCCCATTTGATCTGGGTCCTTTATCCACTTGGATGCCCTTCCCTAAACATAGGGCTCTCCGTCTGTTGCTGCTGTGTCAGGGCAGATACTTTTCTCTGTTCTAGAGAATCAACTATTTGTTTTCAAGTGCTCTGACCAAAGCAACATTCCTTCAGGCACTCTCAGATCACCTTCATGATTTTTCCTATTTCCCCATACTGAATAGTTTTTATCTCAGGTTTTAACGTACTTTTCTCCTTAAAAACAATTTATGGCAGTAAAATTCACACAAGTCACTAACGTACAATTCAGTGGCTTTTAGAATGTACAACATTTTAGAATGTGCCACATTTACAATGTTGTACAACCATTACACCTCGAAAATATTTTTCTTCAACTCAAAAGGAAAGCCTGCTCCTGTTAAGCAGCCACTTCCTCCTTCCCACTCCCCTCGCCCCACCAGCTATGCATTTGCCTCTTCTGGATATTTTATATAAACAAAATCATACATGTGGTCCTGTGTATCTGGCCTCTTCCACTTAGTTTCTCCATCAGTGCCTTATATTGTGTTTTCCCCCTCTTTGGGCATTGTTTTGACCCCCTTCTCATTTCCTTTTCTGCATATTTTTTATTTTCTAAGTTATTCTCAAAGAAAATCTTAAGTCACCACTACAACTATTCAAAATATTTTAACCCATGTTGATATAAAATATTAATGCTGGCTTAAAACTAAATATTAAAAAAAAACTAAGTTCATGGCATCTGGCCCCATTACTTTATGGCAAATAGAGAGGGAAAAGGTGGAAGTAGTAACAGATTTCCTTTTCTTGGGCTCTAAAATCACCACAGATGGTGACTGCAGCCATGAAATCAGAAGACATTTGCTTCTTGATAGGAAAGCTATGACAAACCTAGACAGTGTGTTGAAAAGCACAGACATTGCTGACAAAGTCCATATGATCAAGGCTATGGTCTTCCCAGTGTTCATGTAGGGTTGAATCAGAAAGAAGGCAGAGCGCTAAAGAATTGATGCCTTGGAACTATGGTGCTGGAGAAGATTCCTGAGAGTCCCTTGGACAGCATGGAGATAAAACCAGTCAATCTTAAGGGAAATCAACCCTGAATACGCTGGTAGGACTGATGCTGAAACTGAAGCTCCAGTATTTTGGTCATCTGATGTAAACAGCCCACTCATTGGAAAAGTCATTGATGCTGGGAAAGATTGAGGGCAGAAGGAAAAGAGGGCATCAGAAGATGAGATGGCTGGATGGCATCACTGATGCAATGGACATGAACTTGGGCAAACTTTAGGAGATAGTGAGGGACAGAGAGGCCTGGTGTGCTACAGTCCATGCAGTCACAAAGGGCTGGACACAACTGGGTGACTGAACAACTACATAAATACAGAATTATTAAAATACAAGAGTACTACTCAAAAGAAATATTTTTAAGCTTAATGTCTACTGACATGTTCTGTGTTGTTTGGGCCCCATTTTGTACAAAGTAATGGTTTAGTAACCCCTAGTCTTTCTCCTGAAAGCAAGTTAGGGTAAGGCAGGACACCCACTTCTCTCACAGATTTCACGTGGCTCTAGGGAAATGTTTTGGAATCTTACTGGACTTACTGGATGCTGACATCGCCTGTCTGTATTCCGGGGAAAGGTTGCAGATACCAAAGATCAGTGTCATCAGCTCCTTGTGCAGCCACATCACTCACAAGTACCACACACTCACAAAAGGCACCTGATATGATACCCTGGGCACCGAGAGGGGGCCCCCGTATTCGGAGAGAGAACACCCATCTGGAACGGATCTAGAAGCAGTTCAAAAATCGGACACCTATAGGAGGAAACGAGTGAAGCTGACCAGGTGACGACAGCCACAAGTCAGGCGATTGCTGTTGGGCAAAACCAAGGTCCGTGATGGCTAAATTTCCTGGGTTTTCGGGAGAACACAGAAAATCTGTATTTTTAATGCAAAATCTCCAGATTCGTATGTGTTGGCAACTCACGCAAAACTGTAAAAAAGTGAATTGAGCAAATCCTATGGCTGGCTCCAGAGAGCGCTTATTTGTACCTCCGACCAGTCATTTTAGAAAGAAGCCGGTAAAGTGTCTCACCAAAAGCCATACAGCCAGGATGGGGAGGCAGAGGCCAAAGTTTCAAGAGGCTTCTGTCTCAAAACAGTTTCCAGATCGTAAAATACACTCCTATCCTGAACTCGGGCTGAAACCCCTCCAGGGAGCGCCTCAAGGAGGGAAGGGCCAAGTGCAAGGTCCTTGACCCGCCCGCCCAACCGCACCCTCTGTGCCTGAGCCCGGGTTTCCCCGCCTCCCGGACTTTCTCCTCCGTCTCTTAGGCCAAGAAAGCCTTCGCTGTCACTGCTTTTCACCGCCTGCCATCCTCGCCCCCTAGACACTGCCTGTTGCCAGCCTGGCTCCCACTGCGCGTTCCCAGCGGGCTGCAAACATCTTCCTACACAGCCCTATCGCATTCTCCCGAGACCGGCTGTGGGTGAGTTCCCGGTCCACCACAAGCCGGAAGTGATCTTCCCTAAACGCACGCAGCGTGCGCAATGCCTGCCAGGTCCCGAGCGACGCGCCTGAGGTGATGACCGAGGTGCGCATGCGCCGCACGGGTTTTATTGCGTCACCGCGACTCCAGAGCCCGCGGCTCGAGCCTGGGCAGGCTGCCCGCGCCTTCGCGCTTGCGCATCTTCCTCTGCCAGGAGCACGGCGCGGCCCCTGGGCCTGCCTCGTGGTCGAGCTTCTTCTCCAGCAGGTGCATTCGGGCTGTGGTCTCCGTCAGCATGTCCATAAGCAGTTCCTGCTGCAGCTTCAGGTAGTTGTTCTCCTCCAGCAGCACTTGGCTCTTGACTCGTTGCACCTGTGCCTTCCAGCCCGCGATGGTTTGCGAGGGCAGCTGCGGCCGCGACCACACTGGCTGGCCTTCGGAGGTCCACCGTCCGCCGCGGAACACGAAGGCCTCGTCGTTGAGGCGCGTGCGGGGCGAGCCGTAGCTGAGGCCCAGCTCCGCCTGGCGCGTCTGGTGGTCCAACAGGTAGAAGGTGGACATGGAGGAGATGCGGCGCAGCGGCGGGCGTCGCGGTGAGAAGCGCCGCGAGCAGTGGTCGGTCCAGAACTGCCGCAGCTGCTCCCACAGACGGCTGGTGTAGCCCCAGCCCAGGCATCCAAAGGCCTCCAGGGCGAGGGCCGGCCGGGCCTTGTCAGGCGCACGGATGCCCGGAGCGTAGCCACGAGGACCCGGGTGACTCGGGCTGCGCCCTTGCTTCTCAAGCCCCGATGTCCAGAATGATAAAGGCGAGCCAGGGGCACTGCTGGGGAGCAAGAGTATGGGTGAGCAGCCTGCTCAGGCGAGCTGTTCCACCCCCTATTCCCTAAAACCACGAGGCCTGGTGGACAGGGCTCAGGCCTGCGACGGTGCTCAGGGCTAACAAGCTGCTGGCCACTGAGGAGTCCATCCCTGCCCACTCGCCTAGCAGCAGTCTTCCCGGAGACATCTCCAAAGACCACTTTCGGGTCTTGGGGCTAGATAGGCTGATTAAGCACCCCTGCTCTCTTGAGTGCTGAGTGGCTGCTGGAAGGGGTTAATAGGCCCTTAGGGAAGGAGGGAATGATAGCAGAGACAAGTAAAGAAGCACAGGAATTTTGACAGGTACGTTGGGGGTGGATAAGGGAGAGCCTCTAGGCAGAATGAAGGGCTGCCAGTGTTGTGCATGTGAGGAAGAGCTTGGGGTAGAAAGCTGGAAAGGGAGACCAGGGCGCTCTGTGAGGGTGCTGTACAGGCAGTCTCCAAAGTTTAGGCTTCCTTCTGTGGGTTAGAGGGCGCTACTGAAGGACTACAAAGGCAGTGCTAGGTCTACATTCTGAAAAGTATCTGGTGGACGTCTAGCATACCCAGCAGCGTTACTGCCCTTATCAGTCCCTCATTTTACAACTTTGAACTGACATCTGCTTTGTGCCAGGCTGTGGTTTGGGTAGAGGGTCCCAAGCATAGCCTATGCCTGCCCTCAAGATATTCCTGGTCCATCTGGGAAGCCTGATGTGTGTGTTTAGATCACAGTCCCTTGTAGTCAGTTCAGTGGAGGCATGTGCCATGGGCTAGGACCGATATATGCTTAGGACCTGAGCCAACAGTGGTTGTGCAGACTGGGCATGACTTTTATCCCAAGCAGACTACATGCTCAAGGAAACTAAAGTCCAGGTAACAGACATGTCCCATACGCCCTTTCCTCACTCCTATAAGTGCTGATTCTGTTATGTGAGAAAGAGGACTATGTTTTCTTTTAAATTCCTCTTTGCTCCATGGAGAGTGAAAAGAACCCTGGGGCAGGGTTCCCTCTGTTAGGTCTCCATTAATTCAACACACGCTTATTTTTCACACAAACCTGGGCAGTACTGTCCCCTTGATGTGGTTCAGGGACATGTCTCTGGAAGACCACATAGGGCCTTAGGATAGAGCCAGGCCCACCCTTGAGGTTGCATCTTTCCAGAGGACCCTTCCCCCATAAATCCTCACATGTCGTGCCTCACCTGGAGGATGTGTCGAAGATGCCAAGCTGCTGTCCTAGGCCTGGCCCCATCTCTGAACCACTCAGTTGCTTTTTACCAGCTATGACTCACAATGCCTCTAGGCCAGATCAGCTAAGCTATAAAACAGACCCCAGTGCACGCCCCTGTATTCATTCAGCACACAATTACTGAGGGCCTACTGTGTTCCAGGCGCTGTTCTTAGGGTGGGACAAAGATATTCCCTCATTATTCTTAGATGGGGAGAAGGTCATAAGCAGAACCTAAGAAAAGAATATGTTCCAGGGGGATGAGCAAAATAGTCCCTCATGAAGCTAACCAAGGGTGTCATGGGTCAGATTTCCCAGAAGCAGAGCCTGAGATGAGAATTTTTTTTTTTTTTTGAGATGAGAATTTTTTGAGGGATTTATTAGGGAAGTGATGAAAGCAGGACAGGGCAGGGAAAAAAGGTAAAGCTAAGCAAGAACGTGGCCTCAGGTGGAGACTAGCTCTATTCAGATCTCAGGGAACTGCACACAATTGTGCCACAGAGTTAGGGCTCCTTACTGCCAAGGAGCCAATCTTTTGTGCCCTTCTTCCCCCACCCACCTCTCATTTCAGTCAGTCATTCACAGGGGCAGCTGTGAGTTGTCAACCAACAGTTAAGGCACCTACAGGGTACGTGCACCTCCTGTAAAGGGATCTGTGGGATGTCAGCAGCATAAAAGAGGGAGGAAGCAAATAGATAATTGAAATAACTACATTAATAATTTCTGATTGTGATACATGCCATGAAGAAAAGAGAAATACAGGAAGTGCCTCTAGGACAAAATGAGGGATAGGAAGCAATTTAGAATTGGCACTCAGTGAAGGCACTTGATATTCATACCTAGACCTGAATGATGAGAAGGGGCTAGAGGTTCAAAGGAGCTAGGCTTATCTGAAGGACAAGTGCTGTGTTGAGCAGTGGAAGGAAATAATGTCAGCCCTGTTCTCCAAACATGCTCAGTCAATTGCCATCACCTCTATTTAACTTTGGGAGAAGGCAATGACACCCCACTCCAGTACTCTTGCCTGGAAAACCCCATGGACGGAGGAGCCTGGTAGGCTGCAGTCCACGGGGTTGCTAAGAGTCGGACACGACTAAGCGACTTCACTTTCACTTTTCACTTACATGCATTGGAGAGGGAAATGGCAACCCACTCCAGTGTTCTTGCCTGGAGAATCCCAGGGACGGGGGAGCCTGGTGGGCTGCCGTCTAAGGGGTCGCACAGAGTTGGACATGACTGAAGCGACTTAGCAGCAGCAGCAGCAGCTACTTAACTTTCCTTACCCCAGGGGTGTCCAGTGTCCTGATGGCTCTAGAAGGAGTCACCCAAGCTCCAGAGGAGCTCACAGTGTAGCAGAACCAAGTGGTATTGCCACCTCCCAGAAAACTTTTTTCTTGAACAGGTATGATTGACACAATAAACTACACATATTTATAATGTACTCTTTGATATGTTTGGATAATTTGATGTAAGAAATCATCACCAAAATCAAGATAATGAAGATATCCATTACTTTCAGAAGTCTCCTCTGCTCCCATGACTGTAGAGATTAGTTTGTATTTTGTAGAATTTTATATAAATAGAATTATTTAGTATGTACTTTATTTCTGCAGCATAATTATTTTAGGTTGAAATTCATTCATTCATTTTTTAGTGAGTAGTAATCCATTACTTGGAAATACCACAGTTTGTTTTTCCATCTACCTGTTGATGGAAGTTCGGGTTGTTGCCATCTGAGGGGCTATACAGCTGCTATAAATATCTGTATAACGTCTTTGTGTGGCCATATGCTTCAGTTTTTATTGAGTAAATACCTAGGAATAGGATGGCTAGGTAATATGAGGTGTATGTTTGCCTTTTCATGAAGTTACCAGTTTTCCCAAAATGGTTGTACCATATCCCCACCAGCTGTGAAAAAGTTTCTCTTCCTGTTCTTCCACATACTTGCCAACAGTTAGTATGGTAAGTCCTTTTAATTTTAGTTATTCTAGAGGGTGTGTCTAAATTGTGATTCTGATTTCTTTTCTCTATTGGCTGATAATGTTGAGTGTCTTTTCATGTGTTTATTTGTTACCCACCTTGCTGTTCATCAGTTACATGATGAACAATAAAGTTCAGGTCGGTGGCCTAGTCCTGTCCAACTCTGCGACCCCAAGGACTACAGCACGCCAGGCTTCCCTGTCCATCACCAACTTCCTGAGCTTGCTCAAAATCATGTCCATCGGGTTGGTGATGCCATCCAACCATCTCATGCTCTGTCATCCCCTTCTCCTCCCACCTTCAATCGTTCCCAGCATCAGGGTCTTCTCTAATGAGTCAGTTCTTCGCATCATGTGGCCAGTTTTGGAGCTTTAGCTTCAGTATCAGTCCTCCCAATGAATATTCAGGACTGATTTCCTTTATAATGGACTGGTTGGATCTCCTTGCAGTCCAAGGGACTCTCAAGAGTCTTCTGCACCACCACAGTTTAAAAGCATCAATTCTTTGGCGCTCATCTTTCTTTACAGTCCAACTCTCACATCCATACATGACTACTGGAAAAACCAAAGCTTTGACTAGACGGACCTTTGTTGGCAAAGTAATGTCTCTGCTTTTTAATATGTTGTCTAAGTTAGTCATAACTTTTCTTCCAAGGAGCAAGCATCTGTTAATTTCACCATCTGCAGTGGTTTTGGAGCCCAACAAAATAAAGTCTCTCACTGTTTGCTCTGTTTCTCCATCTATTGGCCATGAAGTGATGGGACCAGATGCCATGATCTTCGTTTTCTGAATGTTGAGCTTTAAGCCAACTATTTCACTCTCCTCTTTCACTTTCATCAAGAGGCTCTTTAGTTCTTCTTTGCTTTCTGCCATAAGGGTGGTGTCATCTGCATATCTGAGGTTATTGATATTTCCCCCTGCAGTCTTGATTCCAGCTTGTGCTTCATCCAGTCCAGCATTTCTCATGATGTACTCTGCATATAAGTTAAATAAGCAGGGTAACAGTATACAGCCCTGACATACTCCTTTCCCTATTTGGAACCAGTCTGTTGTTCCATGTCTGGTTCTAACTATTGCTTCTTGACCTGCATACAGATTTCAGGAGTCAGGTAAGGTGGTCTGGTATTCCCATCTCTTGAAGAATTTTCCACAGTTTGTTGTGATCCACACAGTCAAAGGCTTTGGCATAGTCAATAAAGCAGAAATAGATGTTTTTCTGGAACTCTCTTGCTTTTTTGACGATCCAGCGGATGTTGGCAATTTGATCTCTTGTTCCTCTGCCTTTTCTAAATCCAGCTTGAACATCTGGAAGTTCACAGTTCACGTACTATTGAAGCCTGGCTTGGAGAATTTTGAGCATTACTCTGCTAGCATGTGAGATGAGTACAATTGTGCAGTAGTTTGAACATTCTTTGGCATTGCCTCTCTTTGATATTGGAATGAAAACTGACATTTTCCAGTCCTGTGACCACTGTTGAGCTTTCCCAATTTGCTAGCATGTTGAGTGCAGTACTTTCACAGCACCATCATTTAGGATTTAAAATAGCTTAACTGGAATTCCATTATCTTCACTAGCATTGTTCGTAGTGATGCTTCTTAAGGACCACTTGACTTCGAATTCCGAACAATAAAGACATACCTGCAAATAGTGAGGGAAGGCTGCTGCTAAGTCACCTCAGTCATGTCTGACTCTGTGCAACCCCATAGACGGCAGCCCACCAGGTTCCCCCATCCCTGGGATTCTCCAAGCAAGAACACTGGAGTGGGTTGCCATTTCCTTCTCCAATGCATGAAAGTGGAAAGTGAAAGGGAAGTCACTCAGTCGTGTCCAACTCTTAGCGACCCCATGGACTGCAGCCTACCAGGCTCCTCCGTCCCTGGGATTTTCCAGGCAAGAGTACTGGAGTGGGGTGCCATTGCCTTCTCCAGAGGGAAGGCTAGTCTTTTATAAATGGTGCTGAGTCAACTTGTCATCCGTATGAAAAAACACTATCAACAAAAATTAACTGAAAATGGAACACAAAATGTAAAGTTAAATGGTGAAATGTCTAGCTTCACAAAGCATTCTTAAATATTACACAAAAAGAATGACTCTCAAAAGTAAAAATTGATAAACTGGACTTTGTTCTTATCTTGTTGCCCTTTTTTTTTAAACTGGATTGTTTCATTGAGTATAAGTTCTTTAATGCTGGAAAAAGTCTGTCAGATATGTTTTGCAGGTATTTTCTCTCAGTCTCTGACTTGCCTATTAAAGCAAAAGTTTTTAATTTGAATAAAGTCCAGTATATCAAGTTTTACTTTTGAGAGTCATGCTTTTCACGTAATATTTAAGAATGCTTTGCCATACTAGAAATTTCACTTTTTAACTTTACATTTTGTGTCCCATTTTCAGTTAATTTTTGTTGATAGTGTTTTTCATATGGATGACAAGTTGACTCAGCACCATTTATAGAAGATTAGCCTTCCCTCACTATTTGCTGTTATGTCTTTTTTGTCCATCATGTGACTGTGTATGTATGACTGTTTCTGGGCTGTGTGTGCTCTTCTATTGATCTTTCTATTCTTGTACCAATACCATATTTTCTTAATTATTGTTTACAGAAAATCTTTATTTGGGAATGTTAAATCTTCAAACTTTTTTTTAAAGATTGCTTTGGTTTTCTAGGTCCTTGGAATTTTCATATAATTTTAATTCCACATAATTGAATTTCTGTCCCAATTTTAGAATTAAAATGTCAGTTTCCACAAATAAATCCTTATGCTCACTGTTCAGAGTTCTCTCTTATCATCAGGATAAGCTTGAATCAGCCCTCAGAAGGTTGTCTAATAGACATGGAATCAGAGCCCAGGAATATTTTAGTCCAGCCAATCACATTTTCCCCTTCTCTTCCTCAGTCCCTCTTCTGCTCCTCCCTAGTTGTGTCTATGTTATTAAAGCTAATTTTCATTTATACTCATGACATTTCAGGAAGATCCTGAGTGGTCATCACGAATGGTATACAGCAACTTTCAATTTCCCTTATTCCCATGGTCTGCAAAAAAGGAAAAGCTGCAAAACCCAAAGAAGTCTTTTTTGATGGTCTGAACAGAAGAAGTTTAGAGGAGGAATAATTCCGACTTAACATGTTAACTCCTTTCACAAGCAGACCTTACGTTTGAGGAAATTTAATGAAAAATATAAATTTTTTTTTTTTTTTTGGCCACACAGTGCTACATGCAAGATCACAGTTCTCCAACCTGGGATCGAACCCATCCTTCCCCCCAAAAGTGGAAGTGTGGCGCCCCAACCACTGAACTGCAAGGGAAGTCCTGTAAACTGTAGAATTTAAGGATCCACAATCAATAAGAATGGTCCCTGGCTTCTTTGAGGGACTTGGTCTCCAAGTCACTGAAAAGACCAGACTTGGAGCATGTGAGGAAAGGAGTGAGGAAATCAGATCTTGACAGGCCTGAGTTTAAGGACATAAAGGTCATTCTGATGGCACAGAGAAAAGGAAGGAGGTCCTAAAAAAGAATTTTCTTGTCTTCACAGCTATTAATAGCTGTAAATATCAGTGGAGCCCTTCTCTTAGCAACCAAGAGTACTTATAAAGCCATGAAAGCAAAATCTTGTTCACCCTCATGATCATTTCAACCCAATTTCTAAGATAATCTGTTAGTAATATTTACCCTTCCCTGAAACAATGAAGGGTTGTTTGTGCTAATAGTAGCTTTTAAAAACATAAATATTTGCATTCATATTAAATCTGATAGAAACAGTAATTCAAGAGGAAAACATACAAAATACACATGCTTTCATTTTCCAATCAGTTGCCTGAAGTGACCTCTAAAAATGATACACTCTTTACTTGACCCAGAAAACCTCACAAAATCATGCAGATCAAGAGGTTCAGATCTTTGTGTTCACTTTAAGAACATTCATCAAACTGCCCAGGCCATTAAGGGTGTGCATATCCAAAAAGCCACCAAGTATCTGAAGGAGGTCACTTTCAAGAAGCAATGTATACCATTCCATCATTACAATGGTGGAGTTGGTAGGTGTGCACAGGCCAAACAGTGGGGCTGGACGCAGGGTCGGTGGCCCAAAAAGAGTGTGGAAGTTTTACTACACATGCTCAGAAATGCAGAGAGTAATGCTGAACTTGAGGGCTTAGATGTAGATTCTCTGGTCATTGAGCACATCCAGGTGAACAAAGCCCGCAGGACTTGCAGAGCTCATGGTCGGATCAACCCATACATGAGCTCTCCTTGCCACATGGAGGTGACCCTTACTGAAAAAGAACAGATTTTTTTCTAAACCAGAAGAGGAGATTGCACAGAACAAAAAGATATCCCAGAAGAAACTGAAGATACAAGTGCCAGGAATAAATGCCACAAAAAATTAATGCAAATAAAAGTAAAACCCCAAATACACATGCTTCACCTTGTACCTCCATTTTCTGCAAGGTTCCTTTTTAGAAAGAACAACATTAGCAGGAAAGAATGCCCATCCCCTATTTGGTTCACACTTCCCTTGGGCTTTTTCTTCTTTAGCTTCTCCTTCAGCCTTCCTCTTGGGCTTGGTGATTTCAGCAGGGCTGAGATGCAGTACAAGGGGGGGCTGTGGTGGTGATCGAGGGGTTGCTATTATTTCCTCTCTCATACATATGCTGCCTTAAAATTAGTTACCTCCACGTTCTTTGGAATCTGGAATACTCTGTGGAAAATGTTTAGATTTTCTGTTTTAAAAAAATAGCTGAGTCATATGGCAGTTCTATTTCCAGTTTTTTAAGGAATCTCCACACTGTTCTCCATAGTAGCTGTACCAGTTTGCATTCCCACCAACACTGTAAGAGGGTTCCCTTTTCTCCACACCCTCTCCAGCATTTATTGCTTGTAGACTTTTGGATTGCAGCCATTCTGACTGGTGTGAAATGGTACCTCATTGTGGTTTTGATTTGCATTTCTCTGATAATGAGTGATGTTGAGCATCTTTTCATGTGTTTGTTAGCCATCTGTATGTCTTCTTTGGAGAAATGTCTGTTTAGTTCTTTGGCCCATTTTTTTTTTTTTGGCCCATTTTTTGATTGGGTCATTTATTTTTCTGGAATTGAGCTATAGGAGTTGCTTGTATGTTTTTGAGATTAATTCTTTGTCCATTGCTTTGTTTTCTATTATTTTCTCCCATTCTGAAGGCTGTCTTTTCACCTTGCTTATAGTTTCATTCATTGTGCAAAAGCTTTTAAGTTTAATTAGGTCCCATTTGTTTATTTTTGCTTTTATTTCCATTACTCTGCGAGGTGGGTCATAGAGGATCCTGCTGTGATTTACGTCAGAGAGTGTTTTGCCTATGTTCTCCTCTAGGAGTTTTATAGTTTCTGGTCTTAACGTTTAGATGTTTAATCCATTTTGAGTTTATTTTTGTGTATGGTGTTAGAAAGTGTTCTAGTTTCATTCCTTTACAGGTGTTTGACCAGTTTTCCCAGCACCACTTGTTAAAGAGATTGTCTTTTCTCCATTGTATATTCTTGCCTCCTTTGTCAAAGATAAGGTGTCCACAGGTGTGTGGATTTATCTCCGGGCTTTCTATTTTGTTCCCACTGCTGGGCATACACACTGAGGAAACCAGAATTGAAAGAGACACGTGTACCCTAATGTTCATTGTAGCACTGTTTACAATAGCCAGGACATGGAAGCAACCTAGATGTCCATCACCAGATGACTGGACAAGGAAGTTGTGGTACATATACACAATGGAATATTACTGAGCTATAAAAAGAATGCATTTGAGTCAGTTCTAATGAGGTAGATGAAACTGGAGCCTATTATACAGAGTGAAGTAAGCCAGAAAGAAAAACACCAATACAGTATACTAACGCCTATATATGGAGTTTAGAAAGATGGTAACAATAACCCTGTATGCGAGACAGCAAAAGAGACACAGATGTATAGAACAGTCTTTTGGACTCGGTGGGAGAGGGCGAGGGTGGGATGATTTGGGAGAATAGCATTGAAACATGTATATTATCATATGTGAAACAGATCGCCAGTCCTGGTTCAATGCATGAGACAGGGTGCTCAGGGCTGGTGCACTGGGATGACCCAGAGGGATGGGATGGGGAAGGAGGTGGGAGGGGTTCAGAATGGGGGACACATGTACACTCATGGCGGATTCATGTCAATGTATGGCAAAAACCACTACAATATTGTAATTAGCCTCCAATTAAATAAATTAAAAATAAGTAAAATAAAAATGAATACTTCTAAAAATAAAATAAAATTTAAAAATAACTGAAAAAAGTGTTGATAATGTTCTGTCTGCTCTACATAACCACCAGGAAGTGCCCCAGAACCTGAGAGTTTTCACCTGGGTTTGAGTGGTGGCGGCTAACCAGAGGGGAAGGCAAGCAGATAGGCATGAGAGCACTGAATTTCCCTATGAACGGAAGATTTTAAGGTCTTCTGAAGAGTGGAAAGTGGACTGAGAATGTGCATCATGGCACAGCGTGAAGCGTGTACCAGCTGAACTTGAAAACATCTGCCTCAGGTCATTGGGAGCAGATGGCAAGTCAAATAGCACTTATTTCCAGCAGAAAAACATTTTTTGTTGTCCTATATAAGTATTAATTTGAATGTTTTATAGGTAATTTATAAATCATGGTCTTATATTTGTGTAACAGCTGTAAATAAATGTATGGTACGTTTATGTTTTTAGGCATTTAAACAAGAATGTGTGGTGGGTTAATATTTTGATTAGCCCATACATAGTTGTCCTGAATATTCCTTTTTACACAGACCTATTACCATTTAAACAGAGAAGGCAATGGCACCCCACTCCAGTACTTTTGCCTGGAAAATCCCATGGACGGAGGAGCCTGGTAGGCTGCAGTCCATGGAGCTGCTAGAGTCAGACACGACTGAGTGACTTCACTTTCACTTTTCACTTTCATGCACTGGAGAAGGAAATGGCAACCCACTCCAGTGTTCTTGCCTGGAGAATCCCAGGGACAGGGGAGCCTGATGGGCTGCCATCTATGGGGTCACGCAGAGTCGGACACGACTGAAGCGACTTAGCAGCAGCAGCAGCATTACCATTTAAATGAAAATCTGAGGCTTTCTGCAGAAAACAGAATTATTTGGGGGCTTCTAACTTTCAAAATAGGCTCTATAGGCTATGAATAACTCTAATAATCGTCTTGAATTGTGAGATCCTGGCTTTTTTTTTTTTTTTTTGCCATGCTGTGGGGATTGTGGGATCTCAGTTCAGTTCCCCAACCAGGGATTGAACCTGGTCACAGCAGTGAAAGTACCAAATCCTAACCACTAGACCACCAGGGAGCGCCCCTGGCCTTTTTTTTTTTTTTAACGTTATTTAAATTTAAAAATTGTGCAAGGAGGACTTCCCTGGTGGCACAGCAGATAGGAATCTGCCGGCCAATGCAGGGGACACAGGTCTGAACCCCGTTCTAGGAAGATTCCACATGCCGTGGAGTGACTAAGCCCTTGTGTCACAAGTCACAACTATAGAGCCCATGTGCTGCAGCTCCTGAAGCCTCACATGCCTAGAGCCTGTGCCCAACAAGAGAAACAAATGCAGTGAAAAACCTATACTGGCCAAAACTAGAAAAAGCCTGAGTACAGCCAAAAATAAATAATACGTAAAATCGTGCAAGGAAAAAAAATTTTTTCAAGATAACTTGTGCAGAGAACAATATACGCTTTATCTAGATTCTCCTACACTCAACATTTTACCCTATTTCCTTTGTCATTTCTGAACCTTTTATATGCATCATGGCCCTTTGCACCTAAATACTTCTGTGTGTATTCTCTTACAGAACCATGATACACAGTTATAACCACAATACAGTTACCAACCTTATAAATTTATGTTGATATACTACTTTATAATCAACCATCCATATTTCAATTTTGTCAGTTTACTAATAATGTCCTTTATGGCATTTTTCCTTCTAGAACAGGATCCTGTCTAGGGACAGGCATTGCATTTAAATGTTGCAAAGGAACCTTCCCTACTGTGGGTACTTTTAAGACCATTTAAATATGCTGTTCCTCAAAATTCCCCCTAAAGTTAGCATCCTTTGGTGACTCTTGTGTGATCCCATCTTTACCTTTATAATTGCCAAATTATGCTTTTCCAACACTAGCATTCACTTCATACTTATAAATTGGCCCTCAGCGTTCTACTGTAAGCAAGAGTTCTTTTGCGAGATAATAGAAAATATATGTCAGTCTCTGCCCCCAATTTCTGGCACAGAGTTCCTAAAACCCTTGTAATTTCCTAAGTGTTAAGAGCATTAGGCATATCTTTTGTTTTAATATTTGGTCTTTGACCCCTGTTCCTGACACAGTTTCTAAACCCCTTGGAATTTCTTGAGTTACAGCAGTGTCTTTTGGACTAGAGAAGTGAGTCATGGTGCACTCCTAGATGGGAGCTGTTTACCAGAAAGACCGAGCCATGAACTTTCAGCCCCTCCTCCCCTCCATCATTCTCCAGAGAGGAGAGGGGCTGGAAATGAATTAATGATTGATCATGCTGCCATAAAAATCCCTTAAGTACTGGGTTCAGAAAGTTTCCAGGTTGGTGAACACATCCATGTTCTGGGAGGGTGACAGGGACAAAACTTGGTGCTCCAGACCCTCCCATACCTCACCCTGCTTATCTCATCTGACTGTTCATCAGTGTCCTTTATCGTATCCTTTAATAAGCTGATAGATGTAAGTAAGTGTTTCTGCATTCTGTGAGCTGTTATAGTACATAATCAAATCCGAGGGGAGGAAGTCATGGATACCTCAAATTTATAGACAAATTAGAAATTGTGGATAACTTGGGCTGGGGCCATGGTATTAGGCCTAGCTAGGTTTTGTGACGGAGAAGGCAATGGCACCCCACTCCCGTACTCCTGCCTGGAAAATCCCATGGATAAAGGAGCCTGGAAGGCTGCAGTCCATGGGGTCGCTGAGGGTCGGACACGACTGAGCTACTTCACTTGAGGATTCACTACTTTCGATTAGCATCTGAAGTGGAGTCAGTCCTATGGAACTAAGTCCTTAACCTGTAGGATCTGACACTCGCTATCTTCAGGTGGATAGTGTCAGAATTGAGTTACCTGGTAGGACCTGGTTGGTGTCACAGAATTGCTTGGCATGGGGAAAATTCCTACACATCTGGTGTAGGAAGTATTGTGAATGTGTTGGTAGTGTGACATTAAAGAAGAAACACAGGAGGAGTCTAATTTTTTATTTATAGATATAGACCTATTAAGGCTTCCCTGATGGCTCACATGGGAAAGAATCTGCTTGCAATGCAGGAGACCCAGGTTTGATCCCTCAGTCCAGAAGATGCCCTGAAGAAGGGAATGGCTATGTTGCCAAAATCTTGGCTCTCTGTGCACCAATGCCAAACAGAAATATGGAGACAGAGTTATGGAGGAGAAAGAGTAGCTTTATTATTTTGCCAGGCAAAGGGGGAACACGGCAGGCTACCACCTCAAGAGTTGTGCCCCTCTCTCTGCTGAGTGAGTAAAAGTCGCTCAGTCCTGTCTGAGTCTTTGCGACCCCATGGACTGTACCGTCCATGGAATTCTCCAGGCCAGAATACTGGAGTGGGTAGCCTTTCCCTTCTCCAGGGGATCTTTCTAATCCAGGAATCAAACCCAGGTCTCCCGCATTGCAGCCGGATTCTTTACCAGCTGAGCCACAAGGGAAGCCCCCTCTCTGCTGAGTAGGGAAAGGTTATATAGTCAGGCAGGAGTATGTGATTAAGGATCAAGGCAGTAACATTTCATTCTTTCTTCTGCAAAGTTTCAAAACCACAGGGTTGCTGTCAAGTTAGGGTGTGTGCAGGGTCATAGGTGGTCTAGTTTTTCAATCTTGATGAGCCTCTCTGATCCTTTAACCTTGCCTCAGGTGGTTTCATTGCTATTCCTCCTTTGATTAGCAACTGTTCTGCCCTTTTGGAACTGAGAGGTCATGAAGGCTGGAGTCTTCCCTACAAGAAATCAGGGACAAAAAGGTCTCCGTGCCCTGGAGTCCCACAGGGTCCTGCTCGGCATCAGCTACCCACTCAGTATTCTTGCCTGGAGAAGTCCATGGACAGAGGAGCTTGGTGGGCTACAGTCCATGTCTCAAAGAGATGGACAAGACTAACACTTTTTATGGACTTATTAATTTATATTTTTCTTTTCCTTTTTAAAAATGTGCTAAGTAAGTGAAGTCGCTCAGTCGTGTCTGACTCTTAACGACCCCATGGACTGTAGCCTACCAGGCTCTGCCGTCCATGGGATTTTCCAGGCAATAGTACTGGAGTGGATTGCCATTTCCTTCTCCAGAGGATCTTCCTGACCCAGGCAAGAAGATCTGCTGGGTCTTCCACATTATAGACAAGACGCTTTACTGTCTGAGCCACCAGGGAAGTACAGTTCTCTTTTTCAGTGGTTTATAGCTTATTTATTTTGATTCTCAGATGGCTGGGCCCTCCCCCAGAGATTCTGATATAATGTTCAAGAGGTATAGCTTGGGCACTAGGATTTTAAAAGCTTTCTAGGGGACTTCCCTGGCAGTCCATCAGTTGAGACTAGGTGCTTCCAATGCAGAGGACACAGGTTCGACCCCTACTTGGGGAACTATGATCCCACATGCCTCACAACATGGCCAAAATAATTAAATAATAAAAAGCTTTCCAGGTACTTCCAGTGTGCAGCCAAGGCAAAAAACAAAAAACAAAGCAAAAATCTTAAAATGTAAAACATAGAGACCAAAGCATGGAAAACGAAAAAAACTGAGAGAAAACACATAGAGAAAACAGTTGTTGATTAAAAAGTGGTCTGCTGCAGTGAGGAGATCAGCAGATTCTCTCCCCAGAAAATAACTATGAGAATGGGAGGGAAATTTTTTTTGAAAGATTTCAGGTTCTGGAAATTGACCAAAAGTCATTGAGAAATTGAGAAGCATTTATTTATCCATGAAAAACTTCTGAAATCTGGTTAGAACAGTGAGCATCTGTGGCATTCTTGCCTGGGGCTGCTCACATTCCCATAGCTTGGGAGTGACAGTAGCTGTCCCAAAACTGGGTGGCGGTGGTCGTGTCCGACTCTTGTGACCCCAGGGACTGTAGCCCACCAGGCTCCTCTGTCCATGGGATTCTCCAGGCAAGAATACTGGAGTGGGTTGCCATTTCCTTCTCAAGTTCTCTGTCTTCAGAACTGGGGAGACTGTACAAATCAGCAGCTTCACTGCCTGAGGGAGCTCACTGAATCTGAAATAAATCACAGTGAGATACCACTCTACATCCACTGAAATGGCTGTAATCAAAAAGACAGGGGATAGCTGGTGTTGGTGATGATGTAGAGAAACTGAAACCCTCCAACATGGGAATGTAAAATGAGCAGCCAACTTGGAAAACAATTTGATAGTTTCTTAAACAGTTAATCATAAACTTAGCATTCAAGCCAGCAATTCAATTCCTATGTACTACCCAAAAGAACATGTCCATATACAGATTTGTTCAATAAACAAGGATGTCATCAGCAATTGCAGCCCTCCAGAGTGAGCCGGTGAACCCCGAGGAAACTCAGGAAAGAAAAGAATACCTGTCATCTAGTCGCCATCAGACTGCAGCCCCTCCATATGGTGCGCCCCGAGGAAACTCGGTGTGAAAACATACAATACTAGTCCCAGATAGCTGAAGAACATATCAAAGGAATGATTCAGTGAGTCCAGACTCTTGCATCTTTCCATACATAGAAAAGTGCTAAGTTCCTTAACTTGACATAGCTGATTTCTTTAATTAAGAGTAATCTTTTGATGTACCCAGACTACCCGGCCTTTGCTGCTAAACTCCTATATATCCTAGCTCCTCCCCTTGCCTCCTTGAAGCAGTTTCTCAGAGCTATCTGAAATGTTTTCTCCTGGGGTGTAGTCCTCATTTTCCCCCAAATAAAACTTACCTTGTAACTCTCACACTGTGAAATTTTTTTTCAACATATGCAATGTAATATTCAATAATAAAAAAGAATCAATCCTTGATACATGCTACAACATAAATTAAGTGCAGAAACATTATGCTAAGTGACAGAAGTCAGATATGATTCCATTAACATGAAATATCTAGAAAAGGGAGAAAGCAGTTTCATGGTTGCCTTGGTTAGCTGGGAATTAACTACAAATGGGGAACAAAAAAATTTTGATGATGGAGTTACTCTAAAATTGGATTTTGGTAACTTCCATAAATTTACTAAAAATCAATGAATCATTCACTTACAGTGCACAAACTTTATAGTATGTTAACTATATTTCAATAAAGTTAAACTATGTGAGAATAGAGTAAAAATACTTTTAGATGTGCAAGATTTCAAAACAATGACTACACTTTTTTTGGATGGATGTAACTATCAATTGAGGCAGTAAACCAAGAAAAAGTGAAGATGTTGCGTTTTAAGGGGAAAATAAAACATATGTTTATACAAAGAGTGGTACACCATGTCCATAGTAGTTTTATATCATATAGCCAGAAATTGGGAACAGTCCAGGTGTCTATTACGTGGTTAATATATAAAGAAACTGTGGCATACTTGTATAAAACACCACTACTCAGCAATTCAGTTCAGTTCAGTTCAGTCGCTCAGTCATCTCTGACTCTTTGCAACCCCATGAATCGCAGCACGCCAGGCCTCCTTGTCCATCACCAACCCACAGAGTTCACTCAGACTCACGTCCATCGAGTCAGTGATGCCATCCAGCCATCTCATCCTCTGTCGTCCCCTTCTCCTCCTGCCCCCAATCCCTCCTAGCATCAGGGTCTTTTCCAATGAGTCAACTCTTCGCATGAGGTGGCCAAAGTACTGGAGTTTCAGCTTTAGCATCATTCCTTCCAAAGAAATCCCAGGGCTGATCTCCTTCAGAATGGACTGGTTGGATCTCCTTGCAGTCCAAGGGACTCTCAAGAGTCTTCTCCAACACCACAGTTCAAAAGCATCAATTCTTTGGCGTTCAGCCTTCTTCACAGTCCAACTCTCACATCCATACATGACCACTGGAAAAACCATAGCCTTGACTAGACGGACCTTTCTTGGCAAAGTAATGTCTCTGCTTTTCAATATGCTATCTAGGTTAGCCATAACTTTTCTTCCAAGGAGCAAGCATCTTTTAATTTCATGGCTGCAGTTCCCATCTGCCGTGATTTTGGAGCCCAAGAAAATAAAGTCTGTCACTGTTTCCATTGCTTCCCCATCTATTTGCCATGAAGTGGTGGGACCAGAGGCCATGATCTTAGTTTTCTGAATGTTGAGTTTTTTTTTTTAATTTAATTTTATTTAATTTTTAAACTTTACATAATTGTATTAGTTTTGCCAAATATCAAAATGAATCCACCACATGTATACATGTGTTCCCCATCCTGAACCCTTCTCCCTCCTCCCTCCCCATACCATCCCTCTGGGTCGTCCCAGTGCACTAGCCCCAAGCGTCCAGTACCGTGCATCAAACCTGGACTGGCATCTCTTTTCATACATGATATTTTACATGTTTCAATGCCATTCTCCCAAACCTTCCACCCTCTCCCTCTCCCACAGAGTCCATAAGACTGTTCTATACATCACTGTCTCTTTTGCTGTCTCGTTCACAGGGTTATTGTTACCATCTTTCTAAATTCCATATATATGCGTTAGTATACTGTATTGGTGTTTTTCCTTCGGCTTACTTCACTCTGTATAATAGGCTCCAGTTTCATCCACCTCATTAGAACTGATTCAAATGTATTCTTTTTAATGGCTGAGTAATACTCCATTGTGTATATGTACCATAGCTTTCTTATCCATTCATCTGCTGATGGGCATCTAGGTTGCTTCCATGTCCTGGCTATTATAAACAGTGCTGCAATGAACATTGGGGTACACGTGTCTCTTTCCCTTCTGGTTTCCTCAGTGTGTATGCCTAGCAGTGGGATTGCTGGATCATAAGGCAGTTCTATTTCCAGTTTTTTAAGGAATCTCCACACTGTTCTCCATAGTGGCTGTACTAGTTTGCATTCCCACCAACAATGTAAGAGGGTTCCCTTTTCTCCACACCCTCTCCAGCCCTACAGCTCAACTCCAGAAAAATAAATGACCCAATCAAAAAATGGCCCAAAGAACTAAATAGACATTTCTCCAAAGAAGACATACAGATGGCTAACAAACACATGAAAAGATGCTCAACATCACTCATTATCAGAGAAATGCAAATCAAAACCACTATGAGGTACCATTTCACCCCAGTCAGAATGGCTGCGATCCAAAAGTCTACAAATGAATGTTGAGTTTTAAGCCAACTTTTTCACTCTCCTCTTTCACTTTCATCAAGAGGCTCTTTAGTTCCTCTTCAATTTCTGCCATAAGGGTGGTATCATCTGCATATCTGAGGTTATTGATATTTCTCCCGGCAATCTTGATTCCAGCTTGTGCTTCATCCAGCCCGGCACTTCTCATGATGTATTCTGCGTATAAGTTAAATAAGCTAGTTGACAATATACAGCCTTGACGTACTCCTTTCCCTATTTGGAACCAGTCTGTTTTCCATGTCCGGTTCGAACTGCTGCTGCTTGACCTGTATACAGATTTCTCAGGAGGCAGGTAAGGTGGTCTGTTATTCCCATCTCTATAAGAATTTTCCACAGTTTGTTGTGATCCATACAGTCAAAGGCTTTGGCATAGTCAAAGCAGAAGTAGATGTTCTTCTGGAATTCTTTCCTTTTCTATGATTCAACAGATGTTGGCAATTTGACCTCTGGTTCCTCTGCCTTTTTAAATCCAGTTTGAACATCTGGAAATTTTCGATTAATGTACTGTTGAAGCCTGCTGCTGCTGCTAAGTCGCGTCAGTCGGGTCTGACTCTGTGCGACCCCATAGATGGCAGCCCAACAGGCTCCTCTGTCCCTGGGATTCTCCAGGCAAGAATACTGGAGTGGGTTGCATTGCCTTCTTCACTGTTGAAGCCTAGGTTGGAGAATTTTGAGCATTACTTTGCTAGCAAGTGAGATGAGTGCAATTGTGCTTCTGTAATTCTCCTTCCATAAAACCCCCTAAGTAATGGTGTTTGGAGAGCTTCTAGCTTGTTCAACACATGCAGGTGCTGGGAGGTTGGCATGCCTGGAGTGGGTCTAGAAGCTCTACCCATTCACACACATATACACCCATAACTTGCCCTATGCATTTTTCCATTTGGCTGTTCCTTAGTGGTAGCTTTTTACTTTAGTAAACCTGTGATAGCAAGTAAAGTATTTTCCTGGTTCTGTGTGTTGTTCTCTGAACCTGAAGAGGTGGTCATGGGAACCCCCAAATTTGTAGCTGGTCAAGGTGACCTGTGGATAGCCTGTGTACCTCATCTGCAGCTGAGCATCTGATGTGGGGGCAGTCTTAGCCTTTAAACCTGTGGTGTCTGTGATTAACTGGGTAGTTAGCATCAAAACTGAATTGAACTTGTTACCAAGTCCAAGCTCACTCTGCTTGGCCCACAAGACACACCAGTAAGTCCACAAAATGAGGTGTTAAGCCTTGTAGACCTAGAAGATGGCAGACTTATGTCTCAAAATTACCATCTTATCTGGGTTTGGATGCCAGTTTCTTTTATAGAACAGAGAAGTGAGGAGGTAAAGAAAAACGGCCATTAATCTTAGAAATATCTTCTGGAATGGCCAGCCTGCAGGGATTTGTCCTCAACTTCTTAAGAACATTATGCTTTAGCAGAAAAGTCCCTAGCAGGACCAACAGTCCTGTTCTGTCTTGGGCCCAGACTCAGGATTCCCAGGATCAGCTAAGGTTGAAGTCCCCCTCTTTTAGGGCTCTGTACTTTACCACCAGTCATCTGGACTCACACTTTCACTGTTGCCTTTGGTTCTTCTTTTCCTAGATTTCTGAGTCCTGTGGTGCAGTCTTCAGCATCAACATTTAATGCTTTGTTTCTAGACATCCTGTCGTTCCCTAATTCTGCCCTTTAATCAACTTCAAGAAGTAGTTTCCTAACCAGACTCATAGCTGGTAGTCTCTCTCTCTTTTAGACTCCCTGGAATAATATTAAAATAAAGCTTCCCTAGGGAATTTCCTGTTGGTCCAGTGGTCAGGACTTGGCTTTTTCACTGTCAGGGCCGGGTTTGATTTCTGGTTGGGAAACTAGGATCCTGCATGCCATAGGCTGTGTCCAAATTAACAAATAATAATTATAATGCTTCCCTAAATATCTAAATCATAACTGAAATTTAAAATTTAACCTATCTCCGTAAAGACTCATTGACTAGGTCTTAACCCAACTCTCGAGCTGAGCAAGCTCCCATTACTTTAATGAACACGTACCTTTCTCCAGCCAAAATACATGATGTCCCCAAATATATGATACCCATTTTCCTGCCTTTTCGTATGCTTTTTCATATTTAAAGGAGCCTTTCTCCAACTCTCCAACTACAGAAAACCTGCATATCCTACCTTATCCAGTTCAAGTCACATATTTCCCTGTCCATTCTAGATGAAAGCAGTCCTTCCCAATCCCCTTAAATTCCCTTTAGTACTGCCATCTTTTAACATTTACCTTCTCATTTTCCCTTCCAAGATGGCAGGAGGGAATAAAGCTGGCTCCTCACCTAGAGCCAGACATCCTGGAATGTGAAGTCAAGTGGGCCTCAGGAAGCATCACTACGAACAAAGTTGGTGGAGGTGATGGAACTGCAGTTGAGCTATTTCAAATCCTAAAAGATGATGCTGTGAAATTGCTGCAATCAGTATGCCAGCAAATTTGGAAAACTCAGCAGTGGCCACAGGACTGGAAAAGGTCAGTTTTCATTCCAATCTCAAAGAAAGGCAATACCAGAGAATGTTCAAACTACCACACAATTGCACTCATCTTACATGCTAGCAAAGTAATGGTCAAAATTCTCCAAGCCACGTTTCAACAGTACGTGAACTTCGAGATGTTCAAACTAGATTTAGAAAAGGCAGAGGAACCAGAGGTCAAATTGCCAACATCTGTTGGATTATAGAAAAAGCAAGAGAATTCCAGAAAAACGTCTACTTCTGCTTTATTGACTACGGCAAAGCCTTTGACTGTGTGGATCACAACAAACTGTGGAAAATTCTTATAGAGATGGGAATAGCATAACACCTTACCTGCCTCCTGAGAAATCTGTATACAGGTCAAGCAGCAACAGTTTGAACTGGACATGGAACAACAGACTGGTTCCAAATAGGGAAAGGAGTATGTCAAGGCTGTATATTGTCACCCTGTTTATTTAACTTATATGCAGAGTACATCATGAGAAATGCCGGGCTGGATGAAGCACAAGCTGGAATCAAGATTGCGGGGAGAAATATCAATAACCTCAGATATGCAGATGACACCACCCTTATGGCAGAAAGCAAAGAAGAACTAAAGAGCCTCTTGATGCAAGTGAAAGAGGAGAGTGAAAAAGTTGGCTTAAAACTCAACATTCAGAAAACTAAGATCATGGCCTCTGGTCCCACCACTTCGTGGCAAATAGATGGGGAAGCAATGGAAACAGTGACAGACTTTATTTTCTTGGGCTCCAAAATCACGGCAGATGGTGTCTGCAGCCATGAAATTAAAAGATGCTTGCTCCTTGGAAGAGAATTTATGACCAACCTAGACAGCATATTAAAAATCAGAGACATTACTTTGCCAACAAAGGTCCGTCTAGTCAAAGCTATGGTTTTTCCAGTAGTCATGTATGGTTGTGAGAGCTAGACTATAAAGAAAGCTGAGCGCCGAAGAATTGATGCTTTTGAACTGTGGCATTGGAGAAGACTCTTGAGAGTTCCTTGGACTGCAAGGAGATCCAGCCAGTCCATCCTAAAGGAAATCAGTCCTGAATATTCATTGGAAGGACTGATGCTGAAGCTGAAACTCCGATACTTTGGCCATCTGATGTGAAGAACTGACTCACTTGAAAAGACTCTGATTCTGGGAAAGATTAAAGGTGGGAAGAGAAGGGGATGACAGAGGATGAGATGGTTGGATGGCATCACCAACTCAATGGACATGATTTTGAGCAAGGTCAGGGAGTTGGTAATGGACAGGGAAGCCTGATGTGCTGCAGTCCATGGCGTCACAGGGTTGGACAGGATTGAGCAACTGAACTGAACTGGAGAAGCTGGGGTGTGTGTGTGTGTGTGTGTGTGTGTGTGTGTGTGTGTGTGTGTGCCTGCGCGCGCGCTTGCTAAATTGCTTCAGATCTGTCCAACTTTGTGCAATGGAGTGTAGCCTGCCGGGCTACTCTGTCCATGGGATTCTCCAGGCAAGGATACTGAAGTGAGTTGCCATGCCCTTTTCCGGCCTATCTTCTGGACCCAGGGATGAAACCCTGGTCTGTTACCTCTCCTGCACTGGCAGGCTGGTTCTTTATTGCTAGCACCACCTGGGAAGCCCATGGTTGTTGCTACATTTACCAAATACAGTTTTTTTCACCCTACCATTCAGCCTTTGGGTATCCAAACAAATGGATGACAGAAACCAGGACATATAAAGGTCTAAAAAAACCACACACCACTTCCATTTTCTGAGGTTCTCAGCATATTGAAAACTGAAGATATGCTAAAAGTGAGTTACAAAAGTTGTGGTGTGTTTGAAATCTTTCCATTGCACCATCTTTTTTCTCAATATTGTTGTCAGTGTGTCTCTGTGCGCTTTATGTCTAATTTTACTGAAGAAAACACTGAAAATTGAAATAAACCTGGAGTGTAATACTGTCGACTGTATTTGAGCTTGGGTAACAAGGTGGCCTCAGGCTGCCGGGCCTAGAGCAATGACACTGCAGGAACCGTGGCGCCTGCTTACACAGCGCAGTGCAGTCGACTTTAGGCCGGACCGAGGGAGCCGTTAGCGCTGCGCACTCTCTGCATCGGGGGCAAGGCCCTTCCCGATGGTTCACCAGACTTCCCATCCCTTCTTGCCAGGTGACATCTGACCCCCAAAGAAGGGAACGGAATGCTAGATTCTGAGGCCCGGGTCTAGGCACAGAAGGTGTGGGAACCACAGAGACAGAGAGAGAGGCAACTCCTGAAAGCGCGCCCACTAAGGAATCAACGCAACCGCGCGCGGGAACTCCCGAACGGCTGGTCCCGCCTCAGGGCGCGCGCGCCGGGGAGTATTCCTTTCCGCCCCAGCCCGCCCCCTTCCCTACCGCCCAACCAACGGCCACTTCCTGCCTCACTCCCAGCCAATCCCCACGCTCCACGAAGAATAGCCCTAGGGGGCGTATGGGAAAGTCCTCAGAGCGATGGTCGCATTGACCAACTGAATTCAGAAGCTGGCGCGGGGGGGCTGGCCTTGGCCCTAGCCGTAGCTACTCAGGAGCGAGGGGCGGGCTCAGGGCCGGGCTTCGTGCGCTGGGGCTAGCTCGCGCGGCGGCAGCGGGAGTCAAGGCCTCTTGGTTCTGCGGCACGTGACGGTCGTGCTTCTTCAGCTGCTGTGCTGCCTCAGCCGCTGTATTCTCTGCGGCGCGGGGCCAGTTGTGCGGGTGGGAGCAGGCGCGGGCGCCACCGGCCGTCCCGCTGAGGCTCGAGGTGAGACGGGAGGCCTGCTTGTGTTCGGGCCTGCGAGGACCCTTGGGGGCCTGGATACACGGCGCCGCGACCGGGGGCCCGAAGAGTCGGGCGTGGCCGGGGCAGTGGGGTCCGGTTGGGTTTCGAAAGCTCAGGCCCAGGCTGGCGCTCCAGCCGTGTGGTGTGAGGCCGGGACCTGGGCCGCTTGAGTTAGGGAGCCAGGCCCAGGCCGCACCACCGGGGTCGGGAGGCGTGGCAGGTGCCTTAGAACCTCTTTTGACCTCTGAGAAAGCTAACTTCTCCTTCTGGCTTTGCTTCTAGGGCTTTCTTAAGCCTATTGCTGGCTACCTGTGAAGCTGGGAAGTGGCCTGGAGTAACTGGGTAAAGGTCTGGAATAGGATCGGGCCTAGTCGATGTCCCTTGTAGTGGGGAAGAGTTGATAGTGGGTCGAGAGAAGAGAATATTTAGCATTAGAGGTTCAGTATTTGAAAATTAAAATCACAGAGTGAAGAGTGGAGTATGGAGAATGTGCTAGAACACGCAGTGGCTGGAAAACTTAAGCCCTGACATTTAATTATATCTCTTCATGGATGAGGAGTAAGTAATCTGGTTTGTAAATTCACAAAGACTGGCAGGAAAGCACCCAAAAGCTCTCTGGGCAAGTCATTTTATAGTGGAGGAAACTTGAGGCCCAGAGCTCTGAAATGATTGGCTCAAGGTCATAGGATTAATTTTATGATCACGTTGGAGTTTTAGTTGAGGCAGTTTTGATGTAGTGGTTAAGGCTAAGGCCCTGGTTCAAGTCGTTAATCTGTCATTTGTTGCTATATGAACTTAGGCAATTTACTTCTCCTCTGTACTCCATTTTTCTCCAAATAATGGATATAAAATCTGATGGTGGTGTTGTTAGAACTAAATTGTGTATAAAAAAGGACAGGAGGCACTTTGACTACTTGATAAATGATTTAAATAAATTAAGGCCTGAATGATGTTGGTCCCCTACATCAACATCCTCCTTTTTGAGTTGGTTAAGTTCTGGGACCTGAAGTCACGTTTATGGATATAGGAGGAAGAAACTGGACTTAGTGGATTAACTGCTGGGTATGACACAAGTGAATGCTGGCTGGAGGAAGTTAAACTGAGCTGAATATTAAAAGCTTGGGAGGACAAAGGTGAGCCACAGTTAGGTTTCTTTACCTGAGTTAGGAAATGGAACATTTTGCTAAATTTTTTAATAAGAATTAGTGGGCGGGAGGATTTGTTTTGTTTCAGGGTTTTTTTTAAAGGGAGGAACTGTATTGATCTTTAAAATCATTCTGTATATCAGTCTTTTAACAGCCATGTGTAAGTGCCATGACTAGAATCACTGCTGAGTTGTCCATTTGCTGTAGTAAGAGCAGAGGTAGAGAATTGTGTGGGCGTTCTCCTGTGCCCCAGCACAAGCAAACAAGTCAGGGAACTGGATTATGAGATAGCTAGAATGAACGGTGTATTGGAGTAAACGTGCCGCACAGCAAATGCATTTCCTAACCTGTCTGATAATGAATGTCAGCAACTCCCTACCTGACTATCTTGACTCAACAGTTTCAACTAGCACATTATCTTCCAAGGACCTTGAGGGGTAAACGTTTTGACGGAAGTTGTTGCTGCAGTTTTGGCAATCATGCTCTTGCGTCCTTTCAGTTACAGAGTTCACTTTGCCCTGAGAGATAGCTTAAGGGGATGAAGTGACAATTGGTAAGCACAAAAGCAGGCTGGAGAGACTTGAATTCCAGGCCCAGCGAGGTAACTGGCTTAATGAACAACATTAGTTTCCACATCTTAGAACAGAATGAGGAGTGCCAAGGATACCTTACCATTAGGGATCTTTTAGGAGAGACAAATAAGATGGGGAACATGAAACCGCTTTGAATGGCGTAATGAACTATGCAAGTAGAAGAATTGGCAGCTCATAACAACTCCTAGGAAATAACAGTGCCTGAACATAGTTACAACCTGTACAGCTTACTGTAGAGCTTTGTCAGAAAAGTGCGGGCTGAATGCTTTGTAAACTATAACAGATGATTTTTAAATTAAGCTTAACTGTGAAAATTATTTGGAGAATTTTATTTTTTTAAGTAACTTAGAATCTTTAGCAATGTTTTTGGAATCCACATTTTAAATCGACTTAGTTTATACGAAAAAGGAAAGTGCTATGGAAAGATACATTTTAATGTTCCTGTCAATCAAAAGCAGAATTCAGAACTGAACTAGGCAGTGTACATCTATTTTTTTAGTGGATGAGCATTTACAGTAAGGACCACTTTGAATTTTATGTACTTCCCTCCCACTATTAAGTGCTTTGATGTTTCGACTAGATGTAATCAAGAGGAATGAAAAGTAGTAGTAAAATAGTTATCTGTGACTGGAATCAAATTCCTTTTAAGTGGTTCCTTTTCAATCTAAGACTTCAAGTTTCTTATCGCTGTTAAAATTCAGTGTTTTAGGACCATCAAAGCTTAAACGGTGTCGCTGGGCAATACCTAGTAATAATAGAAATCACTGATAATGTTGCACATTACTGTAAGCCAGGTACTGATATGAACACATTGCATGCATTTTGTTTATATAGCTATCCTAAGGTGTACACAGTGTAAATGTATCCCAGTGTAAATGGCTCAGATGGTAAAGCATCCGCCTGCAATGCAGGAGACCCGAGTTCGATCCCTGGGATGGGAAGATCCCCTGGAGAAGGAAATGGCAACCCACTCCAGTACTCTTGCCTGGAAAATTCCGTGGACTGAGGAGCCTGGTAGGCTACAGTCCATGGGGTCCCAAAGAGTCGGACACTGAGCGACTTCACTTTCACTTTAAAAAGTACACAGTGTTGTTGTTTTAGAGATGAAGAAACTGAGGCCCTGAAGTTAGTAATTCACCCAATATGCCAAGTTATTAAGTAGAAGATTAGGGATTGTGACTTCTGAGTTCCTGCTCCTTGTTGTACAGGAACAAAAGTTGTGTCTGACTCTTGTGACATTGTGGACTGTAGCCCGCCAGGCTCCTCTGTCCTTGGGATTTATCAGGCAAGAATACTAGAGTGGGTTGCCATGCCCTCTTCCAGGAAATCTTCCCAACCCAGCGATCAAACCGCGTCTCCTGCTTCGCCAGTGGATTCTTCACCGTTGAACCACATGAGAAGCCAGTCCTGCTCATTAACCGTACTTTTAACTGTGACCTTGGACAGTTTAGCTTTAGTTTCCTCATGTGTCACATGGATGATAGAAGCTCCTGGGGATCTTATGAAGATTAAATTAGACAATCTAAAGGTGTCTAAAATCAGTGAGACATAACATTTTAAAAGGGTAGATAAATGGATAGCCTACATGAAGGAAAGACTGCCTCGTTTTTTAATTACATTCAGCCTTTGGAAAAAAATCACTTTGTGGAATTCCCTGGTGGGCCAGTGGTTAGGACTTGGCTATTCCATTGCAGGGGGCACGAGTTCAATCCCTGGTTGGGCAACTAACATCCAGCAAGCTGCGCAGCCAAAAGGAAAAAAAATCACTTAAAAAAAAAAAATAACCAATTCTGCCAGCTAGGTCACTTCTGTTCTTTTTTCTGATTTCTCATGGGTTAAAGGAATTAGAGGTGACATTTCCTAACTACTTTTAAGAGATAAAATTCCAAAAAGGAAAGCTTCAGAACTGAATGATTTCACTAGTGAATTCTACCAGATACTTAGGGAAGAATTAATACCAATCCTTCACAAACTTTTCTAAAAAATAGAAGAAAGGAAAACACTTCTAACTCATCCTTTAAGGCCAGTATTACCATGATAACAAAATGAAAGACTTCACAAGAAAACCATAGAACAATATCCCTTAAGCAAATAAATGAAAAGTCCTCAAAATGCTAGTAAGTGGGATCAAGCAACATATAAAAAAGAATTATACACCACAGCCAAATGGGATTTAACCCAAAAATGTAAGGTTGGTTTACCATACAATAAAGAATGTAATATACTGCATTAATAAAGGACAAAAAACCTACACGATCATCTCAGTTTGATAAAGTGCAGCACCCTTTCATGACAGAAGCACTTAACAGACTAGGAATATAAGGGAACTTTGTTGACCTAAGAGAGAAATTCCTTTTGTGGGATTTGTTGTTCCTTTCTAATTTCTCATGGGTTAAAGTAATTAGAGGTGAAATTTCCTAACTACTTAAAAAAATGATTTATTTGGCTGTCCTGGGTTTTAGTTGCTTAGATCCAGTTCCCTGACCATCTGGGGCCACCTGCATTGGGAGCACAGAGTCCTAGCCATTGGACCACCAGGGAAGTCCCCCTAACTACTTTTAAGAAACAAAATCTTAAAAAGCCCAGAACCATGTGGGTTCACTGGTGAATTCTACCAAATGCTTAGGGAAGAATTAACACTAATCCCTCACAAACTCTTCCAAAAATAGAAGAGAGGAGAATAGTTTCCAATACGTTCTATGAGGCCAGTATTACCCTGATACCAAAACTAGACAAAGACTTTACAAGAAAGCCACAGACTAATATCTTTATGAAAATAGATGCAAAATAGACTATCTTGAAAATATCAAACTTTAATTTTAAAATAATTTGAGACTCCATTTGTTTTAAAAATCTTTTTTTTTTGATGGCCCCCTTTGTGAGCATAAAGATACTGCCTATGAGAGGTGACAAATTTAATATTTCTTTAGTGTTTGCCAGTTCCTAAAGTTGCTCTAAATCAACTTTTGATTTGTTGAAATTCAATGCAGAATGTGTATGTTTCTAATAGAATATTTTGTGTTCAGTTGAAGTCTCATGTGTATTTTTCAGTATGTATAGTAAAATAATAGGACTCTTTAGAATGTGTCCTGAGAACAGAGTTATCATTAACCAAAAATAAATTTGGAGGAATTCATGAAATTGGTGGCAGAGCAGAAAATAAGAAAGTCACAGATAAACAGGGATATTTCCCTGTCCAAATGCTACAGTTGTATATACACCATTGCAAGGAAGAGTTAAAGAAAAAAAATCATAGAATATAATGAGAAGAAAGCTAGTTCTTCTTGTTACATAAAATCATTCACCTTTGTTGAAATATGTAGGAGGTGTAGGCAGTCTGGGAATTGAAGATGTGGTTGTACTAATTGTGTATCAAAAGAACAAACCATTTGTGTACTTATGAAGTACTGGACTCTGATAGACTGTGTATTGTCTTTTTGTATTTTCACAGCAAGCCTTTGAGCTAGTAGTACTACTAGCTACATTTATAAAATAGGGAAGAAAGACTCCTGTAAGTTCAATAAGCTGACCAAGGCTACAAAGAGAGTCAAGAAAGCCTTGAACCCAGATTTCTCTGACATGACAGTTTACACCATCACATACACTGTACTGCCTTTTGCATAAGGCCTTAATTTTCTGAATCGTCAGTTTTAAAATAGAATGCTTCCATTTCTAGAATAAAAGGTAAATTCACTCTTAAAAGTTAAAAAGTGAATAGATTAAGGTCTCTTGAAGAATCCTTCTGACCCTGAGATTTTGAGAACTGGGCTTTTTGTTCTGTCCTTGGAAAATTGAGATGCAAGTTGGAAATCATTTATATTATTTATAAATGTATATTACAAATATGCATGTATTTTCTTGGCTTTGTGTACATTTCTTGGCTTTGTGTACATTTGTCCATGTGATCCCAGTGGTAGAGATTCTTTGCCTTGGATATAGGCTGATAATTATATTTGATTATTAAAAGCAAAACACTTATTAACTGGAAGGAAGGGGGCAAGATGTTCAGATTTCTAATCCAACTCACACTTCTGGGTCTTTCTCTGTACTTCTGTGCTTTGAAAGACTGGGTCGATTGAAAGCTGGTTTCTATACAACTTTGATCAAGTCTTAACGAACCAACCATACTGATCCAGTAATACATTTTTTAAGAGAAGCTTTCAGGTTTGAAATAATTACAGACCTACAAAAGTTGCAAAATAGTACAGAGAGATCTCTTGTACCCAATACCCAGCTTCCCAAATAACAGTATAGGTAGATAACTATAGTAAAATATCAGAACTAGGAAAAAATTGCATTGGTACAATCTACAGACCATATTTGGATTTCTCCAGGTTTTACCTGCCCTTGGGTGTACATAGTTACGTACAGTTTTATCATGACACTAGTTGATAGTTAACGTTTTTGCTTTTTGGTGTTTTTTATAGACAAAATATTCAGGCTGGAGTCTTAAGTAGTACTAACAGCTCTCTGCATGTTTTTTCCTAGTTAGATAAAAGGTTATGAGTTTATGTTATCCACCTCCAACTCCCCTGAAACTTGATTGGTAGAACTAATGGTACAGAATATTCATGAACTCTGAAAACATGGGCAAATACATTTTATGTTTCCAGACTTTAAGGACACCCTTTATTGATCCTGAAGGTCAGAGTTTTTTTTGTTGTTTTTTTTTTTTAATATTTGATAACTAGTTGGCCCTCATGGAATTGAACACTATCAGCAAACATTCATTTAGTGTTTAATATGTGCCAGGTTTGCTGCTGGGCATTAGACCCATTTTCTCCTTTAACCCTTTGTAATACAGAATTCTCACACTTCAGTCTTGTGACTGCCAGGAAACAGTCTTGAGCCCTACCACCCAGTATTTATTGAAAGTCCATCTGAGGGAATTTCCTGGCAGTCTCACGGCTAGGCATTTTCACTGTTGGGGCCTGGGTTTGATCCCTGATGTCTCAAGCTATGCGGCACGGCCAAAGGGGGAAAAAAATCTAGCTGAGAAATATTTAATGAGTATTTGAAGGAAGTGCAGTCTGTTCACTTCTCTGGAACCTAGAAATTGTAAGTTTTATTTCCAGATCAAGTTCTGAATCAAGAGAAATCAGAACTTGGCCTGTATAGTCTTGGCCCTCATATTGTTGGTTTTATTGACTTCACTTTTGCTCTAGTTAAGGGATACTGTACGATAAAGCCACACAAAACTATATTTACATATAATTTGAGGGTATTTTTAAGAAAAGTTCACTTTGGTAGACTCATAAATGTTAAAAGATTTTCTTGTTTGTGGTTTTGATTTTTAATTGCAAGTCTCCTGGAGGTCTGTAAGTGATTTGTAATTTGGCCAAGACAGGACTTTAAACGGGCGCACTGAGAGACAGCTGGTGGCACTAAGCAGTTTAGTCATGAATTAGACATCCACCTAGCATTTGTGCCCAAGCTCAAAGGGGCACTGTGGTAGAGTTTAAGGTAATAGCCTTGCGGTGATTAAGAATAAAAATAAAAATGGCTCTTAGAGGAAAATCAGGAAATGAAGTACTCCAAGAAAATGATGGCTTTCAAGCAAAAAGTATGAGAGAAACTGCTATAATGGCATTCAGGAATAGGAGAAATCTTGCACTGGAAGAGGTAGCTTAGTGAGCATGATTCTTTACTGCTGGAAAGTGTTAACTTGGTTTACAGGCACATAATTTCTTTACTTTTATTCTTAAATATTTTAGATTTAGGAGTCATTTGCTCTGGGACTTTGGGGAAGTGGGGGAGTGGGGAAAATGTGCGGTTTATTTTTTTAAAGCATTATTGCTTTGTTATTGAGCTTCTTGTTACATATTTCCTGTTAATAATCTTAAAAATAGTGACAACAGAGAAATACGCTGTCTGCTTTGTTGTTTAGTTGCTAAGTCATGTCCCACTCTTTTGCGACCCCATGGACTGTAGCCCGCCTGGCTTCTCTGTCCATGGGATTTCCTAGTCAAGGATACTGGGAGTGGGTTGCCATTTCCTTCTCCAGGTTGGGATTTTCCCGACCCAGGGATTGAACCCACATCTTCTGCATTGCAGGCAGATTCTTTACCACTGAGCTACCTGGGAAACCCTTACACTCTCTGCTTAGGAGTTTCTAAGTGTTAAGACATGTGAGTTCTATTTATTTATTTTCCCAAAGTAATTAATTAGGCTGCAGTGGGTCTTCGTTGTGGGAGAGGGCGTGAAGGATCTAGGTCTCTAAACAGGGATCAAACCCGGCTCCCTTGTGTTGGAAGCATGAACTCTCAGCCACTGGTCCACCAGAGAAGTCCTTGAAGAGTTCTAAAGGGAGAAAAAAGCTGCTTCTTAGATGTCTTCTTGAACATTAATATAAGTGAAAAAATCATTTTGTGTATAAGACAAAAGTGGTGTAAAATTATCAAGTAAAGTATTGGGAGACAGGAGACTTGGCCTCTGCCCCTCATTTGCCAATAACCGTTTTTGGCAAGTCAGTCTGTTGGACCTCAGTTTCTTCTCTGAAAAGAGATTTAGACTAGATTCCAATAGTATATATTTCAGCCCTGGAATTTTTTTTTGGAGGCTGCTGCTGCTGCTGCTAAGTCGCTTCAGTCGTGTCCAACTCTCTGCGACCCCAGAGACGGCAGCCCACCAGGCTCCCCCGTCCCTGGGATTCTCCAGGCAAGAACACTGGAGTGGGTTGCCATTTCCTTCTCCAATGCAAGAAAGTGAAAAGTGAAAGTGAAGTCGCTCAGTGGTATCTGACTCTTAGCGACCCCATGGACTGCAGCCTACCAGGCTCCTCTGTCCATGGGATTTTCCAGGCAAGAGTACTAGAGTGGGTTGCCATTGGGATAGGAGACAAATATTTGATGCATAATAGTGGAACATCCTTTTTTTAAAAAATGAATTTTTTACAGAATCGTTTTTAAATCTATAGAATCATTTCTGCCATGATTAACATTAGTATAGTACATTTATTATAAATAATGAACGGGTAATGGTAATTACCAAAGTCCATATTTAATTCAGATTTCCTTTGTTTTTATTTGCTGCTCTTATTCCATGGTACCGTGTTACATTTAGCCATCATGTCTCCTTAAACTCCTCTTGACTGTGACAGTTTTTAAGATTTTCTTTGTTTTTGATGTCCTTGAACAATTTGAGGACTACTGGTCAGGACAGCAGTCCCTCTGTTGGGATTTCCTTGATGTTTTTCTCATGATTAGAGGGAATATGGATTTTGGGGAGGAAGACCACAGAGGTTAAAGTACTGTTTTTTTTTTTTAATATAAATTTATTTATTTTAATTGGAGGCTAATTACAATATTGTATTGGTTTTGCCGTACATCAATATGAATCCGCCACGGGTGTACACGTGTTCCCCATCCTGAACCCTGCTCCCACCTCCCTCCCCATACCATCCCTTTGGGTCATCCCAGTGCACCAGCCCCAAGCATCCTGTATCATGCATCGAACCTGGGCTGGTGATTGGTTTCACATATGATATTATACATGTTTCTCAATGCCATTCTCACAAATCATCCCACCCCTCTCCCTCTCCCACAGAGTCCAAAAGACTGTTCTATAATCTGTGTCTCTTTTGCTGTCTCTCATACAGGGTTATCGTTACCATCTTTCTAAATTCCATATATATGCGTTAGTATACTGTATTGGTGTTTTTCTTTCTGGCTTACTTCACTCTGTGTAATAGGCTCCAATTTCATCTACCTCATTAGGACTGATTCAAATGTATTCTTTTTAATGGGTGAGTAATACTCCATTATGTATATGTACCACAGCTTTCTTATCCATTCAAAAAATATAGAATGCTTCACGAATTAGCGGGGCCATGCTAATCTTCTCTTTATCATTCCAATTTTAGTATATGTGCTGCCGAAGTGAGCGCTGAAGTACTGTTTTCAATGACATCACTTTTGGTCTTTACCTTGAGCACCTGGCTGAAGTAGTGTTTGCTGGGTTTCTCCCCTGTAAATTCCTGCTTTTCCTGTTCCCGTATAGGAAAGATAGCGCTCTGTGGAGCCCACTTGTAAGGGTAGGGAGTTACGTTTCTCCTCCTTGACAGTGGACTGTCTGTATCTGTTACGTGGAATATTTCTGCCTGGGAAATTTGCCTCTTATTTGTTTAATCTCATTTATTTATTCATGCAGTAACGTAATGCGTAGATTGATGGGCATTTATTCTGTGCTTTGGAGTATGATCCACCAGCACTTACTTACTGCTCATGTTTTCCAGCTTTGGCCATTGCTCTTCCTTTTGTTCCTTTGATGTAGCCCCCCATCATTGTGGGTGTTTTTTTGTTTTGAACACTTCGTCACTTTCTGGCAGTACAAGATGTTCCAGGCTTGTCTTATATGTTTGCTGCCCTAATCCTAGAATCAGTCAAGGAACCCTGTTTCCTTTTTATTGGAGATGATATTGGAAACCAAAATCTTTGGTACTAGGGTATTTATTGTATTGCTACTGAGGTGTAGTTTCTTGTATGCCCTCTTAACTGATAGAGCAAGAAAATATATGTGTGTATACTAAGTGGTTTATATGCACATATCTATAAATATTTCGTATGTAACCCTCTGTATATTAAGATAAACGTGAGTTCATATTGTAGTCTCTTAACTCTTGCCCATTACCATGTGGATTATCTTAGCCTCTTTCCCTTGCTTGTCCGTAAACTTCCCACGCTCAGCATTGAAAGTGGCTCCTACCATACACCATCCATTTACTTAATTGTTCAATTCTGATATATATGTATAGCAGTATCCCAATTGTTAACCTGTATACTCATGTGACGGAGAAGGCAATGGCAAGCCACTCCAGTGTTCTTGCCTGGAGAATCCCAGGGACGGCAGAGCCTGGTGGGCTGCCGTCTATGGGGTCGCACAGAGTCCGACACCGCTGAAGCGACTTGGCGGCAGCAGCATACTCGTGTGAATCAGCGTAACTTGAATAGCGCTTTTGTATAGTGTGGTTTTTCAGACTTGACTGATTTCCAGAGCTACTTAGGTTAACGTCTTTTCCCGCCACCTCTTTGAGTGAGGTGGTTTCATACATTTGTAATACAGTTGGGTTGTTTTGTCACATCCTGTGTGTATCCTGGATCACTCAACCTCTTAAATGATGTTTTGTAATTTCCATACATCAAGATTCATTCTCTGTGCTGTTAAGTTTTATGGGATTTGAAAAATATGTAGTACCATGTATCCATAATTACAAGAGTATACAGAATAGTTTCTCTGCCTAAAAGAGCCCCCTGTGCTTACCTATTCAACCCGACCGCCACCTCTAAACCTCTGATTTTTCTTTTTTTTCTTTTGATATCTAGGGTTTGGCCTTTTTCAGAATGTACTCTAATTGGAATTATATAGCATTGGCCTTTTCAGACTCAGCCTTCTCTCAGCAGTATCCACTAAAGATTCAAGTCTTTTTTTGGCTTAACAGCTCTTTTTTTTTTTTTTTAATTGAAGTATAGTTTATAGTTTGTTTACAGTGTTATGATAATGTCTGCTGTACAGCAAGGTGATTCAGCTTAGGAGCTAGTCTTGTAATTCGGAACAATATTTCATCGAATGGGCATACTACAGTTTGTTTACTCATTCCCCTACTGCAGAGCGTTTTGGTTTCTTCAAGTTGTGAGTTATTATGGATAAAGCTGCTATAAACATTTGTGTGGCAGGTTTTGTCAAGTCGTAAGCCTTCAGATCAGTTGGGCAAGAACTTGGGAACATGATTGACAAATCATATAGTAAGTCTATGGTTAGCTTTGTAAGAAGTTGCCAGATATGTTCCAGAGTGCCTGAAATTTTAGATTTTCACCAGCACTGAAATGAGTTCCTGTTACTTCACATCCTTGCTAGTGTTTTGGATCTTAGCCGTTCTAATAGGTGTATTGTAGTATCTCATTGTTTGCAGTTACCTAATGGCAGATGAAAGCGCTTCCCCGGTGGCTCAGCGGTAAAGAATCTGCTTGCAGTGCAGGAGCTACAGGAGACCTAGGTTCTATCCCTGGGTCAGGAAGATCCCCTGGAGAAGGACATGGCAACCCACTCCAGTATTCTTGCCTGGAGAATCCCACGGACAGAGGAGCCCAGTGGGCTATAGTCCATGGGGTTGCAAAGAGTCGGACACGACTGAAGCGACTTAGCAATGGCAGATGATGTTTGATCTTCTCATATGCCATCTAAATATCTTGTTTGGTGAGTTTAGATGTTTTGCCCATTTTGTAATTCGGTGGTTTGTTTTCTTACTGGTTGAGTTTGTGTTCTTTGCACATTTTGGAAACCATTTCTTTATTAGATATTTATTTTGCAAATATTTTCTCCTAGCTTGATTTGTTTTTTAATTCTCAAGTTTCTTTCATGGAGTTAAAGTAAGTTCAACCAATTTTTTTCTTCTGTGTTTCTAGCTTTTGATGTATTGGAAACTCTTTGTCAAACCCAAGAATGTTTAAAATTTCTCCTATGTTTTCTTATAGAAATCGTAATAGTGCAACATCCTTTTTGATACAAGGAATGTGGGTAGGAGGACTGAAATGAGGGTGGGTTTTGTTTCTTGATAATATTGGATTTTTATTAATGAAGTGGAGAATTAAGATCACCTTAAAATATAGTGTTGAATTATTTCTAAGTGTGACCAAGTCTTTAACAAAATTTGGAATGTTTGGGCTGGCTTAATAGTGGCTCTTGAAACTAGACCTGTTTACTGTAGCATTTTCTTGGGAGTATTGGCAAATTACTTTGGCAAGTATTGAAGTAGCGTATGTAAAACTAGCAGTGGCTTAGGCTTATAAACACACAGCTGTGAGAATTGATTTGTCATGGTTTGGCAGTGGTGGTTCCTCCACGGCTTTAACAACCCTCTAGATGATGTGAAAGTTAACAGATATGTGCCTGAGACTTCTCAAACCTGAAAAACCAGGTCCTGAAACTCAGGGTGTAGGGGAAATGGTGGTGGAGAGAAGTGCATTTCCTGTTGTTCCTGACTGGGATGGTAGCCTTATGCTACCGGACAACTTTTACTTTTATTCTGCCTCCCCCACACAGATGCCATCTTTCCTGGGTTCCTTGGTCCAGCAACCTGTTCCGCAGTCACACTCTTCTAAACCCTGCCTGAATCCTCCATTCCAGACCACTCCCTTCAGGACCCTTCCTGACTAGTCTTTCTATCCTCTCTATCACACATGTTCGGGATGAGCTACATTTTGTCTAGTGTCATAGAAATAGGACATTTGAATTCTTTGACTCTCACTTATTGGTTGTGATATTGAGTAAATGATTGGGTTGTTTTCATTTCACTACATCTTAGTAATACCTCAAGGGAGGTTTACAAAATAATGAACTGCTTTTATAAACTGGAAAACAAAGCACAGGTTGATTGTTCATAAACCCTAATCAGTGGTTCTCAAGGTAGCAACCTTTGCATCCCCTGGAACCTGATAGAAAGGTAAGGGCCCAGCGCGCACACTGAATCAGCAGTGTGTTTTAAAAAGCCCCCTGATGCATGCTCAAGTTAGAGAAGAGCTGCCTTGTGACTATGCTTAACCTAAGGAGAGTTGTATTAGGCTGCTTGGACTGCCATGACAGTACCACAGGCCGGGTGGCTTAAGCAACAGAAAAGTTTTTTCTTACAGTCTGGAAGTCCACGATCAAGGCGTTGGCAGAGTTGGCTTCTGGTGTGGCCTTTCTCCTCAGCTTGCGGAGGGCCACCGTCTTGTGTCCTCGTTGGACTTAACGTCTGTGCACATGGATTCCTGGTTCTCTTCCTCTCATTATAGACACCAGGCCTATCGGTTAGGGCCCCAACTTTATGACCGCTTTTAACCTTAATTACTTCCTTAAAGGTCCTATCTAGTTATGTTGGGAGTTCGAGTTTCAACATACAGATGTGAGGTGGGAGGCACAGTTAAGCCTGTAACAGCAGTATATGTTGTATGTGTGTATGCTCAGTTGCTCACTGTGTGCAAATCTTTTACAACCCCATGGACTGTAGCCTGCCAGGTTCCTCCATAGGATTTCCCAGGTGAGAATACTGGAGTGGGTTACCATTTCCTTCCCCAGTGGATCTTCCCGAAACGGGCATCTCCTTCATTGGCAGACCAATTCTTTACCACTGAGCCACCTGGAAGCCCATAACATAGCAATAGTGCATCAACAAATTAACAATTACAGAGAAAAAAATCAATCTTCCTGTTCTGCAGTTGTTTTCTCCCTCACTAAACCCTACCTGAATCCCATTTTTGAAAGATGAGTAGTTAGTTCATCTCCCTGATTAGCTTTTCCTTGAGCAGCAGTGTTTTAACATCAGTACATAGTCCTTATTAATTCTTTGGTTTTGTGATTCATTTAATTGCTACTAGGCTTATCATATTTTGCCTTTTTGATTTAACTGTTTTGTGGACTAATTTGATTTATAGTTTATCCCTGGGAACCCAACTACCATTTATAGCATTATTTCTGTGAGGACTTGTTAGGTTGTATACAGTTGATTTAGATAAAAGTGTTGAATCAGCCTGTTTAGTTTCAGAGAATCCAGTGTAGTTGTAAATCAAAGCAATATTGCTATGCCATTGTATATTTTGGTGGTAGAGAATAGAAGCCTTACCAGTGAAAAATTCAAATTACTGGCATTTCTTGGTATAGAAGAAGCCATAGCAGAATGTTAACATTGAGAGTTTTTCCTAACTCCTAGGAAACTCCTAAACCAGTCTTAGGAAGGATTATGAGTGACTTTTTTTTTTTTTTTTAATCTTTTATTTCTTTATTTTCTGTGCTGCCTAGGAGTCCAGTGAGCTTTACTTTCTTTCATTTTGTGAAAACAGTATCCACGATTTATAAATAAAAGAAATACCACCAGATGATACATGAAAATCTAGTTCTATATAGTTACTCACTTTAAAGGATTATAGCATTTATAAGGAATTAGGCGTTAAATTCAGCATTAGAATAAGTTGATTTACAAGTGACCACAAAAATTAAGCTATTTTCTTTATTTTTATTGTAGTGAAAATACTTGTAAGATTTACCATCTTAACCATCAAGTTCAGTGGCATTGAGTACGTTCACATTGTTGTACAGCTTTCACCTCCATCCATCTCCAGAAATCTTTTGTCTTGCAGAATTAGAATTCTGTACTACCTGCTACCAAATCATTTTGTGCATCCATGTAGCTCAGTTTTTATATCTTTAGATCTGTGGTTTTGGAGAGAGGATTGACTACCATCCATGACAGTCTAATATAATATATATGACACTTGAAGGCTTAGAAAAAAGAGATAAAAATAGTTGGTCTGTGGTTTAATATATTTTTTTCTTGAATCTTAAAACTGATTTATTATTTATTTATTTGGCTTATTGGGTCTTAGTTGCTGACAGGTGGGATCTTCATTGCATCATGCAGGATCTTTTTTTTTTTTTTTTTAATGCAGAATCTTGTTGAGCATGGAGTCTCTAATTGTGGCCTGTGGGCTTAGTTACTCTGTGGCATGTAGGATCTTAGTTCCCCAGCCATGGATCAAACTCAAGTCCCCTGCTTTGCACGGGGTTCCCTGGAAGTCCCTTAAAATACTAATTAAAAACCATACCTATGCTTGTTGATCTTTGGACAAAAACAGCAGCATCTAATCTAAATTGAGTCTTTAATGTGAGGCAAGTTAACTCCTCTGTTATTTCATTGTAATGTTTTAACTCATTTAAACTATTCTGTAAAAGGGGCTTTGTCTATTGTAAAGCTCTTTACAAATGCAAGAAGTTATTTTGAAATTGTATTTGAACACCCTAGGTCTGTGTAGCCAACATGATATTCTATATGGGGACAATTGTTTATGTTTGAGTTATATTTTGAATTTTTTCTTAAAATTGGATCTTTTAACTAACTGATTTTAGGAAAACCTGTTATTCTGAGTTCACTTTCTTTATCTATAAAATGAAATACAGTAAAGTTCCTTTCAGCTCTGATTTGAAAGCCTTAATTTTAAATAAGAGGGGTTCAAAATTTTTGAAAGGAGGTGATATATTTAACTACTTTTTTTTTCAAATACTTAGATCATGGAAGGAAAGTGGTTGCTGTGTATGTTACTGGTCCTTGGAACTGCTCTTGTTCAAGCTCATGATGGACATGATGATGATGTGATTGACATTGAGGATGACCTTGATGACGTCATTGAAGAGGTAGAAGACTCAAAATCGAAGCCAGATGCCAGCAGTCCGCCATCGCCAAAGGTTTGACGTGATCTTTGAATCTGTTCATTTTGCCTCTTGAGATAATCAAAAGATGAAGGTACATTTTGGATCCTTACCACAGGGAAAGCAAAATTTGCTAAAATACTTACTGCTCTCTCTGTCAACCTTTGTTATGTTGTCCCAAAGATAAATTATATGGGTTGAATTTGAGGGCCAGTTATGCAAGTTTGAAAGCAAACCAAAAGAATAGATCCTACTGAGAATATTTTAATTCTTAATTCATTTTTATATTTAACACAGGTCACCTACAAAGCTCCAGTTCCAACCGGGGAAGTGTATTTTGCTGATTCCTTTGACAGAGGAACTCTATCAGGGTAAGTATTTCATAGGGGGGAAAAAATCTTAGAGGCAAACATCATGTAAATAAGATAGAATAGTAGATTCCTTTTTAGATAGCATTTTATATTTTTAGTCCCATTTAGGAAAAATCTTTTAGAACATGTGGTTCTTGCTTCCATTTCTTTTCCCTTCACCTTGTCTTTTCTTCTTTGAGAAAAACTTTTTTTTTCTCTTGAGTCTTAAAAAGTGAAATTATTTCATGTATTTGGTACTTTTTGTTACAGATTTTTGATTTGAGTATATTATCACTACTTGAAAGACATATTTAATAAAAGTTGAAAATAGAGTGATTAGGTGGGCTAAGAAGAGCTGAATTGTCCCTGTTTTTATTATTATTTACATTGTTTCTTTTTATAGGCCAACTATAATTTGAATCTTAATTTGGGGGGATATCTTTATTACAGGTGGATTTTATCCAGAGCCAAGAAAGATGACACTGATGACGAAATTGCCAAATATGATGGTGAGAGTTGCATTTGATTTAGATACAATAGCAGATTGAGATACGGTATGTTTCCATAGTATCTCAAGACTAGTTTAAAAGGAGTATGTATGTATACATTTTAAGGTTATTCCTTGGAAGTTTGCTATTTTTGCGTGTCCCATTATATTTTATAGGGTTAGACCTGTTTAATTTTAATTTTTATACTATAAAGTGGAAAGATAATTTATTACCCATGGTACTGTATTTTGGACATGGAAGGTCTTTTCTAGGCATTGGTACAATGCATGTGCTATGGGTTTTTAAAAACTATATCCTAATATTTATCAGTTATGTGTGTTTTATATTAATAGGCCGGCTCTTAGAGGTAAATGAAACATGTTAAACATTTGTCCGTGTGATGAATTTATACAACTCGGAGTTTTATTTATTACCATTTAAAGATCTTCAGAGGTGTAGTTAGGGAGTGAAATGGAACTTTTTTTTGTTGTCTTGCAGGAAAGTGGGAGGTAGATGAAATGAAGGAATCGAAACTTCCAGGCGATAAAGGACTTGTGTTGATGTCTCGGGCCAAACACCATGCTATCTCTACTAAACTGAACAAGCCCTTCATCTTCGATACCAAGCCTCTCATTGTTCAGTGAGTAAAACACTTGCTTGATAGAAGCTTTCTTGGAAGAATGATAACATGTTTAAAACTGTTACTCTATGTAAAAAATAATGAGAATAATTACATGTTGCAGTAGAAGTTTTAGGATGTGTTTCAGCATCTTGTAACATTTTTTTTTCATGCCCAATAAATTATTTTGAAATAAAGCAGCCATTTTTCCTCCTGATACGAAATGAACTTCTGGATTTTGCGGGTTTTTTCGGGTTTTTTTTTTACTTATTTAATTTTGGAGGATTGGGTGGACATAACAATAGAAGACCACCTGAGCTGCCTCTTGAGAAATCTGTATGCAGGTCAGGAAGCAACAGTTAGAACTGGACATGAAACAACAGACTGGTTCCAAATAGGAAAAGGAGTACGTCAAGGCTGTATATTGTCACCCTGCTTATTTAACTTATATGCAGAGTACATCATGAGAAACGCTGGACTGGAAGAAGCACAAGCTGGAATCAAGATTGCTGGGAGAAATACCAATCACCTCAGATATGCAGATGACACCACCCTTATGGCAGAAAGTGAAGAGGAACTAAAAAGCCTCTTGATGAAAGTGCAAGTGGAGAGTGAAAAAGTTGGCTTAAAGCTCAACATTCAGAAAATGAAAATCATGGCATCTGGTCCCATCGCTTCATGGGAAATAGATGGGGAAACAGTGTCAGGCTTTATTTTTTGGGGGCTCCAAAATCACTGCAGATGGTGACTGCAGCCATGAAATTAAAAGACACTTACTCCTTGGAAGGAAAGTTATGACCAACCTAGATAGCATATTCAAAAGCAGAGACATTACTTTGCCAATAAAGGTCCGTCTAGTCAAGGCTATGGTTTTTCCTGTGGTCATGTATGGATGTGAGAGTTGGGCTGTGAAGAAGGCTGAGTGTCGAAGAATTGATGCTTTTGAACTGTGGTGTTGGAGAAGACTCTTGAAAGAGTCCCTTGGACTGCAAGGAGATCCAACCAGTCCATTCTGAAGGAGATCAGCCCTGGGATTTCTTTGGAAGGAATGATGCTAAAGCTGAAACTCCAGTACTTTGGTCACCTCATGGGAAGAATTGACTCATTGGAAAAGACTCTGATGCTGGGAGGGATTGGGGACAGGAGGAGAAGGGGACAACAGAGGATGAGATGGTTGGATGGCATCACTGATTCAATGGACATGAGTCTGAGTGAATTCTGGGAGTTGGTGATGGACAGGGAGGCCTGGCGTGCTGCAGTTCATGGGGTCGCAAAGAGTCGGACACGCCTGAGCAACTGAACTGTATAAAACGTGATCAAAATGAGGGAAAGGGGAAATAAATTAATGCCATATGGTTTCTGCTTTTTTTTTTTTCCCTAAAATTAGGTATGAGGTTAATTTCCAAAATGGGATAGAATGTGGTGGTGCCTATGTGAAACTACTTTCCAAAACCCCAGAGCTCAATCTGGTAAGTACTTTCTGTTTATGTGGCCACCCAATTACCTTTTAAGAATTTCAGAGAAAACGAAAGAAAATTTTCTAAGACCTGTGAAAATAAAGGTCTTCTTTCCTGCTGTTGAAATATCTTGGAAGTTGAAAATATCGACTTTGACATTTCTTTGCTTTTTATTTGAAATGTAAATTTCGAAGCTGTTTCTTAGTTTCTATCCTATGTAATTTTTAGTTTTAGCAAACTTTATAAAAGAAGTATAACTCTCTAGATAAATGCATTATTTTATGTTTTTAATCACTTTCATACAGTCTCAGTAAAATTTCTGGTAATTTCTGGTTATTACTTTTCACTGGTATCTGTACAAATCTCATAAATGAATAAATAGGACACTATTTGGGATTTTGTAAGAGGATATATCATACTTTTTGAAAAGTTGCTTTTCAACACTTTGAGTTATTTAATTCATTTTTGTTTCTGAAGGATCAGTTCCACGACAAGACCCCCTATACGATTATGTTTGGTCCAGATAAATGTGGAGAGGACTATAAATTGCACTTCATTTTCCGCCACAAAAACCCCAAAACGGGTGTTTATGAAGAAAAGCATGCTAAGAGGCCGGATGCAGATCTGAAGACCTATTTTACTGATAAGAAAACACATCTTTATACATTAAGTAAGAAAAACTGTTAATTAATTTGGGGGTTTTTTGGCACTACCCATTTATCATCCTTCTAAAGTTATAAACCTGCAAATAACAATCTCTATTGACTTAAAATCTTAGTGGTGAGAAGAACTTAATTTCTCAGCACTAAAAGAAATGTTTCTTCCTTAGGTTGAATTGAGAAACAGGTTTTAAGAAAAGCTTGTATGTCCTGTATAGAGATTCTTTGCTTGGTTTCCACTCATCTCCTGCCTTTGTTTATTTTCTTGTTGATAGAACATTAAGTAACAGGACATACAATAGAAATGCGTGTACAGTTTTTCTCAGTGTCTTCTAGTTGAACTTGTTTGGATGTTCCAACACCTAGACAGTTGAGAATAGTAATTCAGACATTGGAGTGGGGTTTTTATATTCATAAGGCTTTTTCTGCTGCTTTGAGATCACATATAGTCATGCCTCTTTTCCTAAAGAATGCAATAACTTTTTTTCTTTATAACAAAAGTATACATATTCAGCATAGAAATTTGAAAGGAAAAAAGACATTTAAAGTATCTGAAATATCAACATTGTGATATGTATTTGGCCATATGTGAATACATATGTATATATGTGTAAACACATATAATTTTATATTAACAGAGAAGGCAGTGGCACCCCACTCCAGTACTCTTGCCTGGAAAATCCCATGGACAGAGGAGCCTGGTAGGCTACCGTCCACCGGGTCGCTAAGTCAGACACGACTGAGCTACTTCACTTTCACTTTTCACTTTCATGCATTGGAGAAGGAAATGGCAACCCACTCCAGTGTTCTTGCCTGGAGAATCCCAGGGATGGGGGAGCTTGGTGGGCTGCCGTCGCTGGGGTTGCACAGATTCGGACACGACTGAAGCGACTTAGCAGTAGCAAGTATGTTTTATTTCTTCTCTTCACAAAAGTGTGAGAATTTTCTATGAGAATATTTCATTGATAATGTTGATCACCTTCATTATCGTTTAGGATAGCAGGATAGTACTGTGTTATCTTCCACAGTATTCTGGATGTGCTGTGATCTAGCCACTTGCCTATTAGACATTTAGTTGTAGGATCCAGGCTTTATCATAATTCCACTTAAGATACCTTTATAGATTTAAAGTTATATTTGCATTCTTCACTGGAGTCCAAAAGTACAACCTGAGTAGATTTGTGGTTTAATAAATAAAAGGTTTGTGTGATTGGAACTGATACCGACTCAGAAGATGAGGAAATGGGCCTTTTCTACTGGGGGACGGTTATAATAAGAAAACTTATTTGCCTGTTGACCTGTGTGTACCCATTTGTGACAAACCAGTATCGCAGTTACTTTGCATATCTTTGGGTTTTTGATGTTTTTCTGTTCATATTCCATGTTCATGGAATATTTTGTTGTTTTAAAATTTTACCTGTTGTTTAATTTCTAAAAGCCTGAAGAACTAATGTTTATGATTTACAGATAAGGAAAAGACTACAAACTTGCCTGAGCCTCCATGACCATGTTCCGACTCTTAATACCCAAAGTCATTACTCCATGCTTCTGCCTTCTGTTAGAAATATGATCCTTTGTGGTAAAGAAAACTTGGGAATGAGTGGCTAATTAACTTTTTAAAATTGCATTTAATTTTTTTCAGTCCTGAATCCAGATAATAGTTTTGAAATATTAGTGGACCAATCTGTTGTTAACAGTGGGAATCTGTTAAATGACATGACTCCTCCTGTAAATCCTTCACGTGAAATTGAGGACCCAGAAGACCGGAAGCCTGAAGATTGGGATGAAAGACCAAAAATACCAGATCCTGATGCTGTGAAACCAGATGACTGGTGAGTCTGTTTTTGAATGCAATGGAGCATTTCATATATTTCATGTGGCTTAAGCAATCTTATGATGGTTGAAATGTGATAATTTGTATAATCTGTGATGCAGTCTAAATGTTAGGAAAAATGCAGACTACTATAGCTGAAAATAGAAGTGACCATATGGTGATCAGCAGGGCTGCCGAGGTCATCTGGACTGCCTCACACCATTTTACAGGCTACTAGATGCTGAAACTAATGATAGGGATTGCCTGTGGCAACGCAGTTGGTTTGTGGCAAAACTCCACATCTTTTGGCCTGGCCTTTCCCATGCTTCTGCAATTCAATTTAAAGCTGGAGTCCTAAAATTTTAATTTGAAAAATAACCTTTCTCCTATTAAACTGTACTCAGGAGATCTCTACTCTCTGTTGGGCACTGGAATACAAAGCCACAGGCACATAGCTGCCTGCACAGCTCTCACCGTAGTTGTGAGACAGGCAACTGAAGTTGGCACGCTTATGGTGAATGATCTAATATGTGTTTCCATGGTGACCAGAGCACCAACTATACCAAACTTCAGTATTCTTAAATTGAGAATTGAAAGCGGGCAAGAGATAACTAACTGGTAAAGATGGGAAATGGTATTTCTGGTTGAAGGAGAATATCATGTGCAGAAGTAGAGGAACGGGAGCAAGCTTAACACACATGAGGGAAATTGAGCGGTCTTTTATGTAGGATGCAAATTGAAGAGTGGTAAGAAATGAAAACAGGTGGGTTGTCCTCTTGTATATGACCCTGTTTGAACTCTTGGTATGGTGACTTGTGGAAATGTTAGAAAGTGAACAAAGAGAAATGATAAAACTGACCTTCCATTTATAAAACCATCCTCTTAGGTTTCATAGTGAAATTCTAGTTGATACTTAGGTGCTGCACTGGTGTAAAGGGTGAGTTTAGATTTGGGCTCCCCTTGTTCAGTATTGTATTCCTTAACTAGCTGTTTTGTTGTGGGGGAGGAGAAGTAAATGTTCAGCTTAAAAGGTCAGCTGAATGATAGACAAGTTTTAGTCCTAACACAATTTTAAACTAGCATAGTTCTAAAACAAGCATAACCCTGACCAAGAATAGATGTCCTTGCTTACCAGCTAAAGTGGCACTGTCTTACAGTAACTGCATGAAGCTTTGAAATTAGGTACTTCTTGATAAACTTAGAAGGGTGACTGTAAAGTCATAATTGACACGCTGAAATCCACCCTTTTAAAATGTACAGTTTACTGGTTTAGTATATTCACAGTGTTGTGCGGCGATTACCACTAATTCCAAAACATTTTTATCACCCAAAAAGAAGCCTATACCCACGAAGCAGTTACTTCCTCCGTTTCTCTCTTCCACCAGCCTTTGGCAACCACTAATCTACTTTCTTACGGATTTGACTATTCTGGATATAGGATTAATAAGATATGTGGTCTTTGGTGTCTAGCTTCTTTGGCTTAGCATAATAATTTTAAGACTCATCCATGTGGAACCTTGAATTGATACTTTCTTTTTGTGACTGAATAATATTCCATCCTGTGGGTGATACCACATTTTATTTACCCGTTCCTTGTTTAATTGACATTTAAGTTGTTTCCCTTTTTGGGCTATGGTTGTGAATAATGCTGCTATGAACATTCAGATGAATGGTTTTGGGGTGAATATACATTTTCATTTCTTTTGGGTGTATTCCTAGGAGTGGAATTGTTAGGTCACATGGTAACTATGTTTAACTTTGTGAGGGACTGCCAAACTGTTTTCCAAGGTAGCTGCACCATTTTGCTTTCTTAGAAGCAGTGTATGAGGGTTTCATTTTTTTCCATATCCTTGCCAATACTTAAACTATCAGTCCTTTTTCATTATGGTCATCCTCCTGGTTATGAAGTGGTATCTTATTGTGGTTTTGATTTGCATTTCAAAATGATGACTAGTGATATAGAACATATTTTCATGTGCTTTTTGGGCATTTGTATATCTGAAGAAATGTTTATTCAAATCCTCTGCTGCTGCTGCTGCTAAGTTGCTTCAGTCGTGTCCGACTCTGTGTGACCCCATAGATGGCAGCCCACCAGGCTCCCCCATCCCTGGGATTCTCTAGGCAAGAACACTGGAGTGGGTTGCCATTTCCTTCTCCAATGCATGAAAGTGAAAAGTCAAAGTGAAGTTGCTCAGTCGTGTCTGACTCTTAGCAACCCCATGGACTGCAGCCTACCAGGCTCCTCCGTCCCTGGGATTTTCCAGGCAAGAGTAGTGGAGTGGGGTGCCACTGCCTTCTCCAGTTCTGCATACTAGGCCCTTGCATATGATTTTAGCTATTTTTAGGAGGAGCTATTTCACAAAGTGGGACCACACTGTCATCATTGTAGTTCTGTGGCCAGTGTTGTCATTAATTGTCTTTTTCTTTTGTGCTAAGGGATGAAGATGCCCCTGCTAAGATTCCAGATGAAGAAGCTACGAAGCCCGAAGGCTGGTTAGATGATGAGCCTGAGTATGTGCCTGACCCAGACGCAGAGAGGCCGGAGGACTGGTATGAGCACTGGTTAACTTTAACATTGCCTGCTTCTTACTGAAGGGAAAGTCAGTGCTGAATGCAGCCAGGGCTTCCCCGGGGGCTCAGACGGTAAAGTGCCTGCCTGTAGGAGGCGCTGGCTCACTTTAGCATCGCCTGCTTTTTTACTGAAGTGAAAGTCAGTGCTGAATGCAGCCAGGGCTTCTCTGGTGGCTCAGACAATGAAGCACCTGCCTGCAACGCGGGAGACCCGGGTTCAGTCCCTGGGTCAGGAAGATTTCCTGGAGAAGGAAATGGCAACCCACTCCAGTATTCAACTGCTCAAACTTAAGTGTAGAGCTCAACAAACTAAATTGATTACATTTTCATCTCTCTTTTTAATGTATCTATCACAGAAAATCCTTTGTTACTGGAAATGCAGAAACAAAATGATGCTTTGTAGTATGCCGCTGAATATTCCTACAGGATTTTAGGGAAGCCCTAGGGTAGCTTTTCATAGTCCTGCTTCACAGAATCCACCTGTAGTTTGTTTCTGTCTCCACAGGGATGAAGATATGGACGGAGAATGGGAGGCTCCTCAGATTGCCAACCCTAAGTGTGAGTCGGCCCCTGGGTGCGGTGTCTGGCAGCGACCCATGATTGACAACCCTAATTATAAGGGCAGATGGAAGCCCCCCATGATTGACAACCCTAACTACCAGGTTGGTACCTCCTGATGGTTGAGCTGCTTCATTGAGCTCTTAGTGTTCAGATAGTTCTCGAGTGTGTAGTGAGGCTGCCACAGATTGATCCTCTATATGCAAACAGTTGAATTAAAAACAAAGTAAACTTCAGAATTACGAGAGAACTTATGTGTTGTATTGAAAAGATGAACCTAAAAAGTGGAAAGACGAGCTTTCATAATTGCATTATAACTTAAAAACAAACAAAAGGGAAGACGTGTGGTTTGGACGCCCTGCTGCCATGTGGTGGGGTGCTCCAGCGTAAATGTCCACACTGGCAGTCTCTGGTAGCGTGGATAGGGGACTGTGGTGAAAGTTGGTCCTGACCATGAGTTAGCCCGTTGTTTGACCTCGGTATCTTCAGCTATGAATGCTGAAGCTCAAATGAGATGATCATACCGGTGGTGATACCTTAAAGCTTCAGGTTTACCGTGGCTCTGTAACAGTTCCGACCCTGGTCTCACTTCTGTTTCTATCCCAGTCAGATTATTTAAAACCATTAATTTCTACTTTACAGCTTACTTTGAAATGTAAGTTGTATCTCTACATATAGACTGTGTATACTTTTCTGTTTTAAGTGTATTTTAAGTTGTGCAGGCAATAAGAAAAGTTGCCCCTTAGCTGTTTTGTTGACGGCCATTTAGGTGAATTTCCATATTTGCTTTTAGAATCCTTGCTACAGTGATTTTCCTTGTACTTGTCTGAGTATATGTGGTAACTGTTTCTCTAGGTAGTTGTCTGAGGTGAAATATCTGGTTGAAGAAGTGTGTTCTGATTTATGCTCCCACGCCTACCAGCAGTTAGTTGATAAGAGTGAAAGCTCTTGGAATGTGCCAGGTAGAGCAAGGTGTAGGTCTGAATCAAGGTCATGGGTGAAACTGAAAGTAGAAATTGGAGGTAGTTGGAGTTCAGCCCTCTTAGAGGCATTAGTAGCATTTATTGTTTTCCTCCTGTTAAGTTTCACACGGTCAGCACTTACTTCACAGATAATGCAGAATTCATCTTATTTAGGTTCACTATAAATTTGTGTTGATCATTACTGAAATGATTTTTTTAAATACTTTCTCTAGGGAATCTGGAAACCACGGAAAATACCAAATCCAGATTTCTTTGAAGATCTAGAGCCTTTCAAAATGACTCCTTTTAGTGCTATTGGTTTAGAACTGTGGTCTATGACTTCGGACATTTTTTTTGACAACTTTATTGTTTGTGGTGATCGAAGAGTAGTTGACGATTGGGCCAATGATGGATGGGGTCTGAAGAAAGCTGCAGATGGGGCTTCTGAGGTTTGTGCTTCCTTGTTTCTTGTGCATTTATCTCTTTTATAGGTAACTAATTGCTAATGTTGTGAAGAGCGATCTTCTAAGATTTGTCTTTTCCCTATTTGGGAATGTTGTCATAGAAAGTGTGACCTGTGTTGACTGAAGACAAAATACTGGGGTTTTGGACATGATTTCATTAGGTTAATACAAAGATTTTAGAGTCTATATTTGTGTTATATGCATGGTATTTCTTTTTTTTTTTTTTTTTTTTATTTCTTTTAAAATTGTGTTAAAATACAGTTAACAGGGATTGACATATATACTACTATATATAAAATAGATAACTAATAAGAACCTATTGTACTGCACAGGGAACTCTATTCAACACTCTTTAATGACCTATATGGGAATAGAATCTAGAAGAGGAGATATATGTATAACTAACTCACTTTGCTGTACAGCAGAAACTAGCACATCGTAAATCAACTATTCTCCAATTTAAACAGTGTAAAAAAAAGATTTAACAAAGTTTTCCATTTAGGATCTATTTTAATGCACTCTTAAATATTGAATCTTGGTTTATTAAATAAGTGGAGTTTTCAAATAATTGGTCATAAGGCCAAATTGAAAATTGGAGACACACTAAGAAAAAGAAATTCTTCATTCACTGATCCCTGAGGTTAAGAAACTTTGCAGGTAATTGGGAAGCCAGCTTTCACACCTAGGAAAGAGAAATACCCTTGTTGATAAAGACAGCAGGAAAACTGAGACTTTTATTTCCTTTTTACACTGTGTGGACATCTAGGCTTGAATCCTGAGAAAATGGTGTCTGAGCAGTGCCATGCAGGAATTTAACAGTGGGACAGTACTGCCTATATTTAGTGTCAGAAGCCGACCCTGAAATGAGTGCTGTCTTGTTTTCCAGCCAGGTGTGGTGGGGCAGATGATTGAGGCAGCTGAGGAGCGCCCGTGGCTCTGGGTGGTCTACATTTTGACTGTGGCTCTGCCCGTGTTTCTTGTCATCCTCTTCTGCTGTTCTGGAAAGGTATGAGTTGCCATTGCTTTGTTTTGTTTTATTTTGATTCACTCTTACCATGTTAAAAATAACCAAGATATATTGGCAGAGGTTTTTCTTTGTAGCAGCTCAGTAATGACTGGGCCACATTTGGTGCTGACTTCTGAAACCCTGTTATTTTCAGTGGCCATTTATTGTGCCCAGATGGAAGTAGGATTGTTAGCCCCTCAGTTGCTAGTCTAGTGTATTGCTCTCCTTCGTATTTGGCAGCAGCTTTCTGAAAGAAAAGAAGGGGGAAAAAAAAACTTAGATATGAAACTGACCCATCTGGGCACAAACTAGATTTTCCTGCTGGCATACCTGTTTCTGTTCATATACTTCATAATTCAGTCTTTGATTTCTCATTATCCATTTCTCTTTTCAATATTCCCCCTTTCCCCCAAACACCACATACAGGAGTAATACAGCCTTGATTGTAGTTTTTCTTGTTTAGTCTTTGTTATATGGAATTAAAAAAAGAAGAAGAAAATTTTGTTTAGGCCCTCTACTTCTGCTTAAAGAGACTTGTGCTTCATACTGCATTCAAGACGTTTTGTAACCTGATCCCCAATCTTCTTTTCCAGCTTTATCCTCTGCCACTATTCTGCATATTTGTTAGCTCAGTCACCTTTGACTAGCTAGACTTACACATTCCTGCCTGACCCCTTTGCTTCTACTGTTCCTTCTACTTGAACCACACATGCTCACTGGAGAGGAAGCTCTCAGGCAGGAATTCCTTCTTACACATTTCATTGTACCTGCTCCAGCATACCACTTGTACAGAACTTTGCTCATAGGCATTCAATAATTACATGGTAATATAATACATAAAATATGAACAAACCTGTTGTGCTTTGGGGGAATATTTCAGAAACAGGCCAGCCCTGTGGAATACAAAAAGACTGATGCTCCTCAGCCAGATGTGAAGGAAGATGAAGAAGAAAAGGAAGAGGAGAAGGAAAAGGGAGATGAAGAGGAGGACGGTGAAGAGAAACTTGGTAAGAAGTAGACCCCAAAATATCTGCTCTGAGCCAGCACCCTAAGATGTTGCTTCAAACTCTTATACGCACGTTACTGTCAGGATTGTTTTAGACTCTAGAAGCGTGTTCTAATGCTAGTTTTCTAGTTACCAAAAAATAAGTGTAAGATTTTGCTCAGTTGTTTTACTTTGACTTCTTAGAAGAGAAGCAGAAAAGTGATGTTGAAGAAGATGGTGACACTGTCAGTCAAGAGGAGGACGACAGGAAGCCTAAAGCAGAGGTAATGGAAAGTGGCAGCTCAGGGGAAGGCGCACGTACGGAGAGTGTTTTCATAAGATAGTTTTCAGTGGCTACGACAGTAAAGATTCTGTTATAGCCAATTTTGTAAAAGTGGGATTCTTAGCATTAAAAAATTCAATTTTTTAATTTTAAATTATATCTGAATCTCAAAAATACTTTCTGTGCTGAAAATGGTTTTCTGTAATAAGGAGAAGGCAAGGAAGACTAATAAAGTGCTTTCTAGTAATGGTAGCTTCAGTTGTTTACAGTTCTGTTTCATCAACTGTCTCTCCTCACTGTGCCCTTAAAACTGTTTCTTGGACAGATCACTGCATTCTAAAATTTTTGTCCCTCTTGCTGATGAATTCATTTGTTCATTCATTCAGTAAATATGTCTGGAGTAATTGTTAGTGAACAAGACAAAAATACTCTACCTTTGAGGAGCTTAATTCTAGTGGAAGGAAACAGTAAGCAATGGGCATTTTAAGGAAGTAAATGAACAGTATGATAAAAAGCAATGAGCTATGAAAAATAAAAAGAAGACAGAAAAAGGTTTTGGAAGTACTGGGAGCAGAGTGAGTTGTACATAATTTTAAAGATGATAGGCCTCACCATAGCAAAAACTTGAAAGAGGTAAGAGGCTTTGCCATGGAGATGTCCATGGGAAGAGAATTCTTGGAAGAGCAAACCACCACTAAAAGGACCTGAAATGGTAGTCTAGAAGGCCAGCATGGCCAGTAGATTACGAGGATGGAGAAGAAGAACATGGGGAGGGCTCCAGGTTGGGGGAGGCCTCTGAGGCTGTTGTATGGGACTTGGCTTTTCCTGCTAGTGAAATAGGCAGGCATCATAGTCTACGGGGCAAAGGACCGATGGGATCTGATTACTCTGGCTTTGATGTTTTCTGCAGACCAGGGAGAATCAAGGAGCCTAGTTAGATTACTGTACTAATCCAGGCAAGATATGGTGGCTCTGAGCAGGGTGATAGAGAAGGACATGAGTTTCTGATCTGGATTTCTGATCGGATTGGACAGACTGGATCTGATCCAGTCAGGTGGATTGGATATGAGGTATGAGGGAAGGAAAATAGTCCATGTCATTCTCACCACGGTCCCTTTTCTCAGCACTTCTCTTTCATTCTGATCCTTTCTGGAAACTACCCAGTTTTCATTTCCAGCTACCACAACTCTGCCCTTCTATTGATAAAGGTCAATGCTGCTTATATTTTCAATGGATATATTCTGTCTCAACTAGAATGCAGAATTCTTTCAGGTAGGGGCCAGTCTATTTTCATATTCCCCAAAATTCCTCACACAATAAGTGGGCGTAGCGTAGAAAGCACTGGATTTGTAGTCTTATTTCTTTTAGGCTGTGCCATGCAGCATGTGGGATCTTATTTCCTCAGCTAGGGTTCCAACCTGTGCTCCCTGCACTGGCAGCATGGAGTCTTAACCACTGGACTGCCAGGGAAGTCCCTGGGCTTGTAGTCTTGAATATTATATGAACTCTGCTTGGGCTTGGATAGCCTTTAGTCCTTATGAATCTGTGCTTTCTCAGCCTCAAAGTGGGACTAATATGTCCATAGACCAGTGGATTATTCAGGATTAAGCAGGATAACACATGATAGCCTGGTGTTTGGTCCTTTTTAAAGAAAATATTGATGGGTTAGGTTTAGAAAAGTGCACATTTATGGAAAACAAAGACTGAATAATAACACATGCACAGTTCTACCACCACTGACCCAATCATTGTTTTTGGTGCATTTTTTTCTAATCATTTGTTTGTTTTTCCTCAAATGAATTATACTCAGCTGGTTGATCCTGAAAACTTGGTGAATTTTTACTTTAAAAAAAATGCTAATTATAGTGAATTTCTTGTTTTTTCAACCAACAGGAGGATGAAATTTTGAACAGATCACCAAGAAACAGAAAGCCGAGAAGAGAGTGAAACAATCTTAAGAACTTGACCTGTGATTTTTCTCTCCCTCCCCTCCCCCTGCAAGTGTGGGTCCTAGGAAAGGACCTGGCACACCTTGGGTTGAAACTCAAAAAACCTTCCGATGCACCACCATCAGCAGGTCCCAGCTGAACACTCGCCCGTGTAATTTTAAACATCTAGCAGTAAATAATTGGAGTTGTGACATAAAGGACCCTGTTTCTGTAGAGAGAAAAGCTTAACATAATTGTTGTGAAATGTAACATGAAGCAACTAACTTGTAATTTTTTTTGTTTTTAAACATGTTTGTTTTTTTAAAATAGAGTGATAGAACTTTGCCAGTCTTTAAAAATCTTGGCTTAATTTAATATATTAATCTGTCCGTGCAGAAATAAAACCAACCTTTAAAAATGTTAGGGGAATGAATTTGAAGTTGGTGAATTGTAACTGATTTTAAGTTTGGTATTATGAAACATTTAAGTGTCTTTGTCCCCTAATTGATAATCCTGTTTAAAATGTAGTCATTTGTGGTTATAATCTTGTTTTGCTTGCTTCCATTATTCAGTGCCTCCTAAGGAAAGTGAGAGTGATTGGATGGAAGCCCAAATTTAAGTAAAGATTGTTTAAGTTATATTAAAAATAGACATACAAAAAGAAAAAGCATTTCACTTGTTGGTTAGACTATAAAGTATGTGTGTTCTCTTGCCCTTGGAACAGCTCAGTTCCCACACAGCTTTGCAGTTAGTGGAAGAGGTGGCATATATGGCACTCAGGCATCATGCCATCCTTCACACGCCAGGAGCGTCTGGGCTCCAGCCTTCTCACGCAGGTGGCTTCTCAAGGAGCTACCACCGTGTGTGAGCTCCAGAGTAGGTGCAGATGTTTTCATCACATCTTCCACGTTGTTGACACTGTCTTACCTTCTCAAGTTCCCCAAATTCCCGAGAGCTTTCTCCTCTGCTATGCATTTTGTCTTCACAGCGCAGCTTGCAGTCCCTTGCTAAAGATGATTATAAGCTCTGCATAGTGTTAAGCTTTATTGTGGTTATGTGTATGTTTCTTCTTCCTTTGTTAAGCAGACCCACACCTTTCCAGGTCAAAGTACAGGATAGAGTGCTATCCGTCATCTTTACCATTTCTTTTACTCCGTTTAAAGACTTCAGAAGTCTAATCCAGAGTTGAGCCAATTCAGAATTGACTGTAATTGAACACAGGCTAAAAGTATTTATGGGGGGAGTGACTTTTAGCATGAGTTTTCTGATTTTTGTAGCTGCTAACCTTTTAAATCTTTATTTGCAGTTCATGTAACAGTTGTCTTAAATTACATGATAAAGCAGTCCTGTTCAATTTTTTTTTTAATGTGGCTTGTAGAATTTTTAATAAATGAGCTTAGGTCTGTTTTTTCATGTGGAATGCAGATGGGTGCTATCAGAGCCTCTCCCCCATCACTATAGTGTAATAATATCATTATTACACCACACTGAAATGTATTCAGAACTAGATTTTTTTTATTTTTTAGCTTTATTGTTTCTTCAGAGGTGTTGCAAATGTACCGATGATACTGTTTCTTGCACTGAATATATAAACACTCCAGAGTGTTTATATTGGGGAGATATTGGGGAGGAAGTATATTCATAAAAGATGAAGGCTGTATCTGTTTATCTTCAATTTTTTACTTGTTCACTTAAATTCTTATGAGGGTGGGATGCATTTTCTTGCTGTTCAGTGCTTTATCCTTTTTCATCTGTCATTCTGTGGTCACAGTGACCTTAGCTATGTAGCAGACTTTCCCAAATGTATTGAGTGCAAATAAACAGTTACTTAGCAAGACCTGAAAATATGTCTGCAGGTTTCTCCTTGAAGTAAGCGTGTGGGATCGTTGCATTCTAGAAGTCTGCCGCCTTCACCCTGAATTGACATTGTATGTCATGCTTCCCTTACGGTTTCTTCCAGCTGAGTTGTGGAATAATGAGTATAAATCAGTAGACTGTTCATTTGCAAGATAATTTATCATATCCAGGGTAATTCAGCAATGTTTGTCTACCCTCCCCCCTAGTCCTTGGTCTGGGGGGAACCCACGAAAAAACAAAGCTAAATAAAAAGTCTTTTCTTGGTTCTGTATTCCACTTTGTTGAAGATGCAGCCTCCTAATTAGAAGTCTGACATTAATGAACGAACAGCAGCAGTATTCATCTCTTTAAAAGGCACTTATTTTATATGCTGGTTATCTGCCCCATTGATATAAAATGCCCACTGCATCAGATGTGTTCCTCAATTTCTCTTAACCATAACACACTCCACTTTTCTCAGATTGTTGGCTTTACTAAATGGTGTTCCATTAAAGTCCTGTGTTAAGCATCTGCTTTTGACTGAACTTCACAAATAACCTTCAATTTGTTTTACTGTTTCAGGAGTGGGTTAATCTTCCATTAATTGGCTACTACAGGAAAGTTTGCTAATACACAAACTGTTATGAACAGTAGAATAGTTATTACTTCATCTTACCACATGAAGGCGAATATAATTCAAAGTAGGCTTTGCATCTTTTTCCTGTTGGATTGGGGTTCAGTAATTTCAGTTGTATAGGATGACTAGCACCTCAGAAGAAGAGTGGTGATTTGTAGATAATATTCTTGTAGATTATGGAAACCATTTAACTTCAAAATTTTTATTCAAAAATAAATGACTTTTGGAATCAGACTCCATCTTTTATATTCCTATTTAGGGATATTTTAGAACATTAGGTCAAAACTTTATGTAGTATTAGGCTTTTGAATTGCTTTCTGGAGAGTACACAAAATGTAGTGCTCCTAGTTACAATTATCTTTCCCATTAGAAAGGAACTTTAAGTCTGGTGTAAAATTTATGTTTGAAGAATGGTAAAAGCAGGACTGTTACGGTGTTCATGAGCCCTAAGCACTTTTGCTTTGGTGGGTCACTTGTATTTTTTACAGCATTTGTATAAAAACAAGTACTATTTGAATAAAGACTTGATTTTTTCTGCTGCTTTTAAAACATTTTCATTGGCCTAGTAAGAAGTTACTGTACCAAATGTTTGAGCTGTCGATGGTGTGTCATTTTGTAGCCTTTTGGCACCTCCTGTTTGTCTTTAGCAGTTAGGGTGCCAACAGGTATTGGCACCCTAGTTTCTCTTGACCCAACAGACTGTCTAGTTTGATTGCTCCTGTTTTTACCCCGTCTCCCACTTCCTTTGCCTACTAGGTATAATACTAGAGTGTAATTGTTTTTAGTTGGATTTTGTCGTCTGATTCAGTTTTACCTAACAGACCATCTTTTAAACGTAAAACTTGCAGGCCAGGCTCCCCGTGTTTTTTTTTTTTTGTTTGTTTACTAAGGCATCATCCTTTGCAGTTCTACTGTGCCCACCCCCTCCCCCAGGAGACTTCATATCCTTTTCATGTCGGCTTTTTTTCTTTTAGTAGTTGTAATTTTTGAAATACTTTGATATAAGGGCAGATACTCTCGATTCAGAACAGCGCATGAAGGAACCTTCAGCTCGAGTACGATTCTTAGCAACTGTGAGGCTGAATGTGAGAAGTGAGGTCGAAGAAAAACCGATGACACTGAAAAAGCGTGGCTACTGTTGAGCTTATCAAACCCGAATTTAAGAAGCGGTATGAAAATGGTGACTCGCTATGGTGCCAGACCAGCATTGGGTCTGGCGGGTTACGCCGCGCCTACTGCCCCTCTTTCCGCGGCGGACCCGGAAAGGCCTGTTCGCGTGAGGCGGCGTCTAGAGCCAGCTTCTGTCGGTCACACTCAGCTGAGAGTTGAGGGCCGAAGCCCGCCCAGCTGCTTCCCTCCGCCTGACTTTGAGAGTTCCTTTTAAACTCCGCAAGGGAACAGCCCAGCGGGCCTCTAGTGTGCGCGGCCCCGCCCCTCGGGCGGCCCGCTCTTCCTTCTCTAATTGGCCGCAGTGTCTGTTCATCAGCTGTGACGGCAGGGTCGGCTGCCGGAGCCCCGCCCTCTTCCGAGAGCCCCGAAAACAATTTTAAGATGGCGGCGGCGGCGGCGCGGAAAACAATGGGGCCGGGCCGGCGGGGACAGGCCGAGGCCTGAGGTGGGCAGCAAGCGCCTGCCCGGGTTGGGCCGAGCGGGGCCTGAGAAAGACCCCCGCCGCGCGCGAGCCCGTTCCGCAGCTCGCGGGACCATGGCGTGGCCGTGAGGCAGCCGGGCAGCCGGCGGAGAGCGGGGCGTGCAGTGCCAGCCGGCCCGAGAGGCCCGCCTCGGGCCTGGCCCGTGCAGCCCGCGGCCCATGGTGCTGCCCACCTGCCCCATGGCGGAGTTCGCGCTGCCGCGGCACAGCGCGGTCATGGAGCGCCTCCGCCGGCGCATCGAGCTGTGCCGGCGCCACCACAGCACCTGTGAGGCCCGCTATGAGGCCGTATCGCCCGAACGCCTGGAGCTCGAGCGCCAGCACACCTTCGCCCTTCACCAGCGCTGCATCCAGGCCAAGGCCAAGCGCGCCGGCAAGCACCGGCAGCCGCCCGCCCCGGCCCCAGCTCCGGCCCCGGCGCCAGCGGCGGCCCCGCGCCTCGATGCTGCCGACGGCCCTGAGCACGGCCTCCCAGTCGCGGTGAGTAGGACCCGGGGAGCAGCCCCTTCTCTGGAGATGCTGCCCCTCACGCCGCCCAGGGCCCTTTGAGCCTGCCCCAGTGCCCGCAGCCCCCTTGGGTCTCGCTCCGGGGAGGCTAACATGGCTGGGACTGAGCGGTTGTCATCTGCGGGAAATGGCACTGTGGCGTTGCCTTGGGAAAACAGGATCCTGAGGACCGACCTTAAGGCCCCGGCAGGGAAGGCTGGTGAACGGGCGGTGAAACAGTCTTCTTCCAGACTTGATTTCGAAATTCTGAGAACTCTGTTTTGGAACAGACTGGCATTAAAGTTGCCTGTGATAATGGCCTCATTTATTCTGCAGCTGTTGTTTGAGTCCTTGCTCTTTGCAGAGTCAGGGCTTAAATATGGAAATAAGACGGACTTCAATTGACCAAATGAAACTGTTCTGAATGGAAAGTCAAGAATCTTTGGAAATCTTCGTAAAGACATAGATGTACAAAAGAATTCTTTGTTTAGGCAGCTCTGAAATTTGTGGATTTGTGATTACAGCAGTATTTTTGGCAGTTCCAGTTTTAATTAGAAGCCTGTGTAAAACCTCTGATGATATTAGAGTTTGTTGGTAAATTATTACACCCTTTTGGGCTCTCAGTAGTGCTAGGGAAGTTTGTTGCTTAGAGGTTTTCCTTCCTGAAACTACTTAGAAGGTTCGTTGCTATTGTTTTCTTGGTAATTTAAAGTTTAGAACAAACGCTACCAATTTAATTTCTGTGTATTTTTATAATTCACGCCTTTATTCGGTCTCACCGGGCTGTTGGGAGTACTCTTCCCTAATTAGTTTTCAGGTATTTAGTCTTAACCCTTTAAATGCTATGACCCTCACAGGCCCTATGCTCGATTTGTATTATTTTTCCTATTCTCTCCCACACCAGTCAGGACGGCTGGACATCTCATTGCTTATTGTTATCAATTCTTATATAGTCAGGACTCCTCGTCCTCACTTTTCTTCTCTGTAAATTGAAGATGTGTCTGACTTCCTCTGGGATTCTTGTAAGATTCAAAAAAAATGAGTGTCAAGGTGAAAATACTTCATAAATGGGAGGCTGCCTGTAAGACCCACCCCGTCACCTCTCAGAATCTTGACATTCTTCAGGTCCAGTTCGTCTTCCTCTTTAAAACCAGTTTTTACCCTGCTCCACAGCAATTAGAATCTCCTTTGTCAGAACATTAAGCAAATGCATTGCCTGTGCTGTTTTAAATATTTTAAGCACATCATTGCATGCTACCTTAGAAGTGTCTTGAAAAACTAGACTGTAAGCCCTAGGAGACACGGAGGGGTGCAGCTCAAAGGAAGGACTTCAGATTTTGGGTGGTCATTCCATTTAAGTAAATAGTGAAAGCCCATTAAAAAAAAATCTCAGTTTTACACACAAATAGTTGCCTTGAACACCCGCTAGAATATACATTAGTAGTGATTCAGTTTGTTTAACAAGAGTAAGAATTTAGATCCTCTATGATATTTTTAGCCCTAAACTACTAGAGAGAAGTTGGACATGCTGTTTGAAGAGAAATGAGTCCTGAGTGTGTTAGAACTTGAGCCTGGCCTGTTAGCTACTCCTTTGGGTGATCAGGTGTGTCGTGTTATGTTGGTGTCTTATCACATTAAACCTTGACCCGTGGGTTTCCTGAGTTAAACTTTAGAATGGAATTGCTCTACTGCCTCCCTGCTAGGAAGAGGGACCCTGTTAACTTCAGTCTCCACACGGTTCTAGGTGAGCTCTTTGGCTTTGGAGTGAAGTTTTAGGAATGGAAGATGAGTGTCTAGTAGAACCCGTTTTAGTGGCTCCTTCAGTTCAGAGAGAGGCAGAGTTCTTGCCTTTTGGCCTTGAGAGAAAGCACAGCTTTGCCCACAGAGATGGAGGGGAGAAAGTGATTATTGTTTTTTGACAATTCTGTGTATGTATTTGATCTAATTAATATTCTTTAGTGAAAGTCATTTCTGTCTCTTTGCAACCCCACGGACTATACAGTCCATGGCATTCTCCAGGCCAGAATACTGGAATGGGTAGCCTTTCCCTTCTCCAAGGGATCTTGCCAACCCAGGGATCGAACCCAGGTCTCCCACATTGCAGGTGAATTCTTTGCCAGCTGAGCCACCAGGGAAGCCCAATACTCCTTACATAAGGAATATTATTCTTATTTTTTCCAAAAGTCCTGTAGTACTCTTAGGCATCCGTTTCCTAGCAAAGTTACCATCAGCAAACCGTTTGTACAAGTGAAAATGGATCAAATCAAATTTACTAGTAGAGTCCACTCTCTGCTTGTTTTTTCCCCCTTCTTAGGATATTCCACTACAGCAAAATCTTGACCAATATCTATTTACGGTAAATACTGTTACAGATGAATCAGAAACTGTGCTTCAGACTTTTTCTACTCTAGTTGTCAAGGAATGACCTTATTAGGTTTTGTTTGTACTGCGTGTGCTCATTGAAAACCAAACAGTAATTTTCTAGTGACAGGATTGACTTCTTTTTATTAGGGATGCCAAATAATAGAGAATTACCACTCACTTTATACAAACATTAATTCTGTCATGAAAATAGCCTTCTACAATAGCTTCAACATTTTCTTTTGGTAAAATGTTACAAAGGTTTATGCCTGGCCCCCTTGGACAGCGTTGTCATACTTTTGCTGCTTACTTCTTAAGTTGTTGTAATAGTTACCAAGAAATTTGACAGTTCCATGTCAGCCATTCATGGAAGTTGCCTTTCCTGCTTAGTTTAGGAAATTATATTGTTTGTTAGGAAAGAATTACCAATACACTGTTAATTGTTTAGGAAATAATATTTCTGTCACTCTCTTTTTAACTTTTATCTATACATAACTACACAAATAGTGCGAAGAACACCTGCTTACCTTTACTTAGATTCTGCCCATTGTCGTCATCGTTCCTTATTTGCTTTATCGTGTCACACATACTCTTTCTGTCCTCTCTACCTTTCTATCTCCCTAAAAGTTCTGTTCTCTGAACCATCTGTGAGGACACTGCACACCTCTCTACCCCAAACACCTCAGTGTGTACCTTCTAAGAGTTAAAGATGTGCAGAATTTTAATAATTATTTTGTAGACTGAGCCTATGTAAGAATTATATAAATAATAAATTATTTTCAGAGAGTAGGTATTTCTGAACATGACAGACATTGTGGGATAATTTTAGAGAAAAGATGAGTAACATGGCTTCAGGATTGCATTTCTTCCTAGAACGTTCATGACCTTGTCCTAGCATCTTTCCTTTTTTATCAGTATCCCCTTTTCCACTGGGTCCTTGCCTTTAGCTTGAAGCATGAGCAGATCTTTTCCTTTCTTTTGTCTTTTCTCACCCTCAAAATAGTGTCCTAGCTCCTTCCTTCCCTTTGCCCTTTCCACCGCACTTCCCATTTGCTCATTTCCCCATTGTAATCTGCCTTCTGCCTCTTCTACTTTTCCGAAGCTGCCCCTTAAAGGACACCAAAGATGGACTTGCCAAATTCAGTGGTTTCTTAGTCATCATTCTTTTTGACTTCCTCCTTCCTAAGACTCTTCTGTTAGCTTCTACTCTCTTCTGATTTTCTTTCCAGCTTTCTGACTTTTCCTCCTGCTTTCCTTTATTAATTCATGCAAAAAATATTTGAGTGCCCACTGTAGGTCAGAACATTTTTTGGTTGCTAGGGATACAGCAGTGAACAAGACAGACTGAAACTCTGCTCTCATGGAGAGAGATCAATAATTTTTAAAACTAATTTTAAGTTATAATAAATGCTAAGAAAAAATGTAAAGTGATGTGATTCTGAGTGATTTATAGTAGCAGTTTTAGATATGATAGTAGCAGCTCTGTCTTAATTTGGGCTGAATGACAGAAGGTAATGAGTCAGCTGAAAGTTTCAGAAAAGAACATTCCAGTTAGAACTACCACCAGAAAGTTTCTGAGGCAAGAACCTTCTGAGCTTGCATGAAGGACAGAAAGGAGCGACAGTATGGGCAGAGCAGCCGGCAGTCGGCTGGTGTGAGAGCTGGGTAAGCGAGGGTCAGATCAAGTGCAGGATTTGAAGGGAAAACATCACATAATCTGACATTTTTTAAAGGCCACTCTGATGCTGGAGGGAGGGTGGGATCGGTCTGGGCATGAGTGGGCGCAGTTCGGGCTTTTGCAGTGGTCTAGGCTGGAGCCGTTCGTGGTAGTGCAGATGGAGAGGAGGTGAGTTCTGGAGAGCTTCCGAAGGCAGAGGTGACGGAGGGCGGTGAGGGGCTAAATGGATTGGATTGGAGGCACATGGAGGGAGTTGAAGGGAATTCCAAGTTTTTTGGCTTGAGAAATGTTCTTTGGACACTTTTAAAATAGTCATGTTCCCTAGTTTTTTCACTCAGTTTTCTTTTCTAGGGTTAATGTCATTGATTCTTTCATGCATCTATCACCTATAATAGATTCTTCACATCTCTACCCAGGGTCAAATGCAGCTGTGTACTGCACATTTCCACTTTGATTCCCACGTTATCCAAAAGGGACTCTCCGCTTTTCTTGCCAGTCTTACGTTTCTTCAGAGTATTTTCCCTTGTCCAGTCAACCAAAGTAGGGGCTTGGGAATTATCCACCCCTTTTCTTCATTTCCATCTTTTTGTTTTGGCTCTGTCCTGCAGCATGTGAGATCTTAGTTCCACAACCAGCGAGCGAACCCGTGCATTGGGAGCGCGGAGTCTTAGCCATGTACCATCAGGGTAGTCCCTATTTCCATCTTTGAGTTGGTCATTTGTTCACCCAACATTGAACTCCTGCTGGGAACCAGGAATTGTGGTGCCAGACCTATGTCATGTAGTCATCGCAAAGCCCTGTTGAAGGCTGTAAAACCTATGGGAATACTAGGAGAGGTGAAGTTTCACCCTTGGGTGAAGTTTGGAAAGTGTTACTTCTAAAGTGGGTCTTAATATTTTGCCAGATGTTTTCCCAAAGGGTGTTAACATGAAGCACTAATTTCATGGGCTATTAAAAGAGTTCTAGAGTTGCACAGATTTGGGTGATACTGGAATAAACAAATTTAAACAGTTTCCTTTATTGAGGAGGTTTCCAAGCATTTAATAGCTTAATATGCATGTGGGCTTGCACTCATAAGAGCAGGGAACATCTAATAGGATTTTGATCCCTTTGGAAAACTAGGCAAAAGCACAAAACCATGACAGTGACTAATTCTTTGAATTTAAGACTTTAAGTGCCAGAGGCTGGAAGATAAAACTGGAAAGGGAGGAGTCATATCACAAAAAGCTTTATGTTTGATACTGGGTGTATGGACTAAATAATTTTGAAACATTGTGAACCTCCCTGACAGATTTTTGTTGACATTTTAAGCTTATCAGAATTATAATGCATATGTCGTGTTGATCAATAGTATACTAAATTACCATAACTCAATTTAAATGAAATATATGAACTAAGAACATTTATGTAACACATGAAGTACTACGTATGTTTAATGTGAATCAGCTGTTTTAAAAAGAGAAAAGGGCAAAAATGCTATTTATAGCGGCAGAGGATATAACTTCCAGAGAATCATAAATGTTAACATTTTAAAATAAAATGATTACATCACTTTTAAAAAATGTCTAGTGGAATCTGAAAACTTTAGTGATGTGCTTTTGTCAGCCACTTAAAGAATGCTTTTCTATAACAGAAATTTCATTTTTCAATTAATTGATTTTTCCTGGCTGCACTGGGTCTTTTGCTGCACGTGGGCTTTCTCTAGTTGTGGTGCGCAGGCTTCCCCTCGTTGCCGTGACCTCTTGCTGTGGAGCACAGGCTAGGTAGGGTGTGCAGGCTCGGTAGTCATGGCGCGTGGGCCCAGTTGCTCTGAGACGTGGGATCTTCCCAGACAAGGGATCAAACCTGTGTCCCCTGATTGGCAGGTGGATTCTTGACCACTGGATCACCAAGGACGTCCCGGACATTTTTCTCTTGAAACTTGCATTTCTTTTTTCTTTGTCTTTATTGAAGTATAGGTGATTTACAATGTTGTGCTAGTTTCAGGCACATAGCAGAGTAATTCAGCCATACACACATGTGTATCTATTTTTTCTCAGATTCTTTTTTCCTTATAGGTTATTAAAACTATGCAGTGAATTCCCTTTCTGCTCTTATTAAAGTCAATTTATAAGGAATTCCCTGGTGGTCTAGTGATTGGGACTCTGCTGTTTCACTTCAGAGGACCCAGGTTCGATCCCTGGTAGAGGAAAAAATCCCACAAACCCCATGGTGCATCCAAAAAAAAAAGTTGATTGATACAAAAGAATATAGTAGCATTTATAAGATTATATGTGTTATATATATTTGATATTTTAATAAGTTATTATAGTAAATTAGTATACAACAAACAACATGCATTATGCATTTTTATAAATAACTTATGCAGAAAAGTACAGGTTTATTATACTTATCTGGCGATCACCAAAGTGGTTTTCCCAGGTCAGTCCTTCGCACTCCACATGTGCTGACTCCTGCAATTCCCCAGACGTGGGAAGTTCGCCTGCATAATTTGTGGTAGTAGGGGACTGTGTTCACGTGTTCCCCTGAAGAAAAAAAAAAGTACAGGTTTATTAGACTTGCCTCTCAGTGAGATGGAGGAGGCTTTTCCGCCTAAATTTGTTCACATAACTGTGGCTGAATATTACTTATTGACAAAATGACAGTTTTTAATTCTATTCCTATTTTTTTGTCTTTACAAATTTAAGTTCAAGAAATCCTTGTTTGCCTAAGCATAAAAGAAAGGAGGAAATTTAATTCTAGTAATGTTCAAGTTTTTGAAATTTGAATTGTATGCCCGAAATCACATAGTGATATGTATCATCAAAAATTAATTTGTTAATTAGACAACAACTTGGTTAGGTACACTGTCAGTTTTAATGAAAGCAGAAAATTAGAGACCATCTGACTTATAAAAGGATAATCTCATCATCAGTCATTCACTTTCTCACCAAGAAATATAACAGAGGCTTTACCAAATCTTATCAATTGATTGTCGATTATACCTGTTATTCTTTCATTTAGAAGGATCTTGTATAACCTAATTACTCAAAATTGATTGGGAAAATAAAAATATTATTCACTTCAGTACACCTTTGGCAGTAGTTTTTGATAAATACTTTTATCCACTTCAGGTATGTTTTCATCAAAACCTTAGAACTGTGACTGTCACTTGTTCACTGTTTGCCAGTGCCTACCAGGTAACCCAGTTGGCAGAATCAGTCTTCATTGTCTGGTTAATCAGCTTCCTGTCAGAAAAGGTTTGACTTCATTTTTCAAATACACATAATACCATACATCCCATGAGTACCATCTCACTTCTGAATTCTAAGGGAGAGAGTTGAACAGTGTGGAGCCTTGTCGTGAGTTTTATTGTCCCATCAGACACTGTGCATTGCCTCCATGTGTCTTACTCATATTAAGCATTCTTTTGAAGCGCTGTATGTTATTGGTGAGTTGAGGATGGAAGAATGATGTTTCTATGATGAAAAATATCAGCACTCTGGCGGCCCACTCTGCGCAGTCTAATTGAGAGCGTCCCAACTCACAGGCTGAACTTTGGCAAGTTAAGTACTCAAGGCCCTTAAGTTAGTGAAGAACTACTGTGCCTAGCAGAGCAGTGTAAGACGCTGTGGTATTCAGTGAACTTTGGAGCAGCATCCGTGTTGCTGGCCTGGTGGAGCAGCCTGTCATTGAGGTATTACAGCAATTGGCACCATGGAAATGAAGCCCATATGCAGCACTCCAAGATCCCTAAAATGCTTGGATTGCAGTTCTTTTAAAATAACCTAATTTCTCTAGATGTCTTTACATGTATGCCCTTCCTTAGTCACATAATGGCTGACACCTGCTCACCATTCAGAACTCTGCTCATGTGTCATCTCCTCTAGGACCTCTTCTCTGAGGCCTTTCTCTAGCCAGGCTGGGTAATTAACCTCTGCCAGAACAACCACACTGTACTTTAATTGTTGTGTTTGCTGCTCTCCATTAGACTGAGCAACCTGAGAGCAAGACCAATAACGTAGCACATACCTGCTACATACTTGGCAGTCAGCAAGCATTTGTTGAATAAATGTTAATGAGATTGTGGAAGGAGCTGTGAATTGGGAGTCAGAAGCTGTATGTTTTTAGGCTGGAGTCATGTCAGAGGTGGACTTAACAGAGGTGACCGTAGCCCCTGATTTATACTGCCATGTTCATTGTGGCCTTGTTCATAATAGCTGAGAGGTGGGAGCAATCTTAAGTTTCCATCAGCAGATGAATGGATGAAGAGAATGTGACATATACATACAGTGGACTATTATTCAGCCTTAAAAAAGAGGGAAATCTTGTCATATGTTGAAACGGATGAATCTTAAGGACATTGTGCTAAATGAAATAAACCCACAATATTCAGATATCACAGATATCTGAGATATCTAAAATAGTTGAACTCTTAGAAAGTATAAAATGGTAGTTGCCAGGGGCTGGAGGGAAGGGGAGAATTATTTAATGGATGTGCAGTTTCAGTTTTGCAAGATGAAGAGCACCAGAGATTTGTTGCACAGCAGTGTGCATACAGTTAACACTGCTACTGCACTGTACACGTAAGACAGCTCAGGATGGAAACGTTTATCATAAGGCTTTTGGCCACCTTTTTTTCCTAAGTATAGTTGAGTTGCAGTGCTGTGTTACTTGTTGCTGTATAGCGAGGTGACTCAGTTTTACATACACACACTTTTTCATATTCTTTTCCATTATGGTTTATCACAGGACATGGAGTGCAGCTACCTGTGCTATGTAGCAGGACCCTGTCTATCCATTTTGTATATTACCAGTTTGCATCTGCTAATCCCAAACTCCCAGTCCAGCCTTCTCCCATTCCTCACTGCCTTGGGAACCACAAGTCTATTGTCTGTGCCCCTGATTCTATTTTCATTTCATAGATAGGTTCATTTGTGACCACAATATTTAAAAAGTATAATATACACAATATTTTGTATATTAACTACAAAACAAAAACTATAATTTTCTAAGTCATATGCCTGGAAAATTTTTAGCAGTTATAAGGGTTTTATTTATTGGCCACGCCATGTGACATGTGGGATCTTAGCTCTGTGACCAGGGATGA